>NC_132911.1:18009572-19366464 GCF_047675955.1 Chlorocebus sabaeus
CTCGATGTGCCACAGTTAGGCCGTCTCTCCACTCTCCAGTGATCCTTCAGCGGGGGTCTTTCTCCATTCATTGTTCCATTGTGTTGCTGGGCACATTCTCAACTGGATCCTTGAGCCCTCTGAAGGTTTTTATCATTGGTGGATAGCTGCTTAATTGTTGCCTTTTGTGAGGGGATGAAGGCTGGTATCTCCTACTGTGTCACCTTGCTGACATCACCCTCCTAAGATGGTTAAGTTTATGGTATATGAATTTCATCTCAATTTAACAAAGCAATTAAATAATGTAAAAAGTCAGGTATGGCAGCTCCACAGAGGCTGAGGCGTGAGGATCCCAGCTACCAGGGAGGCTGATGTGGGAGGATCACTTGAGGCCAGGAGGTGGAGACCAGCCTGAGCAACACAGCAAGACCCATCTCTAAAAAAAACTTATTTATTTTTTCATTTACCAGTACCACTTGCCAATTTTTTTTAGTTTTTTTTAAAAAAATTTCTAAAAGGGATAGAAATAATCCAGTGAAACAGATCACATATAGAGAAAAACACAGTAAATACATAATGTCATACACATGCTAAAGATAATATTAGAAAATATTACAGATTTGAAGCCAAATATACCAGTCACATCAATGAGTATAAATGGAGTTGATTCATCTATTAAAAGAAAGTTTTCAAAAGTGCCTCACAAACCCAATTCTATGATGCATACAAGAGACACACCTATAACAAAGTTATTTAGAAAGGTTAAAAATAAAGGTCTAGGCAAAGGTAACTCAGACAAATATAAACATTAAGGAAAAAAAGTTATTATTCCTATAGAAAACAGTAGCATTCAGGGGAAAACTATTAAACAATGAAAAATGATAAAGTTCAAAGTTCAGAATGAAGATTTAATAGTTATCATTATCTATACACCAGTAAAATAGCAATCACCTTCATGAAGCAGAAACTATACTAATAATTGAGAGAAGCACACAAATAATAGTAGATTTGAATGTGCAACTTTCAGTCCAAGGCAGAACAAGCTAATGGAAAATACTTAAATATTTACAGACCTAAAAACCAAAACAAGCCTGCAATCACTAAGGTAGAATCTATGGATATATGTAAAACTTTACACCTTAATATTATAGAACATACCTTCTCTACAGGAGCACACAGAACACTCATGATTATCCATACTGTGTTACAAAGGGACATCAATAATCTATGAAATAGATAGAATATAAACAACCTTCTCTGATCACAACACATTCCAGTAAGACATTAATACTGTGGAGGAGGAAAAGATAATTTTCTCTCTACCTTTAATAGTTCTTAGTTGTAATGGGTCCCTGTAACAAAAAAGAGATGAAGAGGAGAAGAACACATTAATTAGCATGTATACTTCATGTAAACATGGGAATATGAAAGGAAAATAAATCTTGGGACCCCCAAATCACTAAGCCAAACGGAAAAGTCAAGCTTAGAATTTTATCAGGCAAACCTGCCTCCCACTTTATTCCTAAATAAGATAGCTACAAAGATAAGCTACATACCTCCCTCACAATTTGCCCACAAAGTAATTCCCCTAAAACAGTTCTTTTGAATTGCATTTTGGCAATGTAAATTGATAGCTTATTTTCACAGGTGCAGGACAAAGGACAGAACTCAAAATCATCCCTCTGCTCACCTAAGACAAATGTATATCTGATTGCTTCCTCTACTCTATTGTTCATGGAAAAATGCAGATTCACTGAGGCAGTGTAAGGCATAACTGACTATTCTTCTACACTCCTCTCACATGTAAACTCTTTATTCAGAGAAAGGCTGATCAAAGACTCAAAAGAATGCAACTGTTTGTCTCTTATCTACCTATGACCAGAAGCCCCTGTTTCGAGTTGTCTTGCCTTTCGGGACCAAACCAATGTACATCTTACACATATTGATTGATGTCTCATATCTCTCTAAAATGTATAAACCCAAGCTCTGCCCCGACCTTGAACACATGTCATCAGGACCTCTTCAGGCTGTGTTATGGGTGCATCCTTAATCTTGGCAAAATAAACTTTCTAAATTGATTAAGACCTGTCTCAGATACTTTTTGGGTTCACAGGAGATACCCAGAGAAATGAGTAAATCTCAAAGTGGTGGCTGTGTGTCTTAGTCTGTTCTCATGTTGCTAATAAAGACATACCTTAAACTGGGTAATTTCTAAAGCAAAGAGGTTTAATTGACTCACAGTACCACATGTCTGGGGAGGCCTCAGGAAACTTACAATCATGGCTGAAGGGGAAGCAAACACATCCTTCTTCACATGGCGGCAGGAAAGAGAAGTGCTGAGCGAAGGGGGAAGCTCCTTATAAAATGATCAGATCTCGTGAAAACTCACTCACTATCACGAGAACAGCATGAGGAGAAACTTCTCCTATGATTCAATTACCTCCCACCAGTTCCCTCCCATGACATGTGGGGATTACGGGATTACAATTCAAGATGAGATTTCAGTGGGGACACAAAGCCAAGTCATGTCACTGTGAATTCAGGTTTTACTATCTTAGTCTATTGAGCAAAAAAAAGAATGGAGTGGGAAAGGCCATTGTAGATAAGTGCCCAGGACAAGCTTGGCAAATGAGGGTAAGGTATGTTATGCAGATCAAATCAATGCTTTCTCCATTGAGAAGACTCTCTAGTGATTCTCCTCTTCCTGGTACCGAGGGAGACACTCTTACAAATGAAGGTTTCCTTTGTACATGTAAATTTCCTCTATAAAACGGTAACTTCTAGCCTGTTTTTGGAGCTTTTCCTCTGTCTGCAGTTTCTCAAAATAATCAGCTCAAAATAATCATCATGCTAAAGAGGCTTATTTTGGGGTGGCATATTCTGGTCTCCTAGAGTCATATTTTGGGGTGGTATATTCTGGTCTCCCACAGTAACAAACATTTAACAAGGCCCTTCAAGTTAGAAATGAAAAATATCTCTAATAAACAAGCTTGGGCTAAAGCAGAAATGGAAACCTTAATTGCGATTTTTTTTTTCAGTTAAAAGAATGAAAACATGATATAACCCCTACATTTCACAGTTAAAATGCAGTTGACTCACCTATTAAATGAAATAAATTTTTAAAGAAAAAGTCAATAACATTTATTACTAAATTATATAATAAAATATTAAATACTTAATACATTATATAGTAACCAATATTTATTATAAAACACTTAATAAATAATATTAAATGCCTGAGAATAAAAGTAAAGGAATTAAACTTCCAATTCAAAAAGCAAGAAAAAGAAAATCCTATATAAAGAAAGCATTAAAAAAAATACAGGTTAAAACAGAAATTAACATGAAAACCTTTATCAAAATGCAAGTCCTTTCAGAAAAGCAGAGAAATATACAAACCAGAATCTAACTTAACTAAGGAAAAACTGAAAAATCCACAAATACTCAAAATAAGAAATGTCGTGGGAAAACTAGTGTAGGGGCAGAAAGGTGTGATACCTTTCCTCGCCCATTGTAAAGGTCATGGCCAACATTCCTATAACAAAAGACAGGTTAAAGGAAAAAAGCATAACAAATTTATGTAATTAAACTTTTAGGGGACACAGGATGCTTCAGAAACAAAGACCCAAAGGCCCAGAGAAAGCTGTCTATTTTTCTACTTTGGGTCAACGGAAGCTAGCAGTGTGATTGAACAAAACGGGTATTTTCTAAGAACAGTAGACTGATGGGGAAAACACAGCAAGCCCTGTTGGGATTCTTCTTTGACTCTCTGGGTAGCATTTCTTCCTCCTGGATGTACGGCAGGACTCCTTCTAGAATGAGGGTCTTATGATCTACTGTCAGATAAGGTAGGTCAGAGAATTGCTTTATGGAAAGGTGGGGGAAGGGTAGAGAAATATATCTAGGATTTTTTGGCTTGCTTTGGGCAAGAGGGATTCTGATTTCTATGACCCAACTTGGGGAAGAAGAATTCTGATTTCTATGGCTCAGTTTAGGGGAGAATGAGGGGAGAGAGCCAGGAGGGAAGGAGTTCAGAGAGACCTTGGTTCTGAGGCTGCTTCTAAGAGCCACACTTTGGCATATCACTTTCTGAGCCCCAATACTTGTCCTTGAAACACAGGGTATTGAACAAAATCCATGAGAGCTTACTATGCACAACTTTATATAAAATAAATTTTAAAATGTAGATGGAGTATATAATTTCTTAGGAAAATACAATTAATCAAAATTGACCCTAGTAGACATGGACACACCATATTGGACCAATTTCCATAAAGGTAGAGGATGTTACTAAACATCAACTCTGTAAAGAACTACTGGACCCAGATAGTACAAAGGGAGAGCTTTTCAAAGTCCAGATAATTCTAAATTTCTGAAATACAGACTAGGAACTTCCAAGTTCTTCTTATGATGCAAGAATAATGCTAATGAATAAATACAAATAAAGAATCAAACCAATTTTACTCATGAATATTGATGCAAAATAAAAAAAAATTAACGAAGAGAATCTAACAGCACATTTTAAAATAATGACTAATGACCAATTGGATTATTTTGTCTACCTATTAAACAAAATTATGGGAAGCCAGTGTTTGGCACTGAGCTCCTGCTCTAGGTCCCAACAAACCAAACCAAAACGGAGTCACTCATAATAAGTGCCACAGAATCCAACTGAAACTTGAAGGAATCAGGTAGATCCACAAACAGAGCTGTTTTTCCTGAAAATAGGAGATTCACAGCAACCAACCAGAGAGGGCCCAGTCAACCTCAGACAGGAAGTCTCTTTTGCTTTAACCCTTACATGAAAAATAACCTGAAGTAACCTGTTGGTAACCAATCCACTTTTTTCTGTTTCCTTGTTCTCACCTTCCAAAAACCAACTGTTCTGTCATGCCCAGTTGGGCACTCATTCTATAGAAAGAAATGCTGCCTGATTCTAAAATGGCAGACAAAAGCCAATTAGATTTTGAAACTACATTTATTGTAATTATGTCTTTTGACATAGGTTTGACCTAGAAATAGAAAATGGTTAAAAATTAGAAAATTTGCCCATTTACAGCACCATGTCAGTAAAGCTAGGGGGAAAAGAAGTCACATAATTATCTCCACTGGTATATAAAAAACTTTAACAAAATGTAATACCCCTTGCTGATATAAACACTTTTTTTTTTTTTTTTGAGACAGAGTCTTGCTCTGTCACCCGGGCTGGAGTGCAGTGGCGCGATCTCGGTTCACTGCAAGTTCCGCCTCCCAGGTTCATGCCATTCTCCTGATTCAGCCTCCCGAGTAGCTGGGACAGGCGCCCGCCACCATGCCCGGCTAATTTTTTTGTATTTTTAGTAGAGACGGGGTTTCACCATGTTAACCAGGATGGTCTCGATCTCCTGACCTTGTGATCCGCCCACCTCGGCCTCCCAAAGTGCTGGGATTACAGGCATAAGCCACCGTGCCTGGCCAATATAAACACTTAATAGGAGTTGCAGAAATTAAATTCAACTGATTTGAATTTTAATTGTCACATGTTGTTAGTGGCTACCATACTAGACAATGATTTTCTAGAGGATCAATATAATAACAAAAATAGAGAATATAAATGATAAATAATAATGTTTACCTCTATGTGCAAGCTAAGGGTTAGCAAAGTAGCCCTCTCCAAACTTCTGCTGAGTTAAATTACAAAATCAGCACATAGTGCATGAGCCCAGGTATGTGCTAAAGGCATAATTCTTTCTGGGCCAGAAGCAGGAGAAAACCAGCTGACAATGACCATTAATGGAATGAATGATGTTAATAGGGTAATATGAGTTAATACTGTTTATCATTATTATAGCAAGGACTTGCTAAGGGCCACGTGCTGGGCTGTTTTGTATGCACTGCCTCATTTAAGCCTCATAACAACCCTATGAGCTAGGTGTTCTCGTTTTTAAATGTGAAAACAGGTACAGATTAGATAACTTGCCCAAGATCACTTAGTCCCTAAATGGCAGAATGGGGAGTCATAGGCAGCTTCTCTGGACTCCAAAATCCCTGTTCTAATTCTAATTTGACTTCCACTGTGTATCTGCCTAAAGGAGAAAATGTTAGTTATCACAATACCTGTGTTCCGCGCCACGTGATGGTTTTACATCCATTACTGGCATGTAGCTTTACACTTCAATCCCTTCTGAGTTTGGTCAGCATGAAGAAGCTTCTTTAGGGGCGGAAATGGGGTGATCTGGAATTCTGGTTTCTATGGCGCAGTTTGGGGGAGAGTCAGGGTGAGAAACAGCAGGGCAGGAGGTAAGAGAGACTTGGGTTGAGGCCGCTTCTGAGGCCTTCCAATCTCCCTTAGTTCAAAGTACTCAGCCTGTCAAAGCGCCATATTTTAGGGTATCATTTTCTGAGCCCCAACACCTCCGTAAATCTGAATAACCAAAGATATTGCCAGTATCCCCTTCCTGGCTGAGAAAGGGAGAATTCATGAGGAGATGCTACCCTAGGAGGCCTCCTGGGTAGAGCTACCAGATAAAATACAGGATGCTCAGTTACATTTCAATTCCAGATCAACAATGAGTACTTTTTTTTTTTTTTCATAAGGATGTTCCAAAGATTGCATGGGGCATACTTCTGCTAAAAAAGTATTCTCTTTATCTGAAATTTAAGTGTGACTGGCCATGCTGTATTTGATCACAGCTGTATTCCCAGGAGACTACCAGGTAAGCGTTCCCTGGTTATACTCTTCCAGACCATGAGTGCCTCTTGGAAATTGTAGCGGTGTGGCCAGAATTCTGTAAAGGGTGTGCTTAGCAGAGAATTAACTCTAAATAGCCAGGGAAGGTTGCCTAGAAAGGAGGAACAGGCTGTCCTTAAAGCATGAGTGGGAACATGCATTACATTCCATTTTAGGAGGGCCAGGCCAGGCCAGGTGCCTCAAGGTGGTCCATGGGGATAAGCTGGGAGGGAGGCCTACTTCTAGAAGGGAAGAATGGGCCAGGGCTGAGTCTCCTTCACTTCTACATACAGGGAAGCCCTCTGGCCATCTAAGTAGCACTCTCCAGTTAACATTTCATTCCACAGTGGGGATATCCTGGTTTCCCTTCTTCACAAGGACAGTTAAGAGATCCAAGAGACAATGGGCAGCATTGCACCAAAAACAAAAATGGCAGAAAACTCCCTGTTGCCTTTTGTGAGCATGAAGGGCTTCCGTAGCCATGGAAGTTACTCTCAACAGTGTGTCTCAAACTTTATGGGCATCAGCATTACCTAGAAGGCTTGATCAAGCAGAGATGGCTGGGCCCCATCCCAAGAGTCTGTGGTTCAGTAGGTTGGGATAGGGTAGAGAAGTGCATTTCTTTGTTCTTATTTTTTAAAACTTTTAGGTTCAGGGGTACATGTGCAGGTTTGTTGCACGGGTGAACTCGTGTCACAGGGATTTGCTGTACAGATCATTTCATCACCCAGGTACTAGTCCTAGTACCCAATATTTATTTTTTCGGATCCTCTCCCTCCTCCCACCCTCCACCCTCAAGTAGGCCCCAGTGTCTATTGTTCCCTTCTTTGTGTCTGTGTGTTCCCATCATCTAGCTCCCACTTATAGGTGAGAACATGCAGTATTTGGTTTTCTATTCCTGTGTTAGTTTGCTAAGGATAATGGCCTCCAGCTCCACCCAGGTTCCCGCAAAGGACATGATCGCATTCTTTTCTATGGCTGCAAAGTACTTCTAACCAGTTCTCAGGAGATGCTGCTACTGTTGCTTCAGGGAGCACACCTTGGGAATGCTTTAAAGTGGGGCTTCTCACACTTGAATGTGCATACACATCACCTGGAGAGTAAGTTAAAATGCCCATCTATCTGACTTACTAGGTCTGGGAACGGTGGAAGATTTTTCTTTTCCCACATGCTCCCAGAGATTCAGCAGGCACAGTGAGTTGCCAAGCTCTAGGGAAGCGGTTTTCAATCCTGGCTCCATGTTAGAATGACCTGGGGATCTTTTAACATTTCCAGAGAAGCCAGATGTGGAGGCTCACACATCATCCCAGCGCTTCGGGAGCTCAAGGTGGAAGGATTGCTTGAGGTCAGGAGTTCAAGACCAGCCTGGGCAACCTAGTGAGATGCCATCTCTAAAAAACAATTTAAAAATTATCTGTGTTTGGTGGCGTGCACCTGTAGTCCCAGCTACTTGGGAGGCTGAGGTGGGAGGATTTCTTGAGCCCAGGAGTTCAAGGCTGTGCGAGCTATGATCTATGATGTCGCCACTGCCCTCCAGTCTGGGTGACAGAGCTCACCTCACCCACAGTTCAGACCAATTTAATCAGAATTTCTTGAGTGGGACACAAGCGTTTGGATTTTTAAATCCACAGGATTCCAATGCTGAGTGAAAGAGGCTATTTTTATTGTCAGTTCTTCCTGGATGACACCCACACATCCTATCCCCGTGAGTGGAATCACTGGTTTTCCAATTTGAAGCTGCCAAAGTTGATGGGTCAGAGCTCTGACTTCTGTAGTTCATAACAGAAGCTGTTGAGGTGTGTTCAAATGCTGCAGAACATCTGAAGAGGGGGAGCCTGATGCAGGCTTTTCCTCTCTGTAAAATGGGGTAAATAATAGAGCTGCATCCGACTTAAGAGATTATGCCAAAAATTCATGCTAAGTGTTCAGCACAGTGCCAAGCTCAGAAAATATGTGTAATAATATTGTCTATCATCATAATAATCCAACTACTTACCCAAAGCCTCACTCAGTTCTCAGTATTTCCGCCTGAGGATGCCCAAGCACACTTGAACTGCTCCGCTGGCTGACAACTTGTCCCGGACAGCCTGGAACACTGGAAATGTTCCTTTCTGTTGAGCTGCCATCTTATTTTTTGTAAGTTGTAATAACTAATCTAGTTAAACCCTTTAGATTGCTATAGGACAGTTCTCATTTCCCTCCTACATAAGACTCATTTTGACATTGAAGCCCAGTCTTACCTGGTTCTGCAGAGGTTAACCATTTCCAGGTCATACGTTTTCCATATTCCTCCTAATCGCTCCCATTTTGGGGGAGCCCTGGCTGCTGCTTTTGCACATGCTCTGTTTTGTGTACATGCCAAGTCTCACGCAATTTACTCAGGGTTAGTCTTGGTGTCAAGGGTACTGCGACTCACCTTCCTTGTTTTAGAAGCCATACATACATCAGTGTAAACTGAGATGGCACCAGTCTTTTTGGCGGCTACATCTGTTGACTTGCATCGAGCTTGCTGTGGATTTTAATTGGAGGCTTTCTTTCCCACTTGCTTGCTATTCTGTGTGACACAATGTCCTATCCTGACCTTGTATAATTGCTTTTTTGTAACTGAAGTGTAAGACATGACACCCTCGTGCACTGTGCATTAATTTGCTCCATTTCTCTGCCTGATGAGATTTTTTTTTTCTCGAATCCTGATTCTGTCATTTAGCGTAATCATTTTCTCCCAGCTTTATGACATACCCATTTTTCATCAACTTTCCTTCTGTAGCTTCCATCAAGTTATTAATTAAAACGTTGAATGGATGGGGCCAAAAGGCAAGCTTTGCAGCAGGACAACAGAAATGCTCCTCCAAGTTGATACATATCCTTTAATTAGTTTTGTTCAAGTGGTTTCACACCCACCAACTCTAATAATGTCCAGATAATATTTCTGCATTTTGCCCAGACTTATTTCATTAAAGACTTTGCCAAGTCGCTTGTTATGGCTCAGATGTTTTGTCTCCTGCATTTTTCTAATCTACAGGTTAGTCTTATGCAATAGGGAATAGATGGAGTCTGAAATGATTTCTTTTTGGGAATCCACACTGGCTTCCAATAATTGCTGCTGCCCTTCCAATTTACTCTAAAAATATGCCCAGAATTAGTATCAGACTCACTAATCTACAGCATACTGAACTCACACTCTTCTCCACTAATATTAGAAAGATGTGTGCCTGTCTGCAGTATTTCCTATTGCTTATACTTTATCAATAAAAACTGACAGTGATTGAGCAGTCTTATTGATGAATCTCAGTTCTGTGGAATAGAATTGAACTAGAGATGAGACATTTAGAGTTGTTTGTTGTATCCTTATACTATTTATTCCTTATTCAATTTAATTTGCTCTAGGTTTTAGTTTCCTCCTATGAGTTACTAAATATCTCTATAGTCCCCCTGGTGCTGTTATTAACTGTGCAACACAGAGAATACAAGATACAAACCCCCGCACCTCCAGAGGACAGGCGGCTGACAAGGAGGGGTTCATATTTGAGTTTGTGATCTGAGAGACTGAAATAGACACTCTTTTATCAACTAAGATGAACCCTGAGGTTAAGGGAACAAAAGTTACCTGCGGTGGAGGCTTCAGGGCTTGACTAGCACGGCCCTAAATTCCTATGGCTACAAGAAAAACCACATTCTTGATAAACTCCCTAACAGTAAGAATTACAGACAAATTGACCCTTCCTAACTCTGAATTATTAATACAACCACTACAATGCTGATTGGAAAGAAGACTGGCCTTATGAATATTCTTTCCTGGTAAGAAACTGCAGAGCTCAAACCAGTTTTAGCAGGTTATAGAGACTGTGCACAAACTTAGTATCCTATAGTTTACCTTTTAACATAAAGAGCTAAATTACACCTCATTTTCATGCTAACACCTTGCCCTAAAATGAACGTGGGGTGTATGCTCTGCATATATTTACCAATTGCACATGCGCTCGGCTCTCCACATACATATGGATAGCTTTTCCTCCAAACCCGCTGCTGAATATGTATGACTCTATTATGTAATACAGGCCCTGTGAGGGGTAAACACCAACCTTCCCTTCCCTCTTCGAAGACAGAGGACCTTCTGTATACATCAGAGACCGTCTCTCCCAGTTTGCAAACTGATATCGCCAATAAAGCTCTCCTTTCTACTATTCAGCCATCCTGGTGATCTTTAGGCACGTTTCACGTTCCAAACAGGGAGCTGAAGGGAAAGCGAAGGGATGGTAAAGGATGTAGCTCTCCCAATTCCCACAATGCTTTGATTTCTTTGAGATTTACACCTCATAGCAATTTTGATCTCTGCCAGGCATCATGTTCATTTGTGTGGAAGAGGCTGTAACCAGTGACCTTGTTTCAAAAAGTCCAAATCCCCCAACGTAAGACATCCTTTCTAATATTTAGAAGTGATTAGGATGGTATTTTATTTTGCATTTTCCAAGTCAACAGATCTTACTTTTATCATTACGTTTGATGAAAAGAGCACAAAGGTACATACCGCACAGAAAAAAGCAGTGATTTGCAGATCAGCATTTGCATTTTAGGACAGTAACTAGCTGCATGGTCTCTTTGCCTTGATGAGAAATAAATGGGAATGCAAATGGCTCTTGAAATTGCTTCAAAAAGTTTATTTCCTCCTCCCCTGCTCAAAGCCCCTTAATGAAGACAACAGATCTCTGAAGTATTCACACACAAATCTTGACAGAAATGCGCGGAGGTGAGTCGGCGTTACTCTGATTTTCTCACCACTTTGTTCAACCACTCTGGCTACATCTTTCAACCTGGGGCTTGCGGTTGTCTTTCTACGGAGGCAGGCCGAGTGTGATCTTATTTCATTTTTAAAAGTATTATTACAGTTGCTTAAATAAGCAAATAAAAACATTCCCCCAAATGATTGAAATTTGTTGGATTTATTTCCTTCTAAAGTTTGTACATTTACATATATCATATACATATTTTAAATCCTTCACTATTTTGCATGATTTCTATTACATAAAAACCATTTAAATGCAATAAATTTTGTTGTTGTAAAACAACAAAATATCCCCAACTTATAAAAACACAGGAACAATTATATTCATAAACATTTACACAATAAATGTACTCTATATGTCACAGCTTCTATACATATCAGGTGACTCACTTGTCTACAAGGTTTAGGTTTACTTGAACAACAGTGAAATAGGGTAATATTTATATACAACTATTTTAATAAAAAATAAAGCAATTGTAAAATGTAAACTTAATTGTCAAAATATTCTTTAAACACTTTAACAATATCCACACAAACTACTGTTCCATTCAAAAGAAGACCACCAAAATGCCACCGTTTTCTAGAAGATGGCATTTCCGGAATCTGGTAGGTGGTGATGAGGAACAGGTTTCCAGTACGTGTTATAGTACCACGAGCTTACCCAAATCTGCTAATGCTGACAGTTTGGCCATTGAAAAGGAGCAGGTTGCTATTTTGTCACTAATTACTTTCACAATTTGCAGGGGACATATGGCACCAGGACTGCAATAGAACTGAAATGATTGGTGGAGAAAACTTTGAAGGTAAAGAAATGTTCCATGATGCCAATTAGCTTGAGTCACAGTGAATATAACCCAGTTATTATAATAGGCTGGAAAAGTTAAAAGCTTCTTTTATATGAAAAGAGAAAAATTACCACCTTTCTGCCTGTCCTATGGTAATCGAGGCTGACAATGTCAATTCTCCGCTAGTGTCCATTTCTGTTCTAGAAAGGGGTTCCTAAAACTTGAGATAGAAGAGACGGCAGGGAGGTGCTTAGGCCTTTACCTTACAGCTCTGATCTGGACTGAGCAAAGCTGCTAAGCTAGCACTTGAGTGTTCCTCCACCCTTCCCCCAGAAAGGAAACGTTAGCCATTTCTAAGAATCTGGGTGTGGAAGCAAAGATATCATCCATCCGTGGTTCGAACTCAGTGTGCCAGTTTATTTTTTGCAAAGGTAAAATACGTGGCATTAGCCTCACTCAGAGAATCTTTGTCATGACGTTTATTCATGTGCCACGCTCAGTGACTCATTCACTCTCGGAGTTGATACCTTGCCTCGGCACGGTCACGTTATCAGGACACCCGGATCCCTAAAGCAGGGGAAGCGGCATTTGGATCCCAGGCTGTCCTTGCTGCTCAGTAGAAGCCTGAGTGAAGTGGCGGCCGGGGGAGAGGCTCCTCTTTGCAGAGATGATGCGTTATCACCACCCTCTGCAGGGCTCTGGTATTCAGGGCTCAGAGCAGTGAGCTTCAGACCTGCAGAGCTGGGCTGGGACTCTTCTAGGAGTGTCTGAAGACTTATTTATGTCGACTGATGGGAAAATAATTAAGTGAAACTCCTCCAAAATTCTCTCCATTAACCAACATTTTCAGGAATTGAAGTTAGGGTGCTTATTTCTACAACGCTATTCCTAAGCGCTTAGGTCTCTGCCCTGCAAAGGGAAATGCATTTTAGTTCAGTTCCTTTCCATTTCCATCCTCACTGTTGTTGCTGATGGAAAAGTGCTCAACTGCTCAGCATGTTCAATTGGAGCTCTCTCAGCATGTTCAGTCAAGCTCAGAGGGGAGTGTGGACGAGGCACATCAGTGCTCCTATAGGAAGTGCCTCCTTGTTTCTTCACTTGTACTCCTCTCCCAAGGAATGATCTGCAGAGCAAGCAGCTCTACCACCTTGGAAAATGATGTACACCAGCTTCTGGGACTTCACCCAGGCTATGGAGAGCTGCTGGAGAGCTGCTGCTTGTGAGTTACAAGAAAGCTTTCAATTTGGTGGTCCACAAGAATGTGATATGGATCCCCTCATTTATGTGTTAAAAATACTACACATCTCAAAGTCAGACACTAGAGAGCTCAAATTCCACCCTGGCCCTTGGAAAACATCTGTGATGCAGTTTCCATCCCCTTTGCTCATCACCTCTTTAGAATATTCTGGCTCTTTGCATCTTAAGGTCTTATGTTTGTATAACTTAAAACATTCACTGTGTGTGCATGTGTGCAAGCATGTGTACACATGTCAGAGGTCCCAGACATGTCAACTTTTCTCCTTATACACCTAAGGGGACAGTCATCTGGTTCTGAATCTCAGGAGTAGAGGACTAACCACATGCATGGTTACCCTAAATGGAAAGCAACCAGTTTACTGTCCCCTAAGCTTCCATTTGGTCTAATTACTCTTGTTCCTACAGTTTTACAAAAGTATCTTAACGGCATTAAAAATCAATGTGCATATATACTCTCTCTAGAGTGGATATTATTATCCATGTCAAATGGTTACTTGGCTTTATAAACTCCATGGCTTTATGTTAAAGTCCAAACATTTCAAATGGTTAAGGCCCACAAATGAAACGTTTTGTTTCTCCTACTCCTTTTCTACATGATTTTTGAATCAAGTGGCTGTTTCTGCAGATCACAATAATTCTTAGAAGGAAATACTCTCGCAAAACTAAGACCCTGCCAATCATTCACAGAGCCAGTCCACTGCACGTCAAGAACCAATTAGGAAAAATGATATATTTGCAAAAATAGTTTGAGACTATAGAGTTAACTAAAAAAAAACAAAACAAAACACCTCAAGTGTAACTACCAACACATTACTGCAGCCTAGAGCTGAAGTGAGTTTCCCATCGCACAATTCAAACTCTCTGAATCAGCTGCAAAGACGCGAGGCAGCGTGTTTACACAAAAGACACTGCCCCCAGCCGCTCACTCAAACACGCTCAGTCACTGCTTTAAATATACCAAACATGCTAGTTAATAAAAGTTTAGTCTCTAGTTATCTATTTACACTCTATAATATAAGCAGTAAGCTCAAACAACTAAGGCCAGTGGCTCTTCTTTGGGGAGAGGCAGGAAAAAGAGACCTAAGTATAAAAATATTTAAAACAAAGTTTAAACCTGGTCCTGAAATTCTTTTACCTGTGACACTAGATGCTAATTTGTGCAACTGCAAACCTAGGATCCAGTACCCAATCCTGGGATGCCCTGATATACTTTAGTGCTTGTGATATTTCTTCCAAGTCAAGCGAGTACGGATGCGGCACCACGAGAGTGGTTTGATCTCCCGTAAAATATACACAAATACATAAACGATATGGTGGGTACTTAATTCTTCTGAAAGCTATATTTTTTATGGACTAATTACAACAACAATAAAGAACGTGTGCTTTAAAGCATCACATTTTGTAATAAGCCCAAATTTGTCAGTTTGACTTTAAGTGCTCTTAATACTAAAGTTACTAAGACTGCACAGGCTGCCTTTTTTTTTTTTTTTTTCTTTTCTTTCTGTATTTCCCAAATTACAGGGAGCTATGCCCTTGGTATTGCACACAGTACACTGCAAAAGATTCACAAGGTTAGTTCAAAGTCATTTTTGCCCTGGTGATTCAAAGCTCAAAGACAGAATTTTCTAGCATAAAGTCTTATTAAAAATTTTAATCAAAATATTATTTGAATTTAAGTTTAATAAAACAATACCACTATATATACTCTCAACAACTTCATTACATAATCAGTCCTATGAGGTTGTACTTGCTTTTCATATCACACTGATTAAAGACAAAAATAATTTTGATGTACATGTACCATATACTGATACGCAATCTACACACTAATGCATTTACATACATACAACTATAAATACCCACAAATACAACAATGGCAGGTGACAGCATTTTCTTTGATGACTGACATACTATCTGTAAGAATATTCTCCAAAAGCCTGCAATACTACAGATACACACATAAATTACAAAGGATGAACCAAAGAGACTTAAGAAAACCTACTGTATATACAATTACGTAACTTGCAAAATTTTCCTGCTGTTGCATTCAAGTCACACTGTCATGCAGATTCAAGTATTTAATGACATTCTCTCTATGAAGACATTCTCTCTGCATGCAATGGGCCAATTATTGTCATCAGCAGAAGGTTGCCCACATTGGTTCTGGAGACTGTAGGTACAAAAGGAGAATGCCTTTGGATTTCAGTCCTTCCTTTATGGGTGAGAGATGGGAAAGCAATCTGAGAGAAAAATCAGTGACAAAGCACCTCTCTATTGCTATCAGTAATCTATCATGGGGCTATTCTGTGATGATGTGATCATGTAAGATGCTGTCAGACTGGTGGAAAGCAATTTGCTGACTTGTGGCAGAGCAGTGGTATGGCCTGGGAGAAAAGATGGCCAGAAAGCTGTGGAGAAAGGTAGGAGGCCCAGAGGCACATGTGCCTGCAAGGCTGACTTCCCATTTTCTGTCAGAGTAACTTACATGCTTTGAGACAAAAGCCAGATACTATTTAAACTCCAGCTTGGACAATGACTCATAAACTAGACTCTAGGTTTAACGACTCTTCGACTCTTCGGATGCCACCTTTGGTTCTTTGTTTTACAATGTTAATTTTACAACTGGAAAAAATTCTGTCATTTGAAAAGTGAAGGGATGACTCACTGCTGAAATTAAGAGATGTGGCTCCCAACCTGCTGAAAACTTGACCAAGTCCACAGGAGTTAAATTACAGAGATTCAAACCTGCAAAGCTAAACTTCCTGTGGATTCAGGATGCAACAAGCTTAACGGATAACTACAAGGAAAAATGCCAAAGGAACTCAAATTCAAGGATGATTAACAAAACCCAAGAAGGTTTTGATAGTAAGACAATGGAGAAACTTCTTGAAAGTCAATTTTCTTCCAATTGTCAATGATTAGTTAAAAAGAGAAGAGTGCAGCTCATGACAAGCAGTCTCTGCCTTTCATCCTTCCCAGATCTTTACACGATAGAGGGAACAACAGGCAAAGGACAGTAGAAAAGCTCAGTGTAACTTTGTGTTTAGGCAGTAAGAGGCCTCTTCCCCTGCTGGTTGCATAAATTCTTCCACAATCTCAGAATTTCTGTAGCTTGGCCACAGGGTGAAATACAAACCTATCTTAGCATTGGAAAGCCAGCCAGATTTTCCTCTTCCAGAGTGCATTCCTCACGCCACTTCTGCCTAGGGATCAGTCCTCATTTGCTAGATTAGGATAACAGTTGGAGAAGCATAGAGGGTCTTGTGTTTGGTACAAGACCACTGCACCAAAAAATGCTTTCTATCCTGTACATCTAAGAGCAATAAAAAGGTTACACATAATCCAGGGAGTACATTTCCATCAGAGGACTCTCTCCCAACATGGTTTTACTGAGATTAATTAAAATTCACAAAAGTATTGCTCAGTTTAATTAGACACTGCTGAGAGTTAGCAAAATGACGTTTCAAAAAAGTGCACTTCAGAAATGCCTATGGGCTGGCGATAAAGTAAGGACTCTGCATCCTAGTAATTAAGTTTTGATTGCTAAAGAGGAATCCCAGACACCTCCCTGTAAAAGCCAGCATGTGAGGTGGGAAGAACCTTTAAAATACAGATTTTATATATGGGCCACCTGTATGGTCAATTTTGCAACAAGACTATGACCAAGGTATTCTGATGGCTATCAAGATTTGCTATACTAGAAATCAATATGAAGTATATTGATGTGAAGAAGAATGATTTATCATATGGAAGGAAGTCCCAAGGCTCCTGGGTGCTGAGGTGGGGGACGGAGGTAGGTGGGGGACGGAGGTGGGTGGGGGACGGAGGTGGGTGGGGGACGGAGGTGGGTGGGGGATAGAGGTGGGTGGCGTACCTTCAGAAGAAAGGGAAGGGGTCCTCCCTCGTACCGTGAATTGGGCAACAGGCCTGGAGCAGCTATGAAAGGAAACATCCTCAATTTCTTCTGGCTAGATACCACAGAAAAGAAATTATCCCAAAAGAAAATGTGGTTGGCTATGGGCCAGACTCTCAGAATCTAGGCAAATCAGTGACTGTTTCCTCCCACAGCATAAACTCTTGGCCTCCTTCATGCACTCATGACAGCAACCTTCCAGAAGCCTCAGGGAAGAGGTGTTCTCAGCCCATGCGCTAAAGATGGACAGCATCATGCTTTGGCAGTCTGAGACCCTGGCTCACAAAAGAACCTTTAAAGTTGTTTTTAAAGATATACTATGCAAACATGGTACACTGAAGCTTCAAAAGAGCCCTTTGTATCCAATGATCTATGAGCCTATCCAGCAGTCCCTGGACTTAATATTAGTGAGTCATACGACACGGACAGTGCTATAGTGATGCTGATGCTAGCCGAGTATTTCAATACTCCAAATGTCAGAAATACTGTAGCAAGGTACCATTCAATGTATATTAAATAAGTAAAATACATACAGACATTCTATATACATAGACATAGACTGTGGGCAAACACGTTCAAGCCACTCAGGGAAGTTCCTTTTTCTTTAGTTACTGAAGCTCGTAGATGACATGGTCTAGGTACCTCTCTCCCCTCTGCTTAGTGTAAATATTTAGGCAGAAAACAAATACCCTGATAATTTAGATTATCAGGTAGAAAGATAGACAACTTGCTTGTGGACATGTTGCATTCAGTGAGAATGCTACAGAAGTCAATCTGATACATGGGCCATATTGGTAACTATCCTGTTTGTTTTGCAGTTCTGAAACATAAACTTAGTTACTGCCTTTACCCAAACAAGGCAGAGAGTTAAAAGTTAGTTTTTTTTTTTTTTTTTTTTTTTTTAAAGGTGTGGCAAAATATTTATTACAAAGAAAGCAACTGCAACCCTAGAGAGGGGTAACCCTTCTCTGGGCAACAGCAAGTATGGACATTTAGAGAGGGGAAGGAAGTAAACATTAAATAAATAATTCTGTAAATAAATGCTAGTATATCATAATAACATACCACTTAGACACTACCATGGTTTTACAGCAGGTTTTCTCTAATTCACTGGAACCATGCTATTCACTTAGAGCAGCTGATTCTTTGGTCATAGTACCTTCAACAAATAAACTGCAGAATTACAGAACACTTCTAAGGGAGGTAAAAGAATCATCAGAGTGATTCTATTAGTTCTGCAGTTGTGCCACTTGTGGAGATTATAACTTTAGGGACTAGAGTCAAGGTGAGGAAATCACAAAGTTCTAGGTCTCAGTGGGCTAAACTTTCATTCCTTTCTCTTCCTCTACAGGAGAATATTCTGTTTATCACCCTGAATTTCAAAGGGACTGTAACTGGAACAAGCTCATGACTGCAAAGTTAATAGAACCATTTTGAGTAGACAGAAAGAAAGGACTGAAAATAGCTAAAGTATTTTTAGGAGAAAGTTGAGTAGTATCAGAGTGAAGTGGCTATCAAGGAGACTGAGACAAAAATAAACAAAGTCACTTTGCACCTGCAACCAGCGGATCCCTCAGTTTTCCAACCACAATTCATTCCGACTATTACTTTCACACATATTTTAAAGAACCAATATCCATTGTGGACAACTGCAGCTACTTTTTCCTCCCTTACTTTGTCTTAAGGACAGAACAAAAGCGGTTTTATTTTAGCATTATTTTGTTAGGAAGGAAGACCCCAACATCATGACCAGGACACAACCCCATGCCCACACATGCACACACACGCACGCACACACACATATGTAGAGTAAGAAAGAATCTATTCCTGTATGGAAGGATATCAACGATAGAGATGATGGATTTCTAGTCTAGACCCTGTGGGAGTGAGGTAACAATTTCCTGCAGACTGCGCACATGCCTACTGCTGCAGCTCCTCAAGGGCCGATTACTGCCCCCATCCTTTAGCAAACAAAATCAACTGGGTATCAATCTTTCCTCAACCTTCAAACGCAAAATGACTCCACTTCCTCTTTCCTTTGCTTGGCTGAAATGGAATCAGCACTTCAAGCAAGCTAATGTGCTTCCCTACGTTCTCAATCCTATGATCTTCACGCTCCTTCTCCCTGCTTCCAGCAGGGTCTGATCTCAACAGGAAGTGCTAAGCTGCACACGCAGCTGCCTCATATTGGAGCATCTAGATTCCCAGCACTGCGATTCTTACTGGAGCATCTGTGAGTGCTCAATTCTACCTCTGTGACTGGGCAAGATTTCACATATAAAGGCGTATATTAACTCCAGCTAGAATTTACTAAAACTACAGTTTGTCCAGTTAAGCGTTTCACAATGGATTAAATTCTTTAACCTTAAAAAAAGTTTAACAGTTGATTTGAGAATACATAAAACAACTGAGCAGACTGCAAACAAGAGAAAACCAAAAGAGAAGGGATACATAATTCATTCTGAAATCACGATCCCCTCCTCCTCACAGAAAAGGTGCATTAGCTATCAAGTTGCAAAAATCATCAAAGCAAAAGAAATCAAGAGCAAAGACAATCTGTACAGAAACTAACAAAAATGTACAATAGAAAAAATTACTAATGCACCATTTTGTCACAGACTTTTTTTTTTTTAAATATATTCACGGATTACCAGAAAGATCTTGAAAAACCCTATTTTGCTCCATGACCAGCACTTCCTGGCCGCAGATGGACTCTAAGTAACTTTTTGCTTAATGCTTGGTGTTTCAGGTCGGTGATCCTTCCTCTCTGACACGTTACGCTTGACCTTGGCAGTGATCGGAGACGTATCCGGGTTCAGCGATGGACTCGAGTGCGACTTCTTCAGTCCTGCAGCCTCGCTTTCATCGTTACTCAGGAGCTCTTTGCCTCCTTCCTTGAGAATGCTGACATACATTTCATAGCGGGTTTTCTGAAGGCAAAGCCAGAGAACAACGGCAGTCAGAAAACTGTTCAAAATGCACGTGTGCAGCACACCTAGTGCATTACCCACCTGGAGAATGTGAATGGCTGTTGAAGACTTCGCTTCATTTCCCAAACTGACAAATTACTTGGGCACTTACTGGGCACATGGGAAGCAACTACAGAGACTGACTGATTGATTCAATTATCTAGGTAAGAAATTAAGTTAGAATTTTAGTTCTCATTTGTTCTGGATTCTGAGGGAATGTCAACTTGGAGTTACTGGCTACCAGATGGAACACCATGAATTTAGAACACTCAGGCATGAGAAGGGTCTAAGTTGGAGGAGCTGTCACCTCTGGTTTTCGGCGGCTACATGGCTCTTGTGGCTCTGTACTAAGTCACCTGAGCCTCCCCAGGTAATCTAGGCCTCATATGAAACTGGCTTGGATATGGTTGTTTCCTCTTTTTCTGACTCCCCGTAACCCTAGAAAGGCTCACCTTGAGGGACCACTCCATGGCGAGCGACTCTCTGTACAGTCCCCGATGAGACCAAAGCACTTTCTAGAAGCTGCTCTGGGTTTCCCTCTATTGCTTTTCTGCAAGGATTACCCACTTCTCTGGTTATTATGAACAGTTGCTGCTATGAACACTATGAAGTTTGCAGAATTTCAAGTTATTTTCTGATGCTTTTCTCACTCAACAATATTTATCATCAGCTATGTACTGAGTACCTACTATGTTTCAAAAAGTTCCTTGATTCCTCTATCTCTTGAATTTCTAAGATTTTTTTCTTTTTCCATAGCTCTGGCACTTTATTTTTTTTTTCTAGTTTCTATCCCAATCAATATATAGAACTATCATATATGTTGCAACTTACAGACAGGTCTTAGATTCCTAATTTGATATATTCTGGTCAAAATAAGTATTCCACCATCCTGCCTCAACACATGAAGAATTTATAGAAAGTTTCAAGTGTTTTATTTCTAAACCAAAGAACATGTCAGTTATAAATTGTCCCAACAAAGACAGGCAAATTCTGTTTTGACTATACATCCATCTTAGGGATTTTTCTAGTCAAATTGGGTTTTGTATGTGTCAGTTTTAAGTTAGTAATTTAGAAGTGCTACCTTTTCAAGCTGTTTGGTTTAACAATGGGAAAAAGCTGCTAGACATTCAGTATGTTCTGGGGTTGGCCAGTATTCAAGTGGGGTGTGAGCGTTGGTTGCCGATGACATTTATTGAGTGCCAACATACTAAGAACAGGTCATTCACACAATATTCATACACTGATAACTTACCATCCCTGTTTTACAGTTAAGGCAACAAAGGCAAAGAGAAGTTCAAAGTCAAAGGAAGAAATGAAACTGGGATTTGAACCAAGGCAATCTGAGTTCAAAACCCATGGCTGTTAAGCTTCATTGATATGAAAATACAGATTATATGCATACAGATTTTAGTATAAGTACTCTGACAGACACTGTTGGTTGGCCAAAGGCCATTCTCAACTTCCTCTACTCTTACATGCCTTTCACTACAAAGACTAATAAAACCAGAGATACTTACTTTTCCAGTTTCTCTTGTAGCTAAGTTGGGCCATGTGATATTGTGGTAAGAGGTAAGGAAGAGTCTTTTGGGGGGCTTCTGGGAAAGTGATTTTGCTTTCTGATAAAAGGGATAAACTTTAAGGAGAAGTCACTGGGGTTAGCCTCTCATTCTTTTTTCTTTTTGAGATGGAGTCTCATTCTGTCGTCCAGGCTGGAGTGCAGTGATGTGATCTCAGCTCACTGCAATCTCTGCCTCCCAGGTTCTAGCAATTCTCCTGCCTCAGCCTCCCAAGTAGCTGGGATTACAGGCGCACACCACCACGCCCAACTAATTTTTGTATTTTTAGTACAGATGGGGTTTTGCCATGTTGGCCAGGCTGGCCTCGAACTCCTGACTTCAGGTGATTCACCAGCCTTGGCCTTCCAAAGTGCTGGGATTACAGGTGGGAGCCACCACACCTGGCCTAGCCTCTTATTCTTATTCCCTCCTTAACACGACTCCTAAAGCTGCTGCCCCATGACTTGGGCAGTAGATATGAGGAAATAGGACAACATGCTACGCCTGAGGAAAAATGGAAAGACGGAGACAGCCATGTTGACATGATGAGCTGGATCCAACCCTAAGGCTACTCCCTCTGGAATCATGTTAAGTATGAATAATAAATATCCTGTGGGTTAAACCACTGTTTATCAAGTATTGTTATTTGCAGTTTAAAGCATTACTAAATACACATTCTAATTCCAATAAAGAAGTAACAAAATAAAGAATAACATGCTAAGCATTGTCTTGGAAGGCTACATGATGGCTTCATCAGGGCATTTGCTAGCAAAAAATGTCATCAGTATCACACACGTCAGTATATGCACTGTGAAATGAGAGGACTGAACAAGATAATATTCACAGGACATAAATATTCTAAACTGCTTTACATTTTATGAATTTATTAATTAATCTACTCCTAAACTGCCTGGTGGCAAGATTAAAATACAGAAAAGAACTACCCCCAATAGAAACAAAGTTTAATAACATAGTCTGAAGGTAGTATAAAAATAGATTCAGGAAACCAGTGTAAGGCATACAATTTCACGAAGCTGGAGCATTTACACAATGAAAAGAGAATGAAGAAAAAATTTTTAGATCACTTGAAAGGGGACAAAAGGAGAGAAGGTGATAGGGACAGTTTCCCACTAGTCTTTGAAGCAACTGATACTACTGGGAAAATCCATCTGAAAAATACATGAAGGAAAGCCACCTCATCCACTCATTTTACAGCTCCAGCTGCAAAGCTATTGTCTAAAATACATTACATTGGTGTGTCAATCAACAAACAAAAGGCACAGCAGAGGTGTGGCACTGCATGAGTCATCAGACCAGAAGAAAAGACAAAGCAGAGAAAAGGGGGTAAAGGGAGCCAGAAGACAAAGCCTGCCTTGTTGTTAAGGAAGCCTTCAAGGGTTGATGGGTTTGCAAATACTGTGTTCCATTTCTAACTTAAAACAGGCTTATAGGGGCAGAGGTTACAAAAAACCCAGTAATGTAGCTTTGCATTTTACCAGTCTCTGAGTCTACATTTTACTGAACCAAACCAAATATTCCTCTTCAAAACATTTTAGGAAAACATAACTTTAATCTCAGGACTATTCAGCAGGTATTAGTTTTAGCCAAGTCTCTAGAGGATTACAGAGACTCAGCCACATAAGTAAATGCCATCCAGAGGATTTGAGGACAAAATAAAATTCTCTCAGAGTAAAGAAAAATAACTCTGAATGATGCTCTGGAGAGCAACGGCAAGAAACATAACTTAAAATTTCTCTCTTCATTGATTTCTCCTTGTATTCTCTTTCTGGGCAGTAGGAAGGTCATACTTCTTAATTATGCAACAACATCATGGGGAGTTTACTTCCTTTCTTCCTTTCAGAGAAGATGTGATTTGCATCTTTTTTCCTAAGACCAACAGTGAAATTTAAGTTTTAAATGAAAGCTGGTGTGTAGAAAAAGTAAAGCAGCAGCAAGAAGTTTATTAGTAAATTACTTTTTTTTTTTTTTTTTTTTGAGATGGAGTCTTGCTCTATCTCCAGGCTGGAGTGCAGTGGCGCGATCTCAGCTCACCGCAACCTCTATCTACCGGGTTCAAGCGATTCCCCTGCCTCAGCCTCCCGAGCAGCTGGGACTACAGGCGCGCACCACCGAGCCTGACTAATTTTTTGTACTTTAGTATAGAGACGGGATTTCACCACGCTGGCCAGGATGGTCTCAATCTCCTGACCTCGTGATCTGCCGGCCTCGGCCTCCCAAACTGCTGGGATTACAGGCGTGAGGCACCGCGCCCAGCCAGTAAATTACTTTTTAAAGGTTTGACGCACGAGCTCAGAGACTGAAAACGATCATCAGTGTTCAAGTGGTCAACTTGGACCCAAGAAGCTCATCAATCATATTGTGGCAGACAGTGTGTCCTGCTTCCTGAACAGCCTCTTCTTTCGTGCTAAGGGAACTTTGATCTTTATTAAGAATGCCAACGTGCCCAGCCCCATCAGCGGAATTATAGTTTAAAGCAGGCGTGACCCTGTCTGTTAGTTTCCGTTGCTGCCCTGTGTTATAGATTTGGTCCCTGACGTGTAAATAGAAGTCTGCTAGGACAGTTTATGAAAGCAGCTTCTTTTGCTATTCTGATAGAAGGTGGTATGCAATAAGGTATTTTAAAATTAAGGTACATACATTTTTTTTAAAAACATAAACATACTGTTCACTTAATGGATGACTGTACGCTTAAACATAACTTGTATATACACTGGGAAACAAATCTGGGTGACTTGCTTGTGATATTCGCTTTACTGCAGTACTCTGGAACTGAACCTGCAGTATCTCAGATATGCCTGTCTCTGTAACC
Organism: Chlorocebus sabaeus; assembly: GCF_047675955.1. Lineage (NCBI taxonomy): Eukaryota > Metazoa > Chordata > Mammalia > Primates > Cercopithecidae > Chlorocebus > Chlorocebus sabaeus. Next base: position 18,034,354 of record NC_132911.1, read on the forward strand.
ACTTTCACGTTCTAGGAAATGATTAGATAGTACTTAAGAAGCAAGCTTAGGGATAATTCTTAAGTGGTGAAGACGGAAATTCGACAATAAAAGCTTTGCTCCTTCACTCTTTCTTTTCTCTAATGCCTCATATCCTTTCAGTCAGCAAGTTTTGTCCATCTGTCTTCAGAACTGCACCATTTCTCACCGCCTCTCCCATTTCCAGTCTGGACCTAGCTCATCACCTTGTACCTGCGTTCCTCCCACAGTCGCCTGATTGCTCTCCCTGTTCCCTCCCTGCCCTCCACGTGCACTCCTCTCAAAACACACGGTCCTGTTGAAACGCAAGACAGAGTGTGTCAGCTCTGCCCAAAATACTCCAATGGCTTCTCATCCTTAAAATCCTTCTAAACCAGGAATCCTTAAAATGGCCTAGAAAACCCATGTGCCACCCCCTTCCCCTGGCCCAATCTCTCAGTTCTGTCCCTGGGCTTGGATCTGCCTCCACGGCACACACTCCTATTCAAGGACCTGTGGAACTTGCTTTTCTCTGTCCAAAAAGCTCTTCTTCCAAAAGCCCACAGGACTTCCTCCCTCCCCTCCTTCACCTCTTTCAGGTGATCACTCTAACATCACCGTGACACTGAGGCCTTCCCTGGCCATCAAAATCTAAAACTGGAACACCTACTCTCACTGCTTTATTTTTTCCTTAGCACTTCTCCCCATCTGAAAGCCTTATATTTTACTTGAAAAAAAAAAAAAACCTTTGATTTCCTCCTTTGCCCCCCAATACTAGATACCATCACATGAGAGCAAGGATTTTGCGTTTGTTTACTAATATATCCCCAGGGCGGAGAACACACAGCGGACAAAGAATAAGCACCACTGACTGCATGAACAGAAAGAGGAGGAACACATTTTTCCATATACGGTAGAAAATATATTTTGAACCTGTAATATGGCAAATCCAGAAAAAGAAAAATAACATGGATATATATGTTGATGGTAGAAGCCTGATGTATTCCTAATTCAGGATCCTCTGGGAACACACCTTTATCTTCAGTATCCCACTGTTCCAATGATGTTTTTCACAAAAATGCTAAGGTCTGACCCTGTCAGGACTGAAGCTCGTAAGGCACCACATGGCAAAGGCTTGTCCACTTCTGCTTCACATCCTCTTGACCTCTGTTGTCAAGATACCACACATGGCAGATCCTCAACAGTGCACTGAGGTACAGCCTGTCTTTCTTAGGACTGGGGCTTTTTCTCCATCTTTAAAGAGAAACTTAGGTTATACTACACTTTTGAGGTCCCTAAAACACAGACCCATTTTCTGAGAATCTTTTTTTGTTTTGTTTTGTTTTGTTTTGAGATGGAGTTTCACCGTTGTCGCCCAGGCTGGAGTGTAGTGGGGCGATCTCGGCTCACTGCAACCTCTGCCTCCTGGGTTCAAGCCATTCTCCTGCCTCAGCCTCCCAAGTAGCTGGGATTACAGGCATGCGTCACCACGCCTGGCTAATTTTGTATTTTTATTGGAGACAGGGTTTCTCTATGTTAGTCAGGCTGGTCTCAAACTCCTGACCTCAGGTGATCTGCCTGCCTCGGCCTCCCAAAGTGCTGGGATTACAGGCGTAAGCCACCTTGCCCAGCCCTGAGAATCTCTTATGTAGTAATACATGAAGAATAGTTTTTATTGCCCACTTTGAGCTTCAAAATAAAGTGAGAAACTGGACTACTATATGTAGTCTCCAATGATTCCTCATTTGGATAATCAATAGGTCTCACTACAATTCATTACAACATGAAGCCTCTACATTTGTCTTCTAAAAGCATACATTAAAAACGTAAGGATTTGTGAAGGATTATTTATATCTGGAATCTACTTGCCTGATCATTCTCACATGAAATTGACATGTAATGTATCAGGAGCTCATTTACCTTTGGATACATAATTCCATACTAACCTAAGATTCTAAGTTCCCAGGGTCAGAGGATATTAGCCTCATCAATATGAATTCAGGAGGGAATCTGCTGTTAGTACTAAACAAATAATAACAACATTCAAGTATTATATCTTCGCTTTGATAATTTTTTATAGACAGGTGGTAGAAAAGGGAAGCTGAAACAACAAAAAGGTGTTTTAACTAATATAACTTCAGGCCACAAAGTAATCACTACACAAAAATTAACATAGTTTCAGATATGGCACATTCAAAATGAGATGGGATGTGTAACAATGAGTCCATGGAAAGCACGGTGGCAGTAAAAAGAAGAGTCTTGCAGTCAGGTAGCCTGCTGTTGACAATGCCTCTAACTAATAAGAGTCGCCTTAATTCATCCTCCCAAATTGTTGTTCAGTCTTCATAATGTAGCCCTTTCAGGTATGTGTCTTTCATTTACCAGGGCAAAGACAGTTGCAAAGAAATAGTGTGCCTCAGGGACAGTTTTGCTACCTTTGGTTATATTATTAAAGATTTTATCTTCGTCTCTGCAGATTCACTCTCAGGTCAATTCTAAATAAATTCAGAGTTGCACACTCAGCTTCCTTCCTCAGGAGTGCTCCAACAGGGTAAACACACTTCCAGCAGTATAAGCATAATATAATTCCACTATCACAAAAACAACTTGGGATGGGATTTTACCAAATACAACTGCAACGGCAAATCTTTGCTGACAAGCATCTACGTACTGTTTTCCTGGACCTGGCCCATTCAGTGGGCTCTCTGTCTTAATTACCATGTGCTGTTTTGATAAAGCTTTTTGTGACCACTAAGAGCCAAAGGCAACTCAAGTGTTTAACGGCGTCTTTGTCTACTAAAGTAAAATTCTTTCTTCGGTGTGTGACTCCTCCTTATTACAATTTTTTTTTTTTTTTCTGTATTTATTAAGCTGATCTTCAATTATCTGTAAAAATACTTCCCAAGTATGGCCAGGTGCAGTGGCTCACACCTGTAATCGCAGCAGTTTGGGAGGCTGAGGCGGGCAGATCACGAGGTCAAGAGATCAAGACCATCCTGGCTAACACGGTGAAACTCCGTCTCCACTAAAAAAAAAATACAAAAAAATTAGCTGGGAGTGGCGGCCGCTACCTGTAGTCCAGCAGGAGAATGGCCTGAACCCAGGAGGCGGAGCTTGCAGTGAGCCAAGATCGTGCCACTGCACTCCAGCCTGGGTGACAGAGGGAGACTCTGTCCCAGAAAAAAATAAAAATAAAAATAAATAAATAAATAAATAAATACTTTCCAAACATGTCGGGGAAAAAATCCCTTTTCACTAGCATCAGTGCCTACCAGGGGTAAATAAAAATTGACGTGTCTAAGACCATGTAAGCTGCTACTTGGGGTGAATGTTAATTGCGTTTTGAAAAAAATTACAACTATTGATATTCTTTGAAAAGCAGTTTAATCATATCCACACACACATTTACGTGGATCTCACTGAACAGTTTCTCTCCAGAGCCCTGAACACCATTTTATATCCTATTTAATAGAAAAATGTCTTCTTTTGACCCCTGATACATGAATACGATAGTAACCACCTGAATGAAAATACAACTGAGCTGCAATTTTAACTTACTGCTCCTATTTGCATTCAGACCTCACTGCTCTAGCAATCAAATCCTGAATACATTTCCTCCTGACATTTCATTTTCTCATGCAGACAGGGCAAAAGGTCATCTTAAGACAAAATGAGCAGAAAAGCAATAATGTCATATACACAGCAATACAGTTTGCTCCTAGATCTCTACAATGGAAAACAAAGAAATAAACCAAAAAAAAAAAAAAAAAAAAAAAACAAAAACCAAAACAAAACAAGGAGCTTCTGAAGGAACTGCTTATTCAAGTAAGGACTGTTCATTTTCCTCCGGCGTACTACAGGATGATGGCAGAATTGAGTTGCAGAGACTTTCTCCTTGACCAGGTGGTCCACCCACCACTACCTACTGACTTAAGAAAGCAACTGCATGCAAAACAGAGTTCCTACATGAAAGCTATGCTGGAAATTACATTTTTAAAAAGAAAATGTTCAGGTTTTTTTTTTCCCCTCCCTATGCTACTCCCGTATCAGGCTTCAGAATACAGTAGTAACCTACTGCCTAAATATAGCAAATAACCACACATTTTTATTTATATAGTTTGTGTTCATGGCTTTCTGGTAAATCCAAAGAAAGCGTGAATTCCATTCTTTTGATTCATTCTCCCTTTCTGCCCTATTGCTCTCTAAATGAACTCTGTGACTTTCATTTTTTAAAAAACTACAAATTAAAAAGCTGACTGTTTAACATAACGATACAATCAGAAGAAGTCAAGAGCTCAACATTAGAACAGTCCAGGAGACCTGGGTCTGCAGAAAGTGTTCTGAGAGCTTCATTTGTCTGTGTTCTGTTCCCAGGCCCTGCCCCATGAAGCTCTCATAGGAATCTGCTCTTGACTGCGGACTCAGCTCTACTTTACTCTTCACTGCCCCTGTGGAGTTTCCTGGACACGCCTTTCAGACAGGTAGGAGAGCTGAGTGACCACCAGTAGACGCTCCCCACCTCCAGGCCCTGCTATTCCTTTCCTCAGGGCCTAGTCAGTCACCAAGACTAGGAGTAGAAAGCAGGTGCTTTTACCCTTGAATAACAACACTGTCATCTTTGTGGAGAAGGAGGAAGAGAAGTGAGTTGTTAAGAAGAGTATGCAATTCCTGCTGAAAACTAATTTTAAAATACTATGATTTCTCTAATTCTTTACACCGTTTCTCTAGCTCTCAAAATTCTTTCTTTAAACTCAGTCTGTGTAAGTATTCAGCTTTTCATCTCTTTTTCAAAACTAAAATCAACATTCTGTAAGTCTACAAAGCTTACTTAGAAAACATCACACATTTTATTTTCTAGGTGGAAAACTCTAGAAACAAATTGCCTGGTTCCAACCCACAAAGAGACCAACCTTATGAAGATCTGCCACCCACAAGGCCTCTGGCTCTGGCTATTCCCAAAGGTCCTACCCAGCTTGGCCTTGTGATGGTTTTGACTATAGCTGAGTATAAAATTGAGAAAGAAAACAAATCCTGATTGGATTACCAGGATTACCAAGTTTGTTGTTCAGCAAAATGGAAAAAAAAAAAAAAAAGCCTCTGAAACACAAGGATAGAAGGTTAAGCTTCTACTTACCCAAGGTAAGCAATGTGGGCTAAAGAAGTACTGCTATCTGGGTAAGAGACTAAATTTTGCCTAAGGATAAAAGTTTGTCACTCACTAAATTTTTCCCTATGTAACTTACATCTTCTAAAACAAAAAAGGGAGCTTGTTATGGCGACATTTTAATATAGGGCACATGCTTCATCTTTTGGTTTACACTTTGCTTTTCCTTCTGATTGTACCGGAATTCCCTGAAGTCATACCGGGTATCCCTTAGAAGCATCTTCCCAGAGTCTTCCATGACAGCTTGTGTGTCACACTCACAGCTCTAGAAGGGCTAATGCCGGGCTTAATGAGACAGGGTCAGTCCTTCCAGGAAATCCTTACAATGTGATTTGAGGAGTAGCAGAAGGAACTATGATCTAAAACTACCTTCCCCAGTGATCTCCTAAGATATTTCATCACCAACATTTACTTATTCCTTTTGGACCTGAGGTAGTCTATTTATTTATTGATTCTTGAGATGGACTCTCACTCTGTCACCCAGGCTAGAGTGCAATGGTGCGATCTCGACTCACTGCAACCTCCAGCTCCTGGGTTCAAGCAATTCTCCTGCCTCAGCAAGTAGCTGGGATTACAGGTGCCTGCCACCATGCCTGCCTAGTATTTTGTACTTTTAGTAGGGAAGCGACTTCGCCATGTTGGCCAGGCTGGTCTCGAACTCCTGACCTCAGGTGATCCACCCGTCTCAGCCTCCCAAAGTGCTGGTATTACAGGCGTGAGTCACCATGCCCAGCCTTGAAGTAATTTTAAACTTTCTGAATTTCCAGTTTAAGTGATCCTTTAAATGGGAAGTACCATAAGTAGTCATTTTACGAGTCCGTGTCCAATTCTGAGCTCGTCTTGGTGAAGCACCTTCCAACCCAAGCAGCTAGTGAGTCATACGTTATGTGTGGCTATGAGACATGCCAAATGGGGCTAGACTGGAATGAGCTATGCTGTAGGTGTAAAACAAACACTAGATTTTGAAGATTCTGTATGGAAAAAATAATGTTAAATATTTTGGAAAATTTATGTAAAATTTTTAAAAATCTCACTATAATTAATTTCACCTGTTTCATCTATTTATTCATTATGTCGAGAATATTTAAGATCTATTATCCTCAGGAAATTTCAAGTATATAATACGTTATTATTAAATACAATCACCATGTTGTATATTAGGTTTCCAGAATTTACGCATCTTACGACCGCACGTCTGCACCTTTTGATCAACATCTACTTATTTCCCTCCAACCCCCACCTTAACCCCTGCTGACCACCCTTCTACCCTCTGTTTCTTTGCGTTGGAGATTTTTAAATTCCACATCTAAGTTACATAGGCTATAACTGCTCCATGGTTCGGAGATATGAATGCCAGGGACATATTTGCTAGCTTGTACCTCCAGCTGGAGGTGAAGGAACACGGTGGTTCTGCTGGCTCAAGAGCAGGTCTGCCTTTGGTGGGTCATCTGGGCTGTTTCTCTAGACAGGGGCATGAGCTTGCAGCAATTAAGCCAGCCTGGGATTAATTTGTCTCATGTGCAGGATCTGAGTCCACAGTTGTTCCTGGGCCCTAGTGCTGGGCACCCACCCATGTAAGCTCGATGGAATGACAGTGGAGACCCAAGATTGGAGGTGCACAGAGGCCACTGGCCCTCAGAGCAGGACACACTCTAGCAGTGGATCTGGTTTTAAGGTGGTACCATACTGCGGCAGCTTACGTAAAGAGGGTAAAGTGAGGGAGGCACAACACGTGCTCCTAATCGGAAGCAATGTAGCTGTGTGAGTTACAGGCAGCTCCCCAAACTAGGCTCAGGGCTTGCTATGGCTGTGGTATACTCTTGCAGTAAGAACTGCAGGTGTCTTCAGTGGCAATGGAAGCTGATGGGGATCTTTTGCTCACCTTTTCCCCTCAAAGGGTAATCCCTCTTGACTCCAAGCTAATCTCAGCAGGGAACATGAGTTGGCAGAGGCAGGGTGCCCGATCACCCTCACTATGCTGCCTTCCTGGGCTTCTAAACACTAGAGGGATCTCACCACTCCCTTGCTGCACTCTAATGCTTTTCCTCTGACACTCTAGTTGAGTTTTGGTTGTTTTTGTGAGGGGCATAAGTGCCAGGTATGTCTAAGCCATCTTGCAGATATCACTTCTCAACTCCTTTTCTTTCCTGCTTTCAAGACTCTCTGTGTTTAATTTCTGACAGTTTGATTATAATACGTCTTAGTGAATTCCTCTTTGGGTTGAACCTGATTGGAGGTCTTTGAGATTCATGTACCTAGATATTCATATCTTTTTCCAGATTTGGGAAGTATTCAGTCTTTAAATAAGTGTTCTTTAAATGCTTGCTGCCACGTTCCCTCTTCCTCCCCTTATTACCGTCTATGATGCAGCGATTAGCTCCCTTGATGGTGTTTTCCATGAATCCTGTAGATTTCTTTCTTCCTTTTCATTCTTTTTCCTTTCTTCCCCCCTCTGATTAGATATTTTTAACTGATATGTGTTCAAGTTCACAGCTTCTTTCTTCTGCATAATAAAATCTGCTGTTGACACTTTCTATTGCATTTTTAAAGTGTCATTCAGTATATGCTTCAGCTCCAGAATTTTTGTTTGGGTTGTTAAATAATTTCTGTTAATTGAACTTCTTCTTTTGTTCTTGTATTGTTTTCCTGATTTCACTGAGGAATCAATGAACTCTTGTATTCTTGTCTTTGTATTCTGTGGCCTACTGAGTTTTCTTAAAATAATTATTCTGAATTATTTTTCAGGCAACTCATAGATGTTCATGTCTTTGAAATTGGTTCCTAGATATTATCGTATTTTTTTGATTTTTACAGAATTGTGTTACTTAACGTCTCACACTGCTGTTTTTGCATTAGAAGAAGCAGTAATCTTCAGTCTTTACTGTCTTTGGGTGAGAAATACTTTCTCCAAATAGCTGAGCTAGGAATTTTGAGGCTCTCTCAGACCTTTTTCTACGGACATGTCTACTCTATACTTCTCATTCCAATTAGTGGGTAATTCTTACATTGTACGTGTTCTCTTGATCCTGCAAGACTGAAGGCTGAGAGCCTCCCATTTGCATGCCCTAGGCCAGTGTCCTGTGATGCTCAAATTTGTGTGCCCTCTCTGAATCCCATAGAGTTGAGCTCAGTGACTGTATGAGAGATGATCTGTACATGCTTTGGGAGCTGGCTTGGGGTGGGGATGTGGGTGTGAGATGCGTGGAGCATTTGGAGTGCCTGTGGACCAGCTGGGGGAACGGGTCTGTAGGTGAGGCATTCCATGCAGCTTGGCGAGAACTTTCTGATGGAGGTCTACAGAGCAGTTAGAAGCCTCCATGGTCTCTCTTCCCTGCTTTCAATCTTTCTCAACCACTCAGCTGTGCTGATTGCCTTAATATTCTGAGTGGGGTGGGAAAGAGTTTGGTCTCTTAGGCAGCATCCTGCACGTCTTGGGGAGTCAGACACTCACTCATTACACTCCCACTTTCTCCAGTGGAAGAAACTGAAGGTTGTGGTTGCAGGAGGCTCTCTTGGCAGTGACCTTTCTGCCTTGAGGTAGGGGTGACATAGGTGAAGTGAAACTGTTCTTCTTCTACTCATTATTCTGTCTATTCTTAGATTTTTTTTTTTTTTTTTTTTTTTTTTTTTTTGAGACAGAGTTTCGCTCTTATTGCCCAGGCTAGAGTGCAATAGCACGATCTCGGGTCACTACAACCTCTGCCTCCTGGGTTCAAGTGATTCTCCTGCCTCAGCCTCCAAAGTAGCTGGGATTACAGGCATATGCCACGACACCTGGCTAATTTTGTATTTTTAATAGAGATGGGGTTTCACCATGTTGGTCAGACTGGTCTTGAACTCCTGACCTCAGGTGATCCACTCACCTCGGCCTCCCAAAGTGCTTGGATTACAGGCGTGAGCCATCGCGCCTGGCCCTATTCTCAGATTTTATAATCTAATGGTGTGCTGAAACTTCTCCACTGGACTCATGGACTTCCACAAATGTACTCTTGTCTGTGGATATCTGTCTAAATCAATGCCTCTGCAGGAAGATGACAACGGAAAGCTCCTATTCTGCCATCTTGCTGAAGTCACTCTATTTACCTGTTTCTTTCCATTTTTAAATGTAGCTGCTAGAAAATTTAAATTCACATATAGGTGGTTTATATTTACTTCAAATGAAAGGAACTGGTCTATATTACCTGACATTCCTGAACTGAAATATTTTTGTTCTATGTTTAACACTCTTAGAAATCTTTGTGAAGGTGACATAATCCAAAGCAAATTGGTATTAATCTGTCATTCTCCTGAAAATATAGAGTTGGAATGGCCTTATCAGCTAATTCACCTAATCCCATCTCATTTCTATAAGCAGGAAACTGAGGTTCACGAAGGATAACATCATGCCACATACACCAATGACAAGACTAACATGGATTCTCAATCTAGTCCTTTTTCAAATTGTATGATTTTATCTCTCAGCTTACTTGTCCTTTTCCTGCAGATAATACCTTAGCCCAAAAGAGTGACCGTTGTCAGAGCAGGTGTTTCAGGCCTACAGTAAACGATTGATGAAGGAGGGATTTAAGGACAGGGAGTCATTTCAGATCACATGATTGGCTGCTTATTCTTCCTTCTCAGGTATGGCCCTAATTCTTTGCAATCATCTACTAAAAATGTGGCTCAAAGAATCCTGTTACCAGGCGCCGCTTCTCTTCAAACACAGCTGTTATCATTTAAAGATTAAAATTCAGAGCTCTTAGTCCTCTTTCATTATGTAATACAAAATGCAACTCCAAATGACAAGGCAAGGATCATGTCTGTATTATTAACTGGACTCACGGTATACATAAACTGTTGATCTTACATCTCTAGCTTTTGATTCATGATTGTAATACAGAATCTCTTTGACTTGTGATAGGGTTATATCCCAATAAACCCATTCTAAGTTGAAAATATTGTAAGTCAAAAATACATTCACATCACCTATCGTATTGAACATTGTAACTTAGCCCAGCCTACCTTAAATGTGCTCAGAACGTTTACATTAACTTCCAGGAGGGCAAAATTATCTAACCCAAAGCCTATTTTATAATAAAATATTGAACACCTCAGGTAATATATTAAATACTGTACTCAAAGCATACCACTTTTGTACAAGCATCAAGTCAAAAAATTGTAAGTCAAACCGTCTTAATTTGGGAACCATCTGTACTTAGCATCCCACGAAAAAAAGAAAAGTCTTAAATTTCCCCAAGAAGTCTATTAACCTACACTATCTCAGTTCCTCAGATCCAGACATATAATCACCTTTGTCACGTCTTCTGTGAAGGAGACAGCATTTGATTCCAGGCTAGAGTGACTTACTAAGTCACTTAGTGAGACTTTTGCTACTGATCTTCTTTAAGCAGGTTAACAGAATTTCTTCCTTGCTTTCATTAGGAAGAACAAGGGAAATAATGGTTATCTTTGCACTTTTATGATCCAGACCCCCTATAGCTTAATAGCTAGGAAATTTTGTTTCAGAGGGTGGGTTTGCCTTGTGACAGTTGGCACTGTATTGAGATATGCCTCTGCACTGCTCCTGTGAAAGGAAAACTGATCTAGATTATGGCCCCTAACGTGAAAAATTACTCCCCAATGTTGACAAATACAAATAAACAATCTGAGGAATAAGGCCAGGATCACAACCAGAAAATGTGCTCAAAAGGAAGTAAACCACCCAACACTACTCACTATGCGACATGACACCCAACAGTAAAACGAAAGGTTTACAACGTGAAATTTATATTATCCGTGCTTCCAGATACGAATGGTTTTGGGCTTTCCTAATGACTTTGAATGGAATGCATTTTTTTTTTTTTTTTTGCAAATATATCAATTTTGGAAGGAATCAGGCTGTTTTAAACGTCACCAAGAAATAGAAATTCAGAAAAAGGTGCATCATGTTTCAAGAATGTCCCAGATTTTTAAGAAAATATTCTATCCCAAGAAATTTATAAGTTTTGTTATAGTGGACATTTGCTGTTTCTAAAATTGAATTTCCCAGCCATGTGGTTGGTGTGGGCCCTAACTGTCTTAAGCCATAAGCATATGCTACTCTGGGTTGCAATTCAGGAGTGGGCATTCAGCTGAATTCAAGTCCATTAAGTCAAATGACCTTTATTCTAAGTCTTTGGTTTCGGTCATGAGGGAAGTGGACATTCTCTTTTTTTTCTGCTGGATTGGAACCTGAAAACACATACACCAGGGAAGTATCTTCCTTCTGAGACTGAAGGGACTATTAATTCCAAGCCCATGTTCAAAGATTTAACTAATACTTAATGCATATAAAACTGGCTGCAGCCTCTAGTACAGGGTTTGCAAACTCAAAAGCCTTCAGGGACCAGAGCAATGACACAAACTGCAGAAAGCTATCAGATGTGATATATTAATAACAGGGAATGATGGGAAGGACAAGGCTTGTCTTTCCTAAACACATTTAAATTACAATTAAAACAAATACAACATTAGGTCGGCCAAAGAAAACACGTTGACATTAGGTGGGCTGGCAACATAAAATTCACTGGCATTGTGTCGGCTGGTTTTCTACCTTGCTTTACAAGGACCTGAAAGCCAGCTACTAACCCGACCTTCAGCAATTCCTCTGTAGTAAATCTCTTGCAGCCCAGTCATGATTTTAATAGACTTGGGATGCGGTATCTTCTTCCTCTCCCTACTCAGGTCCAGCTCAACTTAAGGATCATGCTAACATCTGTAATCATCTTAAATGTTGCATCTGTAACATCTTAAATGTTGTATGAAAAATATCTTGAAATAAACAGCATCATCTTCTTCTAGTTGTTATTTCTAAAGCTGAAGAAACACAAAATCGAAACATTAGGGCCAACTGCATTGCTGTCAAGGGAATTTCTTTAATGGTTCTGTGTCTTAAGGGGCCCAGGTGTTTTCCAGAACAGCTCAACCAACTGTGCTTTGTTTGGAGCCTTGTAAATTTTTACATCTGACACAAAACATCCATCTGCCCCAAAACTTGATCTGTTTCCAAATATACCAGAAGCACAGGGATCAATTAAATATTTTTCAGTAAAATGGGAACTGAATAAAACAGAGAAAAGTTAATTTATAAGGAAATGTGGCTATTTCTGATATTTATTTCTTGAAATTGGGAAATGATGGTAAGTTTCTCAATGTAGAGTGGTCATGCTTAAAGGCTCTTTCATAAGTAAGATTAGATTTCAAGCCACAGCTTGGAGGTTACCGATTCAGTCGAAAACAAGACACGCCTTCCCTTAGAGTGTAGTCAGTGGAGAGAGCCCCTTCTGAGTCAAGTTTGCTGCTTTCCCCTTAGAGTTCAGTCAATGGTGAGAGCCCCTTCTGAGTCAAGTTTGCTGCTTTCCCCTTAGAGTTCAGTCAATGGCGAGAGCCCATTCTGAGTCAAGTTTGCTGCTTTCCCCTTAGAGTTCAGTCAATGGCGAGAGCCCATTCTGAGTCAAGTTTGCTGCTTTCCCCCCCTTAGAGTTCAGTCAATGGCGAGAGCCCATTCTGAGTCAAGTTTGCTGCTTTCACCTCAGAGTTCAGTCAATGGCGAGAGCCCATTCTGAGTCAAGTTTGCTGCTTTCACCTCAGAGTGCAGTCAATGGCGAGAGCCCATTCTGAGTCAAGTTTGCTGCTTTCACCTTAGAGTGCAGTCAATGGCGAGAGCCCCTTCTGAGTCAAGTTTGCTGCTTTCACCTCAGAGTGCAGTCAATGGCGAGAGCCCATTCTGAGTCAAGTTTGCTGCTGTAAGTAAAAGTGAATCTTTTTTCTGATAGGCTAAGATGGAAGCTTCCTTGCTCTCTGTAGATTTTTTCTTAAACCCTGAACCTATGCATTTACCAGAATTTCTAATTATTTACTGTCAGTGTTTGGACAGTTTCTAAGGCATAGAAAGAGTGGTAAATTTGGCTCACCATGAAGCACTGTTTGTACTCAAAGCAACCTGGGATTTAAACACTGAAATGCATAAATTAGGAACACTCCTGGTGTTATTACTAACAGCTTAATATTCTGCCAGAATGAAAGTGTTTTTTCCATACGAAGACTTGTGAAAATTGATAAGAATTGCTTTGAAACCAAGGGAGGCCCTGAGGAGGACCCACCATAGGAGGAGGTGAGAGCACCCATTCATGCCTGTGATCTTCCCTGGTGATTAAAGTCCCTCTTCCTGTCACTGCCCATCTGTGGGCTCCCACTGAACTGCAGACACTGCTGTCTGCTCTCACCTGGGTGAGAACACACACCAGGTTTGTGTTCATGGGAGCTTCTGGTCCTGTTAAAATAATGAACACTAAGGTTTCTCAGAGAATTACTTCCTCTGATGCTATCTTTTATATACAAGAATAAAAGTTCATGCATGTTGTCAACAAATGTGCATCAATTAGTCAGTGTTCTAGAAGCTGGGAAAAATGGTCAATAACTCTCATATCACCTATTCAGGGAATACTGCTTATGAAGCAAAGGATGCTGTGCAAAGACTCTCTGCAAGTACTCCCAAGAGACAAATTCTGGTGGCTGCGATGATAGCAAAGTGGACTCTATGTGATATATGACTTCAGTGTTAATTTAAATTACTGAAAAACAGTTGTTCACGTTTTAAAAAGCACTACTTTTACAAAACCCTTTTTAGATGACAGCTGAAATTTTTCCTATTTCATGACATACATATCAGCTGTACCAAGTCAGTTATCCTTGCGCCTTTCTGATAGACACAGGTGAAGGAGCTTGACAGACAAGCCAACCTGCCTGACATATTAGCATACGGCTCTGATTTTAAGGAGTCCTGGAATGCAGTCTGCAAGCTCGCTGAGGTGACGATTTGATGAAAGTAAGACTTAATCCCTGCAAAGCCTGGTCTAACTTCACATCAGGGATTGAAAATGCTGGCTCTTGGTGGGTTACATTTTCAGAAACGAGGTAGTGCTGTAGACTCAAAAGTAGGGAGGGCTCCTAGCTATGGCAACCTTTCCATGGCCTTGAAGCCACCCCCCACCTCCTGGGGACACGCTCTTCCCCCTTTGGCATGAAGGGCTCCAGTGAGGTGCTGAGTGCTGGAAGCAGGGACTGAGGTGTTGGGAAATTTAATTAGCGTGTGTGAAACAAAAAGGGCCTATGGCTTAAAGCCACTCCAGAAGTGTGAAGAATAATAATGGCTTTTTGAGAACCTCCATTTCCCAAGAATAAACAAGCCTGGGGAAAGATGAGTTGCCTAGCTTTTTGTTGTTGGTTTCTTCATTTATTTATTTTTTAAAATTTTTCAAGTCTTCTGCTGGTAAGACTTCTACAGTTTTTGCTAAGAAACTTTTACCTTTACCAAAATAAATATTTCTCTTAGTATAGTTCTCTGCCCAGAGCAAGGATTTGCTTGACCATGAAGAAAACTAGTACATGGATCTGTAGTGGAAGTGCCATTTTTTGATCAAATGCTACATTTAATAACAAAAATATTATAACTCAGAGACTTTTTAAGGCTTCTATGAAACTGTATCCAACTCAGCAAGCCCACGTAGAGCAAGGGCTGGAAATGAACTCAGGATCATAGTTTTGGGTAGGGGGAGGTATTATGGAATCCACTACAGGTACAAAGACAGGTGAAAACAACTTCAGCTTAAACAAATTGTGGCAAGTACTGTAACAGATGAATCCCAGCTACTGTATCTAGATCAGTTTTTTCATAGGAGGAATTTGGACTGTACCTCAAAAGACGAACAGGACTTTCAGAAATGAAGATGATAGGAAGAGGATCCGAGGCAGAAGAAAGTAAGTGAACAAAGGTATAAACGTGTGTTTGGGGAGAGTGGGTAGAAATGTGACTAACGTAGGGAGGCCGGTGTGGGAAAGACGGAGGTCGTGGAAACGTGGAGACGCCAAACCCTCTCCTATGAAAGAACTGAGACTTTCTTCAGGAGGTAATTGGGGGAGGGGAATGGGGGAAGCCGCAGGCAGCTGTTGAGCAGAGCAATGCAGTCATCTGGGTTGAACCCCAGAAAAACTACTGGCCAAAGGATTTAGGATGAACTGAAGAAAGGAGGGCAGAGTGAGAGAGGAGAAAGCCAGGGCTCAGCAGAGGAAGTAGTTATAAAGCAACGCAAGGAAGGGACAGGTGTGAGACGCCGCAAAGACTGATCGCTAGCATGTGGACACTTAGCAGATTTTAAATTTCAAGCGTGAGGAGGAAATCAGATGGTAAGATGAAAACAAAGGAGAGGAATGATGAGAAGTAAAAGGGATCAGAGCTACAGTGAACAAGAACGGCTAAGGGCAGATTCAGCACACCCAACAGAAAAAAAAAAAAAAAAAAGGTCAAATTAGTCAAAATAATTAATTCTTTTGATTTTGTATTGCATGCTACCCACTTTTTAAAAAAAAACACTTTAAATGTCTGAAGGTAGAGGCTAAGGCAGTCTAATAACCCTGATATTAATTTGGAAGAAAAGTCAGCCACGGAAATATTTGGAAATACATTGTTTTCAATGTGTGTTTAAATTTTACACTTTTCTATGCCAGAGCATATGGATCCTTACCATTCTTTTTAATAAGCACACTCACTGTATAGCTGGATGTGCCACAACTTAATTTATCAGCCCCCTTCTGAAGGGCAGTGGGTGGCAAGAAGAAAAATGCATGTTGTTGCCGAACTCCGAGAATGTGCACGGAAAAGCTGATGCCTCACATCCCTCCGTGGCTCATTTCCTCCCTTGTGCTTTTTTTGACTCCGATTCTGCCGGAAGAGACACAGGGACACAGAAAGCAGCTGTCTACCCTGGCATGTCCCTCTACTGTGCTTTTTCTTCCCCTCACAGCGGGCGCACACTATTCCCACCAGGCAGGCTATTTGCTTTTAAGTGTATAAACTGGCAGTTACTCTTTGATGTTTGTTTGGCACTTAAACAGAATCACAAACAAGAGGGACCACTTTGACCTTGCGAGGAGCTCCCAAATTACAGCCAGGGGCAAGGCACGCCTCTCTCGGTGACAGTAACTGCAAAGAAAGACACCGCCTCACGGACAGATCCTAAGATATCTCAGAAATCAGCACTTACTAACATTTGGGTGCAACACACCTCAAACTCCAGATAGTGGTCTTTCAGTTTGTACTCATCGACATCCTTGGCTTTGACCTTCTTGTCGGGGGGATACGAGCGGTGCTCGGCCAGCTCGGTGGTGATCTGCTTCAGCTTACTTTCATGTGACTTCAGTTGCTCCTCCTGCAGGAAATCGTGATGCCATTTAGTGTTCAAAAAAGCAAGTCAGTAACAAAGCACAGCATATTAAAAAAAAATCCCTTGTGCTGAATGACTTTAACTCACTAAACAGCCCAGTGTGCCTCTGCTGCCACATCCTTCCAGCTTTCTCCCGCCAGTGTCCACATATTTCCTATATTCCTTCCCAGGATGGCAATCAAGGCCAACCTCTTTAACTAGGTCCCTTGTCACAAAACCAAATGGCTTCAGAGCTCTTTATCCGGTGTAACTGCCCCTGAGTCGGGACCAGGCCTTAAGAGATACCCTGACAGGCATGTCACCAGCTGAACAGTTAAGCACCTAGCGTGGAAGCTGCACACCTTGGCTTCCCCATTTCATGCCCACTCAGCAATGCTGCCAGCTTTCCCGTCCCTCGCAATGAATGAACCGTATATGTGCATAGTTTGTTTTCCTTTTTGAAAGAAGCAGAGCTATGAAGAAATAGTTCTTCTCTGAAGCTTATCAGATGATATTCTAAAAAATGCAGCTATCTTGCTTCTCTCCAAAGCAGCAGAGTTCTTCGTTCCTTCAACTTTATTGACTCAAAGCAGCAAATCAATTAAAATGAATCTACCTATTTAGCAATTATTGCCTTAATAGCATTATTATAGGTACCATGTACCAATGCAATATGGTTGATCCTGCGTCAAAGGACTTCCATTCTAAGGGTACCATTTATATCACCTTAGCAATAGGCTACCTAAAAAGATATGTTGCCGAACCTTCTTCCAGCATTTTAAAAACATTCTTGGAATTCTCTTGCATTCTTGAAAATGTATGACTCCTTACTGTTCTAGTTTCACATGCAAATTATCCAAATTTCACACGTACAATAAGACAAATGGGTGAAGGCAAATGAAACAGATCTGATTAAATTAGGTGATAAATGTATTTCATATAACACCAACGTAATTGCAGAATACAAAAATCTTGTAGAATGAGGAGAATAATTTTTTACAAAGCCAGAAAATGGATAACTATGGACACTATACTAAGATTATATAACATTATCGTAAATTAAAAAAAAGATGTCCAGAAATTATGAGTGTCATATGTAATATCTTAGAGACTTTTGTAATAATTAAAAGCCAAACAACAAAAACAAATTCCAAGTCAAAAACCATCAAAATGGAAGAAAACAATGACAAGTAAAAAGCAGAGTACACGAATGGAAAAATGAACAAGAAAGGTGGCATGAACATGTGGAGTGATCTAAAAATGACGAGATTCATTTCTAAACGTCAGTTATAACAAAACAAAACAAAACAATCTGAGAACTCCCAGAAAAGGAAGAAGGAGAAAAGAAACCTATTTTGAGATTTTAGAAAGGAGTCTACATCTCCAAACCTATTATTTGTGTACTGATAATGCTGAATGTCAAAAATGCTTCAGGTAGCTTTTATTTACAACTTCTTACTCAGCTATTACTTTTACCCAAGGGGACTATCAACTATGTTATGGATTGAATATGTCCACTCAAAATTAACGTTCAGTGTAGCTGTACTTGAAAATGGGATTCCTAAATAATAATGGTCAAATGAGGTCATAAGACCGGGGCATATATCCAATAGGATTAGTGCCCTTATAAGAGGAGACACTGTATGCAAGTACCAAGGGAAGGCCATGGTGGCCATCCACAGCCCTAGGGGAGAGCCCTCACTAGACATCAACTCTGCTGGCACCTTGATCTTGGATTTCCAGCCTCCAGAACTGTGAGAAAACAGATGTCTGCTATTGAAGTCACCCAATCTATAGCATTTTGTTATGGTAGCCTGAGCTAAGACAAACTATATCGAAAGTTTTTATTTCTTTCAAAGTTGTTTTCCTTTGTGTATTTACTGCAATATGTAAATTACCTAATAGACTTCCTGACAAATGCTATTTAGTGACTAGACCACTTCAAAAAATAAAAGCAAGATGTATTTTCCTTCTTTTCTAAAAAAATTTCAGTTATATAAAAAGTCATATTGAATGGTATATAAGAAACACATATCTAACATAGGAATTTAAGAAAAATTTAGGAAATAAAATATAAATAAATTGAAATTATCTGCACATGTATGTGCTCATCTCATTCCTTTTCACTGTTATTCATATATAAAGGTATGTAACCATAAAAATGCAGAAGTGTAGCCGGGTGCTCAGTGACTCACGCCTGCAATCCCAGCACTTTGGGAGGCTGAGGCGGGCGAATCACAAGGTCAGGAGTTCGAGATCAGCCTCACTAACATGGTGAAACCCCGTCTCTACTAAAAACACAAAAATTAGCCAGGCGTGGTAGCACATGCCTGTAATCCCACCTACTCAGGAGGCTGAGGCAGGAGAATCACTTGAACCTCGGAGGTGGAGGTTGCAGTGAGCTGAGATCGTGCCACTGCACTCCAGCCTGGGTGACAGAGCAAGACTCCATGTCAAACAAAACAAAACAAAACAAAACCAGAAGTGTATTCTCTAGGTTTTACACTTTATATAAAAACTAATGAAAGTTTCTTTTTTTTAACAGAATATGTTTTTAAGATTTATCTACATGTATGCTCTAGTTCCTGTCTTTTAATCATTATGTAGTACTCCATTGCAGGACACATAACAATTTTGTTTAAGGATATTTAGTTTGTTTTCAGGTTTCCTGTTTTGGGATTATTTTTTTTCCCTGTTATAAATGATGTTGCAAGAGACATTCTTACACATGTCTCCTAGGGAATCTGAACAAGAGTTTTTCTATGGTGTGTCACCAAGAGTTGGCAGTTCTGGGTCTTAGAATATGCACATCTTTAAGATGACTGTTTTCTAAAGTGTTTTTATGTGTTTACATTTCCACAGCACGTCTGAAATTTCTCTTTGTTTTATGTCCTTGTCAAAATGTGATATTATACGTAGTGTATATTTTTGCTAATTTCATAGGTAAGAAATAAACCACTGTGATTTGAATTTACATTTCCCTGAATATGAGCGAGGATGAGGTTTTGTTCATAGGTTTACTGGATTTCCTCTTCCGTGAATTACCAGACCCGTTTTCCTATTGGGTCGTTTGCCTTTGAAAAAATAGATTTGTATCAGTACAACAGGTATTTACAATGTATGTGAAGAAACCAAACTCTTTATATCTTTGGCTAAGAAATAGTTAGAATCCAATAATAGAATCCAGTTTATTTTTTTAAAAAATAAGATTTTAGGTAATTTGGTAAAAGAATTTGCAAACTTCTATTTTTTTTTACTTTGGATCTATGCAAATATGCTTTTAGATATTTGCTACTTCTAAAAGCTTTAGATTTAGGCTTTCCAATCTTGAATATTCAAATGCCTCTTTTTCTGTTGAATAAATCCCAATTTCTACTTATTTTAAAGAGGAATACAGGCTAGAATAACAATATGCACAACACCTTATGTTTTGCACTTTCCTCCCCATACCAAGACTTGCCAGGGTTTGTTCACTGTTACCAAGCTATGTTTCATAAATTTGTTTCTACAGTAGCATAAAGGGCTAGTCATTTAGACTATATTTTTATGAAGGAACTAATCGAAGAAGTGCTGATGTTCAATGAGAAATGCTTCATGACTATTTCACTGCCTTCACAGAGCGGGAGTCAATAAACTCAAAATAAAGCATTTTAAAATCACATTTCCTTAAATCTGTCCATTTTGAACAGTGAAATAAAAATGCCAAGTGGCTCTTATGGACATAGCTTGACCATGCAAATTATTCCAGTGCTAGAATCCCATGGTAAGAAAGATACAGATTTTACACACACACACACACACACACACACACACACACAAAGGTAAAAAACAAAGGGAGAGAGAGGATGCAGCCATGGAGCTACCACATTCTCAGACTCAGGACAATTACATGTGTCACAGACATGATGAAGAAAGACAAAGTAGGACTTTGCTTCCCTCCCCCGCTTTTATCTTTGCTTTTACAATTCTTTAGGGATGCATACATACTGTTTTTATAAGACAATATAGCAAAAGAGATTTCAGAGATGGCAGAAAAATATTATATCTGACAAAGAAAAGGCATGGAGATAGAAAATAGCACAAACTCATAAAATTGTTTTAAGCTAGGAAGTGACATTTAGAAAAAAATTGAAACTACTAGATACAAGAAAAGTTGTTGTTGTGGTTATATGCCAATAGATTTAAATCGTTAAGACCTTTCATAATATACACAGTAACATTTTATCTAAAAGGTAAGTTTTTGAAGTCACTTAGGATTTCCTTTACTCAGATTAGGGGCTAATACCCAAAGTATATAAGGAACTCAAACAACACAATAGCAAGAAAACAGAGCGATTAAAAAATGGGCAAAGGACCTTGTTACGGTTTCATTGTATCCCCTTCAAACTTCACATTGAAACTTAATCCTCATTGTGCAGTAGTAAGAGATGGTGCCTTTTGGAAAGTGACTGAGTCCCTCATGAAGGGATTAGTGTCTTAATCAAAGTGCTGGAGGGATCTAGGTCAGGCCCTGTTTTGCTCCTCTGTCTTCCGTCATGTGAGGATACAACATTTGTTCTCACAAATGCTGTGAGGAAAATTTGGAAAACTGTATGAAAGCTCCTTAAAAAACTAAAAATGGAATTACCAAATAATCTAGCAGTCCCACTTCTGAGTATGTAGCCAAAGAAATGAAATCAGTATCTCAAAAAGATGTGGCATTCTCATGATGAGACCATGCTGTATCCTCTTCAAGAAGAGGGAACAGCTCTTGGCTGCAGCATTATTCACAATAGCTAAGATCTAGAAGAGATCTAAGTGTCCTTTGACAAATGGATGAGGAAAATGTGGTATATATACATAATGGAATATTACTTATTCAGCCTTAAAAAAGAGGAAATTCTGTCATTTGCGACAACACGGACAAACCTGGATGACATTTTGCTAAGTGAAGTAAGTCAGGCACAGAAAGACAGATAGTGGATGATCTCATACATAGAATCTAAAACAATCGAACTCATAGAAATAAGGAGAATGGTGGTTACCAGAGGCTGGGGGCGAAAGACTTGGGAGATGCTGGTCAAAGGACGAAAAACGTCAGACAGGAGGAGTAAGTTCTATTGTGTATCATGGTGGCTAGAGTTAATAATAATGCACTGTGTATTTCAAACTTGCTCAAAGAGTAGAATTTAACTGTTCTTACCATAAAAAAGTGATATAGCAAAACACCTGGAAATACATATAATTATGATATGGTCAATTACAATTGTTAAAAAGGTTTTCATTTTTTCCTGTTTATACAGTACTTGGGTTGTGAGAAAAACTTCATAATTTCCTTTAAAATATTAAGCTCTAATTTCACCTCTATGAAGACAGTATTGCTTAACTGATGAGGCAATGGGAACAGGCAACTTGGCTGTTGAAGACCTTGCAGTGTGAGTCAAGGGCTGACCTGGAGTTATAGTCCTTCTCCCCTGATGCAAAGCCCAGGATCAAGGGCCAGAAATCAGTTTTTTATCTTTTTATACCAAGTATAAGACTTACATAGTACTTATCACGGAGAGAAGGATGAGAGAACAGCTGTGAAAACTTAAAGGAAACAGTAAAATAGAAATGCAGATGGCTCTAAGAGGGAAAGGAGGAAGAATGAGAGAGAAAGCAGAAAGAACTGGGGAACAGAGAACATGTTTATCCATTTATCCATCCGTGAACCTCACCAAGCGCCCACTACAGCAAGCACCGTGCTAGGTGCTGGGAATAAGAAGAGGGAACAGCCACAGCGGGTGCCACCAGTCTTTTCCTTCAAGCTGTGGGATACAGAATCCTCGATGTTCTAAGGTGGAACAGAACCTGGCCACTGTCCTTTCTACCCTCTTTGTCTTAGAGAAGATGGAGATCCAGACAGTTCCAGCAGTTGCTCCAGTTCAGACAAAAGGACAGAGTGGCAGAAGCCACATTCTCCCAACTTCTACCATCAAGTCACCTCGGAACAGCCGTCTAAAATCCAAAGGGCTGCTAACAACATAGCTTCAGCACATTCTCTTACTTGACAGATCAATCCTGAACTCAGCTTTTCAGAGCTCCTGGTGAACTCCACTGCTGCCGGGTCTCCTCTGCCATAGCTCTCACACGTGCAGGCTAGACTAAGGGTTACTCACCTTGCTCCAAATTCCACTCAAAACCTGTGTTACAGGCAGGGCCTGGTGAGTCACACCTGTAATCCCAGCACTTTGGGAGGCTGAGGTGGGCGGATCACTGAAGGTCAGGAGTTCGAGACCAGCCTGGCCAACATGGCAAAACCCTGTTTCCACTAAAAATACAAAAATTAACTGGGTGTGGTGGCATGAGCCTGTAATTCCAGCTGCTCAGGAGGCTGAGGCAGGAGAACTGCCTGAACCCAGGAGGCAGAGGTTACAGTGAGCCAAGATCACGCCACTGCACTCCAGCTTGGGCGACAGAGTGAGACTGTCTAGATAACGAAAAAGAAAAAGAAAAACAAAACAAAACAAAACCAAACCTGTGTTATTCCAGATTGCACCATCGCTTCCTCTTCTGCATTACTGCAGCACCTAAATGTCTATCTCATATGCTTAGCACAAAATATACCCTGACCTGTGTGTGAGTTTTATCTCCCTTACCGATTACAAACTCTTAGAAAGGCAAAAAAGGTCACTTTTTTTCCTTCTCTTAAATCCTCCAGCATCCAGTGAAGTGTTGAGCAGAGAGACAGTATGTGACAGCTTTTGGTTTATAGACATTACCTGCCTAACATTAACAAATACCTTAAGCTCTCAGAAGTTGAGGGCCAAGGTCATTGTCTCACCTATTTTTATAATGCCCACAAAACCGAACATAGTACCTGCTATACAGGATCTTCGGTAAACAGTAGCTGAACAAACAGGTTTTTTTTTTTTTTAAAGTGAAGGTACAGAGGGGAGGGTTTAGACTGTTTCCTTTGTGCTGTCTTAAAGGAGACAGATGATTTGAGGGTAATAATATATTTAGGGATCTCCAGGGCAACTTACAAGTCAAACTGCTAAACAATGGAACCTTCTCAAAATGAAGTGGTACAGAACTTAGAATACAGAACACCTGTCTTTGAGTCAGTTTGAGGGAGGCTCAATCCAAAAGACTATTTCATAATTTCATGTTTAACACAGCTTTAGACCTTAAACAGTGTTTAATGAGTACAAGCAAAAAAGCTTCCACATGATTTAATTACTTGTTTTATTGGGTACTTAATATATATTAAATACAGACCTCTAAGAAATGAATTAAAAAAAAATCTATCCATTCTGGAAAACTGTGGGTACCAATTAAGACCACATCAGAGAGTCTGAATGTGAAAAAATGAGTCAGTTAAGGGTAAGTGACATAATTAGAATCACATTTTAGTCAGAACTGTAAAGGATGGATCAGAAGGACATAATATTAGTGGAAGAGAGATCACAAGTGGTTATAAAAATCATCTGGGTCAGATTATTCCAAAGTGGGGAGTGTGTAGCCCAGGCAAGATGACCCACTGGGGAGAATTTTAAAATCAGTACTGAGATATAATTAACATATCATAAAAGCACCTTTGCATGTCTAACTGTGCTGAACTCATTTATGAGTTTTCAAAAATTTTAATAGATCCCTAGGCACTGGGAAAAAATTTAAAGTTTTCTTTTAATTTTTTAAAATCTCAGCACTATAAAATGTTAAGGCTTACTAATATTTCCTACTGGGATTGACAGTAGAAAATGCAGTTTATTTTATTTAAAAAGGTATCATATATTAAAAGGTATCTGCTGAAATATTTAGTATTGGGATGAGGTGAATAGTCAAAAAACTGAGGAGACCAGTGATCTAGGTAGAATATGATGAAAATCTGAAGGAGTAGGTGTAGAATATGAAAGATACTGGCCAAGCACAGTGGCTCATGCCTGTAATTCCAGCACTTTTGGAGGCCGATGCAGGTGGATCGCCTGAGGTCAGGAGGTCAAGACCAGCCTGGTCAACATGATGAAACCCTGGCTCTACTAAAAATACACACATTAGCCGGGCGTGATGGTGCACGCCTGTAATCCCAGCTACTTGGAAGGCTGAGGCGGGAGAATCACTTGAACCTGGGAGGTGGAGGTTGCAGTGAGCCAAGAGAGCACCACTGTACCCCAGCCTCGGTGACTGAGTGACTTTGTCTCAAAAAAAAAAAAAAAAAAAAGAAAAAGAAAAAAGAAAGATATTTAGGAGGTAGAAGTGACAGGACTTTATGACAGAAAGTGTGGAAAAGGGTGGGTGGGAGTGCGGTGAAGAAAGTAACTACAAGAATGACCATCCCTGAAATCCCACAGCCCCCAAGGTCAGCTCCACTCACCTGACTCTGAGCACCACTGCCTTGTGGTCACACTACAGGACAAAAGGAGGGGTGGGGGTTACTTCAGTGTGAGAATCAAGCATAGGACTGCTTCGCTTCTGATCAGTGTCCATCTCCAGTCTGACCAAAAGAGTATTTAGTACCCATGGATTCAAACTTATTTATATGAGAATGGTTGGAATTCAAAGAAAACAGGCCTAGGTATCAGGAAATGAAGACGTCCTGCGGCGCCATTCTCTGAAGAAGCAAGGAAAGACCTAGGGGAGGCAGAGGTTCCTACAGTGTAGTGTCTAAGTGGGATGTGGAGCCACCTGTCGGCCTGGAGTGGAAGAGAAACACACATGTGTCCCTGGGCCCCAGCCTGGACCTGAATGACCTGGTGGGGCTGGGAAATGTGCATTTTATGCAAGTCCTCACACAGCTGTTGTGCACACTGAAGTCTGAAATGACTTCTCTGGTGGACAGAAAGGGAGGTCGTGAGCAGACTGTGAACAAGGCCAGCCAAGCAGTTGTGTGTGTGGAGTGCTACACCAGAAGACGCAAAACTTGTATTTTCAAGCTAGTCTTTCCACCCCCAACAGAAGAAAAATGTGCTCTGGCAACACTGTCATGAAAAACAAAGAAGGGACTCCTCCTACACAGCAGAGTTGTTCAGAAAGTACCACGCTGCACTGGCGATAATCAATTTCAATGATTAAGGCTAATGTGTTTTGCATAAAAGACGAGAACAAATTAAAGCAAAGCCCACAAATGACAGAGTGACACTCTGTCTTGCAAAAGCACCAAACAATCTTTTAATTGAATGTCTAATTTTTTCCCAACACAGCTTATCTTTATCAGCGTTTCCAGCAAGGCACTCACGTTTTTATACCTGTATTTTGTAAAGTAAAATTACTCAAAAAGTTCTGGCATTTAGGGGAGTCAGAGCCACGTTGTGGGGGTATGGGGGGAAAAAAAGTAGCTGGTCTTATGGCTTCAGATCCACTGGCTAAAGCATTGGTTCTCAACAGGAGTGGGTTGGATTTTGACCCCAGAAGGTATTTGGCAATGTCTGGAGACATTTTTGGTTGTTAGAACTGGAGGGTTCCTATTGGTATCTAGTGACTGGAAGCTGGGGACATGGCTAAACATCCTACAATTAATAGGGCAGCCCCCCACGACAAAGAATTATCCACACCAAAACGTTAATGCTGCTGCAGTCGAACACGCCTGGGTTAGAGGATGGGAGCTAGTCTTTGCGGTACTGGAGGAAGCCTAAGGGCAGCCAGACATGTTCCAGGATTTGCTGGAGGCGCACTATGACCCCAGCGTAGATATCCCCAAGAGCCTCAGGGGCTACTCCAAATACACGCTTCATTTTACATATGTGTTTCTCAAAGGTAAAAATGTTCTCTTTAGAAACAATCATTATGACTTGGCAAAGAAATAATACAGAGCTGTTGACAGAAAAATCCTTAAAAACATTCTAGAACCATCTCATTTTTCTGGATGGAAAACTGAGGCCCACAAAGCAAGTGCTGGGTGATGTAATTCAGTGGGGTGGCGGGAGGGATGGGGGGGGGGGTGGGGATCGTCTCATTTCTTTCCAAATAAGTTAAATTCCTGAAATGATACGGTTACCTTGTCTTACACGATACTGGAGGATAGTTCTCTTTGGTTATTAGTTTCTTATTTAAAATCTTCAATCCATAACTCTGATGATACTACATATGCATTTTTTGGTATCTCTGTGGATTTATGTCCAAAATGAAGGAAGACATTTTAAAAAATTATGCATTCTATTTTTGGTTCCAGGGTAAGTCATCTGTTTGAAATGAGAGTGCTTACCCTGATAAATGTGTTTGCTTGCCTGTTCTGGTAAAAACACGCCAACAGATGAACACATTCATTTTCATGTGCATATCACTTACTAGTATACAGTCCCTAGATAAATAGGAAAGCAGTACATTTTTTAAAGTATAAAGTAAACAGAACTGTAGATTTTACAGTGAGCGAAAATCAAGGAAACACTCATATATTGCTCTAAGCTACATACATCTTCCACGAATGACATGCTTATTAACGGCCCTTAACTCACCTTCTCCCCTGGATCTTTTATAGAACTGAATGTGAGAAAGACTCAATCTACTGAAAAAGAACAATGGGATTTTACGAAAGAACCACTGTAAAATTAATAGAGCAAAACTCAATTTTGGAAGGTATTCTTTTGCATCTAGTTACTCAATTTTTTCCCTCCCCTTACGTCCTGTAATGTGGTTTACCTTTTATAGGATATATGCTTTATGTGGTATGCTGTTTATGTTAAGTACCCACATTTAAAGCAGAGAAATGCATTTGCTTTAAGAGTTCATATTTTAGTTGGATAGATGGAGACGTCCACCGACATATCTTCTGGTCATCAATAAGAGTATTCCCTTTCTCTTAAAGTCGTAGTGTACTTATTATCCTTAAAAATTAAACGCCAGTGTGTCCTGTATGAACTGTACAGTAAAAGTAATGCTTACATGTAAGCATTCAATATATCTTAATGATAATTATGAATTAAAAACCAATAGAATCTTTCCTGAAACCACAGATTCCTCCTTCTTACCACTAGATTTCTGTTTTTTATACTTATGGCAAGACTTGAGCACATTCCCCTCCTCCACTTCCTTTTAACCTTCCATTCATTCCCCCATCAAAGAAGGCCAATGTGGTTTCTGTTCGCATGACTCCACCAAAACTGGTCTTGCTAAGGTTATCCAATGATATAGTATGGATGCTTGTCCCCTCCGAATCTCATGTTGAAATCTGATCCGCAGTGTTGGAGGTGGGACCTGGTAAGAGGTGTTTGGGTTATGGGGGTAGTTCCCTCATGAATGGCTTGATGCCACCCTTAGGATAATAAGGTAGTTCTTGCTCTATCAGCTCAAGTGAAAGTGGGTTGTTAAAAAGAGCCTGGCACTTTCCCTTCCTCTCTCTCTTGCCATGTGACACATCTGTTTCTCTTTCCCCTTCTACCACCTTTCGATGCTTCCTGAGAGTCTTACCAGAAGCAGATGCTGATGCTATGTTTCTTGCACAGCCTGCAGAACCATAAGCCAAATAAACTTCTCTTCTTTATAAATGACCCAGGCTCTAGTATTCCTTTATAGAAACACAAAATGGACTAAGACACCCAACGACCTCCCAGCCACTAAATATGACATATTTTTAATCTAAAATTTACTGGACCTTTTCCCCCTTTTCTTGGCACAACATTCTCCCCGTTTGTATTAAATCTAAGTAACTTTTTGGAAAATTGCTTATCAAGGGCCTTAGTCTGCTTCTGAGCTCTGGTCACTGCAGCATTTGGAAAGAGAAAGAAGAAAATGATCCAAGAAAGGAGTCTAAGAAGCAAGAGGGGAAATCAAGAGACAGCGAGGTGAGGCTCCAGAAGTCAGACACCACAGTCCCCAGCTGTCCAAGCCACAATGACAGCCTGTTTCCTCTACTTCCATGAGCCACCAGAACCGTCCATTCCATACTTTCAAGGTCTCTCAAGCATTTCCACTACTATCCATTTCTTCTACAGCTACCTTAGCTATATCTCCTCTGGATTACTGAAAATTCCTTTAAAAAGGGCCTTTCTGTTTATACCAGTGTCTTCTTCTAACAGTTCCTCATGTTGTAATGAGAATAATTTTTAAAGCAAAAATGTGATCAAATTACTCTCCTGCTTAAAGTTATTATTATTATTTTGAGACGGAGTCTTGCTCTGTTGCCCAGGCTGGAGTACAGTGGCGTGATCTCGGCTCACTACAACCTCCGCCTCCTGGGTTCAAGCAGTTCTCCTGTCTCAGCCTCCTGAGTAGCTGGGATTACAGGCATCCACCACCACGCCTGGCTAATTTTTGCATTTTTACTAGAGACAGGGTTTCACCATGCTGGCCAGCTGGTCTCGAACTCCTGACCTCAGGTGATCTGCCCACCTCGGCCTCCCAAAGTGCTGGGATTACAGGCGTGAGCCACTGTGCCCGGCCTTAAAGCTATTATTTTGAGGATGCTGGGAACCACTGAAGCATCCTAAATCCTACACACGACAAACAAGGCCTTTCATGATTTGGCCTTTGCTGACCTCTGCAGAGGTACATTTCTTGCTGATTCTCAACACTGTGCTCATGTCACAGTTAAAAACTTGTGTGTGGTTCCTGCATCCAGTGCTCTCTTCTCTAGGCCTTCGTTCCTCTGCTGGCTCATTCTCCTATCTCATCCCACACCTCACCTAACTGCCTCTCATCCTTTAAGCTTCCCATGAGGTACCACATTTCCTCCTTCACCTTCAAGGCCAGGCTAGATAATGTCCCTTCCTTGAACCTCCAGAGCACGCTGGATTATCACTGATAATCGCTCCCTCTCTTGCCATAGGACACATCTTATGACATCAAAGATGTGTAGGGAGCTAGTTAATACCAAGACTTGGTCGATCATAGTCAGATAAAACCATCTCTATGTAATGAGAAATTCACAAAGGCATCAAAAGTGGCTTCCAAAATCTTTAATTAGTCAATGGCAAGGGGGTAGTGCAGACAGATTTAAAATCAGCAAACCTGGCTTGTAGGCAATATCCTTAGAAGAATTTTAAGTGAAAAAGGACTTGATAAAATATGGCTTTTAGTAAGATTAATCTGACAACAGAAGGAGGCTTATCTAAACACACTTGGAGCAGGGTTCTGGTACACTTTATCTTTATTAGCTTGGAAAATCCAAATGATCCATTCAGCTGCGCTCTGAGGGGTAGGGCAGGCCCTTTCCCATTGTACTATGAACTGTGGATTCCTGAAAATATTTTTGTATTCCCAGCACTAAACACATCCTGGAATATGGTAAATGCTCAATAAAAATGAGCTAATAAATGAAAGAAAAGCGTGTTACCAAGCCAGATTATGAGCTGGTAGTTAAAACAAACAAAACATCAAGCATGGCTAATAATGAACCAATACAAACTTTAGAAACGAAATCAAAGTATATGTCCTACTAACTGAGACTCAATTACATCAGCTTCTCACACGAAGTGTAAAACCCAGCGTACTGCATTTCTGCCCCATTTATACAATATGCTATCACAGGGCAAGGTCTCTCACCTGCCCCCAAAACAAGGAGTACTATCCAAAGACAAATATTTATCACATTACTTTACAAAGTACTTTTTCCCAAGGTCAAAGCACTATCAAGATGATTACCTGAGACAGTTTTGTTGTAGTGGCAGGCAAAAGCGGGCGGCTAAACTTCTTCTGAGAGCCGATTGCTGCTGGAAATGGTGGTGCAGAAAATACAGCTGCCACACAATTAATTTTGTTTATCCACCCTTGCATTTCTTCTTGGCTCCTATGAGAAACAGATACGTTTATATTAGGATATTGCGATGTCTAAGTGCATCACACTTTGCCTATTTCACGTTACTGATTTGCAATGGCATGTGAAAATCATTTACTCCTTCTGGTACAACTAATCCCTGACAAAACTTCATTAGAGATGAACATTGTCATTAGGCGATCACCATAGAGGTGTGGAAGCTATGATCATCACAATGCAAGACTGTGATTCTCTCCCTAGGAAATAGAAGGGAAAAACGAGTAACACTTGACAATAAATATTTATTAAACTTTTACTTTCTGTTTGATATGAGGCTAGGCCAAAAATTAATTATAAAATTTACTCCTCTCTTTTAATTGTACTGTTTAATTTTAAAATCTAACTGAGGAATGTATTGGTAGACGTAAGGTAAAAGGATTTATCTACTTTGGAAAACAGTTTGACAGGTTCTTCGAAAGTTAACTATGCATTTATCATATGACCCAGCAATTCTACTACTAAGTAGCTATCCAAGAGAAATAAAAACATATAGAAACGTCGGACGTGGTGCCTCATGCCTGTAATCCCAGCACTTTGCGAAGCCGAGGTGGGCAGATAACCTGAGGTCAGGAGTTCAAGACCAGCCTGGCCAACATAGTGAAAGTTCATCTCTACTAAAAATACAAAAATTAGCCGGGCATGGTGGTGGGCACTTTAAGTCCCAGCTACCTGGGAGGCTGAGGCAGGAGAATCGTTTGTACCTGGGAGGTGGAGGTTACAGTGAACAGAGATCACACCACTACACTCCAGGCTAGGGTGGCAAAATGAGACTCCAACTCAAAAGAAAACATACAGATACGCAAAGATTTGTATGTTAGTGTTTATAGCATCATCATTCCTAAGAGTCAGAAAAGGGAAACAATCCAAACTGTCCAGTAAATGCATAAGCAAAATGTGGTAAATGCAAACAACCGAATAGTATTTAGCAATAAAGAACTGACACACACTACAATATGGATAAATTTTCAAAGCTTTATGTTACATAAAAGAAGCCAGACACAAAAGACCACATATTAGTCTGTTTATATGAATTGTCCAGTAAAGGCAATAGTATAGAGGCCGAAAGTAGATTAGTGGGTACCTGGGGCTGGAGGTGAGAATGGAAGTGACTACAAAATGTACATGGGGATCTCTTTGGAGTGATGGAAATGTTTCAAAACTGGATTGTGGTGATGGCTGAGCCATTCTGTAAATATGCCAAAAAATCATTGAAATGCACGTTTCAAACTGGTGATATTTTATGGTATGTAAAGCATACCTCAATAAGACTGTTTAAAAAACCCACCTGAGAGGAGGTGAAAATCATCTGATGTGATATTTTTAATTTATGTGTCATTATATCCAGAAAGCCCAGATTCACAGCAGTTAATAAATATTTGTAAACTCATAAATGAATGGTAGAAATGATCATGAATCAGGACAGATTATCTACCATACACATAATCAATAAATAAAAACTCAAAAAAAAAAAAAAAAAGCCAAAGTCATTTCCTTCATCAGTTACTCTGAGAGAAACCACACTAACTAACCTGTGACCACGCTAAATGTCAGCTCCTCACGGCACCCTCTCTAGGCTGATCTCTCTGGCTCCAATTATTTCAATGGACTGTTTTTTGCATCAATTCTGTCCAAAGTAATTAGATCTCCTTAGTTATTACATCTGGTATTTTTGATTTAAGAAATCAGGGAATAGAATAATTTGAAAGTTTCTTCATGCCTAATAGCTGCAATTATACATCCAGCTATGGGTCCCTGCGTGATGTTAACCGTCCCATTCCCACACTAAAAAACCCGGGGCAACTTGTTTCCTTACAACTTCCTCCTACAACTGGCAATTCATCCCATTTCCTTGCTCACAGTAGAATGACATCTTTTCCTTCTAGTATAATCATGGACTATTAGAGCTCAGAAGGGAAACAAAAAAATAAATTAAACATTTACATTTATTGAACAGTTCCTATGTGCCAAGCACTGTGTGAGGTATTATACACACATATCTCACGGACTCCTCACTAGAACTCTGTAAGATAAACATTATCCCCTACACTAGTGACGAGCTGAGGTTCAGAGGTTAAACTATGTGGTAGGAGAAAGAGCTAGAGAAATGGTGTTATCCGGGTCTATTTTACTCATTTTGCGACAGAACTTGTCTACTAAAACCCTCATATTTTATTGATGAGGACACTGAATTCTAGAGATGGTAAGTGGCTGACTAAAAGTCAAAGGGCTACTTTGTAACAGACAAAAATGTAAATCCTGGGTTTCTATTTTTTTTTTTTTTTTAATTCTAATAAGCTTGGGTAGTTACTTCGCTAATGAAAGCAGTTCATGACTTTGATTCCAACTCAAATAATTTCCCATGCAGAGCTTGATTTTATTCCTTGGTATAAAGTAGTGCTAAGTGAACTAAAACACAAAATCAAATAAAAACCAACAAAACATACTGAGTTTGAAAAAGCAAGACCCTCCAGTCGGCAGTTTTAAGTTTAAACACGTTTGGTTTCTTCTCATAGTCCGTGGCCTTGGATGCCAATGCGTG
The DNA here is from genome assembly GCF_047675955.1 of Chlorocebus sabaeus. Classification (NCBI taxonomy): domain Eukaryota; kingdom Metazoa; phylum Chordata; class Mammalia; order Primates; family Cercopithecidae; genus Chlorocebus; species Chlorocebus sabaeus. The sequence goes on from NC_132911.1 coordinate 18,066,981, forward strand.
GTGCACACTCACAGCGTTTTTCAAGTCCTCTTCAGACAAGGCCTTTTCTGGCTTATATTCATCCTATAGATGGATACAAAGAAAATAAAGGCAAAAATCACGATCAGATTTCAACTTAAATTTTTAAAAGCAAAAACTAAAAAAAAAGTTTTTAGAAAATTCAAGTGAATGAAAAAAATGAAATGAATGGTGATGAAAAACAACCTTATAAATGCTATAGAACATCATATTGTTTGAAAAATTTGCTGAGAATGAGAAAATACATCTACCCAAGAGGCATTTTTAAAAAACTGATATATAATAATTGAGGTAAATAGCTAAGTAAGGCCAAAGGCAGAAATATCTATCGTACGCATTTTATAGTGAACAGAAATGAGACTTGGACCAACAGTGTGATTTGGTTTCAGGATTAAATGGATAAAAGCAACACCTTACAGATAACTGTCAACAGAATTATACAGAAGGTAAAAACAATGCCATTGTGTTCTTTGCTCTAAAGATACTACCTGTTACTTTCTGTTTAGACTAATTTTTTTTTTTTGTGAGATGGAGATTTACTCTCGTTGCCCAGGCTGGAGTGCAATGGCACGATCTCGGCTCACTACATCCTCCCCCTCCCAGGTTTAAGTGATTCTCTTGCCTCAGCCTCCCAAGTAGCTGGAATTACAGGCATAAGTCACCACGCCCAGCTAATTTTGTACTTTTAGTAGAGACAGGGTTTCACCATGTTGGCCAGGCAGGTCTCAAACTCCTGACCTAAGAGATCCACCTGCCTCGGCCTCCCAAAGTGCTGGGATAACAGACGTGAGCCACTGTGATTGGCCTGTTTAGACTTATACTACCAAAAGAAAAATGAATAGTAAAGTAAAATGATTACTCCAGCTCTTCGGCTGAAAGAAAAGAGGAAAATCAATGTAATAATCAGGTGAAAGCTTAGCTTGTTATCATAAAATTGAAAAATAGGTAAACACATATGCTACAAACTGTTAGATATTTTCTAGAGTTTAAGGCCCCCCTTCCTCCTTCCCATATTTTATCAAAAACAAGATATGACGCTAAACTTGCATTTCTTCTGTAAAACACACACATGTACCCCCGAACACACACAACACATCACCTTCTAATTAGCAGTAAAAGCCTAAAGAAAGATATCGTCTGATTTCTTATCAGTCTGCTTTTACCAATTTTTAGAAAAACAATGATAGTCCTCCATAATTCTCCTCCCTTTCATTTATCCCCTCCACAAAACAAATAGTTCAAATGTACTACTGCCATCAATTCAAACTGAGTCAAAAATAATCTTTAATGTGACAATGCTGTGAGGCAAAGGTTTTCCCTCTACAATAAGATGTAAATACCAGCTGTAATATAAAGATTATCCACATTTATAATATTAAATGACAAAACTGTTACTTTGGGATTGCAACAAGTCTTACTTACTTTATTAAGCCTCCGAGGTTCAGAACTGCTATTGACAATGACAGTCTTCTAGAGTGGTATGATGAATAAAGGAGAATTTAAAAAATTAAACACAAGATATTTATATGTACCTGTTACATAATTCCCAGTAATTCATAAAACTATAATCTAGTTACGTTTTAAGATCTGTCTTGTCGTTTTTTAAATGAGATTTTTCTCAGTAATTTAGCATTCCAAATATTCACAAATCTCCTTCCAGGGAAATTTTCATTAGAGTAGGAATTTCAACTAGAGGTAGCATGACTACAAAACCCCTCCAGCCTTATAATTACGCTATAACAGAACCCTGCATATCTGGCTCTCCATGTGGTGTAACTTAGATTCCAGACAAAAACATGAGGTAGGTAAATAACTGGAATAAGGAGAAATGATGAGGGCCAAAATCACTTTAGGGAATTTATATGCCACCTCCATTTCCATGCATACTGATCCCCTAACACACAAATGATTGAGTTTGCACAAAGGTTAGCCCAGAAATTTGTGTGTACCTTTTTTCTTATATTCTAGGTCCATGATTTAAGCTTTTATCTTAATTCCTCTTCCCTATTTTCTTTGAATTAATATTTTATTGTTGTTTGAATTTCTTAAGATGATTACCTAGTTCTTTTATTTTCTGTATTTCTCCTTTGGTTAAGAAAGAATTTAAGGTTACAATTTTTCCTCTGAGTATGGGTTACACTGCGTAGCAGAGTTTGGGAATGAAGAGTATTTTTTCAATGCTTTCTAGATAGTTTGTGGTTTTAATTTTTATCCCTTCTTTAATCTTAGCAACCTCAAAGAATGTGTTTCTCAAATTTAAGGCAAAGTTTTAGTTATATATTATTATATATTCATAATTTTATTGGTTTATGACCAGAGAATATGGTCTAGAAAATCTATTTTTCCCAAATTTGGTAAGGTTTTTCTTGTGGCCAATCACATGTTTGATTTTTGTTAATGTTGCATAAGCATATAAAAAATTTATTCTTTGAGGGATGAATGTGTATTTATATTCAAGTTTACTGACTCAGTTCCTCTGCCCTTACAGCATTTTTTCTACTAGTTTATCCCCTTCAGACAAGTATATTAACTGTTTCCACTTCAAGTTCTTGTTGCATTTCTGATAGCTTTTTTATATATATTTTCGTTGCTATGTTGTCTGGTGCATTTAGGTTTATAACTATCACCTTCCTTATAACTATGTGCCACTTATTACTTAAAATGTTCTTCTTTATCCTGTTAAACGCTTAGTCATATAAGATGGAAATGTAAAAGAGTCTTTCTTTTAAGAAAATGCTCTATTTATCTATTCCTCACCCACATCAACAAGACTTTGAAAAATGTTTTGTTCTGCAATCTTACTAAAATTATCGTGTTATGCATTTTCTGTTTCAAGAAACCTTATTTTGAATTTAGATTATACATTCTGAGTCTCCCCTCATATATTTAACTGCATCTGTGTTTCCTTGCTCACCTGCTTCTTTCTTTTTTCCATCTTGACCTCTCTCCTCTCATACCTTTGCTATTTTCTCTTCTCTCAAGTATTTTCTTTAGGTAGGTGGTACACTGTTTTATTCTTATCCTCAAGTATCTTTCATTTCTTTGATAGGTATAGAACTGGATATAGAACATAAGGCTGCAGACTTCTTCACTTGTTTTACTTATCATCTGGAGATTCTACCACCTTCTAGCTTCCAGTTTAGTACAAGTCCAATGCCAATCTGATTATTTTCTCTTTTTCTTGTTTTTTCTCTTAGGAATCACATACAGGTTTTCCTTTAATCTTAGAATTCAGGATTTTTTGCTAGGCTATGCCTTACTTTTCTTATCCATCCAGTCTGAAACTAAAAAGTCCCACCCTTATTCTCCCTTATGTGATCATTACTCGGGTGGATAATTGCTGACAAAAGTAATAAACATACTTGCGCAGACTGTAGCTAAGACAGATTTAAGGTCTCCAGCTATGCTTGCATCCAGTGCCAACCTACAATTCTTTTACATCTCCCTGATTTTTGAAATTCTTCCTTGGCTTTTTGTCACAATATTCTCCTGGTTTCTCTGCTACCTCTCTGGTCATTACTTCGCTATCCCCTGTTCTGCATGCCCTTCTACGTAACCGTTGGGATGGTTTCAACTCCACATTTATATCACAACGTCTAACAAACTGCTATAGGTGAATACGAAACAAAAAATCAATTGGTAGCTATTACTATTGAATGACTTAGACTGTCTCATTTGGAGCCACTATAAGTATTCTTCGAATATATTATCTGCTGATATCTTCATTTTAAACCAAGCTCAAAGGATGACATTCTTAGACTGCTCTTAAAAATGCAAAAAAAATTTTTAACGCAACATTTATTACAGACCTAGGAAAAAGCTAACAGTAATTGTCACTTTGGAAGAACTGTACAATTATTTTAAAAGAGGACTCTATTCCAAGGTAGTTTCCAAAACTCTAATATACACTGCCAGATTACGTTACACTGGAAGGAAAACACTACATGGGGCATCAGTGGAAGACAGGATCTATTTAATTAGGGCTAAAGTGAAGTTGAAAAATTTTAAGTCTAAGAAGCTTCCACTTTTCTAGCTGATAATACAATTTTACCATTTTTTTCTTAAAAAGGCAAAATACAAACTTTAAAATATTTTCAGCATATTGAATTCCTACTAGAAAAATAAAGCTCCAACTTCACACACACACACACACACACACACACACACACACACACACACGGCAAAAACCAAGAGCAGAGTGGTAACATTAGGGTTGACAGTTGGATTAAAAAAATGACTTTATCCTACCAAGTTCATTCTGACATCTTTATTTTTCACTGAAGGAGAAGACAGTGTTTAAATGGTAGAATTGGGAAGGAAGAAATAAGGGATAAATTACTGTAATCAAACCATTTCAAAACAAGGACTATTTGCTGTGCAAACTAAATGTGAAAGAGTGAGCAAGATAAATCCAATCAAGAAATTTTCTGTAAGAAAAGAAAATGCTCCACGACATCTAATTACTACCCATTTTCTAAAATAAATGAGGGGTGAAAACGATGACTAAAAACATGTTACTCTCTCGTGTTCCCTGCAATCTACATCGTTTTATGTAATAGGATTCATTGGATCACTCCACCGTCCCAATAAGCACCAAGAATGTGATTTCACGATGCCATTTATTTAAAATTTATTTAAAGCATGAAATAAAAAGTGTTTTTTCCCTAAGAAGCTTGCTAATTAAACCTCTTGTGAAGTTGAATCTTAACACACTAACATAAAAATCATCTACATATGTACAAAAAAATTGGCATCAAATCTGAAAAACTGTACTTTCAGGTAATATAAACTACAATTTGGAAAATGACCAAATTGTAATTAAAATTCTTATCAATTTAAAAAGCATATTCAAGTCTCCAGTTTTCAATATATGATTTACTTCATGCCTCATTAAATAGGCAAAATAGCTACATATAATTAAAACAATTTTCAACAAAGTTGAAATGGTCTTGATTTCCACTGAGAGAACATAAAAACGGGAAGGGAGTCCACATTGTTACTTGGAGCTACGTGGAAATAAATAAAAATGTTAGTAATTAAAGGAAGCTGGGTCCTAAATTGTCTATTAATTCATGGTTTTGAAAATGGCATTAAAAACGTTTTTCATAATTTGATGACTATCTTTTTTAAAAAATGCTAAGTATGTCTGATTAAGTCTCTTTCTACAAATCATTGAGCTTCATCCCAATAGCTATTTCAACATGTAAAAGAGCACAGAACCAGCAGTTTCACAAAAGGAAATAAAAACGCCATGAGCTCACAAGAAAGCAGAAGGGGCAACCAGAGACCAGGACAGAGATGGGCCTGCTCTGAGTGCCACAGTCTTGGGCACATCAGCTCCGGGCTCGATGCTGTCATCACAGTCTGGGAGGCCTTGACTCTTCAGTGGCTTCCTTCTGTGCCTGAACCAAGCCCTCCCCTGATGCGACCAACACTGCAAAAACTGCTTTTACAATTAAACGTTTAAAAAACCTATTGGTTAAGCCTGGGAGGTCAAAGCTGCAGTGAACTGTGATCACACCACTGCATTCCAGCCCGGGTGAAAAGAGTGCGAATCTGTGTCAAAACACAAACAAACAGGCCGGGTACAGTGGCTCATGCCTGTAATCCCAGCACTTTGGGAAGCCAAGGAGGGAGGATCACGAGGTCAGGAGATCGAGACCATCTTGGCTAACACGGTGAAACCGTGTCTCTACTAAAAAATACAAAAAAATTACCCGGGCATGGTGGCGGGCGCCTGTAGTCCCAGCTACTCCGGAGGCTGAGGCAGGAGAATGGTGTGAACCTGGGAGGCGGAGCTTGCAGTGAGCCCAGATTGCACCACTGCACTCCAGCCTGGGTGACAGAGTGAGATTCTGTCTCAAAACAAACAAACAAACAAACAACTCCCCAAAACAAAACACAAAAACCAAAAACCACATATAGGGAGCTGGAACAAAATCTCTCTTCCGAGTAAGCCAAAGAACAAAGATGATTCTGCACCAAGGACACAGTTCCTAATCTGTGACAGCAAATGTACATTTTAGATAATGAACTGATTTTTCACTTCTAAGGACATGGTAAAGGTAAAGAAATGCAGGTTTGAACAGTTGTTTCCTAGACTCTAAAGATAAAAAACACGAGAGATTCTCGAGGGCCTGGTCTGCAGACTGCCATCATCAGGAGGTGAACTCTAAGTAATTCGCTGTCAGCCACCTACACCCACTGCTCTGAACCATTCCATCAATCATCTCCAGGGCAGTTCGGTTTTGTAACAACCAGAACCGGAACAAGAATAACATCACAAGCCTTGCAAAAATACTTTCAAGAGAGAAGCAGAGACCGGCAGGGACAGACACAAAGCCCATGACAGAAACTGAGAGAGAACTTCTGAAGCTGTGTCATAAGCAAAGGCTTGTCAAAGCACTTGGCTAGCAGATGACTCACTCTGTAACAAAGTGGATATGAAGTTACTATCCAAATGTCAACAATGATGGATCATCAGAACCAACAGGAATTTCATCATTTTAATGTCAATTAAAACGCACACTCAATTCATAGCAATTTCTAATTTTCAAAGCACATATGAACTATGAGTATTACATTAAAATAATATTTGTCTTTTCTTCCATGAACACTTTACATTCCTATAGTAATAATTAACTACCAACAGGGCATACATTTTTTAGGTACTCTTGGGCTCAGGGGCACTGAAAGCAATAGAGAAAACACAGATAGGAGTGTGTTCTTACTTAGCTATAGAACAGACAAAAACACTGTACCATAAATGTTCTATAATGCCAGATCATGACTGATACCTGGACTCTGGAACAGTTTTGAAATGTGCAAATATTTAAATCATCCCCTATACTGGTGTTGTATATCACGAGCTCTATCTCAGAGTTACAGAAACTAGAAAGAATTATTCACCCAAGTTTATTCCATTTACCTAGTGTTTTCTCCAACCCTCACCTATACACTTGGTTTGCATCATGTTAACTGGTGCTTTTTCACGAGATGATTTTAAGAGTCCACTAGCCATTCATTGCATAATACTGGTCTTCTCATCCACACTGTCAGGACAAGTGTTTTCAGGGACTAGATGCTATGTTTATTTCTCACATAGCTCCCAACATGACATTTTGTAAAGGGATCTGACATTACTATCATTATGCTCTGTGGATTTACTCTTTGCTTGAAAGTGAAAGGCAAATGTGACTAAGTAACATTAAGGAAGGGGCCAGAAAAGAAAATGAGGCAAATGGTGATGAGGCAGATTGTGTGTAACCCAGAGAAGCAAAACAAGAGTTCTGGATAATGTAAGAAACTGTCTGGGGGAAAGGAACAAAGACAAGGACTTATTTTACTTTAGAGTTAAATCAATAACAGGAAAGAAAAGAGATTCAGTGGAAATGAGACAGACGCTGGGAACTTGTTACTTTCAAAAGTCACAGGAAGGGGAATATGAGAAAAAGAGGAGTGGAGTGGATCAAACTGGAAACTTCTGGGCGAGCTTCTCGAGACTAGTTGTCTGCGTCCTCTCTGCCTCTGCATCCTCAACTCTCCAATTGGCCTTCCACACTCACCACCACACTGAAACTGCTTTATCGACAACATCCTACTTGCTGAATTCACATGGCACTCTCCAATTCCCTATCTTACCTGTTCATGACAGGGCACATTTCAAACATTTCTTAACGTCTGTGGTACCAGTTTTCTCTCTGGCTTAGTTTTCTTCCTGTCTGGCCACATCACACAGGCTCCTCCCCTGTCTCTTCTTCCTAGGGCACATATGAGCATCTCGTCCATTGGCTCTGTCCTCCATCTTCTCCTCACTCTTGGAGTGACATCATCTACTTGCACGGCTTAAATTCTCAATTCATTGTTAAGATCTGCATTTCTGGCCCCTTGATTGGCTCCAGATCAGAGTATGCATAATTGCTTACTGGACACATCCATTTATTATTTCACACACCCTGAATTCAACACCTCAAACTAAACTCTCCAAGTAGAACTATGTTTCTCCCTCCATCTCACCCCTGCTCTCGTTCAAGTTAATCTGGTCTCTACATCTTTGATAGAACCTGTTTCTAAGTCATTCTCCATCCTGCAGCCAGACTGATCTTTTTTTTTTTTTTTTTTGAGACAGAGTTTCGCTTTGTCACCCAGGCTGGACAGTGGCGAGATCTCGGTTCACTGCAACCTCCGCCTCCCAGGTTCAAGCAATTCTCCTGCCTCAGCCTCCTGAGTAGCTAGGACTACAGGCACATGTCACCGCACCTGACTAATTTTTGTATTTTTAGTAGAGATGGAGTTTCACCATGTTGGTCAAGCGTCTCGAACTCCTGACCTCACGATCTACCTGTCTCAGCCTCCCAAAATGCTGGGATTACAGGCATAAGCCACTGCATCCGGCCCAGACTGATCTTTTTAAAATATAAATATGGATGCTGTGTGTGGTGGCTCATGCCTATAATCCCTACACTTTGGGAGGCCAAGGCAGGAGGATCGCTTAAGTTGAGGAATTCAAGACCAGCCTGGGTCACAAAGTGAGACCCCACCTCTATAAATAATAGAAAAATTAGCCAGGTGTGGTGGTGCACACCTGTGGTCCCAGCTACTCAGGGGGCTGAAGTTGGAGGACTGCTTGATCCTGGGTGGGGTCAAGGCTGCAGTGAGCAGAGACCTTGCCATTGCACTCCAGCTTGGGTAACAGAGACCTAGTTTCAAAAAAAATAAGTAAAATAATCATGTCACTCCCCATTTAAAACATGTGATAGCTCCAACTGCTCTAAGATAAAGTCTCAACTCTTTAACATGGTTTTCTAGGCTCTTCCACCCCAAACACCACTGAACCTGTAGTTCCCCATACACGCTATATCACATCTAAGTATCTATACAGGTTTGTCTCCGAGTTCCCTTATATGACTAACATCTATTTGTGTTTTTAAGTGTGGGGTTAAACAGTACTTTCTTCATGAACTCTTTCATGATCTTCCCCTCTCTTGCTCATGTTAAGTGCCCTTCCAGATGTGTTTTCATAGCACCCTCCTCTCTTTGCAGCATTTCTCAAACTGCACTGAATTGGCCTTTTATTTGTTAATTTCTTCAGAATAAAGAAGAGAGCTCCTGTGGGCACTGCACCTTGCTCACAATCACATCTCTAGTGTACAACATTCTAAAAAGCAGGTAAAGTCCTGATCTTATACATGCACTCATGATTGACTTGCTTCCTACATAAATTTATGGCCTTCTGTATCAGAAAGGTAGTTTACTAGCCAAAGTTCGGCCGATATTGGATACTTAAGGCACATTTTAAGTGTCAATCTGAGAAATATAAAACAGGATGCCAACACTTCCACATATTTCATGGTTTCTGGGAACAACAGACCTGAGAAAGGTCTATGTTAGAAAATCTCAAAGTTTACTTACTCAAATAATAGAAGATACAAGACATATTCCAGTGAAAGAGTGGCTGGAGTCAGGGAAGCGCAATCAGAGCAAGGGCAAACCCATCAGTCTTTACTAAAGTCAGAAGCTGAAGGGAAGGTTAATGCACAGTTGCTGTCCAGTGGCCAAGTTAGTTGAATCTGGGCGAAGCCGTAACAGTTAGAGACCTCTCCCCACAACAGCATTTTAAACTTCCAGTAATTACAAGGGTCTCACACTAGAGCGTTCATATTTACTCAAGAAGAGACTAATGGAAAAAATACTAGCTTGGCTAGCACCATCCTTATAATACCAAGTAGGTTAATGAACTTTAGAACGCCAGGCTTTTAATTTAAAAAATGGGAACAGTATCCTCCAATAAGGTTGTGAAGCTCAGATGCAAGAAGTAACCTACAAACTATTACACTAACAAACCAGTCTTATTTCTGGCTAAATGGCCAATGAAGCAAGCTGGCTCAGGCAATCTGCCAAGCCATTTCCTACATTTGTGATGTATAATGCTCTGATCTTGCAGTGGTTATTCTTTTAGATATGAAATATACAGAAATGATCTGCAGGGCTATGTGGGCTTTCTTTAATACAGGAATACGGCTCTTAAATGTCTCTTCAACAAGGTGGGGGGGCTCCTTGTGTTTATTTGTTTCATATTTTTGCTATATGGAATGGGTATACAGAGTCTATGGCTTATTTTTTTCATAAAGGGAGTATCAAAATCTCCAGGGTTAAGGTGGTGGGAGGGAGAGGGAGAGGAGGCATGTGCCTGATCTTTGGTAAAATTCCTCCAACTAGAAGCCAAGTATGCAGAAGTCATGTCATATATATAATTAATGTATAAAGGAATGAGGAATAGGGGTGATTTTTTGGGGTGTATTTTTGACCAGTGTTTATGCCGCATCTCTAGCTCCAGAACACAAAGCCCTCTGCCTTGCCTAGCACTAGTGCTAGGAGGATTTATAGAGGCATTTGTCTCCGATCTGAAGTGGAAACAAAGGTAGAAGAAATTACTTATTTTTCATTAAAGGTATCAGGGAAACTACAGGCCCTTTTTTGGATGGTTGAGAAGGCCTAACTCTTAATCATTTCATACACAAACTGTTGTAGGAAGAGTGTGAAAAGGTAGGAAGATAAGGTCGGAATAAAGCCAGTCACTTTATTTTTATTTTATTTTTGAGACAAGGTCTTACTCTGTCACCCAGGCTGGAGTGCAATGAGCCAGTCTTGACTTACTGCAACCTCTGCCTCCCGGGCTTAATCAATCCTCCTGCTTCAGCGTCCTGAGTAGCTGGGACCACAGGCAAGCACCACCATGTCTGGCTAATATTTGTATTTTTTGTAGAGATGGGGTTTTGCCGTGTTGCCCAGGCTGCTGTTGAACTCTTGGGCTCAAGCAATCTACCCACCTCAGCCTCCCAAAGTGTTGGGATGATAGGTGTGAGCCACTGTGCCCAGTCACACCAGACACTTTATTCCTTATGAGATGAGTAAGAAGCAGGAAAGGACTAAAAGAAAAAATACTGTCATTTCTTGTAACAGTCATCAGGAAGGGAACCAATATTTACTATTAACCTACTGTGCAACAGGTGTTTTCACGTATTTAATCATTTCTTTATATCAACTATGCAACATCATTTCCCCTCATTTTATAGATAAATGAGTTGAGGCTTAGAGAGGATAATTAACTGCTCCAAATCAGCATTTAGTTAAGTGACAGACTTGGAGTTTGACAAGGCATGTCTACTTCCTGGAGTATGACTCTTCATAGTCTTCATCGTGTGACTGTTCTTTTGGAAGAGCACTGAAGAGCCACTTTGGATGGGATGGGAGTAGTGAAAGAGGAAAGAGGTTGAGCGAATGGAGACCATGAGGACTTGGCACTCTCTCCTGTGTAATTTCAGCTGTGCCTAGTTTTTCTTCTGACGACTATTGTGACTTTTTTTGTTTATTTGTGTTTTGGACGGGGAAAGCCTTTACTATTACTCTCTACTTGTAACGAGGAAATGCGAATTGAATTATTCTTGAATTGTTCTACACGGGTAAAAATCATTATACGCTATTATATAGTTGAGAAGTCTTGGGTGAAAGCCTTAAAGTAACTGATGAGCAATTGATAATGAAATGAGGCCCTAAAGAGAATGTTATTCCAGTGGGTGAGGGGTGGTTTGTGAATGTGTGTGGTATACATGTGTTTACAGTGGGTGAGGGGTGGTTTGTGTATGTGTGGTATACATGTGTTTACAGTGGGTGAGGGGTGGTTTGTGTATGTGTGTGGTATATATGTGTTTACAGTGGGTGAGGGGTGGTTTGTGTATGTGTGTGGTATACATGTGTTTACAGTGGGTGGGGGTGGTTTGTGTATGTGCGTGGCATACATGTGTTTACAGTGGGTGAGGGGTGGTTTGTGTATGTGTGTGGCATACATGTGTTTACAGTGGGTGAGGGGTGGTTTGTGTATGCATGTGGTATACATGTGTTTACAGTGGGTGAGCGGTGGTTTGTGTATGTGCGTGGTATACATGTGTTTACAGTCAAGGGAAAGTGGTCATTAAAGCCAGCCATTATGGACTTATGGAATGGTTGGAATTGCCAGCCATTATGATTTCTTTCAAAGACCAATTTGATTCATTGAAACAGGGAAGCAGAGGCCCTGTTACCTTCTGTCTCAGGCAATGCTACCCCCTCATTTATCCCGAAGGCCAAGACACTGGCAGCCGCAGAGGGAAAATGGAGGACACTCAGGAAGGAAGTTAACTGGAAGCCCTCCGTCAGGAATCCTTGATGCTGAGAAATGTATATGGAGTAGAAAAGTGTGGAGAAAGAGAGAATGGATGTAGAACCTGAGTGTGCTAGTGAGGCCCTTAAGGACAGAGGCTGGATCCTGGGATCTGTGCATCCTCATTTCTGGCAAAGCCCCTGTTTTATGTAAGAGGCTAAATGAATGAGCCTTTGTCAAACTGAATTACACGAACTTTGGGCCAGGGCTTTTTCTCCTCTCTCCTCACCCAAATAGTGGGGGACTGGCTGAAGAAGGGAAGAAGAAGGAGGAGAGACATTTCTGCTATACCAGAATCCTAGGAGTGTAAATACTGGCATCCTAAGAGCACACAGGGGAGAACAATATGGCACTCGTAGGGCACATGCCCCACACAGGTTCTGTGAGGAGGGCTGCTTAGCATGGGGGACACTATGCCATCTAAGTCCTTTGAGTACCTGAGTTTAGGTGGGAGCGGCAGTGACCTCTGACTCAAAGAGCTGGAAATTCCTTGAGGGAAGAAAACAGCTTCTTTTGTAAAAGGGAAAGTTTAAGACATTGTGATACCACCTCTTTAATTTTCACGATATCTTCATCATTTGAAACATAATTTTTCATCATCTTTCTACTGCTTGCTACTCCCCCTCCAGCCTATAATGCAAATGTAAAAAGTAGTTTGCCATTCTTTGAATACGCCACATTCTCTCAAATCTGCTATTTTCACCCTTCTCTGGCTAAAATGCTTTTTCTCGCCTGCGTGCCTGGCAAACTCCTGCTCATCCTTCAGGCGTCAGTTCAAATCATGTTAATTCCTCAGGGATGCATCCTCTGACCTTTGTAAGTATGCTTAGGTGGCCTTCTTCAGTAAGATTTTTCCACACCTCTATTAATTCATCTCATTGCTTACTGAATGCTCAGTTTATCTGTTTTCCTCCTGTTTTGTGAGCTCTATGTAGGCAGGGATTGTATCTTAGTCATCTTCGGAAGCCTAGAATTTTGCACAGTACCTGATGTGATATATAGCTTTGGCAGGATATAAAACCCAAACTGTATAAGCCCCAAACCAGCTTGCAATCATACAATTTACTTTTCGTGTAGCATCTGCTATCACGTGCTGGTAGGTTAGGCTTCCAACTAGGGGGAAAGATGAATTAGCAATGCGACATTAGTAACCCACTGCAGGATGCACACATCACCAGGATTAGCCCTTAACACATGCTACAATCTGGGCAAGGGGAAGAAGTTTAACTACCTCAAACTCTTGCTTGAGGTAGGTGGATGGCTCAATACTCCAAAGGACGCTCTGATGCAAAGTTCTCCTCAACAGTGGGCAGTACTCTATTAATCTAACAGGGAGTGGCATTTCCAGATGTTGATGCCCATAAGGTCTTCCTTCTTGTACAGTCTACCTACCTTTTTAATTTTTAGTTTCACAAATTAGGAAGAAACTAGAGAATCAGGTAGACACTACACAATCAGGTAGATATAGCTATACAAGACCCAGAAATGTGAAGTTCAAGTTTCCACTGATTGATGCATTAGTCTCTAGGATCTGTGCAAAGTTTCTAGGAACAGATATTAGTTCTGATTTTTTAAAAAAGAGCATTAACAACAATAAGAAGAGAGTGGAGACTGGTTATCAAACATGGCCACCCTTTTGCAGGCTTATTCTCATCATAAGTAGACAGTACAGCTATGCCAGCATTCTTATGATTTAACTGAAATAGCAACCTGAACAATAGCCCATGATTCTACTTTTCACTCTTCATAAATGTATAATTTCCTTAGTGCCAGGCTTTTCTCTTTAGAAAAGCAATTTCACCCAACTTTCTCCACACGCACATTTGCCACACTCCAGAGCTATCATAAATCTAGAGAAGCATCCTTCTTGTAGCTCTAATCCAAGCTGATGCTGAAGCTTCAAAGTTTACAAAGTTGTTCCCTTGTCAATACTAACCCATTCTCTATCTTGATGACTCAAACTCCCAATACATTGATCTGAAGAAGAGGACAGTGATGTAGAAAGAGCTGGTAACTTTGAAGCAGCATCTTCATTTGCGTCACTCCTCTCAAATGTTGAATGTGAGAATAGTTTTCTCTTCCCAGGCCCACCCTGAGACGGAGTGGGTGGAAATCCGGTGGCTAGGTATTCAGAGAAATGGTTTTGCCAACGGCAGCTATGCCCCTTCCAGAGATTTTAGACAAAATAAAGAAGTGAGCCAAGAGAATGGAATTTGTGCTGGGGAAACAGCTGTGAAATGTGAAATTTAATTTCAAAGGGTTCTTCCTTGCAGAGACAAAGGCAGCTAAAAGGACCAGTGTGGGCCCAGCATGCACACACATGCTGATCTGGCAGAGGGAAGAGTAGCTGACTTACAAACTAGAAGCTGTGCCAACTCCATAGGAAAATAAAGACAATACAAGATATCCAGCCAACTAAGAGCATGGATAATCTCCAAGTATCAACAATTGCCTCCATTTCTCCCTTGTCATGACCCTCAAAGTAATGTGAGAATTTTAGAAGGATGCGGCAAATCATTTACTTTGTGATCTTTAGGTTTCAGCTAACTCCATACCTCTTTCTACAAAGGCTATTTTCCCACAAAGAGATCATGGTCCAAGGTAAAGCATTCCATGCTCCAATATTCCTTACCTGATGTATTCCAAAGGGAAGATGACAAAAGGGTTTGTGTTAGATATGGTCCTTCCTAATCTGGACACTTGAAAACAGTTCAGATTAAAACAAAAAAAAAAAAACCAGAAATAATTATAAAATTGTTTACAAAGTTGCTCTGGTAATATGCAAAATGTTAATGAAAGATACGGGTTTCCAGTGGCAGGGTCTGGAGAAGGGGTGGGAGGCACCAGATCCAGTCATGAAAGTGGCAAGAAGCAGTCCTAAAATGAGCCAAGGAGATGAATGAGGAGGAAAAGGCTTTCAAGCAGAAACAAAAAAAGAAAAGACAAAGACGTTTGAGGAGCTGAAAGCAAAGGCTGTGGGCAAGGGTCCCCTGCTCAAAACGTTGATTTAAGAAATCTGGCCTAAAGTTGTTCTTTGTGTATGAGGTGATGGTGACCCTTGCCTTCCATTCTTAAGCATCTGTATTCCCTGCCATAATATCTTTTGCCACCTACAGCTAAAATGAAGCGCTGTGTTGGAACCTGTTGAACATTTAAGAATAAACTTTTGTAAAGAACAAAAACAAGCAAACAAAACAACAACAGCAACAACAAACAAAAGCAAAAAAGATATAGTATAGTTGAAGTATAGTTAAAGTCCTTTAAATAAAGATATGGGTAGACTAAGGAAGGCTAGTTTTAAAAAAGAGTAATTCTTTCAATCTTATGTATGGCATTATTATAATATTTTGAAACATTTAAAATAACAGTAAATCAAATGTATTCCTTCCCAATCTTCATTCCAAAGCAGTTGATCATCTCAGTGGTACAAGTGTGCATACTACGAGGGGTCACCATCTGATTCAGTACTGTGGATGGTAAATCAAAGGGGAGGCCTCTTTTCCAGAGAAACACAGGTGTGGAAAGGCAACTACAGCAGTGTGTAAAGCATGGAAGGACGTGTTTGTGGACAAACACCAAAAACAAAAAGTTCAAAATGAATCCTTTCAGATCCTTTCCTCTGAATATCCATATGTCAATAATATACTGAAAACAGACATGTTGTCACAAACTTCTGTAAGGAATGAAATTAGGTATAATCTTTCTAGAGGTAATTTAGAAAAATGTTTTCAGAACTGTAAACAGTTCCTACCATGTGCCCCATGACACCCCTAGGAATCTTAAGAAAATAAAGAGATATGTGCACGTGTGTGTGTGTGTGTGTGTGTGTGTGTGTAGTGTTATTTATGAATGTAAAACTAAAAAAAAGTAAGTCTGAAAGTGGGGAAAAGGCTAAATTATGAGAAATCTATTTAACAAAAAATACTACAAGCATTTAAAAATGAGTATGTTTATAAATGATCTAGGGACAGAAGAAACAAAACCATAATTATATATCATTTCACAGTCACCAAATACCAGACTGATGAAAAACAAAAATGTTTCTAAAATCCTTTTAATAAGAAACAGTTTATGATAATATAGAGAGTGAAAAGAATAAGATGCCAAAACTGTGCTATATTATGATTCCAAATAGATTTAAACAGTCTTTTCCTGGGGGTGATGTTAGCAAGAACAGAACAGGAAGTCCCAGCTCTCATCCCCCCATAAAAATATTGAGTAATCAATGATTTATGGACCAAAATACCTACTAAGAGAATGCCAAAATCCAGTTAAGAGGTTGTAGTACCCCAGGAGAGCATAAAGCCAAGAAACCCACATTGAAACAGGTAACAAGAATGATTTCATGTTACCATCAGTGCCTCCCTGAAGCTGGCATGCCTCAGCACCAGAAGAGAACGCCCTGGCCCCTGACATCTCTCACAGGGGAAAGTAAAGAGGTCTTTGATATTCTGGCTTTTCAGAGCGCTGCCTGGGTAATGGCTTTACCTTCGTTCACTTGGAACACTGATGGAATTGGAATAGTGTGGATACCTGGACACTGCTAAGAACAAAGGAAAGTGGTGGGTGGCTCGCTGTAGTCAGCACAGGTTGATGCAATTGGGAGAAAAGGTGATCAGCCTGAAGCTTCTACTTTGGGAGGGCTGAAGAAAGGTAGACTGTGTGGCCCTCATTCCAGCTCTTCTTAGTCCCAAGGGAATAATTTCTGTCTCACCTCACTCAAAGCCCTAACAGAACTAGCATAGTTTGGATGCCTGAAGGACACTTAGAACAGAGTAGAGAGACAGGTGGCTTGCTGTGGCTGGCACAGCTTAGCGTAATTGGGAGGTGCACACAACTGGAGATTTCTCCCTTGGGAGAGAGAGAGTGGAGCAGAGTATGCATCCAGCATTCTGGCTTTTTGGAGGGCTGTCTGAGGGAGTGGTATCTGACTCTCCTCATTCAGGGCACTGATGGCATACACTGAGGGCTTGGTGGCTGCTTAGAACAGGGGACATCTGACTAGCTTCCAGCTCTAAAACCAGATAACTTGCAGTATTGAAGACAGACATCAGAGGGTGCAAGGATTATGGGCTCCTGAAAAAAAATTCAGAGTTCTCTAAAATATCTAGCAAAGATGACTGGTGAGGGGCTTCTGCTCTAGCAAGCCAGTCTCTATACTGGAAGAGGTGGCTGATTCTTCAAATGTGCAGATCCCAATACAGCTACAAGAGACAGGAAGAAACAGGAAAACATGGTTCAATGGAACAAAATGAATTTCCAGAAATCGACCCTAAAGAAACAAAGGTATACGAATTACCTGCATAATCAGTGTAAAGATGCTCAACAAGCTAAAAAAAAGATGAATAAACAAAATGAGAATACCAACAAAGAGAAAATATTTAAGAGAACTAAACAGACATTTTCAAGCTGAAGAATACAATAACTCAACTGAAAAATTCAGATGAGAGGCTCAAGAGCAGAAAACAAAGAAGAAAGAATGAGCAAACTTGAAGACAGGCCATTTGAAATTATCCACTCAGAGAACAAAGATAAATAAGAATGAAAAAAAGTTAAGAGAGCTTTAGGCATTAATGGTACACACCATTATGCAGACCAACACATTATGGAAATCCAAGAAACAGCAGAAAGAACAAAGAGGTCACAAACCTTCTTTACAGAACACTTTTCAAATCTGAGGAAGGAAGCAGACATCTAGATTCGAGAAGCCTAATGACAACCAGGATTAATGGAAATAAATTAAACTGGGACCAAGGACAAAATTATAAAAAGTCAAAGAAAAAGAAAAGACTTTGAAAGTAGCAAAAGAAAAGTGATTTGTCTGTGAATTTCTCAGCATAAATGATCCAGGACCAGAAGTGACTGTGATGATATGTTCAAGGTGCTCATAAAAACAACAACAACAACAACAACAACACACACACACACACACAAAAACACTTGCCACACAAGCATATTACATCCAGCAAAACTACCCTTTAAAAATGAAAGATAATATTTTCTCAGGTAAACAAAAGTTGAGAGTTCATTACTGCTGGACTTGCCTTACAAAAAAGTCTAAAGGAAGTTCTTCAACTTGAAATGAAAGAATGCTGAACAGAAACATGAAAGTATAAAGCTCAATGGCAAAAGTAAACAGAGACAGGACTTGGTATCCATGGGAGATTTGTCCTAGGATCCCTGATAGATACCAAAATCCATGGATGCTCAAGTTGCTTACATAACATGACATAGTATTTGCATATATCCTATGTATATCCTTCTGTACACTTTAAATCATCTCTAGATTACTCATGATACCTAATAAAAGGCCTACATATCACTACATTGGCATAGATTCAACATAGTACTCAGCATGTGGAAAATTCAAATTTTGTTTTTTGAAACTTTGTGGAACTTTTTTTTCTGAATATTTCAATCTCAGGTTGGTTGAATTCAAATGCAGCAATCACCGATATGGAGTGCTGACCATATGTAGGAAAAATACACAATACACTAATACTGTAATAGTGGTGTGTAAATGACTTTTAATTCTGGTATAGAAATTTTTCAAAAAGTGTTAAAATACTTTATCTATAAATATACATTAGTGGGAACACAATACAAAAGGATATAATTTGTGAGGGAGTAAAAGTATAGTTTTGACACATGACCTGAAATCATTATCGGCTTAAAATAGATCATTTTAACTGTTTTATGTAAACCCCATGGTAAGCAAACAAACAAAAACACCTTAAAAGACACACAAAAGAAAATGAGAAAGAAATAAAGGTTATTACAAAAAAAAAAAAAAATCAGTGAAACAGAAAGGAATACTCACAAGAGCAAAGTAAAAAAGTGACAAAACAGAAAAGAAAAGAAATAGCAAAATAGCAAGAGTAAGTCTTTCTGTATTGATAATTACTTTAAACATAAATGGATTAAACTCCCAATCAAAGCTGGGAGTGTGGCTGAATGTACTGAGAGACAGAGACAGAGAGTGGGGGGGGGAGAGAGAGAGAGAGAGAGAGACACACACACACACACACCTAAGTATATGCTGTATACAAGAGACTCACTTTAGGCCGGGCGCGGTGGCTCAAGCCTGTAATCCCAGCACTTTGGGAGGCCGAGACGGGTGGATCACGAGGTCAGGAGATCAAGACCATCCTGGCTAACACGGTGAAACCCCATCTCTACTAAAAAATACAAAAAACTAGCTGGGCGAGGTGGCGGGCGCCTATAGTCCCAGCTACACAGGAGGCTGAGGCAGGAGAATGGTGTAAACCCAGGAGGCGGAGCTTGCAGTGAGCTGAGATCCGGCCACTGCACTCCAGCCTGGGCGACAGAGCGAGACTCCATCTCAAAAAAAAAAAAAACAAAAAAACAAAAAACCCAAGAGACTCACTTTAGATTTAAAGACACACACACTTGAATGTGAAATAATGGAAAAAATATTACATGCAATTGGTAATAAAAAGAGCAGAGGGGTAGTCATACTTATATTACACAAAATAAGTAAAAAACTGTCAAGAGAGAAAGAATGACATATAATGATGAGTCACTTCATCACAAAGGCATAACAATTATTAATACATATGCATCCATCATCACGGCACACAAATATATAGAGTAAACATTGACAGGACTGAAGGTAGAAATTAACAATAGTAGAATATTTCCTCACCCCACTCTCTATAATGTACAGAACTTCTAGGCAGAAGCACAGTAAAGAAACAGAGAACTTCAAAAACACAGTGGACCAAATATCCTAGCAGACATATACAGAACATTCCACTCAACAGCACGAGAATATATATTCTTCTGAAATGCACATGGAACATAATCTGGGATAGATAAAATTCCAAGTTACAAAACAAATCTTACCAAATTTAAGAAGACTAAAATAATGGCGAACATATTTTCCAATCACAAAGAAAGCGAAGTAGAAATTAATAGCAGAAGGAAAATGGAGACTTCACAAATATATGGAAATTAAGCAACATGATCCTGAACAATCAATGGGTCAAAAAAAAAAAATCAAAAAGGAAATTGGACAATAATTTGAGACCAAAAATAACGGACACACAACATGCCAAAACTTTTGGAAGGAAACAAAAGCAGTACCAACAGGCAAGTTTATGGCAAGAAACACATTAGAAAAGAAGGAAGATTTAAATAAACAACCTATTTTTACACCAGATAAAGAACAAAGTAATGCAAAGTTAGCAGAGGAAAGACACAATAAAGATTAGAGCAGAAATAAATGAAATAGAGAAATGAAAATCCAATTAAAGGTTAGACCAGAAATAAATGAAAAAAAACCTAAAAATTTCTTTTCAAAAGATGAACAAAATTGACAATCCTTTAGCTAGATTAAGAAAAAAATAGAGAACACTCAAATAAAAAAAATCAGAAATGACAGGAGGTATTGCAATTGATGCCACATAAACTAAAAGGATTCTAAGAAATTATTATGAACAATATACACCAACAAATTGGGAAACCTAGAAGAAAGGGATAAATTGCTAGAAACCTATAATCTACGAAGACTGAAGTATGGAGAGCTAGAAAATCTAAAAGGATCTATAATAATAAGTGCATTGAATCTGTAATGAAAACCCTTCCAACAAAGGGAAGTTTAGGACCAGATGGCTTCACCAATGAATTCTACCTAACAGTCAAACACTAATGCCAATCATTCTCAAACTCTTCCAAAAAATTGAAGAGAAGGGAACACTTCCAAACTCATTTTACACGGCCAGCATGACCCTGATATCAAAACCAGAAAACACTACTATGAGAAAACTACTTGCCAATATCCATTATGGGCATAAATGCAAAAACTCTAAACAAAATGATGGCAAACTGAATTCAACAGTACATTAAAAAGATCATATACAATGACCAAGTGAGATGTATCCTTGGGATGTAAAGGTGGTTCAACTATGAAAATCAGTCAAAGTGATAAAACACATTAACAGATCAAAGGATAAAAATTACACGAACATCTCAATAGATGCCGGAAAGCGATGAAATCCAATATCCTTTAACGATAAAAAGCCCTCAAATGAGAAACAGTTTCAAATGATCTTATATGTAGAAAACCTAAAGATTCCCCAAAAGCCTATTAGAATAAACAAATTCAGCAAAGTTGCAGGATACAAAATCAACCATCAGTTCCATTTCTATACACTAGCAACGAACAATCTGAAAAGGAAATGAATAATACCATTTACAACAGCATCAAAAAGTAGTAGAAAAATACTTAAGAACTTGATCAAGAAGGCAAAAGACATATACACTGAAAACTATAAAACACTGCTGAAAGAAATTAAAGAAGACACAAATAAATGAAAAGACATTCCATGTTCAGGGATTCAAAGATTAAATGCTATTAAAATGTCCATACTGCCTACGGTGACCTACATATTCAATAAAATCCCTATGAATATCCCAGTGGGATTTTTTGCAGAAACAGAAAAAAAAATTATAAAATTTATACATAATCACAAGACTCTGAATAAGCCATAAACGATACTGAAAAAGAAGACCAAAGCTGTAGGCCTCACATTCCTGATTTCAAAACATATTACCAAGCTACAATACCAAATCAATATGGTTCTGGCATAAAGACAGAAACATGCATAGACCAACAGAATGGAACACAGAGCTCAGATAAATTCAACACACATATAGGGGGAAGCTGGAACCCTTAAGTACTGTTGTTCAGATATAAAATGCTACATTGCTTTGGAAAACCATATGGAGTTTCTTCAAAGAACTGAAAACAGAACCATATGACCCCACAGTCCCACTTCTGGGTATTTATCCACAAGAAATGAAATCAGGACCTTGAAGAGATATTTGCACTCCATGTTCATTACGGCATTACTCACAATAGCCAAAAGGTGGAAACAATCTAAGTGTTCACTGAAGAATGAATAAAGAATATGTACTACAGTAGGCTTCCCTTATCTCTCCATGCGGGATGCGTTCTAAGACCCCCAGTGGACGCCTGAAATTTTGAATAGTCCCGGACCCTATATATAGACAACCCTTAAACAAAATGGGCTTGAACTGTATAGATCCACTAAAATGCGGATTGTTTTCCATCAAATGAGGACTGATAATACAGCACTTGTGGGGCATGAAACCCAAGTATGCAGAAGCCCGCTTTTCTTATATGTGGATTCTACAGGGCTGACTGCAGGACTTGAGTACGTGGGGACTTCGGTGTATAAGGGAGGTCCTGGAGCCGATCCCCTGTGTGCATGGAGGGATGACTGTATACTATGTTTTTCCTATACATATCTAAGATAAAATTTAATTTATAAATTAGTCACAGTAAGAGATTAACCACAATAACTAATAATAAAATAGAACAATGATAACAATATGCCACCATCATTGTTCTCTGGGGGCTATTATTAAGTAAAATAAGGGTTACTTGAACACAAACACTGAGATAATTGGACAGCTGATTTCATCACAGAGATGTCTATTAAGTGACTAAAGGATAGGCGAATATAGGATGGCTACACCGGACAAAGGGATGATTCACATCTGGTCAAGATGGAGCAGGATTGAGAAAGATTTCATTATGCTACTGAGAACAGCATGCAATTTAAAATTTAAAATCGTTTATTTCTGGAATTCTCCACTGAATATTTTTTAACATTAGCAAACAAACTGCAGAAAGTGAAACCACAGATAAAGGAGACTACTGTATATACATATACTGGACCTCGTTTAATTACTTCATCAAATTTAGTGGATTTATCCACTTTGCTTTTACCTTTTGCAAGTAAAGAACTGTTCCCTTCAGTACAGCATAAAAGGTTTTCCATCCTCGTTTTCCTCTTGGAGCTAGAAAGGGGGAAAAATGTAAAAGTTTATTTGACATCAGCATTTTAGAAAGAGAATCTAAATGATCAACATGGTGACAGTGTTTCAATATTCTACCTAGCTACCAAAACTAATAACAATAAGAACTAAAATTTTCTGAGCCCTATGGTATACCAGGCAGCATTCTAAAATGTTTTCCATATACGATCTTAATATTTACAGTGATCCTACCAAGTTGGTACTATTTCTTTCTTCTTCTTACAAAACTGAAACACAGGGCAATAACTTGCTAATGGTCCCACAACGAGGAAGAGGAGAAGGCTGAAAGGCCAGGTAGCATGGCTGACTACAGACTGGGTAAGCACCGGAGGCATACTGGATATACACAGCAATCCAAGAGCAAGCTTAAAAAGCTCATGTACCAGAGTGCTTTATAGCTTCTTCAAAGATTCTAGGAATCATAAAGTAGTCTCAGAATATGAAAGGACTGCTTTTGGCATTTCTCCCACACCTCCCTCAACCAGACTGCAAGTTTAATTATTATTACTCCTATTGCAACCTGTGCATATCTCTACGGAGAATCTTGCTGTAATGTACTATTTCTGTCTAAATGTCTCTTTCACTAGACTATGAATGTCTTGATAGGAGGTATCCTTCATCTTTAGAGTTCACTAAACCTAGCACAGTGCAAGGCAGACATTATGACACAATCATAGAAATTCTCCAAATTAATTAATTCTTTCAGAAATCTTTAAATTTCTTCTGTTTATATTTTCCTGGATATAAAGTAGATTTTCTCTATTGTTTTACATAAACTCTTACAAATTGTCCTAAAGTAAAAAGTATTAGATTAGCAAAACAGTATAGGATTTATTATCTTAATAAAATTAAAATCTGTAACTGGAAAAAGTTATTGCCTGAATGTCATTTTTCAAAACATGTCTGCCAAAATAGACAGGGAGAGCCATTTACTCATGCTCTGTATCAAACACTTGGCTGTCTGTAGTCTGTCTTTAACTTGGATACCTGATTACATTAGAAAGCACATTATTGTTAACCAAATCCTTTAAATCTCTTTTGACTGAATACTCAAGAATTCTTAGACTTGGAACTAGGTGAATAGTCACTTACTTACAGAACACAGGCAATACTGCCAACACCATACTGAGATATCCACCTGGCAAGAAAGGAGTCAAAATATCCGCCCTGCAGGTTTGCAAGGGAGATAATAAATATCATCCCTTCTGTCTTCACTAGGTGAGGCTTAAAGGTATACTAAAAATATATATAACCAAAAAAAAAAAAGATAACCACACAACATGTGTAATATAAATATTCACTACATTGTTCAACAGATGTGAAATTCTGATACTGCTCACATGAGCACTGTGCACACAGAAGGGACCAGGGCCGAGAGGGCTGTTGCAGAGCAGGACCCCAGGCGGCACGGTGTGCAGGAGGCACCTGACCTGAAAGCAGACCCACTGGTTTCCAGACCCTTCACAATCTCACCTGGTCTGAAATCTATCCTCCCCGCCACCAGCCCCTAACAAGTCACTCTACTGCGCTGTACTTCAGCTGTACTTTCACTTCGTTTTAAAATGTGGGTAATTCCTAGAACTTAAGGCAAAGCACTGGCTAATGCTGGCATGGAACCTAGAGAAAATCTTTTTGTTTTCAATAGAGGAGCCATAGGTCCTGAAGTATGAAGGCTTTCCCCGAGCCCTAAAGCTAATTTATTGGCATCTTGAGATCCCTTTAGTTCAAAAATCTATACATCTATGTTTCTACTTTTGCAGTAAATTTATGAATCCAAATACACGTTTACAAAATTTTAAACAGCTCTTTCTCATTACTACACTAAGTCTACTAGAAACAGATTCCAAAGAGCTCTCCAAGTGAAATGTGATTTTAAAAGTCACTCATGACTAATACTCACTAAGTCAGTTACTTAGTAACCGACTGACTTATTGTACTCACTTACTGTACTCTCTACTTTTCTATTTCCCACAGAAGTATACAACTTAACCTTATCTTTGGCCAGTTACAATTTAGTTATCTAACACATGGATGAAACAACCTATAATCCTCCCAAAAAGATAACTAGGGAGCAATTATTCACCAGTATTTAGCTGGTGTGCTATAAAAGCACTGCTCTAAGTGCTCTGACATGTATTAATCCATTTAACTCATACCATAATGATAAGAGTAAGGTACTATTGATATTTCCATCCTACATGAGACAGATGGGTGCCAACAAGCAGAATTCAGGGGGAGAAGGGACCACCGTGCACCGTGGGCTGGGAAGGCCCTCTAAAGCAGGTGCGACTGCTCTGATTTGACAACCACACATACAGTGCCGCTGTTGCCATCAGACACTTGGGGAGGCTCTTCAGGTAAAACACAATGAGCTGGACATTAATGAATCACAAGCACTGGTCCTCATCATGAGGACTGTAGAAAGAGTTAAAGTGATTTCACAGCATGTGTGTTACTAAACACACAGAGCTCCGTAAAGAGTTGTGATTTCATATAATGAACTTGGTGAGCGGAAGAGTGAGCAGATTAACGACAGGAAACCTAATGTAGCAAGTGACAGGGTTTAACTACAAGGGCAGTGGGGAATCAATAGGCTGCCATCCTTTAATATCCAGGTATCTTCCATGAGAAAGTGTTTACTGAGTTTGATTAAAAGATACCATTTTACATGTGAGTCCATCTTTTCACTGCAGTTTTTACTATGCATGCTTAAGGTCCAAAGATAATCAATTGCTCTCCTTGAAAATACGACAACCTTGTAGGATTTTGATTCCAATAATCTGCCTCTATCCTTACTTTAGCTTTTTTTTGGTGTTTGTTTTAGTGCTACTGAAACAGACATCATTGTTTCTCTATAACATGCTACTGTCAGTTTGATGTTTATCTTTATTGATCACTTCTTTCTGTACCTCAGATTGTTTTCTGGAGGCCGTTTTCAATTAATTCTTGAAGTCTACCCTTGGAAGTTCCTTTAGTGAGGAGGGTCTTCTGGTGGTCAATCTTCTTCTATTTTTGTTCGCATAATTTAAAATTCTAAGTTGATAATTGCTTTTTCTTATGAAGATATTATTTCACTATCTTTTGGCTAACACTACTGTTGCAGTGCTGCTAGTGTTTAGATCTGTGTGCCCACCCAAATCTCATGTTCAACTGTAATCCCCAGTGTTGGAGGTGCAGCCTGGTGGGAGATAATTGGACCATGGGGGTGGTTTCTCATGAATGGTTTAGCGCCATCCCCTTCTCGTGACAATGAGTGAGTGAGCGCTCATGAGATCTGGTTGTTTAAAAGTGTGTAGCACCTCCCCCACTTTGCTTGCTCTTTCTCTGGCCATTTGAAGTGCTGTTCCCCCTTCACTTTCAGCCATGACTGTAAGTTTCCTGAGGCCTTCCCAGAAGCTGAACAGATGCCAACATCATGCTTCCTGTACAGCCTGCAGACCCATGAGCCAATTAAACCTCTTCTTACAAATTACCCAGTCTCAGGTTTTCTTTACAGCAGTTTGAAAATGGACTAATACAGAAAATGGGTACTGTGAAGTGAGGCATTGCTTATAAAGACACCTGAAAATATGAAAGCAACTTTGCAACTAGGTAACAATCAGAGGTTGGAAGAGTGTGGAGGGCTCAGAAGAATACAGGAAGATGAGTGAAAGTCTGGAACTTCCTAGAGACCAGATGAATGGTTATGACCAAAATGCTGGCAGTGATATGGACAGCAAAGGCAAGGCTAACAAGGACTCAGATGAAAATGAGGAACTTATTGAGAACTGGAGTACAAGTCACTTTTGTTATGACTTACCAAAGAACATGGCTTGCATTGTGCCCTTGCCCTTGGGATCTGTGTAACTTTGAACTTGAGAGTGATGATTTAGGGTACCTGGCAGAAGAAATTTCTAAGTAGGAAAAGTGCTCAAGATGTGGCCTGGCTGTTCCTAACACCCTATGCGCCTATGTGTGAGCAAAAAAATGACCTAAAACTGGAACTTATATTTAAAACAGAAGCAGAGCATACATGTTTGGAAAATTTGGAGCCTGGCCATGTGGTAGAAAAGAAAGGCCTATTTTCAGAAGAGGAATTCAAGCAGGTTGCAGAAATTTGCACAAATTAAAAAGGGTCCAAGTGATAACAGCCAAGACAATGGGGACATGGCCTTGAAGGTATTTCAGAGACCTTCACAGCAGCCCCTCTTGAGGCCTAGAAGGGAAGAATGGTTTCATGGGCCAGAGCCAGGACATTGCTGCCCTGTGAAGCCTTGGGACACTGCTCCTTGCATCCCAACCTCTCCAGGTTCAGCCACAGCTCAAAGGGGCCTGGGTACAGCTTGGGCTGCTGCTACAGAACATGTAGGTCATAAAGTTTGGTGGCTTCCACATGGCTTTGAGCCTGTGTCTACACAGAGGGCAAGAACTGAGGCCTGGGAGTCTCTGCCTAGATTTCACAGGATATGTGAAAAGTTTGGATGTATAGACTGTACAGATGTTTGGATGTACAGACTGCTGTAGTGGTGGAGCCCTGATAGAGAACTTTCTACTAGGGCAGTGTGGAGGGAAAATGTAGGGTTAAAGCCCTCACACAGAGTCCCCACTGGGGTGCTACCTACTGGAGCTGTGAGAAAAAGGCCACCATCCTCCAGACCCCAGAATGGTAAAGCCACTGACAGGTTGCACCATATGTCTGGAAAAGCTGCAGGCACTCAATGCCATCCCATGAGAGCAGCTGCAGGGGCTGAACCCTGCAAAGCCACAGAGGCAGAGCTGCCCAAGGTTGTGGAAGCCTACCCCTCATACCAGTGTGCCCTGGATGTCAGACATGGAGCCCAAGGACAATTTTTTGGAGCTTTAAAATTTAATGACTGGCCTTCTGGGTTTCAGACTTGTGTGGGGCCTGTAGCCCCTTTCTTTTGGCCCACATATCCCTTTTGGAAGACAAATATTTTCCCAATGTGTGTATCCCCATTGTATCTTGGGAGTAGTTAACTTGTTTTTGATTTTACAGGTTCACAGGTGGAAGGAACTAGCCTTGTCTCAGATGATACTTTGGACTTTGGATTTCTGACTTAATGGTGGAATAAGACTTTGGGGACTGTTGGGAAGGCATGATTGTATTTTGCAATGTGAGAAGGACATGATATTTGGGAGAGGCCTGGGGTGGAATGATACGGTTTAGGTCTGCGTCCCCATCCAAATCTCATGTTAAACTGTAATTTTCAGTATTGGAGATGGGGCCTCATGGGAGGTAATTGGATCATGACTCAACAATGGTTGAGCACCACCCGCTTGGTGCTGTTCTCACGACAGTGAATGAGTACTCATGAGATCTGGTTGTTTAAAAGTGCGGAGCACCCCCCCTTTTCTTGCTCCTCTGGCCATGTGAAGTGGTGCTCCCCCTTTACCTTCTACCATAATTGTAAGTTTCCTGAGGCCTTCCCAGAAGCTGAGCAGATGCCAGCATCATGCTTCCTGTACAGCCTGTGGATCTGTGAGCCAATTAAACTACTTTACAAATTACCCAGTCTCAGGTATTTCTTTAGATCAATGTGTGAACGGACTAATACAGATTTCTATCCTGAGTATAAGTGCTATGTCTAAGCATGGGTTTCTTTTAATTTATACAGACTGGTGTTCTTTGACCTTCCTGTATATTATTCTGAAAAACCTGTAGACATATCTTTGAATACTGTCTCTCCTCTATCATCTTCATGATTGTAACTTAACACTCCATTCTAACTTCTCACTTCATTCCACTTGTGACTTATCCACTCTTTCATATTCTCCATCTCTCTGTACTTCTGTGCTAAATGCTGTGTAATTTTATCTCCGGTACTGGCAGGCCACCTAGATCCAAAAATGCCCTAAAGGCTTAGCATTCCCAGGGTTAGCCACCTCCCCACATTTGTACTCATGCTTTATTCCTGGCCTAACAGGATTTCCCTTTCATTGTTACAGGCTTATCCATTCAGATAAAAGTTATTTAAAAATATTTCATCTATCATTTTTAGATGTTTTATTATGGGAGAGTTTCAGAATCTGTAGGCCATTGCATTGCAAAAATAGATTCTCTATTGCATTTTTCTTTCCTTCATTTTATAAAAAGGGAAGAATTTATTCACAAACTTTGTTATCTAGGAAGAATTCATTTGGAACAGGATGCAGGAGATATTGTGGGGTGAGAACAAGGAAAGAAACTGGAACAAGGAGAACCAGAAAGGAAATTATTACAATAGGTGAGATAAGAGAAAAAGGCCAGAACATGAATAGAGGCATATGATAAATAAAGATAAAATAGAAGGAAAGGGGAAAGGCATTAACATTAACTGAGCACCTACACTGCAGCACTCTGGGTGTTGGGCTAGCATTACACATATACATTCTATGTGTTCCAAACAATCTTTTCAGGTAGGTATTATTGTCTCTTTATGTCCCCATTATTAACTATATTTGCACTTCTGAAAGGAAGAGTATGCTCCCAAGGAAGCCACCATCTAAGGATTTCAAAGCTACTGTACAGGATAATTAAGGAAACATGTTCTAAGGATACATTAAGTAGAAAATATCCAGGTGACTATTCTTTGCAGTGGTCAGTCTGCTACTCCTGTGAGGTGGGTGCTGAAGGCAGGAAGGGAGATGATGAGATGAGAGGGAAATATAACCAGGTACTTTCTCTAATCTCACTCAACTATAGGACCTTCAAAGGCATCCCTGCTCATGACTACAGATCTCAGAACAGAGGCACAGTCTCTGTGCCTGCCCTCTCAGGTGCTCCCAGCTCGACATTTCTGCAGAAAAATTATCTAATATTAATAATAATTACAGTAGTAGTAATAGCACGGCAAATGATTGCTGAACACATACTGTTTTAAGTACTGTTCCAATATTTGACCTGTATAAACACAAGCCCGTAAGTCTAGGAGGGATCCAAGGTTATAACCTCCATCTCACAGATGTGGAATCTATGACCACCTTCCTCCCACATTCTACGAACTGGCACCTCTTGTTTCCCCATAGCACTGGGCACTTTCACTCTGGTTGCCATACAGGGAAAGGCCAGCTAAACCAGATTCGGGAGGCAATGTCTTGGATAAATCTGGGATAGAGGAGTGATATTAAAATTATTTAAGAGCTGAGGCTGGGCATGGTGGCTCATGCCTGTAATCCCAGCCCATAACAAGACTCCGTTGCTACCAAAAAAAAAAAAAAAAGTCAGGTGTATTAGTACATTCTCACATTGCTAATAAAGACATACCTACGACTGGGTAATTTATAAAGGGAAGAGGTTTAATTGACTCACAGTTCAGCATGGCTGGTGATGCCTCAGGAAATGTACAATCATGGCAGAAGGGGAAACAAATATGTCCTTCACATGGCAGCAGCAAGGAGAAGTGCTGAGCAAAAAGGTGAAAAGCCCCTTATAAAGCCATCGGACCTCAGGAGAACTCACTACCACGAGAACAGTATGGGGGTAATGGCCCCCACAATTCAATTACCTCCCACCAGGCGGGAACTACAATTCAGGATGAGATTTGGGTGGGGACACAGCCAAACCGTATCACCAGGCATGCTGGGGCCTGCCTATATTCCCAGCTACTTGGGAGGCTGAAGTAGGAGGACTCTTTCAGTCCAGGTGGTTGAGGCTGCAGTGAGCCATGATCGTGCCACTGGATTCCATCCTGGGTGACAAAGTGAGACCCTGTCTCAAAAAAAATAAATTATTTGAGTTGATTCAGGAGCGACTTTGAGCTACTGGGAAAAGCACTGTTCCAGTCAGATTGAAGGGACATCCACAGTAAATGGTCTGTACCAGTACACGGTCTCTGAGTATCAGCTCTGGCTTAGGGGCTGCTTCCTGACCACGATGGCTGAAATAAAAAAATGAATAAAACCAACAAGCTGCTGTGATTGTTATTCTGAGTCACACTCACATACACATGAGGACCACATTTCTGTAACAAAATATTGGCAGTTCCTCCAAAGATGGGTGATATTGGAGCCATCACTGAATGTTCAATATCACAAACCAGTTATTATTTTCTGTTTATTACCAATTTGAAGAAACATATTTGGAAATATAAAGTACAGTGAATAATATTTTGGCTTCAATTGTTACCACCGATACTTGTAAAATAGTGAAATGCTGAATGGGGAATGAAAGGACAGTGTCACCCCTCCTTCATAAAGGGGAAGGTATAAAATATTTCTAAACAATAAAATTTTCAGTAAAGAGTAATGATGGATTTATGCCAGAAAAGTTTTTGTTTTTTTTAATCTACCAAAAGGTATAAGCTTCATGCAGAAGTTTATATTTGCATGCTACACTCTCCAACTTTTCTTCTCAACTGAACTAGAAATGGATTGCGTTTAATATTTTACTGTTCCAATTTTCTATTTCATTCAAATGGCAGAGTATGTGTTCCCACATTAAAATCTTGTCCTGTTTTTGACCACTCATCTCCCTAGGTTCCCTAATCATCTATTATTTTCCTTTTCCTCATGTTTAATATCAGAAAGTCATAATACACACAGAAAAACGTAGTATGCACAGTGCCTATTTTTTTCATTGAATACACTAATCTTTATTTCCTGTCTGTTGTCTTGAAAATATTCTCCCATTGTGCCACGTAAAATGACAAAAATACCATTTTATTCCCCTCAGAGTAGAGAGAGAGAGGTAGCCATATACACACTAACGAGAAGTAAATTCTTTTTCAGGGCCTCATGAAATGTCTTGGCATGAAGGCTGACAACACAAATCCTGCCAGGCCAAGAAACAGGTATGTGAGGTTGAGGTAGTTCTAATGCAAAATATCTTGAATTTCCTTAGGTTAATGGAGAGATATTCATAATATAAAGCAATCTCAATGATGGCATTCCAAAATAAATCCAGCACTTTGATGAACTTGAAAACAAAGATATACTCAGCAGAAGTTCTGTACTAATATAAATGAGACATCATCTATACTAGCTGTAAAAAGCACAAGGCATTTTTAAGACTGTTCTATTTTCCCAGTGATAGAACTAAACAACTTAAATCTTTAAAACAAAAATCCTTAAAGTAAGTATCCTAAAGCATGAAGAAACAGGCTACCCTGGTAAGAAGGGAGTTCTGAAGTTCTAATCAATGACACAGTTGAAGATACAACTCACGCAGGGAGGAGTCTGCTTTCGTGATTGATGTGCGAAGAATTTAAATCAGTTCATAGATGACAGACTCACAGATGACTAAGTGAAGTTAAAGTAATCCTGTATATTAA
The DNA here is from genome assembly GCF_047675955.1 of Chlorocebus sabaeus. NCBI lineage: Eukaryota > Metazoa > Chordata > Mammalia > Primates > Cercopithecidae > Chlorocebus > Chlorocebus sabaeus. Next base: position 18,099,312 of record NC_132911.1, read on the forward strand.
CCTCTAACTTTCTTTTACAAAATATCCTCAGGCATCACAAGACATTCTATTAAATCTTAATTAATAGAGCAGCTCAGGCACTTTTAGATTACGGCTTGAAGCAATCAAGTCCAAGCCGAGCACAGGAAAATTCACCATTCAGCTGAGTCACACAGTATTCAGCAAGAGATAGTATTAATTATCCCTGGTTTATAGCAGAGTGGAAGGAACTAAAACAGTATTATTACTACTATATATTCCTAATCACTTATCTCTGAAACGCTTAAAGCAATTTACACATTACAAAAAATCACTTAATCCTTATAGTCTTTCTCTTTTATAAAAGGATGCTCTGTCAACTCTATTTTATAAAGGAAAAAACTAGGGCAGCCTTGTAGGGCCTGCTAAAGCAAACTAAACATGGCCTAAGAAGGACTCTGTACTTCTATATTTGAGTTCTTGTGGATGAACTGCAACCAAACTTAATAGATAGACAAGACTGAAAACCTAACTTAGGAGTATGCACCTGTAACAATACCTGAGTCTTGGCCAATCCCAGTGGCCGTACTTTAATCACTCATACACTGCTGAGTGTTCAAACTGTATTCAAATAAGGCACGTGCTGAACTGCAACCAATCCAGTTGTTTCTGTACCTCACTTCTAATTTCTGTAGGCCACTTCCCTTTTTTTTGTCTATAAATTTGTTCTGACCATGAGGCATCCTTGGAGTCGCTCTGAATCTGCTGTGGTTCTGGGGGCTGCCTGATTGATGAATCATTCATTGCTTAATTAAACTCCTTTAAATTTAATTGGGCTGAAGCCTTTTTTTTTTTTTTAACAGAACCTACACCTATTTTTTTCCCCCAGAAAATTATTTCCTTTTTTATATAATAGGAACCAATGTGTATTTTGATAGAGAATAGAAAATGAAAACAAAGAGAATTTTAAGAATATTCTATCCAAAGTGTCCCCCAGTGGGGTGATATTCATTCTGGGTATGGCTCTATTCCTATAAGAGGTCTCAAGGCTTTTACACTAAAATGTTCTGAAACGGCAGAAAGTATCACAAACTGGGAGCTAGGCACTTAGATATTCTTCACACCATGATGCCCACTATTTCTCTGGAAAGAGAAATAGTCCAAAACGCTTTTGGACCAGTAATCTAAACATCTCTGGTTAAAAATCTATATAAGGTGCCATAATTACTTTATAATGTTGCTGAGTTAACCTAGGCACATAAGATTATTAGGACACAGACCCAACCCCTAAAGAATTTACATATACAGGAAGTAACATTAACAATGAAAGTTAATTTAACATGATAAACTATATAAACTAAATGGTAGCATGGCACTAACCTAAGACAATCACAGTGGGGACTCCAGGAGTTAAAATGAGGAGGAAGTCACTAACTGTGCTTATGAATAGGATTTAGAGGTTAGAGAACACTTTAAATGAGGGTGTACTTTAATGTAAGATTTTAAAAACAGAAACAAAAAACATAGGTTTTTCTTTTAACCTTCACCTTTTGTATGGTATGTTAGCAGGAAGACATGGAATCAAAATGTGGATCCTAATTTTGGAAGTCTCATTAACACTGCAAATTACCATCATCCTTTAGCAAGACAACCTGAGAACAACAGTCAACAGATGATTTTTTATTTTTTAAGAGGATACATTTTAGAACCAGGGAACCTGGTTTGAGATACTGGCTTCACTTGAGTGACCCTGGGTAAGTCACTTAGCCAGTCCTGTGCTTTACTTTCGTCTTGTATAAAGCAGAGTTTTTCTGAGACTTATATGAGTTAATATATGCAAGTCCTTTGGATTTTGTTTTTTAAATTAAAGATACTGTCTGCTAAAGAAAATGCATCAAATTTTCATGCTAAAACACAAAGAAAGACATTTTTTCTCACTTCTGTGAAAATAAGTAATTTAAATCTAAGTTGCTGGAACTTTAAAATATTAGAGCCTTAAGGGAATGTGATTATGGGACCTGGATTATGTTAACAAGCAGCAGTAACCTAGGGAGTTGTAAGCTTTGTTTCTCTGATTGTTTGTCTGATTACAGATTAGCCTTTTTCCTTATCTACACTGTTTTGTAAAAAGTTGCAAATGACTAAAAGGCATCAGGGAGGACCCCTTCTCACTTAACTGTTCATCTTCATAACAGATTAATTTCCCTTTTACCTTTCTCACATACAGATTTGATGACTATCACATTATCTAAGGTGGAATGTTAAATGAACTCTTTTAAATTGGGAAAGAAATGATAACAAGCTATAAAGAAGAAAAACAAGCCATACAGAAAAGAAAAATAACTAAATTATTACAACTCATAAAGAAGCCTTACATAAAAAAAGTTATAATCCTACTAAATTTCTTTGTTTTCTGCCCATACATAAGGAAGACCTTAACTTTTCACTTCAGAGCACTGGCCTCATTTCTCTGGAGTCCATGTTTCCCAGATTCTTACTTGAATAAACTCTTCAAAACTGGATTCTGATGCTTTCAATTACTTCAGGTTGACATTTCATTCAAGTATTTGGAATTTTTTTTTTTTTAGTCAATGTCTGAGAACATGCCTTTAATGTTACTGACACATTCTTTTTTTTTTTTTCCTTTTGAGATGGAGTCTTGCTCTGTTGCCAGGCTGGAGTGTAGTGGCGTGATCTCAGCTCACTGCAACCTCCACCTCCTGGGTTCAAGCCATTCCCCTGCCTCAGCCTCCCCAGTAGCTGGGACTACAGGCACCTGCCACCATGCCTGGTTAATGTTTTTGTATTTTAGTAGAGACAGGGTTTCACCATGTTGGCCAGGACGGTCTCGATCTCCTGACCTCGTGATCCGCCTGCCTCGGCCTCCCAAAGTGCTGGGATTACAGACATAAGCCACCACACACGGCCTACTGACGCATTTTTGACAGAAAGGGACTACTTAGCACACTTAGCACATACCACCTTTAACTGGGAAGAGAGCTAAGTGTGACATACTTGCCAATATCAATACATTTATTGTTTCCATTTTGTCCCAAACCCTGTATTGGCATTGGAGATATCAAACATGAATGCAAATAAAAGTAGATAATAGGAGAAGAGACAAAAGCTGTTGGAGAACTTTCTACCCAAATGATGAGCCACAGAGTCACTCAAATCTAACTCAAAAACAAGTATCTTTCCCACTTGGCTAGGAGATGGTTTCACTGGCAGCCATTACTAGAAGTGCAGGAAGAATTTACATGGCTTGGGCTGAGGTTGGAAAAGAGGTCAGAACACAACAAGAGCAAGCATCATTACCTAAGGATTATTGGAAACGCATGTGGGAAGCGACAAATCCCAATATGACTGTCACTACATCATGTTTTTCAGGAAAAATATAAACACCAGTGATAGAGACAGGAGGCAGCCAAGGACCCCCCCTGCCCCCAACCCCTGATGAAATCCCGCCTTCAAGCCTAAAACAGCATGAGGGATGAAAAACCGGACTGCAAGTCTGGATGAAGCCCACCCTTTTCCCCAAACGATTCTTTCTGAATAACACCTGTCTTCACATTGGGAGGAGGGGGTGGGGCCTTGGGAAGTTTGCACTCTTTACGGTGGGGAGGAGCCTGGCCTCTCTTGTTTCTGTGTGGTAAGGTGGGACTTAATCCGTGAGACGGAGAGCCTGTTAGCAGGACTCTATCTCACTTTGCTGATGTATATTTCCTTTTTCCTTTTTGCCCAATAAATTCCGCTCGTCACCCTTCTGTGTGTCTGTGAGCCTAACCTTTCCTGGTCATGTGACAAGAATCCCGTTTTTTTTTTTTCCTGCAACACTAGAGTCACAGAATTATTTTTTAGATCTTAATGAATGATATCTCACATTCTCTATGGCTAGAATGTTCCTCTCCCAGATACCATGACTTGGCCCCCTTCACTTCAGTTAGGTATCTGCTCAAATGTTATCTGTGAAACATACAAAATGGCATCACTATAGTTCAGTGCTCTAAAGCAGAATCCATTCTCAGGACCGCCTGCACCACTGGCAACCTAGCAGAATAACCCAGTACCTTGCCTTCAATCTTTGAAGGGCACCTCACCACCACAACCACGATATCCTGAAAAACAGCTGAATTTCACCAGCGCTGCAACTCCTAAACAGCAACCATAAATGAACTATGGACTTGTGCTAAGCCGGCCGCCTCCACTGATGATATTTCCTTCAAAACAACGTGTGTAATCACCCTTAGCTTTCTTTGAAAAACCCTCACTTGGTTTGGAACACAATGTGGCTTACAGCCAAATCTGTCTCTCCTGAACAGTAATTCCTAAGAACCCAATGTCTTGTCTCACAGCACTGCGGTCTGGTTTGTCGCCCCCTCTTGGTTGACGTGCCACATCTGGGGGTTTCCTCTAATCACTCTCTGCAACATAGGACCTGCACACCTCCTTCAGTATTTCCTAAACTTGACTTTATTTTTCTTTGGGTCAATTTAACAGTTGTATGAATTATCACATAGTTTTATTAAACTTCCCCAACATTAGAATGAAATCTTGAAGGCAAGTACTTTGTTTGGTTTGTTGCTGCATCCACAGAGCAGATTAACCCCTTCTCCTCCCCCAACCAAACAAACAAACAAAAAAGAAATCAGATGTCCTAAACAGGTATGTAGATGGCATGATTCAACAAATATTACCAGCAGTATTTTTTTTTAAGTGCTTCATCATTTAGGTAAAACTCAAGTTGCTTAAAGAGAAAAGGGGAGGTAGAATAAAATTTTGGTCAATTATTCTAATAAGACATTGAATATGGGAATAAGCTATCAGTAAACACCCAAGCTCAAAAGGAACAAATAAGGCTTAATAAGTTACTGTGGGTTTTCATGGGTTAATCGAAGAATGAGCATTTGTGACAAGTGACTTTAAACTTCTAGCAAACAAATAACATTTCATATATACATATATTTTTTTTCTTTTGAGACAGGATCTTGCTCTGTCACCCAGGCTGGAACTCATGGCACGATCACAGCTCACTGCAGCCTCCAAGTGCCAGGCTCAAGCAATCCTCCCACCTCAGCTTCCCGAGAAGCTGGGACTACATGTACCATCATGCCTGTCAAAATTTTTTTTTTTTTTTGGTTTTCATAGACACAGGGTCTTGTAATGTTGCCCAGGCTGGTCTCGAACTGCTGGGCTCAAGCAATCCTCCTGCCTCAGCCTCCCAAAGTATTGAGATTACAAGTGTGAACCACCGCACAAGCCTCGTAATTCTTATGAAGTATATCTGACTGAAGGAATATGCTGGAGAACTTGCTCCTTTTAATAATCACTTCAAAAAGTTAGGTATAACGAAAAGTTCCTGAAATTCAATGTTAGATACGAGTTCTAAATTTCTTTTCAAAGAATATGTCAGTATGTTCAATTCTTTGCCTTCTACTTTTAAACTTAACTTCCTCGTATAGCAACCTTCTTCCATTACCTAGTCCATCCTGACTCATTCTCATCACATGCTCCACCCTAACTCATTCCAATTACCTGCTACCTGCTCTGCCCTGACTCCCACCAAAGCACTCAACCCATCATTCTCTTTAAATTAGCCAGTCAGAATTAGTTTAGCCTGTGCGGTCTAACCCTAGCCAATAGGGGAACGACATGGAGGTGGGGCACGTGAGTCAGGGATAAGAACCCCTTCCCCTCCCTTGTCCAACTGTGTGCTCACCATTGTTCCATCTGTAAGGGTGCACCCTTCTATACAGAAGTAACTTGCCTTGCTGAGAATTAAAAAGAAAATTTTATATTCGAGTGCTATTTCTTTTGCGGCACTGAAACTTTATATACAACATTTAATAACTTCGTTTATGTGAAAAGTGTGAACATTGATCAAGAAAATCAGGCATACTATGATTTTTTTTCATAATATCTAGAGCAATTTGTACACTTCTTTATAAATCTTTTAAGAGCAGGGTGTTAAAATAAATGTAAGGTTAAATCATTGCAGTCTATCTGAGAAGGGAAGGTAACTGCTGAATCAGACAAGTGGGCTTGTCAGGTGACACCAAATCAGGTTTGGTGTCTGATCAGGTCAACTTCAGAAGCACCATAGAAACCAGGAAAGGACAGAGTGAAGACCCTGCTGAGCAGGCATTTCTACAACTAGCAATTCAAATAAGCTATTTTAATTGTAAAACAGCCCAAGGCCCACTGGCACCTTTAAAATGCCCCCGGGGAAAAGCAGCTGAAGGTCAATAAAAATAATTCAGAGTGGCTGATGAGCAGCCTCCAGACAGAATCTGTTCTCCAAGGAATATGACAACAGTCTGACTTGCTTTTCCCCAAGCTAGGAGCTCCAAAAGTGACTTCAAGCTCTTCCTACCGATAGGTGTTCCTGGCCCTCATTACAGGGCGAGGGCTCTGGCTTACCACTCATGCGCAGGAGTCAGAAAACAGTCTTCTGCCACAGACTGCACCTGAGGTGACGCCACCCCACCATGGCCTTTTAGCTTTTCCCAACTCAGGCCACGTTTCTTGCATTTATCAGAATGCAGTGCGTTCAAGTGCTCTCCACTGAAGAAAACCAAAATACACGATCCTGCAATACATTTCTTTGATCTATTTTGACATGGCCCTTCAGAAGCCCCACAAACAGAAGTAGCTCTGCAAAGCTATCTTTTGTGGGGGAGATTTGCATCTGTAGAGAGAATCTGTATTGATGGCAGCCAGGCATTCTCTGAGGCCTTCCCTTGTCTAGGAAAGATTAACTGAGGGTCTGACATCTTTAAGGGTCTGAAAAAAACATTTGCCATCTATTCTCTCTCTCATCATGCCTGGGTTTTACCACCTACTTGTGAGGTTTCATTTACATAACAGGAACACCTTTGCTACCCAGGCTCATCTTCCTCTCTTCATAACCTGTTTTGATCCAAGCCCCCACTCTTTCTGTAACTTCAATTATAAGGTAAAAGCTTCTCTACTCCATTGAGGGTCGTGTAATCAATCTATGATTATCCCCTGTGTGCATGTTAATAAATTTGTATACTTTTTCTCCAATTTATCTGCCTTTGGTGAGTTGATTTTTCAGTGAACCTTCAGAGGGCGATGGGGAAGTTTTTTCCTGGATGGCCCCTACAGTATATACCCTTCTAAATCATTTTACTATGTACACAGATGCAAAACAAACTGAGATATTATACTTGTTAATTTTAAACTTTTCTACTGGCTGGGCATGCTCGCTCACACCTGTAATCCCAGCACTTTGGGAGGCTGAGGTGGGTGAATCATCTGAGGTCAGGGATTCGAAACCAACCTGGCCAACATGGTGAAATCCTATCTCTACTAAAAATTCCAAAATTAGCTGGTCTTGATGGCGGATGCCTATAATCCCAGCTACTCGGGAGGTTGAGGAAGGTGAATCACTTGAACCTGGCAGGCAGAGTTTGCAGTGAGCCGAGATCACATCATTGCACTCCAGCCTGGGTAACAAGAGCAAAACTCTGTCTCAAAAACAAACAAAACACCTCTTCTACTTATGTATCATATGTTGTTGGCCCATAATAAAATTCTAAGCCCCAAACTGCCTGAATGAACCCCATTCTTGGTGAAGGGGATTCCAAAGGAACTTGAAAAACCAGTTTAGGACATGACAGAAAGGAGGTGTCGGACATGCCTCATTACGCCCTCCTCCCTTTGGAGTTTAGGCACAACTGACCAGCACTAACATTAAAATTGGGATCCTGAGACTGACAAAACAGACTCTTAGTAGCAATAAGATACCAATTTCAACCTGACTCTAATATAGCATCACATGATAGATAGCAGGTCCTAAGGGAAATCAAAGTATTTCATCCCAAAATGTATTTTCTTTGACATATTTTGAAATGGTTCTGCAAAGCTATCTCTAGTGGGGGAATCTGCATTTGATAGAGAATCTCCCTCCCTTGCTAAATCTTTTCTGGAAAGTCTGACATCTTTTAAGGTCCAATAAGAGACATTTGACATCTATTCTCTCTGAAGTCTATTATTTAGAGACTTCATCTATATAACAAGAACCTTAGCTTCCATCCCACCACCCCCTCAACTTAACTCAAATACTTATTTATGCTGACTATAACACTTCAGGTAAAGCTTAACTCTTTCAACCAACTGACAATCAGGAAATTTTTGAATTCATCTATGACCTGGAAGCGCCCCCTTCCAGGTGTCCTGCCTTTCCATGCTAAACCAATGTATGCCTTGTATGTGTTGATTTATGTCTTTGCCTGTAACTCTGCTCTCCCAAAAATGTGTACAGACAGGTTATAACCCACCCACCTTGGGCACATGTTCTCAGGTCATCCTGAGGCTACGTCTTGGGCCATGGTCACTTGTATCTGGCTCAGAATAAGCCTCTTCAAATATTTTAGAGAGTTTGGCTTTTTTTTTTTTTTTTTTGGTCAACAAAAAAATGACCGCAAATGATGAAATTGTATTGCTGTATTTATCTTATTTTACTTATTAAACATTTTATTGGCTATTAAACTGTTTCTAAAATGATGTTATTTTATAACTAAAATAACAACTGGGTTCCTTCTATGTACCAGGCAGTGTGCTACACACTACAACAGGTATTAGCCACATTTGATTGCTCTCACCTTAAGGTTTTTGCATTTTTTTTCCTCTAATGGAACGTTCTTTTCTTTTCTGGTAAAACAGAGTGCAGTGGTGCAATCATGGCTCACTGCAGACTTAACCTCCTGGGCTCAAGCAATCCTTCCACCTTAACCCTCCAAGTAGCTGGGTCTACAGGCATATGCTACCACGTTTGGCTAACTTTCTATTGTTTTACTTCGTAGAGACGGGGTCCTACTATGTCGCTCAGGCTGTGGTGGAATACGCTTATCCATGACCTTTGTGTCCAAAGATATCACGGACCTTCCTTTTGTAATTCGGTTCTCAGCTGAGTAACAACTATTCAGGCATATCCTCTATCTCCACTCCTCCTCAGCAAGAGTATTACTGGCATACTGCTTGAGCTCAAAGTGTTTTTTAAAAAATAAATCAATGACCTATCTTGTTTCAAAGCTCAAATTCTTAAGTCTATGTAGTGTAAAGAAACAAAAAATCCTAAGCCCTCCAACAAACTGAATGGACCCCCTCTTGGCCAAAAGAAACCTAAAAAACTGAATTCCTGCCATGATGGGACAGGAGGTCAGATGCACCTCCTCATATCCACTTCCTTTTCAAGTTCAGGCCAAACTGACCAGCATTAAGGTTAAAATGGAGATCATAAGACTGATCAAACAGACTGTGTGGCAATAAGATACCAGATTACAAAGAAGACCTAACGCCATCGGGGTATGGGGGCCCACACCTGTAATCCCAGCATTTTGGGAGGCCGAGGTGGGTGCATCACCTGAGGTAAGGAGTTTGAGACCAGCCTGACCAACATGGTCTGACCCGTCTCTACTAAAAATACAAAATTAGCTGGGTGTGGTGGCGCATGCCTGTAATCCCAGCTACTTGGGAGGCTGAGGCAGGAGAATCGCTTGAACCCGAGGGGCACAGGTCGCAGTGAGCCAAGAATGCGCCACTACACTCCAGCCTGGGCAACAAGAGTGAAACTTCATCTCCAAAAAAAAAAACAAAAAGACCTAAGGCCATGTGGCCATGTGAGGCAAGGGTGAAGTCACACCCTAATCATAAAATTTCATTAAATGGATTTGTATTAACCTGGTATAATGTGGCTTACTTGCCAACCTGACTCTGGTATAGCATCACATGACAGATAGCAGATCCTGAAAGAAATAAAAATATTTTACCCCAAAATAAATTTCTTTGACCTATTTTGAAATGACCCTCCAAAGCCGTCCTTTGTGGGGGAAATTTACACCTTTGGAGAATCACCATTAATGCAGCCAGGCCTTCCCTTTCTAGGCCTTTCCCAGACGTAGGAGAGATTAGCTGAGAGCCCAACACCTCAAAAGTCTGAAAAGAGACATTTATAGTCTGTTTCTCTGAGGGCTGCCACCCGTGAGGCTTCTTCTACGTTACAAGGGTCAAGGGCCATGGTTCCCACAGCCTCAAGTCAAGCATTCCTGTCTATTCTTCAAGTCTTCAGACAACAGCTTAACTCTCTCAACCAATTAACTCAACCATCCCTAAAACCCACCTATGACTTCTAACCCCCATTTCAAGATGCCCACCTTTTGGGGCTGAACCAATAGATACCTTTCATATACTGATTCATGTCTTTACCTGTAACTTGTCTACCTAAAATGTATGAAACCAAACTGTAACTTGACTGTCTCAGGACCACTTACTCAAGGGTTCTTAGGTTTGTGTTTTTTTTTCCCTAGCTTGTGGTCATTCACACTGGCTCAGAATAAACCTCTAAGATACTTTACAGAGTTTGGAGGGCCAGGCATGGTGGCTCACCGCTATAATTCCAGCATTTTGGGAGGCCAAGTCGGGTGGATCACTTGAGCCCAGTAGTTTGAGGTTGGCCTGGGCAACATGGCGCAATCCTATGTCTATAAAAAATAAAAAAATTAGTGGGGTGTGATGGCACATTCCTGTGGTCCCAGCTAGTCAGGAGGCTGAGGTGGGCGGGAATGCTTGAGCCTGGGAGGCAGAGGTTGCAGTGAGCCCAGATCACACCACTGCACTACAGCCTGGGTGACAGAGCAAGGCCCTGTCTCAACAAAACAAAAAAAGAGAAAACATTTTGCAGAGTTTGATATTTCCATTAACATTAGTGATAACACCTTTCGCATATACGTTCTTATCCCCATGATTAATTCCTTTAGGAAACTAGTACGGTATTTTTAATTTCAAATTTTCATCAGATTATTGAAGAATTTGACACACTGCATTAAATTACCATAACAGGGATGCAAGAATGATTTTCTTCCTTCTCCTAAATGTTAATTAAACAGAAATGGTAAACAGAATGAGTCAGCAGTGAAAATAGAAAAACGTCTAAAAATCACAGGCACAGAGAAAACTGCACATTCCTCTTTCAGAAAAAATACTTCAGAAATTCTGAACACAGATTTTTTAGTGCTGTAAGATTGGCAGTTTATATTCCATTGCTCCTAGTCAAGAGTATTGCTTCCGGTTGGGCACGGTGGCTCATGCGTGCAATCCCAGCACTTTGGGAGGCTGAGATGGACAGATCACCGAGGTCAGAAGTTTGAGACCCGCCTGGCCAACATAGCAAAACCCCCTCTCTACTAAAAATACAAAAATGAGCCGGGCGTGGTGGCACACACCTGTAGTCCCTGCTACTCCGGCGGCCGCAGTAGGAGAACTGCTTGAACCCAGGAGACAGAAGTTGCAGTGAGCTGAGATTGCGCCACTGCACTCCAGCCTGGGCAACAGAGTGAGACACTGTCTCAGAAAAAAGAGTATTGCTCCTGATGAGAATGATGTGGGAGGACCTCTTTCAACCAACTTCATTGCCAGAAAGCATGAATTTTAAAGACATGAGCCATCATTACGGAATGTAGAAACCTAGAACTTCATCTGTTAGTCTAAATTTTGAATTGTGAATGGGGTATTTCCTAACTAAAACAGCTAATATTCCATTAAAATAAGAGTGTCACGTGACAAGGTACTCCTGTGTGTCTGCATGGCTGCCCTCACAGTGCTGCTGTTCGGCCTTGTATTAACAACTTAAACTGCTCCGTTACACATCCTGCTGCCAGAGAACAGCCAAGTGCCAAGGGAAGGGAAAACCTTAGCCTACTTTTAAAATAATTGCTTGGCTTTGCCTGTACTTAAAAGAGTCTTTCTCTAACAGGAGGAGACAACTGTCTTTTGGGAAAAAAAAAATTCACTTTCATTCTCTCTTAATTATAGTGTCGCTGTTCCCAATGTTACACAATAGCAAAGAATTCTGCCTGCATTACCATTATAATCTATTTTCAGTATGGATGACTCAGAATAGCATCTACTTTCTCAAATTTGACATGTGGGACTAAATTTTCTAAACTTTTGATGACAGGCAGATGTGTAAATACCTCTAAAGTAAGTGAACCTCTCCAACCTTGTCAAGGTGCTCCACACCACTCTTTATATCCACAGTATTGACAAGGAGATTGAAAAGATGAACCACATATAGTTCTCACCTCCTTAAAAAGCGATGAATTATTTTAATATTTCAAATTCAGAACTAATCCCAGGACTGTACAATGACTAAAGAATCTATAGAACAATGTGATTAAAATATTTTAAAATTATTAAAGTGATATGTCCACACAGTTAGCCTCTTTTGATTCATTTCTTCTCAGCTTCTCTGTTTCCATTTTCCAAAAATCCTTTTGAAACAAATTACTTCTCGCAGTCGTTAAGTGTCATTATATCCCTAAACAAGGTGCTTCTACCACTGTGTCATAATAGGTTGTAAACACACTCTCAGTTTTGGGCTGTGATAGATGAGAATTTAACAAACTTAACTATGCCATTCCATCTTCCCAATATAGTTACATAGCTTTTATTTGTATCTGTATTGATTACCCTTGTAGCTTTACGGAGCATAACATTATTATTGTTTTAGTGAAAAATTTTTTCCCAGCTTTAGTAAGGTGTTATTGACAAATAAAAATTGTACATAAGTGTACAATTTGATGTTTTTATAAACAAATTGTGAAATAATTACCATGATGAAACTAATTGACATACGTTTCATCTCACATAGTTGTCACTTTCTTATGTATTTATTTGACGAATAATAACTGACATTATTCTGACATTATTTCTTCTTTCCCTAGTACGGGCAGCATCTTCTAACTTCCTCTCTGTACGAGGAGCTTAATGGATCTCTCTCCCTGCTCCCTCTTAGTTCTATCCAGTTTGACCTCCCACCTTCTATCATCTGTACTCTTAGGGGATCAAGTTGCACAATATTTATATTTTAATGTGTGCCACAATTAAATCTTTCACATGTCTAAATGTGAGTAATAACAAAAATTCTATTATTATGGTAAGATTTTAAATTATTAACTATGCTATAATGATGGCGATCACAAAGACATTTTTTGTTTTCAATTTTCATTCCAAACATTTTTTTGTAGAGACGGCTAAAACCATATGGTCCAGGCTGGTCTCAAACTCCTGGGCTCAAACGGTCCTCCTGCCTTGGCCTTCCAAAGTACTGGGATTACAGGCATGAGTCACTGTGTCTGGTCAACGTTTTCTCTCACTACTAATTTTTGTTTATTGAGTTTTCTAACTGTAATTTTTCCTGTGCAGATTTTAAGAAAAACATCCTTATATGTTTCCAAATTTTCCATGCAATCAGATGTTCTATTGAGTTTTAAAAATTTTATTTATAGGCCAGGAGCAGTGGCTTATGCCTGTAATCCCAGCATTCTGGGAAGCCAAGGCAGGAGGACTGTTTGAGGCCAAGAGTTCAAGACCAGTCTGGGCAATATAGTGAGACCCCGTCTCCACAAAAAAAAAAAAAAAAAAAAAAAAAAAAAAAAAAAAAAAAAAAAAACAAGAAAGAAAAAGGAAAAAAAAATTAGCTGGGCATGGTGGTATATGCCTGTAGTCCCAGCTACTTGGGTAGCTGAGGTAGGAAGACTGCCTGAGCCAGATGTCTGAGGCTGCAGTGAGCTATGACTGCATGTACCACTGTACTCCAGCCTGGGTTACTGAGTGAGACTCCATCTCAAAAAAAAAAAAAAAAAAAGAAAGAAAGAAAAAGAGAAAGAAAAAAAATGTAAAACATGTAAGACTTCAAAAGGTTATCAAGAGTAATAAAGTAGGTATACATATACTACTGCCAAATGTAAAAAATATATATTATCAATATAGTGAAACCACTGAGTACCCGTCACTGACTGCCTGCTATTCTCCTTTCCAGAAGTAACAACCATTCTTTGTTTAATGATTTCAATATATGAATGCATTCTTACTAAAAATAGTAGTGGTTTGCATGCTTTCAAATGTTATCTTATATGCAGATTCTTCTGCAAGCTGCTTTTTTTCATTCAACATTACCACTGGTGAGATTCCTCCATGTTGATATGGGGAACTCTAGTTCCTTCCTTTTCAATTATATGGATATACAAAATGCATTCAATCACTTATTAATGGACATTGAAGTTTTTAAATTTTGAGCTATTATAATGTTGCTATAAACATGACTTCTGTAAAACTAAGAGTTTCTGTAGGTATATACATACTTATAACTAATTAACTGAGATATAAGAATAAACATTTCCAACTTTATTATTGCCAACTGCTTTCCAAAGTACAAATGATACCACTAATACTTTCGCAGTGTAGAACAGGCCCATTGCTCCAAATCCTTGCCAACATTTGGTATTTTTAATTTTGGTCAAGGTAACATGTGAAATGACATTTCACTGTATGTTTAATGAATATCCTTGATTATCAATAAGGTTGAAAATGTCTTCATAAATGTATTGATCTTCTGAGTTTCGTTTTCGGAGCATGGCCTATTCAATTTTGCCCATTTTTCTACTAAGTTGTCTTTTTTCTAACTAAAATTTCTTTATAAATATTACCAAGAATCCTAATCCTTTATTAGTAATATGCTACAAGTATCTTCTCTTAATCCATGAATTGCCTTTTGTTTTTAAATACAATTTTAATATAAAGTCATTACTTTTGGTGTAATTTTAAGTATCAATATTTTCTTCTACTGTTTTTGAGAATATGTATGTATATATGGATGCATATAGTTATGTAGAGACGAGGTCTTGTTATGTTGCCCAGGCTGGTCTTGAATTCCTGGGCTCAAGTGATCCTCCTGTCTTGGATTCCCAAAGTATTGGGATTACAGCTATGAGCCACTGTACCCAGCTGCTTTTGTAAATCTTAAGAATCCACTTTCTACCTAAAGGGCATAAAGTTATTGTCCCACATGTTCTTCTAAAAATCTGAGAACCTTGTTTCTCAAATTTTTATCTTTAATCTGCGTGAAACTGGTTTTTGTGTTAGAACTGAGGTGGGGAATACATACACACACACACTTCTCAATGTAAATTATGGAAGCATTTTTGCTTCCAATTTTCTGATGTACTTTATATATCATCCACCAAATTTTTATAAGCACTGGAGACAGCTGCTTCTGGGTTCTCTTTTCCAACCCATCATCCTATCTGTGTATTGTTATCTGGGAAAATGTCATCATGGCCCTTATGTACTTCTCCCCCTTAATTAATGTAGGAGGAGGTTTGGTATAAGGCTACAGGGAGCTGTGAAAACTATGGTCAACCAGAAAATGCCTATATCCATGCAATTTAATGTTTAAACAGCACTGTGTTGGCCAAGTAAAACAAATATTCAGGCTTCACGGTCCCTAGCTTGAGACCTCTAGTTATCTAAGTACATGCTACACAGCGACAGACTGTCCCAACCACACAAAAAATGCAGAATTTAAACATTTTGTAAACATATGTTCTCATCGGAATTGCTTTTAACAATATGCTACTATTAGTTTGGTATAATCAGATTTTTGTTCCACCAGATACACTGTTATTCTTTGCTACATCCTTGGTTAAGATGCTTAAGATCAGGGTCTTTATAAAACGGGGATAAGAAAAATATCTGCTTTGTAGGACCAAGATTAAATGCATTAATGCATTAAATGCTTAGGATAAAGCTCTAATATTTAGCAATCATTGAATTATCACTATTATTATCATGTATATCATTTATATTTTGGTTACGTTGTTTCCAGTTTCTTGATTTCCACAAGTATGTTACATCAGATTGAGTAAACTAGAAGCTTATACTGAATATTGTTTTTTATTCTATCTGATAAAACTCAGAAGATGCATTTTGTTTTCCAAATTTGGCGTTTCAAAGCTTTCCCTTAATGTCAGATTTAATAGGTCTTGGTAAAAACATATACTTCTCAGAGAGGTACTACAATTTGTCTCCTGGAGGCAGAATTTCTGAACTGAGCATAACTTTAAAAGGCAAAAAAATGAAGAAAACCTCCAAGGTTTAAAAATAAGGATGAAGTCTGACAAACTGAATCTTTAAAGTTGATTAAAAAAAAGACACCAAATCTTGAGTGAAATAAATGGTCCATTTGAGACAAGTTTATCAGCATGTAAGAGAAAATAACCTTTCCATACAGCTTTGATTCAAATCTTCACTTATAAAACACTTTTTGTAATATTTGTCATCAGAGCACCTGGCCATGTTTACATACATGTAAAAACGTAATATAGCTCTAGCTATAGTGAACATGCTTAATCAAAATAAGTATTTAGAAAATAAGTACTACTTTTTGTGTCCAAAAAGCAGCATGTAAGATTCTCAGAATTATTTGAAGCTCCTATTCCAGGAAAGCTACACTGTTACTTTCATTTCTTTTCCTATGTAATGTAAATAAAAAGTGATATGTTTCATAGCACATTATATAAGTCCTTACTATAAAACATTTTTCTAATTTGTTTATAGTGACCATCTCTCAAAAGAAGAAGGCAGAAACATTCAGAAACAATTGAGGCATTCTAGTAGGTTCCCAAGAAGGAGCAGCAGCCAAACATTTAGATAAACCTGTTCAATTAGACATGACTGAAAATTCAACAAATGAGGTTGTCGGGGGAGAGGATTAGATGGGAAGGAAACAAAAGCTTTTCTACATCTCCAAATATATAACTAAACAGTTTGTTTTTACTTGAATGCTTAGAATTCCTTATTAATTTCGTAGTTCAGTAAATACTAGGTCTTAAAGCAGGAAGCAACTGGAAAGACATTTTTTAACAAAAGGGATCATAAATCAGCTTAGTTCTGCTTATGCCCATGAAACAGTAACTGCTATAGAAACTGCCCTACTATAATAACTTTAAAAAGTCTATGTATGTATATAAAACAAAAGTTTTTAGAAATTTCAAAACAGAAAACACTGGATTATAATTCTGAAGAGAAAGAAACAAATGAGTTAAGACTGGCTTGCTGCTTAGAGAAAGCGTCTCACTTCCAATAGTGGAAGAGGGTACCTAAACAGAGCCTGCAAGTCATGCTGAGTTGAGGAGATAAGAAAGGAGTTCAGTGATGTTGAGAGGGCTAGAATTTGTAGAGCCGCATAAAAGAGAGGGGAGAATTACAAAAACAGATAGCTCTGAAGACCTGCAGAGGATACTCTGATCTTGGCTGTAGCATCAATCTTAGCACAAGTGAAAGGAAACAACTCAAGGCATGGGGAAAATAAAGTTGTGGGATGAACAATTTCAAGAGTTCACACAGGGATAAGAAGAGTTTATGTTTTCTTAAGCCAGAGTGGACAGACTTTGTAATATATGGCGCATTGGAAAGAGGATGAAGAAGAATAAGAATGCCTTATTAAGCCGGGCGCGGTGGCTCACGCCTGTAATCCCAGCACTTTGGGAGGCCGAGGCGGGCGGATCACAAGGTCAGGAGATCGAGACCATGGTGAAACCCCGTCTCTACTAAAAAATAGAAAAAAATTAGCCGGGCGCAGTGGCGGGCGCCTGTAGTCCCAGCTACTCGGGAGGCTGAGGCAGGAGAATGGCGTGAACCCGGGAGGCGGAGCTTGCAGTGAGCCGAGATCGCGCCACTGCACTCCAGCCTGGGCGACAGAGCGAGACTCCGTCTCAAAAAAAAAAAAAAAAAAAAAAAAAAAAAAAGAATGCCTTATTAATGGAAATAAACAAGTCCCAGAATAAAGACTGCTCTGCATCCACCAGAACAAAGGGTAAAGGTACGCCTCTAAAGAATTCAGTTAATCTACAAGTTACTTACCTGCACACCAGGAGAAAATTCAATTCTTTTTTTTTTTTAAATGAATACAACTAAAAGTAGCACCCGAAAGATGGAAAATTCACAATGTCTGGCACTTGAATAAAAATCACAAGGAAAGCAAAGAAAAAGGAAAAAAAAAAATTATGCAACAGTTCCAGAAATGACAGAAAGGAAGGGAATCAAAGAGAAGAACCTTAAAAAAGCAATTATAAACAGAATAAATATATTCAAGGACATGAAGAAAGACAACAACCTGGTAAGGAGAGAAATGTAAGATATAAAATAGACCCATGTTGAACTTCAAAGATAAACATGCTGTTTATGAAATGAAAAATGAAGTAAATGAAGAATAGAAATTATCCAAATAGAGTACTGAAAGGACAAAGAGTTAAAAATATTGGAAAAAGCTTCAGTAAACCCTTGGGATAGCATTGAGTATCATAGAGAAACCAAATCCCATAACAGGAGTCGGTACTTTAAGAAATAATGGCTGAAAAAAATACGAACCTATGAAGGCGAGAACCCCAACAAACACCAAATAAGGAAAACATAAAGAAAATCACACTAAGACATCACATAATAAAATCAATGAAAACCAGAGATAGAAAAACCTTGAAAGCATTCGTAGTAGCAGAAAAAGCCATCTTGGATACAGAGGAATAAAGATAAGGATGATAGCAGACTTTTTTGTGTGAAATCCTGCAGGGCAGGGAAAAATGAAACATCATCTTTAAGTATTGAAAGGAAAAGCAACTTGCCAAAGAATTCTATACCCAGTAAATATAAATTCCTAAAATTAAGGTGAAAATAAAGATATTTTCACTCTGATAAAACACGAGAAAAATTCCTGACAGCAGGTATGTGGGGGTAAAAGTAAAAAAAGGTTTCTCTTTAGAGCAAAAATATTAACAATGAACTACTTTAAGTTTTAGAACATAGAATTAAAATACAGGACAACATCACAAAGGCTAGGAAGAGATAAGGGGAATTAACCTGATATAAGGGTCTCAAACTATAAATGAAGCAGTACAATTTGAAGGTGAGCTGTGACAGGTTAAAGATGTATACTGTAAACCTTGCAGCAAATACTAAAATAATTAAAGAAGTATAGCAAATAGGTCAACAGTGACAAAAAACAGAACCACACACAAAAAATAATCCTACACAAGAAAGGAAAATAACAGATGGAATAAATAAGAAACCAACAGTAAGATGGCAGATTTAAAGTCAACTATACCAATAACTACTACTAATGTAAATGGTATAAATACTCTAATTAAAAGACAGATATGTGATTTAGAATAAAAAGCAAGGCCCACCAATATTCCATATAACAGAAAGCAATTTTAGAGACACAGTTATAAATTAACAATAAAAAGATAGAAACAAAATGTGTATAGCATGTAAAAACTAAAAGGAAACTAAAGTGGCTATATTAATGTTAGACAAAGTAGACTCCAAAATAAGGAATATAACCAGGGATGTGGAACGTCACTTCATGACAAAGGTGACAAATCATCAGGAAGACATAATATATATATATAGGTATAAGGGATGCAAAATGACATAGAAACTTTAGAAATTTCTTATAAAGATACATTTAGCACATGGTGCAGCAATCTTACTCTTCTCCTCCTAGGTAACTTCTAAAAAGATGAAATCATATGTACATGCAAAAACTTATATGTGAATGTCCACAGGGGTTTTATTTATAATAGCTCAAAATTGGAAACAACCCAAATGCTCAGCTGGTAAATCAATACACTATGGAATATCCAAATAATGGAATACTTATTAAGCAATAAGAAGAGAGAAACTATTAATTATTAATTCACACAACACCTAACACTATACACGAATCTGCAAAGAATAACACTAAGTGAATGAAGCCAGACACAAAGCAGTCCTATGATTCCATGTAATGCAATTTTAGAAAAGGTAAAAGTATAGGACCCAAAGACAGATAATTGTCGTAATTGTCATAGGATGGGAGTAAGAGGAGAAGGATTACTGCAAAAAGTATAATTAAACTATTTTGGGTAAAGGAAATGTTATTTATCTTAATTGTGTTGATGGTTATATAACCACATACATTTTTCAAAACTCAAACTATATACTCTAAATTGGTGAATTTTAGTTTCTGTAAACTATCAGAAGTCATGCACATTCCGTATTGTAAGGCTGAATTATCTGCTAACATTAATGTGATCTGGAAACCATGGGAAATTGAAATGGGGATATCCAGGAAGAGCCTGAGGAATTAAAGTCAGCTGAAACTTCCAGGCTCCTCCTGATAGCCCCATGAAAAACAGGTTAAAAGTCCTCCAGTGATAAAGCAATTGACAGGAAAGAAGCCTGGAGATGGGCACGTCTTAACCCATCCATACATTTTCCCTTTTGTTCTCAGGCACGAATAGAGATAGAAACAAGCTGAGGCAGGTTCCTTTCGAAAACAGGAAGAACTTCTTAACTTGCTACAAAGACAAAAGCCCCATGACACTTACAACTGACTTGACCAACCAGAAATTCTCAAGACAGTTAACTAAGGCTTCAAAGGAGATATACTGGCAGGAAAACTTCTGGTCTGGTACAAGGTGTCTGTGATGTCTCAACTGCTAAGCAATCCTCAGGTTCTGTATCTATATTCATATGTACTAGGCTGCTGAGGGAGAAGAGCTTCCACCAGGAGAATCCTCCAATAGAGGAGGTTTTCTGGGCCACTCGGTCCAGGAAAACAGTGGACAAGGAAAATTTAATCAGTAGAATCTGGGGACTTTGGAATAAACTAACCAATTAAGTCAATCCATTGCTAGGAAATGAGTCAATGAAAAGATGCTCACATGGGTTAACTTTGCTATCTCTGTCTAGTAGCATGTAGTAAACACTCTAAATAAGTGACAGTTGTTATACCTCCCCTTTTTGTCTTTTCTTGAATTGAAATTATTCTTTCTTTTTCTCTAGTACTTTATGTGAGGTATGTCAGATACAGTCAACTCTCCATATCTGTGGGTTCCGCATCTGTGGATTCAACCAACAGTGGATGGAAAATATTCCCTCCAAAACTGTGTCTGTATGGAATATGTACAGACTTTCTTCCTTGTCATTATTCCCCAAAGAATACAACATAACAACTATTTACACAGTATTAGATATTATAAGTAATCCAGAGATAGTTTAAAGTATATGGGAGGATATGCATCAGTTACATGCAAATACTATGCCATTTTACATCAGGGACTTGAGTGTCCTTGGATTTTGGTACCTGTGAGAGGCCCTGGAATCAATCCTCTACAGATATTAAGGGACAACTGGATTTTCAAATTTTTCACTTAGCCTATAGATTTAAGTGCCATCCATACCCGACTGAGGGGAATGAACACAATCAACAAATCTTAGCCTTGGAGACAGAAGCTGCAGCTGGACAGGCATGTTACAGAGAAATGGTATATTTGTGGTTGTAAAAGGAAAACTGCAATGTTTGGCAAATGCATTATTCAATGTATGAAGAAGGGTGTGTGTGCACACTGGAAAGAAAGAAATGGATATCTACTGCTTTGTGTGCCAAGAATTCCTATTCTGTGAGACCAGTATCTCATTCCTCTTGCCATTGCATGTGAGTGGGGGCTGACAATCATAATATTCCATCCTCTTAGTGATGCAAGTCAGAATCCTGTACTAGACCAGACTACATTAGAAGTTAAGGAAGAAGAAGAATCCTCTTTGGTGTCAAAATTAAACACACGATCTATAGCGCTGCTAATAACCATGTATAAAAGACCTAATTCCAAAGAATAGTGCTGACACAAAAAAATCACGCAGAGATAGAAGTGGAGAGTACGTCCGGGTGACAATCCATCTTCAGGTGTGCCCTTTTTCTAAGATAGATTGACTTGCTGTCACTTACACCTGTATGAACTCTGACATGATGTTGTGAGATAAAATTAAGTAGTCTAATAATCCAGTATATAAGGTGCCCAGAAAATATGGTGGATGTAGTCTTAAAGAACTTGGGAACATTAAGAAATTTGTTCAGCATTGCTAAGTCCATGTCAAAGCCACTCCACTGCAATGTTTCTCTCGACTGTAAGCTAATAGAATATGCTAACACATTAAGAAAAAGGATCCAGCCACAGATAGAAACAGTGGTACTATCCATCTTTTCACCCCAAAGATAATTCTGAGCAAACATGTCACCTTATCTTACTCTGTTCAAGTATATAAAATTGCTGTCACTCTGCAAAGATTATTCTAACTATATAAGCATGCTCCATTCCTATCAAATTCCAAACACCATCATTTATCAAGATAATCATGCCTCATACTTCATAGAGATATCAGAAGCCATCCAATTGGGCTCCTTCAATTTCCCAAAGCTAATTATACTATGCTCTCCTACATCTCACCTGTCCACCTTCTCAAAGGCCAGTCATTCCACATATGCACTGGATACGAATTCCCTCCCTCCATCCCTTGTCTCTGGGACCATACACCATTAATTTTTCTATGCATTGCAAATTCAATCTTTCCTCAACCACCAGAAATGTAAACTTCATGAAGACAGAAACCTTGTCCCTCTTGCTCACCACTGTATTTCTGGTGCCTGGCACAGCAGGTAGTCAGTATTATTTGTTGAAACCATGACTAAATAAATGAAAGGACAGAGAATGAATAAATTGTAAGAAGTTTGCCATTTCTAAAGTTCTATAATTCTGTTTAGAGAAGAGCAGGTGCCACATTGGATTTTTAATTTAGGGTTAGAGGCTATATCAAATTTCAAGAATATGTCTAATAGATAAACATGATTTTTTTCATCCTTGACTTTCAGATAAATTCACTTTGAGCATAAAGATGAAATAAATGAAACAGAAAATGACAACACATGATACTTACTCTTCTTTCCATCCATATCTGCATGAATCTTCCGAGCCAAGAATCCACTTTTGTACACAGCAGCATTTGGATCATGAGGAATGTCCAAAAATGGGTTAGTAGTACTTCCAATACGACTGATGGTCTTTGGATGTGTTCCATTAGCTTTCTCCTCAGTACTTTCTGAAGGAGACTTCTTTTTCTCTTCATCATCTCTAAAAGGGAGAAAGCACAAAGACTGAGTCAAACACGTACCATAATGTTCAAAGAAAAAAGTTACTTACTGTAAAAAACTACGTTGTATTCCAATGGTCTATCACTTTTTTTTTTTTTTTTTTTTTTTTTTTTTGAGAAGGAGGCTCGCTCTGTCGCCCAGGCTGCAGCGCAGCGGCGCGATCTCAGCTCACTGCAAGCTCCGCCTCCCGGGTTTACGCCATTCTCCTGCCTCAGCCTTCCGAGTAGCTGGGACTACAGGCGCCCGCCACTTCGCCCAGCTAGTTTTTTTTTTTGTATTTTGTAGTACAGACGGGGTTTCACTGTGTTAGCCAGGATGGTCTTGATCTTCTGACCTCGTGATCCGCCCGCCTCGGCCTCCCAAAGTGCTGGGATTACAGGCGTGAGCCGCCGCGCCCAGCAGGTCTATCACTTTTTACAACCACCACCATGGTAATGACAGGCACGATTTGTTAAATGTATTCTACGTGCCAGGTGTTATGCTCATGGAAATATCTTGTAAGACTGATATTAATATCCTCTATTACAGATAAGGAAATAGATTCAGTGAGTTTAAATAAATATACAAGGCCACAGATTTAGTGATGAAGAGACAGTGAAGATATGATCACAAAATCTCTAAAGTCACCGGTCTTTTCACCCTTTACAACGCTTTCATGTTTCTCTTCTTTCAAACAAATGGGAGTTTATTGGCAGGAATCATGATGTTGACTTACGTATTTCTACAGGAACTAGCATAGAACTAGGTGTACGGAAAACAGCAAAAGTGTTAGAGTGAGCCCAATGGACAATAGTAAACAACATCTCCCAAACAACCATGCTAGTCCCTAATATTAAGACCCCAGACAAAGCTACTATGGATTAGAATGGTGGTGCCACGCACAGTGCTTTGGCATGTGATAGCTGCTACTTTCTCAACCACCATAAAAATAGTCCTTGGCATCTATTGTTCCCATCTTTATGTCCATGTGTACTCAGTGTTTAGATTCCACGTATAATTGAGAAGGTGTAGTATTTGGTTTTCTGTTCCTGTATTAATTCACTTCGAATAATAGTCTTCAACTGCATCCATGTTGCTGCAAAGGACAAGATATCATTCTTTTTCTATGGCTGCAGAGTATTCCATGGTGTATTATGTACCACATTTTCTCTATCCAATTCACCATCGAAGGGCACCTAGGTTAATGCTATGATTTTGCTATTGTAAATAGGGCTGCAATAAACCTATGAGTGCATGTGTCTTTTTGGTGATTTATCTTTGATTTATCTTTCTTTAGGTATATAACCAGTAATGGGATTGCTGGGTTGAATTGTAGTTCTTTTTTACGTACCCTAAGAAGGTACTTAAAAACTGCTTTCCATAGTAGCTGAACTAATTCACATTCCCACCAATGATGTTTAAGTGTTCCCTTTTCTCTGCAGCCTCACTGGCATCTTTTTTTTTTTTTTGCCTTTTAAATAACAGCCATTATGACTGGTATGTGATAGTATCTCACTGTGGTTTTACATTTCTCTGATGATTAGTGATGAGCATTTTTTCATATGTTTGTTGGCCATTTGTGTATCTTTTTCTGAGAAGAATCTGTTCACGTCCTTTGCCCACTTTTTTAGTGAGGTTATTTGGTTCTTTGCTTGTTGAATTCTTTAAGTTCCTTATAGAAGTTGAATATTAGATCTTTGTCAGATTCATAGTTTGCAAATAACCAAAATATATTTTAAATATGTCACAAAACCAGAAGTGTTTGATAATGATGGTGATCAGAGAAAAACAACCTTTTTTTTTTTCTCTATTGGTATTTTATCAGTAATTTTGAGGTATGTGAAAATAAAACTGGACTCTGAGAAAAAATTGATGTTTTACATTTTGAAAGAATTTCAGATTTGTGAAGGACAGAATTCCCCTATGCCAAGCTTCTCCTAATGTTAACATCTTATATATTAGTAACTATAGCAAAAAATTTCAAAACTAAAAAATTAACATGAGTTTAATACAATGAATTAAACTCGGCTTTATTTGGAATCCATTAGTTTACGTTTTCTATTCTAGGATCCTATCCATGACCACACAGCGCATTCTGAGGTCTCTTCAGCATCATCCAGTCTGTAACAGCTCCTCAGTCTCTCCCTGTCCTTTATGACCGTGACACTTTGAAGAGTATTGGTCAGTTATCTTGTAGAACATCCTCAGTTTAGGTTTTTCTTATGTTTTCTCATGACTGGATAGAGGTTATGCATTTTGTGGGAAAGATTCCATACAGGTGATGCACCTTTCTCAGTGCATTAGGTCCAGGGGATACAAGTTTTATTACTGGTTATAATTAATCATGATCACTTGGGTAAGGTAGTGTCCCACAAGTTTCTCCACAGTAAAGTTACTATTTAACTTTGTAAATGTTTTTGGGGAGATATCTTGTAACTATGCAAATATTCTGATTCTCCTTTACCCACTAACTTTAACATTAATTAGGGGATCTTGTAACAATTATTATTTATGGTGTTTTAATGGTTCCCTCGTATATTTTACATTAATTGAAATTCTTCTGTAAGTATGGACACAAGGATATCTGTTTTATTCTTTAGGTTATAATCAAATACAAATACTATTGTTATTTAATTTGTTGCTTAAATTTTTCCAGCTTTGGCCATTGGGAGTTATAATAAAGTGTGCTCCCACATCCTGTGAACACGCCTCATCTTCTAATGTACTTCTTTACTTTCAGGTACCACAAAACGCCTCCAAGCTCATCTTAAATTTCCCTTGTCCTGGCCCAGAAATCAACCACTTCTTCAAGGAGCCTTGGATCTTTTTAATGGAGAAGAGTATTTAGAAACCAAATCTAGGGGCTAGATGTGCTCATTGCTTTGGGGTCCTCTCAATAGAGAAAGCTAGGCAGATATAGTCAAGTATCATATAACAACGTGTGGTCAACGATGGACAGCATACAATATACAATATGCTCCTGTAAAATTATAATGTAGCCAAAAAATCCCATTGTCTAGTATTTACTATACTATGCTTTTCAGCGTTAGAGTATCCCACTTATTTATTTTAAAAAAGTTCACTGTAAAACAGCCTCAGGCAGGTCTTTCAGGAGGTGTTCCAAAAGAAGACTTTGCACTATTTACAACACCAAAGACTTGGAATCTACCCAAATGCCCACCAATGACAGACTGGGTAAAGAAAATGTGGCACATATACACTATGAAATACTATGCAGTAATAAAAAAGAACGAGTTCATTTCCTTTGCAGGCACATGGATGAAGCTGGAAATCATCATTCTCATTAAACTAACACAAGAACAGTAAACCAAACACCACATGTTCTCACTCATAAGTGAAAGTTGAACAATGAGAACATCTGGACACAGGGAGGGGAATACTGGGGCAGTGGAGGGCAAGGGGAGGGAGAGCATTAGGAAAAATACCTAATGCATGCGGGCTTAAAACCTAGATGATGGGTTGATAGGTGCGGCAAACCACCGTAGCACATGTATACCTATGTAACAAACCTGCAGGTTCTGCACATGTATCCCAAAACTTAAAAACAAACAAACAAAAAAGGTGCCTTTGTTATCATAGGAGATGACAGCTTCATGCATGTTATTGCCCCTAAAGACCCTCCAGTGGAACAATATATGAGGTGAAAGACAGTGATACTGATGATCCTGACCTCGTGTGACCCTAAGCTAGTGTGTGTATTTGTGTTCTAATTATTTTTATTATTTGAACTCTTAGCCTATAAATCCAATGTGTTCTAATTTTTAACAAAAAAAAGTTTTTAAAAGTAAAAATGGCAAAAATTTCAAAAATAGGAAAACACTTATAAAATAAAGATATAAAGAAAATGTTTTTGTACAGCTGTATAATGTGTTTTAAGCTGTTATTACAAAAAGTCAAAAAGTTAAAATGACAAGTTTATGAAGTAAAAAAGTTACAGTATGCTAAAGTTAATTTATAATTGAAGAAAAGGTTTTTAAAAATAAATTTACTGCAGCCTAAGCTTACAGTGTTTATAAAGTCTACAGTACTGTGTAGTAATGTCCTAGGCTTTCAAATCCATTCACCAGTCAGAGCAACTTCCTGTTTTGCAAGCTCCATTCATGGTAAAGCGCCCTAAACAGGATTACCATTTACAAAAAAAATCTTTAATGCCATATTTGTTACTGTTCATTTTTTTTGGTACTGTTTATTTTCTGTTTAGATATACAAGTACCACTGCGTTACAACTGCCTACAGTATTTGCACAGTAAGGAAGCTATACAGGATTATAGCCTAGGAGCAATAAGCTATGCCATATAGTACACATGATGTTCACACAATGATGAATTCACCTGATGACACAGTTCTCAGAACATATGACTGTTATAAAGTGATGTATGACTGTATATATAAGTATACTTATATGTATACACACATCTATATTTGTGTATCCATCCATCTATCCTAATTAATTCATATTAACACCACCAAACTGAAGCCAGCACAAGGTTCATTCCAGCCTTCCCCCACTTGCTTATCTGTACATCTTCAACAGTGAGAAACCTGGCTCTCATGATCTGCAATATATTGATTTGTTCAATCCTAGTAAACATATAAAAGAGTTCCAATATTGCTAGCCTATAGCCATGTGAGGAACGAATTTATCTCCTAGAGTACAGTGTGTACATTTCTTTTGTCTTACACTGGTTTCCAAAGTTATGGGTCAGCTCTTTCTTTCTCACTCTCATCACAAGGTTTAGGTGGAAAACATATTCCTTTGTTATAGTCTGAATGGGTGGATCACGAGGGCAGGAGTTCAAGACCAGCTTGGCCAAAATGGTGAAACTCCATCTCTACTCAAAATACAAATATTAGGTGGGTGTGGTGGCGGGTGCCTGTAATCCCAGCTACTTGGGAGGCTGAGGCGGGAGAATTGCTTGAACCCAGGAGGTGGAGGTTGCAGTGAGCCGAGACTGCACCACTGCACTCCAGCCTGGGTGACAGAGCAAGACTCTGTACCAAAAAAAAACACAAAAAAACAAAAAAACAAAACAGTACTGTTACAGCCCACAGCTAACACCATACTAAACAGTCAAAGATGGAATGTTTCTCCTCTAAGACCAAAAACAAGACAAGAATGCCCAGTCTCACCACTTTTGTTCAACATAGTTTCGGAAGTTTCAGACAGAACAATTAGGCAAGGAAAAAAAAAAGGAAGTGAAACTGTCTCTGATGCTGGCATAATCTTATATATAGAAAAACCGTAAAAACTACCCCTCCCCAACAACTGTTAGAACTGCTAAAGTCAGTAAAGTTTTAGATTATAAAATCGACACACTAAAATGAGTAGCATTTTTGTACCCTAACTACTCAAAGAATTAAGAAAACAATCCCACTTCCAAAAGCATTAAAACAAAAAAAAGTAGGAATAAATTTAAGCAAGGAGGTCAAGAACTGTACACTGAAAACCATAAAACATTGAAAAAGACACAAATAAATGTAAAAAAAATCCCATGTTAATGAACTGGAAGAATTAATATTGTTAAAATATACCTAATTAACCAAATTCCAATATCTTTTTTTATAGGGATAGAAAAAAAATACTAAAATTTGTAGGAAACGAGAAACTACTCCAAACAGCCAAAGCAATCTTGAGCAAAAAATCAAGGCTGGAGGCATCACTTTTTGACTGCAAAATATAAAGCTACTATAATCAAAACAGCATGATATTGGTATTAAAAACAGAAAGGCAAGAAAAAATCCCAAGTAGCTAGGGTCAACTGGATTTCTGGGAAAGGTTCCAAGAACATACAATAGGGAAAGTACAGCATCAGGTGCCATGGCATCGACCACTGCCTTCTGTGGCTTATGCCAGTCTGAGATCCAAACTATGCCACCATCCCCTCTTAGATCCCTACTTTAGGCAAAATAGAAACCAGTCACGTGGGCAGTCCACAGACAGGCCAGAATATTGTAATCAAGTCCCACTCTCTTCCTTGCATCCCAAGAGAGGGAGTAAGTAATTGTGCTGCTTCTTTAGGACTATGCTATACCATGCTGTGGAGGGAGTTGGGCAAGGACAAGTAACATTGTTTTGAAATTTCCTACTGTTTTAAATTTTTTTTTTTTTTTTAATTCAGAGTTTGCCTGGTTGCTGTACATCTTTGGTTTTCACAGCACATTTGAAGTTATTTCAGATAGCCTTACTTGTTTATGGAATGTTTCCCTAAGAAAACAAGGGCCTGGAGCTTCCTAGTCCACCATTGTGCCCCATTTCCCTTTTATTGCTCTAGTCTTAGTGTTATGGGTTTAATTCAGTCCCCATAAGAGAAATTAAAGTACTAACTTTCAGCACGTATGAACATGACCTTGTTTGGAAATAAGATGATTAAATTACAATGAGGTCATTAGAGTGGGCCCTTATCCAACAATACTGATGTCCTTATTAAAGGGAGACATCTGGACACAGATACACACATACAGAAGGAAGACCCTGAATCTACCACAGGCGAGGAGAGAGGCATGGAGGAGACTCCCTCTCATGGTCTTCAGTAGGAACCAACCCTATTTTCACCTTGATCTCAGTGATCAAGAACCATGAGACAATAAATCTGTGTTTTTTAAGCCCATTTGTGGCATTTTGTTATGGCAGCCAAAGGAAACAGATATACTTAGATACTACCTCACCATAGCTTCAGATTAATTTTATCACTTTTGCAGATGGGAGTGTGCCCTAGAGAAGAAAAACTGGGACAACTGTGTCTCAGTACTTGCTCTTCCATAAACTTCACTGTGATCCTGAATAAGCTGCAGCATCTCTCTAGATCTCAGCCTCCTCATATGTAAAATTTGAAGCTTGCTCTAAGTCAGTAAATACAAGCCATGCAAAGCCTGTCCATGGAGTGGAAGCCCAGGATGAGTAGAGAGGTCTCTGGAATCCCGATTCACTTTCAAAAAACAGCTCTCAGAAGCAGACTGTAGTCTTGAATCCATTCTAGTTCTAGTATTCCATGACTGTAGAACTCTGTTGATATAGACCAATAAATAACCACAAGAAAAGATCAAGAGATCCCGTGTGTCTCTATAGCATTGACCCTAAATGGAAACCTATGCTGATTAAGTTTAGGCTAAATGCTGCAAAAAAGCCTCTCCCCTATGAAATAGAGCTTTCCCCAAGTTTTACCATGCAAACCCTCCACAGCAACAAAACTGCATACATTGTTAACTGACATGGTTTGGCATGTCACCCAAATCTCATCTTTAATTGTAGTTCCTGTAATCCCCATGTGTCATGGGAGGGGCCAGTGGGAGGTAACTGAATCATGGGGGCAGTTTCTCCCAGGCTATTCTCGTGATATTAAGTTCTCATGAGATCTGAGGATTTTATAAGGCCCTTCCCCTTCAACTCGGCTCTCATTCTTCTCCTTCCTGCGACCATGTGAAGAAGGACATGTTTGCATCCCCTTCTGCCATGACTGTAAGTTTCCTGAGGCCTTCCCACCTCTGTGGAACTGTGAGTCAATTAAACCTCTTTCCTTTATAAATTACCCAGTCTTGGGCAGTTCTTTATAGCAGCATGAGAATGGACTAACACATTAGTAAGACTGGAGGGAAGATGGCAGAATAAACCCCTATTTTTTCCTATTTAGGAAAAAATTTCCTATTTCCCCTGTTCTTTCCTATTTAGGAAGCAGAACTAATTAGCCCCACTGACCCACCTTTGAGTGTCTCAAAAGGGAAACTTGACACTTGCCCCCACTACTTCATTAGCATCAGGCAAAGCACTCTATCCCTTTTGCCTTACTGTGTGGCAAACCCAGTGGGGCAGAGCTCAGCTCTGCTCCTTTAGTTCTGATTGCACAGCCTGTAATACGGTTAGGCTGGCAGGCTCAGCAGGCCTGGTGGCCATTTAGGTCCCAATCACATTCTCAATATAACTTTCTACGAGTGTCTTGCACTTTGCATTACAGAGCAGAGGCTTGACTTCATTTCACTCATCACTCTGCTCTGTGTATACACTCCTCTAGCCAGAACATTACAGAAGGGTAGGGGATATAAATCAGGTCCCAAACTCCACCATGTACTGGCAACCATTACCATGATCCCTGTAACTTAATTTCCTGACCTTACGAACAGCCTAGAAGCTAGATGTTACCATATCCCTGCTCTCCTCCAGGAAGCAATGCTTGGGAACTGGTATCCCTGGGCATCAGGGCCAGCTGAGTAGTGATGAAAAGGAGCTCTAAGTTGCCAGGCAGTGTGTGCTAGGCAGTGCTGATATCATGATGATTAAGACCCCTCGAGGGGTTCACCATCCACTAGGGGAAAGAGATACACAAAATATTGGGTAACACATTTTTTATAAAATACTCTACGCCTCCACAGAGTTGTTTACAAAGCAGTATAGGATCAGAGAGGAGGAAAGAGTCTGTATCAAATATGCTAAATTATAAATGCAAGAAATCCTTGTTGGATGATGGCAATGGGGTGATAAACTATGGTGGTTGTTACACAACTGTGCAAAGTTACAAACACTGGTGTACCATAAAATTGGTACACTTAAGTGGGTGAATTTTATGGTATAAAAATTATACCTCAATAAAGCAGTTTATAAAATAAAGGTGGTGGCTGAATGCAGGGGCAGAACACTAAAGTGGCTCACATCTCAATACTGTGATCAGATGATTGTAGGAAAATAAAGTGAAGAATGAACTTATAAAAAAATGTGCTGAGTTATCATGGGGTTTCTATCATACCACATCACATTATACCACGAGGCAGGATGAGTTTAAAATGGATCTTTGTCACTTGCCAAAAATAAAAAAGAAAGCATGTAGTTAAATTTTAAAATTCTGCTGAAAATATGAATTACATTCTATTCTCTAAAAATACTTTATTTTGACACAGGAATCCTAAAAGTAAAAAAGAGACTATGCTTTTATTAAAAATGTTAGGCTTCATCACTAGCCTTTTAATACTAAGAAAAATGCTGCCAGATATGAGAAAGATGTAGGCTAGTAACTTGGCTTTCTAAATAAAGAATCTGACCATATGTACAATGATTGTAGTATGCTTTCCAAACCAAGACAAACTTAACCAATGGTTAACAAGTTTCTGAAAATACACTGGGGTCAAGCCAGATGTTAGGTATTTCCAAAAGATCTACTGGAAAATTTTTAATGGGCAACTAAAAATAGCTTCCGTCAGTATTCTTGATCTGGCTAAATTTTCTCACCTTTAAAAAATATACATATATGTATATAATGTATGAGTACGTAAATGCTCAATGAAACAACTACTGTCTAAAATGTTCCTCATATACATACTAAAAGTCATTCAGAAACTGTATTTATTATATTTCATCTTGCATCACTCCTCATCAAACATCAAGCACTTAGCAATTGATAGAGAGGATATAAAACTCTCTATACTTCGCATACGAAGAAAAATCCTTTCTTTATATCCCAGCCTCCATAATTCTTTGCTCCTCAGTGATTCTAAAAATGCTTTAGGACAAGTAGGCTACTAACATAATCACATTCCATCTGCTCACCAACCTGTCTGCTCTGAATATTCTGAAGTTGAAGATAATGTGAAACGAAGATAACAATATTTGTAAAGTACATCACTTTCATCATATTTAGAAATATTAAAACTTTTCACAATAAAACCCTTAAAATTTCTAAGTATCCATCTCAATCTCGTCATCAAGAAAGATGCCACTTAGACATGAAGCAAACAATGTATTGCCATTTAAAAAAAAATTTGGCCTTTAAAGCTAAGAACTGGGTGTCAAATCTTTCCAGTTTCCTATACACCTGAGTTCAGCTGAGAAAACACGTACTTAAATGTTAAGTGTGAGCTCAGATTAAATGTTAAGTATGAGATATGATTCAGGTTCTTGATAAAATTACATTTCACAGAGCTATATGAGAGAGCTGTCCTAGTCCACTGTGTATTGCTGAAACAGAATTCCACTGGTTGAGTAGTTTACAATGAACGGAGACTTATTTCTTACAGTTTTGGAGACTGGGAAGTCCAAAGTCGAGGGTCCTGAATCTGATGAGGGACTCTCTTGCTGCATCATCCCATTGTGGAAGGTGCAAGCACAAGAAAGTGTGAGAGAGCAAAAGGGCTGTGAACTTGCTTTTATAAGAAACTCACTCCTGCAATAACAACATTAATCCATTCAAAGCCCTTACGACCTAATCACCTCTTATGAAGCCTTGCCTAACTGTTGGGGGACATATTCAAACCATAGTATAGTATTCTGCCTGTGGTCTCTGAAATACATTCATTTCATCACAATGACCCCAGTTTTAACTCTTTCTAGCACCAACTCAGAAGTCCGAAGTCCAAACTCTCACCTAAATCAGATACAGGTCAGTTCGAGGCATGATTCATCCTTAGGCAAATTCCCCACCAGCTGTGGGCCTGTGAAATCAAAACAAGTTATCTACTTCAAATACTATGGTGAGACAGATATAGATGCTCCCATTCCAAAAGGGAGATATAGGCAAGAAGAAAGAATTAACAAAACCCAACTCTAAAACCAAATAGGGAAAACAACATTAAGACTTAAAGCTGGAGAGTAGTTTCCTTTAATGTCCCAAATCCTGGGAACACTGGAATTGGGGCTGGGCCCCCAAGGCCTCAGGTAGCCCCAACCCTATGACTTTGCTGGGCTCAGACCACTCAGCAGCTCTCATGGAATACTCCATGACATCTTTTGAAATCTAGGTAAAGAAAGCCATGCCTCTACAGCTCTTACATTCTGTGTGCCTGCAGAATTAGCACCATGTGGATGCTGCTAAGGTTTATGGCTTGTACTTCCTAGAACAGTGGGCTGAGCTGTAGCTAGGCCTGCATACACCATGGCTGGGGCGGCCAAGGAATGCTGTGCCAGAATGTGGGGAACAGAGAACTGAGGGGGCTCTGGTGGAGAGCACCCTGGGCCCATCCCTTGAAACCATTCTGCTCTCCTAGACTTCTGGGACTGTGATAGAATGGGCAGCCTCAAAGATCTCTGAAATGTATTTGGGGGTTATTCTCCCATTGTCTTGATCTCTTGTATCCATATCAATATTCTTTGCAAATGGTTGCTTGGTCACAACTGTGGTTTGCTTTCCCAAACATGCTTTATCATTCTTTGTAAGGCCAGGCTGAACATTTTCAAAATCTTTGTTCTGCTTCTCCTTTAATTATCATTCTATCTTTAAGTCATTCCTCTCATATCTTACTCTATGTGGTTAAAAGTAGCTACTTAACTCCATCAATATTTTGCTTTGAAATTTATTGCACCAGATATCTTAGCTCCTTGCTCATAAATTCTGCATTCCATAAAGCCCTTGGGCAAGAATTCAATTCAGCCAAGTTCTCTGTGACATTATAACAAGAACTGTCTTTACTCCAGTTTCAAATACCTTGTTCTTCATTTCTACCTGAGACCTCATCAAAATGGACTTTACTGTCCATGGTTCTACTAACATTCCAATCATGATCACTTAAGTAATGTAACTTAAGAAGTTCCAGATGGTCCTTAAATTTCTTGTGTTCTAAGCCCTCACTGAACTGCCAGGGGTGCTCCATTTGCAGCAATCTAGGCTTTTTCTAGCATTCAGTTCACAACTGTCCCAGCTTCTATGCATTACCCAATTCCAAGCTCCTTCCACATTTTCAGCTTATTGTTATAGCAACAGCCCTAGTTCTCAGTACCAATTTTCTGTTGTCGTGTGTTTTGGGTTGCTATCACAGAATTCCAAGAACTGCAAACTTTGAAATGAACAGAGATTTATTTCTTACAGTATTGGAGGCTGGAAGTTCAAAGTCAAGTAAGGGGCCTGCATCTGGTGAGGGCCTTCTTGCTGGGGTCTTCTCTGACCCTCACCTGCTCTCTTGTACTTTGCTGCCCTTCTCCTAGTAAGGCAGAAGGTCAAGAGAGCGCAAGAGAGCAAGTCGGGGATCACAGTTGCTTTTGTAACAAAACTACTCTCATGATAACTAACCCACTCCCATGATAACATTAATCCATTAATTACTGTAGAGCCCTTTTCCCTTATG
Source organism: Chlorocebus sabaeus (assembly GCF_047675955.1). Lineage (NCBI taxonomy): Eukaryota > Metazoa > Chordata > Mammalia > Primates > Cercopithecidae > Chlorocebus > Chlorocebus sabaeus. Next base: position 18,134,137 of record NC_132911.1, read on the forward strand.
ACTTACCAGTCTCTAATTAGGTGCTACTTCCTAACACTTTTGCATTGGGGATTAAGTTTCCAGCACATGAACTTGCTGAAACCATAGCAAGTCTTCCCTAATTCTAACCACTGAAAATCTTTTTCCTTTAAACACCAAAATCCAAAAGATTGGTGCACGTTCAATATCATTTTTAGCTAACAATTTTTTTAATTAAAATATTTTATTGTAAAAAATTCTAATAATCAATAGCTAACAAAATTAAGTGATCTCAATTCTTTAGTTCAGTATTTCAAGTTAATGGTCAATTTTTCTTAACTATGGCATTTCTGTTTCTTTTCTTACAGTCCGGGTGTCTTCACTGAATATAAATAGAACAATCAAACTAATAATATCCTTTACATAATCACTATACCTATATAGATTTAATCTTAGTTATTCTTCATATAGATTGTCTTGTAAGTTTGTTATGCCAGTACTAATATTAGCATTATTATCTTACCAAGAGTCCAGCATGACGCAGTATCAGCCATGTTAGGAATTTGAGTGAAACAGATAGCAATGACAATAAGAACATTAAATCTCATTCTAGTATTTCAATGAGGTGTAATGAGTATCTAGAAAAGACATTTAATTGTATGAGCACCTCAAACGGAGAACTGAGTTTTATTCCTTCTGTTTTTCCCAACAATAAATGAATGCATTATTCCTTCTTTATAGTCAAGTATCTCACACAAATAATTTTTTTAATTCTTCCAGGGTGAGTTCTCTTTACTTATGACCCTAAATACCAAGCTCTCTCTGCACACACTCAAATTAAATTTTTGGTTATATATTTAAAATATCTGTTTTATCTATACCATTGTCCAGCTTATTAGTTTACCAAGAGTCCAGTATGCTGTAGTATTTGCCATATTAGGAATATGAGTATAGTCCCACAGATAGCAAAGACACTGGGAATGTCATTCTAGTATTTCAAGAGGCACAGCAACTTCTTCTTGCCTTAGTTTTCTTGTTGGTAATGACTGTCAACCTGTAGATGGCTATTTTGAAGTTTAAAATGAAAATTACTTTCATTTTAAAGTTCCTTCATAAATATCTTCATCCCAAATAACTTATTCGAGCAAGAAAGTTTCCCTTCATTTATCTACATCTACTATTAAGAAACACTACTCTGGAGGCCGGGCGCGGTGGCTCAAGCCTGTAATCCCAGCACTTTGGGAGGCCGAGACGGGCGGATCACGAGGTCAGGAGATCGAGACCATCCTGGCTAACACAGTGAAACCCCGTCTCTACTAAAAACACAAAAAACTAGCCGGGCGAGGTGGCGGGCGCCTGTAGTCCCCGCTACTCGGGAGGCTGAGGCAGGAGAATGGCGTAAACCCGGGAGGCGGAGCTTGCAGTGAGCTGAGATCCGGCCACTGCACTCCAGCCCGGGCGACAGAGTAAGACTCCGTCTCAAAAAAAAAAAAAAAAAAAAAAAGAAAGAAAGAAACACTACTCTGATTAACAATTTTATATATCTACATTCACTAGGGATTAAGGATAGTTATTTAACATAGTAAGCCACTGCAAGAAAGGAAATTACCATGAGTTATCTTTTTTCAAGAAAATCAAATAATTTTATATCAAGGTAAAAAATATTTTAACTAAAATTAGGAAGTATTCTTTTCATTAGCATGTAAGTTCAATTCTAAAAAGTACACACAAAGAATTTCTACTTTTCTTCATGGCTGATTCTAATGTTGGCAAATAAACAAAATGAAGCATTACAACAAAGAAAATGAAAAACTTAAGTGAAAGGCAACAAATTATATTAAAAAGTATAAGGTGGACAACTAAATCAGTCTAAACTAATAGAAAAACTCTTGGGTGAAAATAAAACTATTTGTCCTTATGAGATTACCATCTCCCACAGAGGAACAACTGAGATTACATTTTTATTAATATGTATTATTACCTAAAATGAAATGAGAATCAATGCTGAGTTAAGTGAAATATGATAAGGGAATCAAATAATCAAAAGTAAGAGGGCCCTAGAAGGGTTCTTTTCTTGGAAAAAGAGGTTTCTTAAGAGTTCACAAAGCAAAGAGACTTTGGAAGTAGTTACCAATTTCATATTTAGGCCCTTGGGTTGAACAAAGAATCAAGGTGCCCACATAAAAAAACAGGTAATAGTAATCCCATTGCCTCTATTATCCCCCAAGAATACACACAGAGATGTACATGCACACGCTCACACCTTCATAGGCAGTGTTAAACATAACGGCAAAGAAGTGGGAGGACATCTTTGGAAAGTTTTCTCTACTTCCTAATTTCAGCAAATCAGCCAACAAACAGGCAGCACTGATTTCCTGAAAAGACCCGTCATGATTTAAATTTGCAACAAGGAAAAGAAAAGCCAAACTACAAAGTGTTGGTATTTAAAATCAAACTTTCTAAAGCTCAGAACTATCATAACACATGACTGGAAGGACAGAAAGATACCAATGTGCTACCACCTCACCTAATTAGCCAGGACAATTTAATATGTCAGGGCAGACAGGAAATAGTTTAACTTATTAGCAAATACCCCTAATGTTTTAAACTGTTCTTGTTATAAAATGAGTTGTAGGGCAACATGAAATGGCAGCAAAGGTTATTCCACGATGCAAAGTTGTAAAATGCTTATCCAGAGTTAAAAAGAACAAATGTGCTAAACGATGAGCAAGGCCAATGCTGCTGTAACTAAAACACCAAGGGAGCACGAGCATAGGGGGAACCCAGAAGTTCATTATTTAAAACTGTTTTCTTGCTGACTTTATTAAAATGAGGCAATACATGATTTTTTTTTTTTTTTAAACCAGGATAAAACAGTGATATGGTTTGGATCTGTGTCCCTGCTCAAATCTCATGCCGAATTGTAATTCCCAATGCTGAAGGTGGGGCCTGGTGGGAGGTGGCTGGATCATAAAGGTATTACCCGCTTTGATGCTGTTCTCATGATAGTGACTGAGTGAGTTAGCATGAGATCTGGTTGTTTAAAGGTGTGGGGCACCTGCCCCCTCTTTCTCTTCCTCTTGCTCTGGCCATGTGAAATGCCAGCTCTCCCTTCACCTCCTGCTGTGATTTAAAGTTTTCTGAGGCCTCCCGAAAAGCTGAGCAGATGCCAGCACGATGCTTCCTGTACAGCTTGCAGAACCATGAGCCAATTAAACCTCTTTTTATTTAAACTACCCAGTCTCAGGTATCCTTTATTGCAGTGCCTGAAGAAACAAATTCAGAAAAATTGGTCCCGAGAAGTGGGGCACTCTTATAACAATACCTGAAAATGTGGAAGCAACTTTGGGAACTGGATAATGGGCAGAAGCTGGAAGAGTATGGATGGCTCAGAAAATGACAGGAAGATGAGGAAAAGTTTGAAACTTCCTAGAGGCTTGTTAAACTGTTGTGACCAAAATGCTGATAGTGATATGGACAATAAAGTCCAGGCTGAGGAGGTATCAGATGGATATGAGGAACTTACTGGGAACTACAGCAAAGGTTATGTTTGTTATGTGAAAGCAAAGAACCTGGAGACACTGAGCCCCTGCCCCAGGGATCTGTGGAACTTTGAACTTTAGAGTGATGATTTAGGGTATCTGGCAGAAGAAGTTTCTAAGCAGCAAAGCATTAAAGAGGTAACCTGCCTGCTTCTAACAACCTAAGCTAATATGTGCGAGCAAATAAATGACATAAAACTGGAACTTACATCTAAAAGTCTGGAAAACTTGCAGCCTGGCCATGTGAAAATTTGCAGCAGGCTGAAGACATTTGTATAACTAAAAGGCAGGCAAGTGCTGACAGCAAGAAAATGGGGAAAATGCCTCAAAGGCATTTCAGAGACCTTCGCAGCAGCCCCTCCTATCACAGGCTTGGAGGCCTAGGAGAGAACAATGGTTTCATGGGCCAGTCCCAAGAAAGTTTCACTGACCTGCACTACTCCCTGCATCCCAGCCACTCTAGCAACAGCTGTGGCTAAAAGAGCCAAGGTACAGCTCAAGCTGTCACTCCAGAGAGTGCAAGCCATAAGCCTTAGTGGCTTCCACATGGTCTTAAGCCTATGGTTATGCAGACTACAACAGTTAAGGTTTGGGAGCCTCTGCCTAGATGTCAGAGAATGTATGGAAAAGCCTGGATGTCCAGGCAGACATCTGCTGCAGGGGTGGAACTCTTACAGAGAACCTCTACTAAGGGAGTGCAGAAGGGAAATGTGGGGTTGGTACCCCACAAAGAGTCCCCACTGGGTCACTTAGTGGTGCTGTGAGAAGAGGGCCACCATCCTCCAAACCCCAGAATGGTAGAGCCCCCAGCAGTTCGCACACTGCACCTGGAAAAGCCATAGGCACTCAACGCCAGCCCGTGAGAACAACGGTGGGTGCTGAACTCTGGAAGAGCCACAGGGGCAGAGCTGCCCAAGGCCTTGGAAGCCTATTCCTCACACCAGTGTGCCCTGAATATAAGAAATGGAGTCAAAGCAGGTTAATATGGAGCTTTAAGATTTAATGACTGCCCTGCTGGGGTTTTGGACTTGCACAGGGCCTGTAGCCCCTTTCTTTGGCTGCTTTCTTCCTTTTGGAACAGGAGTATTTAGCCAATGCCCGTACCTTCATTTTATCTTGGGAGTAACTAATTTGTTTTTAATTTTACATGCTCATAGGTACAAGGGACTAGCCTTGTTTCAGATAAGACTTTGAGTTAACGCTGGAATGAGTTAAGATTTTGAGGGACTGTTGGAAAGGCATGATTGTATTTTGCAATGTGAGAAGGACATGAGATTTTGGAGGGGCCAGGGATGGAAGGATATGGTTTGGATGTGTGCCCCCCACAAATCTAATGTTGAATTGTAATCCCCACTGTTGCAGGTGGGATCTGGCGGTAGGTGATTGGATCATGGGGGAAGATTACCCCCTTTGGTGATGTTCTCATGAAAGTGAGTAAGTTATTGTGAGATATGGTTGTTTAAAAAGTGTGTGGCACTCCCAACCCACCCTGCTCTGGCCATGTGAAGTGCCAACTCCCCCTTTGCCTCCTGTCATGATTGAAAGTTTCCTGAAGCTTCCCCAGAAGCTGAGCAGATGCTAGCATCATACTTCCTGTACAGCCTGCAGACTGCATACCAATTAAACCTCTTTTCTTCATAAATTACCCAGTCTTAGGTATTGCTTTATAGCAGTACAAGAACAGACTAAAGCAGGAGAGATCTGTTACAATTTGTAAACACTGTTGTAGAAAGCAGCAATAAACATGAAAGTCAAAGGATGAGAGAGAAGAACATTGATTTTCCTAACAGACAATACTGAACTTATTTTCCTGTTTGTGTTAATTGTTGTATTTTCTGAAGATCCTCATGCAGATACATTTTAAACAATTCCAATATAAGATATAAACTCCCATATCCACCTCAATTCACCTCATCCTACGCCATTCCCACCTTCAGAAAGAGTAATTACTCATTTTGTTTATCACTTAGACTGGAAATTTCTTAAAGCCAAGAAAAATGCCTCAATGCCTTGTATACTTTTGTTCTCCCCAAATTACCAGCAGGCTGCATGGTGCAAATAGTTCAACAAATAGATGCTTCATTAATAATAAACAATTGAGCAAAGGAACTTGGAAAGACAAATGGTCATGGTCCTGTATGAAGCAGCTGAGACCTTCCACAAGTCAATCTGACTCATTGCTCTCTTCATTACAATTTCTGTATTTGCATCTTTGTAAAGTCCTCCCTCTCCCCTCAATCTCATGTTGTGTTCTCATTAGGCAAGGATCTGTGTTTCATTCATATTTGTATCTAGGGCACAGCACTGGGCCAGGCACAGGAGAAGGTGGGTAGAGATTGTGGAATAGATGAATAAATAAATGATCCTTGCTACTAACTGGCTTAAGGGGAAAACTCTAGTAATTCTATGAGTGTTTAATGAGACGAGCAAATTGATATAAAATTCTCTTAATGTGCACTGTATCAAAGGCTGGCATAGAAACATTCAGACTCAATCCCTGCTCTTCAAAGACTTTGTAAGACTCTGTGGCTACAGAGATGCCAAGCAGCATGGTGGTGCCATAGGAGGCCATAACAGCGGGAACAATCCTGGCTTTCCCACTATACTGGACTTTGGACCTACTGAGGAACACTACTTGACTTAATTTTCCTCATATATAAAGTAAGAACACTGGACTAGATAAGTACCTTTCAAAAAAATTTTTTAAAGAACATATACCTTAAAAATATTAAACAGAACCCTGTACATGTATGCAAAAGAGATAAAAGCGGAGCTGTTTTGATCAGTTGAACTAGGCATAATACTTACGGGAAGCAGAACTGGGTCTCCATCAATTTTCCTCTTTCCCCTTACTCACACCCCCAGGCGAGGCCCCAAGACATCTCCCTGTAACCCAAGGTTACACTGAACCCAGTCAGAAAACCACTGATATAAAAACCTGTAAGGTTTATAACAGTTCTCCGGTTCTAACATTCAACAATTCTACTGTGATTTCCTCTAAGGTTCTAACATCCACATCAGGATGCCTCCTGTGCAAGTCTTCTATGCATTATCCTATAAATTTTGCAGCATCACTACCTTTCCTGTAACTGTTTTCTAAACTACCCACTTGTAGGCTTATCTTTTAAGAAATGCGGTTCCTTCAATACCATTAACATCCTTTCAATAGCCTTTTACGGAGGCTTCATTACATAAAAACACTATGATCAGCAACAGAGGAGATAAAGGGGCAAATCCAGACATGTATCATTTCCTTAAAGAGCTTACAATCTAACGGCACATTACTACAAACCACCATAATGGCGTGTAGAAACTGCTGGTGTCATCGGATAAAGTAAAATGGAAGCTTAAGGCTGAGATCATACTTCTGGTTAGCAAGATCAGAAAAAACGTCAAGAAAACAGATGGAATAGGAGCTGGACTGTGAAGGATGGTAGGCTTTGAACATAAAAAGATTATGGGACACAGGTTCCCAGCAGAGGTGACTTCACGAACACTGGCAAAAAGGCAGGCAGCGATGGGACTCGCATGGGTAGCTATACCTACTATGAGCCTAGTTGAAATGGGGGCTGTGTGAAGACAAGAATGGAGAACAAAATCAATAACTGGCAGAATGTGAATGGCCTACTTAAAGTTTTACAGCACATGGGAACTTCACAGAGGTTGAAGTACAGGAAAGACTGGAGATGGAAGCCCTTGTTAAGAAGGCAAGCAATATAAATGCCTGAATAACAAAAGAATGGCAGGAGTGAAGAGGAAAGATGCTGTTTGGAGCCATTTCTGCAGGGGTTGGAAGTGGTGGCGTGGGAGGGTGTCAAAGATGATGTAAAGGCTAAAATCCAGGTAAGCCGGAAATGCTGGTGTCATTAATAGAAATGGAGCACACACGACCAAGTTTAGAGACAGACGATGAGTGCTAAGCGCCAGCAGAAACATCCTGCAGGAAAATGCAAACACTGAATTGAAACTTGGGAAAGAGGTCAGAGCTGTATATATATAGGAAGACTTTTTAGAGAACGGCAGAAGAAGTTTTAAGAGTGAATTGCAATTGCTGAGGAGGAGGCTACACTGGAAGAAGACAATTCTAAGTGTCCATCTCATACTAAGGGATAATATGAGGAAAATGGGTCAGAGAAAAAGTGTAGTTAGGGAGGCATGGGAGAACAGGGAGAGCACAGTGTCATAAATAATTATATCCATGTACATACACATTTATGAAGGGAAAAGCTTGGTTCTTTTTTTTTTTGAGACCAAGTCTCACTCTGTCACCCAGGCTGAAGTGTAGTGGCACGATCTCGGCTCACTGCAACCTCTTCTTCTTGGGTTCAAGCAATACTCCTGCCTCAGCCTCCCGAGTAGCTGGGATTACAACCGCATGAAACCACGCCCAGCTAATTTTTATATTTTTAGTAGAGATGAGGTTTCACCATTTTGGCCAGGCTGGTCTCGAACTCCTGACCTCAAGTGATCCGTGCTCCTCAGCCTCCCAAAGTGTTAGGATTACAGGTGTGAGCCACCGTGCTCGGCTGCTTAGTTCCTTTTCTAGAGGATCACATACGTTGTTATATGTCAGGGTTCTCTGAAGTGTGTTCTAAATAAAAAACACCAGTTTTAGATGTTAAAAGGTGCTTTAAGATAAAAATAAGACTCAGTGATTTAATAAATTGGGGTATTGGTCATTTATTTCCTACAGAAATTCAAGACGTACATCAGATTTTTAAATTCAAATTTCTCCTGCAGGAATTCAAGATGGACATCGATTGAACAGGCTGCTTACAGATCTGTTTAATTTTGTTTGAGCTAGCATTTATTCCAAGACTTAGGTGTCCCGTAATCCCTTTCTTTTATATCTGCTTGAGAGAGTGGTACTTTTTCCACAGGAGGAAACATTGATATATGATAAAACTCAGAAATTTACAGAATATTAGAAGTAGAAAAAATACTTATGATCATTTCATCCAATTCCTTCATTTTATAGCTGAAGACAGACAGTTAATTATATGACAACCACTATAGTGTCTTCTTCTAATTCTTGATAAAGTATAAAAATATAGTACATGTATATGCATATGAACAAGAAAGACAAACAAAAAAAGAGAAAAAAAAAAAAGAAATTGAGGCTTTGAAAGCTACAGCATCAGGCAACAACTGAAGAGCAACTTGCTTTATGTTCAGTGTTTTCGAACATTTCACAGTGTCATCCGGAAGGTTACACAAGGCTCAATAATTGCTCAGTCTTGCAAAAGAGGAAACTGAGGGCTACAGGTTAACTTGGTCAGTGAACCAGCTACTACATGAAAAAGTTGTAATTCACGCCAGAATTTATCTGACTCTGAAATCCAGGCTTCTGAATAAGATGCTCTGCTAACTTCACAAGAGGGCCACAGAAGAAGCCAGCTACTGGATAAACTCCTGCCCCTCCACCCTTGGATCACACGCAAGATACAGCTTTCTTGCATCCAACTCTGACTACCCATAAATGAATAAATAAAATCTGCTGTCACAAATTCAAAAAAAAAGCTAGATTTACAAAAGAGGTCCTCAAGAGTATATGTATTTGTTTTTAAAAATAACTTCATAAAAGAATTTTCAATGTATTCTCTTGCCCAGAGTGAATACAATGATGCCATTTTTATTTATTTTCTCTAGACTGCATATTCTGCATATGTCAAGATGTCCTTTTTGCATTTCAGCAAGATTCTGACTATATCCTTCACAAAATTTTTCTATGAAACCCACTGTTGTTCATGAGAAATAAGCCCAAAGAAGAATGATCACCTTTGATAGTAGACCATGAATTCTTAATAATGTTTTCCCTGAAATGGAACTCTGCCTTTAAATGAGTCTCATCATGTATATACATACAGACACATAAGCCATATATATATATATATATATATATATATATATATATGCAAATATTAAATTCTTAACTTTTGACTCCCTAACTTGCAATAGTACCATATGACTCTACAGTGAGTGGAAGCAATTCAAGTGGTGCTGATACTTTAAAAATTAATACCTGCACATTGTATGTAATACATAGCCAACTACTAACCCATGTTCCTCCAATGTGCAGATGAGAGAACAAGTTTTATCTCCCAAGTTATGATTCTGTAAACCTGAGTTCATTGTAGAAGGCTGTGTTAGGTCATGTGGTAAAACAATACCTATGGTTACTTAGTAAAAGCAAAAAATAAAATCCACGAAGCTCTAATTACAAAAAACACATTTTGACTTAATTTTCTGGTAATGTGACTAAAAATTTCATATTCTTCCATAATTTTTTTAAAAATTAAAACTTTGAACTGCTATATTGATTAGTGAAATTTTAACAAGAGTGGTATTGTTCTATGTAGACTTAGATGTAGCTCATCTTTAATAGCATATCCCGAGGTATGTACCCTGGAACACTACATTTTACTGTCAAAGAGAGTCAGGAAATATTACACATTCTATTCCTCTCTTGGGGACTGATAACACACATTGGCATTGGATAAGCTCCTAGAAGTTCTGCAGTTTAAATAAAATAGGTTTATTCAATCCATCATCTCCCAAGCTTATTCTATTCACAGAACCTTTTTTGTTGATGCTGTTGTTGTTTTGTGCTTAGTATCTATCAATGTCCCAGTATGATTAGTATCATAGGACATAAACCTGGAAAGCCGCGATCTATGATGATAGGAAGGAGATAATGAAAATAAGTGGGTGATACCAAAACCATTTGTATTAAATTTTGGAATACATGCTATTCACCAGCAGATTTTTCTTTTAGAATGTTACTTTTTAAAAGATAAATTTAAAAGATAATTAATTACCTACAGGTACAGCAATCATTTTAAAAGCAGATTGGGAACACACTGAGTACCAAAAAAACCACAGTATACTTGTGTAAAACCAAAGTAGGTTTTACTTATATCTGGGTTTACTTGTATAAAACCAAAGAAGGTAAGACACTTGGTGTAAAATGAGAATTGGCAATGCATATTTAATCCTCCTTTAAGATCACTTCCAAGGCATAAAGACAGTAGGAAAAAAGTGAGTAGTTCATTATTAAAAGGCTGAAGTCCAGCACACTTACACTGCCCATTCAAGCTTCTCATTCTTGATTGAGTTGTACAGAGCCTGTAAAGAGAGAAAATGAGATCAAATTATTCTTTCCATTCTGTTCCACATTTTGAATTCAGCAAATGACCAAGTAATTCCTTCCTAACAGGATAGGCGCGAAGCCCCCCCGTCAGCCATCTTGGCTTTAGAAAGGTGAATACATGGAGAGGCAAATGAGCACTGGGTGAACGTTTCATAAAACAAAGAGACTTTCACAAAGTTAAAACTGTCTTTTATCAGTAGGGCACAGTACTGTACTACATTTCGCTATCGTAACATATTAGGATGTGATTAAAATTACACTGTGCATGCTATTTCTCATATTGAAAATATGGTCTTGTAGTTTCACTCAGTTGGCCAGTGGAGTACTCCTACTTTTTTCTTTTCTTCTTTTTGTCAGTCTGAGTCTCGCCCTGTTGCCCAGGCTGGAGTGCAATGGCACAAACTTGGCTCACTGCAACCTCTGCCTCCAGGGTTCAAGTGATTCTCTTGCCTCAGTCTCCCAAGTAGCTGGGATTACAGGTGTGCACTGCCACCACACCTGGCTAATTTTTGTATTTTTAGTAGAGACGGAGTTTCACCATGTTCGCCAGACTGGTCTTGAACTCCTGTTCTCAGGTTATCCGCTCACCTCACCCTCCCGAAGTGCTGGGATTACAGGTGTGAGCCACCGTGCCTGGCCGCCCTTTTTTTTTTTTTTCCCCCTTTTTCATTATTGAAAGAAATAAAATTGTTTTCACGGCAAATTAAAGAGTAAGATACATGGTAGGGGGACTGAAGCCAGACATGGAAAAGCATCTTAGAACTGTTTTAGAGTTTCCATACCACTAACTTAAGCAGTTTTTATTACCAATGAAACATCCCAATTCTGCCTTACAGTTAAGTATTACATTGTGGTGTGTGTGTGGTTGTGGCAGCTTGAACAGAAAGCTTCTTTAGACTCTCGGTAACAATAACGGTATAGTTAAGTCAGCACAAGACTGCCACCCTGATTCTCCCAGCTCTAGCATTACAAAGGTCCTTGTAGTCAGCTTGTTCCACTATACCAACTACCAAGAAACATTTTTTTAAGAGACAGGGTCTTGCTATGTTGCCCAGGCTGCAGTGGAGTGGCTATTCACAATCATGATGATAGTGCACAACAGCTTCAAACTCCAGGGCTCAAGTGATCCTCCTGCCTCAGCTTCCTGAGCAGCTGGGACTACAGGCACATACCACAGTGTCTGGCTTTACTTTTAAATTTTAAGTAAGATGTTATAAGGAACACACAAATGCATTTCTAAGATACAAAACCACAAGAGCAAATTATAGTCAACAAAATAACTCTATGCATAACAGTATTATGATGATGTTGGAACATTTTTCCTCCAAGAATGACTTGGATCAATTAGAACTTGAAGGCTTAGCCAAGACTTCATTTACTCTGAGATAGAAAAAAGGGGGATCATATGTCATCTAACCTCTTATCTTTCAAACAAGAAAAGGCAGGTTCAGAAAGTTGTCCAAGCAGCACAGCAGAGCAGAATTGCCTTGTATTTCTATCCTTTGGCCCTTAACATTGTCTCACTCAAGCGCTTACATGTGTGTAAGCAAACCCTGCACACCAATAGTGAATTCACTTTTCAGCAAAATACTTCCAAATTCAGTACAAATTTATTTAAGATGCAGATTTTATATTATTTATGACTCAATACATGTATTCTTAGCCAGTATCTTGACAAACTTCATAAAAATTCTCCATTGTGGCTGCAATGGTCAATTCAACTCCTGAAAAATTACAGTAGTTAATAAAAACCAGGTCACATTTTTTATTTTTCAGGACATGGTATGTATTCTCAAACACAAAAGGGATAGAACATACAATTAAAATACGGAGTATACTGAGGCACAAAGACCATGCTATAAATTGGGTATTCGTTTTGAAGAACTCAGGTTTACTGAAGAGCTCCAATCTATGATACAGTTAATGTCTCAGGAGGCTGAACACCTATGGAAATGCAGAGAGAGCTGAATTCTAGCTCAAGTCTCAGTAGGGCTTTTGTTGGACAAATGCCTTTTAAATGAATTATATTACTTGCATGAGCCATTTTGAACCCACAAGTAACAGTGGGTTGAGAAACTACTAATGAAAAGAGATCATTAAAGTTTCTTTAGATATCATACTCAATATCATCCAGAGTAATTCACAATGTGGCAAAGACTTTTAAAAAATCTGTTCATAAAGGTAGATGGTTGAAATAACAGCTAAACATCTAAAATTTTTCTAATACATTCATTCCTGTTCTAGCACAAATTTTTTCCAATACTTTTGCCCTCAAGAATATTTTGCTTAAAGAGAAGTAGAATTCTAAATTTAAAAATTCTTGCTATTCAATCAGCCAGATAGCTCATGAAGATAATCTATTACAAAGCATCTTGCCGAATTCCACAGACTTGCAGTACTGCAGATCAAGTCCTCTCATTGTGTAAATAACATAGATTTTTTTTTTAATTGTAGCATGCCGAATCCAAACAGTGGATGTCATCCCTATTCTTTTCAATTGCAAAATTGCAAAAGAATTTTCCTCGTTCTTTGTAGTGCTTTATCATGATTCACTATTTTTCTTAATAAAAGGAAGACACTTTACAAATGCATTCAAAACTTAAATACACTCTCTACACAACTTCCCATCTTTTTATCTACTCAGCCTAGTTAAGAAATGAATTCCCTTGATTCTTCTTTACCTCTAGTCTGACAGTCATTACTTCCTTTCCCGTGTAGCCTAGATGTCATGGTCTCTCACTTCCACCAGTCTAGTTAATATCTTCAACTTCTTTGTTCTGCTGCTGTACATGAAAATATTAATAGATACTATAAATTTTTTTTTTTTTTTTTGGAGACAGGGTCCTGCTTAGTTGCCCAGGCTGGAGTACAGTGGTGCAGTAATAGCTCATTACAGCCTCAAAATCCTGGGCTCAAGGGATCCTCCTGCCTTAGCCTTCTGAGTAGCTATGGTTCCACCTATATAACTCTTGATTAATCCTGCTCTGATTTCTCCATATGAAAATCCTACAGATTAGTTAAGATTTCTTTTACTTTCAAATGTCAAATACCTAAACACTGCCTTAAGGGTAAGGAGGTCTAATAATTAATGTAGTCAGATCATAAAAAAGTATGCATGTAGTAGCCTCAGGGGTCCAGGAATTTCTCTCTCATCTCAATTCTCCTCTTTCTACTCCAACCAACTCCAGTCCTTGTTTATCCACTAACAAGAAACGCATCCAAAACAAGCAACACCTTTTCACAGCTTGGCTCTCTCAATAGTAACAACAACAAACTAGTTCTTTCTCCCAGCTCCAGTATGAAAGGCCCCAGGAGAGGTTTAGTTCCCCATCCTTCCCATGGACGGATCTGTGTGGCTAGGAGATAAAGTTCTATGACTCGGCCCATCTCTGAAGCCCAGTGGACTGGGGGGTTGCGGGGAGGTGGGTATTAATGAGGGGTAGCACTGAACTTCGCGGTCTCCCCAATTTGTATGTGACTAATTCAGGACTACTAGAGAAAATTAAACAATAGAACAAATTAATGCCATTGAATATTCATCAACTGAAGCTTCAGCAGGGTCTTCATTCATGAGGTTCTTGCCATCTTCTCTAAAATGCATCTGTACTAGCACCTGTTTCTCCTTTCTGATGGTAAGGGAAGAACCAACAGAATGGGATTTCAGAACTGAACTTGGAGATCACGAAACAGAGGTTTCCTCACAAGGATGAGGAAATGAAATCCCAAGTTAATTAACTTCTCTCCACGTCCCATAGCTGGTTGTCACAATCACCGACTCAAGTAAATAACACTTCATGTTTATATCAGCTAACTACATTCTCTCCTCCTAAGACCAAACCTTATGGCATCATATATGCCTGGCCAAAGTCAGAGCCCGTTTGAAAAGATAATAAGACTTGTGCCTCTCTTAGAATATATTCAAATAATCTGGTAATGTTCTATTCTTAAAAGATGAGCTTTAAAGAGCCACCGTTGCTAGGACACATGCTGGAAGTGACTTTGTCAGAGAGGAAGATGGGCTGGCTGCGCTGGTCCTATACTCTCAGTCCATTTAGGACCAAAAGCATTTGCCATGAAAATGGTTAAAACTGGAGGCGTAGTCTACGGCTCAGAAAAACAACTTATCTGCAGCTCTGCCAGGGGTTATCTGGCCTAGCCCCAAGACGGCAGGGTTTGTGAGGAAACATTGCTATGGACTGGTAGTTAGAGATAAGGGGGGCAAGTTACCACATGGACCTTAATGGGACAGGATAGCCCACATCAATACATACAGTGAAGCGATAACTCACTGTGAAAGGCTGAAGAATGCCCCCCACAAAGATGTCCAGGTCCCATTCTCTAGAACTTGTGAATGTTACCTTATATGGCAAAAACTTTAAAGATGTGATTAAGTTAAAGAACTTGAGACGGGGAACGTACGTGGGTGGGCTCTAAATGCAATCACAAGTGTCTTTATAGAAGAAGGCAGACGGAGATTTAAGAAAGACAGAAAAGAAGGCGACATGAAGAGGAATATGGAAATTAGAGTAATACACACATAACTCAAAGAATGCTGGCGACCACCAGAGGTTAGAAGAGGCGAGGAAGAGATTTTTCTCCTGGACCCTCCAGAGGATGAAAAGCCCTGTCGACCTCTTGATTTCAGACTTCTGGTCTCTGCAATTGTGAGAATGCATTTCTGTTTTTTAAGACACTAAGTTTGTGGTAATTTGTTACAGCAGCCGAAGGAAACCAATACTCCAGGGTGCAAGAGAAAATACCCAGCAAAGAATGATGATATACCCACAGATGGATTTTAAGAAATAGTTCCAGCGTCAGTTCCTAGGTCAGATAGTCCTTCACCACAGTGGTCTTATCTAAACATGTGACAGTGCACACAAGAATCAACTGAGGAACTTTTTAAAACACTGATTATTGTGCCCTGTCCTAGATCTACCAAATCAGCTCCTTGGATGAGGAAAATGCGTGAATATTTCTAAATGCTCCACATGTAACTCTGATTGGAAGCCTTGGTTAAAAAAATCACTGCTTTGCAAGCTTACCAATCTTTTATCTAACTGCAATTTCTGTAACTTAACCCCGGAGCCAGATAACAACCATATGCCTCTCTTGACACTAACCAGGATAGAACGACTCTTTGAATTTGAAGATCATCATTTTTAAGAATGAAAAAGCAAAGGAAATTGCTTAAATTACAGAGGTAAACGTATTCTGGTCTAAATTTACTTTTAAGTCTTTGTTCCTTACTTTTGGTTGCTTCTCAGAGAAGATAAAATGCAATTTTATTCAAGGCTTTAGCGCCGTCATCGCCAGCCCACACAGGGTTCTCTGAAGCTTTTCTACATTACCATGCATTGTGTAACCGTGAGTCTCTCTTTTTCTCTCTCCAACATATTTTGCACAGTTGATGGAATCCGTGTATTTTAGTTCAATAATCTCTAAACTCCAATTAATTTTTTTCTCTGCGGGCCCTGAATCATTATAAAAAGTATGGAGGATATCACAGCTTCCACTTTCAGTGAAACTGACAGTGACCGCAGTGGAATTTGTACTCAGAAAGAATTATGACACCATCCATACCACAATTCCCTCTTTCAAATGCTATGCTGGCTCTCATGCAGACACTCAGATCAAGCAGACTGTTAAGTATAGAATTAAATATATACCACTCTGGCAGAGTTATCAGAGAAAAAGCATGTTTAAAAAAGACATTGGTCAAAAATTAATGATAAAACCAGTTAATAGATGAATATCAAAATGGTTAGAAAAGCTCAAAATACTTTGCAGCGGTCTTCAACTTTTATTGTCTTGTCTATGCCTTAAAATAATGTTGAAAAACCGCACTATTTCTCACTATAGGAAGCTTCTCCAAAACTAGTATTTGGAATTGACTCTTTTTTTGCCCCCTTCCGACCAGTGGGGGTGTTACACCTTGCAATGTACCAAATAAGGCTATAGGTGAGGTTTTTTTTTTTGTTTTTTTTTTTTTTCCTTAAGTGGCAAAGGGCAATTGTTAAGCAGAGGTGCAAAAGGAGAAATAGCCTGAAGGCTTGACCACAAGAGAATTCAAAGGTAGATCCATTTTAGGGAGAAGAACATACAGAAGATGAGTTTCTGGAAATTGATTCCCTTTAGCTATCTGTGTTCTCCCATACCCACTGGACAGTTTTCATATACCCAACTGTAAAGAGCACCACATTAGAGAATGTATATTCATAAGCAACCTGGTTAACATTCATCTTTTCAGTTCTTATTTAGGGTGACAGAACATGCTTGAATTTGCTTTTCTGTGTGTGTTTTTTTTTTTTTACTTCTATGGTCAGGCATAGTTTTGGAATCGAGTTAACATGTAAACAGAGCTGAAATCTGTGTCTTGGACAATTAATCTTGTGTTGTGATACACTTCCAAACACAGTCACAGTCGCAAAAGCACCTCACCATGAATACATGTCCCAGCACAAATTCATATTAATGAACACTAGAAAATTAATTTCAAAGCCCTTATCTTATTGAAAGAGAATCTGAAGTACAATTAATATGTATAATTCATCATGTAATCATTTTTAAGTACATCCTAGAGGCTAGGCAGGCATTTTGCTAGGTACGGATTAATCTGTTCTGCCTTCAGAGGCCTCTTATATAAGGAATACAAAATGTGCTGCTAACCCTGACTGAACTTCACCTAGTGAAGAATTAGTCAGCTAATGGAGTCAACTAATTTTTTTCCTACTTACAATGTGCGAGACACTTTCACACACAGTATCTAATATGCCACATTATGTTATACATATTTTCTTGAGAGAAAAATTTAATAAAAGAGAGAACAGATCTAACCTTATGAGCAAAGAATTTGAAACGGGTGGGTGGAGCACCTGTTATGGACTTGCACATTTAAGACAAATCGATTGATCTGGCCCTCATTTTCTTTATATGCAATAGGAGAGGGCTGCATAAAGTTAGTTCTTTGCTCACTTCCAGATCTACTACTTTACAATTCTACTTCAGAAAGACCTTAGCTATCACTCAGCTAAACTCCCAAACTAGTCCTTTCTTTACTCTCTGCTCCCTTTTCCTGTGTTGCTCACTAAATATTTTTTTTTGCCATGGTTTTTGATCAATAACATCACTACCTGCTCTCAAATCCCAAGCACAGCTTTTATAGATTAATAAGTGCATATCTTAAAATTGCAAATGAACAAACAAGAATGGGAGAGGGAGTGGGAGCTATAGTAAAGTCAGAGAAATGTTAAGAGGTGGGGGAAGGGGAGCAGTGGGACTCCCACTGCCTCTTGTCAAATGCACCTTTCTGAGCTACAACAGTTTGAACCTCCATTCCTTCATTATTACTGAAGAAAAATAAGGTAGCCAAAGACAGTACTAACTAAACACTCCTGCCAAAGAATATGGCCAGCATTTCTGGAGATGCACAAAATCAAACCTGAAAGTGAAGGTCGGGTGCAGTGGCTCACAAATGTAATCTCAGCACTTTGGGAGCCGAGGAGGGTGGATCTCTTGAGCCCAGGAGTTCAAAACCAGCCTAGCCAACATGGGGAAACCCAGCCTTTACTAAAAACACAAAAATTTGCCAGGTGTGGTGACACGTGCCTATAGTCCCAGCTACTTGGAGGCTGAAGAAGGAGGATTGCTTGAACCCGGCAGGTGAAGGTTGCAGTGAGCCAAGATCATGCCACTGCACACCAGCCTGGGAGAGAGAATGAGACTTTTGTCTCAAAAAAAACAAAAAGCGAAAAAATAAACTGAAAAAAATGTAATTGCTAATTATCTTTTGTACTAACATAATACTTCAAACTTTTACTAACGTGTGTATGCATTCATTCATTTATTTTTGGGGTGGACTTCATCAATAAGATGTATTCAAACACAGCACATTCCTCCTAAACTACTTTTGCTTCACCTTGAGATTACCTTCTATTGAACTGGCTGTTGTGTCTTAGAGAAAGGGTCTTAAATATGCTAGTATGAATAACACTATTCCAAATGTAAACAAAACATTAAGATTGCTGCTAAATTCTTTGTAGAGCAAAGGTTTTAAGTACAGGGATACCTCACTGTATCGTGCTTTGCTTCACTGAGCTTCACGTATACTATATTGCTTTACAACTTGAAGGTTTGTGGCTACCCTGTTTTGAGCAAGTCTGTTGGTGCCATTTTTTTTCCAGCAGCATGGTTTCACTTCGTATCTCTGTCACATTTTGACAATTCTCACAATTCAAATATTTGCATTATTATTATATTTGCTATGGTGATCAGTGACCTTTGATGTTACTACTGTCATTGTTTTGGGAAGTCACGAACCATGTCCATATACGATGGTAAACTTAATAATGTCATGTGTTCTGAGCAATGCACTGACCAGCTGTTCCCTGAGATACAACAATATTGAAGTTAGGCCAATCAGTAATCCTGCCATGGCCTCTAACTGTTCAAGTAAAAGGAAGAGTTGCATGTCTCTCACTTTAAATCAAAAGCTAGAAATGATTAAGCTTAGTGAGGCTAAGGCTGGGCTGTAGGTGAGGTTTCTTGCACCCATTAATTAAGTTGTAAATGAAAACAAAAAGTTCTTCAAGAAAATTAGAAGTGTTACTCTAGTGAACACACAAAATATAAGAAAGCGAAACAGCTTTATTGCTGATATGGAGAAAGTTTAAATGGTCTGGATAGAAGATCAAACCAGCCACAACATTCCCTTAAGGCCAAAGCCTAATTCAGAGCAAGGCCCTAACTCTCTTTCATTCTTCAAAAGCTGAGACAAGTGAGAAAGCTGCAGAAGAAAAGCTTGAAGGTAACAGAGGTTGGTTCATGAGGTTTAAGGAAACACGTAGACGCCGTAATATAAAAGTACACGGTAAAGCTGCAACCGGTGATGGAGAAGCTGCAGCAAGTTATCCAGAAGATCCAGCTTAGATCACCAATGAAGGTGGTTATACTAAACAATCTTCAATATATACAATATATTTTTTCAATATATACAACATTTTCAATATATACAAAACAGCCTTTTATTGGAAGACAATGCTATCTAGGACTTTGATAGCTAGAGAGGAGAAGTCA
Source organism: Chlorocebus sabaeus (assembly GCF_047675955.1). Lineage (NCBI taxonomy): Eukaryota > Metazoa > Chordata > Mammalia > Primates > Cercopithecidae > Chlorocebus > Chlorocebus sabaeus. The sequence goes on from NC_132911.1 coordinate 18,153,859, forward strand.
ATGCCTGCCTACAAAGCTTGAAAAGTCAGGCTGACTCTCTGTTAAGGGCAGTGCAGCTGGTGACTTGAAGCTGAAGTCAGTGCTCATGTATCATTCTGAAAATCCTGAGGCCCTCACTCTGCCTTTGCTCTTTAAATGTAACAAAAAAGCCAGGATGGCAGCATATCTGTTGACAGAGTGGTTTGCTAAATATTTTAAGTCCATTGTCGAGATACATCGTTCAGAAAAAAGGATTCCTTTAAAAATGTTACTGCTCATTAAGACAGCACCTCATCACCCAAGAACTCTGACAGAGATGTATAAGGAGATGACTGTTGTTTTCATGCCTGGTAACACAACATCCATTCTGCAGATCAAGGATCAAGACGTAATTTCTACTTCCAAGTCTTATTATTTAAATACATTTCACAAGGCTGTAACTGCCATAGATAGTGACTCCTCTGATGGATACGGGCAAAGTGAACTGAAAACCTTCTCGAAAGGATTCATCACTCTGGATGCCTTCAAGAACATCTGTGATTCATGGGAGGTCAAAATATCAACATCAACAGGAGTTTGGAAGAAGTCGATTCCAACCCTCATAGAATGACTTTGCAGGGTTTGAGACGTCAGCAGAGGACGTCACTGCAGATGTCGTGGAAACAATAAGACAACTAGAATTAGAAGTGGAGCCTACAGATATGACTGCGTTGCTGCAATCTCAGCGTAAAACTTGAACAGATGAGGACTTGTATGGATGAGCAAAGAAAGTCGTTTCTTGAGATGGAAACTACCCCTGGTGAAGATGCTATGAACACTGTTAAGATGACAAAAAAGGATTTAGAATATTAAATAAATACAGGTAATAAAGCAGCAGCAGGGTTTGAGAGGACTGACTGTATTTTTGAATGAAGTTCTACTGTGGGTAAAATGCTAACAAACAGCATCAAATGCTACACAGAAATCTTTCATGAAGGAGTCTACAGCTGGGCGTGTGTGGCGCGCATGCCAATGGTCCCAGCTATTTGCGAGGCTAAGGTGAGAAGATTGTTTGAGCCTGGGAGATCAAGGCTGCAGTGAGCTGTGATCATGCCACTGCACTTCAACCTGGGTGACACAGCAAGACCCAGTCTTAAAAAACAAACAAACTAATGATGCAGCAAGCTTAATTATTGTCTTATTTTCAGAAATTGCCACAGTCACATCAACCTTCAGCAGCCACTACCCTGATCAGTCAGCAGCCATCAACATCAAGGTGACACCCTCCATAAGCAAAACGATGACAACTTGCTGAAGGCTCCAATGACACACATAATAAACTATAGTGTAAACAGAACTTTTTTTTTGAGATAGTCTTTGTCACCCAGGCTGGAGAGCAGTAGCATGATCTCCACTTACTGCAACCTCCGCCTCCCGGGTTCAAGTGATTCTCCTGCCTTAGCCTCCTGAGTAGCTGGGATTATAGGTACATGCCACTGAGTCCTGTTTATTTTTGTATTTTTAGTAGAGACAGGGTTTCGCCATGTTGGTCAAGTGGTCTTGAAATCCTGACCTCAGGTGATCCGCCGGCCTTGGCCTCCCAAAGTGCTGGGATTAAAGGTGGTGCTACCGCACCCAGCCGTGTAAACATCACTTTTATATGCACAGGGACACCAAAAAATTCCTGTGGCTTGCTTTATTGCGATATTTGTTTTATTGCTGTGGTCTAGAACTGAACCTGTAATATCTCCAAGGTCTGTCTGTTTAAAGAATTTTTCCCCTAGTTACAATCGTAAACATCTAATGAACTGGTTAGAACATTAAGTCCAAATGCTGGTTCATCATCAAAAAACAAACTAAGGGTTAAAACTCAAATATCTGTAGAAATAGGCAGCTAATAAGTCAGGAAGGCCAGGGAGAGACTCCAGGGGTTTAGAGAAAGCTCCATGTACAAGGAAAGCTAGTACTGAGCTGTAGCCTGATTTCAACCAACTGGGAATGCAGCTTCACTATTGCTTTTTTTTTTTTTTTTTTTTTGAGAAGTAGCTAGAAGCACCAACTATTCAAGGCTGGCAAATTTCCAAGCGTGGCAACAGAGAGAGCAAGGTAAGCTACCGTGGGTCAGACAAGCACATCCATTGTCGAAGAGGACACCAATTTTGAAACAGATTGGAATGATACGATTAGAAATTGTAGGGAGGAAACAGTAAGAATCGCTGAACAAACATGGCAAAATTTCCAATTTTTGATTTACAGACAAACTTCTGAATATCTGATGTTTCGCCTGGTATTTCTGAAGCTGTGATGATGTTCTAACCATTTCAAATAACTGATCTTCCTCTGATAATAATAAAACTATCAATGAGGTCCCACTACGTGACACTGCTAAAAGTCTTTCACTTCATCTCACTGAACTCTCACAGCAATAAATTTTATTTTGAATACTGTAATAGTATAGCATATGGTATAAGTATTAATACAGTAAAGTATTTTATAACAGCTAGAAGACTAATTCACGTTTGTAACACTTATAATAGTATAAATAAATCTCTTCAAACCATTCATTTATTTATTCATATATTCAGTTGAACAGTTATTTATTTAGGCATCATGAATCCAGTGGTGAACAACAGACACAGAACTTAGATTTGAGTGGGGTGGAAGCAGATAATAAATAAGAAAAATAACAGATGACGATAATTCTGTCACTTTCTGGTAGGCTACCAGATAATTATTATAAGGTGATTAGAATAAAGTCACTGGAAAGAGTAGCTGTAGCCTGGATGGTCACAGAAGGCCTCTTGGCAAGGAAACATAAGACATGAGTGACCAGAAGCAGCCACGCAAACATGTGGGGAGCGAGGTAAGCAGCTCCTGAACACCACTGAGCCGGGCAGGTCTGAGAAACCCAGCGAGGCTGGTGCGGCTGGAGCATGTGGGCCCAGGTGTGGTGTGAGACAAGGGAAAATGGGGAAGCAGGTCCTGAAGGGCTTTTAAGCCAGAAAAGTTAGGGGTTTACCCTGTGCTGGCCAGGTGACCACTAGAGGATTTTAAGCAGGAGAGTGACCTGCTGTAATTCATGTTTTTAAAGGGAGGCCCCGCTTCTGTGTGGAGAAAGGATTGTGAGAGAGAAAGGGAAATAGCAGTGAGACAGGTGGAATCCGGGTGAGAGGTGAGGTGACCTGACTGGGGCGATGGCAGGCAGTGGTGGATCTGGTACGGCTCAGGCTGTTTTTCTAAATTACAGGAGAAAGCTGTACCATTTTCAAATACCTCAAGCACAAGTAAAAAAATTGGGTACGATGAACAGTTTCAACAGTACCACCAGAAATAATACTGTTAGTCATGAATATTTAAAGTTATTTAAGCTAAGGAGAAGGTAAATACATTAAGAGAGAAAGGAAAAAAGTAAGGTGTAAAACATTGTTATGGTATGTTTTCATTCTGTGGGGGAAAATTTGAGCATCTGGGCACGAATAAAACATTTCTGAGGGGATCCACACAACCCCACTGACAACGACTGACTCTGACACAGCAACTCAGTGGCAGGGTGGGGGGACTTTTCAATGTATAATCTGGACAATTTGAATGTTGACCACACAGTGTACACATTGCTTCTTCGATGAAAAATAGAGATGACACTAGATTTTATGCTCCTTGCAGATGAGATCAAGTCTTCCATCTCCCTCGGTCTCCATAATGCCTCATAAGTTGTCTTGACCACAGCAAGTGTTTCATGTGCTGAGAAGGCAAGGGCTTCAGTGAGGATGATGCTGTATAACACAATTATGATGGGCGGCAGCAAAGGCAAGAAAAAAAGAATAATGAGCTAGAAAGCAACAGACCTGGATTCATGCCTCCTTCTACATCCTAGGAAGTAACTAGGATGACTCCACTTCGCTGATTTAGGAGCTGGAGGTTAGACAGATTGTTGCTTGGTGTAGGCTGAAAGTTACCAGATCAAATGCAAGATGCTCAGTTAAATCTGAACTTCAGATAAGTAGTAACATTTTGAGCATAAGCATGCCCTCCAATTTTACCTGAGACACACTAAAATTTGTCTAAAATTAAAATTTACTGGGGTGTTCTGTATTTTTATTTGTGAAATCTGGCAACCCTACGCCAGCCACAACTGAAATAGATGACGGACTGATTTTAGAGCCCATATTTTCATTCACGACTTTACACTCTTTTCATGTCCTTCCCAACATAGACTTGCCATGACTACATCAAAATCCTCTCCAGAAGAGTCTATGTATTCCACGAAGAAAAGGTATTCTCATTGAACTCACTGACGTACAGATAGGAAGATAGCAACATACATTATCAAAGCACCCTCATCTTTCTTTAATCTCATGTAGACATTAAATACAACCATCTAAAAAACATTATAAGAATGTGCTTTAATGCAGAAATCCAAGAGCCTAACACCTTGGAAAGAAGTTATGGGGGCCGGGCGCGGTGGCTCAAGCCTGTAATCCCAGCACTTTGGGAGGCCGAGACGGGCGGATCACGAGGTCAGGAGATCGAGACCATCCTGGCTAATACAGTGAAACCCCCACTCTACTAAAAACACAAAAAACTAGCCGGGCGAGGTGGCGGGCGCCTGTAGTCCCCGCTACTCGGGAGGCTGAGGCAGGAGAATGGCGTGAACCCGGGAGGCGGAGCTTGCAGTGAGCTGAGATCCGGCCACTGCACTCCAGCCCGGGCGACAGAGCAAGACTCCGTCTCAAAAAAAAAAAAAAAAAAAAAAGAAGTTATGCAGTTATGGTCTGAGTGAATAAAGGTTAATGTCCAAAGTATTCTTCAGCAGACGTAACTATTCTCCTGTGGGAGCACCATCATTCTAAAAGCCATTGTGTTCATAGTCATCTCCTGATTTTGTTTTTAACTTTTATACCCTGATCCTCTGAAACTGTAATTTATTAATTTATAAAGAAACTTGGCTAATTTAGACAGCTAAGCCATATCAATGAAAAACATAACCATTACCAGTATTTTCAACGAAGATTCTGGAATGTACTTGCTGAAATTTGTTATGTCCCTCTTGTTGGTAAGCCTTAACTGTTGGAAAGTAGCAGGAATGTACCATAATAAAAAATGCTATATGAGAACATAAGGAAAACAAAAATTTAAAGTGACCTTGTAAATATATGCAGTATTTTTTAAATACCCAAGAAAAATGATCAATAATATTTAATGACTATGGACATGATGAAGTTAATGTGCACAGTTTATTAAAAAAAATTTGCTGGGTAATAAGCAGAGCCCTTTCAAATAAATGGCCTGTTAAAAAAAACAATCCCTGGGGGACTTTGACATTTAGAGAGAATGCCAGGCCTGGCATTTGTTCCCTGTCATTTCCATGCATTAGACAAAGCAACAAAGACAAATCAAATGGAAATAGGTTTTATTCAAAACGATCAATACGAACAAATTAAATAATCTTATCCAGTGGATAGCAGGCTTCAAATTTCATAAACAGGAAAATTTGCAAAAGAAATTTTAGGGAACTACACAGAATTGTCAGTTTTTCGTTTTGCTAAGTGAGAAAATAATTTTTTAAAAGAAACAAAGCATGAACTACTATCAGTATTGCTGTATAAAAATAAGTTGCATGGACAATCTCATAAAAATAAGTTGCATGGACAACTGTTTCTCAAGAAAGGACCAGTCTTTCACTGATATTTTGCTATAGACCAAAACTCTGACAGCAACTAGCAGCAGAACGTGGTCAAGTCTGATAACTGCTAGAGTATAGTCTTAGAAGAGATGAAACCTTTTGCTTTTCTTAAAAAGTAGTCTCTATTACCTGGCATTTGTTAAACACAAAGTTAATTAAGATAAACAAAAGCCATTCTAGTCACTGAAAATTACTCCAGTCTCATATGTACCTATATATGCTGTCTATATTCCTTCTGATTCATTTAAAAATTTTTCTCAAGGCAATATACGTATATCATTTATATAATCAAAAATTACTAAAAGGTATGTAATACAAATAATCTTTTAACTTCACCTCTGATTCTTGCTGCTCAAAAGTAACCTCTCTCAATCTCTTTTTGTTTTTTTGACTACTGACTTTCTATTGCTGAACTCTGGAAAGAGAACATTTATTTAGTTCTCTTAACACAAACACACTCCCACCCACCCACCCACTCACCCACACCCACATACCCTGCCCTTCTCTTCCTTCCACTCCCATATTAAAATCATACCACAATCACAATTTGGAGGTTCATGAATTTTCAGTCCTCATAGTATTATGACTACACAGATATTATTCATGGGGTAGAACACTAGGCTATGTTTCCATTTTCTGTAAGATTTTTTATTTCCCTAGAGTTCATCATTATCTTATGTTGTTGTTGTTTACTCAGTTTTCTACGACTCTATCTCTATGTCAACTTCACACCCTCCAGCAGGCATTCCGTCAGTGCCATGGTTGGAAGCATATCTCTTGGCATCGTCTCTGCCCCCACTCCTCTAACCCGGTTGGTTTCTATCTCTGGCAGAGCTGTTGTCCCAGGCTTCCCCTTTGCCATCGTCCTGGGGATTCCCTCTCCCTCTCTGGTCTTAAATTTCCTGCCCACTGGACACCATGTCTTCTCTTTCACTTCTTCAAGTAACTGGAAAAAGTACATGAGAAAGTAGAGAGGGAGGAGACTCCCTGCTGTGAAACGTTTATACCTTTCACTGAATCCTGCTTTTTTCAATGTGGGGATCTCCCTGTGGGCCTCCATTGAACCTAATTTCGTAAGTTCAAAACCTCTGGGTTAAACTCATCAGAGAGAAAGAACAGCAAATGATAGGGTGGGCAGTGGGGCATGCTGGCTCACACCTGTGATCCCAACAATTCGGGAGGCCAAGGCTGGAGGATTGCTTGAGCCCAGAAGTTCAAGACCAGCCTGGGAAACAAAGCAAGACCCTACCTCTACAAAAAAATTAAAAAATTAGCCGGACATGGTGGTGTGTGCCTGTAGCTCCTGCTACTCTGGAAGCTGAGTACTCGGGAGGATCCCCTGAGCCCAGGAAGTTGAGGGTGCAGTTAGCTGTGATCATACCACTGCACTCCAGACTGGATGGAAGAGTGAAAGTTGTCTCAAAAAAGAAAACAAAATGGTGGGAGGAAGGGTATGCGGCTATCAAAGCAGGGGAGGGCATTCAGAAGGTCAATTTACTAATTTTAGAGGCTTTAAAGGGCTGTCCTCATTCAACTCACTGCTCTCAGAGGTAGCCAGTGGCCCCCGGTTCCTGGGCCTTTCCTGCATGCATTCTGTGGGGACAAACTGGTCTATTTCTTTCTTTGGTATGTGGGGTCCAATTTTTTCTGTGGAACTAAAATAGTCAACACGTCTATCCGGTTTCCATCTTTCAAAGTTTGCTGATGTTTTGACAAAATCCTCTCTCATTCTTTGTGTCCTTGAAGGTCTATGAGTCCTACTGTCATTTTAGTGGAGTTTAGGTGAGTGTAAAGATAAAAGTACATTGTTAGCTTAAACTCTAATTTAAGAGTTAAGTTTTTTGCTGTATCCAAATACCACTTAATCACAGTCTAAGAGATCACAGCAGGGGGCTGATGAGGCACAGAAAATCTCCTCAAAACACTGCCCAACCCTAGTAAGAGTACTGCGAATGGCCTTTCTATTTTACCTCTTTTTAAGAGAGTATATTAAGAAAGAGAAGTGTGGCCAGATGTAGTGTCTCATGTCTGTGATCCCAGCACTTTGGGTGGCCGAGGTGGGAGAAGCACCTGAGGTCGGGTGTTCAAGACCAGACTGGGCAACATTGTAAGTCCTCTGTCTCTACAAAAAAATTAAAATATTAGCCAGGAGTGGTGACATGTGCCTGTAGTGCTAGTTACTCAGGAAGCTGAGGCGTGAGGATTATATGAGGCCAGGATTTCAGGGCTACATTGAGCTACGTTCTCACTACTGCACTCCAGCTTGGGTGACACAGTTAGACCCTGCCTCCAATTAAAAAAAAAAAATGAAACAATAGGCCAGGTGTGGTGGCTCACGCTGGTAATCCCAGCACTTTGGGAGGCCAAGGCAGGAGGATCATGAGGTCAGGAGATCGAGACCATCCTGGCTAACACTGTGAAAGCCTGTCGCTACTAAAAATACAAAAAATTACCCGGGCGTGGCGGCAGGTGCCTGTAGTCCCAGCTACCAGGAGGCTGAGGCAGGAGAATGGCATGAACCCAGGAGGCAGAGCTTGCAGTGAGCCAAGATCGTGCCACTGCACTCCAGCCTGGGCGACAGAGCGGGACTGTCTCAAAATAAATAAATAAATAAATAAATAAAATAAAAAAATAAAAAAAAAATTAAAAAAGAAACGGTAAAAAAAGTGTCATAAATCTATACAAATCTGCTGGTACTTTATCTGTCCCTCTGAGTGACAGTCAATAGCTGCTTCTCTCAAAGTACTTTCCTGTATCTCTATGTCTAGTTAGGTAGGACCCCAAGCCTTTAGATTTACTTATGCTGGGAGATCTTAGAAGAAAACTGTAATGAAAAACTCAACAGGGATTCGTTCCCCTGTCATGAGTCACTGGGGTACCAGGATCTAGGGAAGGTCTTACTGCTTCCTGTAAACACCTCGGCCGGTCCCAGTGGATTTCTGAGGAGTAGAGCTGACGCTGACACCACCAAACTGCAGCTGAGTGCAAGGAGGAGATTAGACTGCTTCAGACAGCTACATAATCTAATTTATTTACTGTAATCAAACACACACTTGGCTCACCCGATTTGAATGTGGCAATAATGAGTACAGTAATGTTTCCAGTGTCTTGGGTGGCATTTCACGTTGTAAAACTTAACTGCAGGCTACAAACAATGGCATGTCATACGGGGAGTCAGGCTAGAGCTACAGCCTCAGCAAGCCCATTCGGAAAAATTGTGACATGAAGCATTTCAAAGAATCTACCTAGAAAAACAAATTCCACTGATATCAGGTGATCTACGTGCCCAAACAGGTACCATCAGAACACGGTACAGCGGCTTTAAAAAATAAAATAAAATCTGCTTGAATGATAGTTAAGGCAAAAGCTTAAGAATCTGAATTAAAATTAGTGTTAGAAGAGTAACTTCCATCATAAATTAGTATCATAAATTAACAAGCAGGAAGCCATCTTGCTCAGCTACTCCTGGTCTCTGCATCACTACGGATGAGTAAATAAAAAGTATTTTCCAAAAATCTCCTATTAGACTGTAAGCTGAATGCAATCCCTAAGCTCCAAACCAGTCATGATCTAACAACAGGTTGCAGAATATCTTGTCATCATACATACTCCCACACAGAAGCTCCTTATGGTTAACTTCAGGTTATCATGACGCTACGAAACTCCCTGATCTTTGGCAGTGACTATATTTAAAATGCAAGTATATGTATTTTTTCTCTTTCAACTCCTATCATTATTGCACAGATTTTTCTTTTTCCTTTCCCTGGATTCTGAAAACGATATTACATTAAGCTTGCCAGGAATGACAGCATGGACCAGCATTTTATCTACAATGTTCAAATACTGCATGGAAATTCTCAAACACCTGCTTTCGTACACCTTCCCCAGAAGAATGTGTTCAAATACAGCCTACTCATAAACGGAGGGGAGCAAGAATGCAGTATGGCATTGGGAGTCAGAGATGACACAGAACAGGAGTGGGACATGGTTTCTCCTTCATATATTTTTTTCTTCCTCTCTTCACAAAACCCACACCTCTACCTCACTGATGCTATACCCGCTAACCTTGAGGAATTTTGCCACACAAAGAAAATCACCATTCTTCTCTACTCTCATAATGTTTAAATATGCCTTTCACTTAGAGAATTCCAGAAACTGGTCTTAGGAGATTTAACACGAAACCAAGATTGTGGAGTGTCCCACCCAGAGTAGGAAATGCCGAACAGTTGATTTATAGCCTTATTGCTGCTGCCCAGAGCACCAAGAAACCCATCACTCGAGGTAACTATTACAACCAGACACGCTGACCTGCATACCCTACCCCTCTTGGTGCTTTGCCCAGCCTGTATACTTTAGCTCTGATAACAGTATCTGTGCTCTGCCTAATGAAAAAATCTCTACCAGCTTCCCCCCCCCCCACTCCCTGCAGAGCCAGTCAGAGAGAACCCTGTGCCTCACCTCTGCTGTCTCCCTTGTGCTTGAGCACAAGCCCTGATTTAAAAGGCTTGTCTGGGAAATCGGCCTGGCTCCATGTTAATTTCCATTAAATGGGAAGCCAAAGAGCCTACGGTTGTAATAGAGACACCCAAACCAAACACATCACCTACACTTCACTCAAGTGAAAATGGGTAATTAGTGATGGTGAAGATCTGCTGTTAATTATATTCAAGGGTCAAGAAATATCATTCTATCAGGACCATAGTTTGTTCAACATTTACTCCTAAATAATCATTTGAGCAACCTTAAAAAAAGACATTTATTCATGTGAAAGTACCAGCAGGATTTGAGAAATTCACAGACACAGAGGAACTGGAGGAAGGAGGGAAATTAAGAGGTGGGGGGCAAGGGGGAGCGCTAACAAACCAACCCAGTAACAAAAACCAGTGTCAGTTTGCTAGCTTTCCTAACAAAAATAAAACCAGGTCAGCGCAGTGGCTCACGCCTTAAATGCCAGCATTTTTGGAGGCCAAGGAGGTCAGATCACATGAGGCTAGGAATTAAAGACCAGCCTGGTCAACATGGCAAAACTCCATCTCTATTAAAAATAAAAAAAATAACTGGGTGTGGTGGTGCATGAGAATCACCTGAACCCAGGAGGAGGAGGTTACCGTGAGCCCAGGTCACGCCACTGCACTCTGGCCTAGGAGACAGAACAATATTGTGTAAGGAGTGAAAGATTTTATTTTGGGGCAAGTCTGACTCAAGTCATCCACTTAAGGGAATAAATAGCTATGGATGATGAAAACAATACAGATAATGAAAATCTGTAGAACTACGTCCCTGAAGAAGCCAGGTCTCTTTTTAAGATCTTCTTTGGCTAACGATCACATTAAAACATTAGAACACGTTGGCCAGGCGTAGTGGCTCACGCCTGTAATCTCAGCACTTTGGGAGGCCAAGGTGGGTGGATCACGAGGTCAGGGGATCGAGACCATCCTGGCTAACATGGGGAAACGCTGTCTCTACTAAAAATACAAAAAATTAGCTGGGCATGGCGGCGGGTGCCTGTAGTCCCAGCTACTCGGGAGGCTGAGGCAGGAGAACGGTGTGAATCCGGGAGGTGGAGCTTGCAGTGAGCCGAGATCAGGCCACTGCACTCCAGCCTGGGCAACACAGCGAGACTCCGTCTCAAAAACAAACAAACAAACAAACAAAAAACAAAAAAACCTCAAAACATTAGAACATGTTAGTCTGGCAGAATAATACCTGGAGGCAAAGTATAACTTCCTGGAACACAAGAAGTACAGAGTAAACACAGAAAAGCCAATAAAAGAAAAATACACTTCTGGAGATAAAATTGTTTTTATCTTTGCACTACCAGATTTACTTTGTTCAAGACACCGCCTCCCTAATTCCTTCATATGCCAGGATTAGAACTAGTGCAGGAAGATGCTGATATTTTGACCTAATAGTTTAAGTTGTTTAAAAAAAATTCTCCTTGGGAGCTCATTAGACTGAGGTAGCTCTGGCATTTTAAAGTTTTACATGAACAAACCAAAAGCCAATGTAAACAGTAAATGGAAACTAGAAAATATACCAATCAGAAGCCATCAACTTCTTTTAAAAAATTATTTTTCTTTCTCTCTGTGTATCATTCTTTCCACCAACTAACTTCCAGCCAATCAAAACTGTTCTCTTTGTCTTGCTTCTGCAAATACTATATAAAAGTTTTCCCGGCAGGGCGCAGCCGCTCATGCCTATAATCCCAACACTTTGGGGGGCCTAGGCGGGTGGATAACCTGAGGTTGGGAGTTCAAGACCAGCCTGACCAACATGGAGAAACCCCGTCTCTACTAAAAATACACAATCAGCCGAGTGTGGTGGCGCATGCCTGTAATCCCAGCTACTTGGGAGGCTGAGGCAGGAGAATCACTTGAATCTGGCAGGCAGAGGTTGCAGTGAGCCGTGATTGTGCCATTGCACTCTAGTCCAGGCAACAAGAGTGAAACTCCGGCTCCAAAAAAAAAAAAAAAAAAAAAAAAAAAAGGTTTTCCTTCTTGCACCTCTCATCAGAGTCCCAGCCCCTTGCGGTCTGGTACAATCCTAATTTATGCATCCCTGAATGCTCAAACTCTTGAAAATGTGTATGTGGTAAAGTTTTTCTTTTAACAAAGTCTATTCAGGTAAAGGATGAATTTATGAGGTTAAAAATGCTCTCCTTCAACTTAAGCATAACAAAAACATAGAGAGACATTTGCAGAAAAATTTTCATATTATGACTAAGAATCTTCTCCATTTTAATTAAAATAAGCAGGTATGAATGTCCTGTTTGACCAGAATCTCCTTCCCAGGCTCTCGCCTTAGTCTAAAGAACAAAAGTAATCTAGGAAGAAATGACAACGATCTGCAAGCCTGCCACCAAAACTTCAGGTTGCAAAGGGCCACCATAATGATTTCTTCAGGTTTCTTTGTGTATAGCTTTAAGTCACAGAGGGAGCAGTGATTAGCATTTATCTGACAATGTGAAGGAAACAGCAAGCAAAGCCTAAGTAGAATGGGGAGAATAGAGTTGATGGTGCCTTTCAACATTACTGCAACACATTTTTAGAAAGCAACGGATGAGGCACTTAGCAGAGCACAGGTTTGGAGTAAGGACTTCCATTTTCCTTTAATACGTTTATGGTTAACATCTCCTAGCCACGAAGAGATTTACTCAGAATACATATAAAACTCACCTTTGTTAAATCTAGCATCTAGCTCAGTCTTTAGGGTTCCTTCTACAGAGGAAATAATCCCATCAACCTTGGCAAGATTTCTAAAATTAACATTGTTCAGAACAAACATATCATTTTATCAAACCCCTGCATTTTACGATGAGTCTTGGGGAGATGAAGTAACTTCTCTAGGTGCACACTGCTACCTAGGAAGCAAAACCAGGGTAGCCCGCCAGGATGCAGCATCCCGACCGAGAAACCAACAGGCCAAAGTTTCACTATGCACCACCCAAAGTACCAGTAGTTTACTGGAAGTTCCTGAAATTTCGTTGTCACAGAAATTGGTTTCTTCGCTATATTACTGAATAAAAGCTTTAAATGGTTCACTTGAATCAACATTATTAACTAGAGATTTCTTGATCTACTCTCTAGCATCATGTTTATTCCCCAAAAAAATGCCTCAAGGATTCAGCCACGCATGTTATATTAATCCACTCATGTGACATTCACCTACAACAACATAAAGAAACAAAAACTGGTTGCGATTCCCCCTCACTTAAATGGTATCATGTAGTTTGGCAAGAGATGGGGAAGAAAAAAGTGTTTATTAACATGAACTTTTACAGATTTGTGTTTTAAATTGTAAGTTAAAAATTAATACCAAAATAATGTATATTTAACAAATATTTAGACTCATAAGAAGACTGTGGAAACGTCTGGGAGAAGCAAGGCTTAAATCAACATTTTCTAATAATGCGCATCCCAAATTCTGGAGTACAGATGGCTCTCTATATCCACGGGTTTTGAAACCCCGCCGACACCCGAATACCTGGGGCTGACTGTATTCTACTTTTAAGAAACTGTTTCTAAATTAGAAATCAATCAGAATCTAATTGATTCTAAAATGTTACTTCTGTCAAAGGCAGAGCAACCAGCTGGATCTGACAGCAGGAAGGTCTGCACTGCCCCCTCATGGCCAGAAGCCTTGCTGGTAACTCTTCCAATACCAGACACCCGATGAACAGTCGAGCTCAGTCAGACTTAATTAATTTTAATAATGAATGCTGGTCTCCACAAAACACATACATATTCTTCCCAAATATATTCATATTTGCATCCTGCCCATATTATGTGCTTCAGAGTTTGATACAAACATTATTATTGAGAAAAAGACAAAGCCACATTCTCTCTAGAGGAAATAGTAATATTTAAACACAGAATAAAGAAAAAAAGTCAACACAGGGAAGGGGGTTTTAAAGAAAATAACATCTATAAGCTGAATTTTAGTAGGTTAAATATTCTTTAGACGAGGTCAATATGATCCACAAAATATTGGAAAATTCCATTTTCTTACTTTAAAATAATTAGATCAAGAAAAGCCTTATAAGGTATTTCACTAAAATCAAAGGCAAAACTTCTAATCCTTTCAACGGTCCTTTAACACTTTTTTTTTTCAAATGAATGTGAATAAATCAGAGAACAAGTGAGGACCACAGATAACCAATATGTGAATAAAACCATTATGTATTTAATGGCCAAGAAAACAAGGTGGAAACATCAAAGATGTAAGTTTCAAAGAATACAAAACATGTAATTCCAACTCTGACAAGGAGAAGCAATTATTACACCTATTCTAGAAAGAGCCAGAGTTCTAGAAAGGTAACATTAAATCCCAGGAGCGAACCATGAGTTAATGGTATCTTATTTCCTACTGGTTGGGAAGATGAAGTGAGGGGGTGGAGAGAGGTGGCAAGGGGAACTTCTAATCATCAGATTAGACATCCTGCATTTTGGATGAAAGAGTCAGATAATCAAAAATGCTGTTTACATGATTAGCAAGAAGAAACACCAGCCGGGTGCAGTGGCTCATGTCTGTCATCCTAGCAATTTGGGAGGCAGAGGTGGAAGGACTGCTTGAGCCCAGGAGTTGGAGACCAACCTGGTCAACAGTGAGACATTGTCTCTGTTTAAAAAGAAGAAGAAGAAGAAGAAGAAACAATGATTTAAGGGCTAAAAAATACTACTAGATGTAAGATCAATGAAAATTATGATTAAAATTGGAGTAAAATGTGTAACTGTGGATAAAAATGGGAGAAGTGACACCTAAATCAACATTTTACACATGTCTATTATAGTATAATTAAGTTCAGTAATTTAGGGTACAAGCCTATCGTATTATTCAGTTTATTTCATTTAGGGACTATAAATTGCTAGTCAATGATTAGGGTCACTCTGATCGAATTTTCTATTCTACTGATTTTCTCTTAGCTCTAGTGTTCAATTTTAAGCAACCAGATAATCCTAAAAAAATCTCTTGTGAGATATTGAGAGCTTGGCTAGATCCTTCCACATACGGCTCAAAAAAATACTAATGATCTCTTAAAAACTGACTATTATCTTCAAGGTATCATGTGATGGTCTACTGACTACAATTCTTAGTAGTCAGAATTTAACTCCTGCACTGTTTGCAATATTAAAAAAAAAAAAAAAGTGCCTGGCCTTCTCTTGCACAGATACATATCATGTAAGAGTACCTGTACTGTGTGACAAACACATAGGATAGTAGAGAATCTTTTCATTTGGCATCTATGCTAGATTCCAACATTACACTACACAACCATAATTCTGGGTGAACCCACTAATATTACAACGTTTAAATTATCATGATGATAGGTAGTAGGACCACAACAGAGTTAAGGATGATGAGCTCTTAATTTCCCATAGCCTCTGACTGCATAGTATAGGTATACTTCACATCAAAACATCCAAAACAAAATCCAGAGATGTCTCTTAGTGCTCTTTACAGAAGCCAATTTTATAGCCATGTTGAGAATCACATACATGCTCACATACATTTATTTATTTAGGAATATGATAAACCGTTCCGGTCTATTTCAGCAGGAGACCACAGTCATCACACCACAGGCAGACTCATAACTGTTTCAGTAGAAGCCAACACATCCCTAGACAGGTCACATTAAAGGACTTTGAAGGCATGTTTCTTTCTAAAGATAAAGCTTTTTAAAAAACAGTGAGGAGTAAAAAGCCACATCTGAAGACTTACTGGAGCCAGGCAATTTGCTACTGATGGAGGGGGTCAGACTCCACTATGTCATAATGTAAGGGGGTGAATAGGAAGCCAATATATTTCTTAAAGTCACACTAAGGTATTTTGCCACCTGTCCCCTGCCAAATTTTGAGGGGAACCTGTTAATGCCAAAGTCTTTCAATCATGTTATGTCACACAGGGGACGGGGAGGTAGCAGAGGAGGAGGGCAGTGGGGAATGGTGGGAGGGTGAAGACAGCCTGATGTCACTCTCAGTGGGTCTAGATATAACCCCGAGAAGGCTGAAATGACACTGAGATCCATCTCCTGACACTCTCTCTGCACATTATCGAGCCCATGAATCTCCGTTATAGTCATCTCCATCTCCAGTCCTGGAGTTCTGTGATCCTATGATTCTATTATTCCATTTTTAAACCTGTGGAGTGGGAGTGTTTCTGAGTACCCTGCTCACACAGATGGTGGTGGGAAGAATCTCAAGAATATGTTGCATGTAGTAAATGCCCACTTCACTACGTAATCACTCCCTTCACATTTCACACGAACAAAGATTATATTATCTTCAAGACAGCTGCAAAAACACGAGTGGTTTCATGGCAGCATAGCATCAGCACATATATGTGTAAGGAACATGAAAGACGAAATTTCTCTTCATTACATATTCCTGGGGCTAACAACTCTAAACCTGACATGAATGTAGTATAACAGGACCAGGGTCACACTTGTACATCAGCTCCACAGACTGGGGGTTGGGGGGACACCAGGGGAGGAAAGGCAAAAGGAACTAACTGCAAGATAAAATCACACACAGTATCTCTATATTCCTGATGTTCTAAAAATACCCTGCACTGAAAAACCATTTGTCAAGGCAACCTTTCTCGGACCAAAAACAAGATCGATGTGCCAAACAACAGTTTCCCACAGTCATCTCATTTTGAGCACAGCTTTCACCCATCTCTTCCACAAACTCGCTCTTTACAAAACTGACCCACGCCACAACATCTCTGTATCTGGAGTTCAGGTCCCATCCCTTTCACCTGATAGCACCTGATTCTCTTAGAGCCATTTTATACTCCTCGTTACTTTCTCAGTCTGTCACCGCACATTAGACACTGCCAAAGACTATCCAATTCTGTTGCCCTGCCACACAGCTGTCAATAAGGTTGAATGTGGTATTTCTTTACCTTGTTCTCCTTAGCAGAAAACTCTGAGGAGTTGGAAATTTTCATGGACTTTGACCTGTGAGACTGCCGCCGGATAGAATCCTCTCGGGAGTATTTCACGGAACCTGAGGTCCTCACCCGTACCTTGCTGGCACTCTGGACACTATTCACGCCAATCATTTTCGAAGGTCAACTAAGGAAGGGGTTTGGAGAAATAAAAAGGCACTTTCCAACCGTTCCAAGGCTCTCACGCTGGAGGAACTCTGCGGGGTTGTGCCTGAGCAGCTCCTGAGCGCCGTGATCCGCGTTAGCTTAAGAAGCACCAGGCTGCCTCCCCCAGCATCTTCAACTACCCTGTTTGCAGCGAGTCTGATTGTTCCAGGCACAGCTCACGTCACTGGCTGCAAAGAGGAAAAAAAATGCAATCCACCCCTGCTACTCGTCTCTCTTTTCCACACACACACACACACACACACACACACACACACACACACCATTATATTCACACACTGGAACAAATGGCAATTGGCCAGGCAAGCAATTCATTAACATTCCAAATAGCAACACTATTTCTCTTGTGATATTGTGCAGTAAGCTCATTAACGCCAACAACAAAATAGAGATACCACAAATAAAAGTCTCAAGTAATCTCTAAGGCACCATGTGGGGTGGGAACGCAGCTGAATTTCCAAAAGGAGGAAAAAAAAATATGGATGGACGTCAAAAGGCTCAATTAATTACAGGCTAGTGAAACGATGCGAGACACAAAGGCATCTCAATGATCAATAATTTTCCTTTCTTTCCCGTTTCAGGCCACACACTGTTTGACAGCAATTCAAATTGTCTTGCCATTCTGAAGAATTAAATGCTTCTTGTGACCTTAGACTACGACAGCCAGATATTTAAACAGGAATTATGTCAGTGTGGATGGTAAATCCAGAATAAAGATGTTCTGCTACCTCTCTGGGAGACTGAGAAAATGACTAGGGGGTTAGCACAGGTTAACTTTCAATATGGCACAGAGTGAGACCAATAAAACTAACTCTGGGCAATAAGGAGCAAGCAGCTTTTCCAAAAGCCATCAACGTTCTGTCAGTGTACACAGCAACGTGCAAGCCTCTGAGTACGACTCACAAACTGGAGATTGCTAGAAAACAAGACCATTTTAGCTCCTGACACATGAAGTGAATTTTCAGCATACTACTCAGGATTGCAACGCCTCACTATCTGGCATCCCAGGGACAGAGGCTCAGCCACATAAGCGTGTTCTCCAGATAAAGGAGGCTTTCGTGTTAATATAAATAACAAAACCTAAACACTGTTTATAAAGACCACTCTGGGAAAAAAGGTTGGCCTCAATCCATCCCACCCCTCACATTTAAACTTTTCCTTTACAACTCAAGAATTTATACACTTTGTTTTTACAATGTACCAATGTTCAAATTTTGCAACGCACTAATGTTCTTGAGCATTATTTGAGGTAATTAATTTTTTAAAGATGTTTTAAAGTAATTGTTAAACTATAATGACTAAAGTTATGTTTTAAAGTCAGGAAACTGTTTCCCTCTACTGTCAACAGGCCCAGGCGAGGGTGATGTTTGAGCCTTGGGTTTTGTTGCATCCTCATGATAGGGGCTTTCTTCCCACCTCCTTCATATTTTCTAACTTTTCATTTCCTATTTTTAAAGCACTTGGTGCTTCTACTGTGCTATAAAGAAGACAAAGACATTAATATTGGTAAAATGTTACCATCTAAAATAATAATAGATTATAGGTTTTGGAAGATCTTGGGGACTCTCCTGTCCTTTGAGGTATATTTTCCTCTCTTAGGAAACTGAAGCTACTAAATAACTGTTTCTTAGAATTAAGAAAAATTCTGTAAAGTTAGTATTTTACAAAGCATGTTCCAAAGACATAAAACGTGGTGTACTGTAGCAGTAAAGTAAAACTGATAATTTGGAATAGACTTAGTTCTTCCTAACTTAAGCAGATGATGATTCTACAGGTAAAGATCTCCAGTTAACAAAAGTAAGCTTCAGGTGGAACCCAATAAGAAACTAGTACCATAATCAAGAGAAAAATTCACAAAGTCCAGTGTAAAAGACATGAGTGCCTGCCTCTGTGTGGGGATAAAGACAGAGCATGGGTTTAAAAGAAACAAGTCCTTCAGATATTTGTCAGTTATCATAATGAGGAGTTATAAAATATCTCCTGATAAACTTTATTTTCTTTTCTCCAACAAAACGGCTAGATTAAAAAACAAACAAACAAACAACAACAAAAACTAAAACCACATGCTAGCATGTACAGAAATGGAATCTGATACATGCCATTTCTGGGAGGTTTAGCAGAAGGACGCCATCTTTACCCAAAGACTGCGCAACTGACGCAACTGACGTTACTCCTGTACTGTCTCCACTAATAACCACTTTCATCGCTCTGTTTAACACCTAATACTTTACAGAAGCTACTTGTTCTCTTGTTTTGATTCTCAACTTGACAATTCTGCGAAGTGCGTTGAGGTAGTATTGCAATCCCTACTTTACAGACGAGGAAGGTGGGTTCAGGACGCTATCACAGAGCCGGCATTCACATTCTTGCATGAAGTATACAAGGAGCCATGCCGTGTCCCTCACAGTACAGCTGTCTGCATTGTCCTGTCCTTTTTAAACCTGCCATGAGCTTTTCTGCAAGTCAGGGACAGAAAGCTTTCTTCTGCTCCTGCCTTTTACTTTCTGTTCCAGAACACATATTTCTACATGGACAGAGTGAAGAGAACCACTACAATGCTGCTAGCAGTCTCACAGCAGATGACGCCTGTGACATATCTGAGTATGTCTCAAGAGGTACCTGAAAAAGTTGGCCACACCCCAGCATCCGGGGGCCCTTGGTGCTCAGACCTCATCCTACTGACCTAAACTTAATCCCCACCACTTCTCACTCTTCCTATCTTTGTCAGTCAGGCCTGACTATTCCAGGTGAGTGTGTGGGACTTTAGCTTCCACTCAGCCGATGCATTGAACACAAGCTTGCCTCCTTTCTGAAGCTTTCCAGAATGACCCTCCATCTGCTGTCATCCTGTCTGGAACTCTGTTGCCCCACTTTGATTCCCTACTAAGCTGGCTTCTCCTCATTCAGCAGTCAGCTCAGTATCTTTTTCCCAAAAGGACCTTCTGTAACCATCCTTCCTTAAACAGCAGCCCTGCTCCACCCTAACCATTCATTCACCACCAAAACCCCTACTTCTGTGACTTCAGGACACTCATAGCTGTTTGAAATCACCTGCATCTCAGAGCCCACAACAGAACCTGGTAATGAGTAGGAGCTCAATGATCACCTGTCAAATAAAGAAACTACTTTAAATATACAGCAAGTTTCCCTTCTCTATCGGCTCTCATGTCATTCAACTGTCTTTTAAAGAAAATATAGGACGGGTGCAGTGGCTCACTCCTGTCATCCCAGCACTTTGGGAGGCCAAGGCGGGCAGATCGCATGAGTCCAAGAGTTCAAGACCAGTCTGGGCAACACAATGAAAAACCCATCTCTACAAATAATACAAAAATTAGCCGGGCATAATGGTGAGCACCTGTGGTCCTGACTACTCCAGAGGCTGGGGTGGGAGGATCACCTGAGCCCAGGATGTCGAGGTTGTAGTGAGCTGTGATCATAAAACTGCACTCCAGCCTGGGTGACAGAGTGAGACCTTGTCGCAAAAAAAGAAAATTGAGCAGTTTTTTTTTTTCCTGAAAAAATGAGTACAGTAAATATAGAATGATTTTTTTCCCTAACTATATTAAAAAAATATGCAGTGAAATTTGTTTCCTTCCCATACCAGTTTCCTGTTCAGTCCCTCTGCCCAGAAACAAGAACTGTTCCCAGTTTCCTATGCATCCTTCCAGAGATAATGATAATCCATCCACATGTGTGTGTGTGCACGTGTGTGTGTGGGTTTGCATGTGTGCACTCGCCCATTCCTTTTCTTCTCATGGACTATAAATGGAAGCATGATATATATTTTTGCTATTTTTTTTTTTGAGATGGAGTCTCGCTCCATCGCCCAGGCTGGAGGGCAGTGGCATGATCTTGGCTCACTGTAACCTCTGCCTCCTGGGTTCAAGCAATTCTCCTTGCCTCAGTCTCCCAAGTAGCTGGAATTACAGGCACCCACCACCATGCCTGGATAATTTTTGTACTTTTTAGTAGAGATGGGGTTTCACCATGTTGGCCAGGCTGGTCTTAAACTCCTAACCTCAGGTGATCCACCCTCCTCTGCCTCCCAAAGTGAGTCACTACGCTTGGTCTATTTTTGCTATTTTTATTTTTATTTTAGAGATAGGGTCCTGTTCTGTCGCTCAGGCTGGAGTGCAGTGATGCAGCTATGAGCAAAGATCCTGGACTCAAGTGATCCTCGTGCCTGAGCCTCCCAAATAGCTAGGACTACAGGCATGAACCTGGAACAATCACGTCGGGCTTTTTTTTTGTTTTTTTTTTTGGTAGAAATAGGGTCTTGCCATGCTGCCCAGGCCAGTCTCAAACTCCTAGTCTCAAATGATACTCCTGCCTCGGCCTCCCAAAGTGCTGGGATTATGGGCGTGAGCCACTCTACCTGGCCTTCTTGCTATTTCTTGCTCTTTTATCCCTTATCAAAATCCTGTTACATGATCACATACAAAGTCACCTTACTCTTGTTAATAGCAGCATAGTATTCCAGCATGTGGATGTATCATATTTTATCAGGGTCTTATTATTGGACATTTAGTCTGCAATCTTCTGCTACAATAATGATGCAGTGAATAATATGCCTGCAATGTATGACATCCTAACGTTTAAACAATATGGTTTTCCAATTGTTTTCTGAACAAGTCTTATTTTCTTCCTCCTACATTATTTCTTATCACCCACAATCATGGTGTTAGGTACATATGGGGTTCACAAGTAGATTCAATATGAAATAATCACTTCAAAGACGTGTTTGATGACCCTGTCCTGCCCCATCTGGCTCTGAGGCCTTGACCACTGATAGACATGAGCCAGCCTGTACAGAGACAGCCGAGCCGGCTTGCTGTAAAATAAAAGCAGGCTTCCTGGAGAGAAGCAGCTGTTTAAATGTACAAAATAACTTTCCACAAAAGCTTTAGCAGAAAGCGAAGGTGACTTCCATAACACGTCAAAATAGCAGGAGAAATTTAATGAAGCAAACTAATTAAGTGGAAGGCTGGAAACTGGTGCTTCACCTTCTGATGCTTTCTCTAAGGACACCATTTGGTAGATAAGCCCTGAAAGGCTTCTAACAAGGGACCTGGTTATGGTCATCAGAAAAACTCTCTCAGCCTCTCAAAAGAGTACCAGAGAAATGAACTCAATACACGTTTTTGGTGTGTCTACTAGGTACCAGATGCTGGGGACACACAACACTGATACCATCAGGCCCCCAGCTTTGAGCAGCTCACATTCAGTCAGGGGTGGGAGGTAGAAAGAACAAGAAATGCTGTTGCCGTAATTATAATGATGAATATCTTCAGAGTATCAATGAACTGAAAGGCTTTCAGATCCCATGTGAAGTCAACAGGACATTGTCAAACGGCACCCAGGCAGATGCTTCTCTCTTTGCTAAGAAAATGTCATAGTACAATTAGGAGAAAGAGCTGAAGACTGAGGTATAAACTCTGCAGAGAAGCTAAAGTGGAAATGAATTATAAATACCAGTTGTCTAGAGGTACAATTAGCAGGATACCAAGAAGGACCGGGGAGGGAAGAGAGGCATGAGGCGTCAAGAGGAACTCAGCCTCAGCTTATTTTCAGAACAGAATGGCGGTTGTCACACTCAGTTATTTCAAAAGGCTCTCATGACTTTCCCTAGGTTCCCCACATTACATTTGCTTGTACTGAAACACAGTAAAGTGACAGAAGGCTGATTTGGGAGTGAGAGGGCCGGGGTTCACCAAGATTTTCTGTCCATGTTTGTCACGTGGCCCGACATATTCAAGAGGCTAGTGCTGCTGTTAAAAAGATGCTAATGATTAATTCTTTTCTAGACCATTCATTTGGACTTATGATTAGAGCTGCGAGAGGCCTCAGAAAGAATAATCTTCAATCTCTTCATTCTATAGATGACTCCTGAGACACAGAAACAAAGTGACTTGTGCAGGAGCGCTCATGACTATGAAGTGACCAAACTGAGACTTGTGCCCAGGTTTCTTAATTACCAATACAGAATTTTTTTTTTTTCCTCCTATGCTATTTGTTTCTTGAAAGCTAAATATTCCATGAACACACATCTTTTCAGACTGCATTAAGGCCGGAAAGGTTATCTTGAAATGGAAAGTTCAAGCCTGGGAGACTGACTCTAGAAGTGAAATACAGGCCAGTTACTCATAAGAACTACGAAAAGGAGACATGAAAAAAAATAAAAAATAAAAAATCAACTGTACCAATAGCGTAGGAACTGGTCTTGGAGTCCTGAAAAGCACGTGACAGCTCCCCATCCTTGACCTAGCAGGAGTGAGGTACGCATCCTTCCATTCTCTCAGTGCTATTCCTTTCCATGCAGTAACACAACTACGAAGCAAGTTAATCTTACAGAGAACGATAGCTACTACTGTCAAGGATACATAAACACACAAATAATCATGAGGAAAACAGATACAACAGATCAAAACTTACTGCTTTATTTTTCCTATCTCCTTCCAGGCCTTCCTAGCTAATACTTTTCTAGTCTAGGGATCTATTTTGAACCCCAGCAGATGGTAGCAGCCTAGCTGCTTCTAACACTCTATAACCCAGGACTAGATTCTTATTCCCCAGATGGTCCAGCCACATGAGGCCTGACACAGGCTGTACCGCATGACATCTGAGTCTGCACCAGAACCCTGTTGCCATGTGTCACTAACCTACCACCTTGATGGACACACCACTGCTTTCCTAAACGGGACTCAGACTCAGACCCAGAATAAACACTTGGCCTACAGTGCCGGGCTACCTCTTCCTCGCTGTCTGGTCCCTTATCCTTCAACCCCAGCTTGCTGAGCCAGTTTCACAGCCCCTTCCCTTTACTTCCCCTGCCCCTTTTCAGAAAGGTCCAATAAGGCTTGTCTTGACCCATCTCAATTGGACACAAAACTGCAAAGTTTTTTCTAGCAGTGGGGCTACGGATTTCCTTAGTCCGTAAGGCATCACTAGAATGTAACCTAAATCAATCTTAATGAACAACCACTAGAAGAATTGGCGGTTAGAAGTAAAAAAACAACCAAAAAAAAATCCTATGATTTGTACAACCTATAAGGACACATCACCTCACTCCAGCAGCCTTCAATCTTCCTGGAGCATCACATGCTTTTGGTTCCATCTGTTCCTTAAACATACAAAGCAACAGGATGGGGGAAAAATCTTTAAATAGAACCTTCTTACATTTCAAATGGAATAACATTCTTTAGGCAGGGGGAACACCCGTATAAGTGAAACAGTTTCAAACCTGAAAAAAAAAACTCAAGTTTTCCCCTCATGAACAAAACCAGTCATGTAAGATGTTTTAGACCAGAGTCATGCATAAGATTTGCTATTCAGAAGTACGGACAATGCAGAACAAAGACGGCCTCTGCGTGTTCATACACTTAACTCTGTATAGCTGACAATGCCACAGTCAGCTCAGACCTTTCCAACTATCATATGGAAAAGAAACACAAAACCATGAAGCTACAGGGCCTTCTGCAGAGTAGAAAAACTTATCCTATATACCTGAGGCATTATAACTCTTCTTTCTGTGCTATGAGAAGGTAGTCTTAATTCTAGCACAAAGTAAATACAAAATGCAAATACAGAAATGCTATTTCACAGCCCCCAAAGCTGTTCATCCAGATGAGTAAACCAATAACTGTATATGAGAGGGTGAGCACTGAGAAAATACTCTGTTCCAAAAGCTAATCCAATAAGCCCATCCATAATTATCTCTAACATCTAGTGTCAACTAAACAAATATTCCCTAAGTGCCTAATACATGCCAATCATTGAATCTAGGAGGGAATTCAATGATCAGAGATCCCTGCCTTTGTGCCTCACATCAAAGACAAATTATCCTCTAAGTAAAAAACAATGCTGATCAAAGTACATGACCCTAGTTGCATTTTTTCCAAAAAAGATGATTTGAACAGAGACAGAAAGGGAGCCACTTTTTGCTGTCTCATTTTCATTTATCAAGAGTCCTCTAAAATCACCAACATTTCATTTTCTATTTCTTGGATTAGTTTGCTTGGTAGTCTGGGGCACTTATGAATTTCCTCTAAAATCACCAACATTTCATTTTCTATTTCTTGGATTAGTTTGCTTGGTAGTCTGGGGCACTTATGAATTTCTATCAGTCCTTAATAATGTCAAGCCATATTTCGTTTCACCAAAAAAAAGGTGACCATTTGGTACAATGTAAGAGTAACTTGTAAGCTCTATACTGCAAAAGACAAAACATCTGTTTAAGTTCTGTTCAACATTTTAATTTCCCTCATTCACTGTGCCAGGCATGAGGAATAAAATATTAAGCAAATCCAGAGAGACTCCTGTTCCCACTGAGCTGACATTGAGATAGACATTAATCAAGCAGTAATTAATAATCAAATAATCCCCCAAATAAATGTAAAACAGTAATTGTGCCAATACAATAGAAGAGAATCACAAGGTACTGCAGCTCTGGAAGTCTCTGACAGCGATCGGAATGGGCCTGGCCTTAAGGAAGTCTGGGAAGGCTTCCCTGAGGACTTAAGGAAGCGAGGTAGGATCTGAAGAATGAACAGGAGAAAACAGGGAACAGCAGTCTGTGCCAAGGCCCTGTGACGGAGGGGTGAAAGGTAAAACCAGGAGCAACCAAAAGAAAACCAGTGAGGCCATAATGGAGCGGGAGCTAAGAAATATATTTAAGAAGGATGATGAGAAGGCTTTCTTAAGGATGATGAAAAGCTATCAAAGGGCCTTTAAAAAGTAGTAACAGGGCTGGGTGCGGTGGCTCATGCCTGTAATCCCAGCACTTTCGGAGGCCGAGGCAGGTGGATCATGAGGTCAGGAGATCAAGACCACCCTGGTTAACACAGTGAAACCCCATCTATACTAAAAATACAAAAAAATAGCCAGGCGTGGTGGTTGACGCCTGTAGTCCCAGCTACTCGGGAGGCTGAGGCAAGAGAATGGCATGAACCGGGGAGGGCTTGCAGTGAGCCGAGATTGTGCCACTGCACTCCAAGCCTGGGCAACAGAGCGAGACTCCGCCCCCCCACCCAAAAAAAAAAAGTAGTAACACAATCTGATTGGAATTTTGAGAGGACTATTCATTTTTTTTCTTCCCAGTAACCGATGTTTGGGCTGGCTGCAAGAATTGTTACTTTGGGCACATTTTCTGTAACCAAATGTATTTTTGGCCTTTATATTCAAAAGGGCAGTAAACCAAACTACCTATATTATATAGATGTTATTTTAACTCCTCACTGGGTAAGGTCTCTCTGGAATTAAAGGATGGAAAACAGATAGTTGGGGAACAATTAAAATTCAAATTTTAATACCAAAGCTAAGCTCTGGGGTGGCAGAAATTCACTGCTGGGGGTAGAATGTCCAGGTGGGAGTTTGGACTGGTATTAGCTCAGCCTCAAGTAAATCCCTGAAGGGTTTAGAAAAATCTGAAACAGATTCTGAAATATGTAAGGGCCAGGCTATATATATAAAAAATGGAGATGATGAACTTCTCAATTAGAGCAGAACATGACAAAATTTGGAGGAGACAGGGCTGTTTCAAACACGTTTCCCCCAACTGCTGGTTATACTGCTGCTACCCCTCAATGAGTAGGGATTCTATGAATCAGACCAGCCTGACACATACGACCTTAAATACAACAAACCAACCCAACAGATTTGCTATGTAATACTGTGCCTCATTCAAATTTCAATGTGGCCAAGCCCCAGATCGTGGTTTCTACCAGGTCAACAGCACGTAAGGTGGCACCAAAGTGCAATGGCTATGAGCCAAACAGACCTGTGTTCCTATCTTGGCTTCGTCATTGACTGGTCAGTGACGTTGAGTATATTCCTTAAATTCTCTGTATTTCACTTAAAAACGGGGAAACATGCTGTATTAAAATTTGTTGATTTTAGGCTACTCACCAAAACAATATCCTGCTTCAGCAGAAATCTTCAGATATTCCCTATCCCTGTAAGTTGGCAACAAAGGTATAAGCCATGTGACCTAAGCCTGGCCATTTGATGCTCTCAAAAGAGTGGCGTAAAGACTCAGAGTCAGTGACAGACCCCCTGTTGCAGTTATGGTGGCAACTGCAGGCTACTAGCCCCGTACTTTTCCTACAGAAGCAAAGTGGCACTTTCCTCTGCAGTCAGCCTCCTCGGTTTGGGTCTATTTTTCTACTATGATCCTCAAAACAGCCGCCTCCTCCGTTTTGTGAACTACCTGATGACCTTTCAATACATTCCTTTTTACTCTTTGGTTATTAAAGGTCAGTTTTCATGTTTTTGGAGCCAGGAATCCTGGCTATTACCAATGACTTATATTAGATGGTAGAGGGCCAACAGAGATGAAGGGTTTAGCATGGCACCTGATAGGTAAGAAGCATATTTGTGACGGGTAGTAACACCAGACTGTGAATGCTAGGAAAGATCTGTGAATGTGGGATCTGAAAATAGTCCTGTCCAAGCGTCATCAAACAGTAAGGTAACTAAAGCACCTCAAGCCAGTGTTTTGTTTCAGTGACAAAGATTAAGAAGACACTGGTACCTACTCAAGCCTGAGGCACCAAACAGTAAAATAATCATCAAAAAAATGTTCCTGGTCCCTTAAACACCTGCCCACCACACCCACCTGAGCCCTAACCTGCCTGCCAACTCTCCTCATCTGCTACCACCACAGTGTTCCCTAAGCCTCTGGAGAACACAGTCCACAGAACTAAGTAAAAAATGACGTTCCGGCCAGGAGTGGTGGCTCACATCTGTAATCCCAACACTTTGGGAGGTCGAGGCGGGTGGATCACAAGGTCAGGAGATGAGACTATCCTGGCTAACATGGTGAAACTTCATCTCTACTAAAAATACAAAAATTAGCCAGGTGTGGTGGCGGGCGCCTATAGTCCCAGCTACTCGGGAGGCTGAGGCAGGAGAATGGCGTGGACCTGGGAGGTGGAGCTTGCAGTGAGCAGAGATCGCGCCACTGCACTCCAGCCTGGGCAAAAAAAAAAAAAAAAAAAAAAAAGTGAAGTTCCTTCTCTAGATGGAAACTTCTTTCACTTCTTAAATAAGAAATTAAAATTACTACTTTGATAGGCTGGGTGCAGTGGGTTCACATGTGTAATCCCAGCACTTTGGGAAGCCAAGATAGGCAGATCACTTGAGCACTTGAGCTCAGGAGCTCAAGACCAGCCTGGGTGACATAGCAAAACCCTATCTCTACTGAAGAAAAAAAAATTATTCTGATAAATGGAACTGTTTTCATGCGGTAGTATTGATTCAAGGGGTCCCTGGAGGTGGCCAAGGGTATGGAGGAAAATTATAGCATAAAAATACTAACTCTTAGATATTTAAAAAAATGGAATACATTTTTATATAAGAAGGAAACAATAAATGGAAAGGAAAAAAAGAGACTTGAAGACAAAAAGGGCACAGAGTTAGGCTGTGCAATTCCCAAATTCTCTAGGGGTAAAACTACACCTTCCCCTTCTGCTAGGGATCTTTAGTCTAGAAGACTAAAGAAAGACTAGACTAGAGAAAGCTTCCTTGCAAAGAACAGCAACGACAAAGGCCTGATGAGAGCTAATATTACAGTAATATTGAGACCACAACTTGGGCTGGCTAGGTGAAGGCTGACAATCTAAATGAAATCTTAACCTCTCTTAGAGGAAACTGCAGACACAACAGTCATTGATACCTACCAGCCCCAAATGAGGCTTGCAGACAGGAAAGTGCATGCATGAAGTAAAAAGATAACAGCATCTTTCGTGCCTCCTGTTGTATGTCATAAACCAAACTGGGTAGTATATCAAATACTTTAGAAACAAGCTATTAGACTTCTTCCGTGTTTGTCAGAAGACCCCTGACCGATTCCATAGGACTGTGGATAACTTTGATCTATTCCCCCTTAAGGGGCATTTTTATTATGCAATAAATGACACATAAAAAACAATACATATAATATTTACACAAGATATTAGAAATAATAAAAAACACCCTTAAACGTTCCTCCACATATGTGAAACAGAACTTAACCATCACCATTAAAACTTCTTGAGGACACCAATCTCAACTGGTTTGCTCCTCCTGGGTATATACACATACCAGAAAATAATTTGACATTATCTTGTAAAATTGAATTTATCTACCTTGTACCCTCACAGTTCTTTTCTGAGGACTATAGTCTAGAAAGACTATACAGACCTAGTCTGCAATAGTCTAGAAAGACCATTACAGAAACTCGAAGGGACGGGTTAAAAAATACTGTTTGTAACAAGAACAAGTACGAAACAAGTCAAATGGATAAATTAACAATGGTAACTTCAAGTGACCAGAACAGTACCCTCGACTCATTTGTAATGAAGCTGGTAACAGGAGTGGGGGGAATGAACATTCTTGGGTAGACTCTGTACTGAGCTGCCCAGACGCCCCTTCAGGAATGAAGGGCTCATCCAGCCTCACCTGGCAGCCGTCTCTGAGAACTGCCCTAAGATGAAGAAAGCTGCCTGGCCCAGGGTCATGGGAGAGAGGACCTGTATCTGAGGATGTGTCGATGCCTCTCTTTCTCCACCCACCTCCGGTTTCGGAGCCCTGCAAGGATCACAGAGGCCTTTGTTGAGACAGCATCACCGTCCATTCCTCTGTGCCCAGTCGTGCTTCCTTTCTACCTCCTCCTCACCTCCATACGACTCAGTCTGCTCCCCGGGGAATTTCATATAGGCCAGAAACTTCACATTATCTCATTTAATACTTATGACAAACACTATTAGATAGATATGATCAGTCTCATTTTATAGATGGTTTTAGAGAAAGTAGTTAACTTGTCTAAAGCTTTTCAGCTAAGACAAGAGCTTGGATTCAATGTTGAATCTACTTGGATCCTCAAGACTAGGCTCTTTTGATTACTCTGCATGGCCTGTTTTACTAAGCAGCACGTTGCTCAGCTTGTGTTAAGATACATTCCCAGGAGCAAATAAAAGTGCATTTCTTTTAAATTATTCTTTAATTCAGGTATTACTAATTGCATTTTCCCCAGAATTGGCAAGGTCTTACTACATTATAATAAGTATCACAGTCACTCATCAAGATACGATGAGCTTCCTAGCTCATCAATACAAATAATAAATACTCTATTTTTACTGTGCTAGTTCTAAGATTCTCACAGGATAAGGAAGCAGTAATGTGCCTCAAATCGGAACATCATTAGAGCTGGGGAAAAGTGTAGAATAGTACTGTCCAATAGAAGTCTATAAAAGCCACATAATAACTTAAAATTTCTAGTAACCTCATTATAATGTGCAAGAAGAAAACAAGTAAAATTAACTTTAACGATGTATCTTGTTTGCCCCATATATCCGAAATGTTACCATTTCAGGCCAGGCATGGTAGCTCATGTCTATAATCCCAGCACTTTGCAGGGCCAACGCAGAAGGATCACTTGAGCCCAGGGGTTTGAGCCCAGCCTAGGCAACAGAGTTAAGACTTTATTTCTATTTTATCAAATTTTAAAAAAGTTATTTCAATATGTAATCAATAAAAACGATGAGATATTTTACATTTTTTTTTTTTTTTTTCTGTACGGAGTCTTTGAAATCTGGTGTATATTTTATACTCCCAGAATATATCAGTTTGGACTACCCAGTTATTAACTGCTCGATAGCCACATGGTTACAATACTGGGTAGCACAGCAAGGGGGAGAGGGTAGGAAACAATGGGCTAAGAATGAGATAAGAGAATTTCCAGTACTTTTACCATCCACTCTCGACTAGCCAACAAAATGCTTGACAAGTGATAAGACTCAAAACATTTTCTCTTAAATATAGAGCCCATAGCCTGGGTGAGAGAGCGAGACTCCGTGTCAGAAAAAAAAAAATACATATATATATACATATATAGAGAGCACATCTCACTGACAGTCTATTTAAACAAGAGTGCTTTGCAGAACATTATACAGAATTATTTATTTTATATATGATATTAAGGTCTGAGGTCCATGATTCACTAAAACATTTCCTTGCTATCAGAAGTCGACTTGGGAACATTTTGTATTCTAGAGTATTAGTGTTACTTAAAGAAAAAAATGCCTTAAATGGACTTCTAAGAAAAGAACATGGCACCTTCTCTCCAACTTTATCTTAAAATCCCCAGACGGTCCCAAAGCTCTGCCTGTGACTGGGTGAATAACCTCTGGGCAAGAATCTATCAATTTTTAGGGGCCCTGGATTCCTCATCCAGGAAATGTGAGTCTTGGATGAAATAATCTCTACAGTTCCTTCTGGCATCAACATTTTGTCATGGCACAGCACAGTCTGATCAGCAAATTGTTTTCTGAAAAGCAACCAAAAATCCATTTCATCGTTGCATCGCTTTTCTCTGAGGAAAAGTCTGTACATCACTTATCTATTGTGGAAAGTTGAATAATGGTCCCCCTAAAGATGTCCATGTCCTAACTCCCGGATCACAAGATGTTTACGTTACTCTGTGAATATTATATGTCAAAAGAGAATTTGCAGATGTGATTAAGTTAACGAACTTAAGGAGAGGAGATTACCCTGGGTTGTCTCAGTGGGCACACAGGATGTGTTTTCATTTTTGTTTTTTTTTAGAGATAAGGTCTCACTCTGTTGTCCAGGCTCAAGTGCAGTGGTGCAATCATAGCTCACTGTAACCTCGAACTCCTAGGCTCAACTGACCCTCCTGCTTTAACCTTTCAAGTAGGTAGGTCTATAGGCACACGCCCCTGCGCCCACCTAGTTTTAACATTTTTTAAATTTTTTAAAAAAAATTTTCTGGAGATGAGGTCTCTTTACATTGCCCAGGTTGGTCTCTAACTCCTGGGCTCAAGTGATCCTCCTGCCTTGGCCTCCCAAAGTGCAAGATTACAGTCATCATGCTCAGCCTTACAGGGTTCTAACAAGACAGGTTGGAGGTTCAGAGTCAGAGAAGATGGGATGACAGAAGCAGAAGGGAAGAAGAGATTTGAAGGTGGAGAAAGGGGGTCATGAGCCAAGGAATACAGACAGCTTTTTTTTTTTTTTTTTCTTTTATTTTTTATTTTTTATTTTTATTTTATTTTTTATTTTTATTTTTTTTTAAATTTATTTATTATTATTAAACTTCAAGTTGTAGGGTACATGTGCACAACGTGCAGGTTTGCTACATATGTATACTTGTGCCATGTTGGTGTGCTGCACCCATCAACTCGTCATTTACATCAGGTATAACTCCCAATGCAATCCCTCCCCCCTCCCCCCTCCCCATGATAGGCCCCGGTGTGTGATGTTCCCCTTCCCGAGTCCAAGTGATCTCATTGTTCAGTTCCCACCTACGAGTGAGAACATGCGGTGTTTGGTTTTCTGTTCTTGTGATAGTTTGCTAAGAATGATGGTTTCCAGCTGCATCCATGTCCCTACAAAGGACACAAACTCATCCTTTTTTATGGCTGCATAGTATTCCATGGTGTATATGTGCCACATTTTCTTAATCCAATCTGTCACTGATGGACATTTGGGTTGATTCCAAGTCTTTGCTATTGTGAATAGTGCTGCAATAAACATACGTGTGCATGTGTCCTTATAGCAGCATAATTTATAATCCTTTGGGTATATACCCAGTAATGGGATGGCTGGGTCATATGGTACATCTAGTTCTAGATCCTTGAGGAATCGCCATACTGTTTTCCATAATGGTTGAACTAGTTTACAATCCCACCAACAGTGTAAAAGTGTTCCTATTTCTCCACATCCTCTCCAGCACCTGTTGTTTCCTGACTTTTGAATGATCGCCATTCTAACTGGTGTGAGATGGTATCTCATTGTGGTTTTGATTTGCATTTCTCTGATGGCCAGTGATGATGAGCATTTTTTCATGTGACAGACAGCTTTTAGAAGCTGGAAAAGACAAGCAAACAGATTCTCCCCTCAAGCCTCCAGAAGGAACACAGCCATGCCAACCCATTTTGGACTTGAGATCTTCAGGCGTATGAGCTAATATATTTGTGTTAAGACAACAAGTTTATGGTAATTTGATACAGCAGCAATAGCAAACAGATACACCTATAATCATACAAGTAACATCCAAGATGGTGTACCTATGTTGCTTCTTTGTCAGAAGTAGGGGTATTGATTTCAAACTAATCTATTTAATTTGGATTAAGGAGTTCTGTGTTAGCTTTTATGTAAGGGAACAATAACAACATATGATATAAGTTTCAATAAAAAAACTAGCTTTTTCTAGAAAATATGTAGAAACACTATCATTTAAAATTAACATTAATGAGAGATAGTAAATCCATATTAATATCAATCCATTTGAAAACCCAAAGATGAAACCCCACTCAACCAGGCTCATAAGGAAATGACTGAAAAGGTTACCTGGTGCAGCAATGATGCCTGTTTGTCCACCTAAATCCCTTCTTCCTCCCATGGTACAGGGTTGTTTCTGGGAACACCGAGACTGTTTCTCAGCATCCCTTGCAACTAGATTCCTAATAAGGAATGTGAGTGAAAGCAACGTGTGCCACTTCCAGGCCAAGCTTTTTAAGAACCAGTACTCGTTTTACTTTTACAGGCCAAATACAGAAAAATTCCTAAGTCCCCAAAGATGATGATGCCACAAAATGGAAAGAGGCTGCTATATTTTTGCACAAAGAAGCAATCTGTTCACCAGGAATATCTAGTTTTGACAACCGTGTAAACAAGAAACAAACGTACACTATGTTTGAGCCAGCCAACAATTTGAGACCATTTACTGCAGGAATGTAGCCTACCCAAATGAAGACACCTCGTCACAATGAGGCCAGATGACCCAACGTTTCTTTCTTGAACTTATTTTCATGCTGATAAAAATTCATAGAGTGTAGTGAAAACTGTGGACTTGTATTTAATGAGTTTGACTAACCTTCTACTCACTTGGTCGAATACTCTATATGAAGGACAGTGCCCTTAGAAAATATTTGCTGGAATGCCTGTCATTTCTGGTAAAAATTTCAGGTAGCATAAAGACTGCTGGGCAATACAGGATAAATAATTCAAATGATATAAAAATAAATTCATTGTAAACTTTAGGATAGGCAGGTAGGCTACGGAATGGGTGGGTGGTCAGACCGGGAGATTGAGCAGTTTTAGTTATTACCAGTATTTAAGCCAAAGTTCATTAGGGCTTTTCCCAGTAACACATTATACAGACAATAATGAGGCCCTTAAAAAAAAAATCAAGCTACAGATTCTGCTCCTGTATTTTCCTTTCTTTACTAAGCCCATTGGTAAGTGACTAACTTTTTGAAATTATTCTCTACTATAAATTCTCCCCCATCAGCAGTCAATCAACAATAAAATCCCTGGAAAAAACTGATAATATGAGGCTTTCTCATTTGTAAGGACATTTGAACAGAATCTTATTTCAGTCAAACCTTGTTTATATTTTCCTAGGCCAAGAACTAGAGAAACGGAACCTGAAATTAGCTGTCATCTTTTGGGACTGTTATATTAACATTAAAGATAATATACATTGTAAAAACCAAACCCAGACAATAATGCGGCAACTTTCCCTACTTCCCTTTAAAAACAGACCTCATAATCACTTAGATGTAATTTAAAAGGTACATAAAGTCCAGAATTTATCATATCAGTTGCCAAAAATAAAAATATTTTACAGATTCCTATGAATGAGTTATCATATACATTATTAGTAATAGGAAAAAATGATATACTTTCTAGAGTATGGTTGTTTCTTCAGGATCAAGCTCTTAAAGATACAACATACTGCTGAAACAGTGTGAACAGTGGTGAGAGGCTATCTCCCATGCTTAAATCTTTCTGCTCCACTTCTAATTAACCTGAAAACGGTATTTAAGAAAATCAACAATTTGCTTCTGGAGCTAAGAATAAGCATAACCACAACTTGGTCTCTTAGCAGACATGCCGGGGGAAAACCAGGAACAGAAGCCAAGCCTCGAGACCTCTCAACTCAAAGACCTATGAGTTTCACACCATCACACTAAAGACCAATACACAGAATACTGCACCTTCCTTTTCTTCAGTCTTTTTCTTCTTTTTGGTCTTTTCTTTCTTTCCTTCTGTCTAGGTGTGAGCAAATACTAGAGCAGAAAAGATGCTGGACTGAGATTCAGAACATTGGAGTGAAGGTGACGCAATGCCACTATCTTGTGATTCATCCTGGAAAGAGTCACTTTACATCTCCAGCCCTCAGTTTATATATCTGTACTGATGTTATAATCTCTAAGGTCTTCGGAAATTTAAAACTCTGTCATTTCATAAAACAACATTTTATGTATTTATTTACTTTGAGACAGGGTCTTACTCTGTCACCCAGGTGGGAGTGCAGTGGTGTGATCATGGCTCATTGCAGCCTCAACCTCCTGGCTTAAGTGATCCTCTCACCTCAGCCTCCCAAGTAGCTGAGACCACAGGTGTGTTCCAACAAGCCTGGCTAGTTGTAATTTTATTTTATTTTATTTTGTTTTCTGTAGAGACAGGATCACTCTATGTTGTCCAGCTTGGTCTCAAATACCTGGGCTCAAGTGATCTTCCTGCCTTGACCTCCCCAAATTCTGAGATTATAGGTGCAAGTCACTGCGCCTGGCCACATGAAACATTTTTATCTTGCATACTGTAAGTAAAATAGTTTTTTTGGGTCACAAGAAATGCTGTGTATCTTGAGTTGGTATAAATAATTTCAACAACAATATGAGTCTCATTCAGCTTGCTATAAATTTTAAACTCACATACAGTAGCCTACTTCAACAAGCCGCTTTATGAAGCTTACACGATTTAAAACATACTATGTATCAAGAAACCTCTTATATAGCACAGAAAAATCACATTGATTATCAATAGGGTAAGCTGATCATTCATAGTGCAGTCCAGTTAAACCAAATGTGTATGTACTAGTCCCATCATTTAAGTGAAGTCTTCTACTATTGAAGGAAACAAAAAGTGGCTTCCTAGTAGTGCAGAGTAAGTTCCAAGACGTTTAAAGGATATATACATGTGTCTGTCAATGTGAACTTTCTTTCAGTGCACTGATTTATGCAGTCATATTTGGAGTATGACTTTAACTGAATATCTGCTTTAATATTTGCCAAATATAAGACCTTTACAATTGCATAGCCATCAGCTTTCCCGAGGGAGCAAAAATCTTACAAAGTGGAGATTTATGAACAATATTTCATCTTAGCTCTTTTCAGTTTGACAAAAAAACATGAAAATGTCACTGGTGTGAAATACTATGTTCACAGGACCATTTATGGCTCTTAGGATTTTTGCCTACAAATTATGTGAAAATTATGTGAAATTACATGAAAGAAATGGAAACAAAAAAGAGGCAAAAACAAAACCCCTTTAAGAGTCCATTAGTTTCAGCATTTTACTTCCCAAGGCAGAATGTTTCCCAGGAATCCTGGGACTGACTTCAGATACTCTGACTGATACTTACGGCTGCCCTATATTTACACCAATAACTTGTCCATCTGTAGAGGAAGGCTGAAATAATCAATTTGTAACCGACAGGTCTTTCTACATGTTTAAGATCATCTTGAAATAGATTGGAAATGTCTCTATCTCTCAGATCCACATTCTCCCGGATGACTTGAAAACATCAACTGATTTTGGTGATGGAGGAAATTTTTTGGTGTGTGTATATGTATGTAGGTAACCTAACTTATGGGTTGTTCTAAGAGTTATGAGATGGAAATTATATAGAATGTTAGCTTATTGGTAGCATATCTTTACCTTAATTGGTACTCTTTTTTCCCTTTTTGTATTTTTATTTGGTGTATCATAGTTGTAC
This sequence comes from Chlorocebus sabaeus, assembly GCF_047675955.1. Classification (NCBI taxonomy): domain Eukaryota; kingdom Metazoa; phylum Chordata; class Mammalia; order Primates; family Cercopithecidae; genus Chlorocebus; species Chlorocebus sabaeus. Next base: position 18,190,896 of record NC_132911.1, read on the forward strand.
ATACTTTAGGAGTATGTGTGTTCATTTGACACATATATACAACAATGTGCAATGATCAAGTCAGGGTAATTGGGATATCCATTGCCTCAAACATGTATCTTTGGTTTGTGGTGGGTAGGAGCATTAACAACTTTTCTCTTCTAGCTATAGGTACCTTTTTTTTTTTTTTTTTTTTTTTGAGACAGAATCTTGCTCTGTCGCCCAGACTAGAGTGCAGTGGTGCAATCTCGGCTCCCTGCAAGCTCCGGATCCTGGGTTCGTACCATTCTCCTGCCTCAGCCTCCCGAGTAGCTAGAACTACAGGTGCCCACCACCACGCCTGGTGAATTTTTGTATTTTTAGTAGAGATGGGGTTTCACCACGTTGGCCAGGCTGGCCTCGAACTCCAGACCTCAAGTGATTCACCCGCCTCAGCCTCCCAAAGTGCTGGGATTACAGGCGTGAGCCACCGTGCCCGGACAGCTGTAGGTATTCTTTATAAGAGGCATTTTACCGTTTTGTGTAGTGCTTGCCACAGCCATTTTCATGTTCTCCTAAAATGCCTTTCTCCATGTCTTTTCTGATATTATCTTGATTTTTGTAGTTTTGTGAGGCAAGAACTGTGAGAAATCCTAATAGGAGGAACTCTCCTTATTTGAGAGTGTCAAGAGCTGGAGGAAATGTCTTAACTTCTTGGTTAAAAAAGGAATGTAAGAAAAAGAAGGCAACGACACCAGCAGATGCCACTGCCTTGTCACGAGGCTCTTCTCTCCAATGAATTAATAGTCTACCAAGGGCAGAAGTTTCCAGTGCATTCTGCAGCTGTAATAGACACTGAAGCTCAGGGACCAAGATGCAAATGAGCCTGCCGCTACTGAACCAATGGCTCAGCAAGGGCCTGCAGAGACTTACACCGAGAGGTCCCCTCAAAGGTATGAAAAGGTGCTTATTAAGCACTTTCAAGAGATCGAAACTGAAATAACTATCCTTCAGTTCTTCATTATTACTAGGTGGTTGGACTCTGAGGGGATTAAGCATTCACTTTTCAAGGAAAAGTTTAAACCAAACTCGTAAGCACACAAACATCTAGAAACGTATCATTTTGCCAGTGAAAATAAATCATCCACAGAAAAGAGATCCCATATAGAGAATTCCCTTGGACATGAAATTCTTTGTTAAAACAAATAACATGCAACTGACTTCCACAGAAGACTGGATGACTGCAGTACAATGGATGCTATTAGTATTTCCGAGAAGATGGTTGCTAACCTTTAGTTGTTTATTGTTTTAAATAAGTAAAATAACATGAATATGTTTCTAATGAGAATATACAACACTAAGCCTGAAAATATTCATTAAGCCATGAATAAAAATGGATGCAGTTGAATCAATGCTATCATTTTCGTAATTTGTCCTGAAGTATATTTGACAATGAATTTCACATTAACCAAAGTGCTTTTAACCCTGAAAATACTGCAACATCACTGATTTGGTCCTAAAATTGTAGCATTTATTCCAAAAAGCAGCTGATCCATCAAAAAGGAAAGAAGAAAAAAGGAACCTCCTGGCAGATAAGATCTTTAAAACAAATGCCAAAAAGAAGAAAAAGCAAGAACCAAAGCAAAGCATAATGTACCAAAATGCGACTTCCCAACTGAAAACAGATACATTTCTTTCCTCTCTTTAAAACATTAGTACTTCTAGGCCATTTGGCAACTAAAGGGTAAGAAAAATGCCATAGCTTCATAAAACCCTTTACTTTACTGAAATAAAAATGTAAAGCTTTATTCTGGACATTTATTTTTCTTACTGGACTCTAAATGAAGAATCTCCCTTTACTAGAGGACCAGGTCTAGCAAGATGAACTTAGACAATGGGGATCTTAAACTCTGTGTATAAAGGAAAAGAAAATCTTTTTTGTGAGACAGAGTCTGTCACACAGGCTGGAGTGCAGCTGCATGGCCTTGGCTCACTGAAACTTCCGTCTCCTGAGTTCGAGTGATTCTCCTGTCTCAGCCTCCCCAGTCACTAGGATTACAGGCATGCGCCACCCCACCCGGCTAATTTTTGTATTTTTAGTGGAGACAGAGTTTCACCATGTTGGCCAGGCTGGCTGGTCTCGAACTCCTGACCTCATGATCTGCCTGCCTCAGCCTCCCAAAGTGTGGGGATTACAGGCATGAGCCACCACGCCTGGGCCCGATAACAGAACCTTATTTTGAGTTTCCATCTCAGTTCTGCTAAGCTGCTGAGACACTTCCTATCTAGTTCTATTGCTTTGTTCTTTTCATTCTGCCTTCCTATAACGTTCATGTCTTTGTCCAGCTTATGATTAAAAACTGAAAGTAGAAAAATATGTTAAAAGACAAACCAGCAAAAATATAAGCAGCATATATGACAAAGGTAATAATAATGTTCAAAATAAAAATAAAAAGTTTTGGACATTAAGAAAACAATGAATATCTCAATTTAAAAATTGGAAAAAATAAATGGGCAACCCCAAAATGAAGAAAGCAAGCTTTCCGTAAACATAATAAAAATAAAAATTAGTACTAAAAATGCAAATCGAGACAATAAGAAACTATTTTCATCAGTCAAACTGGCCCAGAAATAGTATGGAACACCCTTCCTAAACAACAATTTACTGTATCAACAATACAAATAAAAAGCACAAAAACATCTGCATTCATTCTTCGACTCAGGAATTCTTAAGGAAATGAAAAAATGTTTAGTCTAAGCAGTTGTTGAAAATAACAAAAACTGCAAACAATAACAATGTCTACAAATGAGGGACCAGGCCAGGCGTGGTGGCTCATGCCTGTAATCCTAGCCCTTTGGGAGGCCAAGCCAGGTGGATTGCTCAAGCTCAGTAGTTCAAGATCAGCCATGGCAACATGGCGTAAGGCCTTGCCCCCACAAAAAAATAGAAAAATTAGCTGGGTGTGGTGTTGTGTACCTGTAGTCTTAGCTATTTGGGAGGCTGAGGTGGGAGGATGACTTGAGCTCGGGAGGCAGAGGTTACAGTGAGCTGAGATCGTGCCACTATACTTCAGCCTGGGTGACAGAGCCAGACCCTGTCTCAAGCAAAAAAAAAAAAAAAAAAAAAAAAAAAAAATTCGGTTAAATAATATAAGGCATATAAAATGAAATCTAGTGTAAATATTAAAATTCTGTTGAAATCCATATTGATATGTAAAGATCTTTTTAGTATATTACTAGGTAAAAAAGACCACCCTTAAATATGTATTCATCTATATCTATATAAATCTTAAAGAATGCAACATAGGCTATGTCTAGATAACTCTTCTTTGGGGAGGAGTTGAGTATACTCTGCCTTTGGAGGGGAATGAGTATTCACGATCAAGAAAGTGGAATGGGGTTGTTGTATTGCTACATACAAATGTATTTTGTTTGTGGAGAAAGAATATTTCTCATCAAGGGTATCAAAAATGCTACTTTTCACAAATATCTACTGCACAACCTACTCCTAAGGTTTCCCAAGTAAAGTTTCCTACTCCATTGATGTTGATCATAGCCACGTAACTTGCTTTGGCCAATGGACTATGAACAAATAGGGCCCATGTCCCATTCCAGCAACTTTAAATGCACTGTGTGGGTTGGTTCAGCGTCCTGTTCTTCCCTTCCACCACAGGAAGGTCTTGTCACTGAGAAACTGTTATTTCAAAATGGATCTCCCAATGAGAAGACACTTAGAGCAGAGCTCTGCCACAGCCATTCCATAGCCACCAAAAAGTAATTGAAAAGGGAAATAAATAACTGTTTCAACCCATTAAGATTTTAGGGTTCTTTGTTACTGAGAAAAGCTGTTTAGTAAATACATAATGCAGTATTATTCTGTAAATTGTCATCATGGAAGAATTTTTTCTTGTTTTGCTTTTTTATATTTCCTAATTGTTCTATTGTAACTCTGTATTACACAAACACACATTGGTTAAAAAACAAAACAAAACAAAACAAACCCCAAAACAACCGGATAGGTCAACAAACTAAAAGGAATTGATTCTAACTTGACTGAGTCATTTCAACACCCAAAGAAATACTTATTGTTCACTATCTATCGGCCAAAGAAGAACAGCAAAAAAGCCATACAAAAGAGCACTGGAGGTGCCCATCCATGCAGAATCCAGGGGAGAAAAAGCCTTAGCTAATGGGCTTCGATATATTTTTCATCCAGCTGGCAATCGCCTAGCAAGGAGATGGATATAGAAGCTGTATCTAACGAACTGTGAGGTTTGTGGTCCTTTGGCAAATTCATCCTCATTGGAAATGGCTATATCAAGCTGCCTAAACTTGATGACATAAAACAGTCACTACCTCTAGCTTCCTTTGTCCTGATGCCACACCAGCTAATCAACCTTCTGAGTATACCATATTATATAGTTTCTCAGTTACCTATTAGGAAAGAATGTCCTGCTTAAATCAGCTTAGACAACTTTTATTTAAATAAATTAGCATTTAAAGTTAATTTTTACAAGGGAATGAGGGAAGAAACAGGCAAAGATTCTTGACTATTAAGTCAAATTCTCATTTAGGAAATCAGGATTTTCCATACTGCATTTTATCCAATGCAATCTTGACTACTTCTCATTTGCAATTCCATGTTCCTATTATGCTTATTCCCTTTCAGCCTCCACTCCACACACGTATACACATCATATACTCACTCTTCTGTTTTGCTGATTTTGTACATTCTTCACTGCCTGTCCAAATCCCATCCATCCTTCAAAAACGCCTCAAAGCTCACCACCCTCCCCTTTCCAGAACACCTACCCACCAATTCACAACGACAGCACTACCCCTTTATACTGCTCCGCTCAAGTGTCAAGTTTGAGACTTTTCTAGATGACTATCAGCTCCTTGAAGTTTTCTATACATACCCCACAGCAACAGGTGAGTAGCCAATTCTCAAGAAATATTCATGAAATTGATTTCTGACGAAGTTAATCCAACAGCTTCAGGTCAGGGCTTATCCTACTTATCTTGGCAGATTGGAGGATTGGGATTTACAGTTGACAGCCCCACAACACACACACTTACTACTACTGCCGGGCAGTTCTGGATACTTTGTAATCAATTATCTTATAAAAACAAAAAGTACAAGACTATGAGATAGATATTATCATCACTCCCATGTTCCAGACGAGACAGCAAGGCTCAGATGACTGATAACATTCCTCAGGTCATAAGTGGTACAGCTGGGATTCAGAGCCCATGTTTGTTACTTCCTGCCAATTTTAGCTCATTATAATAAAATAAGACTCATTAGAAATGTAGTAAGCTAGGAAAAAATTCTTATACTTCTTCCCCAAAGAGTAGAGTGTGAGACTGAGGTTTGGGATGGGAAGTAAAAGACCCAAAAAGGCAAGCTTGAATGAAAGAGACAGATACTAATGTCATCTACAGATGACAGGTCACAGTGACTGCAGTATGTGGCCAAGTAGGACATCAAAGTTTGGGGCTAATGTCTTCCACAGACGACAGGTCACAGTGACTGCAGTATGTGGCCAAGTAGGACATCAAAGTTTGGGGCTAGAGCTGAATTGCTCAGGGCAACAAGGGAAATATGAGGCACTGCCACCTACATTCTCCTCCTCTGCTCTTGTACCAGGTAATAAACCACCTTGTTTTTAAATAAATGGTGGCTAATGATGTAAGGAATATTTATTCACAATCTCGGCAGAGGTGCCCAGTCTGATCCTGGAGACAGGGAAGAAAGGGAAAACTGAGAGAGGAATCCTGTCTAATTTACAGTTTTAATGGGGCTCACTTTAAACCTCAGACTTACTCTTTCTTCCTCCTTTACACATATGGCAAAGAGGATATGAGGATAAAGATAACAGAAAAGTCTTCCTTTCTCTTATGATTTAGGGATGAGAGTAACAGTAATTCCTCTACATTGCATGGAAGGGCCTAAATAAGAGACTGTGGTAAAGCATCCGGCTCAACACAGGGGTGATTCACTGCTCTCTCTCCACTTTCCACCTATGTGAATACTGAATATAGCATCTCATGGCAGCTCTAGGCCTGGGATTAAAAAAAAAATTAGGTAAATCTGTCCACAGAAAAATTTCTAACTTTCAGTCTTAGCAGGACCTCTGAGTAGAGCCATCACTTATGAGTTACAGACCATACAACTGTCTCTCCGCGTTGTTCCAAAATTTTTTATTCTAACCTTCAGTAACAAATAACATTTTCATCATGACCCAGTACCTATAAGATGCAAATATGCATAATATCCTCTATTTTCTACTGCATTTTAATTAAAGAAATGCTAGTCAAGAAAGGGGTCAAGATGGCCTTTAGAAGCAGCTCTCCTCTGTGGCTCCCAGAACAAAACAGTGAGTGAATCCTGCATCTTCAGCTGAGGCATCCAGGTTATCTCATTGGGACCAACGAGGTGGTTGACATGCCCCATGGAGAGCAAGAAAAAGCAGGGTGGAGCAATGGCCCACCTGAGAGCCACACGGGGTAAGGGGAACTCCCATCTCCAGTCAAGGGAAGTGAAGAGTGACTGTACTACCCTACCAGGGAAACCCACGCTTTTCCCAAGTATCTGTGCAACCTGTGGATCCGGAGATCCCCTGGTGAGCCCACGTCACCAGGGCCTTGGGTCCCAAGCACAGAGCTGTGCGGACTCTCAGCAGCTGTTCGGGTTGTGGACAGCGGTAGCAGGCTGGAGACTAAGATGACCGAGTTCCTGAGGGAAAGGAGAGGCTGCCATCACTGTGGCTCCATTTGGCCGTTTTCTCCTGCTGGTGCCAGGGAGACTGGGCAGTTTAGACCAGGAGGAATTTCCCACATTGAAGCACAGTGACTGTGGCAGATCATGGGCTGACTTCTTGTTTAGGTGAGACCTGATCCATCCCTCCTCACTGGGCAGGGCCTCCCCACATGAATTCCAGCAACTCCAGCCAGGGGTTTAGGGACAAAGCTCTTGATCCTTGGGATGGAGCCCCTGAGGGGAGGGGCGGCCACTGTCTCTGGTTCAGCAGATTTAATCTCTCCTGACTGCTGGTTCTGAGACGTCTGGTCAGCTCAGAAAAGTGGAAATCCCCCCAGCCCAGTGCACCTACTCTGCCAAGGGGCAGCCAGGCTGCTTCTTCAAGTGGGTCCCTGATCCTGTGCTCCATAACTAGGGGAGACCTCCCAACAGAAGTCACCAGACACCTCATACAGCAGAGTTCTGGTTAGCATCAGGTCAGTGTCCCTCTAGGACAGAGTCCTCAGAGAAACTCTAGGACAGAGTCCTCCAGGACAGAGTTCTCAGAGAAACTCTAGGACAGAGTCCTCTAGGACAGAGTTCTCAGAGAAACAAACAGGCAACTGTCTTTGCTGTTCTGAAGCCTCCCCTGGTGATACCTCCAGCTATGGGAGGGACTCAGGCGAACACGGTGTGGAGTGGACCCCCAGCAAACCACAGCAGCCCTATGGAAGAGGGACCTGACTATTAAAAGAAAAACAGAAAGCAACAACAACATCAACAAAAAAGACCCCACAAAAACCCCAGCCAAAGGTCAGCAGCCTCAAAGATCCAAGGTAAATAAGTTCACAAAGATTAGAAAGAATCAAAGAAAAAACACTGAAAATTCAAAAACAAACAAAAAAAATAGAGTACCTCTCATCCTCCAAATGATTGCAACACCTCTCCAGCAAGGGCACAGAACTGGACTGAACCTGAGATAGATGAAGTGCCAGAAGTAAGCCTCACAAGGTGGTAATAACAAGCTTCGCTGAGCTAAAGGAGTGTGTTCTAATCCAATTCAAAGCAGATAAAAACCATGATGAAACACTACAGGAGATGTTAACCAGAATAACCAGTTTAGAGAGGAACATAAATGACGTGATGGAGCTGAAACACACAACATGAGAACTTCACAATGTAACCGTGAGTATCAATAGCCAAATAGACAAGTGGAGGAGAGAATCTCAGAGCTTGAAGACTATGTTGCTGAAGTAAGACAGGCAGACAAGATTAGAGGGAAAAAAATGAGAAGGAATAAACAAAACCTTCGAGAACTATGAGATTATGTAAAAAGATCAAACCTATGACTGGGGTACCTGAAAGAGACAGGGGGAATGGAACCAGGTTGGAAAACATACTGCAAGATGTCATCCCAGATAACTTCCCTAACCTAGCAAGACAGGCAAACATTCACATTCAGGAAACCCAGAGAACCAAAGAAAGATCCTCCATGAGAAGATCAACTCTAAGATACCTTATCTTCAGCAAAGGTTGAAATGAAAGAAAAAATGTTAAAGGCAGTCAGAGAAAAAGGCCAGGTCACCTACAAAGTGAAGCCCATGAGACTAACAGTGGGCCTCTCAGCAGAAATCCTACAAGCCAGAAGAGATTGAGGCCAATATTCAACTTTATTTATTTTTTTGAGATGGAGTTTCTCTCTGTTGCCCAGGCTGGAGTGCAGTGGCGTGATTTAGGCTCACTGCAACCTCCAACTCCCGGGTTCAAGTGATTCTCCTGCCTCAGCCTCCTGAGTAGCCGGGATTCCAGATGCCCGTCACCACACCCAGCTAATTTTTGTATTTTTAGAAGAGGTGGGGTTTCACCATGTTGGACCAGGCTGGTCTCGAACTCCTGGCCTCAGGTGATCTGCCCGACTCGGCCTCCCAAAGTTCTGGGATTAGAGGCATGAGCCACCGTGCCAGGGCTCAATATTCTTTAAAAAAAAAAAAAAAATTTCCAACCTAGAATTTAGTATCTGGCCAAACTTAGCTTCATGAGTGAAGGGGAAATAAAATCTTTTTCAGACAAGCAAATGATGACAGAATTCATCACCACCCGACCTGCCTTGCAAAAGCTCCTGAAAGAAGCACTGAATGTGGAAAGGGAAAATGGTTACCAGCCACTACAAAAATGTACTGAAGTACCCAGACCAATGACACTATGAAGCAACTGTATTAACAAGTCTGTAAAATAACTAACCAGCATCATGATGACAGGATCAAATTCATACATAACAATATGAACCTTAAATGTAAATGGGCTAAATGCCTCAATTAAAAGACACAGAATGGCAAGCTGGAGAAAGAGTCAAAACCCACCGCTGTGCTGTCTTCAACAGACGCATCTCACATGCAAAGACACACATAGACTCAAAATAAATGGAGAGAGGAAAAGCACATGGAAAACAGAAAAAAGCAGGGGTCACAATCCTAGTTTTGACAAAACAGACTTTAAACGAACAAAGATAAAAAAAATACAAAGAAGCGCCTCACATAATGGTAAAGGGTGCGATTCAACAAGAAGAGCTAACTATCCCAAATATATATGCACCTAATACAGGACATCCAGATTCAAAAAGCAAGTTCTTAGAGACCTACAAAGAGACTTAGACTTCCACACAATAATAATGGGAGACTTTAACACCCCACTGACAATATCAGACAGATCATCAAGACAGAAGATACTCAGAACCTGAACTCAGCTCTGGATCAAGCAGATCTGATAGGTATCTGCAGAAGCTTCCAACCCAAAACAATATACATTCTTTTTATCACCACATGGCACTTACTCTAAAATTGGTGACATAATTGGAAGTAAAACACTCCCCAGCAAAAGCAAAATAACTGAAATCACAACAGTCTCTCAGACCACAGAGTGATCCAATCAGAACTCAAGATTAAGAAACCCATACAAAACCACACAACTACATGGACATTGAACAACCTGCTTCTGAAAGACTCCTGGGTAAATAATGAAATTAAGACAGAAATCAGGAAGTTCTTTGAAACTAATGAGAACAAAGACACAGTGTACCAGAATCTATGGGACAAATTTATAGTACTAAATGCCCACAGCAAAAAGCTGGAAAGACCTCACATCGACATCCTAACATCACAACTAAAAGAACTAGAGAACCACGAGCAAACAAACCCCAAAGCCAGCAGAAGACAAGATATGACCAAGATCAGAAAAGAACTTAAGGAGATAGAGACACGAAAAATCCTTCCAAAAAATATCAGTGAATCCTGGAGCTGTTTGTTTGAAAAAACTAATAGATAAACCACTAACTAGAATAATAAAGAAGAAAAAATAATCAAATAGACACAATAAAAATGATAAAGGGGTATCACTACTGATCCCACAGAAATATAAACAACCATCAGAGAATACCATAAATACCTGTATGCAAATAAACTAGAAAATCTAGAAGAAATGGATATATTCCTAGACACATACACACATACACCTTCCCAAGAGTGAATCAGGAAGTGGTTGAATCCCTGTACAGACCAACACTGAGTTCTGATATTGAGGCAGTAATAAATAGCGTCCCAACCAAACAGGAAAAGAAAAAACCCATGACCAGATGCATTACAGCTGAATTCTACCAGAGGTACAAAGAGGAGTTGGTACCATTTCATGTGAAACTATTCCAAACAATTGAAAAGGAAGAATTCCTCCCTAACTCATGTTATGAGGCCAGCATCATCCTGGTATCAAAATCTGGCAGAGATAAAAAAAAGAAAACTTCAAACCAACATACATGGTGAACATCAGTGCAAAAATCCTCAATAAATGCTGGCAAACAATCCAGCAGTACACTGAAAAGCTTATCCACCTGGATGAAGTTGGCTTCATCCCTGGTTCAACTCCATATGCAAATCAGTTAACGTAACTGATGACACACAGAGAACTGCAGACAAAAACCGCACAATTATCTTGATAGATGCCGAAAAGGCCTTTGATAAAATTCAATATCCCTTCATGTTAAAAGTTCTGAATAAACTAGGTATCGAAAGAACATACCTCAAAATAATAAAAGCCGCCGGGCGCGGTGGCTCACGCCTGTAATCCCAGCACTTTGGGAGGCCGAGGCGGGCGGATCACAAGGTCAGGAGATCGAGACCATGGTGAAACCCCGTCTCTACTAAAAAATAGAAAAAAAATTAGCCGGGCGCAGTGGCGGGCACCTGTAGTCCCAGCTACTCGGGAGGCTGAGGCAGGAGAATGGTGTGAACCCGGGAGGCGGAGCTTGCAGTGAGCCGAGATTGCGCCACTGCACTCCAGCCTGGGCGACAGAGCGAGACTCCGTCTCAAAAAACAAAACAAAACAAAACAAAAAAAATAATAATAAAAGCCATTCATGACAAACCCACAGCCAGTATCATATTGAATGGGAGAAAGCAGGAAGCATGCCTCTTGAAAACAGGCTCAAGACAAAGATGCCCTCTTTCACCACTCCTATTCAACACTGTATTGGACGTTCTGGCCAAGGAAATTAGGCAAGAGAAGGAAATAAAGGGTATTCAAATAGGAAGAGAAGTCAAATTGTCTTTGTTTGCAGATGACAAAATCCTACATCTAGAAAACACCATCATCTCACTCCAAAAGCTTCTTTACCTGATAAGTCACTTCAGCAATGTCTCATGATACAAAATCAATGTGCAAAAATGATAAGCATTCCTATACACCAACAATAGACAAGCAGAGAGCCAAATCATGAATGAACTCCCATTCACAATTGCTACAAAGAGAATAAAATACCCAGGAATGTAGCAAACAAGGGAAGTGAACAACCTCTTCAAGGAGAACTACAAACCACTGCCCAAGGAAATCAGAAGACATAAACAAATGAAAAAACATTCCATGATCATGGATAGGAAGGATCGGTATCATGAAAATGGCCATACTGCCCAAAGTAATTTATAGATTCAATGTTACTGCAATCAAACTACCACTGGCATTCTTCACAGAATTAGAAAACACTATTTTAAAATTCATATGGAACCAAAAAAGAGTCTGTATGGCCAAGACAATCCTACGCAAAAAGAACAAAGCTGGAGGCATTCCACTACCTGAATTCAAACTATACTACAAGTCTACAGTAACCAAAACAGTATGGTACTACTACAAAAACAGACACATAGACCAACGGAACAGAAAAAGAACTCAGAAATAAGACTGCACATTTACAACCATCTGATCTTCAACAAACCTGACAAAAGCAGGCAATGGGGAAAGGATTCCCTATTTAATAAATAGTGTTGCAAAAAGTGGCTAGCCATATGCAGAAAATTGAAACTGTACTCCTTCCTTATATGTTATACAAAAATTAACTCAAGATGGATTAAAGACTTAAATGTAAAACTCAAAACTGGAAAAACTCTAGAAGACTATCTAGGCAATACCATTGAGGACACAGGCATGGGCAAAGATTTCATGATGAAAATGTCAAAAGCAATTGCAACAAAAGTAAAAATTGACAAATGGGATCTAATTAAACTAAAGAGCTTCTGCATAGCAAAAGAAACTATCATCACAGCAAACATTCGACCTATAGAATGGGAAAAAAATGTTTCAAACTTACCCATCTGACAAAGGTCTAATATCCAGAGACTACAAGGAACTGAACTTTAGAAGAAAAAAAAAAAAAAAAAAAACCCAAGCAACCACGTCAAAAAGCAGGAAAAGGACATGAACAGACACTTCTTGAAAGACATACCTGCAGCCAAGAAACTTACTGGGAAAAAAACCTCAATATCACTGGTCATTAGAGAAATGCAAAGCAAAACCACAATGAGATAGTATCTCACACCAGTCAGAATGGTGATTATTGAAAAGCCAAGAAACAAAAGATGCTGGTGAGGCTTTGGAAAAACAGGAGCGCTTTTACACTGTTGGTGGGAACGTAAATTCGTTCAACCATTGTAGAAGACAGTGTGGTGATTCATCAAAGATCTAGAACCAGAAATACCATTTAACCTAGCAATCCCATTGCTGGGTATACACCCAAAGGAATATAAATCATTCTATTATAAAGACACATGCACGTGTATGTTCATTGGAGCGCTATTCACAATAACAAAGACATGAAATCAACCCAAATGTCCATCAGTGATAGACTGGATACAGAAAATGTGGTACATATACACCACGGAATACTATGCAGCCATAAAAAGGAATGAGATCATGTCCTTTGCAGGGACATGGATAGATCTGGAAGCCATCATCCTCAGCAAACTGATGCAGGAAAAGAAAACCAAACACTGCATGTTCTCAATCATAAGTGGGAGATGAACAAGGAGAACATGTGGACACGGGGAGGGAAACAACACACACCGGGGTGTGTAGGGGGTGGGAAGAGGGAGAACATTAGGGAAAATAGCTAATGCAGGCTGGGCTTAATACTTAGGTGATAGGTTGATGCATGCGGCAAACCACCATGGCACATGTTTACCTATGTAGCAAACCTGTACATCCTGTACATGTAAAATTAAAAGAAAGAAACATGCTACTCACAAAGCACTAAATTAACATAACGACCCACTAATGGGTTACAATCTACAATTTGAAAAGCACTGACCTAGATTAAGCAGATCTAAGTAACATATTATTAATGTATTCGTATGTATTTACTATCCATCTATAAATTCATCACTTTTAGGAAAGCCAATATTTTGCTATTCCTTGAATTATCCTCATTCAAATTATTCAAGAAAAAGTGCTCTACAAACTCTAACTTAATGACTGATAAACTGACAGCAATTTTAAAACGGAATTTTTTTCCTACAGACTAGAAGGCTTTAGATTTCATCTCAGGAGCTAAATAAAACACAATTTTTAAAAAAGCAAAATTACTGGCCGGGCACGGTGGCTCAAGCCTGTAATCCCAGCACTTTGGGAGGCTGAGGTGTGCGGATCACGAGGTCAGGAGATCGAGACCATCCTGGCTAACACGGTGAAATCCCGTCTCTACTAAAAAATACAAAAACTAGCCGGGCGAGGTGGCGGGGGCCTGTAGTCCCAGCTACTCGGGAGGCTGAGGCAGGAGAATGGCGTGAACCCGGGAGGCGGAGCTTGCAGTGAGCTGAGATCTGGCCACTGCACTCCAGCCCGGGTGACAGAGTGAGACTCCGTCTCAAAAAAAAAAAAAAAAAAAAAAAAAAGCAAAATTACTTGGAAGTGTTTCCCAAACACAGGCATCAATGCCCTGCCCCAGTTGTTATAATCTATGGCAGGCATAGCAACAGGGCTCTGCTGCTCTAGAACCTATGACAAATACCACTTACTACTAATACTGCTCATTTATTGAACCCCATTGCAGTCTGCAATTTCTTCTTACTCCAACCCTCCAGGCAGCTACCAAAAAACTGTAGCACATAAGTACATCCAAACACATATTTACTGAGTCCCTACTATGTGCTAGGCATTGTTCTAGGTAAAGACAGGCATGGCAGTAAAAATGCAAAGCATCTAACTTCATCGAACATAGATTTGAGTGAGGGAGGTGGCTAAGAAATGAATAAGCAAATACATTGGTCGTTTCAGGTTGCTCTGGATGCTTTAATGAACAAAAGTAGGGTAAGAGGACAGAACATAATGGCAGGAGTGGAGAGAGAGTAACGGCAGGAGTGGTTAAGTGCTATTTCAAAGAGGATGGCCATGGCCCAAGTATTGGTCAGGGTGGGAGCACAGAGAAGAAAATCTACTTACCTAGCTTAAAACATGATTTATCAGGTATTAAACAGTTGATTGCTGGAAAGGCCAAAGAAAAACTTCAAGGCTGAATGTCTATGAAACACGCCCACATCCATACTTGCCACTGATGGTCCACACTCACCTTACACACCTCATATGGCACCAAACCACAACCAGAACCTGAGCAGCAAGAGGAGAGGGAAATACAGTTTTTACCTTTCCAGGCTCTGCAGTGGAATAAATGGAAAAATGCCTCTATGAAAACACAAGATTCTTGCAGGCCCCTGATTAATGAGGAGCCAATGAAAGAAGCAGCTTGGGGTATTCACACAGCAGCAAGATGGCCAGGGTGGCTGAAGCTTGGGGAGTGAGAGAGAAAATAATGAGAGATGAGGCAGGGAGGGTATTCAAGACCCAGATCAAGTCAGTCTTGCAAGCTTTGATAAGGAGTCTACATGTATTTTCCTAAGTGTAGAAGGATGTTATAGGATGAGGATTTAAGCAGAGGAATAATATGATTTGAGTAACTTTTTTAATAGACCATTCTAGTTCTATAAACTGTTCTCCATGCTTAATTTACATCAATGGCTTAAAAATGTACAATTTTAAAGTGACTTCATTTGATCTTGTATGAAGTAACTTTTTCAATAAAAAGGACCTATAAGGTAATATTTCTCAGTCTATAACTCTGTCACAGATACAGCACATGTGTAAGCATGATCATCTCCACCTTCTCTAAGACCAAGAGGAGTAGCCAAAGGCAGCAGGCCCAAGCCTGGACATCCACCTCTTGCCGGGCGCTCCAGGAAGATGGGGTCAATCAAGGGTAAGTTTTTTTCTAAAAAAAAAGCAAAATTCAGACCTCTGGACTTAAAAACCTGAGATTCTTCCTAGTTAGAAACAAAAACGAAATTAGCTTCCAGCACCAAAATCAGCCTATTTTAAATAGTCTTTGTGTTAAAGGTTTTTTTGTTCCCTCCTCCAATATGCAACTCAAAACCAAAACATTTCAAACCCAAACACGAGAATGAAATAAAAATAAAATTAACCAAATTACGTTTGTTTTATTTTTTCAAACAGTAAGCATTTTATACTAACATCTATTTGCAATGGGCCACTTTTTTAAGGAGTGGAACCACTTAAAAGAAAATATCAATTTAAAAATTGTTCCAGAATGGGAGTGAGGAGTTCCTGCCTTAAGTACATGCCTAGTTTAGCAACTATTATGCTTCTGCCAGGAGCATTTATTACTGTTATGAGGTCCCCCATTATAACTGTGGTCTGAATGTTCTAATTTGCTTTTCTTTTTACAATGTTAACGTTTCAAGCTTTTGAGCCCAAACATATTTTGCTCCAATTAAAAAAAAAAAAAAAAAAAAAAAACCCATGAAGCAAAATTGCAGAAAGGGAATCAGTTTTAAACAAATTTGCTACATTATGTATTTTACATGTTTGTATGTTAAATTTAATTTCTTTTACTTTCCAAAGTAGCCACAATACTGGCTTTGATGAAGGGTCACACTAAAACCACTCGAATCAACTCCCGCCATTTTGACTCAGTCAGAAAGATAAAAAAGCAAAAGAAAATGCTTTCTTTGCGTTCTCTCCATACAGCCTGCCTTGTAATTCTTTTCACACATAAATCTGAACTCTTCATTTCCTTTGTATTTCACACACTTTTGCCTGCTCTAGCTCCCTTACGAACATTAAATTCTCCGCGGTGAGACTTGGTAAATCGAAGAACACAAAAAATGCTCCAAAGGATTAGACTAAATGCTGAAGCTGGCTCAGTGGGACTGGTGATGGCCAGCTTCCAAGGTGGCACCCAGCGGCCTGCCTCCGGGACTCACGTGCTTGTGTTCGATTGCCTCCCACTTCTGTCCAAGGGTTTAATAGCCTTTCTTCAAGCGCGTTTGGCACAAACGGGATTAGTTTCACCCTGCCCTAGTGAGCCCTTGATGCTTTGACTGTATCTGACCTCCTGGAGCAGCTGCCACACCCCTACCCTGTCGCCATTTCCTAAAACAACACTCTCAACAAGGTTACTTTGTATGTTACAGTCTTTTACCCTCACAATCTTTTATTTTATTAATTCCTCTATTCATCTACATTCATCTAGAATCACAGCAATATTTACCTATTTTCCCATGTTATCCATTACATGCGCAAATTAACTTTACTTTTCCCCATAGGGAATTAGAAAAGAAGATTTGTAGCTTTAGCATATTACTGTGTGTGTGCTTTGGTTTCTGTTTGTTCTTGCAATGAAGTAGGCAGAGACAGGGATTACAAAGAGGTTAGCTCATTTAGCTTCATAGACAGATACACAGGACTGGAAGGGAATATTCAAACACAGTTATCTCAGCTTTGGGAATACTGATGCATTTTTAAATACAGATTTGCTAAAACAAATGTTTAATACATTTTATAATCAGAAGAATATTAACAAAAAGTATCACATGTATTCATGTATTAGCTATGCTTTTGAACATAGCGCTCTCCTAAGACCCGAAATGTCATACCATCTGAAGAAAAACGCTAAAAACCTTTAGGAGATGACATATGGTACAAGAAAAGCAGGAAATGATGACAGAAGAGAGTAGGAAGTCAAGGAAATTTTATAATTTAGAGATATAATGAGTTTGAAAGGGGTTTGGTGCAACAAAATCCCACTAAAATGGGAAAACCAGGTTTTACAAAAAGGAGGCAATGGGGAGAGCAGAGTTCAGCACAAAAGCGCAGACAACGTGCAAAAAAAGACATCACAGACCTTCGGTCTCCACTCAACTGCTATAAGTATCTGTGAAGCTGTCAACCAGGTGATGTAGAGATCTTGTGGGAACAAAGGATTAAAGAATCTCAGTGATAACAGAGTTATCCTAGATCAGGAGAATGAGGCTCAAAGGAAAGAGCTAAGACAGAGATCGAAAATTAGGTGGTGGTGACTTCTGACAGTCCTGCAGCCTGCTTCAGAAGCACTTTGCTCTGTTTGGCCAATAAACGGGTGTCTAGAAGGTACCCTGGAAGACGGGTATGAGCGGGCGCCACTGAGACTGTCAAAGTGAAAAGTTTCCTGGGTACAATACACAAAATTCCTCTAAACAAGGCTGCATTTTCACTTCGACTTTTTAACTGAAATTTTAAAAATCTGAAATTGAGTTTCTGGCTTGAACAAACTACTAAATCCAGACATATGCTTTATTCCATGTTTTAGAGAACTCCAGAGAAAAAGAATTTTCTCAAGGCACATACACAACCATGGCAGAAGCAAAAGACAGGTCAAGGGCATTATCTTTATTATGTGCTACTACTCATACTGCTTTAAAACAATATTCATATACGTATAAAACTAACAAAACAGATACTATAGAATCTCACTTGAACAAGACTTTAAAAATCATTTAGTCCAAATACTCGTTTAGCGGAGCCCCTTGTTCAACATTCTAATTGTACAATTATGCTTGAACATTTGCAGGTCAAGGAACCCACTATTTCCCGAGATAGTATGATCTATCCATGGACACCTCCAACTTTGAGAAAGCCTGACTTGCTTGTTCTAGTTTATTTTTAATCTTCAAGTTACCGAAATCTATTCTTTAGAACTGGTTTCATTTTAACCAGAAAGCTCTGTAGGAATACTACGTATATCTACAGAGCAAAACCCTGTATATTTTGCTTTGTCAAAGATTTTCCAGATAATAGGTATTTTGTATATCATGATCTTTAAACACAAAGTATTAAACAATACAAACCAGGCCTCTTCTGTTCATAGTGATAAATGCATGATATTTCTCATATCGAAACCCAAAAAAGTAAAGATACATAAGTTTTCTTGCCCTTAATGCCCCAAAATGTAAAATAAAATTCCATGGGCAGTTATGGCTGCCCCATTCTGACTCAGCTCATCAGGGACTGCTGCCATATCCAATGTATGGGAAACTCATATATGCAGAGAAAATCTGCACCCTTGCAAGTCGAGAAGTAGGTTGTAAAACAAAAACAGAAAACAAAAAACCCTCAAAGCTCCTGCTTTGAATCCAAAATCGTAACCATATTTTGTTAAAATAGGCATTGAAGTACCAGGCACATTCCAATCATTCCTAGCAACATGAACAACCAGATGTTTGCTAGATTACACATTTTAGCACAATTGCATTCTCTGAGCCTCTTAAGGTGACTCTTCGGATTGACAACACATTTTAATAAAATATCTGAGAAAAGGGTTTAATTTTATTAAGTAAAGGATGAGCAATGTAAGAAACAAGAGTTAAAAACAACAGCAGCAGCAAACCTCTATCCATATCCTCAGACTACCAGGAATTATATGTGTTTACAGCAATTAACAACTGGCAAGAATCAGAAGATCTTGAGTGGGATATAAATACAAAATACATGCAAAATGACCAAAAAGTGAAATGAAAATTGGTTCTTAAAGAAGTACATACTGAATATGCCAGTAAAATTAAAAGAAAAATCCAGTCTTTAGTACAAACCCCTCCTCCCTGCCTGGCCACCCCCACAGTGCTCTGCAGATGGCATACAACGCCAGTCGCAGGAGCGAGCATGCACTTGCTCAATGCATTTTAAACACACACATAATTACAACAATGCAAGTCCTCAGGAAAATAAAATGAGGTTAAAGGGTCACATTCCAAAGCAGTGATTTATTATTTGTAGTGATGTCATAAAGGTTTTATTTTTTCCTATTTGATATCACTCTCTCCCAAACCCCAGAATCTGAGGGCAAAAATAAGCTTACATTTAAAAAGACAAGATGAAGAAAAAGAAAAATAATTCATACTGAGGAGAAAGTGTCATCCGTCAATGTGAACAAGAAGTTTAAATCACTAGCATTCCACTGTTTCTTGGGGAAAGAAGTCTCTGTAGAAAAGCCCACAATCCACATCCCACTTGGAGCAAAGGCCCTTCTCACCCCAAGAGCCCTAGTGAATCGTGTCACTGCCATCTGTCCCATTGGACGCCCCCTCAAAACTCACTTCTGGCTAGCAAAACAAGGTGTGTGCAATTTCTGATACTGTTTTATCAAATACTGCTTTCTCTTTAAGGATTAATTATTTCTTTTTTTATAAAAAGAAAACGTGCCAATGTTCCAATACAGGCTCCAAAGGGGTGGGGAAGGCACCCTGGGGTGCTATATAAGACTCATTTTGAGGCATGTCTACAAATGTCTATCAGAATGAACTAACTGTATCCCAAGGAACTAGGACCAAGTGCTTGAGTCGCCCAAGACCAGGAACCACTGTATTTATCCTTTTGTTTTTCTTTGAAGTTCTATAGCATAGCTGGGACCGTAAAAGCTTTAGAAGTTAAAAAGATTGACATTTACTGAGACAATAATGCAATGTCTCATTTTATACATGAGGAAGGTGATATTGTATAAGGTTAGGTGACATGCCCAAGGCTATGAAGCTGTGTAACAGCAAGACGAGAGATGGGCCTGGGTCTTTGGACTCCTGATCCAGGAACCACTCTGCATAAACAGATGATCATTCTGGAATATGTGTCCTATTAACACAGGACAAGAGGGAGGCATTTGCTAGTTTAACTGTTTACTAAATTGTTCCCTAGATAGACTCATCACACTTCTTTACCTAATAAAATCCAGCCTGTAAAGAATCACAGTCAGTATTTATTTAATGTGTTGATGTTCAAAATATGTTGCATTAAAAGACAGCTCTTTAAAAGGCCTACGAGTCACCCAATGGCTGCACACATAATGTTCCCACTGAAGGGACTACCATCTTTAAGTAGGTCACACATAGTAATGCCACATAATTTAAAGTGTGATGACTAACAACACATTTTAAAGCGGAAACCAATTTATTATTACAATTTCTAAACTAGTGCAGACATACAGACTATGATTGTTGAGCCTTGTTTTTAACAGTAAAAATTGAATTTCAACTCCCCTTTCTCCCAGCTGCAGTATTGAACTTAAACGTCTACTAGATCAGTGGGTGGAAGATCAAAGAACATTTAAAACATTTTAACTTTACTACCCACAAGGATGTAGGAGTAATATGTCAGTGGGACTAAAATGTATGTGACAGAGTCTTAAGAGATTCCCTAACTCGACAAGAAGCTGGTTGTTCCCTTTTTTAAAGAAGCAACACTCACTCTTACCTTTGCTCAGTCTACTTTTTAGAGCTGGCAAATAGAATAAAAGAGTTAAACCAGAATCTAAAAATATCCATGTTCTTATATGTTCTGTTTCCAGAGCAGCTGAAAACACTAATCACAGCTGATAAGCTGAGATTTCTCTTATCTAGCTGGCCTTGTAAAAGGCTTCCCATCAAGTGAGTAACAGGTAATCCACACTAAGAATAAACTTAATCTTTAAAAAATAGAAAACATTAATTCTTTCTCTCCATTTCCTCCCCCTTCATTCCCACCCCAAGGAAGTGCAGATGTGAATTAATGTATCTAAATATAATCACTAGAGAAAGATGTCAATCTCATTTCCAAGAGCATGAAGCCAAGTAGGAGGAGAAAGAAGCAGCAAGAATGGATGAGTGAGAAAACCATACTGACCTTTACAGCCTGGGATGCCCTGAGGCTGCCTCTGACCAGCACCCCCTTCTTACAATAGATCCTCCAAACTCGAATTTTCTGAACTATTTCAGCACCCATTATGTGAACCCCACAATGGGCAACAATTACAGAATGCTTATGTCCCTTGCTAGCTGTTTTACATGTTATCAGTTTTGTTCCCCTATTTAAACCATTAGAAGATGAAGATTCTTAACTCATGCTTTTAAAATGTTTTTCATAATACTGGCATGCAAACGGACAAACAGGTGCTTGAGAAAAACAAGCAAACAAACAAACCATGCTCCACTGAATTAACACAGCAAAACTCATGCCTCTTAAGAGTGACCCACAATATTTCCTCCACGGGCAGTGCATGAACCCAGGAGCACAGGAAGACATGTGGCTGCAGATGACACGTGTGTTGCAGCGTCCTTGAAAAGGCCAGGTATAATGATCAATATTCCTGTTGTTGTTACTCATCTGCACAGAAAGCTAAGTGCCATAAGCAGTACTTAGGAATGAGCTGTCATGCAAATTCTGCAAATGCCTTTGTGCATATATGGATTTAATTTTTCTTTCATTTTTGCATTCATCATCCAGTGCACTTTCTTATTTTATAGAAAGTCATTAAAAAGATTTTCAGTAGCTATTTTAATATAATCTAAGTTAGTTCCATAGGCGTTTCTCTACTGAAGATCAATTAAATGCTTAGCACAGAGCGACATCCTGAAAGAAATACTAAAAGACTTATGACAGAGTTCCCTTTCTATTTTGAAGGGGGGAAAAAACCCTGTTCCTTCTATATCTCCAATACCATCTTTCCTAAGGCCTTCTATACACTAATAGTTCAAAGAATATGTCAGTGGCACTGCACTGTTTATAGAATAATGACATTTGTAAGTATAAACACAGCAAAGTACAGTAGCCTTTTTAAAATAAACAATCATATGAAAGCCAAGTACATAAAAATAAATACATTATAATAATACATTTTTAATTCTGACATAAATTTCTACAAGAGTTGATTCTCCCAGACACTATCACTGAAAAATCATTTATTGATTTTAAATCTCTCATGTTTCCTGAGGCAGAAATTAATTTAATGTGATTGGCAACTTCCGTATCTATACACATCAGAAGACCTAAGGAAGCTTCCTGTAGCCACAGCAGTGAAACACTATCACAGCCATATGAACTCAAGTAAAGATCCGTCAACTTACAAGTCTATAGTTATACAGGAAATTATTCTTTTGAGGGTTAATGACAGGCATAAGAAGAATGAAAGTACTAAAAAGAAGAAGAATATATGAGCCTAGAGTTTGGGTTCTTTATAAGCAGGTAGGGGTGGAAGAATCATGTGGATAGAGATCTCAGCATCAGGACAAGCAGAGGGGTAATGCCTGTCACCAAGGCTATTACACAGCAGTCTGTAAATGGAAGAAGAAAAATGAGGCAAAATCATATTGGGCAGCCAAAAAAATAGCAGTAATATTAAAGCCAGAAATCTCTTTAGAGTTCTTACTGTTGGGCCAGATGTGGTGGTTCATGCCTGTAATCCCAGCATTTTGGTAGGTCAGGGCAGGAGCATCTCTCGAGGCCAGGAGTTCAAGGTCAGCCTGAGCAACATAGCGAGACTCCCATCTCAACAAAAAATAAAACATGAGCTGTGTTGTGGTGTGCACCTGTAATCCCAGCTACTTAAGAGGCTGAGGCAGGAGGATCACTTGAGACCAGAGTCTGAGGCTGCAGTGAGTTATGATCACTCCATTGTACTCTAGCCTGGGTGACAGAGTAAGACTCTGTCTCTAAAAAAATAAAAAATAAAAAAACCAAAATAATTATTTCTGCTGGTGGGGCCTGGTGGGGGATGTGTAGAGAGTTAATGTGGGCACGTAATTCCTCACTTGGGAAAGATAAATGGGCTTAACAAATGATTCAAGAACAAATGAGCTTATTAATAAATGAAGAAATAAATGAAGGCATGAATAAAAGCAGTAAGGAGATAACAAATAACTAACAGCCTGCGTCCCTGGATATAAGGAGAAATATGTGAACAAAGAACAATTGTAACAACTAGATGGGAACATTGGGAGATGTGGAATGGGCCGCTGGGCTTAGGCAAAATTACTGGTTCAGAAAAGAAAGAAAAAGAAAACTCATGGGAAACGATTTTAAGGACAAAGTGAACAGAATTCTCCCATGCTGGGAATCATTGAGCAAATCTAATTTCCTAGTTCTTTTCTGCCAAATAATCTTCCATTAAAGTTTTCAGTGCAGCAAACGGGTTCTGTGTACTGGGGCTCCCCATCATATTTCCTATGTAACCCATGCCTGGAGTAAGTCTCCACTCCAGTCCACCCAAATTCTATCCATCTTTTAGGTCTAACTCAATGAAAGCCCCCAATAACTCTTTTTTTCTTTAGGAAACTTAGAAAACAGTAATCTTTCTCTTTTTCTGCAGTCAGCTTTGGGAAGAGGGGCTACAAACAGACAAGGGACAGAAATATCTAAAGGAGAAAATATAAGTAGGATCGGATCTTCAAAGAAGCGAATATTATAGATTTCCTTGGTTGGGGTCAGAAGAAAGATGAAAAACAAACTATTCCAATCCCACTTTGTCCTAAAGGGGAGAAATCCATTATACTTCCTTCAAGCAGGCTAGCTTCTGATTTCTGGAACCACTGGGGACAATGAATGGGCTTGGCATTCCTTTCTACTACCCTCCCACCTCATGTTCCGCTCTCCCCTCCTTTGAGAGACGGGGACATCTAGAATGGAGTCAGTACATGTCCCAAAGTAAAGGACAGCCAGGGAGAGGAAGAAGACCCACTGAGAGGAAGTTTTATTTTTCCTTTTTATTTTATTATTATTTTTAATGAATTCCTCCAGCATTAAACCTGTAAGATGAACAGGTATCATCTCTTAGGTTATTGGCCAAGAACACACTGCCACAATACCAAAGAAGATATAATGCGGAGACTCTAGGCAACTCCCAAAGAAACAAGTTATAAAAGAGAGGGGAAGCAAAATTAGTGGCACCAATGGCAATGACGCAAAGAAAAAGAAAAAGGAAAGAAATGCCAAGCTGTAGCCAGGCAATGCAATGTAAAACCATTGCTTCATGTCCCGCCCACTTCCACACCCACTGAGAGTGCTGTTCTTGAGGACTAGAAAACAGCTTGAGGTAACAACAGAAGAATCAATGCCAAGCCAGGCGTATCTCTGAGCCAAGGCACTAACCTCACAGTTCATGGACGTTATTGAAAGACAGAAGACAAACACAACAGGAGAAGCTGAATGCGGTTCTCTCCTGCCTTGTCCACCACTTCCCTAAACCCAGAAAGGCACTCCTGTGCCAAATCGGTTTGAAAATCATATGAATCACTGGCCTCTGTTTCTTTTATGCATTTGTTGTAGACCAGCCTACACTGACATCGATGAGCTAGTGAGATATTGCCAAGTAATAAGCAGCCAGAGACACTAAGTTACTGAACTTTAATGAAATGACAGCTTAGAATTTAAAGACAAAGAAATGTCTTTTACCGTCTTTCACATACAGAAAAGGAACACAGCTGCTTAAAAGAACCACTGTAATTCCCCAATATGCTCTTGTAACCTTATTTATTAACAACTACTGTATAGCTGATTATAATCATTATGTTATGATGTCAAACCCTAGATACAAAGATTTAAATAAACTACAGGATTATCTGCTACCTAGAACTAGGCCCAAATCTCCATCCACTCCCATGACTTTAATTCATGCTCATGGCAAAAGATTTCCAAACAATTCTCTCTTCTCATCTTAGCATCCATTAGGACATGAACTCGATGTCTGTTCTGTTGCATCTTTATAACCCCTGGAGCATGCTTAATAGGTATCAGTTGAATGAACCTAGGTCTAATGAAATCTCAGATTCAGTTTATGCAAAATACCTTCATTCCAACTAAACCACAACTACTATCTTAATGTTCCAACTGCACTTCTGGGCTCTAACTTTAGATAGTCTTAACTCATCTCTGTCCTTTATTTCCACTATCCAGACAGTACACCATCCAGGAAATTTTCTTTAGAAAATAAATCGCTAGGCTGGGTGTGGTGGCTCATGCCTGTAATCCTAGCACTTTAGGAGGCTGAGGTGGGAGGATGACCTGAAGTCAGGAGTTCTAGACCAGCCTGGTCAACATGACAAAACCCCATCTCTACTAAAAATATAAAAATCATCTAGGCAGACCAGGTGCAGTGGCTCACGGCTGTAAACCCAGAATTTTGGGAGGCCGAAGCAGATGAACCATGAGGTCAGGAATTCAAGACTAGCTTGGCCAACATGGTGAAACCCCATCTCTACTAAAAATACAAAAAAATTAGCTGGGCATAGTGGCAGGCACCTGTAATCCCAGCTACTCTAGAGGCTGAGGCAGGAGAATCGACTGAACTTGGTAGGTGGAGGTTGCAGTGAGCCTAGATCGCACCACTGCACTCCAGCCCAGGAAACAGTGTGAGACTCTGTCTCAAAAAAAAAAAAAAAAAAAATTTAGCCAGGCATGGTGGCGGGCGCCTGTAATCCCAGCTACTTGGGAAGCTGAGGCAGGGAGAATTCCTTGAGCCTGGAAGGTGGAGGTTGCAGTGAACCACGATGGCGCCACCGCACTGCAGCCTGGGTGACAGGGCAAGACTCTATCTCAATCAATCAATAGCTAAATTAAAAAAAAAAAAAAAGAAAAGAAATCCAAACACACGCACACACACACACACATCTCTCTTATTCATCTTTACCTCTCTGCCACAACCCTACTCCACTATTCCAGGCTGGCTATCGTTATCCATATTTTGGCAGTCCTGTCTAAGCTGGCCTTTTTACTTTCAGTGTCTGCATACCAGTTACAGACTAAAAGTCTCTTTTGCTCAGAAGTTATTTATACTTTCCCATTACCCACCTACTCTCCCAAGTAAAATTATGCTCTTAAGGAAAACCATTCAAAGTCCAAGTTTGTAACATATCCCACCCATAAAGTTGGCCTCCTCATTGCCCTACTAGTCTACTAAGCTACTTTCTAGACTTATATTTAACCCATTTTTATGCATTTAGTCCATTACTAGCACATTCCATGAGGGCAGGGATTTTTCACTGTTCTATCTTCACCACTTAGATTAATGCCTGAAGCATACTGGACCCTTCAATATTTGCTGAATGAATGAATGATTTTAAGAAAAAGAGAAAAAAAAAAAAAACAGAGAAAGGGAAGTAGAAGAGAGAGTGTTAAACTTCACAAAGGAGTTTATCATTATAGGTTCAGGTCAAGTCCCACTTCCACTCATCTCTTCAACCTTCACTGATTTCTCTCTTCTCTGATTTTCCATGCAATTTCTGCACCATACAATTGAGCACTGAAATACTCATTGCAAGATTTCCATGAAGAGTTGAGAAGCTCCTATCCACTGAACTCTGCACAACAGACATGGTCTATACCTTCTCCACACTTACAGTCTCATAGAAACATTCAACAAAGTCAATTAAAAACCAATTACCACAGGTGCGCATAGAAAGAACACTTAATTTGGACTTTGACCACAGGGAAGCCTTCTCAGAGGAAGGGAAAGGGAAGACTTGAAGGGTGAGTATGAGTTAGCCAGACAAAAAGGAGGGAGGAGTGTTTTAGGCAGAGGAAACAGAATGGATGGAGACTTAGTGGCAAGAGAGAGTGTTTAGGAAAAGTGTTTGGGAATTGAAGGAAGTTCAGTGATGCTGGAGTACATGGGCAGGAAAGAGTCAAAGCTGCTGGGGTTGGCAAAGACCAGACTTTGAAGGGCCAAGCAGTCACCTTGAGTTACGAAGCATGAGCTAAAAATGTGAATTATGTGAAGTCATGCATACGTTAATTAGCTTGATTTAGCCATTCCAAAATGTATACAGATTTCAAAACATGTTGTACATGATAAATATAATCTTTATATGTCAATTAAAACTTTTTTTTGAAAAAAAAGCTATGAAAATGAATATGAAAGGGAAGCTGGGAAGGGGAAGGGGACAGAGAAAGGGTGGAAGCCTCACATGTCAGTTCTGCTTCTCAGTTATGCTGGATGATTTCTTGTAAGAGAAGCAGAGACCTGGTTTCAGGCTTTCTCTGTACCTCTAAATGTTCAAAAAATGTGGTATTCACAAGAAAACCTGTTGATTTGAAAACTTTCATTCTTCCTGCTCCTTTCCCAAAGAAAAAGAATAGCTGTAAAATTTAACAACTAACAGAGACTAATAAGCAATTTTAAATGCTGGAGACTTCATCAACTCTAAGAACCTTATGTCCCTTTCAATTTTCTTCCCTTTGAGACTCTGAACTAGTCAGCAGAGATTTCTGAACCAGACGTCCCCCACAATCCACAATCCTATAAATTCTCATAATTATGCATTCTGTAAAAGCTTAAGTAATGAGCTAAGGAAACAGCTCTAAGTGGTTCTGATTTCAGTTTCCCTGTTGCATCAGATTAACGGACTCCTTTAATTCACGGCAGGGTCTAACATTAGTCCATACTCAGTAACAACTTCTAGTCCAGTGTGGGACCTTGTGTAAGGCTGTCTTACTCAAAATTATTTCAAGATGAAGAGGGTTATATCTAGACATAGGCAGTTCTCCTAAGAACATGCCACCACATTAAATGAAAGTAGCATGCAACAACTATGAAAAGAATAAACAAAGATCAAAGCTCCTAAGACAAAAAAATGGTGCAGGTTTCTATGTTAGGTATAGATTTTAACTGATAATGTTTAGTAATTGCATATCAAGGAAAGATACCCAACATTTGTCTCATGTATTACCTTCAAAAACTCTTCTTTCTCTAAATAGCTTGCAGTCTCTCTGGGTCGTGAATGAAATGAGGCCACTATGAGAAATTACAAATGCCATTCTGGGGGAAAATCCTTCACACCCCTATCTTGAACCTACTACACAGGAGAAAGAAATAAATCCTCAAGCTAAACCTTCCACTGAGGAAATTACCAATTCGATTTCTCTTAGCAATGCTGCTACAATGCACTAAACAGTTCCACCCAGTAAAAACTCTTACTTATCACATTCATTTATTTCCACTTTAATTAGAATAGCAAAGCCTGTATTCCATAAAGACTGGAAAAGCAAGCATCGTAAAGCTAGAAAAGCTTCCCCATTTTTGAAAGAGGAATGTCATATGGCATACTAGCTATTGACTTTCAAAAATAAGAAATATGCTGAAGTATTGCCTTTTTCTAATGACAAGGAGTATGCTGTGTTTTTCCCAAGGCACCACTTCTTTTGAGATATTTTGAATACGAACTGTTTCCTTAGGACAGCTCGGAAAAAAAATCCGCATTTATTCCACAGCCACACAACAGTAAAATGAGGACCTGACCTTCTAGGTATGAAGGTACCATGGCACAATCATCAACATTGCCACCAATTCTTATCTGCTAATATATAAAATCTCTTTCTCCAGCTGACAAGCAGTAAGTATTGTCCAATATAAACAAACATACACACCCCACGTTATAACTAAAACATGATCTAGCTTTGACCTGTCATTGGGAAATACAAAAACCCTTTTATAAATATTAACTAGATGATCATGCATTATAGCTGAACTAGCAATTTGATCTTTAGCAAAGTCGACCCTTAATACCTTTGAGGAAAGATAAAGAACAAAAGATACACTATATCCATTGTGACATTCACTGGCCTTTCATCCACTCAAAAAGTATTTATTGATCACTTTCTATGTGCCAGATACCGTACCCTGTACAATGTTTATCCATATTTTTGGCTTCTATCCATTAAAATACCAGTGGCACCTAATTGCCTCAGCTGTAACAACCAAATACATTTCCAAACATTGCCGGATGTCCCTTGGGAAGCATTGTCTTAGAGTTTAAGATTCTGTAGTCACTGTTTTTCAAAAATTTAAGATATAACTGAAAGACAAGATGTGTGTAATTGAAATGCATGAAAACATTGAACAAATAAATAGCCTGTAATAACATTTTAGGGTTGGCAAGATGGCTACCAAAAAAAAAAAAAAAAATCACATGTACCTACCTCAGTTCGAAAATAATGTTTATTTTTAAATAAAACTTTAAAAAGATAATTTCTTTCTAGAAGCCATTCCAATCTGTCCTGTCTAGAAAATCCACCCCTTTGCCTCCCCCACAAAAAAGCACTCTTCACCAGCCTGGCCAACATGGTGAAACCCTGTCTCTAATAAAAATACAAAAATTAGCTGGGCTTGGGGACGGGCACCTGAAATCCCAGCTACTCAGGAGGCTGAGGCAGGAGAATCGCTTGAACCCGGGAAGTGGAGGTTGCAGTGAGCTGAGATTGCACCATCGCACTCCTGCCTGGGTTGGAAGAGCAAAACTCCGTCTCAAACAAAAAACAAAAAACAACAACAAAAATTCTTAATCATAAGGCAAAACAATTATTCTGACTACGGACTAATGAACCCATAGAGTCAGTGTTAATAAATTAAGACTGGAAGGATGGAAACAGCAAACAAATCATTAAGGTGAGATTGGACGATTCTGCCAATTAAGAAAGGCAACTTAGATTCTCTGTACCCTTCCTCTTTTATCTATTTGATACTTAAAATTTACTGCCCTGTATCAAACATGATCTCAGTAATTCTTTTTTAACCAACTGTTTAGGACAGTTTGAGGAAAGGAATTGCTAGGCAGAAAGACAACAGGAGATACAATAAATCTTTTAAGTACAAAAAACTGACAACAAAATGAGAAAAATACTACCTTGTGTGCTCAAAGGAAATTGCTTATAGAAACTGAAACCAGGACTCAGAACAGTCATGCGTTCTACTCAGGAAATTAAAAGTTGTACTTTTAAAAAGGGTTTCAGATCCTTTCAGAAAATCAAAAATAAAACTAGGTAACCACCTTCTAGGTTTTCCTGGGAACACTTGTCCTTTCAACAGAAGATATACATTGCAAACTCTCCTTGAATAGCCGGGGTCTTTGCTTTTAAATAAAAATGTTTAACCTAGATCCTTCTGCTTTGTTTTCTGCCCATCAGTGAGTAAGATGCACAGCTATTCGAGGAGTCTGAGAGGTCGGTATGGTTTAATTGGTAGTAGGAAATATTCTTTAGGGAAAATAAGTCATTTTTTCCACTGTTTTTCTTTTGAGAGAGACAAGTAATTTTCTGTCTCTCATGTATAAGAAATTGGTATCACTGTGCCCCCCAGACAAATGTCCCCCTAGGAGCATTTCAGGAGAGTCACCTGCTCCAAATGAGGACAAATATAAGGCTGGTAAACCACTCCCCCCGCCCCACCAAAAAAAAAACCCCCACTAACTACAAAGCAAGAAATAGTGACTAAAGAATGCCTAACAAATTTGTACTAAAACAAAACACTGATTGTAGATGGACATACGGAGTCACAGAACTATCTGGATACACAGTAAGCAGATAGGAGAAAAGAAGGAAGATTTGGAAGCTACAAATCCTGTCTCAGTAATTTATTGCTCTGTAACAAGGTACCCCAAAAGTGAGGGGTTTTAAATCATCACAATTTCATTTGCTGGAGATTCTGCACATGTGCAGTTTGGGGCAGAACTCAGTGAGAACAGGATGTCTCAGCCCCATGTGCTACTGGCCAAGCTGACCCGGGGCTGGAGGATCCAAGATGCCCCAGTCCAGTGTATGAGCATGGTGCCAGCTGCAAGCTGGAGTGCCTTGATGCTCCTATACGTGGCTTCTCTCTTCAGCAGGATATCTTGAGCTTCCTTCCATACATGGTGACTCTGAAACTGCCAGGCCTCTTAAGGCCCACTTCTGCCACATTCTGTCACACAAGCCAGCCCAGACTTCAGGGGGAGGGGAAACAGATTCTACACTCCTGATGAATGGAACAACATATTCATACAGGGATGGAAGAACTACAAGTGGTAATTTCTTTCTTTCTTTCTTTCTTTTCAGATATTCTAACACAAACCCCACTATTGTGAACTACGATAATATAAAATGAAATTAGGAAAAAAAAAAGATGACCAGGACTAACTGCCTTTCCTATACACACCCCCTCCCCATCACCACCATCTTCGGCCTGTGACTCTTCAACCAACGAAGGAGAGAAAAGAGAGACCAGAACGAAAGGTGCAATGCAGACTATAGAATCACAGATAGCAACCTTGGTTACAACATCTTATTAGGTTTCTTTAAAAACACAGCAAGAGAACAAATGAATGAGAACCTAGAACCAACACTTACCTACTGCTTTTTCTTACTACTTTTGGCTCAATGTATGTTTTACACAAAAAGAAATGCTATGAGGATTTGGTACCACGTAAAAAATATATAAATTGTTGGGGAAAAAAAGAAAAGTTCTTCTTTAAAAAATGGGAGGTTCTACTTTTTAGGGTCATAATTGTATAGGTTCAATGTTTCTAGCGTATCTTTCTGGAAGAAACACTAGTGAAAAAGAAAACTGATAAATGGAGGTAGTAATAGAGTAGATCCTGTGGACAGACAACATCCTTTTTCCTGCTCTACCACGCAGTGCTGCAGAAGGCCATCCCCCTCTTGAAATCCTGACTCTTTGGGAATAGAAATGGTGGTATTACTCATGCATGACCTTTGCCAAAAAGTGGCTGGCAGATGGGTTTACATAGCAAAGTGGAGACGTGATGAGATTATTCTGAGTCCCCACAAAACTAGCCCAGTTGGGCTTGGACAAGAATTTCACTGGATAAGAGGCTTTTTACTTTCACAGAACGTAGACAAATGTGCCATGTCACAATGGCTTCCACTCATGTCCTGGTTTATCATCATTTCTCCTTCCACTCCCTTAACAGAAACCAAAAAAAAAAGGCAATTATCTTTCTTCTAGCTACAGATGTTAATCCTCAACTAAGTTTTAATAACATCCCATACTGGCAGCGTCTGCAATGTAGTAGAAAGGCTTTGAAGCCTGCAAATCATTTAGGACCAAAAGGAGGAAATCCAAGTCCAATTATGGGAAAATGAAAAAATGAAAAAGAGCAGAAAAGCCCTTCAAATCAGACCACACAGAAGGCCAAAACCATAGATGAAAGGAACTGAGAAGCTGTGGGTTTTTTTGCTGCCTTTTAAATACAGACCCCTAGGCAAAGGCAGCCCTTATTTAACACATCCGCAGGTATTAAAGTCTATAACATATAAGGTGTTAGAAAAATAATTTCAGTGACTGTTACTTATGGGTCTGGATGATTCTTAATATTGACAAACATTGGTCCCCACGTAAAAGACAAAAGTAGAAAATATCACTAAACTTGGAGGCAGAAACCAGACTTAAATTCTGTCTCTATGTATAGCCTTTGGAAAATTACTTTTTGTTTCAAAGCCCAAGTTTCTTCATCTATAAAAATATGGATAAAAATACCTTCATTCAAAGAGTTGTACTATAACTTTTCAATGAAATTTGTTTATATGTCTGAAAAACAGTATCTAATAAATGTAAACTCTGTATGATTCTGATCTTTAATACAGATTAAGAATCCCAAGTAAAAGTCCTTTTTCTTTTTTTAAATCATGGAAAGGACACAAAATTTGTTGTCAGAAGATGATGGTTCTAGGTCACATTTTGTTCCTCCTGGCGAGATGATCTTGGTTAAGTGTTTTCTCTTCCCAAGTCCTAGGTTCTTCATTTCATTTATTTGCTTGCAAACCTGAGTATCGTTTGGGGCACTTACAGTAAACATGGCAAATGGCAAATAAAGTCCTTGCCCTTATGGAACTTAGTAACTCATGGGGACACCTAAAAGCAACGAATATACAGTGTTGGCTAGTGTGTTCTATACGATGAGGTGACTGGGTTAGAATATCTTCAAGACCCTCTCCAGGTTTAAGCCTGTGAACCCAGAACTGTAACTATAAAAGTCAACAAAAGAAGGAAGATCACAATTTCTCATTCTGATGTTTTGTAAGGTGTGAAACCACTCTTTCTCAAGCTGAAATCAAAAGCTTCCAGAGTACAGCAATGTCATTACAAAGGCTTTCTGTACTAAAAACGAACGGTCCTCATCTAAGTTGAAAACTTAAAATTCTACTGTTAAAGGGAAAATCAAGTCTTCGCATCAAAGACTGTGCCCTTTATCCCCTTGAAACCGATAATTCAGAGAGTAATATTGGCACATATGCAAACGACCAGCCATGCCTTAGCATACAGAATCAGAAACTGTTTACTAAAACTAGGGTCTGTTTATTAATCCTACATTCAGTAAGAGTTTGCGAAGGGAATAATCACCCAAAATCTCTAAGTTCTCTCCTCTGATTATCAGTGGGGCTGTAGCTCAACTCCAGGAAAACATTTTATAGAGATAAGAGGAGATTACTTACTCCCAGAGCAGAAGAGCGTGTTGAGAAATGGAAAGAATGGTGCACAAAAGCAAGAGGTGAAAAAAACTGGGAAAGTTTCACCTAAGAAGAGATAACTTTGTTGAATCATAGAAGTAATCTTTAATTATCAGAATGGTCATTGAAATACTCACAAGCGGAGAAATACACTGAAGGGGCCAACGGATGACAAATGTATGCAAGACGACACACGACTCCCTAGGATAAGATTCCCAGGGGATAGGATGCTTTCTGTGCTGCCTTTATACTTCACATTCTTTATTTACCCTACAAACATAGCTAAGGCTATAGCAGTTAAATGGAGGGTAGCTTCTACAAGCACAGTTTTTCTCTGACACGTTTTTACTGGCAACCTCAAGTGGGTAAGCCTTACATAAAAAGCTTCAGTTTTCAGAATGAATCAGACAAGGACTAAGAAATAACGATCATAAACAGTTAGAATCAATACAAATTTATGAGGCTGATGAAACTATGAGAAAACAAAGGAATACTGGATACCAACCACAGTTCTTTAAGTAATTTTTTAGTGATACAGCACCAGAAACTTTCTGTTCAAGTCAACTAAGAAACAGGCACCTGAATAGTAAAATTAGGTTTTAGGAAACTTATTTCGCAAATTGAGCAAAGATTGTCCAGCAGAATTCATTAAAAATATAAAGAATAAATAAATACAATTGATATGCTAACTATAAATTGTTTTTATGGAAGGCAGCTTCTGAGAAATTTCAAGTTTCTTAATGTAGATTTCCAACAAACTTGAGCACATCTCCTATACTACAGTTTACCTATTTAAGTATAAGCATAAACCTTATATACCTCACATAATTTCTATAAACCTCAACTTCCATACTTACAAACTCTGGAATAAGATGCCCTATATTATCCAATCAACATTCTAGCTCTGCCACTTACTGTGAAATTGAAGGCAAGACACTTGACTATTCTGCTCTTTAGTTTGTTTATTCTTTATATCTAAAAAGTAAAGATAATCATGGTACCTACCCTCAAGGGTTACTGCAAGAATCAAATGTGTTAATATATTTAAACATTAGAATAATGCCTGGCACACCATGAAAATTTTTAAATTCTGGGAATTGTATCATCTACCGTGTTTATTAGTATACATATTTATAGACAACTATGTGTTAGTAAACACCATTTACTAAACTCTTTACTAAAACTAGGGTCTATTTATTAATCCTACATTCACTAAGAGTTTGAGAAGGGAATAATCACCCCAAATCCCCAAGTTCCCTCCTTTGATCATCAATGGGGCTATAGTTCAACTCCAGGGAAATATTTTAAAGAGAAAAGAGATTACCCCCAGAGCAGAATAGCATGTTGAGATATGGAAATAATGGTGCACAAAAACAAGAGATGAAAAAAATTGGAAAGGTTTCACCTAAGAAGAGATAACTTTGCTGAATCATACAAGTAAGCTTCAAATACCAGAATGGTCATCAATTAAATCAGTAATTAGACTTATTATTTTTGTTTTTCCAAAGGTAAATTTGGCCGATGATCCGAAAAAACTTTTAAATCAAAGCTTTCTGATGGCAATGAGCATTCTTTCCAAATGAATGCTAACATTAAAAACAAAATGCTGCTTTCCAAATACGGAGAGATGATCACGCTGAGTGTGAGGCTGGACTAGATGACATAAAAAATCTCAGAATTGTAGAATATTAAAATTTGAAAAGGACTTCAAAGAGTCATCAGCTTTTGTGGTTTAGTTGTCCATTGGAATCACCTGGGGAGCATCTGAAACAATACTATTCTCATCCTAGATCAATTAAAATCAGAACTTTCTGGGGGTAGACGCTGTGCACTATTTTGCTTGTTTGTTTTGTCTTTGTAATTGTCTCAGGTAGTTCTAACATACAGCCACAGCTGAGAAACACTGCATTAGGTCACAAATGAGAAAACTAGGGCCCACAGTTAGAAAATAATGGAATTATAATTTGAACCCAGGTGCTATGCTGTGTTATTTATTTATTTATTGTGTGTGTGTGTGTGTGTGTGTGTGTGTGTGTGACGGGGTCTTACCTTATAGCCCAGGTTGGAGTGCAGTGCATGCTCATGGCTCATGCAGCCTCGACTTCCTGGGCTCAAGTGATCCTTCCACATCAGCCTCCCGAGAGGTAGGACTTACTTTTTTAAACATCTTTTTGTAGAGATGGAGTTTCGCCATGTTGCCCAAGCTGGTTTCAAACTCTTAACCTCAAGCAATCTGCTTGCCTTGGTCTCCCAGAGTGCTGGGATTACATGTGTGAGTCATTACGCCTGGCTGCTACGCTATTTTCAATAAACGAAATAACTCATAAAGTCTATGGCTTTATGATACGCATAAGGCTATGAATCAGTCTTGCAAATATAGGTTTTGGGGGGGGGGGGAAGTATATACTTCATTTATTTCCCCAAGGGTACAGACTGTTCTCTAGTCTATTATCACTTTCTAACTTTAAAGACTTATTTCACTGAACTTCAGTAGAAAATACACACAAAACTAGTCTTGTTTCATGGGATTTACTTTTAACTTTGATTTTGACCTATGTGAGCCTGATTTCCTATTGTTTGAGCAAGTATGCCCTTGCACAGATCCTTATCACACAGGCAAGAGGCACGGGCTCCTTCTACTCAATTTGTGATCAAGAGAAAATGCTTATAAATTATTTTCTGCTTGCAGATGATACCAGCTAGAAGCTATCTTTGCTAGATTTTAAAAGTCTTAATCAGTGTGAAATTGGGAGAAGGGCAAAGGAATGGAAATCAGGCAATCTGAATGGCTAACATGGGGTCCCAGGGAAAGAAGAGCAAGCCCAGAACTGAATGTTAATTCCACAGCTCAGCCTCTACATCACAAACTGTTACCAGGACTTTGTGGTGACCAATTTTGCATATAATTTCAAAATAGAAGCCTCCTGGCAGGTGGGAAAACCATAGCAGTGGGAAGGAGAAGTAGCTGTCCTTCTCTCTGTTCTGTCTTTATCCACACTAATTAGGGCCTTAAACAACTCACTATCTCCCTGAAACTCCTTTTTCTCATTTATAAAATGAGAAGGTTCATCAAGATCATCTCAAGAGTGACTTCGAACTACAATGTTCTATGATTAGATAACATCTGCATTGTCAAGATGGACAGGGCTGGCTTATGGTGCTTATACTGTGAACAGTTACTTTTCCTGTGGACAGAATCTACCAGATGCCAAAGCGAATCCACACAGTAATCATATTATAAAAGGGATCTACCATACATATCACATGTTAAATTTTTAATATGGTAATCATGATCAGAAATGTGAATTCCATCACAGGTTAAACCTTAACACGAGTAGGCTGAATATCAAACTGGCATCTTATTCTCAGCACTGAAAACTCATAGTAGCCACCTGATAATTCCACGAGATATAAACATCATACACACTGTAGGGCTGACTATAGCTTGAATTGACTGATCACTTTCCAGAAATGCTGTTCTTGGATTGCTAAAAAGTAAGCTATAACTTCCCCTCCAAAAAAATTCCTTCATCTCAAAGAATATTCTAGAAAAAAATTCTAGTCATTTTTTTGCTCTGAAATGTATCTTTTAATATATTTTAAAGACAAAAAAAAAATACCACAAGGATGATTTCTTTTCCTTTTAAAAAGAACCTTAGGCTCTTAGGTATCACAGATTGTTCAGAACAACTTGGACTAAAGGCTGATTCCTTCTAGTGATTTAATTAATAAACATGTTTGTGGTTCAAAAATCATTTTGGAAGGCACATAAGGAAAACCAGGAAAAACTCAGATGGATGAAAATTTAGTAATAAATATATTTAAGGAAGAATATTAAGCAACTGAAAATTAATTTAAATTGAAAATGCTTCCCAGTTATAACCAGTAACAAGGAAGCAGATGATTCTCTCACAAAAAAATAGAATTGTAGGCAATAAACAGATCTTCGTGGAAGAAAAAGAGTAAGCTATTTAAGGGAAAAAATAGGTGTTCCCATGCTTAATTATTAGCTATAAACTCGCTGTTGAAATACCAAGAGTATTTAAAGAAACAAGGGGCTGGGCAAACCTGGAAAACATCACATGTAAATACAGTGCCTTTGTCTGAACTCTATAGAGAACCAGAAACTGTTCGAAAACATCTGTTTTATTATAGGGTTGAAAATAAAGAAGAAGATAATATGTACTTTGAAATCTATTTTCTAATTTTCATTTTTCATGTGTCTAACAGCTAAAGATAAGACATTCATTTTATAAATACAGCATCACTATTAACAAGCATGGTCACAGGGCTCTAATTTATCCTATTTATAGTAGCAAAAAAAAAACCACATTTATTATAAATCAACAACTTATAATTGTATATATTTATGAGGATACAAAGTGTTAACACGATTTGAAAATTCAATGTAAAATAATCAAACCAAACAAATTAACATACCCATTACCTCAAATGCTTTTTTGCAGTGAGAACATTTGAAATTGACCTGGCTTTCTGGCTAAGATCAAGTATAGTATCTGTTTTTATCAGTCAGTCTAATCTTTTTAAAGAATATTAGAAATTAGACGAAAGCAACATTATCAGCTATCTTTACAAGGTAAGTTATTTCCAAAAGAAATGTCAAGAACTCACAAATAATACCAACTCTGGGATAACAGACTGTGTAGTAACTTTCTTGTGCATGGACCAGCTCACAGAAACAAAACTGCAAGATGTTCCTATCAGCCAGAGTGGAGGCCAGCCGGCCAGCCTCCAGGAGCAGGAGCTGCTGTCCATGGAGTTGCTCTGGACCCATTCCACATTCCCCTAGCATGGCGCTGCTTCCCTGTCTTCTGTTTCCAGGTCTCATCTCCGACTGGCCCGCAGAACTGGACACTGACACCGGTTCCACACTGACAGCTCCTGCTGTGTTAACTCAGCCTGGATCACCCCCACACTGCTTTACGAGCACTAAATTTTGGCAACCTACTCTCTCTCTCTCCTCGGAATCTGACCTTAACTCCACCCTTTTTGTTCCACTTCACTTCTCCTCCTCAGTTCTGACAGCTTGCAGTGACCTTCCCTAGCTACAAAGAGAGACAAAACTGTGTTGGGTTTCATTTGCAAAATTCTCAAGTAGAATCCATCACACCTTCAGTCCTGTTCTCTAAGGGCCTGTTTAGCAGTCACATTATTGCCTCCGTTATTGGCACAGGGAGTCTGAGCGACCTTGGATGAATCTCAACTGCGTTTTGAGCTTCACCTTGACAGTCCTCGGTTTCATTGCGTAAAAATTTAGGAATATCAGACTGTCTAGAAAATCTTTTAAGATTATTTCCATTTCTAATAACCTAATTATATTCCTAATCTCAGTGAAATGACCCTATCAGGTACTTAAATCCCAGAAGTCACATGGAAATCCTCACTCTCACTCATCCTCATATTCAAATGAACAAATGATTCCCTCTGTCCCACCACTTTGTCTCCTATTCCTCCTAATGTCCCTTGAACGTCAGCTCTGTGAGGCCGACTTCACTTCCCCTACCTTCCAGTTGCTTCCAGGTTCAGCACTTCCACTTGACTTCCCCAGTGACTTCTGGCTTTTCTGAGTGTGGATTAACTTGCGTGCCTCCCTGAGGTTAGAGGGCTTATCTGACTATCAAGAAGTAAGTCCTGGTGCAAAGCCAACAACGAAGGAAGAAATGAAAGGGAGAAAGGAAATATCTAAAGATTTTCAAGTCCAAACATAAAAAGGGATTAAAATCATGTTTTCCATTGTCTGTTTTTTAAATCTTAGACAAACACAAAATTGAGTAAGAGGGAGATGAGAATAAGTGGTGGGGAGAAAGGAAGGAAGGGCAGTTACAGGTACAAGTTACAGTCCAGAGAACGAATGAAGCACGTAACACACGTAATCTCATTTCCTCCTATAACCACTGTTCACAAGATGCGATGTCATCTCCATTTTATGGTTAGAGAAAGTGGCCTCAGAAAGCCTCCTTAATTTGCCCAATGTCACAATGCCAGTAAGTGACAGGGTCAGAACTTTAACCAAGATGATGTGACTCCAAGAGTCCATGGATCTTTCCCTAGAGTTTGTTACCATGACGATCTCAACTTCACAACAGTGGTCCACGGGAGTAGCTTATATCATATGAAAAATCTTACAATTTCAGTGTGCAGGAAGAGGAGTTTTAAAAAAATCCTAGAATTTAAGAAACCAAAGTATTTGGGAAATAGGAGGGAAAACTCCACCAACACTGCAGCTGTGCTGTTCATCTATAGACTCTACTCTGGTACTGGCACTAGCTACATATGTCGGCACCTCTGAAATGCAATATTTTAAAATCCAATCCTGTACTAAGATTATCCGTCCTATCAGCGGCATGCTGCATTTTGGGATGCCCTCTCCCACCTACTTTAAGCTCTCCAGAGACTGTGATACAACAATATGGGCTTCAACACACTGCATCTAATTTTATTGTAAAAAAAAAAAAAAAAAAAAAAAAAAGATGCTCTGCCATATGGTTACCAACAAATGAAATAGTGACTGTTGCAAACAGATAAAAAAGCAGGTGGAGGCCTGATGAAAAAAAGTACAACTGAAATGAGATCTAAAAGATTTAAAAATAGCTGGTCAACCAGTAATGTATACTTAAACAAAAGTATTTAAGAAACCAGGATGAAAAATGTATAAAAACATTACCAGGAGTAATATGAGGAAAATAATGCTTTCAACATTTTCATTTTATCCTTGGAAAGCTTTGGTGATTCAAATTTCCAAGGACTATAATAGGGAAGATATAAAAAGGAATCACAAGTCGAAGAGAACAGAAGAAAGTTTCACCTTTTATTCTAATTTCTCAGAATCATCTTCCTATTTCCTTGCAATATACTTCTTTAAGAAACCTGGTATACTTTGTTTTATATATGATCTAGCAAAAAAAGAAAAAAGAGAAGGAACCAACCAACCAACCAACCTAGTATCACCAACACCACAAAGACAGATGGGCCTTAAATTTGCTATGCAACCTGTATACATTTAAATTAGAATAGTCAGGCTTAGTTCCCTAGTAAGCACTATACAGAACTTCAGAATGACACAGGCATCAAACCAAGCATGGAAAAAAAAATCTTTATAATCGTGAAACAAACTGATGTTATATCCAAAATATAAATATAAGCATATTCTTTGAAAACACGTAGTTATGTCCATATATATTTTACCTATACTATACATAAACATAGATGGCTTTTGTGAAGGTATTAGTGAATTCTGGACCCCCCTGTAACTTAGGCGGCCCACCTCCACCTAAAGATTAAAAAGCAATTGATATCTCTCCTATTTTTCACTTTAGTCCTGGAGATTGCATCACCATTTTGGTGCTCAACTCCAGGGTTTAATCATTCTAACAACAATGTCAAGAATTATTTATTACTGGCAAAATGCTACAGTTTAGGCCATTTGGTTTATTTTTCATAAAGACAAAGGGCTAGTCAAACTCATCATTTCCTCGGTTATCCATAACCTTTCACAGCCTAGAATTATACAGTAAAGTAATTAGTTAATCTTCCAAGTTAAGATCCACATTTCAGAGAACTGTAGACATCGACTAGTTTTCAGTGGCTGAGAGCAGAGTCAGGTCTCTTATAATTTCCAATGTGAGGGATAAATCATATGACCTTGGACACTATGCGATGCCTTTAGCTTCAGAAATACAGTTTTCATGGCTGGTTTTACTTAATAAATATTTACAGCAGGCTTCTCTTTAAAGTTGCTATGCATACTTCTTTAACTATATTGCAGGAACAAAGGGCAAACCTCCCCTTTGCCCTTTTTCACTGAAAATCAACTGGCCAAAGGCAGAATAACAGCAAAAAAGGCATACAATTTATTAACAAATACAAGGGACAATCACAGAGTGGTTCCCCAATATTCCAGTGGGGCCAACATATTCCTACAGCTTCTTTTCATAGAGGAGCGGGGAGATAGCGAAGGCAGGGAACTCTGTCAAAGGGCAATCAATGATTACCAAGGAGAATGAACAGATGGGAAAACAGAGATGAATTTGTAAATGGCCCTCTTTAGAAAATATTCCAGCATGCTTACATACTTCAGTATTCTTTGTTGCAATAGATAATGAGATAACAAGGAGGCAAAGGAAAAACCAATTGTTCTCCTTGGTGGGTCCAGTCTTTACCTGGATAGGGGAAAAGTCTCTTCCCACATTTGCTGATCTCTAAGAACCTTTCATTCAAAATACCTGTTATACCAAGGAGTCATATTTTGGAGTGAAGTTCCCTGGGTACCTTCAGTATGCTTTATGCAAAATAAATTTAAAAATATTTCACTTAGAAAGTGGAAGTTCCTATTTGGAAGGCCAAGAGGGAAGATTACTTGAGGCCAGGAATTTGAGACCAGCCTGGGCAACACAGAAAAACCCTGTCTCTACCAAAAAAAGTAAGAATATTAGCCAGTCTTGGTGGCACATGCCTGTAGTCCCAGCTACTTGGGAGGGGCCTCAGGTGAGAGGATCGCTTGAGCCCAGGAATTTGTGGTTGCAGTGAGCTATGGTTGCATCGCTATAATGCACTCCAGCCTGGGGGAAAGTGCAGAACCTCTCTCTCGGAAAAAAAACAAAAACAAAAACCAGAAGTTCCCTAATATGCTGCTCTCTGACATCACCACTATTAACACATTAATCTTCAAGATTCTCACATATGAATTTTAACACAAATGGTATCCTTCCATACTTAATTATGTATTGACATTTCCCACCATCAA
This sequence comes from Chlorocebus sabaeus, assembly GCF_047675955.1. Classification (NCBI taxonomy): domain Eukaryota; kingdom Metazoa; phylum Chordata; class Mammalia; order Primates; family Cercopithecidae; genus Chlorocebus; species Chlorocebus sabaeus. Next base: position 18,233,018 of record NC_132911.1, read on the forward strand.
TACCTTGAAAATAATAATTAGGTACTCATTTTCTGAAGTATTCTTTATGTGTTAAGTATCATCTTGTATGCTTTACATGGATTTTCACATTTAAACCTCATTCCTGGTTCATAAGCAGGTATATTCACTGTTTCCAATTTCCAGATGAGGAAGCTGATAGAGGAATAATTTCCCCAAGGTCACAGAATTGGTGTTAAGTATCAGAGAATCCAGGCAGCATGAATACAGAAGCTATACTCTTAACCCCTTCTCTTCACTTTGACATCCAAACCACTACTCATAACTCTACATAGTCTTTTTAACAACTCTATTAATTACATGAATAAAGTATAACTGACCTAATCCTTCATTGATCGAGATTTGTATTATTCTCAATTTTTTGCTATTGCATACAATGTTGCAATTAATGTCCTTGTACACATACCTTTGTACATTTAACTATCCAGCATCTTTCTTTCTTCTTTGGAAATAATTTTAGACTTACGAAAAGGTTGTACAAATAGTACAAAGAGTTCCTGTAAATCCTCCACCCAGCCTTCCCTTAATGTTAACATCTTACATAACTATCAGTGGAATTATCAAAACCAGGATGTCAATGTTGGTATAGTATTAACTGAACTATTATAGACCTTATTCAAATTTCACCAGTTTCCCCATTACTGCCCTTGTCCTATTCCAGGATCCTCTCTAGAACCCACAATGCCTTCAGTTGTTACGGCTTCTCAGTCTCCTCCAATTGGTGATAGTTCTTCAGTGTTCCCTTGTCTTTTATGACTTTGACACTTCAAAAGAAGATGGACCAGTTATTCTACAGAATATCTTGCAATTTGGGTTTGGCTGCTGTTTTCTCATGTTTACAATGAAGTCGGGCATTTTGGGGAAGAGAAGTGATGTTATCTTCTCCTTAGAGCATCAGAGGCTTCATGATGTTGAGATGTCTTGTCACTGGTGATGTTAACCTTGATCACTTGGTTAAGCTGTTATCTTGGGCTGTCTATATTGTAAAGTTACTATTTTTCCCCTCAAAATGAATAAATATCTTGGGAGAGATACTTTGAGACTATGCAGATATCCTGTTTCTTCCCTAACTTTCATCTGCTAAATTTAGTATCCTTCAATGGATCTATCTGCCACAATAATTAGCATGATATTTGCCATTTCCTTCTTTCCTTTTACAGTTGTTCATTTTTCCGAACAGTAATAAAAAGCTGTCCCTTCTCCACAATTTTAAAAATGTATTCAATGGATATTCATTTTCTCCTGTGAATATAATCTAATACTATCACATTTTTGCTTAAATTGTTCCAGCTTTGGCCGTTAGGAGCTACTCCAGGTTGGCCTTCTGGCACACCACCCTCCTCTTTTGAGCACTTACTTACTTTCTGGCATCACAAGATGTTCCAGGCTCATCTTATATTTTCCCTGCCCCAGGACTAAAACCAACCACTTCTCCACAGAGCATTGATTCCTTTTACTGGTGACCAGTATTTAGAAAGCAAGGTCTGGAAGCTACGCTGCTCATTGGTATTGAGATACCAGTGCTTCTAGATCCCCTCGGCAGGCAGAGCTAAGAAATATATGCAGGTGTATATTTACATGCATCAACTCATCCATTAAAAATTACGAGTTCATACTAATAACGTCAACTGGAATCCAATACTACAGGGTTCCTTATTTATAATTTCTTTCTCCCAAAGAGAGAAAACTGCCTCTTATCATCTGTAGTACGTTTGCTTATTTGCACATCCTAGTATATACATTAAGTAATGATACAGGCAGACAAACACCTAGACAGACAGTGGCAGGTGCCCCACAAAACCCCACCTCCAAGCCAAAGACAGTTTAAAGCCTGAAAGCTGAGCTACAACTTAAGTCCTTGGACCAAACTGAGAACCTGTCTTCCTCTTTGGCATACTTTCCTCTGATTGGTCCCCAGCCTTCACCTATTTTACATATACCCTTTCCTAACTGGTTTCCTATCCTTTCCCAGTTGGTTTTTCTACACTGTCCTGCCCACCTTTGAGTGGTGTTTTTGCTTTAATCTTTTTTGCATACTTACAAACCAATCAGCATGCACTCCCCATTCTGAGTCCATAAAGGGCGCCAGACCCAGCCACACAGGGGAACCTCCTCCCTCCCTTGCTGACCCTTGCTGAAAGCCATTTTCATAACTCAATAAAATTATTCTCTGCCCTCCTCACCCTTCCATGCCCCCCATGTCCTCATTCTTCTCAAAGTGCAGTCTAAGAGCTCGGGAACTACCAAACAAGGGTACAAGCGATCACACAGGTAAGCCGGGGCACACCAGTGTGGCCAAGGGAGGCCCAGGTGGGGTGTTGCTGGCCAGGGGTCCCCAGCTTGCAAAGTGACCGAGAAGAAAAATTCTGCATCAGTAATAGTTTCAGAATTAACAGCTCTTACCCCTGTAAAAAACAAATTTACTAACCAGAGTACAGTGTTTTTGTATTGCTCTTTTTGTCTTCAGCCACACGGCATCCAGTTAAAATACTGTTTTTCAAAACTATTTATGTTAGTTCTTTCCTTTTCCATTCCCTTTAGTGCAAATTACAAAATACTTAATTTGTAATACAGTTAGGTTCATGTGTTACTGTTTATACTTTCCACTTTGAGTTTTCATGGACTGGTTGGTCTTAATTATTAATTTGTACCCTAAGAAGGCAAATGCCAGGGTTGTGATTTCACGTAGCAAATGAGTAGAAGGGCACATTCAGTGAGGCACTGAAAGAAATGCCCTTAGGCATGGATATTTTCTCACCGTGTTTGTGCTCGCATCCATCTGCCTGCTTGCTCTCTCTCTCTCTCTCTCTCTCCCTCTGTACCTGCGTATGGATAGCCTCAGTTTTTAAATGGCAGTGTCACCTTTGTTCATACGAGATAATGTGAAGCTTAGAAACCTATAGATTTTAAGGTTGCAAAGGGGTTCTCAAATGCAAATAATGCCCCCAAATCTTCAATTATTAATACTAATGATTTAAAAACGTACCACAAATTGGAGCTTGCCCTTTTCATAAAAATGTATGTGGGTACCTGCAGGAGGACAGACACAGTTTACTTGAAGTTAACGACACTGGAAGGATCCTTATAATAAGCTTTTAATTAGATACTACAAACAAGGAAAATATAAGAACATGACAGCTGGAAGAAATTACCTAAGGGAATTTCTAAAGGCTTGGTTTCATTTTTAAAAAATCAATTGTCCCTAGAGAAAAGAAACCAGAAGCAGACATAACTGACATAATAGATGGGCAAAGCAAAGTATTTTCAAAGTCAGACGCACTGTGGAAACAGGAAGAGAAAACTACAGGTGAAAGCGACAGCAATTTTTCTGAATTATCAGAAAATATACCTTAGCATATTAAAGTGGGAAAATGAATGGAAAAAGATGAAATCAGAAACAGTTCCCAGTGTCTCCGAGTCTGAAAGCACAAAACTTTAATCAGAACACCAGCAGAGAATATGGCTGGATGGTGACAAGAATGAGACTGCCACATGGTAAAGAAGGTAGTGCTTCCTTTCCAGCTGCTAAATGGTGCCAATTAACTATTATATGAATTACAGGTGTACCAATGTCTGCTCAGAATACAGACAGCAACTCCAAGAAAAAGCTATTTTTCTTCTCAAAGTGAGTTAAAAAAAAAAAAAAAAAAAAGACACAGAAGACGACGAGTTTCCTTTTGCAGGCCTCTAATCATCATGACCAGCACTTCAGGTTTGGGTGGAAGGTGGGAAGAGAAGGAAGGAAAACAAACACTGGCAAGAGAGAGGAAGAAATGTTTGGAAAGACTACGGAAGGCTTAGTATGTACTAGAAGCTTTAAGGGCAAAATATGAGTCACCAAAGGCAAGTGAAATTGTCGATCTCTTGTAAAAGACCCCTTGGCTCTGCCACTGTAACTTCCCTTTTTAATCCTATTTCTCATATGCAGCATGCGAAAAAAGGACCAGCTAGCTGCACTGGTTTTGTTATTTTAGCCCTTATGTATACACACTTTAGAAGGCTGAATAAAAGCAACTGTGGGCAGTTACATCCTTTGTATTTTTCAAAGGTTGGCAGCAAGTATTCTGTGACTCCTTTGTATAGATGAATGCTTTCAAAATAAAAAGGTATACATAACTCTTTTTAAAGCTTATAAGTAAATTAGGTGAAAAGGAAGGGAAGTGGTAGAGAGTAATGCTAATAAAGATTTTCCTTTCTGTGGAACTGTTGTAAAAAATCAGTTATAATATGGCAGTAATGTTTAGAGACACCAAGGACCTGCCGACATGACCTCATCATCTCTCCACACAAGCTGCGACTGTGCTGATGTTATCATCCACCTAAAGTAGGGTACAAAGCCCACTAAAAATGGTAACAGAGGGAAGCTCTGTGGGGCAATACAGAAGGAGAGTGGGAGACTTTTCCCAAAGGCCACATTCTCTGGTTTGTGTCAGTAGATATGGAGCTTTCAAAAGTTTAGAAGAAAATCAGATTTTATGTTTTCATGTGTAACTCTACTCAGTTCTAACAGCCGAAGAGAAGGTGGTACAACAACCATACCACACAACTGCCTTAGTTCTTTTAAAAGAAGGATTCTGCATGCTAAGTGTCGATTAACTTCTTGACATTCCTCTTGTTTCCACTTTGACCTAGAAAAATCTGACGTTAGGAGCCTGAATACCTCTGTAAATAGTAACTAACACACATGGAGTACATTCAAGGGATATGGCTGCTCTAAGTGGACCACACATTGTCATCCTTCCTGTCTCCACACTGGCATTTAAGCTGTTACCCCCAACTAGAGTCCCTTCTACTCCAGCTCTACAGCCCCATCGGAACTACCTTTCAAAAGACAACGATATGCTACCATCTCAAAGGGGCTTTTCCAGATGTTGCCCAGTTGAAAGTCATTTCTCTTTATTCTGCAATCCCACAGTAATTTTATATGTAATTCTACATTTATGCAGGATTTTAAAGAAGCTGGCCCCCTAAGAGTCTCATCGCCTGATGATTTAATCAAATGTTCATCTAGCCACTGCTAAGAAGGGACTTGGCAGATGGAACTAAGGTTACTAATCAACTAACCTTAATACAGGGAGATTATTCTGGATTATCCGGGTGGACCCAGTGTAATCATACAAGACCTTCAAAGAGGAAGGGAGAACAGTCACTCAGAAGATGCATCAGAAGAGGAAACCAGATAGAGATGAGGCAAAAAGAGGAGGACGAGGAGGACAGACAGTACTGGAGAGTGAGAAGAACTTGGGCCATCTCTGCTAGCTTTCAAAATGGAGGTAGCTGACCACAAGCCAAGGATTACAGGTGACCGCTAGAAGCTGAGAAGGACCTCAGCCAACCACCAACAAGAAAATGGGGACCGCAGTCCTGTGACCACATGGAACTTAATCCTGCCAACGAGCTTAATGAACTCGAAGCAGGTTCACCTTCAGAGCCTCCAGAAATAAACACAGTTCTGCCTAAATATTGATTTGGGAACGGAAAAACCCAAAGTAGAAGAACCAGCCAAGCAAACCCAAACCTCTAACCCACAGAACAATGAGATAATAAATCTGTGTTGTTTCAAACCACTAAGTTTGTGGCGATTTGTTACGACAGCAATATGAAACTAACACACTCTCCTTCATATTATATCCTATTTAATAGTTCCAATCTCACTGAGTATGAGAATCACCTGAGGAGCTTTGTAAAAAAACATACGGTGTCATTCCCAGACATTTAAAATTGATGAGGGGGAAGGAAAAACAGGGAGAAGACAGCAAGTTTTTGCTTTTATCTCCCCACACGATATTGTCCCCAACATTAATATTAGCACGACCCAGAGAGTTCCTGGATGCATTTCCAGAGGATTCCCGTCCTCACATCCCTGAAGCGCACCTTTGTTTTCTGACCTTTTCTCACATTATTTTTGTCTATCCTAAAACTTCAAATAACAAAATCATGTAGTGCATACTCTTACTCTCATGTAAAGCTTCTTTCATTCATGATGTTGTGTGTATCCACAGTTCATTCCTTTTCATCATTGAGTAATATTCTACTGAATGGATATTCCACAGCTTCTTAATCCAGTCACCTGTTTGTGGATATTTGGGTTGTTTCCAGTTTGGTGCTATTAGCAATAAATCTGCTGTGATTATTCTTGTAACATATGCTTTTGTTTCTCTTGAATGACTGGTTCATAGGGTAGGTATGTTTAGCTTTATAAGAACATACCAGACCTTTCTCCAACATGTTTGTGCCATCTTGACAGTTTTCCATCTCAGTGAGAATATTTCAGCCTCCTACTTTTTTTCCCTCTGGCCCCAGTTGATTATAATATGTAACCGGATTGAAAACTACTGTACCAGATTAAAATTCCTTCAGGGAAAAATTCATGACTTTTTTTTTTTTAATTTTTTATTTTGAGATGGAGTCTCTGTCACCCAGGTTGGAGCGCAGTGGTGCCATCTCAGCTCACTGCAACCTCCACCTCCCAGGTTCAAGTGATTCTCCTGCCTCAGCCTGTCGAGTAGCTGGGATTTCAGGCGTGCAACACCACGCCCAGCTAATTTTTGTACTTTTAATAGAGACAGGGTTTCACCATGTTGGCCAGGCTGGTCCTGAACTCCTGAGCTCAGGTGATCCGCCTGCCTGGACCTCCCAAAGTGCTGGGATTACAGGCGTGAGCCACCGCACCTGGCCAAAATTCATGTCTTATTCATCCTTGTTCCCTGCAATATATTTAGTGCAGCCTTTACCAAAGCCAGAACTTGGGAATCCTATTAAGTTTTATATTGATACAGCTTCTGACTTTTGCCAAATACGGCAAATCTATTAAGCATGCCTTCTGTACCTACACATTTAATATATAATTTTGAGTAAAGCAGTTCATCATTTGTGTAGTTGTCCAATACCTGTTATCTAGTAAATTCTGAAACAGATGAATGGCATGGCCTAAATAATAAGAGCTACAACTGTAACCCAGCTATAGAGCCTGACGCACAGCAGGGCCTTAATGAATAAAAGTGTGCTTTGGGGGGAAAAAGTCTCCGTTCTCCTAATGTTTTTGTTTATTATAATTAAACCACTAGCGTAAAAATCTGCACACTTGGGAAATCCTAGCTTATGGCTCTTAATATTCTGGGAAACAAACATCCATCTGAATATCTGATTATAGGTATAACTCCTCTCAAAAAATAAAATACGAAATTATGTATATACTTAAACACACTAACAATTCTACATACAATATCAAGTTGTTCATGCAGAATCACTGCCACTGTGTTTTACAGAAAACTGAAATTATTTCTTTAATGAGTATGTGTTGAGTATCTGATCTGTTCTAAAAATTACATTAGGTATGAGGCATCCTGTGGCCAACGAGAGGGTCTCTTGTCCTCCCAAGGCAAGAGAATGGTGTAAACCCAGGAGGCGGCACTTGCAGTGAGCTGAGATCCAGCCACTGCACTCCAGCCTGGGCGACAGAGCGAGACTCCGTTTCAAAAAAAAAAAAAAAAAAGAAGACTTGGAAGGAAGGAAGATCAAATGCAAGTGATAAGCAATACCACCATCTAATCAGTATGTTCTCAAAATCCCTTTCTTTTCAAATATATATTTATTTATTTATTTTTGTCTAAGTCTATACCATATGACAAACAACCTGAAATGCAAATAACCTTTCGAGATACTATTTTGAGTATACATATTTGCCTTTCATTTCTGTTTTTGGGAGTGAAAGAACATGGAAATGAGGCAACAAGAGTAACAGTGTACCTATCTTGCAATCTCAAGGAATAATTGCTTCTGATTGCTTTTAGAATAGGTAACTTCACGGTGAAATGATTTTCCCCAGGAGCAGGAACTGACTTCCCTTTGTTGTCTTTTACAAATGGCAGTGGTTTCCAAATGAACAGCGTAGTTCATTTTTTCTGGGAGAAAGTGTGAGGGTATCAGGATTCTTCTCAACAGACAGTCTGGGGAGATGATAAGGAGAACTATAAGAATGTGTGGGCCAGGTGCGGCGGCTCACACCTGTAATCCCAGCACTTCGGGAGGCCAAGGCTGGTGGATCATGAGGTCAGGTGTTCGAGACCAGCCTGGCCAATATGGTGAAATCCCATCTCTATTAAAAATACAAAAATTAGCCAAGAGTGGTGGTGCACGCCTGTAGTCCCAGCTACTCGGGAGGTTAAGGCAGGAGAATCACTTGAACCTAGGAGGTGGAGGTTGCAGTGAGTTGAGATCACACCACTGTACTCCAGCCTGTGCGACAGAGCAAGACTAACTCCAAAAAATAAAAATAAAAAAAATAAAGAATGTGTGAACTCCCTCTGACGAGATGGTATGTTGTGAAGAGGAAGGTTCAGGTACCTGCATTATCCAGAAAATACTTTGTTGCAAGATCTGGATAATGTGGCTTCTGGTGTTTCTGAGAAAACAACAATTTAGCACAAAAACTATGCTGCTATCTATGGAGAGTTTAAGGGAAGAGTAAATGTTAAAACAATTAAAACAAGCAAATAAAATGCTTAAAATATCAGTAAAAATCCAACACTGACAGGGAACAGAGTTCCAGAATGGTTTTGGATAGAGAAATGAATTATCCTACATTAGTGAATTTTCTGATTGAAGCTAATTTCTTTAAATGCCAAAAAATCTTTAAAAAATACTTTTACTGGCAATCTTTCCACTCTATTTCATACGCTCTATCTCCTTAATCAAACTAAGTAAACAAAATGTAACATTTTTGATGACTCATCAAGTACATCCATTACTTTGCAGTGCTGTAATGCAGCCATTCTGAGAGGCTACTGACTACACAGATTTGAATGCCTCTCTTCAAAATAACTCCAGCTGTCCCATTTGGAGACCTAGTGCCCTTTAAGGTTTCAACATTTACTCCTTATCTCATTAGCACATCACTTCTTGCTACTGCCCCCCTATCTGAGGGACATCAGTTCCTTGAACTCCATTCTTCTATTTCATGGCCAAACTGAGAAAACAACTGTTCCTTTAAAATAATTTCAACTTAGGCCAGGTGCGGTGGCTCATGCCTGTAATCCCAGCACTTTGGGAAGCCGAGGTGGGTGGATTACTTGAGGTCAGGTGTTCCAGATCAGCCTGATCTGTTTCACTAAAAATACAAAAATTAGCAGGGCGTGATAGTGGGTGCCTGTAATCCCAACTACTAGGGAGGCTAAGACAGGAGAATCGCTTGAACCTGGGAGGCAGAGGTTGCAGTGAGCTGAAATAATGCCACCGCATTCCAGCCTGGGTGACAGAGTGAGACTGCATCTCAAAATTAATAAATAAATAATTTCAACTTAAAAATTTATGTAATAATCTAAATGTTTGTGTTCTACTGAATTCATTTTATTAAAATCAGTTGGATGTGGCTATTAACTTGCCCCTGAAGAGCTGGCTCAGTGATGGTCAGCAGGGACTTGTATGCTGGTATTTGCCTATGTCTACAGGCCCCTGGGATTATGATACGCCAGGGGGAGGATCAGGCCAAACATTTCAAAGTGAAAACTAATTGTGGGTAGTATTAAAAAAGAGGATCTAAATTAAGGTCTGTGTGAAATTTGTGAGGTCAGTTATTAATACATGGACTCTAATTATTCTGGCCGTTGAGAGTTATTTTTATTTTTTTGCTTGTTTTCAACTTTTTGAGTCTTTTTCAAAAAACGATTGACCTTTAGCTAAGTGAAGCATTACTATAATAACAAATTGTTTTCCTTTATGGGATATTTTGACTGTATAACTACAAATGCCTTTAAAATAAAATTTTTCTGTATCCCTATTGGCTATGTAAATACCACGTGCAGGATAGAATATTTGCCATGACAGTTCCAGTTATCCTTGCACTGCTGGTCTGCTGAAAGGGGGGGCATCAATCCCAAGGAACTCCTCAGTCTCCTGATATATCATAGCAAAAAGAGGGTGGTTTTTATTCACAATGTGACCAGTTACATTCATATCCATAATACATGTTCATGTTAGCGAGAGGGGCAGCAATCCTGGACTGTTATGACACTTTAAACATGCTCCAAACAAGGCTGGGTGCAGCAGCTCAAGCCTGTAATCCCAGTACCTTGGGAGGCCAAGGTGGGCGGATCACTTGAGGCCAGGAGTTCGAGACAAGCCTGGCCAACATGGTGAAACCCCTGTCCCTACTACAAATATAACAATTAGACAGGCATGGTGGTGCACGCCTGTAATCCCAGCTACTCAGGAAGCTGAAGCAGGAGAATCGCTTCAACCTAGGAGGTAGAGGTTGCAGTGAGCCGAGATCGTGCCACTGCACTCCAGCCTGGGCAACAGGGTGAGACCCTGTTTCAAAATAAAATAAAATACGAAATAAAATAAAATAAAAAATAAAATAAAATAAAAATTAAAATGCTCCAAACATACAAACATTTAAATGTCTAAGGATACATCTGAATAGGAAATTCTGTAGCACTTCTTCATGATAAAATTGAAAATCAAATCCACTGGGAATCATTAATATTCTATTACAGTACCCTTAATGATTACAACTACTAACACTCAAACTTTTTTTCCTTTTTTCTTTTTTTGGGGGGTTAAAAATCTGTTTGTCCTTTTAAGCAGTATCTGTTCTGTTGAAACGTTCTAACAGACTTCTTTTTGGTAAATTTTTTTTTTTTTTTAAGAAAACGCATGAACATGATTTGTGAATCTTCAGTTACTTCAAAGTATTACCCTCATTTTTCATTCACGGGCTGAACCACACCAAAAGCAGCATCGTTATTCTGCCCATGATGAGCATGTGATTGAAAGGGAAAGCAAGCTGCCAGACCTGCACTGGGAGGGCAGAAGCAGAAACACACCACCCACCTTTCATCACGTAACTCAGCTTGATTTGCTTTACTGAAGAAAGCAGCAAAATTCCGTATTTTAAGCCAGAACCTTTAAAGCTTTTCTCTCAAAAAGCTTGCAGACCTAGCTTTTCTCTTAAAAGGCTCTCCGACCTACACAGGACAGGCTTCCTCCATGGATACTGTTGCTACCAGGTTTCCATGACCTTCTCTTGGAAAGAACTCACCTACTCCAGGCAACAGTTGATGCTCTTTTTTTAGCTACACTTAAATACCACCCATAAGTTGCTATTTTCAGCTACATACTCCGAATATAACTCAGATCAAGTATTTTTGAGAATTCAGTTCAGGCCTTTCCTTTATAAAAAGTTCAGACCTTTTTCCGACTGAGGTCTGCTTCTTCCTCTTGTATAGTCCTTTGGGAATAACCTTCTGAAAATGCTGCGATGACAAAAGCAATTTTCTTGGATTTAGATCTGAACATTCTCTGGTTCCATTACTAAGTATGTACTGCTTTGTCCAAACCAGGAAATACAAGGTGAGAGTTAAAACTTAAGAAATGTGATTTGGATTCACAAAGAAAAAAAACAATGTTGAGAAAATGCCCAGCACTTGGACTGAAATGATCCTTACAAGATTGCCCGGTGAAGTTTTTCCAACTTCTTTTTTGCTGTGTAATATTTTGCTCAAAAGATATCACCTGAGGAAGTTAGAACATGATAGAAAAAGAGAACAACGTCTGCAGGAGAAGGGGAGTGGTGACAGGGAAGGGTGAACCCTGGACCCAGGCTCCAGGAGACTAAACCGAAAACCTGAAAACTATGGGCACAGGCCAAATATCTTCTTTTACAAATGAGGAAATGCAGGCACAAAGTGAAATGATCACTCAGGGGTGCCGCCACTAGTCGCGAGCAACACTACGACAGGCTTAGAGCCCAGGGACTTTCATAACCCAGTCAGAACAACTAGTGTACTCCACACGGGCACAATGCTAGCCATTTAACACATCTCATTGTATTTAATTCTAATTGCTCTTAGAGGAAGGTATTTTTATTCCATGCCATACCTGAGAAAACGGAAAAGGATTCAATTGTGTGGCCAAGGTAAGATATTGGGATTACTTTCCAGATCTTTAACTACTTATTTCACTCTGCCACACAGCCTTCCATGACATTCAACCTAACAGGTCAAATAAACATTAACTGGGGTCTGGGCACAATGGCTCATGCCACTTTGGGAGGCCGAGGTGGGTGAATCATTTGAGGTCACTAGTTCAAGACCAGCCCTGTCAACATGGTAAAACCCTATTTCTACTAAAAATACAAAAAAAAAAAAAAAAATTAGCTGGACATGGCGGTGGATGCCTGTAATCCCAGCTACTCGGGAGGCTGTGGCAGGAGGACTGCTTGAAGCCGGGAGGCAGAGGCTGCAGTGAGCAGAGATCATGTCACTGCATTCCAGCCTGGGCAATAGAGTGAGACTGTGTCGCAAAAACAAACAAACAAACATTAACTGGGAAGAGAAAATTCAGGTTCTACTTTTTGTTTCTTTTCTACTTCATTCAGGTAAGGGCAATCAGGAACCAGTCCAGCAATAGAATCTCTAATAGTAAGCTCAAAATAATTCAGTACTTTTTCCTTCAATACTGTCACCACCCGGCATCCGAGTCACCATCCTTCTCACACAGACAATTGCAATTTTACTGTCTTTCCACTTCCCTAAACAATTCTTCAAACATCCAGAGTAAAACATGATAATAAACATAGGATCATGTTACTTTCCAGCTTTCAATTCTTCAAAACAATTCCCATTGTCTTTTTGTTAAAATATCAGTGTTTTTAATACTGTTATATAGTTATACCTGAACTGTTGGTCATTATACTATACTCAGTACTTTAAAAGAATGACCAAGAATAGTAAAATTTCATTAAGCCAATTTTTATGATGCCTAAAACCTCTGGCTGAATAGACAAACTACCCCCCCCCCCCTTTTTTTTTTTTTTTAGAGTGGACGTGTTCATTATTTTTGTCATTGTTTTACTGAGAGAATTACAGACTCACAGGCAGTTTTAAGAAAAGAACATAGTCCTTGTGCCATTTGCCCAGTCTCCTCCAACGGTAACATCTGCAAAACTATAATATGATAGCACAAACTAGAATGGTGACATTAATAAAACCTAGTCTTATTCTGATATCTCCAGTTATACTTGTACTCAGTGTTAATCAGGAAGTAAAGATCAGAGAGGAGAGAGCAACAATGGGGATGGGAAGATGAAATACGGAAAAAAGACTTCCTGTTGCTTAGGTTAAGCCTTCTGGTAGAAAATATTAAAAAGTAGGGCAATTGTCAGTGCTAAATTTCCAATCTGCTCCCTGACTGAAAGGGGTTGATGGAACTCAGAAAGAAAGCTGGGTCAGTTTTGCTCTTGTATTTCTTTCTTTTTTTTTCTTCAAAGAAGAATCATTACAGCTCTTGCTGTCACTCTGTGTAAACTGATCCTTTTTGTGGTTTGAACTTACAAAAATTCCTTATCTCTAGATTTTTAATGGATGATTCATTTGTTGTTGTTTACCCTTATATATGGCTGTAACTGATTAAAAAGCCTAATGGTTACAAATCTGAGAGCATCATATTATATTTCCTAATTATGTTTCTTCCTTGTCCAAAAAGATGCATTAATCTTTATTTAAAATGTGTTTTATCTTTGCTGATCTTTTGAGTGTGTTTAAATTCTATCTTCTTGGCTAATTCCTCCATCATTTTCACAAATTATTTTCCCCTAAGAAAACCAAACGAGAAAATTATGTTTAAAGCAAAATATATAACCTTTCAGCTGACAAGATAAGTTAAAAACCGGATGGAGGTATCCTACATATTCTCGGAACCTTCTCCTAAAAGAACCTTGCCTGAACTCTGTCCTTTGAGAAAGCAAGGGAAAACAAATGCATTTGAATGACAACTTTTATTGGGATTCTAACCAATAGACTAGGTAACAATTTAATTCAGTTTTTTTTTTAATCATTCCATTCATGGAATGAAGCTTATAAATCCTGCTCGGCCAAGCATACTGATTTACACCCTTTCAATTTAACTAACCCTTTCTTCACACACACACACACACACACACACACACACACACTCTCTCTCTCTCTCTCTCTCTCTCTCTCTCTCTCTTCCTCATTAAAACTTTTGGTCTTCCCTTAAGTGAAGACATGCTAATTTTAAAGTTCATAAATTCCCAAGGAAAGCAATTTCTATTCACAAAAGTAAATATTTAAAGAATATTTTAATGTCAAACATCTAATAGTAAGCAATAACCTAAACACTGTCATATTCAGTGGTCTCTATAAGATTTTCCTACCTTTTCAATTACTTCCAGTGACACTGCCTTGTAACTAAAATTATTCTTAGAGCTACTTGTGTATTCAAACACATTCAAGGTATGTTTTTAAACATTCTGCAAATTGTGTTCAGTTTCATCACAAATATTTAGTTATTTTGCAAATCTATGCAACTTTTTGTTGCTTCTGTTTTCTCCATCAATAAGTTGATATAAAAATTCTTAAAGGAGAGACTGTTTCAGCTAATTTCTTTCTACTGTCTCTTGGTACTTACTGAATTTAACTGCTTGCCCCCCCCCCCCAAATCTAACAATGACTGGAATAAAAATACTAAGAGAGCAGTATCTGAGTATTAAATGGTAGGTGGCAATGGGAAAGTGGGATAGAAAACAACCGGGTTCATGTCATGTCAAGATCTACTGTCTAGATGTCTCTTCAGAATGAAATTATGGGACAGTCAATAACTGACCTTCCACCCTACATGTTCCTACCCCGTTTGCCAGGATCTCCTTGTCTTTTCTCAGTTTCTTCCCTTCTTTCATGTAAATACATTTTCAAACGGACATTTCATCTCTAAATATATAAATACCTGGTGACCATCACTGAAAGGCCCTGTGTCTTTTCCGTATATAATGAAAAATGGAGGATTATCAACCACTGGAGTTACACATGTAGAGCAGATTCGACAGAAGATAGAAACGCAGAGCAGATTCGATAGAGGACAGGAACGCAGAGCAGATTCGATAGAGGACAGGACAGGAACGCAGAGCAGATTCGATAGAGGGTAGGATAGAAACGCAGAGCAGATTCGATAGAGGGTAGGATAGAAACGCAGAGCAGCTTCGACAGAAGATAGAAACGCAGAGCAGATTCGACAGAGGACAGAAACGCAGAGCAGATTCGACAGAGGACAGAAACGCAGAGCAGATTCGATAGAGGACAGAAACGCAGAGCAGATTAGATAGAGGACAGAAACGCAGAGCAGATTCGATAGAGGGTAGGATAGAAACGCAGACCAGATTCAATAGAGGACAGAAACGCAGAGCAGATTCCATAGAGGATAGAAATGCAGCTTTTCTGTTACAATCAAGAACAAGGGTTTCCTATGAAACTCAGAAGAAATAAAATTCAGGGAACAGAAAGGCAGAGGAGCAAGACACTGCATTTTGAACATAAGATAGAGGAACTTTCAGGAAAATTATTATTTTTAAATGTTTTAATTGACAAATGAAAACTGTATATATTTATGGTATGCAATGTGATATTTTGAATATACATATATACTGTACAATGATTAAAGCTAATTAACATATTTCTCACCACACATACTTAACTGTTTTGTGATAACATTCAAAATCTATTCTAGTGATTTTCAAATAAACAATATAATGTTATTAACTATAGTCACCATGCTGTACAACAGAGCTCCAAGATTTATTTATATTGTCTAAAGGAAATAGTACCCTTTGTTCAAATCCCCGCCATCCCCAGACCCTGGTAACCATCATTCTACTCCTTAAATCTGTGAGATCAACTTTTTTAGATTCCACTGTAAGCGAGATCATGCAGTATTTGTCTTTCTGTGCCTGGCTTATTTCATTTAGTGTAATGTCCGCCAGATTTAGCAATGTCACAAATGACAGAATTCCTCCTTTTTAAGGCCAAATAGTATTCCACTGTACACATCTACCACATTTTATCCGTTCATCTGCTGATGAACATTTAGGTTGATTCCATATCTAGGCTGTTATGAATTTTCAAAGGTTATTCTACAGAGTGAAGAGTTTCAGAAATAGGCACATAATCAAAAGCTAACACTTCACTCGTTGCTATCAGCCGCCGATGAGACTGAGTAAAAGACGTTCCCAGGCTGACACAGTCCATAAAAATCGCGGTGAGACAAAGCAGAATCCCAACAACTCCCGGACCTGATCCTTCAGACCAAGGCCTCTCCATTTGGAAGGCAGCTCTCTAGCAACCCTTGTTTCCCCCAGGGATATTTTAATCACTTCAAATAATTCACATCTCCAATATCCTAGGATCATCTTGGGATCTTAGGAGAGTATGAACTAGTTTGCTTCCTCAAAGGTTTTTCAAAATTCCAAAACCATTCCAAGAGCCAATGTACCCTAAGTACTTCCCCTCTTGCAGCATCAAAGACGGAAGTCACTAAAAACGCAAACCAAATGTAAGGTATAAAAATGGGGGAAAAGGGATAGACCCAGGAGAAAGAGGCTGTTAACAAGGTAAAAAGGTAAGGGTTAAGCAAGGTTCATTTTCAGGTCAACGTCACAGGTGGTTCCTTTCAAAGAGCAGAGGGTATGTATCCTTGGAAAGCAGCAAGCTAAAAAGGGATGGTGGGGAGAGGTTTCGACTACTTCCACTAATCTCACTTGCCTCTAAAAAATCTTAAACCCAGGTACCTGCAGGAAGGGATAGGGTCCCATTCCAGCCCACTTTAGGCTAAGTAAAATAATACCAAAAATAAAAAGTTTTAATAGTTAACAAACAGTACTTACTATATGTGAGGACTCTAAAAGCTGTGTGTGTATATATATATATATACACACACACACACACACACACACGTGTATATATACACACACACACACACACACATATATTCAAGTATTGAAACAACCAAATGACGTGGGTACTAATAAAATCTCCCATTTTATAGATGAGGACATTGAAATACAGCATTTACTTGACATAGTCCCCTGACTATTAAGAGAGAGAACCTGGTATTAGAACCTAGTCAAGTACAGCTCTCAAATCATAATCTCAATCCTCATACTATACTGTCCTTCAAAACACAGCCTACAATACAGAGCTAGCCTGCATTCTCCATTCTTATCCCTCTTTATTCACGTCCTTCGCAGCTGTAATACTTATTAGAGCCTTAGGAATGTTTTACTAAATCTGTCAGACCCAAAGCAGAACCTCCCCTTTCTCTTCCACATTGTCCCAAGGATGCTTGAATACAAACCACATCCAACCGCTGGGATGGGCGGAGCCCGTAGAAACATGATCACAGTGTTATTCAGAAACTTGTAAGACAATAACAGACTTTTTTGTGTTTATCTGTACTATGTCAATCATACCAGATGATCTGGCCTATTTTGTTAAATGAATTACTGTCTTGATTTGATCATGTAGTTGAGAGGGGTACATATGAGAATGTCTTTGGGTGAAAGAAGGGGCAGGAAGTGCAATGGAATAATAACCAAGATAACAAGTAAGTCTTTTACCTATACTTCAAAAGGCCATTTGACATAGTTTGTGTCCCCACCAAATCTCACGTTGGATAATAATCCACAGTACTGGATATGGGGTCTGGTGGGAAGTGATTGGATCAGGAGGGCAGAGTTCTCATGAATGGGTTAGCACCATCCCCTTGGTGCTGTTCTCATGATGATGAGTGAGCTCTCCTGAGCTATGGCTATTTAATAGTGTGTAGTATCTCCCTCCTCCCTCTCTTCCTCCTGCTCTGGCCATGTAAGATGTGCCTGCCTTCCCATATGCCATGATTTTAAGTTTCCTGAGGCCTCCCTAGAAGTCAAGCAGGTGCCAGCATCATGCTTTCTGTACAGCCCACAGAACCATGAGCAAAATAAACCTCTGTTCTTTATAAATTACTCAGTATGAGGTATTTCTTTACAGCGGTGGGAGAATGGACTAATACACCATCTCAAACATCACCTCCTCCCAGCTTTCTGCTTTGAAGAACCTAAATAATATCCTATCACTGGTTGTCTTCTGATATCCAACTTATTGCACTTTTATTACAGATATCCATATCTTATACTCGAAGCACCTTGTAGGGGAAAAAAGTCAAATATCGGTTTAGGTTAACTGACTAAACAACGAAAACTGCAATGGAATTTTAAACCAAAAAAAGGGCTCAATGTATCCATCCCTTCAATACAGTATAAGGCAAATTCAGAAGCAACATATTAATTAAATTCTCTGAATTAAAGGACTTAACACAAGTTTCTCATTTCTCATACATTTAAATATGTCACGGTCTATTTTTTAGACCTTTTAGACCTTAACCCTTTCTCTTCAGAAAACAAAACAGAATTTGGCTTATACTTTTATTTCGACATGGAATAACTGTCCATTTTATGGAGAAAGACCCCTCCAATATTTCTCAGTAGTCTGTGATCTCTGAGGACAGGTGCCCATTTGGTTTCAGCATCTTCTCCAATCCCACAACACCTAGTAAACACACAGCAGACCTTCAATAATGTTCCCAACTACAAAATAACACAGAACAACAGACATAAAAGTACAAATGTTACTTCTGGGCCAAAGAAATCTGAACAGATATAAATCCAAATGTTACTTTTGATTCAAATTAATCTAAAAGTATCAAGATCAATATGTAACAATGAAAAACTCAGTTTAATCTATGTAACTTTAAGCATTTTTTGATACTGAATCTAGCAGTTTCTATATATGATTATGAGGAAACCTAATAAAGGTCATAATTTTTCCTTTTATCTCATGAAAAAAAAAACTGAATGTCACACACGCCTGTCACGTGGAGATAGGAAAGGTGGCAAAGAGAGAATGACCAGGATATTAAAAAACCTGTAAGATGACGCCAAACACTGAAAAGTTTCTATGTATGTATGTATCTGTGTAACACATATATAACAGTATTTTCCCCCAACATTCAAGTACATATTCCACCTAATAATTTATCTCAGCAGGGAATCCAGCGATAGCTATCCTAAGACAAAGAGAATGAGAAAAAAAGATATCAAAAGAAAACTAGAAAGCCAAAGAGAAAGGAAAAGACAAATAAAAAGAAACCAGGACAAAAAGTCAAGAAGAAAGGGAGGGAAGGGAAGGAAAAATGAACAGCACACAGAATAGAGAAATGAAACAAACATGGTTTAAAGAAAACCTTTTCTTACTGAAATTTTCAATAAAACTCATTCCTATTGAAATGGAAAACCATCTTGGATGGGTGAGCGGCTGGGGTTTGTTATGGAAGAGAATCAATATTTCACTTGACAATCTCCATGCTAAACACCTCCATTTTCAGTATCATTTCACTATCACCCTCTCACAACAACAAAAAAACCCAAATAATACACATTTTCCCCGAGGTTTACAAACATAATCCCATTGCACAACAGCAACAAATCATCTGGCAAATTCTTGGTAGATGAAGTCAAAGAACACATTCACTCAAGGTGAACAGTAGCCTCTGGACTGCATATTAACCATACATGGTTTAATACAGCTCCACCAACCATGCTGTAAATTAGCCAATAATTTGCCAGTAGTCATGCAGGTTACCATAAGCCTAGCACTAAATTCTAAAAACTTCACTATGAAAATTTTCCTGTCAACTTTCATTTCTGACATAAGTTGATAAAAGCCTCACAAATCCTCTCTTGGAGAGACTCCGTAATTTTCCACGCAAATACCACTAGACTGAAAAAAGTCTTGTTAACACCGTCCGGATTTAATGGAAGCTATAAAACATCTTTGACACGTCACAATCCTGCACCGTTTATCTCCTGCTCCCATTTGGAATTATACCTTTAGAAACGGCAGCATTTGCTCTATGAAGGACCTAAAAAAATGCCTTCTTTACTCCATAAATTAAAGCTACTTTTCTTCCTGCCTTTTTTTCATAATTTTTTGTAATGTGCTGCAAATAAAGTCAGTAAGACTAAGAATGTCATATTACTGCATCGCAATGGCTTCTTTCGTTTACCATAGTAGATATGTCTTTCCAAATCTGACAGAACTCTATTCTATATAGCTTAAAAGTTACATAAAACATAACAAAGGACATGTCTTTCAACATTTCCATATCATGTCATATATTCCATACCACACCTGATTCAAATGTCACCTTTCTCGAAAATTCATTTAAAGAAATTGATTCCAAAAGAAAACTATACGTGTACTAAGTTTTTAAAAAGGCTAGAATCAAACAGAGATCTATAAAAATCACATTCTCAATGTACACATCTTATCCTACAATTCCCAAAATATTCATATTACCATTATTTTGTACTCAATCAAATGCCCATCTCATTTCCCATGCTGGAGCATGCATGAATTCCAAAGCTGATTTTGTTGTCTCCTTGAAAACAATCTGATGATGGGGAAAAACATGCTGATTGTTACCAATAATAAAGCCAAATGCAAATAGTTCAGGCACTCTACAATTACTGAGAATTTAATTTAATCTATTTCCAGAGACAACCTGAGTGGTTCTGAGACTAGGGATTGAACACAGTTGGAAGTGTTTCCATTATAGCCTGCAAATGCTTCTCTGTTTCCATAGTGCATATACCCTTGTGACCTTTCTCAAATTCTGATAGTCTATTTACAGATAAATCAAACAAAAACCGCCACTCACTATTTGTATCACCAACCATTCCAAATTTACTTACCTCAGTATTATTGATTATAACGCAGACTTCTAGAAATTATCAACTTAAGGTATTTTGCAGCATGAAAAATCAAGGACAAGGCTTAAAAGAAACATCACGAGTAAAACTAAAAGCAAAAAGCAAACTAAAGTGATCCTTAGCCTACTTAGGATTAAGCTGTAAGCAGCAAACAGAAACATAAGTGTACATTAAAAATCAATAGTTCCATGCTTACTTTCAGCAGATCCTTGGAGAAATCAACACCCTCATTTACCCCTTGCAGATTGGCAATGAACTCCTGACAGGTCATCTTCTTTCCAATATTCTGAAATAGAGGCAAACAGTACATCACTATGACATTCATGGAATTAAAACTGATTCATAAATACGTGATGAGGCAGACCAATAATTTGTTTTTAAAAACATAACTAGGCCAGGTGCGGTGGCTCACGCCTGTAATCCCTGCACTTTGAGAGGCCGAGGTGGGTGGATCACGAGGTCAGGAGATAGAGACCATCTGGGCTAACATGGGGCTATGTTTAGTAGAAACCCCGTCTACTACTAACATGTTTAAAAGAAACCCTGTCTCTACTAAAAATACAAAAAATTAGCTGGGCATGGTGGCATGCAACTGTAGTCTCAGCTACAAGGGAGGCTGAGGCAGGAGAATCACTTGAACCCGGGAGGCAGAGGTTGCAGTGAGCAGAGATGACGCCACCGTATTCCAGCCTGGGTGACAGAGCGAGACTCTGCCTCAAAAAACAAAAACAAAACAAAACAAAAAAAACCAAAAAAAGCAAAATCATAACTAGACATGTATTTACAAACACAGGGCTGGGCACAGTGGCTCGTAGCTCATGTGTGTACTCCCAGCATTTTGCGAGGTGGAGGTGCGCGGATTACTTGAAGTCAAGAGTTTGAGACCAGCCTGGCCAACAACGGCAAAATCCTGTCTCTACTAAAAATACAAAATTTAGCCAGGCTTAGCGGCAGGTGACTGTAGTCCCAGCTACTCGGGAGGTTGAGGCATGAGAATTGCTTGAACCGCGGAGGCAGAGGTTGCAGTGAGCCGAGATTGCACTACTGTACTCCAGTCTGGATGACAGAGTGCAACTGTATCTCAAAAAACAAAAACAAACCAAACACAAGTTTATATAAACACACATACAATTTTAGTGCACTAAAAACATGGTTTATTATGCTTTTAAAATTCTCATTAAATATAAATAGCAAACTTATACCAAAAACTTACTATAATGTAGAAAAAAATTTGAAAAACCGATGCTACATTTATACAATATATAATATAGTTTTTAATGAAAATCATGGGTAAAAACTGACATTTCTGAGCTGAACTCAGATAGCTGTTTATGCATTTATTTGTGTTACCTACATACTGTCAAGACCTGTGAAGGATCTGAGATTTACACTACTTTCAAGCCAACATGTTAGCCTGTCACAAGCTAATAAATGCTGGCAGAGGAAAGAAGTTTCCTGGGTGACAGACAAGGTATTTGTTACTTACAATAATAGGGGTAGCCAGAATATCAACATTACCTTGTGACCACTGGGCTCTAGTTCCCTGAGCCCCAGTTGTCACAGAGCAACTTGAATAGGGCCACATGCCACCTGCACATGCAGCATGTTGAATTATAGGAGAGAAACCCTAAACTTCAGAAGCTGGAATCTTTAATCATGGGAAAGATGCCTATCCCTTTGCACTAGCGGGAGATACCAGCTCTACCTTCCAGGGAGATATGCAAAACTGACTGCTGCTATGAAGTCACTACAGCATCTTCCAAAGCAACTCACTTTATATAGAAATAAACTTGAAAAGATAGACAAGAACAAAGGCAGCCACAGCCTCTGTTCACAAAACACACAGGAAAGTGTGAGACCCATGGAAAATTATCTTCCAGCACGTCTCCAAAGCTGGTTTAAGGACAACAAAGTTTAACAAAAGGAAATCACATTAATAAAGTAATTAGAAAACCCAAACTACAAAAAGAGCAAAGATACAAACTAAGAAAACTAACAAAATCGCTATCACAGAGAATCGCCTCTTATTCTAGCTCCAAACAACTAGTAGAAGCTGCCAGCTGTGGAGGATTCCTAGGTTCCATATACACAGCAAGATACATCTGTCACAAGTGCAGGAGAGGAACACAGAGCACAGACAAGTGTCACAGGTATCATCTCTAGCAAAATGTAGTCCAAACGAACACAAAGTGTACCAGCATCGAAATATACCTGTGGCACGGTGGCTCAAGCCTGTAATCCCAGCACTTTGTGAGGCCGAGGCGGGTGGATCATGAGGTCAGGAGTTCAAGACCAGCCTGACCAACATGTTGAAACCCCGTCTCTACTAAAAATACAAAAATTAGCCAGGTGTAGTGGCAGGCACCTGTAATCCTAGCTACTCGGGAGGCTGAGGCAGGAGAATTGCTTGAACCCAGGAGGTGGAGGTTGTAGTGAGCAGAGAGCCTGCCACTGCACTTCAGCCTGGGAAACAAGAGCAAGACTCCATCTCAGAATAGATAAATAAATAAATAATAATAATAAAAAACAACCAAATAAATAAATATACCTGTATACACTACCACTATGCATAAAGGTATGCTTTTCAAGGCCATGCTATTCATTCGCAAAAGGCTAACAGTAGGGTAGAACAGCACCTACTAAATTCATTTGAATACCTACAGTATTCAAAACGAGAAAGCAGACTTCTGCAGACAGACTTTAAAAAGGTGGCAGAGGCTGGGTGTGGTGGCTCACCCCTATAATCTCAGCACTTTGGGGGGCCAAGGCAGGCGGATCACTTGAGGTCAGGAGATTGAGACCAGCCTGGACAACATGATGGAATCCCATCTCTACTAAAAATATGAGAGTGAAAAACAAAAGCTGGATGTCATGGTGGGCGCCTGTAATCCCAGCTACTCAGGGGGCTGAGGCAGGAGAATCATGTGAACCCGGGAGGTAGAAGTTACAGTAAGCCAAGACTGTGCCACTGCACTCCAGGCCGAGCAATCGAGCAAGAGACCAGTTCAGAAAATAAATAAATATAAAGGAGGCCAGGCATGGTAGCTCATGCCTGTAATCCCAGCACTGCCGGGGAGGCTGAGGCAGGAGGATCACTTGAGTCCGGGAGATCAAGACTAGCCTGAAAACACCCATCTATACAAGCAATATGAAAACTAGCTGGGTGTTAAGACGCATGCTTTACAGTCCCAGCTACTCTGGAGGCTGAGGTGGAAGGACCACTTGAGCCCAGGATGTTGAAGTTACAGTGAGCCATAATTGTGCCACTGCACTCCAGTCCAGGTGACACAGAAAGACCTTCAAGAAGATGCACGGGCATAGTTTTAAGGGAATATGTATGCACAACCTCAAATTCAAAGACAGATTTGCCTGAGAACATACACCTGTGTGCCATGGGAGTAATCACTTCCCATCGCCCCTTTCCCAGCCACCCTTCTCCTGTTTCACAAAATAAAACAATTTGTCCCACTCAAGCTATCTAAATATTTACAATGACAGTGCTGACATTTTTTGTTGTTGTTGTTAAAAACCTTGACTCTTTCATCAGCAAAGAATGCACAGAGTTTGTATGAAACACTGAAAAAAATGGTTTGACAGAAGCGGCATTGTCAGCTAACTTATTTAATAGATATTTCTCATAAGTTAAATAAATTAAAGCTGCAGTTCAAACGTTTTGTTGACAATTAGTTTAGAGCACAGAAAGGAACTTCAGTGAAAAATATTGTTTTGCAACAGTATATTAAAGAAGACAATAACTCAATTTTCCCAATCCTTTTCAAGTGTATCCAGCCAAACAAGGTGTCTCAAGGGGGAAAAAAAAAAAAACAACATATACAATGAACAGTCATTATGATATAACTTGGCAATGCCTTTTTAGATATGTTCTGGAGATTTGAGAAGATGAATAAATAATGACTAGGTAACAAATCCTTTTCCAAGTCAGGTGGTGTTTAATTCTTTTAATGAAATTGAGGAAAAGTCTAATTTAATTACCAGTTAATCATCAAAACAATTTTTTGATATGTGATCTACAAAATTCAACTGCTTGTAATATTATCTGCTTTAAATAGTTATTAATAAACTTCTTTGTAAAAGTACACTCAAATATGAGTATAAAAAAGAAAATCTTTCTCTTAAAAAAGAATTTTGTAATATGATAAAGTATCAACTACTATAACTTTAAAAAAGTATCAGCTTCATTAAAATACAATTCACAGTATATTATTTTAAACCATATACTTCAGTGATTTTTAATAAAGTTGTGCAATCACTGTTAGGCAGGAATCTAGACCCAACATGGCAGCGTTACCCGGCGTAGCAGGCCTTTTGTTAAAGACTCCCTTCACCCTTGTACACACCTGCAGACTTACACGCGTCAGAGTTCTGGCTGGGCAACCACACTGCCCCATGACCTGCAGCTCACCTGCATTCCACGAGTTTGTAAACAACAGTTTCGGTTGACAGTTTCCAAAGACCCCTTCCTCGTGACCCTTACTCAACTCCTGCCCTAGTAGTTTCAAG
This sequence comes from Chlorocebus sabaeus, assembly GCF_047675955.1. Taxonomy (NCBI): domain Eukaryota; kingdom Metazoa; phylum Chordata; class Mammalia; order Primates; family Cercopithecidae; genus Chlorocebus; species Chlorocebus sabaeus. The sequence continues at coordinate 18,258,156 of NC_132911.1, forward strand.
ACCCCCGAGGCCCTGTTTGCACAACCAGCTTCCCTACCTCTCGGGCTATAAAAAGCCCCTACCCTCCTCCCTCAGCGTGACTTCCTCGGCCCACACCTTTGGACCGAGGAACCTCACCCGCAAGTCCTAATAAAGGCTATTCTCACTGCCATTTGCCTTGTGTCTTTTTTCCCAGTTCGGCTCCAGCCTCAGTTTACCTTTATAATCACCACCACTATCTACACTCAGAACATTTACCCCCTAAAGAAACTCCACACCCACCAGCAGTTATTCTCCAAATCTCTTCCACCACCCTCACTAGGGATCATCTGGCAACCACAAATCTGCATTTTCTTTACATAGATTTGCCTACTCAAGACATTCGAAATAAATGGAATCATATAAAATGTAGCCTTTTATGACTAGCTTCTTTTACTTAACATGTTTTCCAAGTTCATCCATGTTGATGCATAAATCAGTATTTATCATCATTTCTAAATAACAGTCCATTGTATGGATATAACAATTGCGTTTCTTCATGTATAAATTGATGAATGTTTAGACTATTTTCTCTTGGCTACTATCAATAATGCTGCTATAAATATTCATGTATAAGTTTTTGTATAAACATGCTTTCATTCCTCCTGGGTATATATTTAGGAGTGGGATTATTGAGTCCTATTGTAATCTTGCTTATTCTTTTAAGGAACTGCTAGACTCACTTCCAAAGTGGCTGCACCATTTCACATTCCCACTAGCAGTGCATGAGGGTTCCAATTTCCCTCTAACCTCACAAACACTAACATCTGTCCCTTTCACTTTAGGTATTGTTATGGGTACGAATGGGTATGCCATGCTTTTGATTTGCATTTGACCCTCAGCATTTTTTTCATGTGCTAATTAGCCATTTGTATATCTTCTTTAGAGAAATGCTTGTTAAAATCCTATTTTCCTTTCTTATTGGGATATTTATATTTTTGTTATTCAGTTGTAAGACTTCTTTACATATTCTAGATATAATTTCCTTATCAGATATATACTTTAAAAATATTTTCTCTCATTCTGTGGGTATCTTTTCATTTTTTTCCTTTCATTTTCTTGATGATGTCCTTTTTAAGCAGGATATTTCCCTGACCCCTTCATGGGCAGAAATGGGAGTATATGAGCACTGGAGTCAGCCACTCCACTCACTCAAACCTGCTGTGTTCCACCCCTTGCTGGAGGGAACACACAGGTGAGTGGGTATGGAAGCTAGGGTGAATGCCTTCGGGCACCAGCAGGAGTGAACTCTGTACTGGCCCCACAGCAACATCTGGGGAGGGGTGCCTCCAACCCCTGAAGTCCCAGAGGAAGTAACTGGGTGCCCTTTTAGCTTTGCTGTTTGCATATGGCTTAAGTGTTAACAGCTCAGTGGATCCTCTGCCTTTTGGCGTGAGGTGGCTGCCTTCTGCCAGCAAGGGCAAAGGGTCAGTGTGACAGCCTTTGGCAACCACACTTGTGGCACCTGAGCTCTCGTCCAGCATCCAGGAGAAATGAGGTACAAACAAATTGGAGGATGGTAAATTCAAGAAATTTTATTGCTGACGGAAGTGGTTCTCAGCAGGAAGAGGAGCTGGAAAGGGGACAGAGTGGGAAGGTAAACTCCACTGACGTCTGGCTGTCTCTGGCCAGATTCTTCCTGGAAGTTATACTGTCAAACTGTCCCTCTGAAGTCAACCCACTTCACTCTGACATCCAGCTGCAGTCTCCAATGTCCAGCTGCTTCTCCTCTCTGCTGGCTGAGCCTGGGGCTTTTATGGGCACAGGAATGGGGGACAGAGCAGGCCATGGGTGGCTTTGGAAAAGGCAACATTTGAGCAGGAAATCACGGATGTAAGTTATCACTTTGGGCCACCGTATCAGGCTTTTCAGCTTGAGGGTGGAGGCCTCACTGGTGACCCATCCTCTTCGGCCTAGAATTTCCCTGCCTCCTGTCCCTATCACTTTGAAGCACAAAAGGTTTTAATTAGTAGGTGAAATCCACTTCACCTATGTTTTATTTCATTACTTGCGCATTTTATATCTAAGAAATCATTGCCTAATCCAACATCACAAAGATTCACTCTTAAGAATTTTGCAGCATTAGCTCTTATATTTAGATATTTAACCCATTTTGAGCTCTTTTTTTTTTTTTTTTTGACAGAAAGCAGAGATTTGACTATATTCTTTTACATGTGGATATTCAGATGTTACAATACCATTTACTGGAAAGACTATTTTTCCCCACCAAATTGTTTTGAAACTCTTTTTGAAATCAACAGACCATAAATGTAAGGGATTATTTTTAGACACTTGATTATATGGCAATGATCTAGCTGCTGAGCTTTATACCAGCATAATTCTTGATTACTGAAGCTTTGCACTGAGTTTACCATGTTAACAGTTTTAAGCATACAGTTCAGTACCATTTCACATTAGTATATTCACACTGTTGTAGAACAGAATTCCAAAACCATTTCATCTCACTAATCTCAAACTCTATACCCATTAAATAGCTTCTCTTTTCCCCTTCATGCCAACCACTTGTAAACAACATTCTACTTTGTTTCTATGATTTTAACAACTTTACTTACCTCAAATAAATGGAATCATATTTTTTCTTTTTGTGACTGGCTTATTCCATTCACTTAGCATAATGTCCTCAAGGTTCATCCATGTTGTAGCATGTGACAGGATTTCTTTCCTTTTTAAGGCTGAACGATTTTCCATTTTTTGTAGAGACCACATTTTATTTATACATAAATCTGTGGATGAACATTTGGTCTGCTTCTACTTCTTGGTTAATGTGAAAAGTGTGGAAATGAACATGGGTGGGCAAGTATCTCTTCAAAATCCAGCTTTAAATTATATATATATATATATATATATATATATATATATATATATACACACACATACACACACACATGCAGAAATGAGATTGCTGTATCATATAAGTTATATTTTTCATTTTTTTGTGGACCCTCCAAGCTATTTTCCATAGTGGTTGCACCATTTTACAATTCCTACAACAGTACATTTCTAATTTCTCTACATCCTTGCCAAAAATATTTTCTATTTTTTGATAGCAATGATCCTAGTGGGGTATCAGGTGATACCCTACTGTAGATTTTATTCGCATTTCTAGATTAGAGAGTGTTGAGTATGTTTTCATATGCTTGTGAACTCTTCGTTTTTTGAGATGGAGTTTTGCTCTCATGGCCCAGGCTGGAGTGCAGTGGTACAATCTCTGCTCACTGTGACCTCTGCCTCCCAGGTTCAAGTGTTTCTCCTGACTCAGCCTCCCAAGTAGCTGGGATTACAGGTGCCCGCCATCATGCCCAGCTAATTTTTTGTATTTTTAGTAGACATGGGGTTTCACCATGTTGCACAGGTTGGTCTTGAACCCTTGACCTCAGGTGACCTGCCCACCTTGGCCTTCCAAAGTGCTGGGATTACAGGAGTGAGCCACTGCGCCCAGCCCTTGTGAACATTTCTAGACCATCTTTGGATAAATATCTATTACAGTATTTTTCCCCTTTTAAAATCAGGATATTTGATTTTTAGATGTGGAAATACAGGAGTTCTTTATACAGTCTGATATTAACTCCTTATAGGTATATGATTTGCAAGCATTTTATTCTATTCTGTAAGTTGCCTTTACACACCCCTTTGTTTTAAGGCACAAAAGTTTAAGTTTGATGTAGTCCCATTTTTGCTTTTGTTGCGTGTGCTTTTGGTGCTTTAGTGAAGACATTGCCAGCACATACAATAATGTGATGCTTTTCCCCTATGTTTTTTTCTCAGGATTTTATAGTTTCAGGATTACATTTAGGTCTGAAAACATTGAGATAATTTTTGCACACTGTGTGATAGGAGAGTCCTACTTCTCATTTTTGCATAAAGATACTGTATTCACACCACCATTTTAAAAAAAAGTCTGACATTTTCCCAATGAGTGGTCTTAGCACTCTTGTTAAAGATTTGACGATTTGCGCACTCTATTCTATTCCATTAGCCTGTCCTTATGCTAGTTCCACACTATTTTGACTACTGCAGCTTAGTAATATGTTTGAAATAACATATGACTACTCCAACTCTGTTATTTTTCAAAATGTTCTGATTATTTGGGGTACCTTGAGCTCTCATATGATTTTTAGAATATTTTCCATCTCTGGGATAAATCTTACTGACATTTTGATAGTAATTGTGTTGAATCTGTAGATTACTTTCTACAGTATAACATATAAAAAAAATTGTCTTCCAGTCCATGAACATGAAATATTTTCCCATTTATTTGTATGTTATTATTCTGCAGCATGGTTTGATAAGTTTTGAAATGGAGAAATCAGGAGTCCTCCAATTTTTTGTCTCTTTTTCTACATTTTGACTCTTCTGAGTCCTTTGCATTTCCACATAAATTTCAGGATTTGTCTGTCAATTTCTTTACATTCATACACAAAGTCAACTTGGATTTTCACAGTGATTATGTTGAATCTGAAGATCAGTTTGGAGAGTACTTCAGTCTTAACAATAAAGTTACAGCACATGACTACAAAATCTTTCCACTTTTACAGTTTCTTTTTTCAGTATTTTATAGTTTCACTTGAACTTATTTTGCTAAATTTATTCTCTAATATCTTGATCTTTTTGATGCTACTATAAAATTTCACTTTTAATGTTTGTTGCTAGTATATAGAAATACAATTGTTTTGTAAATGCTCAACTTGTATTTTGCAGCCTTCCTGAACGTCTTTAGTTCTAATAGGTTTTTTCTACTACACACAAGATCAGTTCTCCCATACAGATTCTTTTAGTTATTCCTTTAATTTTGTTTTAAAGACACAAAATATTTTATTATGCCACATATAAACGAAGTTTTTAACAACTGAAACATAACAGCTATATATATTTTTAGAGTATATGTGATATCTTGATGTATGTATATAACGTATAATGATCAGAACAGGGCAAAAGGGACATCCATCACCCCAAAAATTCACCCCTTCTTTGTGCTAGGGACATTTCAATTGCTCTCCACCAGTTATTTTAAAATATACAAATTACTGTTAACTATAGTCACTCTACTGCAGTACTGAACAATACTTCGTGTTCCTTCTAACTGTATTTTTGTGCCCATTAACCTAACATCTTTTTTTTTTTTTCCAGTTTGAATTTTGACTCAGCAACGCTCATGCCTACATCTCTTACTTCTGTAGTTGGTACAGCCTGTTCCTGCTGCTACTGCTTCTTGGTCTTCAGGTTCTCCCTATGCTTGTTGAGCCAGTGGCACATGATACAAATATTCTTAGGCCACAGATCAGGGGACTAGTATTTCTTGCTCTTGTAGAACTTCCTGAGGTTTGCTTTCTGAGTTGGCTAATGACAATGAGAACACAGGCAACAGATTTGGAAGTGACTATAATCTAAGAGAACTGGAATGTCAGGCACCTGTAACTCTGGCAACATACATCTGAGACAGGTCTACCTTCAGGTTGTCCAGCTGTCTTAGAAGCTCCTCCTCCTTCTTGCCTCAAAGATCCTGGGCCTTAATCTTGGCTATGGCTGCAAAAGCCACCACCACTGCCAAATGCCCCAAGGGAAAGAAAAAAGTGCCCATTAATCAACCTTTCAAAATCCTTTCTAAATCCCCTGTGCCTCCTCCTCCCTCCTTCTAGCTTCTGGTAACCACCAATCTACTCTCTATCTTCATGAAATCTACATTTTAAGCTCCCACATTTGAGAAAGAACATATGGTATATGTCATTCTGTGTCGGTTTATTTCACTTAACGTAATGACCTCTGTGTTCCATCCACATTGCTGCAGATAACATAATTTCATCATTTTCTACGGCTGAATAATATTCTACTTATATTTATGTACCACATTTTCTATATCCACTCATCCATAGATTAACATTTAGGTGAATTCCATATCTTGGCTAACGTGAATAGTACTACAATAAACATGGGAGTGCCGACATTTCTTCAATATAAGACTTCCTTTTTTAAAAATACATACCAAGCAGTGGGAATGCAGTCATATGGTAGTTCTATAGTTTTTCAATGAGCATTCACTCTTTTTCATACTTTTTCAGACAGTGTACAAGTTTCCCTTTCTCTTCATCCCAGCCAGTACTCATTGTTTATTGTCTTTTTGATAAAAACCATTTTAACTGTGGTAAAATGATATCTCAATGTGGTTTCGATTTGCATTTCCCTGATGATTAGTAATGCTGAACATATATTCATATGTCTGTTAGCCATTTCTATGTCTTCTTTTGAGAAATATCTATTCCATCAAAAATTCTGCCCATTTTAAAATCGAGTTATTTGACCATTTATTGTTATTTCTGTATTCTGGTTATTAATCCCTTTTCAAATGGATAGCTCAAAAATATCTTCTAACACTCTGTAGGTTGTATCTTCACTTTGTTGATTATGTCCTTTACTGGGCAGAAGTGTTTTAGCTTGATGGGACACCGTGTCTGAATATTTTAGCATTTGTTGCTCATAATTTAGAGGTCTTGCCCTCCCCGCCGCCCAACCCCCTGCAAAATCTTTATTCATCCCAACATCGTAAAGTGTTTCCCCAATCTTTTCTTCTAGTAGTTTCATATTTTTAGGTCTTACACTTAAGTCTTTAATCCAAGTTGAGGTAATTTTTGTAAATTGTGGAAGTTAAGAGCCTACTTTGATTCTTCTTCGTAAGCATATCCAGTTTTCTGAGCACCATTTATTGAAGAAATGCCGCATTCCTCAAAGTATGTTTTTGGAGATTTTGTCAAAAATAAGTTGGCTATAAATGCACAGATTTCTAGGTTTGTCTATTCTGTTCCACTGACCAATGTGTATGTCCATGCCAGTAGCATACTATATTGGTTACCATGGCTTTATATACAATATATATAATAGGTAGTATAAATACATACAGTATTATATTTTTTATATATATATATATATTTTTTTTTTTTTTTTTTTCTTTCTTTCTTTTGAGAGGGAGTCTGGCTCTGTCACCCAGGCTGCAGTGCAGTGGCGCAATCTCGGCTCACTGCAAGCTCCGCCTCCTGGATTCACGCCATTCTTCTTGCCTCAGCCTCCCGTGTAGCTGGGACTACAGGTGCCCGCCACCACGCCCGGCTAATTTTTTGTATTTCTTAGTACAGACGGGATTTCACCATGTTAGCCAGGATGGTCTTGATCTCCTGACCTCGTGATCTGCCCGCCTCAGCCTCCCAAAGTGCTGGGATTACAGGCATGAGTCACTGCGCCTGGCATTTTTTTCTTTCTTTTTTTTTTTTTTTGAGATGCAGTCTCGCTCTGTTGCCCAGGCTGGAGTGCAGTGGCACGATCTCGGTTCACTGCAAACTCCACCTCCTGGGTTCAAGCGATTCTTCTGCTTCAGCCTCCCAAGTTGCTGGGACTACAGGCCACCACACCTGGCTAATTTTTGTATTTTTAGTAGAGACAGGGTTTCACCATATTGGCTGGGATGGTTTCGAACTCCTGACCTCGTGATCTGCTTGCTTCGGCCTCCCAAAGTGCTAGGATTACAGGCCTGAGTCGTTGCATCTGGCCTGGTTCTTCTTTAAATGTCTGCTAGAACTGAGCAGTGAAACTGTCAGGTCATGAGCTTTCCTTGGATGGGAGATCATTTTATTAGTGCTTTGATCTCATAACTCATTACTGGTCTGTTGAAGTTTTTTCATTCTTCAGAGTTCCCGATGAACTTCACGGTTCTTGACCCTTCTGGGTAGTTTGTATGTTTCCAAAAATATCTCCACTTCTTGTTTTTCTAAGTAGTTGGGGAATACTTTTTCACAATAGTCTCTAATGATTTCGTATTTCTGCGGTATCTGATTTTCTGATTTTTTTCCGTATTTCTGCGGTATCTGTTTCTGATTTTATTGATTTTGGTCTTTTTTCTTAGACTAGCAAAAAGTTTGTCAATTTTGCCTTTTTTGAGACGAAGTCTCATTCTGTTGCCCAGACCGGAGTGCAGTGGCATGATCTTGGCTCACTGCAACCTCTGCCTCCCGGGTTCAAGCGATTCTTCTGCCTCAGCCTCCCATGTAGCTGGGACTACAGGAATGTGCCACCATGCCCAACTAATTTTTGTATTTTTAGTAGAGACATGTTTCACCATGTTGGCCAGGATGATCTTGATCTCCTGACCTCCTGATCCGCCCACCTCGGACTCCCAAAGTGCTGGGATTACAGGTGTGAGCTACTGTGCCTTGCCAATTTTGCCTATGTTTTAAAAAACCTGACTTTTTTTTTTGACCTTTTAAATTGTTTCTTAAAATTTGAACTTCACTTTTTATGCTCTGACCTTTATTCTTTCCTTCCACTAATGTTGAGTTTTTTTACCTTGCTTTTCTAGTTCTTTACAGTGTTTCATTAGATTGTTCATCTGAAATCTAAGTTTAAGAAAATATTAACACATAGTAACTATATTTAGTCAGTACATGTGATATTTTGAAATATGCATGTAATGTGTAATAATCTAATAAGGATATTTTGGATACCCATCACTTCAAACATTTACTATTTCTTTGTGTTGGGATTTCAAATCTTCTAGCTATTTTGAAACATTCAATAATTATAAACTATATTCATCCTCTGGTGCTATGAAACAATAGGACTTATTCCTTCTATCTAACTATATGTTTCGATTAATCTCCCTTTATCCCACCACCACCACTATCCACAGCTTCTGGTAACTATCATTATACTCTCTACGTCCATGATACCAACTTTTTAAACTCCCACATGAGGGAGAACATACAATATGTGTCTTTCAATGCCTGACTTATTTCACTTAATATAATGACCTCTAGTTTTATCCACGTTACCATAAATGCCAAGATTTCATTTTAATGGAAGAGTAATATTCTATTATGTATACGTGCCCCATTTTCTTTGTGTATTCATAAGTTGATGGACACAGATTAATTCTGTATCTTGGCTATCAAGAATAGTACTGTAATAAATACAGGGATGCCTTATAACCCTGACAGTAATTTCCTTACATTTGGATAAAAACAGAGTAGTGGGGAGGGGGGCGGAGCAAGATGGCTGAATAGGAACAGCTCCAGTCTCCAGCTCCCAGCGCGAGGGACACAGAAGACAGGTGATTTCTGCATTATCAACTGAGGTACTGGTTTCATCTCACTGTGGAGTGCCGAACATTTGGCGCTGGTCAGCTGTTGCAGCCTGACCAGCGAGAGCTGAAGCAGGGCGAGGCATCGCCTCACCTGGGAAGCGCAAGGGGGAAGGGAATCCCTTTTCCTAGCCAGGGGAACAGAGACACACAACACCTGGAAAATCGGGTAACTCCCACCCCAATACTGCGCTTTAAGCAAACGGGTACACCAGGAGATTATATCCCACACCTGGCCGGGAGGGTCCCACGCCCATGGAGCCTTCCTCATTGCTAGCACAGCAGTCTGCGATCTAACCGCAAGGCAGCAGCGAGGCTGGGGGAGGGGCGCCCGCCATTGCTGAGGCTTAAGTAGGTAAACAAAGCCCTGGGAAGATCTAACTGGGTGGAGCTCACAGCAGCTCAAGGAGGCCTGCCAGTCTCTGTAGACTCCACCTCTGGGAACAGGGCACAGCTAAACAATAACAACAACAACAAAAACAAAAAAACAGCAGCAGAAACCTCTGCAGACGCAAGCAACTCCAACATGGAGGCTGACATCTGAGAGCGGACAGACTGCCTGCTCAAGTGGGTCCCTGACCCCTGAGTAGCCTGAGAGACATCCTCCACTAGGGGCGGACCGACACCCCACACCTCACACGGTGGAGTACATCCCTGAGAGGAAGCTTCCAAAGCAAGAATCAGACAGGTACACTTGCTGTTCAGCAGTATTCTATCTTCTGCAGCCTCTGCTGCTGACACCCAGGCAAACAGGGTCTGGAGTGGACCTCAAGAAATCTCCAACAGACCTACAGCTGAGGGTCCTGACTGTTAGAAGGAAAACTAACAAACAGGAAGGACACCCACACCAAAACCCCATCAGTACATCACCATCATCAAAGACCAGAGGCAGATGAAACCACAAAGATGGGGTAAAAGCAGGGCAGAAAAGCTGGACATTCAAAAAATAAGAGTGCATCTCCCCCTCCAAAGGAACGCAGCTCATCGCCAGCAACGGATCAAAGCTGGACGGAGAATGACTTTGATGAGATGACAGAAGAAGGTTTCAGTCCATCAGACTTCTCAGAGCTAAAGGAGGAATTACGTACCCAGGTCAAAGAAACTAAAAATCTTGCAAAAAGAGTGGAAGAATTGATAACCATTATAATTAATGCAGAGAAGGCCATAAACGAAATGAAAGAGATGAAAACCATGACACAAGAAATAAGTGACAAATGCACAAGCTTCAGCAACCAACTCGATCAACTGGAAGAAAGAGTATCAGCGATTGAGGATCAAATGAATGAAATGAAGCAAGAAGAGAAATCTAAAGAAAAAAGAAGAAAAAGAAATGAACAAAGCCTGCAAGAAGTATGGGATTATGTAAAAAGACCAAATCTACGTCTGACTGGGGTGCCTGAAAGTGAGGGGGAAAATGGAACCAAGTTGGAAAACACTCTTCAGGATATCATCCAGGAGAACTTTCCCAACCTAGTAGGGCAGGCCAACATTCAAATTCAGGAAATACAGAGAACACCACAAAGATACTCCTCGAGAAGAGCAACTCCAAGACACATAATTGCTAGATTCACCAAAGTTGAAATGAAGGAAAAAATGTTAAGGGCAGCCAGAGAGAAAGGTCGGGTTACCCACAAAGGGAAGGCCATCAGACTAACAGCAGATCTCTCGGCAGAAACTCTACAAGCCAGAAGAGAGTGGGGGCCAATATTCAACATTCTTAAAGAAAAGAATTTTAAACTCAGAATTTCATATCCAGCCAAACTAAGTTTCATAAGTGAAGGAGAAATAAAATCCTTTACAGATAAGCAAATGCTTAGAGATTTTGTCACCACCAGGCCTGCCTTACAAGAGATGCTGAAGGAAGCACTAAACATGGAAAGGAACAACCGGTACCAGCCATTGCAAAAACATGCCAAAATGTAAAGACCATCAAGGCTAGGAAGAAACTGCATCAACTAACAAGCAAAATAACCAGTTATTATCATAATGGCAAGATCAAGTTTACACATAACAATATTGACCTTAAATGTAAATGGACTAAATGCTCCAATTAAAAGACACAGACTGGCAAACTGGATAAAGAGTCAAGACCCATCAGTCTGCTGTATTCAGGAGACCCATCTCACATGCAGAGACATACATAGGCTCAAAATAAAGGGATGGAGGAAGATCTACCAAGCAAATGGAGAACGAAAAAAAAGCAGGGGTTGCAGTACTAGTCTCTGATAAAACAGACTTTAAACCATCAAAGATCAAAAGAGACAAAGAAGGCCATTACATAATGGTAAAGTGATCAATTCAACAGGAAGAGCTAACTATCCTAAATATATATGCACCCAATACAGGAGCACCCAGATTCATAAAGCAAGTCCTTAGAGACTTACAAAGAGACTTAGACTCCCATACAATAATAATGGGAGACTTCAACACCCCACTGTCAACATTAGACAGATCAATGAGACAGAAAGTTAACAAGGATATCCAGGAATTGAACTCATCTCTACAGCAAGCAGACCTAATAGACATCTACAGAACTCTTCACCCCAAATCAACAGAATATACATTCTTCTCAGCACCACATTACACTTATTCTAAAATTGACCACATAATTGGAAGTAAAGCACTCCTCAGCAAATGTACAAGAACAGAAATTATAACAAACAGTCTCTCAGAACACAGTGCAATCAAACTAGAACTCAGGACTAAGAAACTCAATCAAAACCGCTCAACTACATGGAAACTGAATAACCTGCTCCTGAATGACTACTGGGTACACAACGAAATGAAGGCAGAAATAAAGATGTTCTTTGAAACCAATGAGAACAAAGATAAAACATACCAGAATCTTCTCCAGGTATAATATTCTTGGCTGACAGTTGTGTTTTTGTTGGTGTTGTTTTGGATTTATCATTTCATTTTCTCCTGCACTGTAGTGGCCAAAGTAATTCCATCGATCACATTGATTTCTCATTAACCCCAGTTCCAAGAAGGCCTCTAAGATTTCCAGTTTATTTTTACTTGTTTAAGAGCACGTACTCACCGTAAATCCCATTCCTAGGTCAAAACAATCTAAATGTTATTGTACTTGCTATAAAAAATGCTCTTAAGCAGTTTTCCTACACAGTCCTTCTGATGCACGCATACCCTTTTTCTATGGCATACAAGCCCTTGGTCTTGGGAGTAAAGGCACAGGGATGCACCATCTTTGTCTGTTGAGGTACCTCCCAAGACAGAATCCCTATTAAATGTTCCTAAGTCCCTATTAAATGTTTCAAAGAAACTGAATCTGTCAGCCTCTTTGGCCTCTCATATTCCTTGAACTTTGGGGGTAGGGTTGTATAGACCTTTCCACCGTGGAACATGGCCCGTAATGTTTCTGCTAAGAAATTTGCCGTTAGTGTGATAGGGATACTCTTCTATGTGACTTGACACCTTTCCTGTATTTAGAATTCTCTTTTTCTTGGACTTTCAACAGTTCGACTATGAAGTGGCATGGAGAAGAACTTTTTGGGTAGAATATACTGGAAAGATCTTTGAGCTTCCTATATCTAGATGTCTGTATCTCCTCCAAGACTTGAGAAGTTTTTACCTATTATTTCATTAAATAGGTTTTCTATGCCTTTACCAATCTGTTCTCTCCCAGGAAAACTGAAAATTCCAATATTTGGTCACTGTATGTGTTACATAAGCTTTGTTTTGATTTTTTTTTAAAATTTTATCTGCTTAGGTTATTTCAAAAGACCTGTCTTCAAGTTTACAAATTCTTCTGCTTGATCTAGAGTCTGTTGTTGAAACTCATGATTATATTTTTTATTTTACTCTTTGAATTCTTCAGTTTCAGGATTTCTATTTAATTTCTTTCTGACATCTTTGTTGAATTTTTCATACAGATTGTGAAATGTTTCTTTTCATTGTTCATCTGTTTTCTGCAGTACCTGGGTTTTCAGAAATATTATTTTGAATTCGTTATCAGGTATTTCATAGATTTTTTAAATGTTGGCATCTGTTGCTGGAGGATTATTGTGTTCCTTTGAAGGTTTCATGCTTCCTTGATTTCTCATGTTTCTTGTGTCCTTACATTTATATCTATGCATCTGGTGTAACATTTGCTTCATCCAACACTATGGATTGGGTTTCGAAGGGAAAGACATTTTTTTTCTATAGAGCTATCTATAGTGTTGTTTGGGTAATGCATTTTGGCTTTGATTCTGGGTGGGAGAAGCAGTGCAGTCTCCATATGACTTCTTTGGCTATCTTTAGCATCAGTGGTGTCTATGAGTTCCTCAGTGGATAAAGCTGTGGCTCTTAGTAAAGGCTGTAGTGAGACTTTGCTAGTGAAAGGGACATCAGGCAGGCTAGTTCTTAGGTAACAATCATGGCAACTGTGGGACGGATATGCAGGACCTCAGTCAACACATGTGGATATTGGTAAAAGCAGGTCAGTTGGACCAATCCGTGGCCTTCAAGTGGAGTGTCCGTGTGCTAGCAGTGGCAACAATGGGCTGAACGAATGGGTCCTCAGGCCCTTAGGTGGCATGCATAATGTCTGTGGCTGCAACAGCAACAGAGGGCTAACTTGGGGCCCCAAGCTACAGCTTTGGGTGCCAGCAGTGGGGGTACAAATGGCCTAGTGGTCATCACCAAGCCTCCAAATGGCACGCAGGTGAGTGGCACATGGCTGTAGGAAGGGCGTGGCAGTCTCACTTGGTCATGCTATATAATCCTTTTTATATTTTGCTGAATTAGGTTTGTTTTTGAATGCAAGAAATATTCATAAGGGATATTCTTATTATGACTTGTCTCATTTTGGTATGAGGGTAATAGTGCCCTCATAGAATTATTTGAGAAGTGTTCCTCTTTTTTTCTGAAGGGTGTAAAAAAATTGATGTTAAAACTTCTTTAAATGTTGATGCAATTCACAAGTAGAGCCATTTGATCTTAGGCTTTTCTTTGTAGGAAGTTTTTTTTATTACTGAACTCTTCACTTGCTAAGGATCTATTCAGATTTTGTTTCCTCTTGAGTTTCAGTTGTTTTTACCTTTCTAAGAATTTGTTCATTTCATCTAGGTTATCTTAAGTTGTTGATATATAGCTGTTGACAATATTCACTTACAATACTTATTTCTATAAAGCCAATAATAATGCCCTCTTTATTACTGATTTTAGTAATTTGAGGATTCTTTTATTCATGGTCAGTCTAACTTAACTTTTGTCAGTTGTTGATCTTTTCAAAATATAAACTTCTGACTTCATTGTTTTTTCTCTATTACTCTTCCATTCTCTATTTCATTCATCTGTGCTCTGACTGTTCTTTCCTTTCTTTGGACTGAGTTTGCTTTTGTTTCTTTCATTAGGTTAGATTGTAAATTTGACATTTTTCTAAAATACAGCAATTTAGAGCAATAAATTTGCAATTCAGCAATTCATCAGCTATATACCCTAACTTTTTATGTTGTATTTTCATTTTGCTTTTGTTGTTGAGACGTAGTCTCACTCTGTTGCCCAGGATGGAGTGCAGTGGCACGATCTCAGCTCACTGTAACCTCCGTCTCCTGGGCTCAAGTGATTCTCCCTCATCAGCCACTCGAGTAACTGGGACCATAGGTGCATGCCACCAGGCCTGGCTAACTTTTTGTATTCTGAAGTAGAGACGGCATTTCACCATGTTGGCCACGCTGGTCTCGAACTCCTGACCTCAAGTGATTTGCCAGCCTCAGCCTCCCAAACTGCTGGCGTGAGCCAATGCAACTAGCTAACATATTTTCATTTTCATCACTATCTTTTAGTTTCTCTTGTAAATGTTTTTCTGGAACCATTGGTTACTTAGGAGTATATTGTATGACTACCATAAATGTCCTTTAATTGATTTCTAATATCATTCTATTATGTCCAGAAACATGTTTTGTATGTTTTCAATCCCTTGAGACTTCTGTTCTGTCCTTGAGCATTTTCCATGTATACTTTAAAGATTAATCTCCTGTTGTTAGATATCTGTTAGATCTAGCTGGTTTTTACGTTTTTCAAGTCTATTTCCTTGTTGATATCCTGTGTGGTGATTCTAAGCATTATTTAAAGTATGGTACTAATTTCTCAATAAAACTACTTCTCCCTCCAATTCTCTCCATTGTTCTTTCATGGCTTATTATGTGTTCAGAAGGAATAAAACCTTGTCCCTACACTCACACAACCCTCAACACAATAGTCACTGAGGTATGTGGGGTTTCTCCACATACACAACCAATTCTCCAGCAGACACCAGCTGGGTGTTTTATAATTCAATTATAACACTATGTATCTGCCGATATCATGAGATCACACAGGTTAAAGGCTCAGTCCTACAAGATCACCCCAAGTTTCCGATGTCAATTGGTAGCAGTGGGTTGTCAATTACACTTCTGACTAATCAGCTATAAATGGGGGTTTGCAGGACCATCTATATGGGTTTAATTTACTAGGGGGGCTCACAGAACTCAGGGAAACATTTATCCCTTTAATATCAAACATATTGCAAAGGATATGAACAGTGAGATAAAAAGATACACGGAGTGAGGTCTGAAAAGATCCTTAGTGTTGGGACTTCTGTCCCTGTGATATTGGGATGCCTACCTTCCAAGTGCATAGATGTACTTGCCAACCTCAAAGCTCTCCAAACCTCATACTTTGGGTTTTTACAGAGGCTTTATAACACAGGCATTGCTGATTAAATCATTGGCCATTGGTATCAACTAAACCTTCAGCCTATTCTTGCTCACTGGAGGTGGGGTGTGTGAGGAAGGAGGGGAGGCTGAAAATTCCACCCCTCTAATCACACGGTTATTTCCCCAGACAAGCTGTCCCCATGCTGAGCTTATCTAGGAGCTCACCAAGGCTTGCCTCATTAGCATAAACGATGCTCCTATCATCATCCAAGGCATTTAGGAGCTCTGTGTCAGAACTCCTATCACTCACGACGTTCATTTCAAGAACCAGGAGCAGAGACCAAATCTGTATTTCTTATTTATCATACTATCACAGAGGCTTACATTGATTAGAAGTGTTTTATCACCTTGATGAATTGACTATTATAAAATGTTCTTCCTTGTTTCTAGGAAAAAATATCTTACCTAGACCTTCTGGATAGCTTGCCTCAGATTCCATATTAGTACTATGCTGCCTCACCAAGCATTTTATGTTATGAAGACAGTTTCTCTCCTCAAACTTCATAAACCAAGTTCTGCTAGCTTCCAACTTTCCTTCTGCAGCTTCCTCACCTCTCTCAATCTTCACAGAATTGAAGAGACTCAGGGCCTTGCTCTGGATTAGGTTTTGGTGTAAGGGAATACTGTGGCTGGTTGGATACCCTACCTACACCAAGAAAACTCTCCCTGAATCAGTAATAAGGCTGGTTTGCTTTCTTATTGTTGTGATCACTGGAATGGTACTTTTAATTTCCTTCAAGAACTTTTCCTTTGCATTACAACTTTATTAACTGTTTGGTGCAAGAGGCCTAGCTTCTGGCCTGTCTCAGCCTCACTAAACTTAACCATTTCTAGATTTTGATTTAAAGTGAGAGGTATGAAACTCCTCCTTTTACTTGAACACTTAGAGACCATTCTAGGGCTACTAATTGGTCTAATTTCAATACTGTTGTGTCTCAGGGAATAGGGAGGCCTGACGAGAGAGAGATGGGGGAATTGCCAGTCTTTGGCATAGTCAAAACATACACATTTATCAATTAAGTCTGCCATCTTACATGGGGATGGTTCATTGAAAAATGGCACTGATAGACTCGCTTGACGCAGGGTTGCCATGAACCTTCGTTAGGAAAAATGTTCAGTAACTACAAGGCATAATAAAGCAAAGGACAATAAAATGAGATATGCCTATACTTAAACTTACAATAAAAAGTTTCCAACTTTAAACCTGAAGAAGAGATACTATCTTTAAAAAATTATTTTGGGAGATTCAGGAACAAGATATTTAAAGGCTACAGAGTCAAAAGGGTTTTTTCAGGACACCATTAATTTCTACTTTAAGGAATAAATGAAAACATCAAAGTAATAACTGTCATAATACATAACATTTCAAAACATTAAGTCCATGAAGTTGTTTTGGTCTATGAAATCATACTTCATCCTAAATTCAGATTTATTTTAACTGCTTAGTTGGCACTGCCTTCTGTCCAGTGTCAACAGTGACCATACCATTATCTATGTCAGCATAAAGATACCAGTTTGACTGACGTGGACTTTGAAACAGCCATTAGGAAAAATGGCAGATAGGTGGGCAAGATGGACATACAGATTCAGACCAACAAAAGACGATTCAAATACCTGGAGTCCTACACAGTAAGTAAGCATTAGTACAATCATCCAATAGACTGTGCCTTTTCTTACCGATGCAGAGAATAAAGATAACCAAGAGATGTGGTTGTCTATGTGTTAAAAATGTCCAACAACTTCTTGAATGTTTGACTAGCTGAAGTTGCTTACATCTGTTTATTGCACTCTTTGACTCATCGATAATTCTTCTAGGCAAAAATTATTAGGAACAAAAGGTGAGAAGTCAGATCAGTCCATTTTGCTGCTTACTGGCACGTATTTAAACACCTTCCTTCCACTCAGGCCTTTACACCATTTCCATAGGGAGTAAAAGTAAAATGAAGTCTTTGTCATCAAGAAATACTCCTCATAATGTCTGGATTTTTTTCTCCTTTGTCATGTAGCAAGCTGTATCAATTATTTTAAAATACTATTATTCAGGCAAACACTACTCAATAAATACAGTGGATTCTTATCAGTGATTTTATGTCTCAAGGATTCGTAAGTATCCAAGAGAAGCTCATACACTGACATAGTTCTACTCATTTTCTTCCCAAATTAGTTTTGGATAACTTTGCATAGAAGTAGTTCTGCTCTGAAACAAATGTCGACCAGCTGCATGCCAATGAAGTATTTTAATAGTACTTTCTCCTATTTTAAATTTCTTCCCATTAAATAAATAAAGCATGGAGATTTGAAAATGCCTCCTGATGCACTGAGAGGCACAGAAGCAGTACCTTGAAATCAATACATTTTCGATCAAAACAGATGCAACTAAAGATGAAGCTCTGGATCATTACCTTTAAAATCAGTAGGCATTTCAATCAAACTTAAAAAATATCAAATAACAAAATAGATGACAAAATGGAAAATAAATAAAAGAATTCTATTTGGAACCCCAAAATTCCAGGCAGGCCCAATTCTTAAATATTTAGCTAATCAAGGTATCGTCCTTAATGAGAGCAAATATTAATCCAAAGTCAAAATACTCTCTATATCGGGGCTTATGTCATCCCATGACAATTTAAGGCTACTCTCTGTATCGACAATATTATCATTTTCAAATGTTTTCTTACGATAAAAAGATGTTTTCTCTGTGTTCGTTTAAAGATACATTAAACACCCTTTAGAGAAAAGTTCCTTGATAAATTTATCATTTCTGGAAAAACTTATCCTCGATACGTTTAATACATTCCCATATACAATTCTTAGTAAAGAGTTTGGGGAAACAAGTGTCCAAGTTCTAGCAGGTTTCATGAACAAAGGGCAAGAGTCCAAAACAGACAAATTCTGTAAATTTCTATAAAGGACCAGAGAGAAAATATTTTAGGCTTTGCAAGTCATATATTGTGTTACAGTCATTCAACACTGTAATTGGTGTGAAGATGTGAACAACTGGGTATGGCTATTTACAATAACACTGATTTACAGAAACAAGCCCCAGATGGATTTCGCCTATGAGTCATAACTTGTCCACCCCTTGTCTTAGAGAAAAGCAGAAGGAAGTGGTATTGGTATTGAGGACAACATTATGAGTGAGCAGGCAAACAGGTTAGGCACCCTGATGTATTCTATTCTCCAAATGCAGGTTTTTGCTTTGTTAAAACAAAGGGCATTTTCCCCCCAACCATAACAGAGAAGCAGCTCCCAACTTCTGTGGCAATAATGAGAGCAAAGGGGAAAGTGAAGATAGAGAATCTTATTCATATCAGGAGCAGCCAGAAACTATATACAAGCTCCAGCACCACACTCAGCATACGGGTGACCAAGACTCTTTGAGCGTGCCCGAGCGTGCCATTCCTGGCAATGGAACCTTCTACAAAGCTCTGACCATTGCCTAACTTAAAAATCAGCCCTAGGAGAGCTGTGAGTAGGCCATCTGTGTCAATTAGGTATTCACCAGGAAAGCAGACAACAGCATATACTCGGATTCAGAGGTTGAAGAATTAAGCATAATGATTCTAAAATTCTTCATTTTTAATAGTGTCAGGTCTGGAAGCTTTGTGGAAAACACGCTTTCAGAGAAACTAAAAGCCCTCCTCATCCATTGGTAAATTCTGGCTTCATGAATCTCAGGGTATTAAAAACACAGCAGGCATACTCTCCCATATGACAATTCCACCTCCTCCAACATGTTACAATAAATGGTGGAAAGGCATACTACTAACTTGGTAATTACTCCGGTTATGTGACTCTGCTGAAAGCTCCTATTTCGCTTTTATTTGGTATGTTTTGCTATCAAGTAAGTTTGATTATGTCATGCTGCCCTCAGGTGTCCATTTCTTTTTAAATATATGATTGGTGGGCAAAGGAGGACCCCTTGTAAATTTTCAAACCAGGACTACAGCAGATATTCAATGTGCTCTTTCATAAACCCTAATCACAGAGCTCATTTAAGTGCTAAAAGCTCAACATTTAGGAGAATCTGATATGTCATTGGGACTTTTCCCACCTGTCCTATAATATCCTGCCTTTGAAAAAGGAGCCAGAGTGGTAAAAAGAAAAAAAGGAACTAAAAATAGTACTTCAGCACAATGGTTCTCAAAGTGTTTCAGAGACACTGTTCCAGATGTCCATGAGGTCAACACTATTTTTACAGTAACACTAAAAACATTTTTTTCATTCTCTGAAATATACAGTGGAGTTTTTTAGAAGATACATGACTTCTGATACACTGCAACCAACTATAAACAAAAACAGATATGAGAATCTAGCCATGTTTTACCAAGCCAAATATAAAAAGATGAGCAACAATCGTAAGCACTATTCTTTAATATATTTCTCACGTGGGAAAGTATAACTATTATTCATAAAGGTGTTATTCACTTAATGGGCTTTTAATGATTTAATGCAATTTAAAAATCTTATCAGTTTTAGTTTCAGATAAACATTAATACATAAACAAAAGATTTTGGGGGTTCTCGAACATTTTAAGAGTATAAAGTTATCCTGGGACCAAAAAGCTTGAGAACACTGAAATATCAGATTTCTATTGATATTTCCTAGAAAGCACTTCCCCTAACATTTGAGAAGATAAACACACCTAACTCACCGTCAAATGACAAAGACTAACCAAACAATTTTTAATTTGATTGCTGTAGCAGGACAGGCATTAAAGTAAGCAACAGGATTGGAAAGAAGAGTCAGGGGTTTCAGCCACCCTCATCCTCACTCCTCCTTCCTTCCTCCACAATCAATTTGCAAGGAGTAAGAAAGAGCAAAACTGACTTAGAAGTTGACCTGCTTTCCCTTATCACGTTCTGTAACAGAACTGTGCCAATGTAAAAAGCTTACAATGATAAGAAGACTGAATAATGTATAAGTTAGATAATATGAGGTCCCTCAATGAGGCCCAGTGACACAACTGATTAAAGCTACCCTGAGGTATTTCCCATATATAAATCTGTTCTAAAAAAAGCAAAACTACCAAAAGTGGGAGGCTAGAGGGTGGGGAAAGGGGACAGGTGAAGGAACAGAGGATGGAAAAAAGGAAAGAAGGCTTTCACTCTGAGAGGTCATAGCATCCAACAAAATTGACCAGTGCAAGATTAACCTATGGCATACTTAGATAAGGATTCCTATTAAAGTCTAGATCTTTGGTAATATGATAGTAAATTATATTCTAAAATTCATTTTACAATTCAACATTTTTAGATCATGACATTTTTCTATAAAAACATTTCAACAACTAATGGTTAGGTTCTCAGGCTATTATTCCCCATATCCTTGTTGTAGAGACAGAAAGAGTATTGGTGAATATGAATGCCAGACCCTACTAGAAACCCCCTGAAACTGTGAGTTCTAGCCCTGATTCTTCTCTTAGGACCACTGAGAAGCTCCAGGGATGACAGCCTTGGGGCCACTGTGTCTGGGAAGCTCCAAGTCAGGTAAAAGCATAGATCAAAAGCTTCTCAAGGTGATAAGCAACCTCAGCGAAGTCTCAGGACACAAAGATCAATGTGCTAAAATTGCTAGCATTCCTACACACCAACAGTCAAGCCAACAGACAAATCATGAATGAACTCCCATTCATAACTGCTAAAATAAGAATAGCATACCTAGGAATACAGCTAACAAGGGAAATGAAGGACCTCTTCAAGGAGAGCTACAAACCACTGCTCAAAAAAATCAAAGATGACACAAATGGAAAAACATTCCATGCTCATAGAAGATTGGAAGAATCAATATCATGAAAATGGCCATACTATTCAAAGTCATTTATAGATTCAATGCTATTCCCATTAAATTACCATTGACATTCTTCACAGAATTAGAAAAAAACTATTTTAAAATTCATATGGAACCAAAGACGTATCCAGACAGCCAAAGCAATCCTAGGCAAAAAGAAGAAAGCTGGAGGCATCACGCTCTCTGACTTCAAACTGTACTACAAGGCTACAGTAACCCAAACAACATGGTACTGGTACAAGAATGAACACACAGACCAATGGAACAGAATAGAGAACCCAGAAACAAGACCACATGCCTACAACCATCTGATCTTCAACAAACCTGACAAAAACAAGCAATGGGGAAAGGACTCCCTATTTAATAAATGGTGCAGGAAAAACTGGCTAACCATATGCAGAAAACTGAAACTGGATCCCTTCCGTACACCACATACAAAAATCGACTCAAGATGGATTTAAGACTTAAATGTGAAACCCAAAACCAATAAAACCCTAGCAGAAACTCTAGGCAATACCATTCTGGACACAGGCAAGGGCAAAAATTTCACGATTAAGATGTCAAAAGCAATTGGAATAAAAGCAAAAATCGACAAATGGGATCAAATTAAACTGTAGAGCTTCTGCATAGCAAAAGAAAGTATCAGAGTAAACAGACAGTCTATAGAATGGGAGAAAAATTTTGTAATTTGTCCATCTCATAATGGTCTAATATCCAGTACCTACAAGGAACTTAAATGTATAAGGAAAAAACAAAGAATCCCATTAAAAAGTGGGCAAAGGACATGAAGAGACACTTCTCAAAAGACATACATGCAGCCAAGAAACATGAAAAAAACCTCAATATCACTGATCAATATCACAAATCAAAACCACAATGAGATACCATCTCACACCAGTCAGAATGGCTGTATTATTAAAAAGTCAAAAAACAACAGATGCTGGTGAGGTGGTGGTGGAGAAAAAGGAATGCTTTTACAGTGTTGGTGGGAGTGTAAATTAGTTCAACCATTGTGGAAGACAGTATGGCAATTCCTCAAAGAGCTAGAACCAGAAATACCATTTGACCTAGCAATCCCATTCCTAGGTACATACCAAAGGAACAGAAATCATTCTGTCATAAAGATACACACATGCAAATGTTAATTGCAGCACTTTTTACAATAGCAAATACGTGGAATTAACCTACATGCTCATCAATGACTGAATAAAGAAAAGGTAGTACATATACACCATGGAATGCTATGCAGCCACAAAAAGGAATGAGATCATGTCCTTTACAGGGACATGATGGATTTAAGACTTAAATGTAAAACCCAAAAGCAATAAAACCCTAGCAGAAAATCTACGTAATACTATTCTGGACACAGGCAAGGGCAAAAATTTCACGATTAAGATGTCAAAAGCAATTGGAATAAAAGCAAAAATTGACAAATGGGATCCAATTAAACTGTAGAGCTTCCGCATAGCAAAAGCTATGCAGAACATTTAAGTTCCTGGTAGGTGCTGGATGTTAGACCATTGTCGGGTGGATAAATTACAATTTTTTTTCTCCCACTCAGAGCCAGAGATCATTATCCTTAGTAAACTAAGGCAGGAACAGAAAATCCATTACCATGTTTTCTCACTTCTAAGTGGGAGCTGAATGATGAGTACACACAGACACATGGGGCAGAACAGCTCACACCTGGTGCCTGTCAGAGGGTGGAGGGTGGGAGGAGTGAGAACATCAGGAAGAATAGCTAATGGATGCCAGGCTTAATACCTGGGTGATGGGATGATCTGTGCAGCAAACCACATTGGCAATTGTTTACCTATGTAACAAACCTGCATATCCTGCACATGTACCCCTGACCTTAAAAAGTTATACATAAAAAGATCTTTGCAAATAATAATTTAGGGGGGAAAAAATAGGAAAGACAACACAGACACGGCACCAAGGAGGTAGGAGAGAGCACTCCAAAGGAGAAGGCAGTGCTGGCACAATAAAATTATGACCATGGCTGGAATCTAAGCAGGGGAAAGCTCAGAGAGAAAATAGAATGCCAATGATAGCTTTCATGGCAGAGGGCGTCACAGATAGAGAAGCACAGACAGAAGAGGTATCCACAGGGAAGATATTATCCTGCACGAAGATGAGAGGACAGCACGCAAATGTATTTAAGGCAGCTGCCAGTTACAACAGTAATCATTACAGATGCAGAGTTCTTGAGGATATTAACTCTATAAGGTTCATCAGCTTCATGGAAGTCTGTGATGCTTTTGACAATGAAAATATAAAATAGCACAATGTGAACTTTAAATTTTTAAAATAATTTTTATAATAGTCATTTTCCACTACTGACAATAAACCAAATATTTATCCAGTATTTAAGATTCTAGGCTCCTAGAAAGCCAATGCAATAATTAATTTTATAGACTGGAAAAGAAATAATGAAATCCTACAATCTAACTCACACTGAACTCCACATATTTTTTTTAAACACTGTTCTGTTACAAAACCTAAACATACTTTCTTCCTTGACTATATTCTTCTCCCTACCAGTAAGTTGTACTAGCTATGGTTTTAGCCCTTATCAAACTTATAATCCAATACTAAAAACATTAGTAAGGTCCTGCCTCATACATTAAACTCAGACCACAGGGGGCATGATACTCAACATGCTCTGAGTATGTCAGGGGCAAAGTATACGTAGGAGGCCTAGCCCAATAAAGAGAGCCACCTTTAAGAACCACAACCAGGCTCTTACACCAATTGTACATGCTGGGCTGGCTCCTGCCAATACTGGAGAACAGAGGGACGCTGGATAAAACTGCTACTGAAAATCTCGAGCCTTGATATTAAAAGGTACATTTTGTCAAAAAATCTTGATTAAAATAATGCCCTGGCTACTGCCTCTTACGATGGCCTGACCTTGGCCAGCCACTGACTTGTGTATCTCTTCTGACTTTCCAGTTGTGAAACTGGCCAAATGACTATGCTCCGATCTATCTCACTCCTCAGTGCTATGCAATTCTATATTTAACCCTCCTACTACCTTAGAACACCAGCCCTGGGAGATAATCCTGCCAGCATGGTAGGAACCTGACTAAAACTATGACTGAAGTACAAGCAAGCTAGTTAGTGGTAACAAATAAAACACATTCGAAGATCTGTCCAGACAAGCAGTAAGTATAAACTTATTCTAACACATCAAATCTTATTCATACCATTTCAAACAAGGTTTAAGAAAAAGACTTTCAACTCTTTCCTTGTTGATAATTCAAGCAATATTCAATAAAACTTACTTCCAAATATAGCAAAGAAAGAAACCCTAGAGTTTAAGAGAAATGTATCTGTATGTACAGAAGTTTAATTTACATATGTATTTTGTAGATAAAGAGGCATTTTGAAAATAAAACAAATTATATGGCAAATTCGCCACATCACTACAATTATAAGGGAATAAACTACTTGCAGACAAGTCAAAGCAAGTAGATACTATTGCTAGGAAAATGATCAATCAGTCACACATGTTTTTTAAAAGCAGGTACTGAATTTCTCCCCCCAAGTATTATATATACAGATTGTTTTTTACCGAGCCTAATTAGACAGGTTTAATATAATCCAACATGAAATTAAAACACCTCCCCAGTGTTTTCCCATCATAGCACCTCAGCAACCTGCTACCATGTCTTCAGTGAAACCTAATGAGGTCAGCCTAGCCAACTCCATTAGAGAGGACATGTGGCTTCCACGAACATTGCCTTACTCACTTCTAATCCTTACCCAAATAGCGAAGAGTATGGAAAGGAGGAGGCGCGCACACACACACACTATATATATATATGTTTGTTGAAGGGGAAAATTAGAGAAAGAGAGGCATTTCAACATGCCACATTAGCTAAGTGTAAGTATAATGTTAGTACACATTCCATTATTTTATTAGTAAGGAAATTAGCAGGCCAAACCAAGGCCCATAGCAATGCATTTTCAGTACATCATTCCTTAGAGTGAAGGAAAAAGGTTCACCAAGAGCAGCCAAAACAAGTTAATCTCCCAATAGGGGAGTCAGCCCTCCCCTATTCAAATCATATGAGGACAGGCTGGTCTTGGCACTTCTTAGACAGATCATGCTGCAGTATTGCTATCACAACACAATGGTAAGGAAAAAAAGAAAAATGGTTTATTAGTGTACTCCCCATGAAGATTATTCTGGCACTGGATCAAGTAATGGGTGGTCATACTCTAGGTAGCATAGCATTAAGGAGAAGGTGAAAAGGAGCAGAGCAGTAGAAATAATTCATTTTATCTCCTGTATGATTCGATTTCATAGGGGTCATGCTAATAAGTCAAACAGACACTAAAACAACAACAAAAAAATCAGGCAATCATGATGCAAGAGAAGCTACATCCAGAATTATGGATTAAAAACTTACCACCTAGAAGAATAATTTATTTTTAAAATGAATCCAGAGGAGAAAGATAGAAGAAACACATTTACATGGTTAGTTCTTATGATAGCTACTTTATATTCGACAGACTTGTAACAGCATGCATTATAGAAAACTAATACAGAAAACGTAAACAGACAATCCCAAGTATATCGCACACATTTTTACAACAGAGAACTACTCATCACCAAACACATGATCCTGAATATGACAGAGATTCACTGTTATTGATAATTTTTCTCCCTCTTCTGTCAGTAATTTTGCTACTATTGCCAATTAATCATCTGTGATTGGCCTAATTCAAGATAATATTAAAATGATAATTTCTATAAACTCTCTTCCATCCCAGTTGCCAAGAAGAAGCAGGATGCTTCATCTAATCTCCTTTGAATTCCTTGTAAGTGTAAAGAAGGGCAAATGTCCTAGATTTGCAGCAATAAACCTGTAGCTACTGACACTAGGGTGTTCACAGCTTATCTAGCCATCAAGCATGCTGAGATATCTAATAAAAAAATAACATCTTTATTAGTTGCTACATTTCAAGTTATGAGTAAGATACATACGTATGCAAAAGTATTATTAAAGCTATTAGCTTTTAAAAAACGCAATCAAGGATTTAGTACAAACAAATCATCAAAAATGTGACAAAAGCTCTAAGAGATCTGCAACCTTTAAACAGAAATTGCAATATTACTGAATTTTTTTCCTCCCATCATTAAACATTTTCTCAGTTAACAGATGCTAAACATACAACTCTTATATGTTGATGGAACCTCAAAATATCTAATGTGAAGAGAATTCTTCATGTTGGTGATCACTGATTTGGATCAATGCTATACATGGCCAAACACAGTCAACATTATCTCCTTTGGCCAGAAAGGTTAAGGGAAAGAAGGGTGCAAAGAGCAACTGCTATCGCCAAACAGGCAGACGATACAGTGAAAACTTGCTTGGCCAGTAACAGGCAAAGCGTGGTCAGGACAATCCACTGACTGGCCATCCCCTTAACAAGCTAGATAAATGTTACACTGTGGTACCCACATCAATGTTCACACTGTGAAATGCCTGCATTTCCACATGATATATTAGCAGTGCTATTGCCCAAGAATGCTTCCTGAAAGGATCTATATTCTCTTAATCTGTATTGTCTCTGGACACGTGCTACATATGTTTACAAGTGATTCTAAATTCACCTCTTATAAATGGCAAAAGGAACTTTCTAGTTGAGTATTTTGAGATATGTTAAAATGATGTTGAAACTGGGATTCTATCACTCTGTCTCCTCTTTGCTTTCTGGTGGTGGAACCCTTTCTCCCCTGAATCCCTTCCTCTTTTAACAGCTCGTCCAACTTAATGGTCCCATAGAGCTCCATGGTGCCTTTCTTAAAAAGGGAACACTGTATTTTTGGAAAAAGGAAATTATGTGACTAGCAGAATATCTAAATGTCAATTCTTTATATGTAATTTTTAAATTTTAAGATATATTACAGCAAATCAAGGGATCATATACTCTATGTGGACATCTGACTTTTTCTTAAAAATAAAATTAGAATTTGTTAAATATGGATTAGTCTATATTTACTTAGAGCAAAAATTACTTCATAGTCCCAGGTTCATTTATTCTGAAGAGTATTAGGAAGAGTTAGAGTAAATGCTAAAATTCTACTTCTACAAAACTTGCAAGTGTATGTACAATTATACATTGTAAAACTTTATCCTCTACCTTAAGTAGATGATGAGAGGATGATTAGATTATTTTATTATTTCAACTAGTAAAAGACTAGGTAAACTGAGGACCATAAGAAAGCCTGAGTTATTCGACTCACTATGGTATGTAGTGAAAACACGATTCACGTTTTCAGATCTAACTTATATTCTCTCCATTATTACCTATCAACTGCAATTCTCAACCAAAAAACAAAAACAAATAAAAGCTCTGTCTGCCATCTACTGGACAAAGAAGATACAGAACACACACATTACTACGAAAACAACTCTAGGCACCAAGACCAGGCATTTAAAATGATACTCTGTGCTAGTATGTGAAATAAAAAAATTCTTTCTTTTTTCAAAGGTTTCTTTTTATTCACCTGCCATGGGAACCATGTAGAGAATGAGGAACAGGGAGGCAGAAAATAAATG
Source organism: Chlorocebus sabaeus (assembly GCF_047675955.1). Classification (NCBI taxonomy): domain Eukaryota; kingdom Metazoa; phylum Chordata; class Mammalia; order Primates; family Cercopithecidae; genus Chlorocebus; species Chlorocebus sabaeus. The sequence goes on from NC_132911.1 coordinate 18,286,379, forward strand.
TGTACAAACATAAAAGTAGAGATAAGCCCGACATGTTTTGGATCTAAGTTTCACAAATCCATACTTACGTGGCCATGTAGATCTGTATTAAGAAGCATTATTGCACAGGTAAGGCAATGGACTCCATCTGAAGAAAGACACAAGAAAAGAAAGCAAGAATTCGCTTTCTACTGTTGGACTCCACCTTGTTATCATTAATAGGATACATTCAGAACCTATAAAAACAGTCCTGTGCTAGGTACAGGCTTATTTGTTTTAAGAAACAAAAAATGGATGAGAATAATTTCCATATAGAAAGAACCTGAATGCACAGAATTGGACTCCACTGTTGATACACTGTTCTTACCTCTCTGGAGGACAATTTGGTAGTACACATGTAAAGCCTTGAAACAGTGTCTTTTGACACAACAAATCGGCTTCTAGGGTTTTGCGCTACAGCAATAATTAAGGATCTATACACAGTACAGGGATATCCAGACAAGCATTGCTTACAATGGAAGACAAGTAAATATGAACGTCTAAAGACACATTTCTGTTAGGTTGAAGTCATAAACATGTTCTCCGAGTAAAGATTCTCATTTCCAAACATTAGAATTAGTTGTTCTCCTTAGTCTCACTCCACTAATTCTCTATACAAGTACAGTAGATAATAGCAGTTTCAGATGCGGTAAAAATCTTACCAATTTACGCTAAATTAGAAAGGTCTAATTACTGCACTCATAAATTAAAGGCAGGGTATTTTTAACAGATAAGTTCTTTAGTATAGTAGGTGATTTCTGTTATCAGTGTCTCTTAGTAGATGCTACCAAATGCCTAAAAGTGTATTTATTCTAGTACCATTTTATTATCACAAGTTCTACATATATTTAAAACAAATTCTCCAAAGTATTTTAAGAACTCAGCAGCCAACTCTCAAATATCCTTATCAACAGCCAATTAAGTACACAAATCCGTATTTCTTTTTTTATCCAAGAATGTAAACATCTTCTTAGATTTGCAGAAAGTTCTTATAAAAACGGTCCGCTTTTATCTCTTTTATTCTCTTGTCAGGGCTAATGGTGACAGAGATAGTGAATAACTGGTCCAAACAGCATCAGTTTACCGATAGAAATGTGGCCTTCATCAGGTGATGAATTAACTTTGACTACAGCCTGGGGGAAGGAGAGAAGGTAGAGGCAAGCACCTTGGCCCATACCAAGCACATTATCGAGATTAATTGGCAATACTGAAGCTAAGAGGTAATTACTATTTCTTGTGAATCTAGTCTCAGTGATTTACTCCATAATCTGTAAGTTTATGAAAGATTTTCCAATTGAAAGTCAAAGTGCTTCACTTCGAACACTGAAAAGTGTGCTTTATTGCAGGAATTGAAATGGAGGAAAGATCTCTCCTTCAACAAGGTAGGATCCACAAATAAACAGTTTACAATTAAGTCGTTTACTTTGTAAAACTAATATAATAAGCATAAATTCATAGTTTATTAAAATCATCAACAGAAGTTTGTGGTATCATTATAATTAATATCAAGCAAAAAAACTAGAGGCACAGTGCAACCACCAGTGAGATTTGTTCATATTTCCAAAACTAACCCCAAAACTCTAGATACATGAGCTTTCAACAAGAAACGTAGAGGCCAAATGTATAAGAAATAAGAAAACTGAAATTTTATTACATAAAATCGTAGAGTGACAAATCACGAACATTTCAAGTATGCTGTCATACTAGAGAAGTGGAAAACAAAATAATTTAAATAAGAGTAAAGGATAACATGCTGTCCTTAAATATTATCCTTTTACAGAATATTTAATGACATGAGAAAATGCTCACAATGAAAGAAAATGCAGATAAAAACAAAACTCTAATTCCAATTTGACATTAAGTATTAAATAGACTAGAATGAAGTAAATAGAAGTGTTAGTAGTTATCACTAGCTAATTGAAGTTACATAATTTCTCATAGTAAAATTTAACTTTCATAATAAGGAAAATAACCATTGATATAAAAAAGAAATTCAAGTATTTGTATCAGATTACCTTGTGAAGCAATAGTATCTGGGTTACAGTAAAAATATCTATTGGAGAAGTGTATTAAAACTCTCTCTCGTTCTTGAGTTTCTCCCACGAGAGAAAATGCTTTAAAGAAATACCTACAAGAGAATTAAAAATTTAAAAAGTGAAATTTTAGAAAATGCTATCACACTGTTTGACAGTTAAAAGTCAATTTATACAAACCTAAGATATTAATTATACAAAGTAAGATATTATAAAGTTATTCTCTGCCTGCAAAAAAATCATTTACTAGATAGCCATTCAATATAAATTTGTATTAGTATTTAAATTCTATAAAAACACTTTGGAAGGCCAAGGCAGGCATTCACTTGAGGTCAGGGGTTCAAAACCAGCCTGGCCAACATAGCGAAACCCCATCTCTAATAAAAATACAAAAATTAGCTGAGCGTGGTGGTGGGTGCCTGTAATCCCAGCTACTCAGGAGGCTGAGGTAGGAGTCACTTGAATCCAGGAGGCAGAGGTTGCAGTGAGCCAAGATCATGCCACTGCACTCCAGCCTGGATGACAAAGTGAGGCTCCGTCTCAAAAGAAGAAGAAGAAAAGAAAAAGTCAACTTAAAAGATGACAGGGTGGTAACAGAGTGGTCAATACATCAAGAAAGCCTTGGGAAGGTAGGTAATTTCCTCATTATGATCAAGTGTCAAGTAGCCAATTTTAAAAGGTCAGGAAAAAAAAAAAAAAGACCACTTAAGACTCAATACATCATCATAAAGGCTAGGTTTTAAAACTCTACACGCATCAGGGTGCTTCTGTAATTTTGTTACATGATTGTCATCTCTATTAAAGCCACTATAACTTACATTGCTTTGTACATAGGAGATTTCTATTAATTTTGTCTATTATCACATTTTAATATTAATTTGTTATGGGAGGAGGAAATCGGGAGATAAGTAATTTATTCCTTATATAATGAAATCAGTTTATGTATAAAAATATCTTTAAGTTATAGGAAGTGTGTCAAAAACCACACACTAATCTACTCAGAGTCACTAAGAGCACTGTTTATTTGAGATTAATCCAGATGACCCTCTATTGACAATGCAGATCCATTTTCCTAAACATGAGATAGGAAGGAAAAAAAATCATTCAAAATTTCTAAGAAATCTTACTATTGTAAGAAACACACCATAAGCTTCATTTCTATGAAAATTTTGCCTTCTTCTTTATTATAGATATAATTAAGGTTAACAAACTATATATTGACAAAACTTTAATTTTTCTTAACTTTGATAAACTACATGAGAATGCAAGGCAAAAATATACATCTCTCAGCCACTGTTAACTGTTTTTGTCAGAAAGCCTGAGTACCTCTGCTGCACGAAAAGAGTCCCGCAATGAATCACTGGAGTACTACACTCCAGTCCAAACATCCTCCCTTCACCTCCCAGGCCTCAGTTTCTTCACTTGTAAAATTAAAGGGTTACGCTAGCTGATCTCAGAATTATTCTAGACACTGACATTTTATAAGTAGTGTTTAAAATTAAATGCTTACTAGGTGTTACCTTCAGCTACTCTTAGAAACTTGCAATACAATATAATGCAAAAAGTGACAATCAGTGAGTTTTAGACATCTTCCTTTGAAAAGGTCAGACAAAGAGGGTATTGTTGGAAACAGTTTTACAGATACTTTCTTTTTTTTTGATACGGAGTCTCGCTCTGTCGCCCAGGCTAGAGTGCAGTGGCCGGATCTCAGCTCACTGAGCTCTGCCTCCCAGGTTCGCTCCATTCTCCTGCCTCAGCTTCCCGAGTAGCTGGGACTACAGGTGCCCACCACCTCGCCTGCCTAGTTTTTTGTATTTTTTTTTAGTAGAGACGGGGTTTCACCGTGTTAGCCATACAGATACTTTCTACTGATTACGTTGACATTCATTTTTATTCCACTGAAGAGTTAATTCCAAAGTATCACCTTAAAAGACTATTGGGGCTGGGCAGGGTGGCTCATGCCTGTAATCCTAGCACTTTGGGAGGCCAAGGCAGGTGGATTGCCTGAGGTCAGGAATTCGTGGCCAGTCTGGCCAATATGGCAAAACCCTGTCTCTACTAAAAATACAAAAAATTAGCCAGGTATGGTGGTGCGTACCTGTAGTCCCAGCTACTTGGGAGGCTGATTCAGGAGAATTGCTTGAACCTGTTAGATGAAGGTTGCAGTGAGCCAAGATGGTGCTACTGCACTCCAGCCTGGATGACAGAGCAAGACTCTGTCTCAAAAAAAAAAAAAAAAAAAAAAAGGGGGCTATTGGGCTATAGGAAAAAAATTCTACAGTCTATAAACTCTGTGTGTGTGTGTGTGTTAAACTGATCATTCAAACACTAAACTCCCTACTCAGAACAACTGAAAACAGTCTTGAAGAAATATTTGTACACTCATGTTCATGGCAGCATTATTCACAATAGCAAAAGCATGGAACAAACCCAAGTGTCTCTCGAAGCTAATGGTGGTATTTATATATTCCCCATAATGGGCTATTACTCAGCCTTAGAATGGAAAGAAATTCTGACATACACTACAGAAACGAACCTTGAAGACATTATGCTAAGTTAAATGAATCACAAGAAGGCAAATAATATTTATGTCCATTTACAACATTAGAGTAGATAAAATAATCGAAAAGAGAAGTAGAATAGTGTTCGCCAGGGGCAGGGGGAAAGGAGGGGAAGGAAAAAAAATCCTTGTTTAATGAGTATGGAGCTTCAGTTTTACAAGAAGAGAATCATGGAGATGGATGGTGGTGATGGCTGGACAACATTATGATTGTTTTTAATGCCATTCACTGTATACCTGACAATTGGTAAGATGATAGGTTTTATGCTATCTGTATTCTACCACAATAAAAATATGAAAAACAGAAAAACTCCTACAGATGACATTTTTTATCCAGATTTGCTATGCTACCAATTGTTTACCATCTGAACTCAGGCCTCCCATTAGGTGCAGAATATCAGTTCATGTGTCATTTCGTTAAATGCATACATTTTTCTTACTCTTTGCTGTGTTTAAAATCTATAATACAATTTTAGCTAAGTTCACAAAGTACAAGTTAAACATCCCAAACCAGAAAACCAGAAATCCAAACTGCTTCAAAGTCAGAGATGCTCCAAAATCTGTAACACTTTTCAGTGCTGAAATAAGGCTCCAAGGAAACGCTCCTGAAGCATTTCAGATTTTCAGATTTGGGATGTTCAACTGGGTAAGTATAACACAAACATCCCTAAACCTGAAAACACCCAAAATCCACAATCCACAACACTTCTGGTCCCAAACATTTTGGAGAAGGAATACTCCACCTATAGCTGGAGGTTTAAGAAAAAAAATAAGATTCTAGCTAGAAGGCATTACTTTCTCCTCTAAGAACTAATCATTTGAAGGTAATGAAGAGCAGCAGTGAGGCTTAGTCATACCTGAGTGACTGATCCAGCGTCATTCCTGTAAAATCAAAAAACTTCAGATATTCTTCGGCAACTAGTTTGCTAAATTCATTGCTATAAGAAAACAGAACAGACTTGGTTATTGAAAGGTAAACTATTTAAAACACACACAAAACAGGAGAGAATTCAGATTCCAGCAATGGGTCAGAACGTACTTCTTGCCAAGGTGTTTTGCAACATCCGATCTTTTGAATCTGTCCAGATGGTAAAGGCGTTTGGCCAACCTTTTCGCTGCTTCCACATTGCTGCTGGTACCATTACTGAGATTTCCTGGGGTCTCCTTTTCCAAAATTTCAGTGCTCCCCATTTCGGAATGAGCTTCTAGCCGTGTTGTTTTCACCCCAGCATTGCTATGATAATTGATAGAGAAAATAATAGATATTTCTTATATGGCAAAAAGGAAAATATCTGATGAAATATTGATAGTTTCTTTTAGTTTGGCTACACTATCTTAGATGAGATCATTTTATGTTTAAATATTCATAAAAGTAGTTTCAGTTACCATATTTTTAAGAACTAAAGAAAAGACTGCCAAAATCTTAGGCAAGCAGTTCCCAAACTTTTTGGTCTCTAGACTTTACATTCTTAGAAGGATTCCATAGAGCTTCCCCTAATGTGGGTTATACCTACTGATATTTACCATAGTAGTAATGAAAATAGAAACATTTTTAACTCACTTAAAAATAAATCTGTTATATATAACAAATATTATAAAGATACAACTATGTTTTCCAAAAGAATATAAAATTTAGTGACACAAATCATAGTGTTTCACCGTTTTTTTAAACACAAATTTCTTTAATGGCTGGCTTAGTAGAGGACAGTTGGACTCTAACAGCCATTTCTATATTCAACCAGTAACAATATATTATTTTGGTTGAAGCACATTGAGACAATCTGCCCTCACTCATCTTTCGTTAAAAAAAAGAAATATGTTAATATCTTTTTCAGATAACTGTGGATATTCTTTTTTGATATAACACCAAAATGAGGTAAGTGGTAGTTTCTTAAAGGATATTCTTACTTGCAATATGGAATCTAAATTTGTGTCAATTAACTTTTTGTACTCTTATATTAAAATCTATCTTATACTTTGAATGGATCTTTTAACCAACAATGATTTTATAACACACACATTGGTTATTTGCAAAACATGTGTTGACACATTTCATTATATAACCTTAAAAAAAAAATCACATTCACTAATGTCATGATTAAGGAAAAGTCTAAATATTGGGAAGCTGCCAAACCTTCAGTGGCAGATACAAGTTTTCCAAAATTACAACGTTTGTTCCAAAGCTCAAAGGTAATCATTTGCTAAAAATATTATCAGTCGTTTTCCTTAAAGTAATAGACTTACTCCATTTTCAAGAAAATGTTTGCCAATAACCATAGTTTGTCATTCTCTCAAGGAAAAATGACATTTAATTTAAAAAGTGACTATTTTTTAACCTCAACTTAAATGACAGATGAATGTTTTTCCCGGAGACTATCAGGAACAGAAGTGCTTTATTCCCATTTCATCACACACAAAATTAAAAGACATGAACTCAAGCATTGAAATGAAATAAACAAACTGTACTGGTTTCATTAAGGATTGTTTTTAAAAGGTGAAACTGGCCTTTAATTTCATTTTGAGCACATGACAGTGGAGAATACAATGACTGGAAGAGTCTGGTGCCACTGCCTGAAATTCTGCTAAGACCCCCACTGCTGTTTTTGTACCATATGATATCAACGCAGTGAAAAAGAAAAATAACGTTGTAGTAATTAGTGTACCATAATTTTGATCTCACAAAGCTACTGAAGGAAGAAAGCTCCACAGGCAACACATTGTGAACTTGGCCCTAGATAGGGCTTAAAGACTACAGCCTGTGGTCAGCTATAGATGGTTCCCATGTATTTGTAACACTGAAACTAATGAGGATACACTAATTTCCAAATCTTTATCTTAACTTGGAAGTAAGACATGCTCATGATAAAATGTGCTTAAACGGCCTTCGAACACACTTACCACAGATGCTAAACCAAGGGTGGTCAGAATTTTTCCATAATGGACCAAATCATAAATATCGTAGACTTGCAGGCCACATGTGGCCCCTGTCACACATGCTGCTTTGCTGTTGTTGTTTTGTCACAACCTTAAAAAACCTAAGAGCCATTCCAGGTTGGGCAGAACTGTGCCCATGGATTGGAGTTTATCTGCCCTTGCTCTATCCCATAGTTCTTTAACTAGGCTTGCACTAAGCAGAATAACCATTTACTGTCTAAACCAGGACACTCTAAAGGGGAAACATGCTATTATAATCGTTACAAAATAAAGAAAGCATTATCAATAAAAAAAAAAGTAGTACTGCTAATGGGCATTTTTTCTTTTGGGGTGATGAAGGCATCCTTAAGACAGTGGTAATGACTAAACAACTCTGAATATGCCCAAACCACCCGATTTTATACTTTAATATAGTAAGTGATATAGTATTTCAATGATCTCAAAGGTGTTATGTTTTCAAAAATCTGAATCTAAAAAATAAGTTGTAAACTTATATCACTAAATGACAAAAACCATTGTAGCAAAAATAAATGCATTTCTAAGCAGAACTGCTCTATCTTGTCACTTATTCTACCGCATTTACAAGTTCCCTTTTCCCACTGCTCTACCAAGGAAGCGCTGGCCTTATGCTTCAAGGTCACTGAGAAAGCAGCCAGGGCTCCTGGACAACCAGCTGGTATAACAAGTAACTGCAGAGTCTCATACTCCCTTCAACCACCACAGGATTAGAAGGAGTTGACTGTCCCTAGCAACTCTTCTCCAAGCACACTTTATCAGCAAGCACCCGACTTCCTGCCCTTGAAATGAAGCTCTAAGAATAGGGAAAAGAGAGAGAGTCTTTTAGAGTCAACTGTGTAAAATCGTCAATGACACAATCCCAGATGACACCATGGGAGAAGTTGGGAATACAAAGCTAGGTCTACCAAACCCATGCCGACTTATTTCACCATAGCTATTAGTGGTAATAGTTCACTTATTAAAACTCTAAGTAAAATACCAAACCACAGTCAATATCAATGGCAGAACAGCAGACAATCACTGGAACTGACCCAGGAAAACTAAGATGTATGGTAACTCTCAACACCCTGAACAGTTTCCCAACAGACACACCCACCAGTTAAATTAAACTGCTTCATTACGATAAAATCTCCATGAAAATGCATTTTTAAATGCATGATCTTTTTCATCCCACATCTTCCATTACAGACTTAACATTACATGGCTGGGTGTGCTGGCTCAAACCTGTAATCCCTGCACATTGGGAAGCCAAGGCAGGAGACCTGCTTTAGCCCAGCAGTTTGAGACCAGCCTGGACAACACAGTGAGACCCCCCAAACTATGACGTAAAAAATTTTTTTAAAAAGAGACTTAACACTACCATTCAGTTTTGTGAAATCTATCCCATCAGGAAATTGAATAATCATTATCGACAGTATAACCTATGAGAAAACTCATAGTTGAAATTTCTTCACGGTTACTTTGTGTTTTCCCATACAAGTGAAAGAAATGTAAAATATTTATTCCAAGAACTATGTTAATTACCATCAAGTACTTTTTATAATTACACACAAAACAAAACCCTTGGAGTTGTGTTTCCATGCGTGCTGTTCCTATCATGTAGTAAAAACAAATGTCAAAGAAAGGATTTTCTTCTTAATTAAACCACTACTTACTGCTCACTTCCCAGGGAAAATTCATGGCATTTATTTAATCATTCTGTGCAAACAATGTACTTATACCACATATATAATACTGGCCCAGTTTTGTTCAAATACAAGTTCTCATTCTAATAACACATTTTAAAAATTTACTGCTCAAAATCATTCCATTCCTCATGTTACTTATCCTCCATATATGCCCCTTTTCTACTATGCTGCCCAGTCCAGGTGATTTCACCTAATTTTCTTCACATTCACCAAAACGATGTAATTGCAATATCTGTGTGTGTAGGACTTTCTGGATCTTCTTCAAAAAGGCTTCAGTAAAAGGAGAAAATAAAGAACAAAGGATAAATATCCCTGTCCCTAGATGGCTTCATTCTATCCTTTTCACAACTTAGGAGATTATTTGAACAAGAACCGAAATTGCTCGTTTTAAATCAGAAAGCTTGACAATACGATGGCAATACAAACTTACCAGCAACCATACAGACACCAAGAAGAGCCCATCACAACCCCTGGGGTGTGCCTGGACCATCCTTCCTCTCTGAAGCCCCGTCCAGTATTCTTCAGCTCCCAAGTTCAGTGTTTGCGGAGCCTCACAGCCTTCCAAGAACCTGACTCCCTGTGAGGTCACACTGCTATGACCTCACATTCTCAGCTGAGTGTTCATTGTTTGGGTTTTTGTAATGTTTTTACAGTTCTAATAAAAACAGGAGCCAGAACACAAGGGCCACTGTCTATCAAGAACATAAGAAACAGTGAGCCCAGTCTCGCTCACACTTGATAAAGCCGACTCAGCGATCCCTCTCAGAGGGGATAACACCCCATTTTGTTTCCTTGAATACACAAGGCATGGCAGCTCTAGTCTGTTGAGCATTAGATGTTTTCTACAGTTTGGATTTTCTCTTTTCTATAGTTCAGTATTATTTTCCCTATTTTTCTTGATCAAATCACTTGACAACCTAGTAAGATTGTAAATAAATAAATCCCTACCAGTCACTTAAATGTGTAAGAGACTTCCCCAAAAGCTTCTCCCTGTGTTCCAGAAAATGCTTTCCTGGGGCCTTTACTTCTGACCTCCAAGTGAACATGGTAATATTCTCTCATCAAAACACTCCATCATCAAATGAAGGACCAGATCATTGAGTCTGATCACCAGGCCTTCTCACAACCTTTTGAATCATACTAAGATTGGCAGATTTTCCAAATAAAAACAGGGTACCCAATTAAATTTGAATTTCACATCAAAAAACAGTGTCTACTATAAGTATGTCCCAAATACTGCACGGAACATACTTATACTAAAATATTATTCATGTTTATCTGAAATTCAACTTTAACTAGGCATCTTATATTTTATTTGACAAAACTTCCTGAAATGTTTTTTTCTAAACTTTATTTAAAGAATAAGTTCCAATAATGGTGTTCCATGATTGTCAACTGGTAGCTTATTCACAATCAGAATCCTTCTCGATTTTTTCACTTGTTTCTGTGATTTTATTCCTACTATTTTTCTCCAGTTTTATCAAGACTTTGTTGCCTATAATCTACTGATTCTTCTCTAATGTCCTCTAAATACAAAAAAACACACACACACCCTCTTCTGTGTTTTCATCCTTCTCTCTTGACCTGCATGGTACCACCAATGTGATAATGTGGCCACTTTACACAAATCCTACACAAGAGCTATATTCTGTAGCATGTCCTAAGGCCCTTCCCAAGCTGACCCCAATTTCTCTTTTTGACTTGTCCTCTACTATTTCCCTCCTACTTGAGCCACACAAATACAATGCCTTTTACGTATGTTGTTCCTTTTGCTTTTTTTTTTTTTTTTTTTTTTTTTGAGACAGAGTCTCATTCTATCACCCAGGCTAGAGTGCACTGGCGTGGTCTCAGCTCACTGTAACCTCCGCCTCCCAGATTCAAGCAAATCTCCCAGCCTCAATCTCCCGAGTAGCTGGGATTACAGGCGTCTGCCACCACATCCGGCTAATTTTTGTATTTTTGTAGAGACGGGGTTTCACCATGTTGGCCAGACTGGTCTTGAATTCCTGACCTCAGGTGATCCACCCGCCTCGGCCTCCCAAAGTGCTGGGATTACAGGTGTGAGCCACTGCACCCGACCTCCCTTTGCCACTCTCATTACCCCCAACCCCACCATTCCAAATTCTGTGGACTCTTAGCGCTACCTTTTAAAAATCTCATCGGTTTCATCTACCACTGTCTTGAATTCCAGTTCGAATCCTCAACACAAGGGGCAGCTGAAGGTACTCAACAGCCGTCTGCTAAGAGAATGCAAGAACCCAGCCATCTGCCATATCTACTTCTTCCATGGTCTTCCATGCTATGCTATCAGTAATGGTATGTGGCACTAATTTTCCAATTCACTGTAGCTAATCCTGGAAAGTTCTGGAATACAACTGACATCAGTAGCATACTATTGCCTGTATAAAACAATATACTCAATAGTATGCTGTTTTACTGTCAGTTTTTCCCAGAACTTTAATAAACAGTATACTATTGCCCATTTCATACAGGCAATAGTATACTTTAATTTTAAATTTAAAAATTCTTTAAATTTTTATGTAATTGTGGTAATGAAACCAGGACCAAAAAACAAGTTAGGCTAAGGTGTCACAGCTCCCTGCACCACCCTGTATGTATAAAGTGTACCCCGAGCGTTGTACATAGAAAATAACAACAGCCACCTAAGTCGAGTTGACTTTTATACGTAAGTTAGGCAAAGGCAAATTAGAAGAATCTCAAGGAGAAGAAATGACTTCAGTTGCAAGTGGAATAAAAGGACCAGTGGGAACAACATGACCCCTTTGCCATTCTTCAGGCTGATGACACGGAAACACAGAGGACTGGAACCAACAGACAAGAGGGCCAGTACAAACGCGCAGCTTTCAGGGCTGAAAGTCAAGACTGAGTACACCATAAGCAAAAAATAAGTAAAACCCTATATCATAAATTATCTCCGAAAAGGGAAAGGAAAATCATTTTGGCCATCATTATCTATGGCATTTATTTCCTAGGCACTGTGGAGAGGGTACATCACCTAATTCTCAAAGAAACGTAAATGCGAAGTTATTCAGAACAGCCATAGCACCTGCCGTGGTGCCGTGAACCTAATAGGTTACCAATGGTTAGACACTTACTATGTGGCAGACTCTGGGCTGCCTCCTAGGGATTGAATTGTCAGTCTTATGAAACAGGCAATAGGGTAAGCCATTTTACAGATGGGAAAACTGAGGCAAGGAGCTGGACATGGTCAGTGAGACTCCAATGCTATACTACTTTTATAAGCTTCACTACTATCCATTTTGCTCCTACCAGTCATCCCCTCGTATGTCTGTCTTCATTGATTCAATGAATAAGTATTTAATTCCCTATAATGTGCCAGATATTTTAAGTGCTTGGTAGACTACAGTAACCAAAACAGAATTAAAAACTTCTACCCTGGGTGGGGAGGGGAGCTAAAAATAAATACTTATAATAAGTAAACTCTACATATTAGAAGATGACGTTTGCTCTGGAAAAAAAATAGAGCAAATAGAGAAGAGGAACCCTAAATTGGGGATGAGGGTAGAAACATTTTTCTACAAAGTGGTCATGAGATACCTCATGGAGAAGACACGAGTTGAGGAAGACGTAGAAGAGATTAGCCTTGGCACTATGATAAAATAACAGCACTCCAGGCCCAGAGAAGGCCCAGAGGCTGGAGCATGTTAGACGTGTGAGAGCAAGCAAGAACACCAGCGTGGCTGGAGCAGAGGCAGTGAACAGAGAATACCCATAGAGCAATGGGCTTGTGGGGTGGAGGTTCCCACATTTTCTCCATTCAGAGTCTTTAATGTGTAAGTTTTTTATGACACTCCAAGGCCAAAGGAAATATATTCCATTTAGTAACAGAATAATAGTGTACAAATTTATTAAGTTTGGACCCAACAATTCAGTCATTTGAAAAAATACATATAAGTTGAAAGAAATATTATTTTTATTATTAAATAACCACGATCGCTTACTAATGGATGTGTGTACCTCTGGGCCATATGACTTCCTAAATCTCCGATCAGACTGGACATTGCCACTCATTTTCTCAAAGCACTTAATTTTTATCACAACGACTGGTGAAAATCCAGCTGAAAGCTATGTCATCAAAAGGAATATAGCACAATCTGATGTTGACACTGAACTAGTCATTCACATGGTGTTTGACAGATGATGAGAGGAGCTGTGTTTCCCTTGAAATTTTAGATATCCTAAGAAACACCTGTGAGGTCACTGCAATGCCCTGGGACACCTCTGCAGAGTTTGGGAATGACTTTGTGGTTCAAAGGCCTCCTGGGCCACTATGGAGACTGGGGTTTTTGCTCCGAGTGAAATGGTTAATACTGAAGGGTTCTGAGTGAAGATCTAAGATTAATTTGTATTTTGAAAGGGTCACTCTAAGTATTGCTTTGAAAATAGACTGGAGGAGTGCAAGCAGGGTGACCAGTCAAGGGGTGCCGTATGTGTCAGGGAGGAGCTAGCTTGGGCGGGAGCAGGGGCTGTAGGTCCCGGAGGACCTGCCGACTGGTCCTTTGGGAGGCTGAGAGAAAAGTAGTTAAGTTTTAGGCCTCAGCAACTTCAACGGTGGGGTTACCATCGACCAAGTTACGAAAGACCAAAGTTAGCACAGGTTGTGGGAAAAAGAAGTTAGATTTTTGATGTATTCACCTTGAGATATCCATTAGCTATCCACGTAGGATGTGAGGACACGTGGAGATTTCAGCAAAGACACGTGCCAGGGCGCACTGCAGGCAATTCTCAGTCGCTGGCCTGCGGTGGGCCCTGGCATTCTTCTGTTTAAGGACCAAGATGATCTTAATGCACTGTCGGAGCTTTGAGTTACCCATCTAACACACGGGAAGCCACTACAGATCTAAAGAAGGGAATAATAATCAGGCCTGGGTATTGGTAAGATCAGTTTTGCTTGTCGTGTGGAGGGAAAACTGCAAGGAGACAAAACTGAAGACAGAAAAACCAGCTACAAAAGGTATCCGAATAGTATGGTCAAGTGACGAGAAACCAAACTGCGAGTCTGAGTGAATATGAAGGAAAAGCCTCCTCTGAAAGCTATTTAGAAGGTAAAATGGAAGAACAGGGTGAGTGGCTTAAGACGTGCATGGAGCTGTGTTCAGAGAGTGGGTGCAAGACTAATCCTGGTGGAAGGCGATGCCACCAAACAGGAGAATGAACACAAAAGGAAGAAGAGGGAATGGGTAACAGTGTGTGCACATGGAAAGAAACGAGCACTTGTGGAAGACCAGGAGTTTGGTTCAAAGGAACGGTAGGTACAAGGTGCCCACAGGTTAACCAGGCAGAGCTGTCTGGTAGCAAGAGCAACCATTCCCTATCTGCAAGAACTCAGTAGAGGTGAAGTAGTCACCCTTATGTTGGTGAAGGGAATCACCTGGGAGAGGCTAGAATTTGCTCAGTATGACCAAAAAGCACCAAAGTGTGCCAAAGAAATATGTCTAACAGCAGTGTATTCATTTGAATTCGACCACAGCGGAAGAATCCGGGGGTCTCTCTTCATTCGTTAAAGAAAGTCTACCTGTGAGTGTTCAGTTTGCCAGTAAGTAATGATTATTAATTTAGAAGATGCCAAAAGCACTCATCTGTTGGAGAACTCCAGTCAGACCAAGTTCAGACCAAGTTCAAACACTGGCTCCTGTGGTCACCAGCTGTGGGACGTTAGGTACGTAAGGTCATTATTCTCTGTAAACCTTAAGGTTTTTAGCTATAAAACACATAATAGTATCATATTTACAAGCTGTTATGAAGATCAGATGAGAAGATTCATGTACGATGCTTGGCACGTAAGATGTCTGGCACACGGTAAACAATAAACGTCTGCTCCTGTCACCAGATGCGTCTTCGTCACCACCACCAGCATCATTAAGGTTATGATGATGACATGAGATAATACATGACAGCACTTTATTAAATATAAATCTCCATACAAATGTTAGTTAGTGCCCACTAGGAATACTTCAGGAGAAATGCCTCAAATGAACCTGTTTTCAACATTTAACTCTTTATAAAGGAAACACACAAAACCTCATTATTATAACTCCTAACAGCTATTTCTCTGTACAGCACAGAAGACAAACTTTGGTCTTCACCAATAAAAAATTTTAGTAAAGCATCACATAAAGATTCTGCCCCCAACCCCACCCACAGCATACCTTTCAAGTCTCACTCCTTTTTCTCAGTCTTGCCTTCAGTATTCCAGCAGAGGGCACCCACGTGCAAGGCAGTGCCATGGAAACAGACCCAAACTCACCGTATGAGCGGGGAGTCTGCATTCGCTCCTGAGGCACTGGCTTCCAACATAACAACTGTACTTTTCGCCCATGAAGGGGTTCAAACATTTCTAGGGGCATGATGTGGGTTTTCACTTTCTGTTGTTTTAGTTTTTTTTTTTTTTTTTCTTCCCTATACTAAGTTGCTGCTCTTGTGGGATAGCTCTCACATGAGAATGTGATATGTGCAATATTATCAAGTCAAGGTTAATAAACCCATATTACAACCATTTCAAACGAATAATTTGCAAAGAAACTTACTGGATATCCAGCTTTAGAAATAAAAGTTTTAAAAATGATGCAAACACATGTGTACGCTCGTTATTTGCATAGAAGCTTCTTTGTGCAAAGTAGGATCAGTGAGCCCCAATTCCGGTGGACAAGAAAGGAAGAGTGACTCACTTACAGTCTAACCGACTCATTTCTCTGGAGTGTTCTTAAGATGCCATTGGACATTCTCTTCTGTCCGCATTTTTGTCAGGTTGAATTAGTATCAGTGTATATGCACTAGACATCGGAAGCTGGGCAGCAAAAGAAGATACGAAGCAGCCGGCAGAAGGTGGTCCGGGACTGGCCAGGGAAGGACTGCAGGACCTTTGACTAACTTAACTGGCAATAGATAAGAAGAAGACACTCTTTATGTGGATAAGAACTACAATTTTCATATCTTAAACAGTTTGTTTAGTGTTTATGTTAAAGAGTTGGGTAACTACACCACTAGTCCTTAGAATACTCGTTTCCTGTCTAGCACACAGGCAAAACATACTTACACATATGAATTTAGTTTGATCAAATACTCTCCTTTCTTGATTAGGTAATAAATGCTACAATTTAGCCAGGGGACATGAGAGAAGTTCTGGCCTCCCATTGCTCCCACTCCCTTTTCTCTTCTCTTCTATCTTCTGGGATACAAGAGGCTGAACAGATATTTTCTATAGTTATATTATGTCCAAATTTTACCATCTCTATAGGTACATTCTGCCCTTTCTTCAAATTCCTTTTTTTGGGGGAGTGGGGGCGGGGGGGGGGGGGATAGAGTCTCGCTCTGTCGACCCAGGCTGGAGTACAGTGGTGTGATCTCAGCTCACTGCAATCCCACCTCCAGGGTTCAAGCCATCCTCCTGCCTCAGACTCCCGAGTAGCTGGGATTACAGGTATGCACCATCACGCCTGGCTGATTTTTTTGTATTTTTAGTAGAGATGGGGTTTCACCATGTTGGCCAGGTTGGTCTCAATCTCCTGGCTTCAAGTGATCCGTCCACCTCAGCCTCCCAGAGTGCTGGGATTACAAGAGAGAGCCACTGCGCCCAGCCCCTTCAAATTCTTACGACACCTTTTCCACTGTCCTATAGCACAGGCATTGCTGTTTCTCTGTGGCGTGCTTGGAACTGCGTGTCTGTTCTGCAGTGTCCCTTTCCTGCTGACACACTCACTGAAGACATGGCCGTACAGTCGCACCTCGCACCTAACTTCTGCTTTCTTTTCATGCACACCACAAGCAGTTTCTACAACAGCAGCCTGACAACACATCCTCTCTACACTGAGTTTCCCCTAAGTGCTACCTACTACAACTACACTGAAAGCTGCTCTATGCGACTTAGGGAAGGTTTTCTTGGATTCACTTCATTTTGTGTGCAATTTTAAAAAGGAAAAAAATTAGCCCCCTGGCAAGAATACAAGCAGTAAGACCCTACCCTTAGGAAATAAAATCCTATCTCTGTCACTTCCCGCTTTCACCTCTTTAAAATATTCCAGCTCCTCTGAAGACAGATCCAAGGAGTCATCTTCATCTGTGGCTATGGGATTAAGAGGGGACTTTTCTACGCTTTACTACTCAATATGAATGAATTAGTAATAATATCAATAAATATTTTGTCTTAACATTTTTATGAAGAATTTCCGAATGTTTACTCTGCTTCCTACACTATGTTAAGCACTTTATATTAACTCAGTTAATGCCCTTGACCCTATGATAGGTACTTCCATCATTCCCATCTTACAGAAAAGGAAACTGAGGTATGGTACAGTTAAATAACTTTCCCATGACCATCCTGCCAGTAGGAGGTAAAGCTGGGACTGGAGCTCAGCACGGGCGCTTGCAGTTGTGCGTTCAGGCTCTTAACTAATATGCTATGTGGTTTTCTACGCTATATTACTATAGGTTATATTGCACGCATAACTTTGGTGTATATAGGAATAAACACTTCTACTTTTTAGAAGACATCTGTATGATTATATGTGTTTACGATGGTTGTATAATTAACTATACACAACCAAACCTGCACAAATTTTCTCTCCAATTATTCATTAAAACACCGACTATGTGCCAGCACATTTCTATGTGCTAGGGGTGCAGCCTTGCCCTTGTAGACTTTTACCTTCTAATAAGAGAGAGAAACAATAAAATACATGAAAAGTTTTCCCTCCGTTCCTACCTTTCACCCTCCCACAAATATCTGAATATGTTATGACTTACACACTGTTCCAGGTAAGTATTAGGTGTAATAAAGCATCAACAGACAAAAGTCCTTGCTTTCATGGAGTTTACATTCCGACAGTGACATTCGTAAGTGCCTCGGAGACAAATATAACCAGGTATGCAAGAGGGGAAGGAGAAGTTGCTGTTTAACTCACAGCACTCAGAAAGTACCATGTGAGTAGAAAATAGAAGTGAGGATGTGGCTTTGCAAGGTATCTTCAGATCATTTCAAACAAACGCAGGCCGGGGCAGGATGGCGTTTGGTAAGTTTCAGGGACAGCCCAGAAGAGCCTCCATGGCTGGAGAGGAGTGAGCAAGGGGAAGAGGAGTTAAAAAGGTCTCAAAGGAAGGCCTGAATTCACTTGCAATTTCAAAGTAGTCAATCACTCGGAAGCTTCAAAATTAACTGCCAATTCTCCAACATCCACGATCGGAGAAGGTACAATTTACAAACGGTTATTAGTATCATATACATACTTTAGACACAAGTTAGCTTCCAAAGTTCGTGGGCTGTTTCTCAGTTCCTCCTCTAATTCTGCAGTACCTCTCCACGACCATCCCATCATCCAAGGGTCCAGACTCCATCAATCACCTAATTCATCCTGTAGGTCATGGATTCAGAGTATCCTCTCCCCAGCACTGTGTCACCAGGGCTAGTCTGTGATTTTTCTCTGAATCCATATCTTAATGAAACTTCTATCACAGCACCTTGGACAATGGCTGGGATTTAACATATGCTCAGTACAACTGTCCTAAGTCAAATTGCAGGAAGCTTAAAGGAAAAGTCAAATGACTGTGTACTCGTCTCAATGCAGCTATCAACTTGACTGGAAGATGCCCAAAAACAATAATTCAAATGCTTTCTTTCATGAATCTGTATACAAAGCTGAATGTTTCTGAGTTGTATTATAAGCAATTACCATATTATGGAATCTAGAGACTCTGATCAGTGGAAATCATCTGCCAATGAGCTCCCTTTAAGTTGCAGATCTTTTAATGGTTATCCCTTATTGTTCCCAAATGGGGAGCAACGGGAAAAAGTGGCAAAATCAAAGTGGACAGAACGCAGGGGTGAAGAGGGGAAGGTCTTCAGCTCTTAATATCTAACCTAAGAAAATTAAAACCATGATTACTAAATAGATGATATGCCTTAGGTTTTTTGTTTCTGTTTTTGATTTTTTTGAGACTGAGTCTCACTCTGTTGCCCAGGCTGGAGTGCAGAGGCACGATCTCAGCTCACTGCAAACTGTGCCTCCCGGGTTCAAGCGATTCTCCCACCTCAGCCTCCCTAGCACAGCTGGGACTACAGGCACTCGCCACCACGCTTCACTCATTTTTTTCACTCATTTTTTTTTAGTAGAGAAGGGTTTTTGCCATGTTGGCCAGTCTGGTCTCGAACTCCTGACCTCCGGTGATCCACCCGCCTCGGCCTCCCAAAATGCTTGGATTACAGACGTGAGCCACTGCATCCGGCCTATATTAGCTTTTTGAAAGAAAAGTATCATTGTGAGTTTCGAAGCTTTGCATGCGCCTAGGCATTACTTTTAAACTAGTTTTTCTTTCTCTTCATTTATTATATTCTAAAATAGTTACCACACTTTTAGGGAGCTATACATGATCTTACTTTGCCCTTTGATTTCACACTAGCACCTCCTAAAACCAAGCTACCTGTAAGGCCAGGAGGGTGAGCCCTGTGTTCTTTAATGTGAATTAGACGTTATCTGCCTTCTACCTCGATCTCAAAGTGTTTGGTGTTTTAAGACTGAAATCATGGCACTTTGGAGGTAAAAAGTTTAGTGACATAAGCTGGAACAGATTCAGTTATTGGGCACAAGACAGGACAACCTGCTCTGCAAATAAGCTGAGAATTAAAGAGACCCAATAGACAGCAAATTTAGTGAATAATGTCCTCTCCCCCGCCGCCCCCAAAAAACGAAAGAAAGAATGAAGACTCTTTAAAATCAGATGGGAAGAAAAACATTGCATTTTCTGGCTTTCTTAAGTGTGACAAGGCCTTTACATTTATTATCTTATATTAGTGACAGTCAGAACCTCCCAGCAGATTGTTAGAGTAAATTTTAAAAAGGAATCCCCTGGACAGATGAATGGGGGCAGAGGGGTCGGGCATCCCTGTCAGGGCTCACAGGTAAACAAGCAGAATTCAGGGCATGTCAGCCTGTTACATCAAAGACCCTTCAAGTGCTCCAGAGGAATTGTGGAGTAAGCTGGACAAGCACCTACCTCTAGGCCACAAGGACTTTAGAAAGCGAGCTGCAGTGAACTGAGATCACACCACTGCACTCTAGCTGGGGCGACAGAGCGAGACTGTCTCAAAAAAAAAATAAATAAATAAAATAAAATAAAAGCAGAGAAAAGAAAGTGAGCTGCAGAACTTCCCAGCAATAGACCACCTAACGACTGTTCACATGAAAACAACTGGTGCCCAGAGACAGAACTCATGACTCTAAATCCAACACTTTTTGTCCACTGCACCATTGTCTAGAGCAGAGATGACAAGGTAAATAGCTGTTGACAAAGCTGGCCTTCCCAGAGGATAGGTTTGGTCAACAAACACCTTGACAAGTATTTTTCAAGCCAACTAAAAAAGACAGAGTCTAAAGGAGAGGACAAAGTGAGAGGCAGCACAAACCAGCTTGAAGCACCAAAAAGAATCCTTCGGAACCAGATCATGAGCCTTCCTATGAAGGGAGGGGATGAGGCCAGAAGCAGCCAGAGATGCTACTCAATAGAAACAAAAAAAGTCCTCCCCAAACTCTTCCCCTGAAACTTTCAAGAGGGATAAGGCAAAAGTGCTGTTTTTGGCAAAACTATGTAAATACAAATTCATATCATATTTCATTAGTTCCTAGACACACTTTTTTCATATTTTAAACTCTTTAAAATTAGAATTTTTTTTTTTTTTTAGATGGAGTTTCACTCTGTCACCAAGGCCAGAGTGCAGTGGCGTGATCTCGGCTCACTGCAACCTCCACCTCCCGGGTTCAAGTGATTTTCCTACCTCAGCCTGCTAAGTAGCTGGGATTACAGCTATCCGTCACGACCCCAGGCTAATTTTTGTAATTCCAGTAGAGACGGGGTTTCACCATGTTGGCCAGGACGGTCTCGATCTCCTGACCTCGTGATTGACCCACCTCGGCCTCCTAAAGTACTGAGATTACAGGCATGAGCCACCACGCCCGGCCAGAATGGTTTTCTTATGCATCAACTAGTGTGAACCCCGGCAGCCAGGTGGCTATCGGATGTTTATTACCTGTGCACAATGCAAAATTATACTGTTGGTTTAATCTTGATTTAACTGATGTTTACAGTGTCTTCAAAAAGATCACACTATAAAAGATACTGAGATAAAAGTATTATTTATGTAGACTAGCATTGAGAACATGCCAAAGTAATTTTTATGTAAACAGCTGTAAGTTTAAGATTTACTAGAAACTGCAAGAAAATGCTTGCGCTATAGTTAATTGCTGGCATTTTTTCCCTTTTTTTTTTTTTTTGGTTTTGTATTTAATGCCTTCATTTTCTCCAAGTGAAATGGCATATTCTTTTCTGATAGTACCAGAAAATACATAAAAATATACTTTTAAATATGTAGAATATAAAATATAAAAAATTAAGATATTGACTTATCTCCCAATCAAGAGTATCTTAGATTCAAAAAGTGCTATGCTGTTTGTTTTCACTACTACTGTCATCCCTCGGTATCTGTGGGGTGCTGGTTCCAGCACCTTCCCACACCAATACCAAAATCCACGGATGTTCAAGTCCCTGATATAAACTGGCACTTCATATTTAAATGTAACCTATATACACCCTCCCGTATACTTTAAGTCGTCTCTACGCTACTTTTAATAACTAGACGATGTAAATGCTATGTTGATAATTGTTACGCTGTATTGTTTAGGAAATAATGACAAGAAAAAAATATGTACATCCTCAGTATAGATGCAACCATTTTTTTTTTTAAAGTATTATCGATTTCCAGTCGGTGGAATCCGCCAATGTGAAACCCACAAATAAAAAGGTCTGGCTGTATCCAGTTGCCTTAAACTTCAGTGACATTTCATTTTGTTTTTTTCTCTTTTGGGACAGCATCTTGCTCTATCACCCAGGCTGCAGTGCAGTGGTGGAACTGTAGCTCACTACAGCCTCAGCCTCCTGGGCACAGGCAATCCTCCCTCTTCAGCCTCCTGAGTCGCTGGGACCCAGCTCATTTTTAAAATGTGTGCAGAGACGGGGGCTCATTATGTTGCCCAAGCTAGTCTCGAACTTCTGGATTTAAGCAGTTCTCCCACCTCGGCCTCCCCAAATGCTGAGATTACAGGCGTGAAGCCACTGCACCCAGCCTAACGTTCGCTTTTTAAAAATAAGATTTTCTTCTGTTTCTTTTCATTTATAGGTCATGACATTCAAACAATGATGGCAAAAAAGTTTTTGTTGTTCTCTTCCTTCTGTTTCGGGCAAAACAAGTTATTTTGAAATTCTTTTGACATTTAATTCTAAAGGTTTATGGCCAATTCTTCAAGCAAGAATATTCAAAAAGTTACAGAAATTGTCTCTATTCAATGCCTTTTAAAATGCTAGTTTTCAATGTAGCCAAATGAGAATATTTTAAAGCACTGCTATTGTGAGTGCAGTAAGAACACTTTTGAGATCGTTATTAGAATTTTACTTCTCCATTTTCCAAAACACATAATACCAAGTTCCAAAAAGTTGCACCTCGAGATAGGTAACTATTTCTTATAAAAAAACATTACAAGTTGCATGAAATTTGCGTGAATTAGTTAAGACCAGTGTTTATAACTAATGCCGAACAAAATTAAAAGCTGCTGAGTTTTTCCTAACAAAACGGAATAATATTGTTTCTCATTTGTGACCAGTTTCTGTGGAAATGAACAATATTCCAGCTAATTCAAACACTGCTGCAGATAATATTAAATAGTCATGTCATTTTAATTCCAAAACTTTGACCCCCACCACACACACACACACACACACACACACACACACACACAGTCTACAATAACAAAGCTTCAATTCCAGGGCACACTTAAACTTCTATACCCATGGCTTCAAATAATAATTTTGATTTTGAGAATTAATCTAGCCCCTCACTTCAAATGTTTATTTTGAGAAGGGAACACCGACACGCATACGCACACACACACACACACACACACACACACACAGAGTTGCTTAGAGGACAACCTCCATCCTAAGAAAAAGTAAGACTGGCAAGGAATCGAGTTCTTTAACTTCTATGCCCCCGACTGCAGAGTCACAATGCACGTTAGTACCCGTAGTAAAGACAATAAAGGCATAAAAGTCCTTCAGGAAAAAAAAAAAAAGTTTCTTTGTTTCACTACCTTGATAATTTTTTGTTTACTTCCTACTTACTTTCTATCTATTCTACATGCAACACACTCTTTGTGAAACAGGCATTCCAACTTTTGCTAAGCTATTAGATTTACACAATAAGGTTTTTTTCCACCACAGAAACTTTGGTTGAGAAGGGGCCATGGGAAGGTCTTGTACATGCTACAAAAAGAAATATCCTAAGAAGTATGATGCATAGCCCTAAATAAAGTCTGTCCTGTGTCCTGTCCAGTTCTGCAAAGGACATCATTCAGGCATCACTTGATAGTAGAACCAATGTGTGTTGTTCCTCTAGTAGTAGTACAGTCCATCCCCTGGAGTGTGTTCCAAGTACCCCCCTTCGCCACCCTCTGAGCTGGACAAACATACTCTTCAGAGCAATATTCCACCTGGTGCAATAATAAACTAGAATCATCCTCACTTTCAACTCTTAAAATGGCAAGAGTCTGTGACCTGGGTGTGATGTCCTGGGTCAAACTGTTGCTCCTACACCAACATCTCCCTAGTGAAAGTCTCTGCCTCCTGACCTTCATGACCTAAGCTATCAGTGTGAACCACTAAGCAATACCCAGCTATCTGCTGCAAGAAGCTGCGTATCAGAGATGAACCCAGAAAACAGCTTGCACTTACATTTTATGACTTTCAGAGAACACTGACATTTCAGAATGAAATTCATCATGGAAAAGTAATATGCTGACCTCCCTAGTATATTAACCCCACGCACATCTCATCTTCTCAAATAAAAAAATATGTCAGGTGACCAAGTTCAGATATTTTAAAGTTTACAGCGCAAGAGTATTTGCTTAACGGTGCTTCTCGTAGGTCCTGGCACTACTTCACTCCCATCTAGCGTATGTGCTGACTCCAAAAACGGCAAGCCCATCCAATCAGCCAGCTCTTGAAGTTTCCATTTAAGCTCCATTCTTTAATTTTATTTCTAAGGCATATAACAAATAATATTAATCTGGTTTTATAAAGGAGGAGGAAAAGGGAGAATGGAGAGAGAAAGGAAAAAAAAAACCTTATCACTTCAATAGCTAGAAAAGGATACCTGAAGCCAAAATAGACCTACCAGTCTGGAACTTACCCTCAGGGGATACACTGCTTTCTTCGGAGTCTGTAGAAAATAGAATGCACTTTGGCACCATTCTTTAAGTTCACTTTAAAATTTCTCCTTCAACTACAGTCAAGTCATCTAGACAGTCTTCGTTTTACATTGCGAATTCCTATCAGTGGAACTAGGGCCGATAAAATAAAAACTAAACTTACTTTAAATCAGTTAAAAGATCTTTACCCTAGCCACTCAAAATAAGAACGAAGTACAAGTTAAGTGGCAATAATAGCAAAGGTGTCAATTCTCCCCTACCCTTTACTCACTAGAGGTATGAAAAGTCCTGTCCTGTTGATGATCAAATCCGCTTCTGGGCCCTGTCACAAGAGATCCTGAATTCCACAACTTATCATTGAATTCTGCAATATCACCAGCGAGATGACGTTTCTACACCTTGTCACACAGTATTGTCACATGCTAGTCACTCCATAGCAACTAGAAGACTTGCAGAAGTAACTCTCAATGATACCATTTAAAACTTGCCTAAGTTTTTGGGAAAATGAGGATGTCATACCGCCTCTCTCCCCTTACAATTACACACGGTGCTTTATCTTAAACACATACACACACACACACACACACACACACACACACACCCCAATCCATGTTCACAAGTGTTTCCTAATACTCTGATAAGGTGGCCTAGAAAGCACTATAAACTTACTGGAGAAAAAGCGAGGTCAGGCATGGTAGCTCAAGCCTGTAATCCCTGCACTTTGGGCGGCTGAGGCAGGAGGATTATTCAAGCCTAGGAGTTCGAGATCAGCCTGGACAACACAGTGAGACCTTGTCTAAATAAAACAAATTTCCAGGCATATCAGTACATGTCTGTAGCCCTGGCTACTTGGGAGGCTGAGGCGGGAGGAACACGTGAACCCAGGACTTTGAGGCTACAATCAGCTATGATCATGCCACTACACTGTAGCCTGGGTGACAGAACATGACCCCGTCTCTAAAAAGTAAGTAACTTCTTAAAAGTGAGACCCAGGCTACATAACTTTTCCAAAGACATAAAGCTATTTGGATATGAAGTTAGAATTAACCACATGTATCTGTCTTCAGTCCTAGAGTACTTTCCACAGTCAACATTCCGCTGCCCTAATATAGACCTTAAATACAGTTGAAAGGAAGGCAACATGGCGAAGAGAAAAGAAATTATAAATCTGGAGGCTCAAGCAGACCAAGGTTCAGGTCTCAGCTCCAAATTACGTCACCTTTCTCACCCTTAGTTTCCTCATCTGTAAATAATGAGGATCAGAACACCTGCCTTACAGGGTTACTATAGGATTAGACAAATTTGGTAGCTCAAAAATACGTATTAGTCTTCAGATGTTTAAGACTTTAATGGTTTCTGCTTCTCAGAATTCTTGATTTTACAAAATAGAAATAGAAAAATTAAATTCTACCCAATTCCCAGAATAAATTCAGGGGCCATCTATCACTGGCTAAGGCACACATCTTATTATCTACGGTAAATGCTACAAAGAAATGTGTAGTGTTTGGGGGACACAGTGAATTAAAAAGAGACCAAGATGGCTTTCTTCAATACCTGACTGCAATATAGGTAACTAGAAGAGTCAAGTTAAATCCCTAGGCAGAGTATCAGTAATACACAGTACTTCAGCCAGCATGCCAGGGCATACACCAGTCCATCCAGCATCACCCTTTTAGTCAAGTATTTGAACAAACAAGAGGACAAGAATTGCCTTCTTTCCTTAAGTCCCCCCCAAACAGTATTCTATAAAACTCTAGTGTGCTCTAGGCTCTGAAAAAATCAGAGCTATAAAAAAATACACACATACAATGTTTTAACTTTCTAGCACTTCTCAGATTTATTTGACTATGAATCATTTTGTACCTCAACAGAATTTGAAAAACCCTGCCTATCTGCAATACTATACTAAGTGCAGACCCTCAAACTTATGTGTGTATTAGAACTACCTGGGAAATTGTTACAGAGGCAACTTTTCCAGTCCCATCTCAGACCTTAAGTTTGAGAACCCAAAAGTTAGTTATATTTCAAAAAGCATCCTAAGTGCTACACAAATTTAGAAAACTACGGCACCAGGTTTTAGAGTTGTCAGCTGTGAAGACCACCAGTCTCTTTTCATTTTCAATGTCTGTAACAGTCACCTGGGAAGCTTGTTAAAAACACATGTTGCCTGGCACCACCCCCAAGTCAGATTCACAGGTTCTGGGGTGCAACCCAGTTTGAGAATCACAAATGGTCTAACTAGGAGTTCAGTGTCCACTGACTATAAGCATCCTCACCGTAACTACCTTGTATTTTAATAGAAGATAAATAACAATTAGGGATATGAGTGTTGAGGGGAAGAGAATCCTGTTCATTGGTACAAATTAACTCAGAGGGTTTCAATATTTTGAATGAAGATGATTTCTTCTTTTTCCAGTTCCAGCTCAGAGGATGATTTAAGAAATTATGATTCATACTCTGAACACTACTGTTTTAACTGATCAATATTTTCAAAGGACTGAGAACAATCTGTGAAGATCTGATCTCCTCCCTAACCTGCACACGCAACTCATTGCTGGCTTTAAAAGCATTAGCAAAATCAGTACATCCCACAGGGATCTATGTAGTCGACTCATAGTCTCTTCATTTGATCAGAATCAAGTTCTTCCGTATTTCCCTCTACAGCAAAAAGGTCCTGGGATGGTTAATTTTATGTGTCAACTTGACTCGGTCACAGGATACCTAGACACCTGGTTAAACATTGTTTCTGGGTGTGTTTGTGAGGGTGCTTCTGGAAGAGATGAGCATTTGAGTGGTGGACTGAGTAAAGCGGATGGCCCTCCCCAATGTAGGTGGGTATCATCCAAAGTCCAAGGGCCTAAATGAACAAAATGGTAGACAAAGTTTGAATTCAATCTCTTCCTGACTGCTAACCTGGGACATTGCTCTTTTCTGCCCTCAGAGCTCTTGGTTCTCAGGCCTTTATACTCAGACTACAATCTATATTATCAGCTCTCTGCCGCTCACGCCTTCCAACACGACCAGAGGCTTCCCTGGGTCTCCAGCTTGCAGATGGCCGATAGTGGGACTTCTTGGCCTCCGTAATCACGTGAACCAATTCCCTATAATGAATCTCAAGACAGATAGATAGCTCCTATTGATTCAGCTTCTCTGGAGAATCCTATTACAATTACACTACTCTCTTTACACGAACTAGTCCCATTCTTGGACCCAAAGAGAATTGTATCAGTAGCAATTTCCCTTCTGACTTGCCAAGTCCAATTTCCCATATGGCTCATCCAATAGCACGTCTTCTTACTTTACTAACACCTTATATTCTCTGTGATGTAAATAAGATTATTCCTCAAGATCTTTTGTACCTTTCCCTTGGGAAAATAAATAGAAATGTTACCATCAAAGAAGGAGTCATATTACCTACAGCTGATTTTGGAACATCTACTGTGTTATCTCTGAAGTTTGAAGAATGCGTGTCAGCCTCCATAAGTTTGGCAAAGGCCCTTTGGAAATGTTTGCAGGTTTTGTTTTTGATTTTTAAAAATCTAATTATGGCTATACACACCCGCGATCAACTTTCATTTTGTACTCAACACTGAGGTGAATATTTCTAGAGCCAGAGGCAGTGCACTTTCTACCTTTCAAATGTACTGTAAGTTCTGGGCCTTAAGTGCTATAGTATAATTAGTATCAGCTCATACCAAAGTGATATGAACAGTATGATGGTTCTCACATTGTTTCATACCAATATGAATGTCACAGTTAAGAGCAGCAGCTTAAGAGGAAAACAAAGTCCTCACTGATATCAGTTACCAAGCATGTATTCACAACTCCTGCTGGGCACCATATGAATGAAGAACAAAATACAGCTCTCCATACCAAGAACTTCATAGTCTAGGGAGGGAAGACAAACTCTGCACAGATAACTATAAACAAGACAGAAATAAAGGAGCAACTAGTGCTTCAGTTGGAAAAGTTCCATCATATACAACCCTGAACCAAAACGTGGCATTTACCAGGTGGAGAGAAGTTCTCCCAGCACCCGGGATACAACATACAAGTCACAGACGTGTAAGACTGCAGGGCTTGTCCAAAGCAGTGCAAGAGCCAATGTCACTAGACTACAGGGTGCGAAGACGGGGCAGTCAGAGAGGAGCGTGGAATGCCTAGGCAAGGGAGCGAGGGAAAGACTTTAAGTGGATAAGAAAAATAACCAGATTTAAGGGCGATAACTAGGTGGTATTATGGAAGGTGACTGGATTAGATAGATTAAATGAATTGGAATTTCTAAAGTGCTTAGAACAGTATCTGGCAAGTAAGTGCTATGAGAGTGTTTTTTAAGAGGGTGAGACTGAAGATGGGGGTGGTTCCAGTTAGTAGACTCCTGTAAAGGTCAAGGTGACAGATGACAAGGACCCCATGTTAAGGTATCAATACTGAGCAGATGGAGCAGAATTGTGAGTAAAAAAGTAAAACTGGTTGAATTTGAGGCCAATTATATATGAGAGATGAAGAAAAGAGAGTACTCAAGGTAGACTTCAGATTTCTCACTCGAACACCTTGGTGAATCACAGTGCCTTTAGCCAACCTTTAACCAACATAAACATAGGCCAGACTTTTAGGAAGGAGGCAGATTTTTAAAAAAGAAGCAAAATCTAGAATTTCTCACACTTAAATCACTTGGGTTTCATAAACTCCATGTAAGGTAGACAATTTATATATATATATATATATATATTTATATATTTTTTTTTTTGCAAAAAAAAAAAAAATGACTGAGGTTAATGAGCTATTCCCTGAATTGCGTAATTAAAAGCTGCAGGCAGCAGAGCTATAAGCTACATCCTCTGACTCCTTGGCTCATGGTTATTTCCATGTCACAGATTTGCCAAAGGAAACATATCATCCTCATACCCCAGCTTTCTACTTTTTCTCCTAAGCCAACTACAGCAAGCAGTCAAATATCCATCCAAAAAATGACTTTAGTCTTATAGTTGTTGGTTCTTCCATTGACGGCTTTGTTGTACCTCCTTATCAGTAACGGGAATGCCCACTGACACTCAAGACTCAAGTTCATTTATAAGTTACAGCAACAACAAAGTGATCACATTCAAGCTTCAATACAAGGAAGCCATCTTACTCACATTTTTTTTTTTTTTTAGTTCTCTTGACAAAAGTTATTTTTCTTTACAATGAAAAGTCAAACTATTGGCCAGGCATGGTGGCTCACGCCTGTAATCCCAGCACCTGGGGAGGCCAAGGCAGGCAGATTGCTCGAGCCCAGGAGTTCAAGTCCAGCCTGGGCAATATGGTGAACTCCCATCTCTACCAATCAATCAATCAATACAAAAAAATACAAAAATTAGCTAGGGCTGTGCATGGTGGCTCAAGCCTGAAATCCCAGCACTTTGGGAGGCTGAGGCAGGCAGATTACATGAGGCCAGAAGTTTGAGACCAGCCTGACCAACAGGGCGTAACTCTCTCTCTACTATAAACAAACAAACTGTAATCCCAGCACTTTGGGAGGCTGAGGCAGGCGGATCACATGAGGCCAGGAGTTCGAGATCAGGCTGGCCAACATGGTGAAACCCTGTCTTTACTAAAAATAAAAATACAAAATTTAGCCAGGCATGGTGGCACACACCTGTAGTCCCAGTTACTCAGGAGGCTGAGAGGGGAGGATGGCTTAAGCCTGGGAGGCAGAAGTTGCAGTGAACTGAGGTTGCTGCTACTGGACTCCAGCCTGGGTGACAGAGTGAGACTCCGTTAAAAAAAAAAAAAATACTAAAAATTTAAAACTTAGCCGGGCATGGTGGCATGTGCCTATGGCCTCAGCTACTAAGAAGGCTGAGATAGGTAGATCAACTGAAGGTAGAGGCTGTAGTAAACTGTGATAATGCCACTGCACAGCCTGGGCAACAGTGAGAGACATACCGTCTCCAAGAAAATTTTTTTAAAAAGGGGCAAATTATCTAACATTTACACTTTGAAAAGCAGGTTCTCTATACCATAGAAAAACTAAAAACTCATTAAAAAACACACAAAGAAAAAAGTTTTAAGGCTATCTAATGACCCAAGAATCTTGAGATACACTCAAATTCTTCCATAGTTCCCCTGTAACTAGAATGGATGTCATTCCCTTCATCTAAAAGCTTCCAGTGCCTACAGAATCCCATCCATCAGCGCCCTAGCATGGTGTTCCTAGATTTGCTGCATTTGGCTGACCAAGTCTGGAGCCTCATTTCCCACTAAATTTTTCCCTTGTACATTACATGGTCTTTGGCTCATATTATTGTTTCCTTAGCTTCAGGTGTCCTCTCCCTTCTAGCACACACAAATCCACTCCTTCTGCAAGGCTCAAATCAATTGCCTCCATGAAGCCTACGGAAATCCTTGACTGACGTGACTTCACAATCTTGTAGCACTTTTGTTAAGCCTCTAATAGGGCACTTCTTTAACTGTCTTGAAATGAAATACGTGAGATGAATTAAAGGATACTGTACGGTTTGAGGGAGTTTTATTACAATTTTGTAAAAAGACATTTTTAAAAGACAACCATTTCACAGGGCCTGATGGTTTAAAAAAAAAAAAAAATCACATCCATACCTTTTTCCCCCCAAAAGCTCTGATAATGCCAAATCTTAGTAATTTTATTATTATTATTATTATTTATTTATTTATTTATTTATTTTGAGATGTAGTCTTGCTCTGTCAGCCAGCCTGGAGTGCAGTGGTGCAATCTCAGCTCACTGTAACCTCTGTTTCCCAGGTTCAAGCAATTCTCCTGCGTCAGCCTCCCGAGTAGCTGAGTCTACAGGCATGTGCCACCACTCCCGGCTAATCTTTGAATTTTTAATAGAGACAAGGTTTCGCCACGTTGACCAGGATGGTCTCGAACTCCTGTCCTCAAGTGATCTACCCGCCTTGGTCTCCCAAAGTACTGGGTGTGATCCACCGCACCCGGCCAATAATTTTCTACTGAATGAAAGAGCCTCCACATCCCACTGAGTACTCAAGCCCCATGGACCTTGCTACATTAAAGCCTTTAGATCCTCCAAGAGCTATTGCTGAAATGCGCTCAGGTTATATTTGGTGCTCCCAATTAAACTCCAATAGACCACACCTAAACCAGACTCACTGTGGGTGACTCTTGCTTTACAACAGGTTTTATACACCAAAACTTCTGGGCATCTCTTTTAGTCATTTCCCAGGAGGACACGGAACACACGCATAATGCAACTTGTGTAAAAGAACAACAGAAATTATCTTCTGTCATTCAAAGCAGAGGAACAGATATCAGGTATCAAAGTACACTTTGGTTATTCAATCAATCACTTTCATTTGCTGGCTTTTGGGCAAACTTTTGTTAAGAATGAGTTACCTAAAGAATAACACGGTTGAGAAAGGAGATAAAAAGACTGCAGCATAACCCAAACTCCGCCCCTTCAGGAGGCGCAGCTGTCCTTTGGGTGCACTGCTCCCACGGCAAGCTAGGCATGGAGGTATCTGCTTCCTGCTTCAGGGTTCTCTAATCACAGACTGGATTCTTTCAACCTAAACCACCTCTGAGAACAGAGCATCTTGGGGAAAGGCTAATATCATTTTCAGCTACGGAAAATACCTACAATAGCCATTTACTGGGGAAGGCACTTCGCTGAAACCATTCATTCTAGGTGGCAACACTGTTAAGGTCAGAGAATAATGGACTGCGAGTCCAGAAAGTGAGATGGAGGCAAAACAACTTAGAGGTTAAAAGCAAGGACTTGTGACACCGACCACTTTAGTTCAAATCCTGACTCTAACATTTGCTAGGTGTGTGAATGCGGTCAAGTTACTTGAATTTTGTGCCTCAGTTTGCCCATCTATAAAATGGGGTAGGAGTCTGCATGACTCAAGTACATAAAATAGGGCAGCTATTAATCTGGCTCTAAAGCTAAATGCCTGTATGACCTCAAGCAAGTCACTTAAAGTCTCAGCTTCCTCATCTGTAAAGTGAAAGTATTAAATACACACCCTTCCACAGCTCTAGAATGGCTCTGAACTTTAGTACTACATAAATCAATGTGCCAGGATTAGCAGTATCAACTTGCTTAGTTTTATTAGTCATATAGTAATTTCACATAAAATCTGTTTGATCACCAGTTCCAGTTCTCCAAGGTCAACCCTCAGTTCAACATGACATCAGGCCACGCACCGTGGCTCATGCCTGTAATTCCAGCACTTTAGGAGGCTGAGGCAGGTGGATCACCCGAGGTCTGGAGTTTGAGACCAGCATGGTGAAACCCGGTCTCTACTAAAAAATACAAAACTTAGCCAGGCATGGTGGTACTTGCCTATAGTCCCAGCTAGTCGAGAGGCTGAGGAAGGAGAATTGCTTGAACCTGGGAGGCGGAAGCTGCGGTAAGCTGAGATCGCACCACTGCACTCCAGCCTGGGCAACAAAGTGAGACTCCATCTCAAAATAAAAATAAATGAAATAAACAACAAACATGACATCAAACAGGTTCCCTCATGAAGACATACTGCAAATAAATAAGCTATAGAAAATAGCCAAAAACGTATTTGGTCTTGCTATTCATATTCAGCTCTGAGTTTAGTAATTTACAGTAACAGAATTAATATAACAAAAAAACACAGAAAAAGTATGGGAAGAAAGCTAAGTTTACTGTAACTTGAGAAAAGTTGAAACGATGTCTTTGTATTCACTTCTGAAAACATTTTCGTGAAGTGGAACCATCCAGGCTCACAAAAGCGAAAACCTTCCTCTCCGCTGCCAACAAAACGGCACCAAATACTTTCACAAACATTCCTGTGTTTCCCTCCGACTGCCTTTTCCCTCTAGCTCTTGAAATATGGTCTTTATTATAGGCGGAGTTCTCATACTTTATGAGCCAGCCTGCCATTTTAGATGCTGTAAAAGCCCAGTGGATGTATTACTGCAACCCTGAAGAGTAAGGAAATTAAAGGATAAAAGTATAAAGTACAGGGTTATATCTTGCTTCATGTCCAAGGTTGCACAGAGGTCATCTATGTATAAAACTGCTTTTTTTTTTTTTTTCAAATTCCTCAAAACTGTGCACAACTGCAGTAAACAGAAGACAGGCTTTCCCTTCAGTTCTGCATAGGTTCAGATCAGGATAAAACTCAGACGTTTCGGGCACAGGCTCACTGGCCATACTCCTTTCAACTCTAACTTCCCTACGCCACTACTTTTGCCAATCAGTACAGCTCACTGAGGTTGCTCAAGTTCACCAATAACATGTCGAACATTATCCTCCAACCCCCTTTTAACTATTAACTTAGGAAACACTGAGTGACTACTGTGTGGCAGACATAATGGTCAACGTATTAGTCCATTCTCACAGTGCTAATAAAGACACACCCGAGACTGGGCAATTTATAAATGAAAGCCGTTTAGCCGGCTCACACTTCCACATGGCTGGAGATGTCTCATCATCATGGTGGAAGGCAGAAGAGGAGGAAAGGCATCTCTTACATGGTGGCAGGCAAAAGAGCAGGTGCAGGGGAACTGCCCTTTATAAAACCATCAGACTTGGTGAGATTTATTCATTATCACTAGAACAGCACAGCTCCCATGATTCAAATACCTCCCACCGAGTGCTTCCCATGATACATGGGGATTATGGGAACTACAATTCAAGATGAGATTTGGGTGGGGACAGAGCCAAACGATATCAGTAAACAAGGCAGATATGCTCTCTGGCATTGCAGTTTGAGGTTATAATTGAGCAGCCATGAGAGAGGATTTTTAAAAAGCAATTATGTTAAAGGTTAAAGTGTTATTTTAAAGATTTCAAATGTTACTTTAAAGGAATATGCAATACAACACATACCCTAGTCTAAGGATATCAGCCTTCCTAGAGAAAGTGACAGTGAAACTGACACTGAGGACCAGGAGCAGGAATGCCCCAGGCAAGAGAACAAGACGTATTTTAAAAAGCAACAGACGTTCACTCAGGTTGAAGCTTACGGGATGGAGGTGTGATGGAGTGAAGAACACAGAGCAGGCAGAAGATGAAGCTGGAGGTGGACAGCTGCTTCATTATGAAGGCTCACACTGACAGCACCATCAAAACACTTTTCTATTCGCTTGAGGTCCATTTTGCAATTTCCCATAATAGGCCAGTACCATTTATTAGAAAATAATCAGTGATGTGCCACCTTAGCAGGTGCAACCCGTTCATGCATTTTAACAGGAACTTTGTGGAGGCAATGCTTTGATCAGAAAGAGTGATAAATGAGTGAAATTTTCAGGCTCCAAAACAAGCCAGTGGAGAAAATCTTTGGGGTTAAAATGAGTTTTCCACTACTTTCACTCCCTGTAGTTGCTGTGTAATGTACCAGAGCATTCCCGTTATCTAGTCAGCATTTAGTTATCTAGTGAGAAAAATTATCACTAAAAAATACAACAGTGTAAGACATGTACTACACGCCATTACGATTATCCTCATTCTCAAAGATCTAGCATAATAAATTGAGAAAAACAAAAAACAGAAAAAGGTGGAAATAATTCCTTGCATATGTTATAACTGTTTACATGTAAAGCCCAAAAATAATGAGCAAAAAATTACAACTACTAAGGTAGTCAGTCATAAAAACATAAAAACAACAGCTTTAATAAATCATGAGGGACCAGTTAGAAAACCTAACTGAAAAAAATTCTGCCAAGAATAAAATTCATGAAGTAGCTAGGAATAAACTTAAGAAAACTAAAGTAAGGAAAGTACAAAATTTTGCTGAGAGAAGTGAATTACAACTAAAGAAGCAATATGCTCTTGCAATAAACATTGTCAAGATATTTCTCTCACTAATCCCTCTAAAATGTAATCCAATTTAAGGAGCACATGAAAGATAAGAATGTAGAGAACTTGAAGAAAATATAGTTGAATGTATAATTTCCTCATAGAGAAGGTATTTCTAACCTACAAACTAGCAGAAATCATGATTTAATTGATAACCTTGATTACATGGCAACACCCAAGCAAAATTAAAATGATAAATGGATAGAAAAACACCCATTCTACAAAACACAATACTATCCTTCAAATGCAAAGGACTTTCGGGTACCCATAAGAGAAAGATTAATACAACAAATTGAAAAATGGGCAAAATACATTGTACTGAGCTTTCTAACCACTGTGTCCTTGTGTCCTGGCTAGAGAAGCCAATTCATCCACAGCCCCTGGAAGGAACAGACCCCAAGAGCCTCAGCTCTCTATGCTGACCTCAGCTGAATGGACCAGGAGTGACCAGCTGACAAAATTGATCCAACAGACTGCTCACTCTAGAAATCTGGGCCGCAGACACCCATG
Organism: Chlorocebus sabaeus; assembly: GCF_047675955.1. NCBI lineage: Eukaryota > Metazoa > Chordata > Mammalia > Primates > Cercopithecidae > Chlorocebus > Chlorocebus sabaeus. Next base: position 18,322,244 of record NC_132911.1, read on the forward strand.
GCACTTAGACTATGACTGGGTACCTGAACTGCAAGGTCACATAAAGTAGGGGCTGAACTAAGTGGCATGGCACACCAAAGCCAGGTAGGATGAAGAGTTACATAGGGAAACAAAGATGCCATGAAAAAAGGGAGAAATCCAGCATGCAAAGCAAAGCAGGAGAGCAGAGATGGCAGACAGAGGGAGACCCTCCAGTTCTCGCGTCTGGGAGGTCTCACTGTCCCCTGCATCCTGTTCTTGGATATAAACCCAACGCCTGTGACATCCATCCAATACAGTTAGTTCAAGTAGGCTTTCAGTCCACTACAACCAGAGTCTAGACCAAAACAGATGTGAGCAAGCAATTCATAAAAAAAGGATAAGCAGATAAGAATTGGACACGTGGAAATAAAGCTTATCCATGCCAAAGACATACAAGCTAAGGTACTTAGATAGCTTTTTCAGCCATTAAATTGGTTAAGATAAAAAAGCACTTAGACAAAGGACATTGAAGCATGAGAAGAAATACAGGCACTCATACATTAAAGGCAGAAGTACAATCTGATATATATGATCTAGGTCTAATAACTCTTAAAATATGTATATCCTAAGAACCAGCAATTATATTTCTAAGTATTCATTTGAAGAAAAGAATCATAAATATACCCCAAAATTACTTAAGGGTATTTACTGCAGTGATAATTACAACAAGACCACAAAAAAACCAAACTTAAAACCTATCAGTGTTTTTCAGGCATTATTTATTACCTTTGTGACTTTTACAGATCCTTACACCTCATGTATTGATTTACCATTATTAAGTCAGGTCATGATTTTTATTTAACTTAGTCTTCCAACAAGTATTTATTGAGTGCCTACTACCTTCCAGGAACTTTTCTAGATTCAGGAGTGACGAAAACAAGACAAAAATCCCTGCCTTCATGGAACCCACATTTTAGAGGACAGACGGATGATAAATAAAATACATAGTATGTTGGTGATATAGCCAAGGGGCGGTGGGCGGGGGGAAGCAGGCAAGGAGAATATGAGATCTTGAGAGTTAAGGAGTTATAATTTTGGAAAAGGCAGCTAGGTAAGTGCCCAACAGAAGAGAACCATTAAAAAATGTGAAGTGGAAGAGCAGGGTTCTGGGGATGAACATTTCAAGAAGAAAGAAAAACAAAGGCAAAGGCCCCGAGGTGAAGCATTCCCGGTGTGCTCAGAATGGGCAAAGAGGCCCCTACAACTGAAGCAGAGTGAGCGAGAATAGTGGGAGGAGATGAGGCCACAGAGCCGTGTATGCGGTGTAGATGGGGGGGGGGGGGTGCGGATCGTGTAGGGACTTGCAGGTCATGGTAAAGACTCTGGCTTTGACTCTGAGATTGAGAAGTCAACAAATTGAGAAAAGACTAAAGCAGGGCATTAGTTGCAAAGATACTGGAACAAACCGTGGTCACTTGGATCACTTGGATGAGAGTGGCATTCGGAGTGCTAACACAGTTGAGATATGAGTGTATTTTGAAGGTAGAGCTGACCAAATGGCGACATGCTGAATACCGGAGACCTAGCGAAATCACCTGAGTGAGATGCTGAAAAGATGCTGGAGACTCCCCCATTTAAAGGGCTTTCAAAGTAACCAAAACTCTGAAATCATGTTTGATGTAGTAGTTAGAATTTCAAATACACATAGAATAAATATGTAATTATTAAAAATCAAACATGCTCAGGTGTTCCCTACAATTATCTCAAATATCATCAATGGTTTCTGTAACATATTTTTGGAATCCCTTACTTTAAATAAACCAGATACCTTTATACTATAGAATACCAAAAGGACATTAACTTACGTGGATTTTATTTATCTGTGCACGTGCGAACTCAAACACAAACACACAAAGGTTGGACATGCATATATTAATACTAAAATGGTAACAATACTAATTTTTAAATAATGGACTAATAGATTTATTTGCTTCTTTGTGCTTTTCAAGTTGTTTTCAATGAATATATACAGTTGTCCCACAGTATCCATGAGGGGTTAGTTCCACGGCCCTTACTGGATATCACAATTTATGGACACTCAAGACTCTTAAATAAAATGCTGTAGTATTTGCATATAGCCTACACACATCCTCTGGTATTCTTTAAATCATCTCTAGATTACTTATAATAACTAATACAATGCAAATGCTATGACAATAATTGTTTTTCTGCAGTGTTCAGGGAATAATGACAAGAAAAAAAGTTTGTGCATGTTCAAGACAAAGTCAACCATCCTCCCCTGACTCCCCCAATATTTTTGATCCACAGTTGGTTTAATTGGATGTGGAACTCACAGATAGGAAGAGCTGACTGTACTTTGCTTCTAAAATAAGTTCAAGTTTCTTAAGCGTTTTTTTTTTTCTTTTAAACACACATGCAGATCTTGTCAAATCAAGTTTTGTTTCTGGTTTGATCTAATGGCAAGGCTTTTAACTAAACATCCAGAACGAGATAAAGGGACTGGGCTAGGGGTCTACAAGGTAGGAGTGAGGAGCTATGGTCAGAAACTAGAAACTGAATCCCAGATAGCAGCGACAGAGACAACACATATATTACCAAAAAGTGGATGGTGTATCACATGCAAAAACTCAGCATCCAGACAGTATAGGATAGACAGCGAATGGGAGATGCTCTTGAACCAGCCATGACCCAGCTCTGGATCACTCACTAGACCAGCGCCAGCTCTCCACTGAGACTTCACTGCTTTGTGGTAAACACATCTTCCTGACACAAGCCAATAGTATGACACCATGTATTTATAAACTACTCAAATGCTTCCAAGTAAACATCACTTAAAACAGGTAAAATAAACATTCATGTGCATACGCCAAGCTCAAGAGGAGGAGGAACAAGTTCAATAAAAATCAGAGTGGGCTCTAAAAGAAACTCATCATGCTTCTGCTCTCTGTTCTAATAGTGTAATCCTCATAGATATCTGGGATTAAGTGGAGGTTTTAGGTCAAATCATTTAGTTCTTGATGTTTTAATACTAACTGGCAAAAGATGATAAATGTAGATAGTAATTAAAAAGAGACTAAACTCTAAAAGTACTCTAGGCTAGGCATAGTAGCTCCATCTGTCATCTCAGCACTTTGGGAGGCTGGAACAGGAGAATCACTTGAGCCCAGGAGTTCTAAACCAGCCTGGGCAAGATGGCAAGACCCCATCCCTATATATTTATAATTTAAACATGTTAAAAAAAAAAATAAAAGCACTAGTCATCTCTGAGATGTTCAAGTAATTCTCCACTTGAATTAAGAACAAGGATGGCTGTTCACTAACCTCAATCAGACCCATGATTTGTTTGATCTTGAAGATGCCATGTCATCTATCAGGCAGATGGCCAGTAGGTAAGGGGAGAGTCATTCTGGGATGAAATGATAGAGGACTGTTTAAATACCTGTCGTGTACAGACACAGCTCTCTAATTTCTCTACTAACGAGCATAATTATGAAAGGTTTTAAGTTATCTCAATCAAATGAATCATATGGCTTAACTCGTTAATAATTTGTGAAATTATATAATGCCATCTGACACAGCTCACACCTATATTCACCTTATAACCCTGAGCGGTGCTTTTAATTTCTAAAACAATATTCTGCCAATGACAGTAGCACTTTAGTTCTGATTTCATGTAGAGTCATGGCTTTATGATGTGATCAAGAAACATTAAGTACAAAAAATTACCTAAAGGTCAGCAACGCTTCACCACGCTTGGCAAGGGAACCAAATGGGTTTCCATGAAAGGAAATCATCTGACCCTCCTTTTCTTTGTGTCTTCCGCTTTACGGAAGCATTTCTGTGCTTCATAAATCTAAAGATTATTCAGTAAATGTATCCTATCCTCTTTAAAAATAAATAAATGAAGTTGGGACAACTAAGTATGTGCAAACCAAAGTTCTGTTTTTAAAAATAATGTTCAGGCCGGGCGCGGTGGCTCACGCCTGTAATCCCAACACTTTAGGAGGCCGAGGAAGGCGGATCACGAGGTCAGGAGATCGAGACCATCCTGGATCACACGGTGAAACCCTGTCTCTACTAAAAATACAAAAAATTAGTTGGGCGTGGTGGCGGGCGCCTGTAGTCCCAGCTACCTCGGGAGGCTGAGGCAGGAGAATGGTGTGAACCTGGGAGGCGGAGCTTGCAGTGAGCCGAGATCGCGCCACTGCACTCCAGCCTGGACCATGGAGCGAGACCCGTCTCAAATAAAATAATAATAGTAATGTTCAAGAAAAAAGTAAGACTTCAGGGGCTGACAAGCCAGTTAACTGCATTTCAAAAGGTTTTGTCACTGGGTCTTATTTGTTTCTCAATCATCTTAATTATTCTCTGAATATTAAACAGATGAAAAGCCTGAAGAAAAGGCTTATCATACAAATGGAATGACAGACAACTGAAAACCAACTTTAAAATAAACAGAAGGGAGAGGCCTTTAAAAAAGGAACTAAAGCTCCAAACACCACTTCCTGCCCCCAGCTCTCTCCCAAACAGCCAGGCAGCGGCAGCTCATCTTACCCAGAAGAGCTGCAAAAGCTTCCCAGGATCTAAGTTGAGCACAGACACACCATTTACAAGCGTAAGTGTGGTGAGTTCATCAGTTTCTGGCATTACCAACACACAGCACGGACAGCAGAGACGTTTCAAGTCCAAATTTTCTCCACTGAACTTTTAGACGCAAACTTAGCTGAGTGTTTCTATGTTTTTATAGGAAAATATTTTCTTAAGCATGAAAGAGGATAAACACCAAAAACACTAGCGCCAAGTTTGCCTTGTAAAAGATCTATTGTCAAAAGGTAAATTGCCCTGGCATCTCTTGCGACATCAGAACACCTCCCATTTGCTTTTCCTCCCACAGCTCCTCAGCTCTTTAAAGGTGGGGTCTGTTTGCTGCAGCCAAGCCAAGGGGAATGACGGTTCCGGGCAGCCGCAGAGGCAGCCTACTTTAAGGAGGAACACGTCTGCAGATGTAAGCAGGAACCAGGTTTACTCACCCCGCGAAAAACACGTTTCCACAGAAGGTTTTGCAGTTCCAGTAGTTCTAGGACACACCACTCACCATCAGCATCACCAGTGTAAGTCAACTCAACGCGGAACTCAAGTAAAATCAGAGTTATCCTCCAAGTATCCTACTCATCACGCAAAGCAAGACTTGGGCTTGGCTGTAACTCTCCCATGACACAGGGATGACACAAATGAGCTCCACACTGTCTTCCCTGCCTCCCACACAGTCGATGGCACTGGACTGACAAATGTGGTAGTTACTTAGCAATACTTTGTGGTTATCTCACCCACATCATTCACAGAGACAGACAGTGCCACCCTTCCATAAAAACGCCTCTCCTCCCACAGACTGTTGAATTCTACATAGTAACTTACGTTATTACATGGAGGAACCAAATACTGGCTTGTGCTTAGTGAAAAGCAGTCATTCCACAGACCTTTACGAATCCAACAGCTGATAGTGTTGTTCTCTAGGTCTTGAGCAAAATCACTGTACAGTAAATCAAAGCAACGTGACTGCCAAGTGAGTAAGCCACAAGTGCTTAGTGAGAACTACCACCCACCTGAAAATGTACCCCCCACATCATTCTAAGCAGCTAAGCCTCAAGCTCTAAATCACTGAGTAATAGGTGGGGAGGTTGTAGGGGGTGCATTACACCAAAATGTCTCAAACACTTGTGATGACCATGTTAGCCTCCCAAAGATGACCTGAGGGGGATGGTAGGGTTGGTATAGATATTCTACTACCCTTAAATGAATCCTAGTTGGTCTACTCAGGCCAAGAAAAACATTTCAGTGGGATCCATCCAGAGCTTTAATTTGTCTCCACTGCCATTCAAAGCATTCGGACAAAAATGATAGTCAGTGTTGACTAAGCCCTGGCCATGTTGCAGGTTGGTCTGAGACGTTTACAGGCATTAACACATTTAACCTTCACAATCCTGCGAAGTAGGTACTATTAGTATGTCCACGTGGCAGATGAGGAAAACAAGGCACAAGTGCTAGTTTTCCCATAACATGGCAGTCCAGCGGCAGAGCTGGAATGTTTATCCGGGCAGTTTGACTTTCAGAGACCACGCCCTGAACTACAGCTTATCCTGCCTCTCTGGGAGAGGTCTGTGAGGTCAGTGTGGGATAGCAGATTCGCAGACAGCAGTCAGACTGGAGAGGCACATGATGATTATATTCTGGAATATAGAATATATAAAGAGAATTCTAGTTCCAATTTCAGTATTAACGGTGTGACATTGGGCAAGGTGCCACGCTTCCTTGAGATCAGTACATTCATCTGTGTGTGTGTGTGTGTGTGTCTCTCTCTCTCTCTCGATAGATGAATGTACCTTGCACCTCTAAAATTCTACTACAGTCTACTATACCTGGTAAGGTTATGTGAGTATTATGCTCTATTTTAAAAGTACTAAAACAAGAACCTAAGTAGAGGATAGAAAGCAGAATAAAGTGTCGTGATTTCTGTTGGGTAAAAATCAAGTTTACAACCCAAACCACCTGCTAAGCCTGTGGCCAGCACTGACAACTCAGGCCTAAGACAGCTAGGTAGTATCCACACTAATTGGATGGCTTAGCAGACTGCTGTGTTCGTTGTGGCTGGCTAGTGTGTATGCCAATATTCATGCATGCTCAGGCACTGCGTGGAAAAGAAGTCTGTTGTATCTTCTTAGGGAGGGCAGCCCATTAAAAAACGACAACTTGGGAGTGCTGGGGAGGCCCAGAGTGGGGCTCAGCAGCTCCTCACTCAGGCTCTGACAAACCTGGCAGCTGTACTTTCAAACAGCTGGTACAACTGGAAGTTCTTAGTAATACTTTAAGAGTGTCTGCTATTTAAACACACACACACACACACACACACACACACACTGAATTTTAACACTCACTAGCATGGAGAGAGCAGAAAGGGCTCTCTAGGTCCCATGTAGAAGAGCAGGCATTGTCTGAAGTGGGTAAGACGCAGGACGCTGGTGAATGTGTGGGCTTTTCTGGGCTGTGCCCAGCTAGTATCAACCAGTCATGCCTAGGCGACTCCACTATAATGAAGATAGCCAAAATTCTTTGAGTTTTCAAGAGAACCTCATCTGGGGCTAACATAAGTAAACCATCTTCAGGAAGCCTCAGAAAGACAGGCATAGAAAGATTCTTCTACACCATTCCACCTGGGGCAGAAGCCCTGAACACATGAGGATGACAAAATCAATCTCAACACATTAGCTAGTAAAGGCGCTCTAACTTCTTCAATCAAGTGTTTAAAAAAAAAAATTAGACCTTTGATATAAAACCTACTCTATTTCTAAACGGAATACTTCAGACCAGTGAAGAGGTAGGGAAGCTGCCACAAACCCTGCCTATGTGTCACAGAAGCAGAAAGGCAGTGGACGGCCCTGTTCTGCTCTTTCCAAGGCCAAAAACTCAGACCTCACCATCTTCCCACGTTAACCAGGATTTCCAAAGTCTTGGAATATCAAGAAGCAAAAAGTACCTGAAGCCTAATGCTGGGTCCATAATGAGCCTCCAGTCTGCTGACTGAGGATTATACTAACTAGCATTTGGCCCATAGCCAGAGCAGCTTAGACCAAAGCCACAGCTACTCTATGCGGCATCACTACGTGAATTCCCATAAACACAAGGCAGCTGAACACTGCACAGTTCCAAAGTCTACATGCTTTTTATAACCCTTTTGTATTGTAGAGACTACTTAGTAAGACATAAAAAATGCTCTCATAAAGGGTTTACATGGGAAAAACATCTTTGGTTCTCTTTGAGAGCAATCTGGATAATTTAAGATAAATAGCTCTCACAAAATTGTATGGCTTTGGCCGGGCGCGGTGGCTCACACCTGTAATCCCAGCACTTTGGGAGGTCAAGGCAGGCAGATCACGAGGTCAGGAGATCGAGACTATCCTGGCTAACACAGTGAAACCCCATCTCTACTAAAAATACAAAAAATTAGCCGGGCGTGATGGCAGTCGCCTGTAGTCCCAGCTACTTGGGAGGCTGAGGCAGGAGAATGGCGTCAACCCGGGATGTGGAGCTTGCAGTGAGCCGAGACAGCACCACCCCACTCCAGACTGCGTGACAGAATGAGACCCCATCTCAAAAAAAAAAAAAAAAAAAAGTTATATGACTTTACTAGTATACAGACTATTAATATTCAGTGAAGAAGAGCTCCTTAGCAAAAGTTTTAGGTAAATATCTAACCATGGATGAATGCACTGATTAAACAGTCTCACATAACATTAAGGTACAGAAGAAGCCTTTCTCAGAAGTTCCCTCTTGCCAGAACACATAGAACCAGGGATGGACTTTCCTTGAGCAAAAACCCATGTATTTTCATATTATTTTAACTTTCATAAAGAGAAATTCAGTTTCCATGTTATTTTTTCCACAGTCAATGTACCACTCTAAAAGGCTGTCTTTGCTATAGCTGTTAATAATAATAAAAAAACCATCAGAAGTATGAGAGGAACCCAGTAGCAAAAGTTATTGCTCTAGGTAGACAAGTTCCAGCATGAGGAATTAGGATCACCATACCTACAAATCTGAGCAATATTTACAGAATATTTTAATTTCTCCATTTTCTTCCCTTTCCCTTCGTATAATGAAGTAATATAACAGGTATTAGGAAAACCCCTCCTCCATGGAAAGATACATCAGAGCACTCTGTATTCTGGGTTTATAACACGTTTTCCTCTTCTAATAACAGCTTTGAGATACAATTTCAGTCCTCACCTAACACACCTGACCCAAGGGCATCAAAAAAACAGTACAAAGAACAGAGAAGTAGAAAAGTAATGAGTGTGCCATACTGATATCTGTTGCTAATCTGGGCTTTGTGATTAAGGGAAATAATATAAAAAGCATGGTAAAATAGAGGTATATTCACGTACTGATGATGGTGGTGGTGATGATTGACAATTGACATTTATTGTGCAATTACTGGTTCCAGGCACCACGTTAAGCATTTCATAAGCATTATATCAATTGATCCTGACAATATTTCTAGGAAGTAGGTATTACTATAAACACTTTATAAGACAGACTTTTTTTTTTTTTTTTTTAACCCAAGGCAGTATTGTCGGGAAATGGGCAAGCTGGGCTATGTAGACAAATATCCTGATTTAAAAAAACAAGGTTAACCCTACACAAGGTTCTGCCCATTGGGTTTTGAGTTCTGGTCCTGTAAGACAGATGTCCAGCAGCTAGCTCTATGGGGTTCCAAATTTTAGTATAATTATGGAAAGACTCCCATCAATACCCTTTAACTCATAAATCACCTGTAATTATCTAAGAGCTGTATCTCCCCAGGATTAAAAACTACAGCAGTTCTGATCACTAGTCTTCAAATACGAAGGTACCACAGAAAGAAAGAAAATAAAGTTGGCCTTCTCCCTGGGGTCCCCTGAGAATTCTAAAGAGAGTGAATTTTTTTTTTTTTTTTTTTTTTTTTGACAGAGTCTTGCTCTGTGGCCCAGGCTGGAGTGCAGTGGCACTATCTCAGCTCACTGCATCCTCCGTATCCCAGGTTCACGCCTTTCTCCTGCCTTAGCCTCCCAAGTAGCTGGGACTACAGGCACCTGCCACCATGCCCGGCTAATTTTTTATATTTTTAGTCGAGTCGTGATTTCACTGTGTTAGCCAGGATGGTCTCGATCTCCTGACCTCGTGATCCACCTGCCTCGGCCTCCTAGAGTGCTGGGATTACAGGCGTGAGCCACCACACCCGGCCTTGGAGGGTGAAATTTTTTACAAATTCATCTTTTCCTGTTGTATTTCATTAATATATAAATAATATGAGACAGACACTTATACTTTCCATCAGAAACTTAAAAACTCTATTAAAGATTCCTAGTCTTTCCTCTTTTTAGTTCAAGGTCTTACGTGGAAACAACTTTATCTTAACTAAACATGATCCCCCTCCTATCTACTATATTTATAGCTCTTATCGTTCTGTGCCCTTGAGCCCAAACCACATTAAGATTGAATCACTTCTACTGAAAACCCATTGATGCTAAAAAAGAAAAAAAAATCGGAATAGAACATATTCACTTTTCAATTCCAACCCCTACTCCACATTAAATAGGATGGACTGTTTTCTTAGGGAAAAATAAGATTATTAGAAAGGTTAGTTAGAAGCACAAAAACCAATGTATAAAGGAGACTGTTCACTTAGCAGGGCTCCTCTGCTATGGAAGATTTTAACCAAGAGAAGAATGGTACAGTCAAATTCCAGAATAAGCTAGTCTGCACAGCATTTACTTTGGGTATAAAGAAAATGACATCACTACAGCACTGGGATCTGAAACAACTGTTTCATACAAAGCTGATTACAATGATCAGTTCATTCCAAATTGGTGGGAAAGGCTTTGCACTAATTCTGGGAATGTACAGCCATGGATGGCTCAAAGCGCATCACAGGAGTTCACACTGGCCTAGATTTTCTAAAATCTTGTTATGTAAAGAGGGTAAAATTGTAACTTGAGGGTAAGTATATTCTAAAGGAAAAACATGAGGTAAAAATACGGTATCTTGTCTATTAGAATATTGCTTTGGAAGAAAAAATGGATTTCATTATTACCATTCTGATTTGGGATTCTGTTATTCCTAGAAGTTGGCAGCATAAATTATAAGTAATTTATGAGTTAAAGGGTATTGATCATAGATATGATTTTGAAGAGGTGGCGAGAGGAACAGCTGTCATCTCAGTAGTGAGCCAAAGAAACCCCGCGTTTCCTGGAGTGGACGGCGTCCCCTGGGCCTTTGGCAGCTGCATCGTCCCACTCACATGGTCCTGTCTGCATTCTCAGACTTAGTGACATAAGCAGGGTGGCGACTCCCTCATCAGTCCATCAGTCGTCACTTCCAGGTGCACAGCGGGGCATTCGGAAGACAGGTGCGTCCACACTGAGAGTGCTCTGGGGCCACCCCCACAGAAACCTTGTCAGCAGTGTCAGCCATACCCATGAGGGCTGCTGCAGCTCCTTCACTCCCTCTTCTCCCTCCCTGCTGCCCACAGCAAGAGTTTTACAGGCCCACCACAGCATCAGTTGGAAATAGCAGAAGAGGGTGGGTGTGGTGGCTCACACCTGTAATCCCAGCACTTTGGGAGGACTAAGCAGGAGGATCATTCAAGGCCAGTCATTGGAGACCAGTCAGAGCAACATAGCAAGATCCCACCTCTACAAAAAAACTTCAAATAAATGGCAGAAGAAGGAAACTCAAACTAGTCACTTAGTCTCAGGGTTTAATGGGAAAGAATACTGAAGTTACTGTTTGGAAGAAAATAAACACATCTAAACGAAATCCTTTATCTCTCTTAACCAGTAGCATGAATAATTAAATGCATTTGTAATAATCTCCACTCGATACTGTTCACTTAAGTCAACGGTATGAGCCTAGCGAAAGCATTCCATTCTCTGGGAGTGACTAGAGCGGTATTCTTTGCGGAGATGGGATGTATTTTAAATGCTTATCAATTTGACTGCACAGTTACCCTGTGGAAGCGAAAGAAAAGAGACAGAAGAAAGATTTTCAGATTCCCTCATGATCAAAAAACATTCTCAATAAGCCATTTAATGCATATGTTTGACCGTATCGGTAGCAATACAAATGTTTTGATTGGGATATCGTTACCAGGAAGGCAAAGGTAATACTTCTCTAGAGAAACAGTGATGTTCCCTGCTAAACCACACTCCAAGGTTCAAGGGCACAAGCAGCCCCTTCAACCTGAATGCCAACATTTAATAGAGGCTGTGGGGCTACGAATGTCTTTGAGGCTTTTGAAGAAAAATCAAACGAACAGAAACGTAGGGGGCAGAAACTATCGGTACAAGTTTCTCCCGTGCCCTGGAGGGAGACATGTTCCTTGTGAAGGTACAGGGAGTTTGAAGGTTCTACTGCTACTCCTGGGGAAACTCACACCGGGAAGTCATGAACGTCTCTAGGAGGTTGTGTTCCAGGCAGAGAGGGACACAGACTGCTGACAAACGATCAAAAAATGCCAACACATCAGTACACTAGCCAAAAGTAACAATAGATTTTCAAACATTTAGTGGTAACCTGGACTTAGTGCTGTGCAAAAATTAAAAGACAGCCTCTGCCTACAGAGAAGCTGCAGGACACACAGGACACATCAGCAAAACCGACTGGTCTCAACTCCCTTTCCCCTCACTTGCCACATCTCCAGGGGTCTTGCTCATGAAGAGGGAAATTACAGGATGATGGCAGGTTGGTGCTGGAAAAAACCCTAAATTGTTTGGCTTGGCCCAACAACCTCATTTTGAAGATGAGGCCAGCTCAGAAATGGGTGGGTGACACAGCCAAAGACAGAGCTAATGTGAAGTCCCAGGAAAACCCCAGGTCCCACACTGCCAATCCCATGTTCCTTTAACTCTAAAGGGAAAAAAAGTTCTCCTCCATTTGAGCCTACAATATCCATGCCCTGGATGAGCAAGAGTCAAGAAACTCCCGATTTGGCCTCGACACTGCCTTTCGCCTCCTGCATGCTGGTTTCACTTCGGCTGCGGAGGCGCACGCACACTTCTGCTTTCATGCGAGAAACCACGCCCTTCGGAAAAGGGAGGGAGAAGATGCACCATCAGCCAGTCACTTGAGCCAAGGAAAAGAGACTGGAATATCATCTCCTACTGTCCTGGTGCTTCCCTTCCTGGAAAAGGTGCGATTGGGGTTTCAAAGTAAATCTCTCCAATCAGTCAGCTCAGACTAAGATAACCAGTGGATGTTACTTCCATGAAAGAAGAAGGCAAAATGTCAAGCCGTGGAGGCAGCCCAAGAAGACTGCAAACCAGCCGGAAGCGCCCTCTCCCTCCTTCCCCTTGCTCCGTCTTAATCACTGGGCAAGCTATGCGCACTGTTGCTACTTTTTTGGTATACCCTACCTGCTCCAATCCCAGTCTCCTCATTGTTTTCAATTTGTTTTGAATATAAGACCCTAACTGATCACAAAGAACTCATGTAAGGAGCCAGAATTCGTATGATTTCATACAGTCAAGTAATGAGTTTTTGGAGGTGGTATACACCATGTGAATTATTTAATCAAATTCAATTTTTCAGGTAAGTAAATGAAAGCTTCAGAGAGAGATGAAGAACTTAGGTATAAACAGAGCAGGGCCAGAGCCAAAGTCTCCTGACTGCCAGCACAATGTTCTTCTGGTGACCCTCTGTGCAACCCACAGACACAAGGCTACTACGGACATCAACCCTGGGATCAGAATCACACTGGCCTTGGATGTGCAATGGCCACAGCAACCTAACAACTTAAAGTCCTCCTCCATGAATGGCTAGTGAGACTCAGCAAGATAGGATGTGGGCTGCAGAAACAATAGGGGAGACATGAGCCTGGTTAAATATTCAGGGAAGAAAAAGAACCATGATAACCCAAAGAATGTTGAAAATAAAGCAGACTGTAAAAGCAGGGAAGAGAAAGAAAAGAGGGGAAGAAACACGTGCCATCAAGAAAGCAGGCGAAAAGAACAGCATCAGACCACAGCAAAGCTAGCTACTGGTCACGTGATACACAAGCTTTCGAGAGTCCAAAAAAAAAAAAATTCCTAAATCCTGTTACTTCCTTTAAAATGAAGTAACTTTCTCTAAAAGAAGGCATTCTGTGTTTAACCACGTTGGTGTACAGTTACACCAGACAGTCTTCAGACGTGTTTTCATAAAAGTGAATGCAACACAAGATAAATACAACTTCTACCCTAGCCAACGAAATGTGGATTTTGATACTTAATACATACTGGGTAGGGCAACCCCACCCTTGGCCGGCAACCGAGCATCTGCAGATGAATCTCGCATCCTCTTGCCAGAGCTGATCCCCTGGTTGCATGGCCCTGAGACCTCCCAAGAAGAACTGGGTGCCACAGGAAGAGATACTGCTGACTCAGGAGATGGCCACCTCCCATAGAGAGGCAGCCAAGTCAGGCATGCAACTGAGAAGCAGTATGTAGAAGTGGTGATTAAGTTTTAAACACTTAATAGACTGCAGCTCAGATTTAAGTGCTGTATGTTCTCTCTCATGTAGGGATGCTTCTAGAAATAGTCTTGAATGTGTGTGTAGTGGTGGGTACCTGTTTTTGTTCAACCTAAATTTCCCAACAAGATCGTTGTTACTAAAAATGTTTTTCTCCTTCAAAGAAAGGAATTACTATGAAAAAACTGGGTTGTAAAATCCATGTTGCTCACTCACAGAGGAGTCCCAGAATGACCAGTAAACTCACCCCAGGTTGGGGAGGAATGCAGAGACGGTGGGGATTATGGCCTACGTTGTTTATTGTCACATAAAAATGTAGCAACTGCTATTCTTTGGCTATGTTTCAAGTGGATACTTCTTAGTTCCCTCATGTTTAAGCTTTTAAGAAATGCTCAGCTATGCAATTTCCACGAAGTCAATCAATGATGAATTCAAAGCAGTAATGCAAGATGAGACATATTTGCTCTCAAGATGTCAGAAGAGGCCAAAATCACCTTATATCACCCTTAGGTTTATCTTCTACACCTGTTGGCCATATCCCACCTGCAGTCCCAAAGCAGCAATTACACAACTGGCATCTACATAGGTATTCATCTACTTGTTAGTAAATTATGCAAGGTAAAGGGATTTAGTCAAAAGTGGCAAATCCTAAATCAACAGAATTTTCACTTACATTGCAAGTGAAAGGGTGTAAAACAGAGAATCCGAATCACAGACAATTACTCATTCATTGATCTTCCCACACCATCTATCATTTCTACACGAAGAAACTTTGGCTCACTTCTTGGTGCCTGCCTAACCCTCCTGATTATTACAGTACTACTTTTGGTCATGCGCTACACATCAGACACCTCAACCGCCTTCTCTTCAGCGGCTCGTATCAGCCGAGATGTAAACTACGGTTGAATGGTCCGCTATTTTCATGCTAATGGCGCTTCCATATTTTTCATCTGCCTCTTCTTACACGTTGGCCGAGGTTTATACTATGGATCATTTACATTTCTAGAAGCCTGAAATATCAGCATTGTCCTCCTACTCACAACTATGGCAACAGCATTCAGAGGCTATGTGCTCACATGAGGCCAAGTATCATTCGGAGGCGCCACACTAATTACAAACCTACTATCAGCCATGCCATCTATTGGAACTGACCTTATGCAATGAATCTCTGAGGTGGATTCTTTCCTCTTACTGACCTTGTCTTTTGAAACTATGACTCCCCTCATGTCTAAGGTAAACTTTTCTCCTTATATCTAAGGTAAACCGTTTCATCCAGAAGGACATCTTCCATGGGTCCCCAACACTTGGCCCAGCCACTGAGCTCCCCAAGGAACACGCTAGATGCTTAAGTTCTAGCAGCCAGTGACTGTCTCCCACTACTAGGGCTATTAATAAGCCTTCTGGTTAGTCAGCTGCACAGACAGATTTAACTCTTCTTGTTTATCTTTTCAGCAGCAAAACACTCAAGAAATACAAATGTTATCCTATTATTGTCATCTAGGAATTCAGTCTTGCCATGGGAAAGCCAGACTAAAATGTCCACACAGGATAGATGTACTCCTCTGTTCAACAAGAGATAGATAACAAAGAGTTTGAGGAAACCAGAATGGATGAAAACCATTGAAAACCAGAACCACAGCAATGCAAACATCTCCCACATAGCCTGGCAAAGGCCCCTCCCCTGTCCCAAAGGCATTTTTTGCCTCATGCTGAAAGAATTATTCATTTTCCATGTCTTCTCATGGTGGCTTCTCTACTTCAGCCACCAGCTGTCATGACATCCTTTCTCCCTGGCTCCCTTCAGGTACTCACAACTCCTGTAACAATGGATCTGAGATCCAGAAGCCTGGACCGAAGATGGTCAGCTTTGGATGATTACAAAACAAAGCGAGGTCAAGGTCAGCAGATTCTAGACAAGACAATTTGATACTCATCCTTCATACCCTGTCACCCATAAGATTTTCATTTATTTAGTTCTCAGAAGTCAACATGGCATCTCAGCTGGACGTTCAGCTTCATTACTCACTTGCCCTATCTTTTCTAAGACAATTGTCCTAAGTTATTTAAAAGGAGGCAAAAATTGCCCGGTAAGACGATGAATGCAGCAAGGTAGAGGAGAAGTACAAAAGGAAAGATAGTCACTATCTCTCCTCCCCATGCACAAAAAGGTCTTGTAGCCCAATCCCTTCTGTAGATGGGCAAACTGAGGGGTCATGAGAGGACGCGACTCTTCCCAAGTCTCACCATCAATAGCAGAGTTGGACCAACCGAGGTTCCCCTGCTGAAAAGCAGGGCCTCAATCAAGGACCAGCTGAATCAACAAAAGGGAGTGGCTTCCTTGAGAACATGCTGGGCACAGAAACTATTGCCGCCCTCCCTTCTGTATACAGGTGCTTATGCATACCAGGAACATCCAAGAACAGAGGGGACACAAGATCTCCACAAAAGCGAGACAAAGTGCAAGGACACCAGAACACCAGACAGCTACAACTGTTCTTGGCCTCCGACGCATCAACAATTCAGTCTACCTCGACAGGTAAGAGGAATAAGCCACTGTCCTTTGAATATCCAGTAAGAGAAACAAACCACGAAATCCACAGAGCACTCTGCAGTCCGTCTAGCACTTTCCCATCGTTATTTTATTTCATCCTCACAGTAGTCCCACCTTGCAAGTAAAGAAACTGAGGACCAAAGAAGTCTTACCCAAAGTCACAGCTGCTAAACAATAAGGTGGGAAGCTGAGCCTACATCTTCCAACTCCATATTCAGCACCTTCTATTCTATCTCCACCCAATGGTATTCATGACAAAAAGCCAAATATAACAGTAGACCAAAGGGCCGACGGAACCACAGCCTCCAGCCAACTAAACAATGACTAAAATCCCAGCTGGAACCCAATACAGGCTCTGCCTCCCCAGGACTTCAGGACAGGATTCCACAGTGGGTTCAGACCAGCCCTCGACTGAGAGGCAAGCTCTTCGAGCTCCTACAGGAACTGTAGGTTCATCACACGCCCCACAACGGCATGGCTGGAGCTAGACCTGTCAAGCACACTCGGCTCTTGGTGACACAACGCAGCTGTGCAGGCGGTTCCCATCAAGGGAGCTGCAGACGTTCTGGACACTGTGCCACGGAACTGCAGGGAGGGACCGAGCTGCACAGGGAGCTGGCAAGCCCGACAGAACTTTCCCTACCACATCTGTACTTCTGCACCAACAAGGCACTTTCAAATCAGATCCCAAAGAGCTATGCAGATGCTGCCTTGCAAGGATAGACTAGAAACTGACAGTGGAGATTCCTTCTGGGGAGTGGGACCGAAGGAACTTCCAATTGAACTTTTACTATTGGCGTCATATTCCTTTCATAATATTTTTGAAAACTAGATCAAAATTCAGTGTAAAAGCCATAAGGATGATAGCTTACACCGGAAAGTGGTGAAGGCAAAAAAGAAACCAGACACCAGATGATGTAAACTAATCACACAAGAAAACTGTTTTCAACAAGAGCTTTAGAAACACTGAATTAAACCTAAGAACTTTATAAAATAGAACAAAGATTCCTATTTGCAAATTTTACAAAAATTTCCCTGGGCTGTAACAGAAGAAACTGAGCCATTTTTCAGGCAGGAAAAAAAAAAAAAAGTTTTTAGTACTTATCCTGTTAGGCATTTTCACATATTTTATCTCATTTAATCTCAATAATCATGGAATAAAAATAATATCCACAAGTGACAGACCAGGAAACTCAGACCAGGCACTCAGAGAAGCTAAGCAGCTTTCACACAGCTGCGGAGCTACCAACTCTAAAGTGTAAAGACAGACAGGGACAATCTTGGAATACAGACACATCCTTAAAAAGCTGCCACCACTGCTGGGCAAAGGCAACCTGCACCTACGAAAGAACCCAGACACGATGGCCAGGTCCTGACAGTCCTTTCTCGAGTGGGTCATATGCTGCCTATGGGGTACATGTGTACACAATGCCACTCCCCACGTTTGTGATGAAACTGACACGCCCTCCCCACTACAGACATTCTCACAAAGTGCTGATGGACCTGCACTAATCCACCCATTTTCCTCTCCCAGCCCCCAGTGCCACTGAAGCCTGCGTTTGAGAGAGGCCCGGCTGAGATGAGAACAGAGGTGCTACCCTGGAACCTGGCCACAAGGAAGCCTGATGTGTTTACAGTATGAGTTTGCCCACAGCTTCAAATTCATCACCATCGTGCTCTAACATCTAAGTCCTCACTTGCCTGACATAAGGAAGCACAATGTAAACATCCCAAGAGCCAATGATCATTAACATTGACTGAACTCTTTTAGAGCAGAAGGAACTATGGTAATTGCTTCCCAAGCACTCCACACTAGTTAATCCTCACAGCCACCACCCCTCACGTTAGATACTATTATCATTCCTATTTCATTTATGAGGAAGCTGAACTTCAGGGGTGGTTAAGTAACTTGCTAGAGGCCAAACTGTAAGGAGTACAACTTAAGCCTATGGGCCTATGACTCCTAAATCAGACTCACAGCCACCCTGCTTAGGCCTCTCATAAAATGTTAAATGGCCTTTTTTCCCTCAAGTATTCTGTCATTTCTTATTAAAGTTATGAAACAAAATGTCCTAACAGAAGAGGCAAAACTGTTACCCTGATGGGCTAGCCAGACAAACGGCATTATAAAATACTGGAAATAGGAACTTACAATCTGTAGTCAAGGCTAGAAAAGCCAATTTTAGCAATGCATACCCACAGATATGCCTGTTACAATCATTGACTACCTTGGAAGTTCAAGCCCTGGAGTTCTTGCTGGGTTTTGGATGGTCATGAATTACCCTTCAATTCCAGGCATCTTGAAAATGACATAGTGTCAGTGGGCTAGGCTCACTTCCCCTTCTTTAGCATCCTTGACCTCACTTATCCCCTGCCTGTTGAACATAACAACAGAAACTTTCCCACAAAGAAATCCTGAGGCTGAAATTCCCCCAACTCCAGAGGGGGGGAAAAAACAAAAAAAACTCGCTATGCCCTTTTCATTCAATAACTGGTTAGTCTTTGAAGTTTCAGGTATAATGTTGAATTCTAAGATGAATCATCGTTCCATACTAACAGCACAGCTAACTTTCCCTTCAGAGCAGGGATACACCAAAATAAGAACGATAGCCTTCTGCAGTAGTCATTACGGACCTCACTACATGACCAAGCTCAAATTAGTGACATTCCACAGCCCGGATGAAGTTTCACAAAGGGTAGCTGGAGTCCACAGGCAGTCTAGGTAGACCCAGCTATGTCTAAGCACCTCAAAGAGCAGCACAACTCCATTAGGGAAAAATCTCATTTTGCCCAAACATTGTAGACACTGTAATAAACAGACTCGTCATTTGTCATCCTTATTTAGAAATTAACATATGATCATGTTCCTAAGTCATTCCCCTAGGATCACCTTATAATGCTTTTCATTTGAAATAATTTATTTTCAAATCCAAGGAAGTCAGTACAATTACAATTACACATAATCCAGCACTGCCTAGGACCAGACAAAGGCAATAAACCAAATTCCAGTTACCTCCGTCAGCAAACAGTCTGCCCATAATTCTGTCATGCATTGAAGAGCATTTTCCCATTCCATCTGCTCAGCAAACTTTCATCTTCCGCACGGGCTCCTTTAACGTACTTCTAAAGCTGCTTCTGTTGCCAGTACAAACTGCTACACACTGACTCCGCAGTGACATTCTCCCAGAATGCCACTGGATCCCTCAGGGGCTCAGGGATACGAACTTGAAAGAAGTTGAAGGAGGACGTCCCCCTCTTCCCAGCCTCCTCTCTCAACAGAGCTTCCCTCCAAGAGACCTGCTTCAAAAGTCCAGACCCAGTGAAGTCACTCATGACCTCACAAACCTCCAGTGTAACTCTTTAAGAGCCAGAGAGCAAGCTGACAGCAGGCAGAAAAGGCGACTGTCTACGCTTATTTGGAGTGGTTGCCTGTTTAAGGGAAAGGAGACATTCGTCCAGCATCGTTCAAAACAAAGTAACTTCGGCACTGATTTGGTTTAACAGCACTGAAGTTTTTGGAACAACTATTTTTTAGACTGCAGTTTCCTACAGCACACACAGCCTGGTCCCAAAGAAATGACTGAAATAGATAACAAAATAGATTTAAGTCGTTTATATTATACACAATTCAGCTCTGTTAAATTCACACTTAATCTTATGTAACTTGTGTTTTTCTATTTTCATTTCTATTTTTGGTTTTTCTGCTCGTGGATGTGAAAATATGTATTCTCCTGTTGTCCAAAGCCTGCTTCAGACACGTAAGTGGCCAGGCGACACTCACAGCTGTCAGACACAGGCAACAACTGCCACAGAAGCATCCGAGAAACCAGGGATAGCAGGAGCTGAGAGCCACTGGAAGCTGTGGTCGCCAGACCTAACCAATGGATGGCAGAGTGTGTGTCAGTCCCTAACAGTGAAAGACCAGCCTCACTTCAGTCCCTTTTCCACGCTTTTCCTTGAGCTCCTGCTATTTTTGTTGGGATATGGGGATTATCAGGACCTGGAGATTTAAAAGACTCAAAATTATTTTCCAAACAGAAGTTTAGGGTGTGGTCTAAACAATTCCCAGCCCCACCCTGACCTACTACATTAGAATCTGCATTTTAACAAGAGGTCCACGTGGTTTCCATTCACGGGGAAGTTTGCAAAGCACTGGTCTACAATAGTGGTCCATGGAGCAAACCTGGAGTAGTAAAGCTACAGTGTTCTCAACCTTGATTGCACATTAGAATCAGACAGGGAGCTCCGTAAGCTTCTCATCTCTAGGCTTCACCGTCAGAGATTCTATATGTTAGAGTGGCCCCTGGACATGGATAGCTTTAAAAACTTCCCAGGTGATTCTGAAGTACAGCCTAAGTTGTCAAGCCCTTGCTACTCCCAGATGTGGGCCTCAGACTCACCGACATCACTTCTAAACAGAAGTGGATAAAAATTATACGCTCGAAGACCAGGTAATATGCCCTTTAAGAATGTTCTGGTTCACCAGAAAATGATTATACTTACCATGCAGTAATTTTATTCCTAAATATATACCCAGCCTAGAGAAGTTCTTCCACACGTGCCCAAAAGGCCACGTGAAGGCTCTGCACATCGCCACGCTGTCTGACATAACAAGACAGTCAAAATGCCCATAAATAGAAAAATGAAAAAAACAGGTTATAGTATGTTCACATAATGAATACTATACAGCAATTAAACCGACTGAACTAGGGCCGAGTCAAGGAGGAATTCCGAATACTGAGAAAAACGGACAATCTAGAAATACGGGTATGTCCTCAAAAAGCAGCCACCACTGCCGGGCAAAGGCAACCTGCACCCATGAAAGAACTGAAGACACAATGGCCAGTTTCACAAAAGGAAACAAGAGAGCATGTGTATGAAGTTGAAAAGCGTGTGAAACAACACTGCGTCACGATTACAGATGCACATCTCTAAAGGAATGATAAATATCAACAGCTCAATGAGGTTCACAGCTCATGGTTACTTCACTACCTAGGGAAGGAAACAGAGGAATGGAACCTGGTGGCATAAAGAGGAGAGTTCATCCAAAATGCTCTTATGTCCTAAGTGGGATGATGAGATCATAGGGGTTTATTATTGTGTACACTTTTTGGTATGCCTCAAATGTTACAGAAGCTTTAGAAAGCCAACTGCAGGCCGGGCGCGGTGGCTCAAGCCTGTAATCCCAGCACTTTGGGAGGCCGAGACGGGCGGATCATAAGGTCAGGAGATCGAGACCATCCTGGCTAACACGGTGAAACCCCGACTCTACTAAAAAAATACAAAAAAATAGCCGGGCGAGGTGGCGGGCGCCTGTAGTCCCAGCTACTCGGGAGGCTGAGGCAGGAGAATGGCGTAAACCCGGGAGGCGGAGCTTGCAGTGAACTGAGATCCGGCCACTGCACTCCAACTTGGGCGACAGAGCGAGACTCCGTCTCAAAAAAAAAAAAAAAAAAAAGAAAGCCAACTGCACCAAGGCTACGAGCTCTTTGAGTGTAGCAGCACCTGTTCAGTCTGGACGATTAACAGAACAGGAGGCAAAGAGGTTAACAATTCCCTTCACTCTCAAGTCCCCAAATCCAAGCAGCTGCTACTCCTTCTGCCATAGTTTAGCTCTGGCACGTCACCCTGCTCCATGCCACCCACAACCCTGTACACATAGCCAACTCATCCTTCACAGCCCACCTCAAAATGCAGCACCCCCACAAGGGCCTCCATGACATCCCACGATGCAAGCAGCCCCCACCTGGGAACCGTACAGCCTGGCTCTCTGCGCTCGGCACTAGAATCATTTCTGAAGTTATGTGACCTGCCTGTTTGGGAGACACCTTGATATCTACCACAGAGCAGCTGCTCATTAAGTTCTTCATTCAAAAAAACTGAGTGCCCAATATGTGCTTGCCACTATGCCAGGGGTTCTCCAAGTCCCAAAACGTAGAACTTGAGAAGACCACAGCCTAACAGAAGTATAGGCCTGTAGCTAAGTATAATACTTTTAATACTACGTGCTGAATCCTCAAACAGTTGCTAAATGAATGTCAACTATGAATAATGAACTTTTAGGATTGTTTCACAATCGTAACTATTCAATACATCTTATTTTCTCTATACTAAAGACTTTATAATATTACTCTTGACAAGAAAATACCCCCTTGTTTGCGTTGAGGTGGGCTTCTAAATAGAGTAATTACAAAGAAAATAAAAGAATCTATCATTAAACTTCCTCACAGTCAAAGAATTGAAGGCTCTCAGAATTATTATTACAGAAAAACAACATCTCAAATCGATTCGATTTTACCGAATACTAGGTGACTTTGAAGAGGTTTTAAAGATGACGTTTCAAGCACTGTTATTACTGTTAATAGCCAACATTTATTGAGTTCTCATGAAGTGCCAGTAAATGATTGAGAGAGAGAATTGACTAAAATTTGAACCAAACCACTCCGACTTAAGAACCCACACTCTTCACAACCAAACCATACTGTTTCCTAGGCAGGAAAATCAACCAACCTCTGCTGGTGTTGTTTGGATGGACTCTCTATCACCAACACACCAAAGACAACAGAAGAAATCATTTCCAGGTTCACAGCCAGGAGCACTCACTCTTACAAACCTCCGTCAGGAGAATCCACCTCTCCAAAAGCACAGTTACCTTTAACAGGCTCACTCCCGCTGAGAAGAGGGACTGGCTGGACTTTGCATTCTGCCTCTAAGCAACTTCCAGTAAATGCCTCTCAAACTTCAGCATGCTCATGGATCACCTGGGAATGTGTTAAAATGCAAATTTTGCTCCAGCGGGTCTAGGATGATGTCTGAGACACATTTCTAACCAGGCGCAGGTGATGTCTGTTAATCTGAGGCCCACACCTGGGAGCAGCAAGGGGTTGAGAACCTAGGCTGTACATCAGAATCACCTGGGAAGCTTTTAACGCGCTCCATGTCCAGGGGCCACTCTAACAAATACAATCTCTGACGGCAAAGCCTGGAGATGAGAAGCTTACAGAGCTCCCTGTCTGATTCTAATGAGCAATCAAGTTTGAGAACCACTGTACTACAGTTTTACTACTCCAGGTTTGCTCCATGGACCACTGTTGTAGACCAGTGCTTTGCAAACTTCCCCGTGAATGGAAACCACTTGGACCTCTTGTTAAAATGCAGATTCTAATGTAGCAGGTCAAGGTGGGGCCTGGGTCTCTGCAATTCTAATAAGCTCCCAAGTGAATGCTGTTGGGTGGCAAGATGGTGAGTAAAAACATCAGAAAATTGCAGGAGTTCAGTGTGTGATTCATAAGGCTTTCCTTTAATTTTAGATTCAGAGACCAGTAGAATACCTGCAAACAGAGCGTCAGGCACAAGCATAAGAAACAGCATATGAGGTATGGGGATAATGAAATGGAAGCATTTATCTAACATTACACAGGATACTTTAATATCAATCCTCATTAGCATTCATGAGACACATATTTACCTTCCTTTGCACCATGGCCACTGTCTGTCTCAAGTGCTAAAACATGAAGGCTCTGCTAACAGCTTCAGCCAATTCAATAGACAGACATACCTTGGATATATTGCTGGTTCAATTCCAGAATGCTGCAATAAAGCAAATAGCACAATAGAGCAAGTGATACAAATTTCTGGATTTTCTGGTGCCGATAAGAGTTAGGTTTACACTGTAGTTTCTCAGTGTGCAACAGCATTATGTCTAAAAACAACAGTGTACATACTTTCATTTAAAAACAAACTTTATTACTAATATCACAAATGCTAATGATCATCTGAGTATTCAGCAAGTCCTAATCTTTGCTGATGGAGGGACTTGCCTCAATGTTGATGGCTGGTGACTGATCAGGGTGGTGGTTGCAGAAGGTTGGGGTGGCTGTGGCAATTTCTGAAAACAAGACAAAAATGAAGTTTGCTGCATCAGTGGACTCTTTTCATAAAATATTTCTCTTTAGCCCGTGAGGCTACTTGATAGTCTTTTACCCACCACAGAACTTTTTTTTTTTTTTTCAAAATTAAAGTCAATCCTCTCAAACCCCACCACTGTTTTATTAACTAAGTTTATGAAATATTCCAAATCCTTTGTAGTCATCTCAATGAGGTGCACAGCATTTTCATCAAGAGTAGACTTCATCTCAAGAAACCATTTTCTTTATTCACCCATAAGAAGCAACTCTTCATTTATTAAAGTTGTATCACGACACTGCAGCAATTCAGTCACATCTTAAGGCTCCACTTCTCGTTCACTTGCTATTTCCACCATATATGCAGTTGCTTAATCTACTGGAAGTTTCGAACCACTCAGTCATTCATGAAGGTTGGAATCAACATCTTCCAAATTCCTATTCATGTTGCTATTCTGACCTCCTCCTCCCACAAATCACAAATGTTCTTAATGGCATCTAGAATGGTGACTCCTTTCCAGAAGGTTTTCAACTGACTTTGCCCAGATCCATCAGAGGAATCACTATCTATAGTGGCTACAGCTTTACACAATACATTCCTTCCAGAAAAGTTCAAAGTCAAAATTACTCCTTGATCCACGGCTTGCAGAATGGATATTGTGTAGGCAGGCAAGAGAACAGCATCAGTGTTCCTGTACAGCTCCATCAGAGCTCCCGGGTGACCAGGCATCTTGTCAATGAGTAGCAGTAGTATTTTGAAAGAAATCTTTTTTCCGTTTTTCCCCCTAAGCAGTAGGTCTTAACAGTGGGCTTAAAATAGTCGGTAAAGCATGCTGTCAGCAGATGTGCTGTTATCTAGCCTTTGTAGTTCCATTTCTAGAGCACAGGTACAGTATATATATATATATATATATTTTTGAGATGGAGTTTTGCTCTTGCTGTCCAGGCTGGAGTGCAATGGCACCATCTCGGCTCACCGCAACCTCCCCCTCCTGGGTTCTAGTGATTCTCCTGCCTCAGCCTCCCGAGTAGCTGGGATTACAGGCACCCACCACCATGCCCAGCTAATTTTTGTATTTTTAGTAGAGAAGGGGTTTCACCATGTTGGTCAGGCTGGTCTACCAACCTTAGGTGATCTGCCCGCCTCGGCCTCCCAAAGTGCTGGGATTACAGCTGTTAGCCACCACGCCAGGCCACAGTAGATTTAAGTGTAATTCTGAAGGGCCGTGGGATTTTCAGAATGGAAAATGAACACTAACTTCAACTTAGTGTCACCAGCTGTATTAGCTCCCAACAAGGGTCAGCTTGTCTTTTCAAGCTTTAAGAAAAGGCAATGCCACGTACTCTGTAGCTAAGAAAGTCCTAGATAGCATCTTTTTCCAATAGACGGCTATTTGGTTTACTGTAGCTCCCTCTATCAATTATCCCAGCTAGATCTGGATAACTCGCTGCAGCTTCTACATCAGCACCTGCTGCTTCGCCTAGTACTTTTATGTTATGGAGATGGCTTGTTTCCTTAAACCTCATAAACCAATCTCTGCTGGCTTCCAGCTTTCTGGCTGCAGTTCCCTCACCTCTCAGCTTTCAGAGAACTGAAGAGAGTTAGAGCCTTGCTCTGGCTTCAGCTTAAGGAGACATTGTGACTGATTTGATCTTCTATCCAGACCATTAAAACTTTCTCTATCCAGAAATAAGGCGTTTCTCTTTCTTATTATTCATGGGTTCAATGAAGTAGCACTTTTAATTTCCTTCAGGAACTTTGCATTCACAACTCGGCTGATTGGTGCAAGGGGTCTAGCTTTCAGTGTATTTTGGCTTTCAACATGCCTTCCTTACCAAGTTTAATCCTTTCTAGAATTTTATTTAAAGTGAGAGACGTGAAACTCTTCCTTTCATTTGAACATTTAGAGGCATTGCAGGGTTATTAACTGTCCTAATCTCAATATTGTGTGTCTCAGGGAAAAGGCCCGAGGAGAGGGAGAGGGGGGTGGGAACAGTTGGTTTTATGGAGCAATCAGAACACACAAAACTAACTGATAAGGTTTGCCATGTTATATGGGCATGGTTTGTGGTGCTCCAAAACGATGACAATAGTAACATCAAAGATCTCTGACCACAGGTCACCATAACAGATTTAACAGTAACGAAACAGCCCAAAATACTGAGATAATTACTAAAATGTGACACAGAGACACAAAGTGAGCACCTGTTATCAGAAAAAATGGCACCAACAGACTTGTGTGAGGCAGTGCTGCCACAAATCTGTAATGTGAATTAAAAAACAAAACAAAACAGAGTATCTTCAAAGAGCAATAAAGCTAAGTGCAATAAAATGAGGTTTGCCTGTAGCTCTGTATTTCAGTTTACAGCAAGCTTATAAAGTGAAAAACAAGATTAAAGTACTGTAAACCAGCCCCTTTGGAGTTCAGGCAAATTTGTACTCCTGTGTAAAACACCTTCAGCAAACGATTTACTCAGGAAAGTCGGTGTCTTTTTTTCCTCCCCAAACCAAGGCTCGATGGATAACATCCAGTGTTGCAAATATGGTGCTAAGAGACCTCTGCTAACATGAATATCGCTTCCTTTAAAAGTTAAATAGCGTACTGATACAGGAATAAAAATATTGCTGTATCATCTTGATCAATTAAAGTATTAACTACCATTCCAGTTTTTATTTAGACCTATGATTCTTCTTGTAATCACTCATACCTCCAATGTCCATTATCATTTGATGCCATTCTTTGATCAAAGCTCATCCAAGTAACAGGCGCCCCACCACGCTCTTCACACCAATAGCCACCAATATCCAGGGAATGACTTCGGTTTGTTTTAAGGTTTAAACCACAGAATTAGAATGTCTCCAGGAATAGCTATTTCAAATCCAGGACCATTTCCTGAGGTCATCGCTAATTTATAAAAGAGGGACCAAACACGGAGGGCACAAGAACAATAGGGTGAGGGCTGTCTGAAGGGCACTGAAAGAACAACCAAGGACCCACGGTGCACTTAGCTTCCATCCTGGGCTCCCTGACAATCGACCCACTGTTGGAGAAGAGACAAAGCACAGAAGAGCTGCCAGGAAACTGACCTTACAGGGCACATTTTCTACAGAGATGGCATTAGAAGGACACATAAGTAAAACCTAAGTGTTCTTGTGTGAGCCCCTCACAGTCCCACCCTCAGCCCACTCCTCACCCTTGAGAGCTTTCTCATGCCCACAGCTGCAAGTGTCACGTCTACAAGGGTGACTCCAAAGTCTCTCCAGTGACCTTCAGTCCCATATTCCCACCAGCCCTACACAAGTAACCCTCTCTGTCCTCCAATTCGACCTCTTTATATCTGATCCCACTAGGTGTCCTCCTACCAACCTTGCTGCTTCCCCCAACTCCGGTGGAGGGCTTCTTGCTCCAGCCAGTCACCCATGCTTGAACTCTCACAATCATTTTGACTCAGCCCCACGTGTCCTAGAGTCAAACATTCATCAAATCCTTGCATCTTTCTTTTTACCAGGCTATTTCTTATCTATTTTCTTATTGTTCCCTAGACTCTTAGACTACCACAAAACCCATAATAGGTTTAAACTAAATATCCACAAACTAGAACTTAGCAAAGTCTTACCACAAAACTGTAAATTGGTTGATAAGGCTATTTCCATCTTGCCAATAAGCAATCAGAAGTTCCACGAATGAAAAGACCTGCCCGAGATCAAGCTGCCAAGAAAGAGGATGGCTTCGCCTCCTGTCTTCTGTGTCAACTCTCCAGGTCTATTCCACCTACCACAGTGCACTGCGCTTCACAGAAAGAAAGTAATTTCTCAGGAAGTCCTGTAGTAAGTGTCTGGTGCAGGACTTCTGTCCATGGTCAAGTGGCAGGATAACTTTTCTTTGGGTTACTACTGTCGTTGGTATTCATTTGTATTTAATGAGCTCCTACTGTGTACCAGACATCGTTAGGCCACTTGACTTTCTTTTCTTCATTTTTGTTCCATCTGATTAATCTCATTTGCTCCTCCTTCCTTTACAACATAGGTATTATTAATTTCATTTTACACTTGGAAAGGGTCTCGGATTTTATGTATTTATTCATAAATACACACCTAGAAAGTGAAACAATTCAAAACCAGGAATAACTGGCTCTGAGACCTAGAAGAGCCCCTAACCCACATCATTGATCAGGAACTCCTTTGTGGTTTAAAAAAAAAAAAAATCAAATCACCATTATACTACTTTGGAAAGAAGCCAGAGAGAGAAAAATGAGAACCTCTTTTTTGACCGAACAAATTTAAAATGTAGAAGAAAAGGATTAAAGAGATTACTGGAGCAACAGCAACCAGCTCATGAAGCCACGAGGCAGCGGAGCTTCCCACCATGAATGGCAGAAGAGAAGCCGGGAGCTCCGTGGGCAGCCAGATCTCTCCAATTTCACAACATCAAAATGCTGTTCTCTGTCACCAGCTTCACTAATGTCACATTATTTTTAATTTATTCTTTTATATTTATATATTATATTAAAGTGGCTTCAAGTTTAAACTGGGATGCTAAAACAATTTTTCAAATCGCATTTCAACAAATTTCTACTTCTTCTTTCACATGAATGCTTCCTAAGTGGACAAACAATATGGATAGAGAAAAACTGAGGAAGAAAGAGAATAATTTCAAAACACTGCATTCCATTTGAGAAAGGGGAGAAAAAAATAACAGCAAGGCAAAAAAGTCCCCACAAATATTAAATTCAGAGCTGAAGACAGACTGAAGTGCTTCCCTCAGGCAGATCAGCTGCACGCAGATGTAATTCACCTGTTCCGCCGTACCGTTGGTATCCTGAGCAAGATCTGAAAGGAAAACTAGGAAGCTAAGATATAAAATAGATCTATCACACTACAAAGGTTATCTCAAAAATCAGCTTCATATATTTCAGGGAACCAAAAAAAACACGTTTCTGCCATGTCACTGTATTTGCTATTTCTTTTTCTCCTGTCCAAACCCAAGCTCAATGGAAATGGACAATATTCAGCTCTGTTGATGGTCACAGTGACAACATTTGTGCCTTAAGAACTTACTGATTGGAGTTGTGGTCATCTGCTGATAAGCCTGCGAGCGAGAAGCACCCAGACACAAAGGAACCCATTGAAACGGGTGTAACTGTAAGTCTCTAATTATCCTTTCTAATTTTGGAGCCATGTGACAGGACTTCACACAGCACCACTGACCCCTGGTCAGCCTGAGTGCCATGTAGCTGGACCACACAGGGAGGGGATGCTTCTCTTTGCTTCTTCATTAAAATACTGTGTTCCATGCGTAGGGTGAGCTGTTTCTGGCTGACATGTGGCTCACTGATCAACAGGCAGGCAGAGCACCTGGGAGAGTGTATTAGGCTGGTGCAAAAGTAATTGCAGTTTGCCATTGAAAGTAATGACAAAAACTTTAATTACATTTGTGGTAACCTAATAGTCCGTCCAGATTTATTCCAGGATTTTAAGAGGCTTTTTCACCTTACACAGAGTGAGCTGCTTGATGTCACAAAGGTATTTAATACTTTTAAGGACAAATAGACAGGCACTCAAAAAAAAAAAAAAAAAAAGTCTTTCCCAACTGGATACTAGAATATTATAGATTTGGAATATTTTCTTCTTTGACTTGAGTAGAGAGAGTAACAGGGATGAACAATGTCCCTCTGGCCACCAAAGGATGGCTGAGCCCAAGCCTGGAAGGCATTTCTGAGGGAAAGAACTAAGTGCTACAACACCCCAGTCAGCTTTCCCCACCTCTCTCACCTTTCTTTAAAAGAGCAATTCAGCTGAGAACAATGTCATCCTGTGTTCAGAAAAAATCACCGTCCAATACTGCCACTGAAATAATCTTTAATGACAAAGTAAAGACAGATGTTGAAACAGAAAAGGATTTAAAAGGAAATCTAGGCAATACCAAAGCAAATACATTTTTGTTTTGTTGAAGATATCTGGTCTTGTTCTAGATCTACCATGAAATCATTATCACTTGGCCCAGTTCAGCACAGTCCAGGAAGAGCACGGGCTCTGGAGGCCGACTGCCTGTATTCGAGGGCTAAGC
The DNA here is from genome assembly GCF_047675955.1 of Chlorocebus sabaeus. Classification (NCBI taxonomy): domain Eukaryota; kingdom Metazoa; phylum Chordata; class Mammalia; order Primates; family Cercopithecidae; genus Chlorocebus; species Chlorocebus sabaeus. Next base: position 18,352,790 of record NC_132911.1, read on the forward strand.
ATGCCACTCACCATCTGTGTGACCTTGAGCAACTTACTCAGCCTCTCTGCACACCTTGGTTTCCTTATTTGGAAAATTAGAACACTAATAGTTCCTTTCTTCCTCCTAGCTCATGATGAGAACCAAACATCACGTGTTTACTAAATAAATAAAACCTATAGGCTACATATGACACACAATTATATTCAGAGACTAGCTAAAGTAATAATATTTTTTACAAGCTAATGACTAACACTTTATACATTAAAATCAATACTTGATTTCCTTGGTTCACGTCTACCAAATATCAAGGAGGCGTGACCAGGGGAGAATTCATTAGTCTTATTCCTTGTCTTTTGTGCCTTCCTCAGAGCTCACTTTATCCAATGTGCTCAGACCCCCACCTCTAGCAAGGAAGCAGGAGAGGCAGGTGAACACAGATGGCATGGAGGCATGGAGGCATGGGCACTGCTTTTACTTATCACTTTTCTTTTGTAAACATATTAATACAATCGAAATTTTTTTTGCCTTTAATTCTAACACTTGGGCCCTCAGTGCTTGGCTAAAGGACAGGCTTCATACCTCAATGTCCACTTCCTTACCTCAGCAGGGGGATATTTTAACATAGATGAAATTTTAAAAGGCCAGCTCACTGATTGCTTTAAAAATATGTGGAAGCATGTTTACTATTGACCTGGTAAATTTTCCCTCAAATTGAACGCATACACTGCCACGACTACCACCAACAAGCAGCTCTACATTGAGAACTTAGTTTCTTGAAAACAGATCATCTCAGACTTCCGGCTTTATCGACACATGGCATGAGAGAAATCAGATCAAAAGAAGAATAATAATATGAGAGAACCAACACCTAGCACAGTGAATGAATCTGGCCTAGGAGTCAGACAACTTGAATTCTAGTATAGTATCTGTCACAAGACAGCCACGTGGCTTTGGGTAATATATCCCATCAAACTGGAATACAGATTCTATATTATTTTAAAAACTTTTTTAAAAAAGCTATCTGAGGCCCATTCAAGTAGAAAAACATCCTAATTCTCTAACCCAGAATACTAACACAATTCTTTTGTGGTTGCAGCTTCTCCAAATCACTAAGGAAGGCAGAAGGGGGTAAAGAAAAACATGAGTTTTCCAGTTTCCTTAAAATTTCTTAGGATCATTAAACCTGCCCTACCTTTTAACCTTGAATAGAGGCATACATCAGAAAATAAAGCTTCCTCCACCTATAACCACTTATTATCATATGCCAACCTCAAATAACACAAAATGGGGGGGTCCCGCCAAGCTTGTCTGTCCAAGCCACTGGCAGTGCTCAGCGCACGGTAGGATGACCACCGTCAGGAATTGTACAGGAGGAGTGCCCGGGCTCGGGCAGAGGTGAGCTGGCACGTCTCCAAGGTGCTTGTCACTCAGCACTAGAATGTGGTCCTTTACTACTAGACAAGATCTCCTGGTTTGACAATAAAGGGACACAGCTGAAACTTTATCTCAACACGGCCTGAAGGATACCACTGTTTAAATCTGAGATGCTAAAACACTATAACCTACTCCAATACTCTCTCCCAACTATTTAACTCTGTCCATCCTCGTGACTGGCACCCATGCTGGCCCAAACGATGACAACCTCCCGTTCTAAGTGCACAAGCCGCACATTTAACAAATCTTTCACCCAATTCCTTCACTGATGTTCATCTCTTGGCTTCACTTACAACCCCTCCCTGTGGCTTCTGCAGTGAAGCCTCTCGGCCCAAAACTGTTCAGTTCCCCAAACCATGTTTGGTCTGTAATATAAACAACTTCCACTCACCCTAGAAAACTGAGTTGGGATTTCCATGAAATTATCTGCAAACCTTTCCTACAGCATTTTATCACAATTTGCAGTCCTCAGAGATGATGGTGAAAGGGGAGGACTAAGGTGGCACCCTCCGCCGAGGAGCACCCCCTTGCAGGGACACCGTTTTCAGGGATGCTTCCTCTCCAGGACTCTTCCGCTGACAGACATTCTCATCTCAGAGATACAGGAAGTCTAGATGTGGACTAATCAGGCAACCAGTTCATATGCACACATTTACCCAGGCTCTGCTTTGTACCATGTCCTGTGTGAAGTGCTTTAGTCTCTATTAACCCTTTAAATCTCACGGCCTCACAACACACTGGATCATTAACCCCATTTCGTAAATAAATAAATCAACTTTCAGAGAAAATAAGTGACTTGCCCAAGTAATTCAGACCAAAATCTTGTGGTTTTGACACCTTGTTCTTTTTATTCTCACTGTGACCCAATGAGACAACCGATATCCACAATCCATTTTCACAAGGAAATGCATCGCTACAGTGTCACAAGGTGCCAATCCTGAATTTGCTCATCCAATGAACTATTAACCTTCAAACTGGTTATAGAAAATGCTCAGCACAGGACGGACTGCCCAAAAAGAGAGGTGCAGTGAAAACCTGTATTATTAGCTTTTTTTAAAAAAAACAAAAAGCACTGGTATTATTTCATACAGCTTTAAACAGTTTTAAAATAGTTGATCACCATTTAACACCCCCCACCAGCTCCATACAAACACACACACACATACACACACACACACACAAATATATCAAAACAAAATTCATAAAATTGTCACAGGTAGATAACCTGAAGATGACGAGCATGAAGAAATGAAATGCTGGGTAATCTATAAATAGATGTGGAATCCCCAGATGACACGCAAGGTGCATACAACGTACAAAATGTATCATTTTATCTCCCAGATAGACTAAAATCCTAAAGTAGAGAGAGAAAATAAATACGCAGCCTAGACCAAGATATCAGCTCTCTCAAGCATCTGTCTAATTGGATCCTTCCTTCAACATGTCTGGAACAGGAGGACAGAATAGGACCTCTCAGAGCAAAGGACTGGAAGAGACTTTGCTGACTGCATAGTCCACCACTTTAGTTTCCAATGAAGGAATCTCTGAGCTAATCAAATAACCTTCTTGAAGTCATCAACCACCCTCAGTGCCAAACTAAAGCTACGACCTCTCAGTGTTCTTTTCACAGCACCACGTCAATGCCATTGTCGGAGCTGATACCTCACTCATCATCCCCAAATATTTGTTTGGTATCCAATTTATAGTCATCCAGGAAATACCACAGACTAAAATGATCACAGTTTGCCAATTTGACAAACCACTAAGGTGTGTCCTTCCTGCCCTAAAACTCAAATTACTTTTTATTCACATCATTGGCTTATATCCACAGAAATTGGCCAAATGATTTAAAAATATATTCCACACTCAGATTTCCCAAAGAAGAAATCCTACAAAAACCACCAGTATGAAATGTATGAGAATGGGACAAGTACCTTCCCCAGAAAGCAATCTCCGGGGTGCCTTTCGTGTAGATGGAGTCGTTGGCATCATTCAGCCCATTGGTGACCCCACTAGAATAGCCCATCATGATTCCACCATCTGCTGACACACTCAGGATATCCTGATGTCCTCCCCCTGATGTCCTCTCCAAGAACTGACCACCTTCTTTAATGCGCTGTTGTATCATTGGAGTGAGGGGCATTTCAAAGCTAAAATAGCTATCAGGCTCTGAGTATAATGTCTCCAGGGACTCCGCACTGTAGTATAAAGAAGTGTTGTCCAAAATGGTTTCAAACTGGGAGCTGTACACATCAGTGGAGTCCTCCGTATATCCAGGCCCGAGGATGTCTTCATCTTCCCCCTTAACGTGCTCCTCTTGTTCAGTGATCCTGGAAAGTAAATAAGAGTGAGGAATTTCAAGATTAGGTTAATGTCTTTATTTTTCCCCCTTCAATCATATAAAAAGGACAACATTCTGAAGATCTAACTCTTCTATTCATTGACTTATATCTTAACATATTTGGGAAGGAAGCTATGAAACATAATCAGGTTGAAAAATTCTCACCATATATGTGGCTAGGACACTATAAATAATTTAATAAAGTTTCAAACTAGCTTCCTAATATGTGAATACATCTGGTCCAATGAATATGTGAATAAAATACTCAATTCTCATTTTAGCCAACTACACCGTGCACATTCAGATTATTTGCAACTACCAGCATTCCTAATTATAACAGAATCAGATAAATATATCATGTAAACTTGATACGGCAAAATTTCAGTAAAAATACACCAAACTTTCATCAGTTGATTAATACTTTCTGATTTAAATAAGGCCAAATGCTCTCAAGCAGATGACTATATCAGAAGCCAAGAGCTGCCCCCTGCTGACAACAGAGCAGCACTGCAGAGAGATTTCAGGTCCAAAGTTAGATAGCCAAGGAGCAGCCTAACAAAAGCCAACAGAAGCCAAGGGTAACCAAAGCCTTGAGATACTAGAAACAGCTCAAAAGTCAATATACAGGCTGGGGCATTCACTTCGGCACACAAATGTGAACAATTAATATGCAGCATGTTCTTCAAATATTAAAAATGAACATTAGGATAACTAAGTAAAAAAACTTGGGAGATAGATAACTAGGAAGAGCAAGAGGTCAAGAGTTCGACAAACCGGAAGCTGAACTTTGGCTGTCTCAATTACTAGCTATATCACTTGAAGCAACTTTACTTAACCTCTCTGAGCCTCAGATTCCTACAAATAGGAATAAAATAGAAATAGGAATTATCTATTAAGCATCTCATAAGTCATCCACATTCCCAGATATTACTAGAATCCACATTCAACATTGCAATTGGTTTGTTGTTTTCAAATACTGAAGGTCAGCCATGGACCAAATGCTATGTTCTTAATGGCTTCCCACTGCACTTGGCATAAACTGGACCATTCCTAAGATGATGCTCCTCCCCACCTCTCCACACTCACTGCACCCCATTCTCCCCTGCTCTTTTTTTTTGAGATGCAGTCTAACTCTGTCACCCAGGCTGGGGTACATTGGTGCAATCTCAGCTCACTGCAGCTTCCATCTCCCAGGTTCAAGTGACTCTCCTGCCTCAGCCTCTCAAGTAGCTGGGATTACAGGCACATAACACAACGCCTGGCTAATTTTTGTATTTTTAGCAGAGACGGGGTTTCACCATGTTGGCCAGGCTGGTCTCGAACTCCCAACCTCGGGTGATCCACCTGCCTCGGCCTGCGAAAGTGCTGGGATTACAGGTGTGAGCCCCCATGCCCAGCCTCCCCTGCTCTTCAGGCATCAGCCACACAGGTTGAGTTTCAAAACTTCAAGCCTGGCACAGGCCTTGGCTTCACACATCTGCAGGAAACACACACTAGTCAGGGAGCTCAGCAGCCTCCTATGCACATGCTGTTCCCTCTGCCTGGAATATTCTTCCTACCCCTTCTCTGCCTGGCAAACTCATTCCTTCCTCACGTTTCAGTTTAATTTCCATTTCCACAGAAAAGCTTTGTCCAAGCCATCAACTGAACTGGCCTCTCCCCTCCATCCAAATTATTCTTTCTCGTAGGTCTCTGTTCTTTTCCTTCACAGAACCTAGCACACTTTGTGATCCTATACCTATTAGCATGTTTATGCGATCAATGTTTATCTTCAGCGATAAATTCCATGAGGACAGTAACCGTGAGCCGCATCTATTTTGAACATTCTTTCATGCCCAGCATCTTGCAGTGTCAGGACATAGGAGACAACCGAAAAATATTTGTGGGAAGGAAAAAAAGAATGAATTATTAATCTGAACAACAGTAAAAGTATATATTCCAGTGGGAATATAAACACTGGGCCACATGCCACATACCAAGGCCGCTTTGGAGGGAAGTCTGGAGAGCTGATGGGTTGGGGAGGGGAGTGGGAAGGATCCTGCCAGCGATCCCAAAGGAGCAACACTCTCAATGGGTTTGTTAACTGCAGAGTAAAAGGCATTTCCTTACACCGAACAAGAAAACAAGAAACAACCCTCGGCTTTGACACAGATGCTCTCCTGTATAAACTATCAAACATGGTGTCATGAGGACTGACAGAAGAAAAGATGGTACCAATTAGAGGTACAGTGCATAACAAATGACTACGATCGAAGGGAGTGGAGAAAGATGGGTCATGTCTGCCATTTATCCAGAGTCTAAGCTAGTGTAGATGTCAGAAATGCAGAGGAAGACCAGGAAATACCACATGACGCCAAGTTTCACTCATAAAGGCCATAAATCTCATAAGTGGGAGTTAAACAATGAGAACATACGGGCACAGGGAGGAGAGTATCACCCACTGGGCCCTGTCAGGGGGGTGGGGGGCAAGGGGAGGGATAGCATTAGGAGAAATACCTAATGTAGGTGATGGGTTGATGGGTGCAGCAAACCACCACAGCACGTGTATACCTATGTAACAAACCTGCACGTTCTGCACATGTAGCCCAGAACTTAAAGTATAATTAAAAAAATAATAATAAAAGCCATAAATCAAAATATATGCTACTTGTGAGAAGAAGAAATTCCCATGTGAATACCAGGGATAAACTGAATTATAAAATCCACTTCTGAATCCCTGAGATGTCATTTCTAAACATAGGAAGTGGCCAGCACAGTGGCTCACGCCTGTAATCCCACCATTTAGGGAGGCCAAGGTGGGAGGATCATTTCATCCCAGGAGTTCGAAACAGCCTGGGCAACACAGTGGGACCCCATCTCTACAAAGAAGACAACAGTTGGCCAGGCGTGGAGGTGCACATCTGTACTCCCAGCTACTCAGAGGGCTGAGATGGGAGGATCTCTTGAGCCTGGAAGGTCAAGGCTGCAGTGAGCCATAATCACCACCGTACTCCAGCCAACAGAACGAGACCCTGTCTCTGTATAAATAAACAAACAAACACACACAGGAAATTGAGTGGGCCCAGAACCTCTGTATACATACATGTATGTAGGCTGGACTGAAGGCATTGGTGTTATACCCAGAAGAAATGCCAAGGTTGGAAGTACCGGCTACATAGGCTGTGTCAAAAGAGTCCAAACCTTTTTATATTACTAAAGATTACGGTGGGCTATGTTAGTTACCTTGATGTTGGAAAACTTGAAATCTGTCAAATGTTAAGAAAATGTCAGAAAAGAATTCATAGTGTAGTGTTCACAGTCTGTTCAGAACTCTGTTTCCCTGGTCCATGCCTAATGGATGACTTTATAACGAGATCACTTTAATATTTGAGAAGCTTAGGAGGAATCTTAGCTTAGAAGGACCTAGCTTATAGTAGCTCCTCTTACATTCTATGATAACAAGGACCCAATGTTTTGTGACTGAGTTCTCCTATCAGGCACAGGATAACGGTTTTCTATGATAAGTACCAGGCATCTCAGACAGCTACTCTGGGAGCTCACCTTTCCTTGTCTCTCTCTGGTTCAGGTGTCTTCTCAAGACGCTGTTTGTTTTCCTTTAGGAAGACTTCATCCTCTCCACTCTCATCAAGACGCACAGGGGAAAATGTCCCCGAGCTAGTGCCAGGCCTCTCTGAAGGAGCTTTCCAGGACTCATCCCAAACATGGTCAGTTAAACGACTTGAATTACACAAACCAGCTGATGAGATGAGACGGCATGGCACTTTGGAAAACTCTTTGCTTTCAGGAGAGGCTGTTCTTTGCAGTGATGTCTCAAAATCTACAGGATTCTGGGTCTCTCTCTTATCTCCTCCTGTCCACAGTATCTCCACTCCTTGAAATTCCACATGTTTGACCCGGCCTGGGCGTCCCATGGAGCTGCTTTGATCACATCCCCCTGGGTGCTCTCTCCCAAGAGCAGACCTCTGCTCTTTTAAGAAACCAACACTGCTTGCCGAGTGGCAGGTCACTGCTGAGCTCCCGAGGGAGGCCACGGGACAAGATGGCTCCTGCACACAGACAGCCCCCTTCCTCCCATTATTCATTATCTGGGAAAGCTCTGCCTGAGTGTCTCCAGTTAACAGCGCGGTCAGATCCTTCTGGATGCTTAAATAAAAACTTTCCTCCGTCGTTACTTCAGCTGAAAGAGGTATTTCTGGTGCTTTTTTTTGGCCAGCAGGGAGCAGTTTGTTGACTCTCTGTGTTTTACGACTGGCAGTGTCCAGCTCTTTTTCCACCTGCTGAACTGAAAAACTAGAAACAGCATCTTGGTCCAGTACCTTTGTAGCCTGTAATGTTCCGGAAATGATTCTGGCTTCTGTGGCTTTCAGAGCTGAAATTAAAGAGTCAATGGGCTGTAAACTTTGTTCCTTGAGGTGACTTTGAGAGGGGGCCTCTCTGACATCTTTTGGTCCTTCTGTAACACTGTCGAGCCCAGAGTGGCAGCCAGTAAGAGGCTGGACACCATGCTGCTCTTGCGGGTGGCATGGCAGAGTCTCACCATCAAACTCCAGAGAAGCCCTTAGGCCATCTCCACCTTCCTCCATGGTCCCATACTCTGGAAATTCATTTGTGACATTTGGTGGGAGTAAAGTGCTTCCTCCATGATCACCTGTGAAAAGAACACAATGGACGCATGATTTGTTGTAGAAAGACAGGGCCCAGGAGGTAACGATGCATATTCACACAGATTAGGCACTCAGTAACACTTATTCACTTGATTACTGCATTGTATCTGTCCTCCCACCACCCTGTAACACATACTTCTCATGACACTGCAGTGACCCCTTCTACTCAGCCTACATGAGTATAACCACAAAACTTTCAGCATAGAGGACAGTCTAATGACACCTGCCATATTTAACTTTGCTTCTGGTGTCCCATATGTGAGGATTCAGTAACTCAGTTGCTTCATTTGCAAAAAGGGATTACAATAAGGATATGTACCACCTTCCAAATACCACTCATAAAACAGCAACTAAAATATTTACATTGGGCATAGCACTAAAGAGCCCTATGACCCAGCCAGCAATATCTGTGCAGTGCAATCTATTAGACAGCCTCTGCAAAACACTTAGCATCTGTTTACACTCAGTCAGTATTTTTTTCTGCCAGAAGTCTGCCCTTCATTGTTGGGTTTCTGTGGAGGGAAAAAAATGCTTTCAAAACATCCCTGAAAAATAAGAATGAAGCCAACATGGAATGAGAAACTTACTGCGTTGATCAAGATTTCCAGGATCCCAACTACAGAAAATGCATTGTTCTCATTTCATTTATTTTCTCAATTGACAATAGTTTGTTTATATATATACACACGTATGTTTATATATATAAAGTTTATATATATATTATACAACATGAGTGTATATGTATGCATTTAATATATGCATACACTTGTAGAGTAGCTAAATCAAGCTAATTAACAACATACTTTACCTCAAATTTTTGGTGTGTAGTGAAAACATATGAAACCTACTTACTCTTCTAGCAATTTTCAAGTTTACAATACATTGTTATTAACTATAGTCACCATGTTCTACAACAGACCTCCTGAATTTATTCCTCCTATCTAGATACAATTTTGTATCCTTTGACCAACACCTCCCCAATCCCACCACCTGCCAGTCGCTGGTAACTATCATTCTAGTTTCTGCTTCCAAGAGGTCAACATTTTAGATTCTACATATTAGTAAGATCACCTGCATAAAATTTTAGTGGCATCTTATGAAGAACCACAATATATGAAGTATACAGTATTTAATTAGTATATATTCACTGTATTGAACCAAATTTATAATATTTTCTTGTTAAAATGAAAGCCAGTGAGAACTGAAGATGGGGACATTCTGACAAACCAAAACTTTAAATTGGGGGTTTACAGAGAGCAATCAGAGTCCTATCAGTCCCAGTATCCAGTCTTCTTCTGAACTTCGTTTTGGTTACTTTGTATCATGAAAACCCTCATCTATGCTGGAAATACAGTGTACTCACTTCTACTTTATGAAAGAGGACATTAGTTGTTACCATTTTTATTTATTTTATTTTATTTTATTTTATTTATTGAGATGGAGTCTCACTCTGTTTCCAGGCTGGAGTGCAGTGTTACGATCTCAGTTGACTGCAACCTCTACCTCCTGAGTTCAAGCGATTCTCCTACCCGTCTCCAGAGTAGCTGGGACTACAGGTGTGTGCCACTGCGCCCAGCTAATTTTTGTGTTTTTTTTTTTTTTTTTTTTTTTAGTAGAGATGGGGTTTCATCACGTTGGCCAGGATGGTCTCGATCTCTTGACCTCATGATCCACCCACCTCTGCCTCCCAAAGTGCTGGCATTACAGCCATGAGCCATGGTGCCTGGCCATTGTGACCATTTTTAAACTACTGCAGAGTTACAACCTTCCTATTTTGTGAAATATTTGATAAATGTCTGTAATATATACACTGAAATGGCTGAAAAAAGACTTGATTCTACCTGTAATCCCAGCTACTTGGGAGGCTGAGGCATGAGAATCATTTGAACCTGGGAGGCAGAGGTTGCAATGAGCCAAGATTGCACCACTGTAGTCCAACCTGGACGACAGAGTGAGACTCCATCTCCAAAAAAAAAAAAAAAATTTGATTTCCAAGGCATGCACTAAATGAGGTAACTTGGAAACATCAGTTATCCTAATAACTGACAATTATTAATTACTGATACAATTACTAATAATAGATGTATTGCTATTTAACACACGGTATCCCCCAGTGTGTTAAACAGCAATACATCTGAGAGCGTATGTTGCTTCATATTCCATGTTGTAAAATAATTTGAATACATACACTTTTTTTTTCTTTTTTAAAGACAGGGTCTTACTCTATCATCCAGACTGCAGTGCAGTAGTACGATCACAGTTCACTGCAGCCTCAAACTCCTCCGCTCAAGTGATCCTCCCACGCCAGCCTCTCAGGGAGCTGGGACCACAGGTGTGCACCATCATGCCCTGCTAACGTTTTTATTTTTTGTAGAGATGGGGTCTCACTATGTTGCCCAGGCTGGTTTCAAACTCCTGGCCTCAGATGATCCTCCTGCCTTGGCCTTGGGATTACACGCATGAGCCACCATGCCTGCCCTGAAATATATTTTTAAAATTACATTCGAATCAAGTGTTGATGGAATCTAACAAGCACTTCTCTGTGATAGTATTTACAATACCTTCCACGGAAGACAGAACTAATAAACCGTAGCTTGCTTACATCTGAAAAGGAAGCGACTTTTCAAACAATGAATTGAAAAAGACGATAGCTAAAAACAATGAAGAGCCGTCTTCCTAGGGTGGAATATTGACATTTTCTTTCTTTCAGTAAGGAATGCAGTAGGTCTTTTCATGGTTCCACCTTTTAAGATTCAGTCATTTTTAGTATATTCACAAAACTGTACAACTATCACCACTACCTAATTCCAGAACATTTTTATCACCCCCCCCAAAAAAACTCTGTATCCATAAGCAGCCACTCCCTACTTCAGCTTTTCTCAGCCCCCGGTAACTACCACTACACTTTCTGTCTCTATGGAATTGTCTATTCTGGACACTTGATATAAATGCAATCATACAATATATGGCATTATGGGTCCGACTTCTTTCACCTAGGACAAGGTTGTCAGGTTACTCATGTCGTATCATGTATCAGAACTTCCTTTTTCTTTATTATTTTATATATATAAAGAGAGACAGAGTCTCTCTATGGTTCCTAGGCTGGTCTCAAACTCCTGGTCTCAAGCAAACCTCCCACTTCAGCCTCCCAAGTAGCTGCACTACACGTATGCACCACTGAGCCTGGCTGAGAACTTCATTCCTTATTATTGCCACATAATATGTCATCGTAAGCGAACAGTCTTTACTTTGGCCACTCATCAACTGATGAGATATTAGAGCTGTTTCCACTTGTTGGCTGCTATGAATAAAAAATGTGTACATAAGTTTCAGGGTCTAAATATATTTTTTCTTTTCTTTCTTTTCTTTGAGACAGGGTCTCACTCTGTCACCCAGGTTGGAGTGCAGTGGCACGATCACGGCTCACTGTAACCCTGACCTCCTGGGCTCAAGCCATTCTCCCACCTCAGCCTCATGAGTAGCTGGGACTACAGGCACAGGCATGCACCACCATGCCCAGCGAATTTTCTTTTTTTTTTTTTTTTTGTGGCAGAGATGAGGTTCCACCACGTTGCCCAGGCTGCTCTCAAACTCCTGGGCTCAAAGGATATGCCTGCCTCGGTCTCCTAAAGTGCTGGCATTACAGACATGAACCACCACATCTGGTCTACATATATTTTTGATTCTCTTCTGTATACACCTAGAAGTGAAATTTCTGGATCATATAGTAAATCTATGTCTAATATTTTAAGAAACTGCTGAACAGTTTTCCAAAGCAACTGCACTATTTTACATTCCTACAAGCAATGTCTAAGATTCTATTATTGTCTGTTCTTTGTTACAGACATCCTAGAAGTGGTATCTCACTGTGATTCTCATTTGCATTTCCCTAATGACTAATTATGTTGAGCACCTTGTCATGTGTTTTTTGGCCATTCGTGCATCTTTTTTAGAGACATGCCCATATGATGGCTGAATTATTTGTCTTTTTATTACTGAGTTGTAGGAGTTCTTTATCTATTCTGGATATAAGTTCTTTATTAGATATATACTTTGCAAATGTTCTCTCCCATTCTGTGAGTGGTCATTTTTCACTTAATTGATAGTGTCTTTTGAAGCACCAAAGTTTTTAATTTTGCTGAAATCCAAATTATCTGTTTTTCCTTTGGTCTCTTGTGCTTTTTGTATCAGATGTAGCAAATCATGGTCTAAACCAAGGTCACAAAGATTACTTTCACGTTGTCTTCTAAGAGTTTTGCAGTATTTGCTATTATATTTAGCTCTCTCATCCAATTTGAATTAATTTTTGTATACGATGTGAAGTAGAAATCCAACTTCATTATTTTGTATGTGGATATCCAGTTGTCCCAGCGCTATCTGTTGAAAACACTATTCTTTCCCCATTGAAAAGTGTTGGTGCCCATGTCAAAACTCAGTCGTATACATATATTAATATATATGCAAAGGTTGGCTTCTGGACTCTCCATTCCATTGAGCTAGATGCCTATCTTTTTTTTTTTGGACAGAATCTCACTCTGCCACCCTGGCTGGAGTACGATGGTGCAATCCCAGCTCACTGCAGTCTCGACCTCCTGAACTCAAGTGATCCTCCCACCTCAGCCTTCCGAGTAGCTGGGGCTATAGGCGTGCACCACCATACCTAGACAATTTTTCATTCTTTTAAGAGACAGGGTCTCACTACATTGTCCTGGCTGGTCTTGAACTCCTAGGCTCAAGTGATCCCTCTCACCTCAGCCTTCCAGTGTCGGGATTACAGGCATGAAGCACCACACCTGGCTAGATGCCTATCTTTACACCAGAATAACACTGTCTTCACTACTGTAGCTTTGCAGTAAGTGAAATCTGGAAGTGTGAGTCTCCTCCAACCTTGTTCTTCCTCTTCCAGGTTGTTTAGGTCACTCTGGGCCCCTTGAATTTCCCATGACTTTTAGAATCAGCTCATCAGACAGCTGTGATTTTGACAGGGGCTGCAACAAATCTATACAGTATTGGCTTCTTAACAGTATTACTATTACATCTTTTGTTCCATGACCATGGGCTGTCTTTTCATTTATTTAATCTTCTTTAACTTCTTTTAGCCATGATTTTTTAATAATTTTAAATGTACAAATTTTCAATGTATTCCCCTAAGATTCTATTTCTTTTGATATTGCTTTTCAAATTTCTTTAGATCATTCATTAGCCGTGTATAGAAATTCAATTTGTTGCTGTATATGAATTTTACATCCTACAATCTTGCTTAACTTAGAGCATATAATAACATATTTATAGATTCCTCAGGATTCTACATACCAGATCGTGTTGTCTGTGGATAAAAGCTTTACTTCTTCCTTTACAATCCCAATCCATCTTTCCTAATCTAGTCTCTCCCAGCTCCCTTTCACATGTTATACCACTGCCTCGAAACTGAAGGAGGGGGCAGCCCATGAATACCCTGAAAAGATTTCTTCTAATCCTAATACACACTGGAAATAAGCTTAAGCATATATCCATTCTGAATGAATAGATATACACATGCTCCTTTGCCTTTGTTCAACTTCTTTTCTCTACCTGACATACTTTTTCTTCCCATTTCAACACAAATCAGGTTATTTTCACATTTCAAGACCTAAGCCAAATCCCCTGTCCTTAATTAAGCCTTCTCTTGCTCATCAACTCTTAAAAAGCCCTCTCCTCTGCACACATAAAAGTCAAAAAGACTTTCGCTGTATGGTATATACAGTGTAAATATACAAAACAAATGAGCATAATGTTACTCACACCTTAAAGCTTCCAAAGGCAATAACGTTTAACCCATCATGAAGCGTTTTAAGAAAACTGACCATAGTGGCCGCTGAAGCTGTATTTATCAACAGCACCAATACATATTACAGTGAAATCCATTCAACAAAGGGAAGAAAAGTGAAACTTAGTCACTCGGGAGCCCACTTTGCTTTAACAGTTTCAATTGCCCTCTGAAAAAAAAAAAACACAACTGAACAGTGGCCCCAAGAGAAGTGACCAAAAGATATCAAGGGGCCTCAGAGAAATCTGATCATTCCTTCACCCCATTTTTAGCAGTTTTCATTGAAATGTCCCTCAGAAAGGGGCAGCAAATGCAACAATTGTGGGCAAGTGCTTGTGATGTCTGATCTAACAACTTGGCAACCGGTCAAAGAAAATGAGGTCAGATAAGAGGGAGAAAGGGCGAGGCAAAGCCCTGCATGACAGACTGCTTGCTTTATTATTAAATATTTGAGTAGTTTCTCCTGGTCTATGTTTACTGTTCTAAGAACTGGAATAGACGAGGGAAGACAAATGTTCTGAGAGGCGAAATGACCTAACCAAGGTCAATAAAATGATGTTCAGTAAAGTACTGTTTTGGAACTGTAAGTCAGGACTAAATTTCTAGTCTTCTGTCTCTCAGGAGTAAAAGCCTGGGAGCAACTCAGGGACACTGAACTGTGAGAGACCATCATTCGTCATTGCTTTTTTGCTTTTTTGAGATAGGGTGTCACTCTGTTGCTCAGCTGGGGTGCAGTGGCACGATCATAGCTCACTGCAGCCTCAACCTCCATCCGTGCTCAAGTGATCCTCCAGCCTCAGCCTCCGGAGCAGCTGGAACCACAGGCATGTGCCACCTCGCCCGGCTAATTTTTATTTTTTTATTTTTTTGAGGAGACAGGGTTTCCCTATGTTGCCCAGACTGGTCTTGAACTCCTGGGCTCAAGTGATCCTTCTACCTTGGCCTCCCAAAGTGCTGGGATTACAGGCGTGAACTAATGCATTCAGCCAAGACCATCATTTCTAAGAGCACTAACGTTAACAAATATAATGAAGAATAAAACCAGAAATGTTTTAGTTGTAGCTTCCGGGTAGAAACAGCCTTAATCATCATGTCCCTAAGGATTCAGCATAACAGCAAGAATTGCCTTTCAAATAAGGCACCCTCTGTCACACCCCACGAGCAGTTTATTTTTGCTATTTCTATTGGTTATCGCAACTTGACTATCTTTAACAACACACAAAATATGGCAGAGTATCAATCCTGACCTTTTACTTAGAATTTCTGATTTATTCCTTACGTTTAAAAATTGGGACTATATGCTAAGATAATTTTTTTTTTTAAAAAAAAGACCAAATTCTTCTTTTAAGATTTTTTTAAGCTGCTCCCTTTTAAAATTGGGCCATAGATACTTCCTATTAAATGCCCATTGTTTTCAAAATTCATTCACGCATTCAGCAAATATTGATTACCTGCTATGTACTAAACACAGGGGATTCAAAAGTGAGTATTTTCAGAACTTGAGAAGTCTGTTTGGCATGTTTGAAAGCTCGCCTTGGTAGATTGTGAAGGAGCTGTAGCAGAGAGGGTACGAGCGTAGACTCAGGAATAACCACGCAGGCTTCTGGCAATAGTACAGGTGAGAGACGGTGAGTGTTAGAGCCAGAACACAGGCAGAATAGACAGGAACAAAGATGCAAGGGGTGCTGCATCTCCCACGACACTCTACCTGGACCAGCATCCATGCCCATCATCTCCTCATCTCCTCTGCCCCAGTCCCCTCTAGTTTCAACATGGCCTCTTCCAACTGCTGTGAGCATTTACACCAAACGTGTTAACACTTTCCCTTTCAGTTTACATCTATTACTAATGTAACAATCCACCAAAAACACTTCCCCTCCAGTGAGCCTTCCTGAATTAGTCCTACCCGAATTTGGTCTCGTATGTGTGACAAAGGGACTTAGGGACTTGCTAAATATAAAAAAAGAACTTTAGCACTTACCTAAATATAAACCACACACTAGTAGAATGTGAATTAATAAAGAGTTCATACTTTACTGCCTGTATTTTTCCCCTTAAAGAAATGAAAAATGTAGTGTAGAGTGTGGAGGAGCGAAGAGAGAAGAAGAGTTTTCACATTCATGTGAAATACATGTACTTTTTGGAGGTATCTATTTATACTTCATTAGAAGCCACACTTTTCTATCGGAGACTCTATCTGCTGCTTTGTGTATCTGGTCAGATTCCTAACAAATCGTGTTTCGTGTTATTTAGCAAAGATGCTTTTCCTGCAGTGACATATAAATCCACTGATTTTTTTAAGACCTTTTTTCTTTTGATTTAATAAAATGAGAAAGAAATGAGATACATTTGAATGTTAACAGGATGAATTTTAGGAGTGCTTTGGGTTATATATTAAGTAGTCATCTGTTTCTGGAACACAGGGACAGAGCCGTAATAAAATGGAATGGAATAGAAAGAAATTTCTTCAGATTGTGAGAAAATAAGCCTGCTCCGTAAGATTGACTGCAGAAAAACCATGGCCTTTCTGAGAATTATCCTGTTTGAGAAGCAGTAAATCAAACAGGTTTTCTTCCACTCTGGCTAGCAAACTCCTTAAAAGACAATAGTTCAAGAAAAACAAAATACAAGAACTATTTGCCCCATCTACTGTAGACTCGGCCACTGTAAGCTGAAATTTGAACCAGATAAAACCGTTTTCATGAGGGATTCTCAGCAATACGACATACATTTTCCAAGACTCTATGACAGTCACATCTATGCCTAGGTTCTTCAGGAGAGCCACAATTATGGGTTCTACACACATATATTTTCTAGAACCTGGGACCAGTCATGCCATTTTTTAGAAAAAGGTTTTTGTTTTGTCTTGTATTGCTTTGTTGCCACAAAAATATAAACTCTAAAAGGCAAGAACTTTATTTGCTTTCTTTACAAGTATATCTCCAGAGCCTATAACAATATTACCTAGCAAAATGGATATTTTTGTTGAATCAACCAATATGAATGTCCCAGAACCCATAGGATACCAATTAATAGAAGCTGAAAGCCAGATGAGGTGGCTCACGCCTGTAATCCCAACCCTTTGGGAGCTTGAGGCAGGAGGTTCGCTTGAGCTCAGGAGTTCAAGACCATCCTGGGCAAACAGGGAGACCTCATCTCTACGAAAAATTTAAAAACTTAGCCAGGCGTGGTGGTGTGTGCCTGTGCTCCCAGCTACTTGGGAGGCTGAGGTTAGAGGATTGCTTTAGCCTGGGAGGTTGAGGCAGGAATGAACTGTGATTATGCCCCTGCCCTCCAGCCTGGACAACACAGCAAGACCCTGTCTCAACAAACAAACAAACAAAAAAAAAAACTTTAAGACAGAAGCAAAAAAACAGCCTCCTTAAACACAAGCAAAATACTACATGTTACTGTCACCCAAGTCCTACCCGCTGCTTCTAAGTCCAGGCTTGAAAAGGATTCGGGTAACAGTAGGGTGCTTCCTGACGTGGGAGCCAGCTCTTTCTCTCATTTACTCAGCAGACATTTCTTGTGGACCATGAATGCATCAAGCGGCAGAGAAAAGAGCAACAAACAAGAGCAACTTGGCCTCTGTCATCAAGGAGCTTACAATCCAGCACCTCCATCTATACATACTGTCTGATCGCAAACAAAGTTCAGGCAGTGGTAAATTTCAGTGGAGATAATCTCGGCCTATTCTAGAATTCAGCATGATCCTACATGAGCTATCACCATTAAGTATAAATTTCTCAATGGATTTCTAACACTGTGTTGTCCACATAAGCCTATTTCCATTTCCATTTAAGCTACTTAAAATTTAATAAAATTGAAAATGTAGTTCCTTAGTGCTCCATACCATATGTAGCTAATACCTACCATACTCCACTATACAGAGATATAGATACCTATATGTCTATCTATATACTGAGAACATTTCCATCATCACAGAAAGCTCTATTTGAAAGTGCTGTCCTAGAGCCTTTCTACTCAGTGTGGCCTTGAGAAAGCAGCATAGACACCACCAAAGAGGCTTGTTAGAAATTCAGACTCTCAGGCACCACCTCAGACATTCCCAATCAGAATCCTGTTGGTTTCTAAGAAGAATCCCAGAGGATTTATATGCATGTTACAGGAAAATAAACACTGCTCCAGAAAACTACAACAATATCTACAAGTCATTCTGACTACATTTAATGCCTTCTTTTTTATTTTAAAAGAGATCACAACTGCCTGCCTCCTAACTCAGAGGTCCAACTGTTCAATCAAATAGACGTCAACTAAAGTAAGTTCCAAGAAAACAATCTCATTCCTGCAAAGAGAAACACTTGATCATTCTGGTCTGGGTTCACCCTCGAATTAGCAAGTGCCCCCGGACCCTTTCCAAGAGAGGAAGAGAATTGCCTCTGCTGTAATATGACCCCCTCTTGATTTTATAGCTCATAGTAAATTTCTCTCACAATGAATGGCCAATGACTCTCTACTTACACAAAAAGATTATGAAATAACTGCAAATGTAAACTTGACCATTAGTCAAAACCTGTATATTATTATTTGTACACAGGCTTAAAAAAATTACATTGGAGCTTAAAGAAATGGGCTCAGGGAAGCGCAAAGACTTTTCAAGTTTTAAAAACCAGAATACTTTCTCAAGGTTTTAATGTTCATATCTTTGGATACATTGCTTGTAAAATAGAAATGTATGGGGAAATTCCATCTGAGAAGGTACTATGGAGAATGCACTAAGGGTCTTATAATCTATTTCCTATGAGTATAGCTCATCGGATTTTCAATCCTTTATAAATTATGGCTAACCCAGCCACTAATAATCTGTTTTTCCTCCTTTCTACATATGATATTCATAAATACAATAACACCTTTGGTGTTCTCTGTTCCCTAATGAATATCAGTTAGTAAACACCTTAAAACTTATGTTAATATTATGTTAATATAAGAAAACTATAAATTAGCAAGCTATTTTAACACTTGAAAATTTATAGAAGCAAGCTTAAAAACACACTCCCCTGACTTGTCAGAAAGGAATTCAGTTCCAAAGACGAGGGCAGGAAAGAGTGACCACTCTGATCCCTTAATGTGAAATTTCATACATCTGTAAGATTAGAAGATAAACGCTTAATTTACAAAACAAATATAAAGAGCAACTCTTGCAGAGTTAAAAAAAAAAAAAAGAAATCTCAAATACATTTCATCTATAAGTAACTATAATCCTTAACTGTAATAATGATCAATGTTTTTACGTTTAATAATCAATAAACTTCACCAGCAACACAGTGATACATGACTCAAATTTGCAATGCAATAGTAAAATGTGTATTAACATAAAACAAGAGGATAATCTAACCCATTTTGCCCAGCAATAGAAAATAAATTTGGTATGATAAAAACAACTGAAAAATGAATATGAGTAATGAGAATTACTAAATGAGTAATGTAAGTACATTATGTTTTGAGACACTCTCTTCGCCCTAAGAAAAGTCACGTTTTGAAGAAAGCTACGGTATGTAATCCAGGATGCTGGCTATTGTCTAGATGCTGATAATGCTAAAGGCACAGATATTTGAGTTGTTTACATGTTGGAAAAAAAAAAAAAAAAAAAAAGGAAAAGGCCTGCCAACCACTACACAAGCTTCTAACATGTGCACACAAACAGAAACTATCCCATTAACTGGACACTCTTTCCCCAGTGATTAATAGTTACAGCTGTGCTTACGGCAAACTAAATTTCACATACTAATGATTCAGAACCCAATTTTTCTTAATCAGCTCTAATCCCTAGAGAAATGACACTGGTTTACCATTCAGTCAATTCCAGAGGCAGCTCTGTGAGCTAAGGAGTGGCACCACATACAGCATACCAAAGGGAAGCTTGAGTGAGACAGGGAACAGCCCATTAATTTTAAATCCAAGTCTCTGCAACTGTGCAGGGCACTGTTACTTGTTACGGAGAAGCAGCACTAAGCTGTGAGAGCTGATTTTAGCTCATCTTTAAAATCGATGTTTTTCAAAGCTGGTTTCCTTTTTTCAACCGGTGGAGTTCTCCACTCTTGTCTGCCTCTCTTTGTCATAACTTCTGGTTTTTACATCTACATCTTGTGCTTCTCCTTTCAGCCTTTTACATTCTGATCAGAGATGCCCCTCCGATTTCATCCATTCTGTCCATTTTCTACTCTCTGTTGGGGAATCCATGCTTTTAAAAATCCAATTGTAAAATTTCTCTCTCTTTACTGACTCTTTAAATTTTATTTTTAAAAGCCAAAAAAAAAAAGTTTAAACTAAACTTTTAAATAACCCTGCAGTCTGGCTCACAGCAAGCTTTCTTCTGCTAAAATTAACACAGATATGGTAAGATTAATATAAACTGTTTCTTATATATGTAGGAAATATTGTGACATTTAAGAATTTGATGTTTCAAAAAATGATACAATTCTTTTAAAAAATAATTATGAATGCCAAGCAGCTGCAGTTCTTAGCAGTGATAATCGACTGCAGCTGTGGACTTCTTTCAACTGCTGTCTATGAAGACAGATGTTAGGTGCAGTGGTAAACATGCCACCTCACTCAGCCTCCAGTGTAGCCGACTCAGGACTCAGCTGATCCACATTTGCAGCACTTTTCATGCTCAATAGGAGACCCACAGTTTCACTAAGGATTCAGGCTACAATCTGACATAAACAATTATCCCAAGTATATCTAGAAATGCAAATTTTACAGAGAGTTGAAAGTCAGTTTCCATGGTGAGAGAGAAATAAATCTTGAATTACTATAAAAGCCATGCTTTTAACAAACAGGAAAAACACATCCCTGTGTGTAAACTGAGATACCTGTCACAAACTTCCAGTAAAGATTCCATCTCAGTCTCAATGACTGTGTTTCCAGCACATTTTTGGTGCTACCTTCGAGCTAACCTTATTCCCTTCAAGGCTATTCAGATACTAAGCGGTACTGCAGGCACACAGATGGAAAGCAGTTTGAGCCCTTTAAGAGAAACTCCTCCCCTATTCCCATCCAGCGCTACATTATGTCTTTCTAAAACTGGAGGGGTAGCTGTTTTCTCTCTTTCTGTCTATATAATATATCACAAACAGGGGGCAGAAATAGGGTGACAGAATTGTGTGTTCCCAGGAAAGCTGGTGGGAAAAAAAAAAAATGAAAGGAAGTAAGATTACAGGTAAGAATAATATTCTGCTTTCTATCTAAAAATAAAAATTTTGAAAAATTCAATGTCACATGCTGAAATCAACATTCCAGGTAAAGCCAGGTGAGGTGCTGGGCATAGGCATTCAGAGGGCAGGTGGCATCTCTCTGATGACTGGGAATTAAAGAATGGTTGGCGTGGGCATCCCTGAATAAATCCAAAATGCTCTCCTCTATGTCTGGATTCAGCAGAACCTGGTCTAGCCCCAGGGGTCTCCTACTGGGACGCTCGAAAGACAAGACTAGTAAGCAAAAGCACTCAATAATACAGACGGATACTTTCACAGCAGCATTGAAAAGAAAGAGAGATATAAAAATATATTTGCCT
This sequence comes from Chlorocebus sabaeus, assembly GCF_047675955.1. Taxonomy (NCBI): domain Eukaryota; kingdom Metazoa; phylum Chordata; class Mammalia; order Primates; family Cercopithecidae; genus Chlorocebus; species Chlorocebus sabaeus. The sequence goes on from NC_132911.1 coordinate 18,374,557, forward strand.
GCATAGACCTACAAATAGAGGTTACTCACAGAGATTACTGTAGCTCCAGCAGTTACCCATTGATCATAGAAAATGCCCAGTTCATCAGTTTAACGCTTGAGAAAAGTTAGCTTAAAAAGAAGCAAGCTAATTCAAAATATGCTGTTCTAGTCAACTGGAAGCAAATTAGTTTCAGATTTCCTGGCAGCCCCTTTTGCCCTGCACTGCACACGGTGATGTAAATGGAAGCACTTTGAGCACTTGGAACCCGAGCCGAGAGGAGCTGCTGCCTCAGTCCCTCTCACAAAGGCGGAAACAGCCTGTTCTCCCGTTTGCTCTCCCTCTGTCTGCCTCTGCCGCTCTCTACCTTGGTAGCTTACCGAAAACAGCCACCGTAGGGCGTTTTTATATTTGTGAAAACTACTTCCAAGGAGATAATTGAGATGCCGGGAGTTAGCTTTAATGTAACCATGTCCCCCAGTGCGGCAGCAGGAAGCCCAGCAAAGGCTTGGAGAGGATTGTACCATCCTGGGTGACATCAGAGGTGGGACTGTCATCTTAGTATTATGCAGCATTTTCTCTGATGCAGGAATGACACATGGGAAAGAGATGGGTAGGTTCTCTTTAAAAGGGTTTAATTCTTGTATTATTTTAACGGACCAAGGGAAATGCAAATACATTGTTTAAAAGCTGCGGCAGAATGACACAAATCCTGCTTTGCCAGTCCTTATCTCACTGCTAAGTGATGCTGCCATTTAAAGTCATTTTAGTGACGATTGTATCTTGTTCCTGTGATTAAATTAATATTTAATGGGTGATTGCTGTTACTTGGAAATGTGACATGAAAAGATTCAAAACCAGTAACATCCATTTTTAAATATGAAGCCATAAACTTTTGTATCACTTATAGTACCTTGGATGTATACAATGCCTTTCAACACAATCTCAGTAAAAGCACCAAATGTAAAAACTAATAGTTTTATACAAGAGAAAAGTGAAGTGAGGTGGAAAATAGCACAAGATGAGTAAGATACTGTAATATTACTGATCCTTAATAGTGATAATGGCTATTAATACAAATATTAAAAATAACAGGAACATTTCAATCTTCTGCAACCCTAATATTTCCAACCAGTATGAGACGCATGGGCTGACAATACAAACCACTTCACAGCTGCTTTCATTCATTCCATTTACATTTACCGAGGGCCAAACAGGGTGCTGGGAAACGTGTTAGGTTTAACTTGGAGAATGTTTCTGACAAGTAATAACATAATCAGGATAGAAAGTATTTACTTATGTGTCAGACACTACACTAAGCAGTTTTATTGTATTAATTCATCTATTTCTACTGGCAGCCCTGGGGGATGGCTACTATGATTAACCCATTTTATAGATGAGACTACTAAAACTCAAGAGAGGTATGTGACTTGTCCAAGATCACGTGGCTGACGCTGGCACAACCAGGATTCAAACACAGGCGATGTGCCTCTAAAGTCCACCCTCCCTACCCCTAAGCTAAAGTGCCTCTGGGGGGATTCCTTGCCAAGTAAAAGAAGTCTAAAGAAAGAATCTAATGTTCAGGATTCAGAACCATAGCAAGCCAAAAATAGCCACCTCTCAAGAAGGCTGGCCCAAATATAAGAGGATATAGATGAGAGTGTGCACCTAGAGAAAGCACACCAGGGTAGTGGAAATAAACCCAGAAGCAGAAGCTCAGTGCCGACTACCGGTGTGACCTTGGGCCAATGCCTTAAAACTTTCCAGCTTTAGCTTGCTTATCTCTGAGCTAGAGGTGTATAAATTACAGATCAGTATAACCACGTGGTCAAAGCACACAATCTCAGCTATTAATCTGGATTCCGGCACTTTCCAATTATGTTACCTTGAGCAAGTTATGTAACCTCTGTGAGCCTCAATTTCCATCTGAAAAAAAACGGGAATAATAATAGGGTTTTCTGAGGACTAAATGGACTACACACACAAATCTATAAAGCACTCAGGTAGCAGCCAGTATAGAATAAAAGCTCAAGGTTTTATTACTGTTACTATAATCACCATGACTTTCACTATGATTACATTTCTTATAAAACTACCCACTTCTGGCCGGGCGCCATGGCTCACACCTGTAATCCCAGCACTTTGGGAGGCCGAGGTGGGCGGATCACAAGGTCAGCAGATCAAGACCATCCTGGCAAACACGGTGAAACCCCGTTTCTACTAAAAATACAAAAAAAAAAAAAAAATTAGCCAGGCGTGGTGGCGGGTGCCTGTAGTCCCCGCTTCTCGGGAGGCTGAGGCAGGAAAACGGCGTGAACCCAGGAGGCGGAGCTTGCAGTGAACCGAGATTGTGCCACTGCACTCCAGCCTGGGCGACAGAGCGAGACTCCACCTCAAAACAAACAAACAAACAAACAAACAAACAAACAAAACCCTACCCACTTCTCTTTTCAAAATCCTCTCAAAGAAGAGCTATTTTTTGAGTTGGTTCGAACAGCAGAAAGGACAACCTTTGTTGGCTTCATACAAACACTAACCAGTCCGTGAATCACCAGTTCCCTATGAGATGTAAGCTGAATTTGTTGGGCAAGCCTTCTAAGACCGCTCCTTCTAAGGGGAGGAAAGACGGGTAAGCACCCGTTTGCTCTCCCTCTTCCTTATGCCTGGAATTCAGAAGATGGAGCTAGAAGTGAAGCAGCCCTGCAAAACTGTGAGCATCCCATAAGCTAGAGGGGCCAAGCAGAAAGCACCTCATACGCACCACAGACCTCCTACCCCTGCCCACCATCTTCACATGGGAGAGAAATTTACAAGGGTCAAGTTAGTGAATTCAAGTTTTCCAAACATCTAGCATACTGCGTTGGTTTTAGTTAATACTTTCTTTGACTAACCCCCTAAAACACCATTTCAAAATGTAAAGCTCAGAAATAAATTGCTTACATGTTCTCTAGTCTTTTACAGCACCATTTCTTAAAAACATGCACAGAAACAGCACCTGCTTAGCAGCGCCATCTTGAACTCCTCAATTGTTTTGTTTTGTTTGTACTGATTATACCCTCTTATTCTCTGTGTTCTTGATACTCTGGCATTTGGGGCCTTGACTGTGGAGAGACTGTTCCTCCCGGGGCTGGCAAATTCCTAGAGATAGAAAAGACCCCTGTGCGAGCGTGCCTGTGATATACAAACCAACCAATCCAGAGCCACAGCAAGGTAATATTCCCCCTGTCCTAAATCACCCAGGCCCAGGTCCTGGACAACCGGGGACCATCCGTATAGCCCAAAGCCTGGCAAAATTACTCAAACTAGCCAATCTTAAACTTACCCAGCTTGGCTACTCTGTCTTGCCCATTGTCTTCTGCAAAAAAACCAATAAAGGCTCTGGGCCATGCTCCCCCATCTTCCATCTCTAGCTCCCATCCCAACCTGGTGCTTCCCTGTGTGGTCCCGCACAATGTACTGTTTCCTGTGTGGCCCTACGCAATGTACCGGGTCTCCTGTGTCTAGGGATCTATGAGTATAAACCTCTTTCCTAACAGTCATTTCCATGTCTGGATGTCTCACCATAACTGACTTTTTTAAAACCCCATGTACAAATTTTAGAACGAAATTTTAAGAGGAACAAATGATTACTCACTAATTATCAAGAACAAAATTTCAAATGCACAATGTATTTCCAGACTCTAAAGTCACTAGCACTTTGGCTGTTTAGTTTGGAAATGACAAACTATAGGAAACAAATTTTTATTTGATATGTGTTATTTCTCAAAAATTTCAAGTGAAGTAGTACAAGCAGGCAAGCAAGCTAACTATTATCATCCAACCTGATGTAAGACTTTCAAAAATACAACTGTTTCACAAATCTGGACTGACTGCACGATACCGAGTTTTATTATCACAACATCCTCTGTTTTATTGTTACCTTTTTAAACCATGGGATCCATGTAGGAGACAATAAGATTATTGGAGGAACTGGTAACAATAATTCCTAATGTGAAATAACTTTTCCTTCACTGAGCAAGTTCCAGTAAACAAGAAATCAGTTTTCCTAGCTCAAATTTATTTACTTTTTCAGTCTGGTTCTTAGATCTTAAAAAAAATTCAATGCCAATGTAAGGCTTATAAAAATTGAGTGTTTGTATTTTAGTCTGTTGTCTCCATTAGAAGGTACATCTAAATGTTTAAGCTTAATCTAGAGAGACAATCAGAATTCCAAGAAGATATAATGTGAAATAAATCCAAGTGAGCAGAGAGGAGAGAGGTGAAAAACTAAAACCTGTCAATAATGATAGTCATGCCAGAGCTCTGTACCCTAATACGCTGTTTCGAAAAGAAAAGATAACCTCAAAAGTGAAATTTAACTTATAAAGGGTATACATACAACCCTCCTGGAAAGCTCATTGGGAAACATACAGTATAGAATGTTTGCATGCTGGAAACATTACATGTAATAAAGAGGTCATTCATTACAAGTCACCTGCAAAGCTCTACAACTTATCTGACAGATGAACAAAGTTAGCTAAGGTCATTGCCTTGAGTTACTGAGTGTGATCCCTCTCAGAACAGAAGAGATGTGTGTTCCCTGCACTGCAAACTACACTGGGAGTAAGGGTGGGAGCAGGGAACAAAGAGAAAAAGGGTCGACTGTCAGAAAGTCACAATGAACATTTTGAGATTCCTGTCTTCCAGGGACCAAGCAAGATGCTCTTCACCTCCCTTGTCACTTTCTAAGAAACTCTCAACTACCAGTTTCTGTGCCCTAACCCAGCCTGTGATAGAAAGGAAAGATCAAAGAAGAGCAGGAAGCAGATCTCATAGCAGGACTCTGTCAGTCCCTGTTAACCCAGAGCTTACTATAGATAATGCTTATTACATTGTAGACACCCAATTAATTGTTTCATTTAATCCTTAAAAACCTCCCTACCAGGTAGGTATGGGGTATACCTAAATATAAGGCAATTCTAAATAACTATTAGGTAGTCCATAAATTCCAATGGGGCAAAAAGTTATTGGCCATATTGAATATTTAAATTTTTAGGATGGATGAAATAATCACATGACTCCTTAGAATATTTTATTATATTAATGTGCTTATATAAAAATCACATCATACATGAAAACAATAAATAAATGCCTGTTTTCGTTCACTTTCACTTCAGGAAATGACTTTGTTCAAGCTTTTCACGTGCAATTTGTCGTTAGGATCTTTGCTACCACTGGAGTCTTCTTATCTTGCATCTTCAGTTCTGTCTAAGTTATTTCAGATACAGCAATTTTTTAACTGTGTGACGGAAATTCTATCCTAACCTACAGTATCCATTCACTAGCAGTGATCTGAACATCCCTTACCACATGTATGACCTAGAAAAGTCATCTTTAAGAAGCTAGTTTATCCAACATCCGACACCTGCACCTCTCAGACCATTTCCCCAGAAATAACTACTAAACGTGTTCAATTTGTTTTCTCCCTCTTTTTACCCTGTTCTAGTGATCTCCATAAGCATTCCAAACTGACATTATCTGTAGTTATTTCAAGCTCATACGTTTTCTCCAAAGAATTCTTTGTTAATCAAAATAATCAAAAGAGGGTCCCTAATACAGAACACTTTAAGAACTTAATGTAAGACCACTCCCTCTTTTCTGGTATCTTTTTGAGAAAAACATCCTCACCCTAACTTTGGGATATATTGAGTATTCATTCCTTTTTACAAACAAAGAATATAGAGAAAGTTTAGCAACCTTAAGAATATAGAGAAAGTTAACCCAACACACAGGGAAAAGAATAAGAAGCATCCCTCAGACCAAAGTTTAGGAAAGGGGCATTTAGTTGGCAGCCCACATGTGAATATACAGAAGAGAAGAAGAGAATAAACAAAGCCACTCTTTTACATTATGTTGCACTATCTTTTTTTCTTGCACAGTTGGAGGATTTTAACATTTCTTTCCCTATTGATTACTTGCAGTCACTTATTTACAATCATATACACATACCACTTTATTTTCTATTAATATAAACCAAATAAACATTTTTAATGAACACACAATGTATCATCAGTAATACAATATAGTCATTATTGAGTAGTCTGGATATTTCTAGTTATTTCCAATATTATCCTAAGTAAATTCTTTTTTTTTTTTTTTTTGAGACAGGGCCTCACTCTGTCGCCCAGCCTGGAGTGCTGTGGCGTGATCTCGGCTCACTGCAATCTCTACCTCCCAGGTCCAAGCGATTCTCGCACCTCAGCCTCCCAAGTAGCTGGGATTACAGGCATGTACCACCATATCTGGCTAATTTTTGTATTTTTAGTAGAGACGAGTTTTCACCATGTTGGCCAGGCTGGTTTCAAACTCCCGGCCTCAAATAATCCGTCCACTTCAGCCTCCCACAGTGCTGGGATTACAGGTGTGAGCCACCGTGCCCAGCCCCTAAGTAAATTCTTACACTGACAACTGGATAATACGGTTCAGAATGTAATCAGAATATGAGTCCCACGGATGCAAATGAAATAAATGTCCAAGAAGTCAGTGATATGTATCTGTTTTGTGCACTGTTGTGTCCCCATGTCACTGAGAACCCCAGAAAGTACAAACACCACATTGCAAGGTCAAGATGGCATAAAACACTGTCGCACGTACTGGGCAAGAAGAACTTTGATGGTGAGCTGAGAAACCGCTTTCACCATGTACTGAGCCTGGGATGGAATCAGAACCCAAGGGTACGGGGACAGCATGGGAGCAGGAAGCAAACAGAGCTCGGGCTTAAGGGGCTGACCTGAGGGAGTTTACACAACATACCTCCAAAGAAAAAGCAAGAGCAAGTTCTGGGGGTAACTGAATCCTCCTAAAAGTAGAAAAGTCACTAAGCATCCAAATGGCATCTAAGTGGGCAGCAGGAACCATCCAGAAGGGCTCGATAAAGTGTACTTAGGGAGTCGATTTGCAGCTAGCCTTTGGTTAAATTAGGTTTGTAACTCTAAGCCGTTTCTTTTTATTTATTTTTTCTTTCTTTCAGTATAAGATTTTCTTCAAACACTCTAGTTTTGTCTCAAGTATCAAGTAAAGTGAAATGCATCATTCCACCTCTCCATAGGGATGAATGAGGGTATCAGTGTGCCAGAGGGCAGCGAAGCAGGATCGGAACTCCAGGCCCAGGTCCAGGAGCAGAGCACATCGATGTGCTAGAGGGTAGGGAAGCAGGATCGGAACTCCAGGCCCAGTGAACGAGGGTATTGATGTGCTAGAGGACAGGTAAGCAGGATCGGAACTCCAGGCCCAGTGAACGAGGGTATTGATGTGCTAGAGGGCAGGGAAGCAAGAGGGGAACTCCAGGCCCAGTGAACGAGGGTACTGATGTGCTAGAGGACAGGTAAGCAGGATCGGAACTCCAGGCCCAGTGAACGAGGGTACTGATGTGCTAGAGGGCAGGGAAACAGGATCAGAACTCCAGGCCCAGGCTCAGGAGCAGGGCACAGTCTGGCCAACTAATGGAAAGGCAGGGTAAAGGATTTCTTCTAGAATCCCTCTCTCTCACTGGTTCACAGGCAACAAGCCCTCCCAGCTGCAGTTCTGCCACGGCTGCCATTCTGCTCCATTTCCTTGGCCTGTTGTACTTTTTCCACTCCCCTTTAGTTATAGGTGGAATCCCAGGGATTAGTTTTTCACCTGCTGTTCTTCTTACTTCACATTCTTCGCCTTTCAAAACGCAAGAGCTTGGAAGCAATCTCTATCATCCAATCAACAAACTGGCGTGGTGGCAAAGGTACCCTAGGTCAGTCAATAGATAGAAATCGCTTAAAACAGTGTCTAGCACATAGGAAATACTCAGTAAGAATTAGCTGTTATTACTATTAGTGCTGGGAATCGGCCTTTGCTACATTACCAAGTGATTTGTGTCAGTAATGCTGCCTTTCTTTTCCAGCCTTTTGTACTCACTACAAAGTACTTTTGTACTCCCAGGCTTTGGTACAATTAATTTTGAACTTAATTCAAGCAATCACTGTAGGCGAACAAGATGCTTACTTCACAGGGTTGTTGTAAGATTAAAATGACAGAAGTCACACGAAACGGCACGTGAAAACCTCGAAATGACTAAATATAAGGCTCTACATCGATCATTCCACAGCTCTATGATGATAATTTCAGGTGTCCAGACCTGACGTCTCCCCTAGGCTTCAGGGTACCTCACAGTTCTGATGTGAGAAGGAATCACCAAATAGAAACTATCACATAGGAAAAGCAAAAGATGTCAGTAATTTAATCCATTCGGAAGCAACTATGTCAATCAGCCAGAACAGACATCTGAGGCAGGGGTCTAAAATTAAACTGGGATCACAGAACAAGGAGAGATGAAAGCAAGATAACTGTAGATCAGCTTGTATTCTTTTAACTCCAAGAGTAAAGAAAGGCAAATACAACAGAAATCTTATCAAGCAGAGTTAACCATCTCAAGGCTACATTCCCATCTGACTTGACAATCGGAACTCCCACCCTATGATAATAACGTAATGAGAGTAAACCATAACCAGCAGTAGCTCACACATAGTCTAGTTAGCTCACTTTGCGGGAAGGTCTGAGGAGACATCCGGAAGGGACGAGTATCTCATGTTTTGAATAAAAGGGAAGGATCTGAGTTTTGTATGGAGTGTTAAAGCTCTGAAGAGAGCTTTTGGGTACTCTGTCCTGTGCTTCTCTCACAGACAGTGTGGTCAAGTCATTGCCAGTGACAGGCCATGCTGTTACACATCTACATTATCTCAGAAGGCCACCCCACCCTTTGAAAGACACCAGTGGAAAACAGGAATCCTGCACTGAGGACAGAGTCTCACTTTCCTGAGATCCTGTATGGGCTCTTGGCAATCCAGGAAGCCTGCTCTCTGAACTGTGCCCCTGCACCTATCATCCCCTGGAAAGCTGGGCACGTCCAGAGAAGGAGAATAAAGCAAAAAGTCAACAATTCCTAACTGTCTGGCAGATACCCCACGTCACACATTTAACATGTCAAAACCAAAGTGATTGCCTTCCCTGAAAAACCAGCTCATGGTGGAGAATTCCTATTTCAGATGCATCATTAACATCTCCTGTCACTTTACTGCCAAACTTCAGAGTCATCATATCTCCCCATATCTACAGTCACCAAGACTATGATGACGTTCTGAAAGTCTCATGCATTTATGCATTTATATTCCTACCAGCGCCTCTTCTCTACAGTGCATATGATTAGTTTCGGAATTAACTGCCAATCCTAACAAGTTTCCGCTCCTCAGCACTAGTTCATATCTTCCAATCCACTCTAAGCAATTTTGCCAGACGAATTTTCCTATAGCATTTTTCCTTTTTTAAATTTCTGACAAAAGCACAAAAGAAATGTGTGTGTTGGGGGCTTTTATTATTACTCTTAGTTTACAAATAATAACTGTACATGTTTATAAGATACAGTGCATTTCCACACATGTATATGATGTGTAGTGATCAAAGAACAGTAATTACCATATCCAACACCTTAAACATTTATCATTTCTTTGTGTTGAAAACATTCAAAGTCCATTCTTTTGGCTATTTTAAAATATACAATAAATGGCTGTAAATTATACTCACCCAATCCTGCTATAGAACACTGGAACTTATTCATCCTAGCTAGCTGTACCTTTGTATCCTGTATCCATTAACTAATCTTTGGCTATACCCTACTTCCCTCCACACTTCCCTGCCTCTAGTAACCACTATTCTACGCTACTTCTATGAGATCAACTTTTTTAGCTTCCACATATGGGTGAGAACATGCGGTATTTATCTTTCTATGCCTGGCTTATTTTACTTAACATAATGTCCCCAAGCGAGCTCATCCATGTTGCCATGAATAACAGAATTTCATTCTTTGTTACTGCAAAAGAGTATTCTATTGTGTGTATATACCACATTTTCTTTACCCTTTCATCTGCTGATGGACATGTAGGTAGATTCGTCCTCTTGGTTATTGTGAATAGTGCTGCAATAAACATGGGCGAGCACATAGATCTTCAACATATTGATTTCCTTTTTTCTGGATATACACCAAGTGGTAGGATTGCTGCATAATATGAGAGTTCTATTTTTAGTTTTTGAGCAACTTCCATACTGTTTTCCCTTAGTGGCTATACTTTTATTTTATTTTTGAGACAGGGTCTCGCTCTGTCGCTCAGGCTGGAGCGCAGTGGTGCAATCTTGGCTTGCTGCAGCCTTGACCCCCTGGGATCAAGACATTCTCCCACCTCAGTCTCCCAAGTAGCAGGGATTACAGGCGCACACCAACATGCTCAGCTAATTTTTGTATTTTTTGTAGAGATGAGGTTTCAACAGATTGCCCAGGCTGGTCTTGAACTCCTGAGCTCAAGCCATCTGCCCACCTCAGCCTCCCAAAGTGCTGGAATTACGGGCGTGCACCATCATGCCCAGACTCCTTAATGGGTTTACTAATTTACGTTCCCACCAACAGTGTGTAAGAGTTCCCCTTTTCTCCTAATCCCACTAGCAATTTTTTATGTTTTCTCTTTTTGACAACAGCCATTCTAACTTGGTTGAGAAATATCTTATTATGGTTTTGATTTGAATTTCCCTGATGAATACTGATGCTCAGTATTTTTTCACATACCCGTTGGCCATCTATATGTCTTCTTTTGAGATGTGAGGTGTCTACTTATTGAAGAAACTGTCCTTTTCCCAGTGAATGTTCTTGGCACCTTTGTTGAAAATAAGTTGGTTATAAATATGAGATTGATTTTTCTGGGTTCTATATTCTGTTCTGTTGGTCTGCGTGTCTGTTTTTATGACAGTACCATACTATTTGGTTACTATGGCTTTGCAGTATATTTTGGAGTCCGGTAGTGTGATGTCTCAAGCTTTGTTCTTCTTGCTTTGGCTATCCAGGGTATTGTGTGGTTCTGTGCACATTTTAGCACTGTTTTTTCTATTTTTGTGATGAATGACACTGGTATTTTGATAGGGAATGCACTGAACGTATATGCTGCTTTTTGTAGTATGTCCATTTTTACAATATTAATTCTTCCAATTCATGAAAATGTAATGTGTTTTTGTTTGCGCAAGTGCCCTCTTCAATTTCTTACATCAGTGTTTTATAGTTTTCCTTGTAGAGACATTTCATTTCCTTGGTTACATTTTTCCCTCGATATTTTACTTTTTGTAGCTACTGTACCTGCAATTGCTTTCTTACTTTCTCTTTCTGCTATTCGAATGTTGGTATATAGAAACACCACTTATTTTTCTAAGTTGATTTTGTATCCTGCAACTTTACTGAATTAGATTGTCAGTTCAAAGGTTTTTATTTTTTGAAGCTTTCACAGTTTTATTTATATAAGATCATTTATCTGGCTAAAACTTCTGGTACTTTTGAAAAAAATGGAGAAAGTGGACATTCTTGTCTTGTTCCAGAGCTAGAGGAAAAGTTTGCAACTTTCCCCAGTTTAGCATAATGCTGGCTATGGTTTTCTCATATATGGCTTTGACTGTGTCAAGGTATATTCCTTCTTACCTAACTTGCTGAGAGTTTGACTAAAGTGCAGTTTAAATCTAATGTTTCTTTGTTTATTTTCTGTCTAGATGATCTATCTGATGCTTAGAGGGGTGTTTAACTGCCCAACTATTATTCTAGTGTTTAAGTGCAATTTAAATCTAATAATATTTGCTTTGACTATCTGGGTGCTCCAGTATTAGGTACATATATGTCTATAACTGTTACATCCGCTTGCTGAATGTGATCCCATTATCAATGTATAATGACCTTGTCTCTTTTTACATGTGTTTACTTAAAGTCTGTTTTATCTGATATAAGAACGGCTACATTTGCTTGCTTTTGGGTTCTGTTTGCATGGAATGTCTTTTCCCATGCTTTCACATTCAGTCTACAGTTGACCTTTGAATGGGATTTAGGGGCCACCACCTCCATGCAGTTGAAAATCCACATAACTTCTGACTCTCCAAAAACTTAGCTACTAATATGTTAGCCTACTATTGACTAGCAGTCCTACTGATAACATAAATAGGGAATTGACACATATTTTGTATCGTGTATGTATTATATACTTTATTTTTATAATAAACTGGAGAAAAGAAAATGTTACTAAGAAAATGATAAAGAAGAGAAAATGTATGTACTATTCATTAAGTGGAAATGAATCATCATGAAGGTCCTTCATCCTCAACTTCTCATCGAATAAGCTAAAGAGGAGAAAGGAGTTGTTGTCCTCATCTCAAGGATAAGAGAGGCAGAAAAGGTAGAGGAAGAAGAACACGCAGCAAGAGAGGCAGGCACATTCAATGTAAATTTACAGAAATAATCATAGTTTCTGTCTGACTTTTTAACTTTTCCATTTCTCCAAAAATGATTCTTCTATACAGCATCCATCCTTCTTCTACTGTTTGCTTTAGTTTCAGTGCCTGGGGTCCACATCATAAAAGAAGTCAAAAACAGTCTTGAATCACTGGAACCCTTCTGCCAGACTGTCTCATGTCAATTTATTTTCTAGAACTGCTTCTTCCACGTCTTTTTCCTCATCATCTGGCAATAATTTTGAAGCACTCATCTCCAGCAGTTCATCTGTTAATTTCTCTGGTGTGATACCTATTTGCTCTTGAATTTCTCTGATATCTGTATCTTGAAATCCTTCCTCACCAACCCCCCACACCTCTCTCCCGTATCTACAATCTCGTCATGATTTTCTTGATTGGCTCGATTGTAAATCATGTGAAGTCATGCATAACATCTGGATAAAGTTTTCTCCCGCAAAAACTTATTGTTTAGGACTTCAAGGCTTTCCTTTAACAAGCTTTTCTTTCAACAATGGAATCTTCAATAATGTGATCTTCCAGACTTTCATTATGTTCTATCAGGGTTCTCTTCCATAAGCACTAACAATTCTTTCCAAAAAACACTGTGTGTAGTGAGCCTTAATTGTCCTTATGACCCCCTGATGTAGAAGCTGAATTAGAGATACTGTGTTTGGGTCCTTATGACCCCCTGATGTTGAAGTTGAATTAAAGATACTGTGTTTGGGGGCAAGCAGATGACTTCGATGCCTTCACTGTTGAACTCACAGAGTTCTGGGTGGCTAAGGGTATTGTCCAATATCAAAAGAACTTTAAAAGGCAGTCCCTTACTAACAAGGTACTTCCTGACCTTAGGGACAAAGCATTGATGGAACCAATCCAGTAGAAGAGTTCTTGTTGTCCAGGACTTCTTGTTATACAACCCAAAGACTGGTATCTGTGTTTATCTTTTCTATTCAAGGCTCAGGGGTTAGAAATTCATAGACAAGGGCAGTCCTCATCATAAATCCAACTGTATTTGCACAAAACAGTACAGTTGGCCTATCCCTTCCTTCCTTAAATCCTGGTACTCACTTCCCTTCCTTACTAATAAATGTCCTTTGTGGAAATGTTTTCCAGAAAAGGGGCACTTTTTCTCTACAAAAAAAAAAAACCTGCCAGGCAGATACCCATTCTTCTCAATGATTTTCTTAATGACGTCTGGGAACTTGTCTGCAGCTTCTTGGCTGTCTGCTGCTTCTCCTGTTATCTTGACATTTTTTAAGGCAAATCTCTTTCTAAAATTATGGAACCATCTTTTGCTGGCACTACATTCTCCAAGTTTAGATCTAACACCTTCCTTTTGCTTTAAGTTGTCATACACTAACTTCGTTTCTTCTTAAATCATTGTAGAGTCTCTAGGCGTGCCTTTCTTATAGGTATCCTGCATCCACATAACAGGTACATTTTCAATATTAAAAAGTTCAAGGTTTTGTGCCTACTGAGGGAGCTGCAGTGACAACAAATTTCCTTTTCTTTTCTTACAACGGTACTTACATTGCTAGATTCTTTTATCTTGAAATGGCAGGTGACCACAGCTACAGACCTCAATCCATATGGTACGTATCAAGCAATTCACCCTTCTTATAACATCATGAATTTTCCCTGCTTCTTGGGAGCACTTCCAGCATCACTAGCGGTACTTTGTATGGATCCCATGGTGTTATTAAAGGTTTATAGTATTGAACTAAACATGATGAAAAATACATGAAAACCATGAGAAAAAAAACTCTTTTTGGGGGTTGGAGGGGGAGACAGGGTCTTGCTCTGTCACTCAAGCTGGAATGCAGTGACACAATCATAGCTCACACTCCTGGGCTCAAGACATCCTGACACCTCAGCCTCCCAAGTAGCTGAGACTACAGGTGTGCACCACCACGGAGATCACTTTTTAATACAATACATAATTTACTGGACAGATGAATTGCTCCTATGGAGCTGGTTAGCATCACACAGCATTTTAAGCAGATACAACACTTGAGCTCACTGCAATAGCAAAAACACGTGGCATCAGCATTATTCTAGAGTACAGTATGTACTACAGTTAATTTTATGCAGTTATGATTTAATACTGCATCTTTATATTTCTTTACATTTCTCGGGACTGCAAATGGCACCATGTGCAGTCTGGTGTATATAAGTTTTGATAAATTTTAACTTTTTACACTAGGCGTGTGTCTATTTCATGGTAGTAAATGATTAAATAAACTAGTATCTACATATATTTTATGAATTCATGTCATAACTCTTGTTTATTTTTCCAGTATTTCTAGTCTACATGGTTTGTCTGCAAGTTTTCTCAAATTGTTGCAAATCTACCAAAAAATTAAACATATTTATTGATTAAAATATCTGCATATAAGTGGACCTGTGCAGGTCAAAACCTGTGTTGTTCAATAATCAACAGGTAAAGTGAGCTTCTTGCAGGCAGCGTAGAGCTGGGTCACACTTTTTCATCTATTTAGCCAGTCTATATCTTTCAAGTGGAGAATTTAACCCATTGACATTCAAGGGTATCATTGATAGGCGAGAGCATACTCTTGTTATTTTGTTAATTGCTTTTTAAGTTGTTCGTATATCTTTTGTTCCTTTCTTCCTCTCTTCATTCCTTTCCTCCTCTTTTTTGTCTATCATTATACAGTTTGGTGGTTTTCTGTAGTGTAAGTCTTGATTCTTTTCTCTTTCTCCTTTGTGTATCTGCTCTGCCAGTGAGTTTTATAATTTTGCCTGTTTGCATGATAGTGATTTTCATCTTCTCACTTCCAGATGCAGGACTCCCTTAAATATTTTTTGTAAGGTTGGCCTAGTGGTAATGAATTCTCTTAGTTTTTATTTGTCTGGGAAATACTTTATTTCTCCCTCATCTCTAAAGGATAGCTTTGCTAGGCATAGTATTCCTGGCTGGCAGTATTTTTCTTTCAGTTCTTTGACTATATATCAGCCCATTCTCTCCTAGCCTGTAAGGTTTCTGCAGAAAAATGTGGTATTAGTCTAATTGTGATTCCCTTATATGTGACTTGATTCTCTTGCTGTTTTTAGAATTTCCTTGTTGTCCTTGACTTTTGTCAATTTGACATAAATATGTCTCAGAAGGAAAAAAAAAAAATCTTTTTGGGTGGAATTTATTTGGGGACTTTTGAGATTCCTGGCTCTAGATGTCCATATCTCTCCCCAAAGTTCGGAAGTTTTCAGTTATTATTTCATTAAATATGTTTTCTATGCCTCTGTCTTTCACTTTTCCTTCTGTAAATCCCATAATACAAATATTTATTTACTTAATTGTGTCTCACAAGTCTTACAGGCTCTCTTCACTTTTTAAATTCTTATTTCTTTCCTGTTTTTTCCTCAGATCATAATTTCAAGTGAACTTAAGTTTAGAGATTCTTCTGCTTGATCAAGTCTTCTATTGAAGGTCTCTGTTGTATTTTTTATTTCACTAATTGAATTCTTCAAATACAGGATTTTTATTTAATTCTTTTTTATAATTTCTCTCTCTTTGCTGAATTTCTCATTCAATGGTGAACTGTTTTCCTGACTTCATTAAATTGTCTCTCTATTCTGTATTTCACTGAATTACCATAAAATTATTATTTTGAATTCATATTCCAGCAAGTCATTGAAATCTTTTTCACTGAGGTCTGTTATTAGAGAGTTATTATGTTTCTTTAGTGGTGTCATATTTCCTTGCCTCTTCATGTCTTGTTTCCCTGTGTTGATGTCTGTGTGGTAGATATCTGTGTGTTGATGTCTGGTGGAACAGTTGCCTCTTCCAAACTTACTAGACAGGCTTTTGTATAGAAAGACTTTCACCTTCAGCTGGGTTTTACTGTGCTGGTTGGAAAAAGTGTGTTGACTGTTTCCAGACAGGTGCAATAGTATAGTCTCTGTGCAGACTCTTCATCTGCATTCAATGTTAGCAATAACTGTGGGTGCCTCAGTGGCATATGCTGTAGATGTTTGTGGCAGTGGTGGCAGTGGCACAGGCTGTTAATGTCTTCAGTCCCAAGAGTTTCGGGGGTCCTCCTATTCTCATTTTCCACACAATGGAGAGACTTAGATGAGGGAATTTCTCTCAGTGTCAGGTCTGATGTGGCCTACAAGTGGCTGCAACAGCACTGAGTCCTAGATGCAGCTGCTTGGAGTGGCTGGGGGGCCAGGGTCCTAGGCTCAGAGTCTTGTGAACCTACTGTGGCACCTGCATTTGGGGTGCAAACTTGCTGTCTGTGAAAGGATTGGATATAAGTTGCCCCCAGAACCAGGATCTGTAACTCAGAGCTACTCCCTAGCAGCTCAGGCTCAGGGGGCCAGGTTTTAGCTGTGATTCTACTTTTGGAGGATACAGTAAAACACTCACCCAACTCCAGGGAAGTGATACTCTGAAGGTTTAGGCTCAAGGAGCAAGGTATGACTGCGATTTGGCAACTTGACCAGAAGGGCAACTCGGGTCACAGGGCATGAGTCACCTTGTGGTAGTGACTCTAGATCCTGGGTTGGTGGTGATCGTCAGCATCTGAGCCTCTGCAAGGCCAGGTACAGTGGCAGCAAGTACCTGAGACTGGCAAAGAATAGCTCTTTTTTGCAGCATGGTCGGGTGAAGAGTGTGGGGGACAGGGAATAGAACAGTGATGATTCCATTCCTCAAGAACAGATGTGTCCCAACAGCTCAGACTCTAGGGCCTAGACTGGTTCCACAGAAGCAGGATACAAGAGCTGTTTGGTCTATACGGTGGTGTGTCTCAGCTAAGCCACTGTTCTGCTTCCCTGGTATATGGGATACTATGTCAGTTCAGCCCAGGGATGTGTAGCTACTTACCTCAGCCAGGGCACTGATACCCAGGGACCAATGTGCTCCTACGGCTCAGGCCTGGGGGCCTTGACTGTTCTGCATGGCCCAGGCACAGTTTCCCTAGGATGCAGGCTGCTGCTTCAGCTTAGGTACTAGGATAACAGGATATTTTTGGGGGGCCAAGGCACCGTTTTGGTGACGTGGCACTCCTCCAACTGAGGCTCAGGGAAGATGTGACTTCTCTGAGTGGCCAAAGTACTGTTTCCCCAGGAGAAAGGTACCACTTCAGCTCAGCCCAAGAAGGCAGGGAGAGGGGAATGTGATGTGGCTCTACTTCTGCTTGGCCCCATGGGGAAGTATATTATTCTGTCTTGCAATGCTATAAAGGAATACCTGAAACTGGGTAGTTTATAAAGAAAAGAGGTTTATTTGGCTCACAGTTCTGCAGGCTGTACAGGAAGCATGGTGCCAGCATCTGCTTCTGGTCAGGACCTCAGGAAGCTTTCACTCATGGTGCATGGCAAAGGGGTAGCAGGCATGTCACAAGGTGAGAGAGGGAACAAGAGAGAGAGAAGGAGGTGCTAGGCTCTTTTAAACAACTAGCTCTTATATAAACGAACAGAGTGAGAACTACTCATTACCTCAGGGAGGGCACCAAGCCACTCATGAGGGATCTACCTTGTAGACCCCAGGATTGTTGAGTCAGTGGCAGTGTGCCCTGTGAACTTCAGAAAAGCTGCAGGCACTGCACTCCAACCCGGGCTGCACCCAAGAAAGCCATGAAGACGGGGTCGCCTAAGGCTTCAGGGGATCACCCTTTGTACCAGTGTACCCAGGATACAAGACATGGAGTCAAGGATTATGTTGGAACTTAAAGGTTTCATGTCTTCTGTGCTGGGTTTCAGACTTGTGTGGGGCCTACTACCCCTTTCTTTTGGCTGATCTCTCCCTTTTGAAATGGGATGTCTACCTAATACCTGTACTACCATTGTATATTGGAAGTAAATAACAAAACAAAATAAAAACGTTAAGTAGATCTTCTGTAATTATGTTACAGCTGTAACTGTTTACTCAAGGTCAGCAAATTTTTTCCTGTAAAGGACCAGATAGTAAATACCTTAAGCTTTCTGGGCCATAAGGTCTCTACACAAATAGGCAACTTTGCCATTGCAACCAAAACCACCACAGACAATAGTAAATTAACACAAGGCTGTTTTCCAATAAAATGTGATCTAGAAAGACAAGAGAGGAATAGGATTTAGCCCAAGGGCCTTAGTTTGCCAAACTTTGCTTTAACTGGTCATTCAAGAACTTTTGCAATCTGGCTACTAACTCCTCACCTTATTTCCCTACTGCTATCTTGCTGGCACTGTGTATTAGCTTTTTCTTTTTAAATATAGCAACCACGTATCATATAAAATTACAAGACAGGTACTAGTTTTGCAACTTAAAAAACTGAGGCATAGAGTACTTTGTTTGTTTATCTGTTTGTTTTTTGAGATGGAGTCTCATTCTGTTGCCCAGTCTGTCGCCCAGGCTGGAGTACATTGGTGCCATCTCAGTTCACTGCAACCTCTGTCTCCCGGGTTCAAGCAATTCTCCTGTTTCAGCCTCCCGAGTAGCTGGGACTACAGGCACCTGCCACCATGCCCAGCTAATTTTTTGTTTTTTTAGTAGAGATGGGATTTCACCGTGTTAGCCAGGATAGTCTCGATCTCCTGACCTGTGATCCGCCTGCCTTGGCCTCCCAAGGTACTGGGATTACAGGCGTGAGCCACCGCGCCTGGCTCTGCATAGAGGGTTTTAAGTAGCTTATAGCCAGGACTGGAAGCTGGACGAAGAATCCATGCTGTTAACCATTACAAAAAGCTGCCGCTCCATTGGTCAACTCAGCATACCCCCTAAGTTACATGACCACCTCTGTACTTTTGCTCATTAAATTATTTCCTCCTCTCAGCTCGCAGTGAGCCAAGATCGCACCACTGCACTCCTGCCAGGGTGACACAGCGAGACTCCAGCTCAAAAAAAAAAAAAAAAAAAAAAAAAAAAATTATTTCCTCCTCTAACTATGTCCTACTCATCTTTCATATCCTTAGCTCAAGTCTCACTTCTCACTGAATCTCTCCATGCCTCACCAACTCTCAGTGACATCTCCTTCCCTTTTCTTCTTTTTTTTAGATGGAGTCTTGCTCTGTCACCCAGGCTGGAGCACAGTGGCGAGATCTCAGCTCACTGCAACCTCCACTTCCCAGGTTCAAGCAATTCTCCTGTCTCAGCCTCCTGAGTAGCTGGGACTACAGGTGCATGCCACCACACCCGGATAACTTTTGTATTTTTAGTAGATGGGGTTTCACCATATTGGTCAGGCTAGTCTCAAACTCCTGACCTCAGGTGACCCACCTGCCTCGGCCTCCCAAAGTGCTGGGATTACAGGCGTGAGCCACCGTACCTGGCCTCTCCTTTTATTCTTAAAATACATATTGCCTATGCTTTTCTATGGGTCCTTATATTTTCATAATTTCATACTGTCTTCCCCACTTACTTTTTATCTTACATTTTCTAGATCCTAGATACCTATCATAGTGTTCTGAAGTTAAAAGGTATTCCTTATTTTTGACTAGATGATATTAACATACAAGGTAAGCCATGAATATAGGCCTAAAATAGTATTTGCCGCTCTCCATACTTATTAAGATTAAAGCAAGTGTTCTCTTTACAGTAAATATATCATTTTTCAAGATGAAAAAGGAAACAAAGTATAAATTGGTCTCTTTGATCTTTCTAGACTGAGATATACCTTGCAAAAATGATTATAACAATATATATTCAGTAACTGAACTACTTAGATTATTTTATAGTAAACATCATGTTAGTGTGATTGAATTAGGTTAACAGTTGTATCTGAAGGACTAGGAAAAATATAATACGCTGATTTTTCTGTTCTTCAAGTCTCAGAAAAGTGGTTCTCATTGAGAAAGATATCCTTGAGAAAGATATAGACCCTCTCCTGACAAAAAAAAAATCAGATATTTATATGAATTTTTCATCAAATATCTGGGTGCTCCAGAGGCCCTAAAGTTAAGAAACCCCGCCTGAGAGGATCTCATATTAGCTACTCACAGCTGTAACTCACCTAATAAATTTTCCTTTTAACTCAAGACATTCAAAGAAATTTCAATGCACTAACAAGATATGGTCATATTTTTAAAATTCATACCCAAATTAGAAGGTGTCGAAGATCATAAACAACGGAAATGGGGAAATTCATAGTTAAGAGCAAATGGGTGAGAGGGGAGAGCAGGAATATTACCAAAGACTTAAAGATTTCAATGTCATGTCACTGCTTGCTAGGAAGGCTCTGATGGCCTGGTGACCCTGCCACGTGTATGAGGGGCACCAACACAGGTTTTGTAGGGGCAACATATATGATCCTATCGCTAAACTTCATACCTTCAAATCAGAAGTGGTAGTATCATATCCTAAAACAATAAATCGAACTAAGAAAAATTAGCATAAAAAAGTAATTGTAGTATCTGTTTAAAACTCAGATTTAGAAATAAAAACAAGTAAGTTCCAAATAAAAACAAATACGGTCATGCACCATTTAAGAATATTTCAGTCAATGACTAACTGCATATACAAAAGATTATATACCTAATTAGATACATACGCGTAAGAGTACAATGGAAGCAAAAAACTCCCACTGCCTAGTGACATCGTGAAGATCCTGACCGAGTGTAGGTCCAGGCTAATGTGTGTTTTTGTGACTCCATTGTTTAGCAGAAAGCTTAAAATGAAAAAATAAAAACTAAAAAATTATTAAAACCTTACAGAATAAGAAAATAAGGAAAATATTTTAGTATAGTTGTACAATGTACATGCATTTTAAGTATCATTACGAAATAGTCCAAAAGTTTTAAAAAGTTAAAAAGTTTACAAAGTAAAATAGTTACAGTAATCTAAGGCTGTTATTGAAAGAAAAATGTTTTTTATAAATTTATTGTAGCCTTAGTGTTGATTGTTTAAACAGTCTACAATAGTGGACAGAGATGTCCTAGGCCTTCACATTCACTCACCAACTCACTCAGAGCAACTTCCAGTCCTTAAGCTCCATGCATGGTAAATGCCGTATACGGTGGTACAATTTTTTGTCTTTTCATTACTTTATTTTATGTATTTTATTTGGTAGAGATGGGGGTCTCACTGTGTTGCCCAGGCTGCTCTTTGAAATCTGGGCCTCAAGCAATCCTCCCACTTCAGCCTCCCAAAGTTCGTAGATTACAGGCATGAACCACTGCACCTGGCCTTTTATCTGTCATATTGCATTTTTATTGTACCTTTTCTATGTTTAGATATGTTTTGACATATAATTACTTACCACTGTGTTACAACCGTCTACCGTATTAAGGACAGTAACATGTTGCACAGGATTAGAGCCTAGGAACAATAGGCTATACCATATAGCCTAGGTGTGTATCAAATACCATATGATCTAGGTTTCTGCAAGTACACTCTGATATTCACACAAGGACGAAATCGCCTAATGACCCATTTCTCAGAACATATACCCATCATTAAGCAGCACATGACTGTATCAACAGAGTAACAACCCCGTGAATACAACAACAGACAAATAACAAACAATAACATTAATGATCATAGTTGCTACATTTTAATTTCCTTTCATTTAAACTTTTTTCGATAAGTTGAATTTATTAAATGTATTGCTAAGCTGGGTTTAATTTTTATAATCTTTTGCACTTGGCACACAAGAATGAGAGCAATATATCACAAAACCCTAAATTTTAAGTATTCGACGTGAAATGGTTAAAATCAAACTATCTGTAGAATGTACATATATTGATGGATATAGGTAAACTGATGCAGAATTGATAGCAGGTAAATTAATACAGAATTTCAAAACTAGCCAAATAGCAATCAAGATAACCAGATGTAGTTTCATCTCTGTTGGCAAAAGAAAAATCTATAAATTTGTGCCTTTCAGAACGAATGACGGGTTCAACAATAGAGGCAAACGCTAAGGTACAGTGGGGCCCCCCAGAAAGAAGGCAGTCACCCAAATTAAGCAATTAAGTAAGACTTTTGGAAACATATACTTTAAATCACCATTTTTTTGGACTACTATTTAAGGTTTTCCATGATCATATCTTAATTTACTTCTCCATCTGAGTCAATATTCCACTGTCCTGCACAATATCCTGTACTCAGTCTCACGTTTTTCTAGAACCAAATTCTCCCCATGCTTTCCATCGATTCAAACGCTACTTACCCTTCGAGGCAAAGAACATATGAGCATCCCTGTAAAAAGCCTCTGATGACCCCTTTCACCCTGTGCTGCTTCTCCCCTCCTGTCCACACGATAACCACATATCCCTCACTTCCCATTCTGATCCTCATCATCTCAAACAGTCTGTCTCCTCGTGAAAGTGCATGTCTGTCTCTGTGCAGGATCTTCAGCTCGAAATGAGTCATCTGTTCATGAGATTTGTACTATTCATTTGGCACTTAATTACATACCATCTTCTATGTAATGGTTCGTCGTATGAATGTTATCTTGCATGTTCATTATCTCCCTATAAGCTATGACTAGCAGTACTGGGTACACAGCAAATACTCCAAAAATATGTGTAGAAATTAAACGTCATTTTTCTGCCCTCCCCTTTTTAAAACGATCTAAATATTAAAATAAAAACTATACAAATCTCAGTTCCCGACAAATTCTAGGAAACCTGGAGCCACACACAAAAAAAAGAGTCTCTAGTCATGTTCACTTTAAATAGAAAACTAAGACAGGGTCTCATTCTACTTTAATTCTATTCATTTCAACCAACTCAAAGTTTACTGTGTTTACTATGACAAAGTTCACTGTGACAGTTGTTCCAAGGGTAACTAAAGGAGCTACATTTCAGATAGTAACAATCCATCATCAAAAGGGCATACACACTAAGTTGCTTTTTCCTAGTGTAGTTGGGTATCGCATTGAGTCATCCCTATTAATTTGCTTGGGTTTCCCTAAAACCAACAAAAATATTTCTGTAAAATAGCTTGCAAAGCTCCTGATGTACAGAAATGGTTATCTCTCCCTTAAGGTTTGACCGTGGCCCCATTAACACCACTGTCTTATCAAATGAACAAACTCTGACTGGAGGCTTCAATATATGAACGGTATAAGCACACACACCTCCAGATTAAATCAAGGAGAAAGAACAAAAGAGTATTAACTCCGAAACAAATCTGAAGGAAATCTGCTAGCAGAACTCCAACAGCACTTCACAAGGTTAACTGCTACTGAAAAGTGTCGCAGGCTCAGTCCACGAGGGGGCAGTGTTGTCTAACTAGTAATAGAACTGAGCTCTTAAAAGGAATACAGCTTTCTAAAAATTTCTTTGTAAGCTTTCAGAAGGAAAAAAAAAATTATACTCTTTGAAGGAAAATGTAGAAATCTTTAATTCAGATATCTTTAATTAGGTGAAAACCTAAAAGATGGTCCACTTCTCAAATCATTTTGTGCTTGTTAATACATCGTATCTCTATGGCTAGGATTCTCCTAAAAGAAATGAAGACGCTCATCACACCTAGTTCCACAACCTGACCAGGGCTGCTTCAGTCCCGACCAGAACCCTCCTCCTCATTGGCAGCCTGATGTTGAAGTTCAGAGAAAGTGGTGATCAGTGACAGGTGGGACGCTAATGCTTCATCACGAATTTCAAGCTAGTTCATGATGGCCATCATATTAAGTATCTACCCACTATTCCCAAAAAACATTCTCATGCAGCAGGAAATACACCCTAAATTTTAGCTTGAGAGAAACAGTTACCAAGCTGTCACAGTGACAAAAGCCCCAGGTGGGCTGCTGAGGGGCAAGGCACCCAGAGGATGTAGAGTACACTCCTAGAGATCCTTAAGAAACAGCCACCATCTACCCTGAGTAATTCCAATAATCGTGTGATCGTGTTTTAAAAAATGGTTTAATGTAAACAACTTTATACACACACACACACACACACACACACCCTCCTTCTCCTATTTCAATGCATTCAATTACCTCCTAAATGCTAGATGCTTCAGTCTTTATCGGACTGGACTCATCTATGGCATGTCTCTGCAATTACTGCCTCCTTTTGAAAATCCTCTCTCTCATTTTCCAAATATCTTCCTGTTAAAATTTCCCTTCTCTATCCCTGGTTCATCCTCCTAAATTTCTTCTAAATACTACTTTGTCATCCTGTTCTTCAATTTTTTTTCTTTAGAGTGCAAACTTCATATTTCTTGTCATTTTCCACATGATTCCCGGGCAGTCATATTCACTTCTAAAATGTCTTCTAAGCCCCAATGGCCAAAGGCTTCAGACCTGCACCCACGGACCCAGAAACCAGTCTGGCCCTTGCAGATAGAGACTCCAGGCCTCCCAGGAGCCAGGCCAGCCTCAGGGGCTTCATGCTCTACAGAACCCAGGATCCAGGCCTGCTCCAGCAGACCCTGCGGCCACACAAGCTGCCACGAACCCAGGACCCAGGCCTAGGGACCCAATCTCCAGGCAGGACCAGTGCCAGTAGACTAAGGATCTAGGCCTGCCCCCAGTGAACCCAGGGTCTAAGCCCTAGGCTGGCCTTCATGGACCCAGGCTCCAGAACTGCCCGTACAGGCCCAGGTACCAGGATGGTCCCCACAAACTAAGGACCCTACCTCTACCACTACAGACTCAGGCTCTAAGCACACCCCAATGTCAGGTCAGCCACTGTGAACTCAGGCTCCTAGCCCATCCCTATGGATCTAGGTACCAAGCCCATCTCAACACCAGGCTGGCCCCTGCAAATCCAGGCTTTGGGCCTGTCCTCACAAACTCAAGCTCTAGGCCCAACTCAACAGACACAAGCTCCAGGCCCACCACAGTAAACCCAGGCTCCAGACTTGAACCTGAAAATCCAGGCTCTAAGCAAACCCCAGTGGAGCCAGGAACCAGCCTGCCCAAAGGCTCCCATAGCAAGGCCACACACATTCCCTTCCAGAGGGGGGATTATAAGATCATCTCAATAGACTCACAAACAGCATTTCAGAAAATTCAACACCCTTTCATGATAAAAAACAAACAAATAAACAAACAAAAAACCTCTCAACAAATTAGGTAAAGAAGGAATATACTTCAACATAATAAAGACCCTATGTGACAAGCCCACAACTAACATCACACTCTTAAGAAACAAGGCAAGGATGCCCACTCTCATTACTTCTGTCAGCATAGTACTAGAATTCCTAGCCACAGTAATTAAGCAAGAAAAAGAAACAAAAGGCAGCCAAATTGAAAAGGAGTAAGTAAAATGGTCTCTTTTTTGCAATTGACATGATTTTATATATAGAAATCCTAAAGATACCACAAAATAACTGTTAAAACTAATAAATTCAGTAAGGTTGCAGGATACAAAATCAACATAGAAAAACCAGCAGCAATTCTATAAAGTAATAACTACACAAAAAAGATATCAAAAAATAATCTCATTTGTAATACTTACAAAAAGCAAAATACTTCAGAATAAACCTGACCAAGAGGGTGAATGAACTATACACTGAAAACTATAAAACACTAATGAAAAAAGTTGAAGTGACAAAAATAAATGGAAAGATATCCCATGTTCAAAGATTGAAGGAATTGTTAAAATGTCCCTATTACCTGAAGCAATCTACAGATCCAATGTAACACTTATAAATATTCTAATGGCATTTTTCACAGAGATGGAAAAACAATTCTAAAATTCATATGGAACCAAAAAAGACTCTGAATAACCAAACCAATCTGGTGCAAAACAAAGCTGGAGGCATCATGTTACTTGATTGCAAAATGTACTATGAAACTATGGTAACCAAAACAGTGTGGTACTAGCATAAAAACAGACCTAAACCAATGGAACAGAATAGGGAGCCCACAAATAAACCCTTAAGTTTATAGTCAATTGATCTTTGACAAAGGTATCAAGGACACACAACGGGGAAAGAACATCAATGAACAGTGCTGGGAAAGCTGAATATCCACATACAGAAGAATGAAATCAAACCCTTATTTTACAACACACACAAAATCAACTCAAAGTGGAGTAAAGACTTAAATGTATGACCTGAAACTACAAAACTACTAGAATAAAACATAGGAAGAATGGCTTCTTGACATTGGCCTAGGTCATGATTTTTTTGTATATAACACCAAAAACACAGGCAACAAAAGGAAAAACAGACAAATGGGATTGTGTCAAACTAAAAAGCTAACACACAGCAAAGGAAACAATTGTCAGGGTGAAAAGACAACCAACAGAAGTGAGTAAATACGTGGCAAATCATGTATCTTATAAGCAGTTAATATCCAAAATATCCAAAATATAAATATATATACATTTTATTTGTCAAGCAACTCAATAGCAAGAAAACAAATAACCCAATTAAAAAATGGGCAAAGGACTGAAACAGACATGTCTAAAAGAAAACATACAGATGGCCAACAGATATATTTTAAAATGCTGAACATCACTAATCATCATCCAGAAAAAGCAAATGAAGACCACAATAAGGTATCACCTCGAACCTGTGAGAATGGCTAGTATCAAAAAGATAAAGTACCAGATGCTGGAGCCATGTGGGAAGAAGGGGAGCTCTGTACACTGTTGGTGGAAAAGTATGGAAGTTCCTTTAAAAAAGTAAAAATAGGGCCGGGCATGGTGGCTCCCGCCTGTAATCCCAGCACTCTGGGAGGCCGAGGCAGGAGGAATCACCTGAGGTTGGGAGTTAGAGACCAGCCCAACCAACATGGAGAAACCCTGTCTCTACTAAAAATACAAAATTAGCCAGGCATGGGTGGCACATGCCTGTATTTGCAGCTACTCGGGAGGCTAAGGCAGGAGAATCACTTGAACCCAGGAGGCAGAGGTTGCAGTGAGCCGAGATCGCACCATTGCACTCCAGCCTGGGCAACGAGAGCGAAACTCCGACTCAAAAAACAAACAAAAAACAAGCAAAAATAGAACTACCATATGATCCAGCAACTCCATTTCTTTGTATTTAGCCAAAGGAAATGAAGTCAGTATATCAAAGAGATACCTGCATTCCCATAGTCTTTGCAGCTTTGTTCACAAGAGCCAAGATACGAAATCGACCTCAGTGTCCATGGATTGATGAACGGATAAAAAAAGTGGCATACATATATACACAACAGAATACTATACAGACTTAAAAATAAAGAAGAAAATCCCATCATTTGTGACAAAACAGATGAACCTGGAGGACATTACGCTAAGTGAAACAAGTCAGGCACAGAATGACAAATATTGTATGATCTTATTTATATGCAGAATCTTAAAATGTTGAGCTCATAGTAGTAAAGAGTACAATGGCGGTTACCGGGGCTACAGCAGGGAGAGGGATGAGGAGATGTTGGTCAAATGGAACAAAATTTCAGTTAGACGGGATGAATAAATTCTAGACATCTGTCAGACAGTACAGTGCCTATAATTAATAATGCATTACACACTTGAAAAATTGCTAAAGGAGATCTTAAATGTTCTCACCACAAAAAAAAATAAGTATGATAGGTAAAGAATATGTTAATTAGTTTAATCATATCACAGTGAATATATGTAGGAAGATATAACATTTTATGACATAAATCTATATAATTTTTATTTGTCAATTATATCTTAATAAATAAAATTCTTAAAAAAAGAAAAGAAGGGAGATAATTCTTTAACATTTCTTTTTAAATAAAAAAATAAACCTCTTCCCTCTAGCCCAGACCTGAATACCCATCGGCCCACTGAATATCTGCATCTGAATGTGCCATCGGCATCTCCAACGCAACATGTCCCAAAATGTCAGCATTCTTCCACTTCATCCCCAAATCCACTCCTCCCTCAAAGCACTACTTGTTGAAAGGCACTTACATCCACCCAGCTGCCCACAGCAGAAACCACTCTCAATGCCTTCACCTTCCTTTCTTCCCGTATCTAATCAGTTCCCAATATCAGCTTTCCCTGCAGTATGTCTCGTCTTCCGAATCTCCACTGCCTCAGTGACTCCTACACTACTTTCAGGCAGAGATGGAGATGGTTTACCCCACTATCCATTTGTCCTCTTCCCTTACTGATAGAACTCCTCCATTTTTAGTGGGGCACACGGCCGCTGAATAAATATTATATTTTCAGCCTTTCTCTTACAGCTAAAAGTGATCATGGCACAACATAGGGGCAACGAGCTCTAACTAGATGTCTTCCGTGACAATTTCTCCAACATAAAAGCAAGTCCTCACTTAACATTGCAGATTAGTTCTTGGAAAACAAGACTTTAAGCAAAACGACCTACAGCAAGTCCTCAAATAATGCTGTTTTGTTATATTGGTAACATAATAGGTTTTGTTACACACCCTATATGTTTCCCTTGAAGTCGCAGTTTCCAAGAACCTATCAAGGATGTTAAGGACTTACTGTATCCTTACATTACAGCTAGTGCATGCCCCTTTGCTCTTGTGATTCCCACCCCCAACCCCGCCCCCTGCATTCCGGCTCTCAGGAACTTGGAGCTCATGCAACCACACCAGAAGATGAGAAAATCTGCAAGGATAGCAGACCAACTAGCCCAAAGCAGCCAGGACCTGGGACACTGTGGAACCAACATACAAGCTCTGATTCATCTATCTGGATTCCTTCCATGGTGGAGAACGTTTATTTTGTCTAAGCCACGGGTGTGTGGGTGTGGGCGGGCGGGCGTGTGTGTGTGTATGTATTCATGCATCCTAACAAGGTTCACTGCCTCCAATCTCACCTCTCCAAAACCAATCTATCTCTACATTGCTTCCAGGCTGATTTCCTAAACCCTAAATGTGGAGAATCAATCCATGATTTTTTAAAAAAATTAATAAAATACACACTTACAGCATGCTTTAGTATGGCACGTAAGACCATTCATAACCTAGTCCCTGCCCACCTGAAGTCTTCTCGTTCATTGCTCCCTCTTGACACCAGCTGCTCTGACCAAGCCACCGTCTGCACACCACCACAGCTTTATATGTGCTTCTGCCACTGTCAAAATATCTTGCTTCCCAGCACCCATTCTAAATTATCTTCAAAAACTCTGCTCAGATGTCACCTCTTCCAAGAAGCCTTCTCTCCATCCTGACTGGGGTACAAATTCATAGCCTCTGTTCTTACCTCTACTGTAGCAGGTATCATCCTGTGTTAAATCATGTTATTACTTGTCTGTTTCTCCAACCAGACTTCACAGTCAGGCTGTAGGCTTCATCTCTCTGTCTCTGGCCCAGCAACTATAGGTATTCACTGAATGCATGTTGAAAAAGTAAGTACTTCCAGGAATGTAGTGAAGGAAGTTTTTGGCACCTGGTACCTCACATATTAATAAACAAAAACCTAGGCCTCTTGATTCTTTGCCCAGGCCTGTTTCCAGTACATCAGCATTTCCCCAACTGTGTTCCAGTAACATCCATTCAGAAAATGTGAATAATGTGTGGGTCTCCAGCCATGCGACACAGCTTTCAGTTCCACTAACCTGTCAAACTCCCACCACCCTCAAAGCCTCTGACCTCACCCTTTTGGTCTTCTACCTGGAGGGAGGGCACTCTACCTGCATGGGGGCCCTTTCCCTGGTTCCCACCATTCAGCCATCATTCATGCCAGTTCAGACCCGGGGAAGACCATCTGATCTTGCAATACTTTTAATAATAATCTAGTTTGGCTAACGACTGCCCTGAAACTCACCAGGCTCTACAATTTCCTTCATTCTCCTTTCGACACATTAAGGTTTTGCCTCTTGGATTTTTTTAGCACTAGTCCCTGTCTTCACGATTTTCAAAGAATATCTAGAGTGGATATATAATTTACCTGCAAATATGTTCAGCTTCTTAGGATATTATCCCTCAGAGTTTAAATTCATACAAAAGGAGCCAGGTGATCTCTTCCTGGGCTTCAGTTTCTTCTAGCAGTGTTTGTTCTACCCCTTCAAACGAGGTGACTGTGCTCCTTGATAGAGAAACGCCAGTCACGAAGGAGTTTCGTATCTCTGCTTTATCTCAGAAATCTGTTGGCATTACCTCACACACCCTAAGCCAGGAGCCCAACCTTTCCTAGTTCTCTTTTCTTTTCCAGACACCACACAGTTATTGCCCCTGACCCGTGAGAACAGGATTGCTCAAGGTGCATCCAAGAGCTACCTGAATCGGAATCATCTGAGGAGCTCATTCAATACTAGATTTCTGAGTCAAACAGAATCAGAATCACTGGAGTAAAGTTCAACAATCTGAATTTTTAACAAGCATGGAAAGCACCCAAGGTGGCAATAGATCTTTTGCTTGCAAGGTGGGGCGGGGCAGGACTGGGCGGCCAGGATCCCCAGAAACTGTCACCCGCAGCCCAAGACCACTGCTTTCCTTCACTTCCCTGCGCAACACAAAGACTGTAATTTTCTATATGCCCCTTGAAGTAAAACAGTTTCATGGAGTTTCTAGAATTTCCTAGAGAACTACTAAATTAGTATTTCTAGGGCAGGTTCACAATGATCCTTTCCAAAACTTCTATAGGACAATCTAATATGCCCTGATGCTTAAGCACCATCGCTTTGAAACAGCAATTCTCAACTCTTTAAGGGCAAAATACCTTTGCATAACATTTTGCAATGCCTCCTTTATTATCCTAAAGTGAAATCCATAAACAATATAACTGCCTAAATATAAAATTCAAAATAGTCCATATAATGCCCTAAATAACACAAAGGGGAAACAAAATTAAAATGATTTTCATTACATAAATGCTCAGGTTAGTCAGACACCTGCTTGTACCTAACGGAGAATTATGCTGAAAGCAAGGTCCGAGTATAGACAGATACAGGGGCACTGAAATGGTCACTCAGGAGCATGAGCACTGCTTTCTGGGATGTGACACTTTGAAAATAGTAAACAACTTTTAGTAAATTTGCAAAGAAAACAAAGTATAATCTTCTCTTGATTTACATGGTAGTTACAGTCCGAGAAAACTCACTGATATTTGAAACCACATAAAAAACATTGTACTGACATATTCTAATGCCAGATAATTAGAAACATATTTTTATCCCACATGAATGTCCAACAGGACATTCGAGGCCATGCAGAATGTAGAATAGTTCTTCCTGCCGTGGTACTATCCCAGGGACTAACAGTTGTCTAGCATCCCTGGTCACTACCTATTAAAGGCTAGTAGCCACCCACCCCTCCATCCCCAATCACTGTGATAATTAAAAATATACCCAGCCATTCAACCTCTCCAAACAATATGAACAGAGGTACCTGTGTGAGGCTATATTATTATTTTCCCGTGTGACACTATCATACATTATAGTGACTCTAGAATCTCTTCGTGATTCTACCTATACTTACAACATTTTCAAAAGCAAATATTTGCATAAATTCTACCATAACAGAAATTGCTGGTGAAATTCTACATGAATGGAATGAAAATTTCACAGATATGAGAAACCTTCTTCAGAAATTCTCGAAAAAATAAACGCAAACTACATTTTTTTAAACAATCAAATGGCATTTTCCTGTTGACATATTTCAATTTCAGAGCCATCTTCTCACTATTAATATTCAACTGGCAGTGGTTCCTAAGCAGTTCAGCTCTGCATGTCAGTAAAATATATCAAATTACAGTTTAAATGTATTAAATGATTCCAAAATGCATCCTTTTAGTGTTAAAATGGTTTATAAACAGCTCACGTAAATTACCTTTAAAAACACAATGGTTCTCAAGCCTGTATGTGCGTCATAACAATCACCAGGGGAGATGCTTAAAATTTTGAGATGCTTGGGCCATCCCTTGCCCACAGATTCTAACTGCATAGGCGTGGGTTAGGTAGAGCCTAAGAACCTTTATTATTTTTTAAAAAGTCTACAGGTGATCCTCATGCCGGCAGAGGCAGATCTGGTTTTGTGGGTCCTGAAACCTACACAACTGGGCAGGGAGTGGCAGGGAGTCTCTTTAAGAAAAAGGACAAAAAAATGGCAGGTCTCTTGGAGCCTTGGGAAAGCTTCCTGCACTGGCTTCATAGTAAATCCCTCTCCGGATGCTACTTGCGGTTGCAAAGTGTGACAGTTCAATGAAACTCACAACTGGAACACATGGGCAAAAGTATAAAGTCATACACTATGTATACAGAGGCCATAAGCCCAACGTCCATGGGCTTCAGGAGATAATATAAATGAGTAAGGCAGACAAGGTATGAGACAACACAGGAGGGAGTGGTGACCGAGTACCTGTGCTCTGAATGCACCAGCACTATGTCGTGTCAATGCTAATGCACACTCAGTGTTGCGTTTCTCAAATTCAAGAGAAGCTTCAAGTCTGGATTTTTACATGAAATCTCCCAGTTCTTAAAAGTTAGCTCAATTTTTTAATAAAACATTGGCTAGACCAAATAAATCATGAGTTAAAAATGCCAGTATGTCACTTCTGCTTTATAGAAGAGAAAAGATACTACCTACCTAAAAATAAAACTGAAGAGTAGATAGTTTATTGAAGGAACCATGAAGGGAGACTGCTGAAAACATAGTTTTGAGGCAGTTCATACACCTGACAATGAAAAAATGGTTTGTTCAGGGATTCTGCCACATCTCAAGGACCTAAGTTTACTCTAACACATCCTAACTGCACCCAAAGAGTTCTATAAGTCAATAAAAGACAAGCTCTCCAATATAAAACTCGTGAACAGGAAAATCTTTCAAAATGAATCATAAATGGCTATAACAAGCATGTGAAAAAAGGTCTGACCTCAATTACATCCGGTGCAGCAAGTCTGCGGAGATTGAAGCTCTCAGTTCTCATTGTGACGTTCTGAGAATACAGGAATAAACTAAACGAAAGTGCTTTTCCTATTCTCCCACTCAACCTACACAGAAGACTTCTGTGACCAAACGTTTTCCCCACAAACTGAGCAATCAGTTCTGCAGGAGACACCACCTGCGTGTCCTGGGATGCAATTCAACTGCAACACTATCTAACTGGAGATAGTATGAGATCCCACAGGTTGGGGGCTCAGTCCCCAAGACTGCCCCTTCCCTTCAGATGCCCATCTATAGCCGCAGGTTGTTTCATGTGTGCTAGGGTTCTCACAACCCCTTCCTTGGGTTCGATTAATCTGCTAAATCAGCTCACAGAACACAGGGAACCACTTTTGTTTACCAGCTTATGATAAAGGCTATTACAAAGGATACAAATAAAGGGAGGTATGGAGCAAGGCACGTGGGAAGGGGCAGAGAGTTCCATGCCCTCTCTGGACACCCTACCCTCCCGGAACCTCCATCTGCAAACCCTGTCCTTTTGGGTTTTTATGGAGGCCTCATTAGTAGGCATGATTCACTCAATCACTGGCTACTGGCGATCCCCTTAACCTTCACCCCTCTCCCCTCCCTGGAGGTTAGGGGATGGAACTGAAAGTTCAAACCCTGTAATCCAGGGGTGTCCAATCTTTTGGCTTCCCTGAGCCACAATGTAGGAATTGTCTTAGGCCACAGACAAAATACACTAACAACAGCTGATGAGCTTTAAAAAAAATCTCATAATGTTTAAGAAAGTTTACAAATTTGTGTTGTGCCACATTCAAAGCCATCCTGTGCTGCACGTGGCCCATGGGCTGTGGGCTGCATAAGCTTGCTCTAAGCTCAGACAAAGTAGCCCCGTTCTAAAGCCACCTAAGGGTTGCCAGGCATCAGTTAATTCATTCGCACACAAAAAGACATGCCACTTTGAAAATCCTAGAAATTTTAACAGGAAACTCAGAGGGAAGACCAAATATAGTCATGTGCCACATAATGACATGTGGCTCACCAGTGACCACATAGAGGACGGTGAGCCATAGGATTTTAATGCCATATTTTTACTGTACCTTTTCTATGTTTAGATACACAAAGACCACTGTGTTACAACTGCCCACAGTATTCAATACAGCAACATGCTGTGTAGGTTCGTGGCCTAGAAAAAAACAGGCTAAGCCATATGGCCTACGTGTGCAGTAGGTATACTATCTAGGTTTGCGTAAGTACGTTCTATGATGTTTGCACAAAGATGAAATCACTTCACGACACATTTCTCAGAATGTGTCCCTTTCTTTAAGTGACACATGGCTGTATATACTTCACAGTGTTAGGTGTGATGTCCACTGCTGTTCCAAAGCTGATCCGATCCTACTCTCAAAAAAGTCAAATCCTTCAGCTTTTTGATAGCTACTTTATATATATGTGTGTGTGTGTGTGTGTGTGTATGTATTAAACACCAATCTAAAAAGAAAATTGATCTTGTAGACAAAAATAAAATGTTGCACTGAAAAGACAGTAGAAATAAGCTTTTCAATATGCTCTCCTGGTTGATTTCTGTAACACTTCTTAGTTATTTTAGTATATAAAACACCAACCAACTCCAATAAAGTAGTTAAGGCTACCAGTATACAGCCCATTCTACAGATATGTGGGCCAGTGTGGAATAAGATGGAACCTCTGACTTATTATACCAAAACCCGTAGCCAAAGAGAAAGTTATAGTCACTTCCTGGCCCACTTCGTCAAGCCAAAACAGACCACTGAAAACTACTGCCTCTCAAGCAGAGACTGTGGTATAGATGAAATAACGGAGAACATATGGTCCATTTAACAAGGGCCAAGGAACAGTGAGCAAGTCTAACACATACTTGTTATTAGACTGTAAAATCACTTTTCTGCTTTCCATAATGGGTGGGAAGGAGGCTGGGGAGTGGAAAGGAAGGAGCGAAAGAAATAAAAATTGCCAAACAAAGATTTACTAAAGGACTAGCCACAAAATTATAAACCAACTTCTATCCGTGGTGAAAACAAGAAAATAACTCAACAGAAAACCTTAGAATTAGTGGATTTGTCATTTCTTCCTTTGTTTATTTGTGGTTTTCTATTCCAGCCCATATTTTTCCTAAAGAAATGACTCGTAGGTTTCCTGGGTCCCGCAGCTAGATGCAAAGATCTGAATAGCCACGAGTAACGGCTGAGCTACCATATTACTTTTTTCACATCTTGCTCTCCAGGAATTCTGTGTGGACAGTGAGGTGTCTACCCGAAGCAGACGCTCAACATTCACCCAACATATTCTATCTGTTATTCAGAATTATTCAGCTTCTTCTTTGCACTAAAAACAAAAAATAACTAACTCAAAATGGACCACAGACATAAGAGTTACAACTATAAAACATAGAAGAAAATACAGGAGTAAATCTTCTTCACTTAAGTTAGGCAATGGTTTGTTAGACACGACATGGAAAGTACAAGCAACAAAATAAGAGAGCGATAACTGGACTTCACCAAAATTAAAACCTTTTGTACTATAAATGATGACTATTAAGAACGTGAAAACATAACGAATACAATAGAAGACAGTATCTGCAGTCATATAATTAAAAGGGGTTTGCATACAGATTATAGAAAGAGCTCTTTTAACTCAATCATAAACAGACAAATAAGACAATTAAAAAACACAGCTGGGTGCTGTGGCCAGGAGTTTGATACCTGCCGGGGCAGCACAGCCAAACCCCATCTCTACAAAACATTTAAAAATACAAAAGTCGGCCGGGCATGGTGGTGCACAACTGTGGTCTCAGCTACTCAAGAAGCTGAGGTGGGAGGATCACTTGGGCCCAGGAGTTCAAGGCTGTGGTGAGCTATGCTATGATTGTGCTACCATACTTCTGGGCAACTGTCTCTAAAAGTGTGTGTGTATATATATGTGTGTGTGTGTGTGTGTGTGTATATACACATACATACACACACACAAATTCTCTAATTTTTTTTACATATATGTATACACACACATACACACACACACACAAATTCTCTAGTTTTTTTGGAAAAATGTTAAAAAATGGGCAAAGAATCTGAATACACATTTCTCTAAAGATATACAGGTTGAGCATCCCTAACCGAAAATCTAAAAATCCAAAATGCTCCCAAACCTGAAACGTTTAAGTGCCAATGTAACACAAGTGGATGATGACATTAATTAACACTGCAAAAAGGTGCCCATAGACAACACAGTGAAAATGTGTGATGGGTTTATTCAAGGACTACAGCAGGGTACATTCATAACAGAACGAGAAATCACGCCAGTTTATAAAATTCGAGAGAGAAGTCGAAGTCAAAAACCACTGTTAACGAGGAAGGTGACTGGAGAACACATGTAAAAAGCCATCAAGCAGAATGCCTCCTCATCCTTAGAGGACTCACTTTCAGGTCCCTCAACTGCGACTGGTGTTTCTTCTCAACTCAAAAAACAAAACCACGTACAGCGAATTCTTATCTTTTTTACTTTTCTTTCTTTTCTATAACCTCATTTTAGAATTGATAAAGTGAGTTTTTAATCAAAACACAGCACGGCAGACGAGGATGGAAAGCCTACCATTGTGTGCTCCTGCCGTTGTCCAGGTATTCTGGTGATGCTACTATACTGCTTAGTTATCTTGAACACATTTATTTTTTCACCGTATTAAGGGTATGTTCTATTTTTTTTACTGTTAAATATGTATGTGTGACTCAGTATTAGAAAATGATGGCTTCTCAGAAGTATATAAATGCAGAGGCAGGAATGAGGGTGATGCCACATAACCACAGATTGTCCACATGGGTGGCTGAGATAGTGACCTTTGCATTCTGATGACTCAGCGTACATGAACTTTGTTTCATGCATAAAATTTTCATAAATGAATTTCATGTTTAGACTTGGGTCTCATCCTCAAGATGTCTCATTATGTATATGAAAATATTCCAAAATTCAACAAAATCCAAAAAAAAAAAAATCCCAAATCTGAACTCCTTCTGGTCCTAACATGATGGGATACTTAACCTGTACGATAAGCCATAAGCACAGGAAAAGATGCTCCATGTCATTAGTCATTACAAAAATGCAACGCAAAACCACAATGAGATACTACTTCATATCTCCTAGGATACTTATAATTAAAAAAGACAGAGAATAACAAGTATTGGCAAGAGTGTGGAAAAACACACAGACAAGCAATTTTTCCTGTGCCCTCACACCACAAGGAGAAGGTGATTGTCTCCACACACGAAGCAAGCAATCAGTCCTGCAGAGGATACCAGCCAGGTGTTCTCCAGTGCAATTCAGTTCCAACACTATCTACCCGGATATAGCATCAGGTCCTACAGGCTGAGGGCCTGGTCCCTCCACCCCACCCCTTACCCCATGCCCTAACCCCACCTCACCCCTGCCACTTTAGATGCCAGTTTAAAGCCCCAGGTTGTTTTATTTGTGCTTCTGACAGGCTCTAGATCAAGTATTCCACAACCCCTTCCTTGGGTTCAGTTTGCTACAGTGCCTCACAGAACTCAGGGAAACATTTACTTACATTTACTGGTTTATTATAAAGGGTATTACAAAGGATGCTGAAGAAGAGATGCACAGGGTATGTATGGGAAAAGGGGCACATAACTTCCAAGCCCTCCCCAGGCACACCACCCTCCAGAAACCTCCATGTGTTCAGCTATCCGAAAGCTCTCAAACTCTGTCCTTTCGTTTTTGTTTTTGTTTTTTGTTTTGTTTTGTTTTGTTTTTTCTAAGACGGAGTGTCACTCTGTTGCCCAGGCTGGGGTGCAATGGTGTGACCTTGGCTCACTGCAACCTCTGCCTCCAGGGTTCAAGCAGTTCTCCTGCCTCAGCCTCCCAAGTAGCTGGGATTACAGATTCACGCCACCACTCCTGGCTAATTTTTGTATTCTTAGTAGAGATGGGGTTTCACCACGTTGGCCAGGTTGGTCTCAAGCTCCTGCCTCGTGATCCGCCCTCCTCAGCCTCCCAAAGTACTGGGATTACAGGCAAGAACCACCACGCCCACCCTTTTGGGTTTTTATGGAGGCTTCATCACACAGGAATGAATGACTAAATCATTGGCCAACTTAACTTTCAGCTCTTCTCTCCTGCCAGGATGCTGCTCACTGCTGCTGTGTAGCCACTGACCCGGGACTCTGGGCGGCTACCATGCTGCTTAGTTTCCCTGAACACACTTAGGAGAAAGTCCCAACCCTCCTATCCCGCTGTGTCCTTCTGGT
Organism: Chlorocebus sabaeus; assembly: GCF_047675955.1. NCBI lineage: Eukaryota > Metazoa > Chordata > Mammalia > Primates > Cercopithecidae > Chlorocebus > Chlorocebus sabaeus. The sequence continues at coordinate 18,412,799 of NC_132911.1, forward strand.
GCCCAGCCCCGTCCTGAAGCTACCTAGGGGCTGACAGTCATCAGTCAACATATGAGCACACAAGAAGACATCATCGCGGACATTCTAAGAATTCTAGGAGGTGTATGCCAGGAAATGGGGACAAAAACCAAATACATATTTCACAATATTGCATCCTCATACACTACTGGTGGGAATGTAACATTGTACAACTGTTGTGGAAAACAATGTAGAACTTCCTCAAAAGGTTGAATGTAGAATCGCCATTTGACTTGGCAATTCTACTTCTAGCTATATACCCAAGAGAAATGAAAACATACATCCACTCAAAAACTTCTACAGCAGTTCTCCTAACAGCATTACTCACACAAGCCAAAAAGGAAAAGCAACCCAAATGATATGGTTTGCCTGTGTCCTCACCCAAATCTCACCTGGAATTGTAATAATCCCCACATGTCAGGAGTGGGGCCAGGTGGAGATAATGGAATCATGAGAGCAGTTTCCCCCACACTGTTCTCATGATAGCAAAGAAGTCTCACAAGATCTGATGGTTTCATAAATGGGAATTCTTCTGTACAAGCTCCCTCTTGCCTGGTGCCATATAAGACATCCCTTTGCTCTTCCTTCGTCTTCCAGCATGATTGTGAGGCCTCTGCAGCCACGTGGAACCGTGAGTCCATTAAACCTCTTTCCTTTATAAATTACCCAGTCTCAGGTGTGTCTTTATTAGCAGCGTGAGAACGGACTAATTTACTAAATTTCCCTCAAATGGTGAACAGACAAAATGTGTCCTATCCATACAACTATTATTCCACACGAAAAAAGTAGAGGTAAATATTACAGCAAAACTAGTCATAACAATGATTCTGTTTATATGAAGTGTCCAGAATAAGAAAATCTCTAGAGACAAAAAGCAAATTAGTGGTTGCCTGAAGTGACAGCCAGTGGGTGTCCTCCCTCCCTCCCTTCCTCTCTCTCTCTTTCCTCCCTTCCTTTTTCTTTCCTTCTCTTTCTCTTTTTCTTTCTTTCCTTCCTTCCTTCCCTCTTTCTTTCTCTTTTTCTCTCTCCCTTCCTCTCCTCTGCTTTTCTTTTTTCCTTTCCTTTCCTTTCCCTTCCTTCCTCTTCCTCTTCCTTTTCCTTGTCCTCTTGCTCAAGACAAGGTCTCAATATGTTGCCCAGACTGGACTTGAACTCCTGAGCTCAAACAATTCTCCCAACTTTAGCCTCCCAAGCAGCAGGGACTACAGGCAGGAGTCACCAGCAAGTCTTTTCTTTTTAAGATGATGAAAATGTTCTAAAGTGGCCTGTGGTGATGGATGATGCACAGTTCTATGAACGCACTAAATAGCCACTGAATTTTACACATTAAATGGATGAATTGTATGGTTTACAAATTATATCTCAATAAAGTTATTTTTAAAAGTATTCAGCCTTCTGGGTCACTATGGCAGACAAGGATACAAATTTGTTTAATCTTCTCCAAGTCCTATGAAAACAGCAACAACCAATTTCAAAAGAAAATAAATTGATAACAGTGCTGAGAAAAAAAAAAAGAGTATAACCATAGACAAAATAACCATAGACAGAAGTCACAACCCCAAACAAGCCCAGAGGGCCACATTTATCCTAACAGTAGAGCCACAGAGAAGCTAGAACCCCAGAGTTGGCAGGTCTGCAGACCTGGAATGGGAAGCAGAACATATGTCACCATGATTAACTGAAAAATTACCTGCAGAACAGCTTCCCATCCTAGCCTCTCCCACCCTGTTCCCCTACCCAGAGGCTTGCCTGCAGCAAGGCACTCAGCATGGGTCTAATCCCACCTGCACTTGTGCCAGTCCATACACCCCACCTCATAGAAACCCATTCCAGCCCTCTTCTATATGAAGGGAAGAGGCCTGCTAAGAACACATCCTCCACACAGCCGGAGAAACTCTACCTGTCTATATTTAGGAACTCAAACTTTCATTCATGCACATGAGCAAATTCCAACATTTGAGGACTAACAGTGGCTTTCAAAAGAAGTTCCAAGATTTAATGAAACAGAACCGACCCTGGATGAAGCAGAAATCCAGGAAACAGAAGGTAATCACAGGGAGAAAAAAAAATCTAATTTTTTATTTAGAGAGATTCAAAATAATACATCCATAAAAAAGCAGACTGCAATAAAACTGAGTGACCAGAGAATGGGAAATAACTCTTAAAATTATAAATAAAACTATAAAAATGTTGTTAGAAAGAATGGAAGATCATACTTTAAAATAGGAAAGAAAAATGAAAAGACATAGAAGATTGATCTAATCCAGGAGAACCAACATCCATCTAATAGGAACTGCAGAAGTAAAAATCATTCGTAAAAAGTAGAGAGGACAAATATTTTCAGAGCTAAGGAAAGACGTGACTGAAAGGGTTCCACACGCACCATATAGCAAGAACACAAGACTCACACTTCCAGAAATGTGAGTGGGGAGGGATCAAGAGAGCCCTGAAAGCTGTCCATAGGGAAACAGCCAATTACCCACAGGTGAGATCTCAAAGGTCTTTCTATTTAAAAGAAGAGACTCCAGTGCATAATGCGATTAAAGCCAATTAAGCCAATAAATTAAAGCCAATTAAGGCAAAAGAAGGGATTAAATATTTTGAAACGCACCATGCAAAGTCTACCACTTGTGTTATTCATTTCCTCATTTCGTTACCTAATTTTTTTTTAAAGAAGCATAAACTTAGATTCCAAATCTGCTTGATTTCCCAAACAGTGAAACCTGAGACGGGCCATAAACTTTCACGTACAAGTCTTTGCATACACATACGCTTTCATTTCTCTTGGGTAAATATCAAGAAATGGAACAGCCTAGTGGTACAAAAGGTATATCTTTAACTTCTTAACTGTTTCTACTGCTTTTTTTTTTTTTTTTGAAACGGAGTCTCACTCTGTCACCAGGCTGGAGTGCAGTGGTGCGATCTCAGCTCACCCCAACCTCCGCCTCCCAGGTTCAAGCGATTCTCCTGCCTCAGCCTCCTGAGTGCCTGGGATGACAGGCATGTGCCACCACACCTAGCTAATTTTTGTATTTTTAGTAGAGACGGTGTTTCACCATGTTGGCCAGGATGGTCTCCATCTCTTGATTTCGTGATCTGCCCGCCTTGGTCTCCCAAAGTGCTGGGATTACAGGCATGAGCCACCGCACCCGGCCTTCAGCTGTTTTTAAACAATTGGATCTTTTACATTCCCACCACCAGTGTGTAAGAGTTCAGCAGCTCCACTTTCTTACCAATCACAATATGGCCAGTCTTTTTAATTTTAGCCATTCTAGTAGATTTTATTAGTATCTCATTGTGGTTTTCATTTCCATTTCCCTAATGACTAACAATGTTGAGCACCTTTTCATGTGCTTACCTGCCATCCATATCTGTTACAATTTTTTGCCCATTTTTTTTTTTTTTTCCATTTGGGGGTTTGCCTTCTTCTCATTGAGATATAAGAGCTCTCTATGTATTCTAGATACAAGTCCTTTGTTGGATCTCCAACACAAAACGTCAATAGTCAAACTGTTGAGAAACCCTGATCTAGTTAATTTTGCTGAGAAGAACCATATTACACTGCAAGGAGTCATGTATCTACACATGATTCACTTTACCTTTAAAAATAAAACAGGTAAGTTTTTAAAAACTGACGTGAGATACTTCTTAAAATCATATGCTACAGAATCCATTTACATCTAAGTCCAGCAAACACCTTACCTATTCATACTTCTGACCATAAATCATCATAAAGAGAAAATTTGCTTAGACAATATGATTTAGAATGAGTTCCAACTAAAAGAAAACTAACATTTTAATAAAATTTCGGTATGTCTTTCAGAGGCTTCCAAGCAGCTAAATTCTTACTACACAATCACTCTAGAACCTTAACAGTATAACACATTTCCTATGGCTTCCCTACTAGCCCTACCCAACTCTTCTCTTTTAATGATGGGCTCCGAACAGTTCAGGTGATGGCAGCAGGGAGGCAAAGTGAAAACAGTTCTCCTCCTTCCTCCGCTAGTCATCAGGTACCTTCCCCAACAGAAAAGTCCCCGAAGGCCTCCCTCAGAGCCTGTGTATTCTGATCCTGGTTTCCATTCTAACACAGCACATTTATAGCATATTTCAGGAGAGTGGGGTGAGGTGACTTTTACATCTTTCCAACCTGAGAGTTGGTTTTTCCACAGGAACAGATGATGTCACATTTCAAACATGACGCAGAACCGAGGAACCTGGATCATGGTCTCAAAACTATCAACAAGTTTGGGGCTAATTAATTCATTCTCTTGAGTCATCAGTTTCCTCATCTATAAAATGCAAAAGAACTTCTACTGTTTCTTCCAACATAAGGATTCTGCTACTTTAATATATAAACTGGTTTCCTAACAGCTAAACACTGACTGGATATCATGTGCCAAACCTTGAGCTGCGTATTCACAATCTCATTCAATTTCCACTACAACTCTATGAAGAAGTTACTACCATTATCGCTATTTTTCAGATGAAGAAACTGAGGAGAGGCTCAGCGACCTGTCCACAGGCACCTGTCATAGGCTGGGACCCAGGCTCCGCTGCTGCTGCCACGGGCACCCTGCATTCAGTAAAGTGGGAGGAACAGGATATAGCTTTATTCCAGCCACAGACAGCTGTGAGGAGTAATTACAGTCAGAGAGTTTCAAAAACCCACACAAACTCTAAAAAGCAAGTTCAGGACCATTTATGAAGTTCTACAACTCTCCAAACAACTGAGTAACCCATGAAGGTGCCTATCTTCCCTCATTACATCAAATAACTTCCAATTACTGGCATGCTGTACCTAATAAGAGGACTGCACTGAAGCCGAGACTTCTCATAGGCCATCAGACAGACTGGATTCTTAACTGGATTCTAAAGCATCTCAGCTATGTGCCTTTAGGCATGTTCTTTAACACCTCTGAAGCTCATTTTCCTCACCTACTTCTTTTTAAAAGTCTGTAAAGTCTTCACCTTGCCTAAGGAAGCACTACACGATATGGCCCTTTTCTAAATGGTAATCTTTCTGAAGTTCTCTCTCAATGATGATGTCTGCAGACTAACCGGGCTACTCTTCCCCAGTTCCTCAAACAATTTCTGTTTCCTGCTTATGCCATTTCTTCAATTTGAAATGCTCTTCCTGCAAAATTCTACTATTCAGAAGTATAGTCATCCTTCAAGACCAAGTTCAACTCCCACCTCCTCCATGCAGTCATCACCAGATGAACTGAAAGTGATCATTCCTTCTTGCTAGTCATTTGGAGACATATTGTTTCTCCTTAGCTAAAGAATAAGAAACTTATGAGTAAGAACCACATCTTCCACGTCTCTGCACCTTCAATGTGCCAAACACAAGTAACCTGTGCATAGGTGCTCATTAAATGTATTTGTTCAATAATGCATGCATCCTTTCACACCTACAGAATAACATCATACCAGCAGCAACTACCACCAACCATTTTTACCAAGGCAAATAAGAAACAAAAGATTTAAAGTGTCATTTTGATTTGTTTCGGCTACGATATATCTGAGCTGCCGATACAGGGAAAACTACTCAAAACCCATGAGTAAGGAAGAACCAAACTCACTCACCAATAAGGCAGAGAACTATGTAGACATTTGGTATTATCTCTATATAGTTAAGTAAAAATCCGTTTTATTATAGTCAAAAAAAAGCTTAATTAGCAAAAAAATCACAATGTCACATTCGAAGTTAAGTCTTTGCCAAGGAGTTTTATTTTATTTTTTAAATTTTTTGTTTACTTTTTGAGACAGAGTCTCACTCAGTCATCCAGGCTCAAGTGCAGTGGCATGATCTCGGCTCACTGCAACTTCTGCCTCCCGGGCTCAAACAATTCTCGTGCCTCAGTCTCCTGAGTAGCTAGAATTACAGGCACATGTCACCATGCCCAGCTAATTTTTATATTTTTAGTAGAGACAGGCTTTCACCATGTTGGCCAGACTGGTCTCAAACTCCTGACCTCAGGTGATCCACCTGTCTCGGCCTCCCAAAGTGCTGGGATTAGAGGTGTGAGCAACCATGCCAGGCCAATGCCAGAGTTCTTAAAAGCCTTGGGATAACTATAATCAGTACCCCCACCAGGCAACGAGTAAACAGATGATTAGGTACCTCAAACTTCAAGCCCAGAATAGTTAGGTATTTATGATACATGACAAACAGCATAAATGGCTACAATACATGTTAAGTATAAGAGATATACTATGAAACACATTCTCCTCTAAATTAGGACACTGTGATCAAAGCCAAATGATTTTTAAAAATAATTTAGCTATTTTTTTTTACTGTATCTAAGAGTTCCCAATGATTAATATATCTAATAAATATTCACTTTTTAGGCTAAAAGAAGTTATTATATAGCTGTGTATCCACTGCCTTCTTGGTATCCTCAAATACTGTGGAGTTATTAAATAATCCCATCTAACATGTGAGTCAAAAATGTGTAGTTCATAGTTGGCTTTCTTCAACTGAGAACAGCTGTATTAAGTCAGATTCTTGGTCTTCCCAAAACAAAAATCAGTGTCAGATAATGATAGAGCTGAAAAAAGTAAGGATTGCACTTATAACGTCAGCCTCAAAGGCCAGAGTTATGATGATGATGGTGATGGTTATCACAACAATTAATAGCAGCAAACACTTTTATAGCACTTATTACATACCAAGCATAACTCTAAGATCTTTTATTTTTTTTTTTTTTGAGACGGAGTCTCGCTCTGTCGCCCAGGTTGGAGTGCAGTGGTGCGGTCTCCGCTCACTGCAAGCTCCACCTCCCAGGTTCATGCCATTCTCCTGCCTCAGCCTCCCAAGCAGCTGGGACTACAGGTGCCCGCCACCACGCCCAACTAATTTTTTGTATTTTTAGTAGAGACGGGACATGACTCTAAGATCTTTATAAATGTAAACTTAATTCATCCTCAAAAGAATTCTAAGACATATGTCACTATAATCGCATTTTACAGATGAGAAAACTGAGCCACAAATAAGTTGGATAACTTTGCAAGGTCACACAGTTTGTAAGTTACAAGGCAAGGATTCAAACTCAAGAAGTCTAGATCCAGAACTCAGAGAATATTAACCACATGCAATAGCCTTTTCCAATTTAACTCTCAAGATATGCTAATATCCCCTTTATCATCAGTTTTCCATAGAAAAAGTTAAATGTTTTGAAATTCTATACAAAGCTATTTGCATTTTTACCTTGTACCTCCTTCTAGGAAAATGCCTTCAAAAAAGTATTGCCTTAACAGGATGAGCTCTGCGGTGAGACAAACTTGCATTAAACTCCTGGCTCTGCTGTGTGAGTGAGTGTGATTGGGAGGAGATTACTTCAGATCCCCCATCTGGAAAATGGGGATAAGAGTACCAACTTTTATATACGGTTATTGTGATGATTAGCATAGAGACTTAACACACGGTAAGTAATCTAGTAGGTTAGCTAATATTATTACTGTAATTAGTACAAGTAATAGTTCTATTTGTTCTAAATTTACCTGTTTCAAATTGAAGAATGTTGCTTCTAGTTCCAGAATACTAAGTTTGCTGACTAGATTAGGCCAATACTAAAAAGTATTAAAAATAAGCAAGAGCTACAATAACCTCCAAAGTAAAGACTGCAGTGTCTGAAAATCACTGTGGAAATGTTTCCTAATAAATGTATTTTGTTAGTGAAAAACAAGCACCAAGGGCTGGGCACGGTGGCTTACATCTGTAAACTCAGTGCTTCGTGGGGCTGAGGCAGGAGGACGGCTTGAGGCCAGGAGTTTGAGACCAGCCTGGGCAGCACAGCCAGACCCTGTATGTTTAAAAAAAAAAGGGGGGAGGGGTTTAATTAGTCGGGTATGGTGGCATGTGCCTGTAGTCCCAGCTACTTGGTAGGTTGAGGCAGAAGGATCATTTGAGCCTGGCGGTTAAGGGTGCAGTAAGCTAGGATGATGCCACTGCATGCCAGTCTGGATGACAGAGCACTACTTTGTCTCCAAAAAAAAAAAAAAAAAAAAAAAAACACCAAAAATACATTAGTCAATATATACAACAATGGTAACTATGGAAACTCTTATGAAAATTGGTTAATTCTTGGAATTTCAAATATCAGAAACTGAGAATTCTTCGAACCAAGAACATGACTTGAAATTACCAAGAGTAGGCCACAAGAATTACATGAAATATTTGTGGATTCTACATCCTGGGAAGATTGTTTTGATGAATAATTACAGCAAGCAGGTTTCACAGAGGTAAGAAGAAAGTAATGCAGGTGGAGAAAAATCACTGTGAAATCACAGCTCTTCTTATATTTTACCTGGGAGAGGGATATCAGGAAATACTTACTAGTATCTGGAGTTTTCCCTTCAGCTCTGCCAAATAAAAATTCGTATTTGGCCTTAGCAACACTCTGGGAATGTGCAGATGCATTGTTCACCCAAACAAATGTCTCTGCCTGCAAAATTAGAACAAAACAAAGACACATTTAAAATACATCATAAAAAAGTACATCATAAAACAAATTATCCAACATGAGATTGGTAAAGTAATTATGGCATATGTACTTGATGCTATCTAACCATTGAAAATGGAACATGAAAAATACAACATGAAAAGAATCAGAATACAAACTATCACTGCATTATTACAACTATATAAAAATGTACACATATAAACATCTATAGGGAAGTCAGCGGAAAATAAAAAGGATGGCTTGAATGGGAGGCTGAATTATGGTCGGTTTTTTAAAAATTAATGTTACTTTTCTGCAATTAGAAAACTATATTTTGGCTGGGCATGGGAGCTCACACCTGTAATCTCAGCACTTTGAGAGGTCAAAGTGGGTGGATCACTATGTCAGGATTTCGAGACCAGCCTGACCAACATGGTGAAACCCCATCTCTACTAAAAATACAAAACTTAGTTGGGCCTGGTGGTTCCTGTAATATCAGCTACTCAGGAGGCTGAGGCAAGAGAATCGCTTAAACCGGGGAGGCAGAGGCTGTAGTGAGCCGAGATCGCGCCACTGCACTCCAGCCTGGCTGACAGAGCAAGAATCCATCTCAAAAAAAAAGAAAAGAAAAGAAAGAAAGAAAACTGTACTTTGTTTTTAAACACATCATTTTCCACGTGATTATCATTACCCACAGTCCATAACAAGAATATTTCTTTGTGTGGCTTCTGTGAAAGTACACCAACAAAAAAGCCAATCTTTCCCCAAAATAGATCACATTTTTACATAATCAGGAACACCATTCAGCCGAACAGGGCATGGAACAGAACTGTCAGGCATCCCATGTATACTGATTGTCCTACATTTCAACATCTGTCCCAGGGTCCTATGTAATTCCTAAAGTCCCTTATTTGAAATAAGAACTACAAAGGTGATGGTGAAAATGGTACATTCTCTGAACTCCTAAGATCTCCTTCCTCACTGTTTCAGGCAACTCTCAAAAACCAGGGGTGCCTCTATTCTCCGCCTAAGGACTAATTAAAAATAAATAGCAAGGAAAAAAAATTCAAGACACAAAGAAATTTGACCTAGCCCAGTCAGGGAGACCCTCTTTTGCCTCTTTACTCTGAACCTAAAATTAACCAGGATACAGATATCACCCATACTGGTTTCTACCCACTGGTTATGAGACATCATCTTTTCACATGTCTGAACAGTGACTGACCATTCACTTTGGGGGAGAGAAGCGTGAAGGGTTTTTATCAGCAACCAAGTAACTATTTCAAAGAGGGAAATGTTAGTATTTCTATTCTATGCTTTGGAGCAGAAATGACTGACAGTAGTAGGAAGACCCTATCACAACTCCATCACCCCACTGGAGACAGGTTCAGCGGGCAGACTCCACTTTGTTCTTCAACACCAATAGCAAAGAGCTAGTGTGCACAACATTCAGATAGCAATTTCTTAAAAGAGCTCCATTATCACTTAATGTTCATAATGCGTCAAACGTATCAGTCTGAAAAGGTGCATACTCCTCTTGGTGTTACGTGTTTGATAATCACAGGTTGTTAATTATCCTTTTCCCCAATAGAGAGGAAATATTAATTTTGTGATATGTTTGGGGAGCTTCAGGCTACTAAAAGAGGAACCCAGCCAAGGGGCTGCCACCTAAGGTGCCCTAATTTAGGCAGGTGGTTAGGGAAAGCTCTCTGAGAAACTGACACCTGCAGAAATGAGAAATATGACAGGCTGGGGAAGGTCAGCAACATATTGGCGGGAAGGCCATACACATGGCCTTAAGGAATGAAAGGACAGATGAGGTTACTCAGATAACTAAGAGAAGGCCAATGTGGCCACAGAAGAGAGGATGAGCGGGCAAGTTTAAAGACTTGCAGGATGAAGAGTGTAGGTCAAGGAAAAGACGAAGCAGTTTGATTGGTTTGACGGGAAGCCATTGAAGGGTTTTACGGGATACAGTCATTCATTTGCATTTTAAAAGATTATTCATTTACACTTTCAAAAGATCATATGGGTGTTATATGGAAAATGAATTGGAGTGAGACAAGAAGAAGCAGAGATACCAGCTAGAAATCCAAATGAGAACAGGGAAGCTTGGAGGAAGTAGGCAAAATTTAAATAAATTTTGGATGAATTTTGGATGAATTAAATTTTGGATGAATTAAAATATATTTTGTAGGAAGAATTACACAGCTTTCTGATAAACTGGATTTAAAGAATGAGGGAAAGGGGCCGGGCACAGTGGCTCATGCCTTTAATCTTAGCACTTTGGGAGGCCAAAGTGGGTGGATCACTTGAGGTCAGGACTTCAAGACCAGCCTGGCCAACATGGCGAAACCCCATCTCTACTAAAAAATACAAAAATTGGCCAGGCGTGGTGCCATGCACCTATGATCCCAGCTACTCAGGAGGCTAAGGCAGGAGCATCACTTGAACCTGGGAGATGGAGGTTGCAGTGAGCCGAGATGGCACCACTGCACTCCAGCCGGGGCGACAAGAGCGAAACTCCATCTCAGAAAAGGGGGAAAAAAAAAACCAAACAAACAGGGAAAGGGAGAGATTAAGGATAACTATAATAGATACTAACCACTTACTCCATGCCAGGCACTGTTCTAACGTAATATATGGAATATCTCATTTAATGCTCAGAACAATTCTATGAGGTGGGGGCTACTGTCATCCCCATCTCATAGGTGGGAAAAAGGAGGCAATGAGACGCTAAACAATGTTTCCCAAGATATATGAATCCCAGATTCACATCCAAGCAGTCCAAATCTAGAACGCTTGGTGCTGGGGATGACTCCCAGGAATCTGGCTTGAACAACCAGGGGCATGTATTGAGAATGGGGAGACTACAGAAGAAACAGTATCAATAGCCTGCATTTGGGCTTCCAAGTGATCCCCCAAGGACTCGCTAAAACATCAGAAAATAACATTTTAATAAAGGAATCCATTACAAGGGTGCTAGAAAACAAGAAAAGATATATAAAGCAAAAGATCTATAAAGCAAAAGTTTCAAGAAATTCCAAGAAGATATTTTTGCTTAGAATCTCAACTTTAAGGCCAAGAACTATTCTCTAAAGCAAGGTTCCCCTTGAGCAAGGATTCTTAACCTCAGGTCCACGGGGAAGGAAGTGCCCATCAGGAGAATTCTGGAAGTATGAAGCTGGGGAAGAGGGTGATTTACATCTTTACTTGCATTTACCTTGAGATGAAATTTAGCATGTTTCAAATACAAATGTAAGCAACAAACCAGAGTATTGGTAGCAATAACTATAACTTGTCATCAATAGAAATTAATCATTTTCATATCATGTAACAGTTACTGCAGATATCTTGAAATATTTATACTCATCCCTAGTTTGAAATGATAATAGTTACTAGACTCACCATTAAATCTTGTTATCAATAAAGAAACTTGGCATTTTTGTTTTTTTAGAGATGGGGTCTAGATATATTGCCCCAACTGGACTCAAACTCTTGGCCTCAACCAATACTCCTGCCTAAGCCTCCTGAGAAGCTGGGATACATATATTATCATACCACAAGTGTAATATTTTGGTAGCCAATCAAATTGGTTTCTTTTGCAATTCTATCTATATTATTGTATGCATTTGAAATGCATTATTCTGACAAAAGATCTAGAATTTTATCAGACTATCAAGAGGGGCCTGCTCAAGACTACTGTTTCTCAAACTGTAGCTCATGACCCATTAGTGGCTTGTAAAATCACTTTAGCGGCTCATGACCATATTTTCATATTAAGTTTATACACAGATATCTATTTAATAGAATAAAAGTAAAAATACCACAGCAGAAAACACTTTGTAAGACAAGCATTGTTTCATGGAACGTCTAAGTCACACATGCATGTGAGTGTGTGTACTAAGTCATGATTAAAAGTGTATTTCTCAAGGTTGTGCATGACCTAAACTGTCTGAAACACATTACCCTAGAGTGGTTCTCAAAATTTATCACGAATTACCATCACCTACAGCACCAACTAAAACACGTACTGCTGGGGTCCATCCCAGAGTTTCTGATTCTGTAGGTCTGAGGTGGGGCCCGAGAATCTGCATTTTCTAACAATTTTTCAGGTGATGCTGATGTTGCTGGTCCAGGAACCATTTTTTTTGTGAACCACTGCTCTAGACCAATGGTTTTCATACTTCGTTGTATATATGAATCACCTGGAATCTTGTTAAAACATAAACCGAGTAGGTTAAGGTGGGGCCTGGGACTCTGCATTCCTAAAAGTTCCCAGGTAACCCTGATCCACAGACCAGCTTTGAGGAGCAAGGCTTGAAGGCACTAAGGCTTCAGAGTGAAGCAGTGTTCAAAGCACACTCAGACTATCACAAAAGCGAAACTTTGTTTTAAAAGGGCTGCTCTACCTAGAAGTAAAATTCACTAAAGGGCTCTGCTTAATAAAGTGCTCCATTAACATACTCCACTTTGCTAAACAATATAAAATTCATTCTGCTTGCATGTGTGTGGAGGCTAAAGTAACTCTGTCTTGGAAGCTAATAGGCCATGTTGACTTCTGATTAACCCCAGTTCTGGGAATGCCTCTGAGATTTCCAATTTATCTACTGCTCCTTGCGTAATAGCACATACTTCCAGTAAATCCTGCCCTTAGATCAAATTCCGACCTATTCCCTCTGAAGCATGTGTGTCCCTTCCCTATGGGATATAATCCCTGGGTCTGGGGCATAAGGGATGGAGATCTACCCGTCTTGTAGTTGCCCAAAACCACGCTTCTGTCTGTCCGTGCCCCAATAAAATCACCCTATAACAACAGCCTGGACCTGTCTGCCTTCTGCGTTGGTTTCTCAGCTCCACCTGCGCTGGTGGGTTACTCTTACCAAACAATTAGTTATTCTTGAAGCTGTGAGCCCCTACTGATACATCCTCTTCCCATGGCAACGCTTATAAACCTTGACTGATCTCTCCAATAATTTATGCAGGTCTTTGAAAACTGTATTGTTAAAACAATCAGATTAATGAAAGACCCACATAATTCAGACTATTATTTCCTTTGGCATTACTAACTGAATAAAATATATTCTTTTGTTTCATCACAGTTGTTTTTAGGAACATAAATCTCCTTAAGAAGCATGGCATATGAAACATTAGCAGATGGACTGATGGTCAGGTGATTGAACTTAAATCTCGGCTCTCATAGTATCACTCAGTCTCACACAAATGCTTCCTGTTTGAGCTTCGGCTTCCCAATTGATAAAGTGTTACTCAAATTTCTCTCTCAGGTCTCTCTGAATTCTGAAGCACAATGATTCTTCGCACTTCTGAACCAGCTTCACAGACACTTCACTACGGAGCAGTAACATCTTTTCCTTGTGATAAAATTACAATGGCATGATCCCCTAAACAGACCCCCTATTTAAAGGTGCAAGCCCACCATTAAATGGATGAGACAAACGAAATCTCAACCTTACATTTGGTATGGCTTTTCACATTTACAAAGAATTACACTTACATTATCCAACTGGCAACATGTTACCGATTATAATTACCAATTTTAGACACAAGATAAGCACTACCGATACAGAATAACTTTCTTTTTTTTTTTTTTTTGAGATGGAGTCTCACTCTGTCACCCAGGCGGGAGTGCAATGGTGCAATCTTGGCTCACTGCAACCTCTGCCTCCCAGGTTCAAGAGTTTCTCCTGTCTCAGCCTCCAGAGTAGCTGGGATTACAGGCATGCTTCACCAGGCCCAGCTAATTTTTGTATTTTTGGTAGACACTACCGATGTAGAATGACTGTTTTGTTTTGTTTTGTTTTCCAGACAGAGTCTCGCTCTGTCACCCAGGCTGGAGTGCAGTGGTGCAATCTTGGCTCACTGCAACCTCCGCCTCCTGGGTTCAAGTGATTCTCCTGCCTCAGCCTCCAGAGTTGCTGGGATTACAGGCACGCACCACCACGCCTGGCTAATTTTTGTATTTTTAGTAGAGACAGGGTTTCACCATGTTGGCCAAGTTGGTCTCGAACTTCTGACCTCAGGTGATCCGCCCACCTCTGCCTCCCAAAGTGCTGGGATTACAAAAGGCATGAGCCACCACGCCCAGCCTAGAATTATTCTTTTAATTAATTGTTTAGCTGTAAAAAAAAAATCAAAAAGACAAAGCAGAAAGCTGCAGGCAAATTTTAGAAGTACAAGTGGTTTTCAGTTGATTTGGGAAGGGAATGATGGGGCCAGAGGAGGGAGGAGGGAGAAAAAGGTTAAGCGTAGAGTTTGAGAAAGCTGGCATGCTCCTTCGTTTCCTGAATTATTTCAACTTCAGTATGATCTTGAGAGAATCTGAAAGCCTCCAAGTCAGCCAGTGAGTATTATAAAGAAAAAATTAAACACTAAAGACTATAAAATATTATTTCATGACTCACTCAAAACTAACACTTGATTCCAACAGTCACACTCTGCACTTGATCCTGTTCAATCCCATCTGCTCCCATCGCCCGGTAGAAGCCAGGCCCATGCAAGCAGGGTGCCACGCGCAGCTCAGGCGCAGGCAGGGACGAGAAGCTCAAGGCTAATGCTGCAAAGGGCAACAGTTAGGTGTTATGGGCTGAACTGTGTTCCCCCAAAATTCGTATGTTGAAGTCCTAACCCCCAGGACCTCAAATGTAACTGTATTTGGGGATAAGGTCTTTAAAGAGATAATTTGGTTAAAATGAAATCAGTAGAGTGTGTCCTAACTTAACATGACTGATGTCCTCATATGAAAAGCTGAGGACAGACACACACAGAGAAAAGACCATGTGAAGACACAGGGAGAAGGTGGCCATCTGCAAGACAAAGAGAGAGGCCTCAGGATAAAGCAACCCTTCCAATGCTTTGATCTCGAATTTGTACTCTCTAGAACTGTAACAATATTAATTTCTGTTGTTTCAGCCACCCCGTTTATGGTACTTTATTACAGCAGCCTAGTTAACTATTACTTTAGGAAAGGCTAAAGATTGGAGGGCAAAAGGAAAATTCTCCAGGATGACAGGTAACAACCCCCTGCTATTCCCTTTTTTTTTTTTTTTTTTTTTTTTTGAGACGGAGTCTTGCTCTGTCGCCCAGGCTGGAGTGCAGTGGCACGATCTCAGCTCACTGCAAGCTCTGCCTCCCGGGTTCACGCCATTCTCCTGCCTCTCCTCCCGCTATTCCCTTTTAATAAGCAAAAGGGTCTGGATGAGACGGTATATCCTTGCACCAGCCCACACAGGGGGAATGCGAGTTTGAAGACACGAAAAGTTGTAAAAGGAGGTGAAGCATTCATTCTAGCCAAAAATAGCGAAGTATAATAATCTTATCCAGTGGTTCTCCCAGCTGTGTACATGAGAATCCTAAGATTCAAAGAAGCTGCCTGGGTATAGAGACAGGGTGGCTGCAAAGATCAACAAAGGGAGGCATGGCGAAAAAGACTCGTTTACTCAACCCCACACCACTTTTGCAACCACAGTAGCTCCACTTCTGTTCTAAAGATTCAGGTTCTGTATCAGGTTTATGGGGAAGGGAGACATCCAATATAAAAAGAAAAAAAAAAAGTTAAAAAAATCACAGTTGTTTATTTCTGGATAAGATGGCAAAATAAATCTACACATCTGCATTTGTTCTCATCCAAAACTACTCAAAGCACAGTAAAGAGATTTTTCTTATAAAAGCACAAACCCACAGGAAATAGAATAAGAAAAACGACAACATTTTTGAAGCAAATAATCTAGCGATAACTGACATAGGAGACCACAGGAAAACCTGGGGAAAGCAAAGAACCAATTCAATACACCCCACAAGACATCCAAAGGACAAGGGAATAAGGGAGCCTGGTAAACTCTTGAAGTGAAGGAAAACGGAGTGGCTTAGATACAGAGGACTATTCATAAGGAATGGTCATCAAGCAATTAAGTCCTCAGATCCCTGCCCCTACTGCAGTGGGCCACAGCCCCTACCCTACTCAAGTAAAACAACAGTTTTATTAACTAGAGAGATTTTTCAGAGAGCACTCTGGCCTGGGGGACACCAGAAACTACTGAAGTTAAAGATACCATAATGGAAACTGGGATTTGTATGCTGGATGTTAAGATGCTTAAATTTCTTCACTTACCAAGCTAATGAAATTATGGCACCCTATACTTCACCCTGCAAGCAGGAGACCTGAAGAGTTTTCACTGGGGAAATGCAGCCAGACCAAGAAGAAAAACCTGCAAAATTAAGTCAGGACTCTACTAGTAAATAACTCAACCAGATCCTCCTACAGTGAGGCTTAGAGCTGCCACTTGGCTCTAACACCCCAATACTATATATCACGTTGTACTTCTTAACCTTCATGACTGGTGGTTTTGAAAGCCACAGGCCAGTTATTTTACAGAATGTTCTTCAACTTGGGCTTATCGTCATGTTTCACGATGCGATGCTGTTCTTCTTTTTGCACCCTATCAGTGGCACATGATTTCAATTTGTCCAATTACAGATCACATTCACTTTGATCTGCCAGGTTCCTCCACTGAGAAACCTTTTTAAGTTGACTTAAAAAGTTTAAGTCGGCCAGGAGTGGTGGCTCGTGCCTGTAATCCCAGCACTCTGGGAGGCCAAGGCGGGCCCAGCACTCTGGGAGGCCAAGGCGGGCAGATCACCTGAGGTCAGGTATTTTTGAGACCAGCCTGGCCAACATGGTGAAACCCCCATCTCTACTAAAAATACAAAAATTAGCCAGGTGTTGTGGTGCATGCCCATAATCCCAGCTACTTGGGAGGCTGAGGCAGGAGAATCACTTGATCCCAGGAGGTGGAGGTCGCAGTGAGCCAAGACTGAGCCACTGCACTCCAGCCTGGGCGACAGAGTGAGACTCCGTGTCAAAATAAATAAATGAACGAAGGTTAAGTCCGCTTAAACTTTTTCTCTTAGTGACTAATTATTATGCTGTGGAAAGGCACTTCGGAACCATGTCAATATCTTGTTTCACATCAAACTTTCAATTTATAATTTTATTTATTTTTATCAGAACAGGCTGAATGTATTGCTTTTTTATTTCAGTGTTCCAATTGCCCAGTTGGGACCGACAGAAGTCTCTTCAAGTTGGCTTCTGTGTCTTTTGACATGTCCCCATTATTCTCTGAGCATTTCTTTACTTTCTTACGCCACAGATGCTTCATGCTTCTCTTATGTTTTCCATCTGCCCTAAAATGAGCCATGTTATTTTAAAACAAAACCAGTTCCTTTCAATAAAAAATATTCTCTAGATCCAAGACCTCAACATTAGCTGTGCTTACTGTTATCGGAATGTAGCTGCTCATAGGTCAGCTGGGGAATTTCAGACAGACAGACACACACACACACACACACAGACACACACACACAGACACACACACAGACACAAAAACACAGACACACACAGACACACACACACATATACATACACATACACATACACATATACATACACATTCACTGTGGTACACTTAAATAAAGGCCCTCGCCGACAAAATGTCTACATTCTAATCCCTGGAGCCTGTGAATGTCACCTTACATGGCACAGCCTTTGAAGATGTGATTAAATTTCTGGGCATGGGAGGGCTATATTGGAGTAGCCAGAACCCTAAATGCCATCACATGTATCCTTATAAGAGGGAAGAAAAGGAAGACCTGAGGCAGAAGAGAAGAAAGTCATCAGACAGAAGCATAAAAAAGGAGAGCCAGAGATAAGATACTACAACACTGGCTTTGAAGATGGAGGAAGGGGCTGTGAGCCAAGGAATGCAAGAAATGCAGCTCTAGGGTCTAGAAATGGCAAAGAAACAGATTATCCTCTGGCAGCTTGATTTTAGCCCCTAAGACTTTCTGACTTCTGCTCTCCAGAACTTTAGGAGAATAAATCTCTGTTGCTTTAAGCCACCAAGTTTGTGGTACTTTGTTCCAGCAGTTACAGAAAACCAATACCGATCAACAGAAATATACATAAATACACACTTTATATCTACATTATCTCTATATCTACCTTATCTAATAAAAAACCGTAAGTCGACTGGGCATGGTGGCTCACGCCTGTAATCCCAGCACTTTGGGAGGCCCAGGTGGGCGGTTTACCTGAGGTCAGGAGTTTGAGACCAGCCTGGTCAACATGGCGAAACCTCATCTCTACAAAAATATACAAATAAGCCAGGCACAGTGGCGCACACCTGTAACCCCAGCTGCTCAGGAGGCTGAGACAGAAGAATCACTTGAACCCAGGAAGCAGAGGTTGCAGTGAGCCGAGATTGTGCCATGCACTCCAGCCTGGGTGACAGAGTGAGACACCATCTTCAAAAAAAAACATTAATCCACATCCACATTTTTCCATAAATGTATTTCTGCTGCTTTCAAGTACAAATGAGTCATTAATGAGACAATCACAAGACTAATATGTAACTTGTTACTCCACCTGTACTGTTCCTTGTTAGCACAGTTCATCCAAATACACTTTGCTCTCCCTCTATAATGAAGACTTTCCACTATAATTAAAAATTTTGTATTGCTGAAAAACAAAGAAAACCATCCATTCCCTCAGTTTGTCTGGCAATAAAGAGGAAGATTCAAGTCCTAGCATATGTAGCATTTTTTTCCTTTAAAAATATATTTGAGGCCAGGCGCGGTGGCTCATGCTGTAATCTCAATGGTTTGGGAGGTCAAATTCAGAGGATTGCCTGAGGCCAGGAGTTCGAGACCAGCCTGTGCAATATAGCCAGACCCCTGTCCAAACAAACAAACAAACAAACAAACAAACAAACCAGGCATAGTGTCATGCAACTATAGGCCCCGCTACTCAGGAGGGTAGGGCAGGAGGATCACTTGAGCCCAGGAGGTTGAGGCTACAAGTGAACTATGATTGTGCTGCTGCACTCCAGCCTGGGCACAGAACAAGACCTTGTCTCAACAAATAATAATAATAATAACATTAAATAATAGAATAAATAAAATTTGCCAGGCATGGTGTCTCACGTCTATAATCCCAGTACTTTGGGAGGCCGAGGTGGGTGGATCACCTGAGGTCAGGAGTTTGAGACCAGCCCGACCAATATGGTAAAACCCTGTCTCTACAGAAAAAAAACAATTAGCTGGGTGTGGTGGGGAGCACCTGTAAAGTCCATAACTACATCAAGTAAAAAAGTAAAACTGGGACAGAAAGCCTCTCAAGAGTAGAGAGAAGCCCAAAACAGCCAGGAGACAAACCAGGAAGCTGAAAGGCCCAATCTTTAATTTGTGAAGGTTAGAAACAGCATGGAAACCAAAGGGTAAAGCAGGAAATGTACCACCAGCCTAAGGAGAAAGACGTCGGCAAAAAGCAAGCCTCGCTGCCAGCTTGTTTTTAATTGTGTGAGCACAAGACCAAGAGCTGAATTCATGGCCTTTTTAAAAGCCCTTGGAGGTCCATTCTCATTTTCCCACCAGCTGCTCTCTTCACTCTGTCCATTTCCAGGGTGAAAGCACACTCCCCTGGGACAAGGGTAAGCCGGGGTTCTGCTGCTCCTCCAGACATGGAGTCAGGGCACAGCAGCCATATGGGGTGGCGGGGGACCCAGAGAAGAGCCACAGTGGCACGAGCTGGCTTCCATCGACACACATGTGAAGACAGAGGAAAGGACACGAAAGCATGCCTTTAACAGGCTCAAACGAATCTTCCTTTGGTAAACTTCATGTGGGACCCATTTTAGTTGTCTTCTAACCAAACGGGAAGATTCTATTCCCCTTCTAGGAACCATGCCTGTCCTGGGCAAGGCTCTGAATTCATAATACCCCAGGGCTTCTTACCAATGGTGATAGCTGCTTTATTTTATTTTATTTTTTATTTATTTTTTTTTTGAAGTGTGATGTAGAAAGCTGAGAGCTGGAAAGCTAGGATGGTAAACACTCATTTGTAATAAAGCCTCCCATAAAACCAAAGTAGGACAGAAGGATCAAGTCTTCTTCACACTCCTTCACTAAGACAGCAGTAACTAAAGAGCTAGAGACCTTCAATGACAGAATCTGAAAGAAAATTAACAACCGACTATTATGAGTTCACAGCATATCCTCCGCCTTTCCCACCATCTCACAATCAGTAATGACACACTGAGAAGACGGGAGGCCTTGGACAGCAAACAATAAACCCAGTGATTCAAGACTTCATCTCGCCTTTCCCCCTACCTGTTCCTGATGTTTTTTGCCTTCCTCAGATTCTGGACCTGTGTGCTTCTGATAATGTTTAAAATTCACAAATGAAGCAGATAGTATAAATATTTGCATTTAAAAAATAAAAACCTTGTTAAACCTTTGAATACATCTTATTGGCTACAGACTCCAGATTTTTAACAGGAGAATGGAGCTCTCCACGTTGGGAGAGCACTTGGGGATTTAAGTTGGGTCACATGAGGAAAAGCTGAAGACTACGGAGAACTTTAAAAGTCAGCCCAGCATAATCGGGATCCCTATGAGGAAATCAACCAGACTGAATAAATAACATTCATAAATGCTCTTCTATTTCTTTCTCAAAAAAATGGAGGCGGGTCGGATACAGAAACAATCAAAACAAGTACTATGCAAAGCAGAGACCACAGGCTCCCACAAAATGTTCAATAAGTATTTTTCCTGAATGCTTATAAACTCGGAAACCTTAAAAAACAAAACAAAACAAAACAAAACAAAAAAAACCCTGAAACCTTGTAAAAGGTTAGGAAGAAGTCCTACAATGAAATTATATAAGCATCAGCCTCAGTCACCTAAATCTGCTTTGAAAACATCACGGTATCTTTGGTCATTTCAGAAGTTCCACTAACTTCTGAAACAAAATGAAATCCACTCTGTATTTTCAGAAAACATAATTTGTCACTTTGACAAAGAGAAAAATGGGTGCTAAATGTGATTTTAAGGTGGGAATCATGAGAAATAAGTGTCTTCTCACCTTAGTTTGCTATATCTCTATTTCCCTTAACTTCAAAGTGACCTCTTGGCGGCTACTGTGTATTTCAGTGAAACATGTAATACCTAGAACTGCACCTTACAAATAAGACAGGCAAAAGATTGCTTTTGATTAAGATAAGAATATAGTTCTAGTATTCTTCTCTTCCAAGGAGTTATATGACTGATCAAACAAATTAAACCAATATTATTTTCTACTTACACAGTATTAATCATTTACCCAACCTACATGTATGCAGAAAAAAATAATCTCCTAGGCAAATACAAACATTCTGAAACTCATGAAATCCATGTTGTAATTTACACTAAAATAACACATGAAATACTGAAAATAATATAATCATTGCATTCATTTCTGTAAGAAAATACATGGCCCACCTAAATTTTATCAAAGCTAAACATCTCCAAACAAATGATCATGCGTTTCATATCACAAAGAAAATCAGAAGCCAGATCACCCAGTGGAAAGCTTTTGGTTCTGTGTATAGGACATAATTCGTGACCAGATGACACCAAGCATTTAATCCCTGGTAAGGTAAAGAGGAGCACCAAAGTGAACATAAGATCCTGAAAATATAAATTTAGCAAAAAATTTCACATCACTTCTCAGACAACACTATCTCTGGTCTTGATAAATTTTTTTCATCATGTTTTAAATTTTAACTTAAAATGAGATAGGAAAGTAAAATACATTATATGGGTGCTTAATACTCCTGTCAATTACCAGTAGAGTCATTCTTCAAAATGTCCTGACAAGACAAGATGCATTAACTGCCTGACTTTCCACTGAGAAATTGTCACATCCCAGTTTCAGGGAGGTCCTGAGGGCAGTCAATAGGTGAAGAAATACTAGAGAAACTGACAAAGTACCTGGATTTTTATTTCAGAAGATCTCCATTATTTAAACTAAAGCATTGTCAGGATACTTATACTACCTGCAATATGAAAAAGTTCCCATTATACCTTTTTAACTTTTACAAAGAAACAAACTATTTATTTTTAATGAATATTCAGAGACACAAACTATTCGTTGAAAGGTGAAAGGAATAAACTTCTCAGAAAGGAATTGTTTACAGAAGCATATTACAAGCGGTTATTTTATTAGTTTTTTTTTGAGGAACTCTGTTATTTTTCCATTTAACACATCCATCACCTCAAATACTTTTTGTATTTTGTGGTAGCAACATTCAAAATTTACTCTCAGTGATTTTGAAATATATAATACACTACTGTTAAAATTATATTCACGGTGCTCTGCAATAGCACTCAAAAAAGAAAAAAAAAAAAAAGAAACAAACAAACAACCTATTCCTCTTGTCCACCTGAGGCTTTGTACCCTCTGACCATCATCTCCCCATTTCCAGTCTCTGGTAACCACTATTCTGCTTTCTGCTTCTGTAAGTTCAATTGTTTCAGAGCCCACATACACGTGAGAACATGCAGTATCTGCTCTTTTATGCCGAGCTTATTTCCTTATTTTACTTCATAACATCACTTTGTATCCCATAAATATATACAACTATAACTTGTCAATTTATGATTCATATATTTAAATATATATAATATGAAATATTATATCTATATCTGTATCTATATTATATCTATCTATACCTGTATCTATATTTTTTTTAAGGAAGTAATTCTTCTAGACTTCCAGGACCCATTTGGTCAACAACCTCTTGGGGAACACCAGGTTGTTCCCTGGTGCCCTGACAGAGTTTATCGGCCTCACCACAGACACAACTGATCCAAGAATTGTCCTTTGTCGTGCACTTGAGAAAGACAACACAGGAGACACAGTATTTCTGTTGGTCTAGGGCCAAGCTGCAATGGGTTACCTGGGGTGTTTGTGGATAAACTGCTGATTGCTAGATTGAATCAGATTCTTAGGAATGGAGCTGCAGAACCTGCGTTTTGACTTGACTCCTCCGGGTGATTCTTAGGCATGCTGAAGTTTGAGTATTCATTCTGGAGCTATATGAGTATACAACAGAGTCCTCAAAAAGAGAAGGGCATGGTGGCTCACACCTACAATCCCAGAACTTTGGGAGGCCGTGGTGGGAGGAATGCTTGAGCCTAGGAGTTCAAGAAAAGCCTGGACAACAGAGTGAGACCCCATCTCTAAAAAAACTTTAAAAATAGCCAGGTGTGGTGGCACATGCCTGTAACCTGTAGTTTACCCAGCTACTCAGGAGGCTGAGCAGGGAGAATCGCTTGAGTCCAGGAATTAAAGCCTACAATGAGGTATGATCACACCACCGCACTTCAGCCTGGGGGACAGAGCAAGACCCTGTCTCAAGGTAACAAAAAACAAACTAAAAAGGACGAAGGAACAGCAGGGCAGTGGTAAGCAAGGAACAAAACCCAATCCTCTTGGGCCACATCCACCATCCCTACAACACAAACCACAACCACGAAGTACCTGGAAAAATGCACTGACAGGTTAGGATTTCTGGCTTCTTGAGGGTATTTTACAAAGGATGTTAACATTGTTAGTTGCTTTTATCAATGGCTTCAAATTTGTGCAATTAGTGAAAATAATGCCATTAGCCATGAAGTTGCTTTTGGATCCAAGCAATCAAGGAATATACTACTGGGAAATGGGCCAGGCGCAGTGGCTCATGCCTGTAATCCTAGCACTCTGGGAGGCCGAGCAGGGTGGATCACCTGAGGTCAGGAGTTTGTGACCAGCCTGGCCAACATAGTGAAACTCCTGCTCTACTAAAAACACAAAAAATTAGCCGGTGTGGTGGTGGGCACCTGTAATCCTGAGGCAGGAGAATCATCTGAACCTGGGAGGCGGAGGTTGCAGTGAGCCCAGATCGCACCATTGCACCCCAGCCTGGGCAACAAGAATGAAACTCTATCTCAAAAAAAAAAAAAAAATTACTGGGAAACGTTCCTTGCTACAAAACACAAATCAGTCTCACAAATACTGTATTTTCAACAGACAGACAATGCATGAACTGAAGAATAATGGGTCGGTGCCAGTTTACCTTTGTTCTTAAATACAGAACACTGGAAAATAAATGATTCACCAAGAGGTGTCTTCCATTTCACAGTTTTAAAGAGGTCTACATCCTACTGCTCCCCTACCCACACGCCGACCCCACGGTCTCTGATCTCCAGAGCTTCTGAAGATTATAGGCTTATTCTTTCTACCTTTACATCCGTAATTGGAATGTAAAAATAATGTGATAAAGTGTTAATTTTAAGAAAGCTTGTTTGAGCTTGCCAGGGACCTAAAATGGACTTGTTTCTGTGGAAATATAACAGAGATCCAAATAATTGAATTATAAGTAAACTTTTGGAATTCACGTGTGAAAGGCAGAGATCACCTATACAATTTATTGATACACATGATAGTAAAATCTGGTTCAGTGTGGTTAAGAGCTTACATCAATTTACAAACAAAGACTACTGATGTGACTCTGATGACAAATCCCTAATTGTGCTGTGAGGAGCTGAGAACAAACCATCTTCTAAAAAGAACAAATGAATTAAATACATAAAGTGTGGGATTATTAGAGTAATACTTCCATTATCTGGAGCACAATAATCCAGCAAACATATTTGGAATATAGAAAGCAGATTTTCAGAGTGGCCAAAGCATACATGTTTAAAAGTCCATGCAATTAAATACACTTTATTCAGGAGAGCCCTTCAAAGCTCTTACATATGGACAATCTGGAGAAAGTTAGTTATTTTTCTAATTCTTGTAAGTATCCAAACAACTTATTGAGGAGAAGGGCTAATGGCCAGCAGGTACTATATAAAATCGAGAATGACCACCACAAATCTGACAGTAAAAACAAATGATAAAAGACAACATAAGCAAAGATAAAAGACATGTATCAACTGTGAGTAAACATCTGCAACATAGATTTAAATATCTAATATATAACAAATTCCAATACATCAATAACCCAGCAGAAAAACAGGCAGAAGATAAAAACAGACCATTTAAGAAACAGAAATACAAATGGCAACTACACATTAAATGACGTTCAATCTTGCTAATGATCAGTGAAACACAAGTTAAAACAAAAGTCACCAGTTTTTACCCACAATACTAGCAATGATTAAAAAGACTGACCATCAATTTTGAAAGGCTGTGAGGAAACTGATAAACTCCCGGTTAGAGTATAAATTAATGGTGACCTGGCATGTTCATATATATCTCTCTCTCCATATGTGTGTGTGTACGTTGTGTGTATGTGTGTACATACATAGGGTTTAAAACATTTGAACAGATACTCAAGGCAACATATATGTCAATGGCAGCACTGTTTGTAATAGCAAAAACTAGAAACAATCTGTCCATCAATGTAGAAATGGCTAAATAGGCCAGGCGTGGTGACTCACGCCTGTAATCCCAGCACTTTGGGAGGCCAAGGCGGGCGGATCATCTGAGGTCAGGAGTTCAAGACCAGCCTGGCCAACATATTAAAACTCTGTCTCTACTAAAATTACAAAAATTAGCTGGGCGTGGTGGCGGACACCTGTAATCCCACCTACTCGGGAGGCTAAGGCAGGAGAATCGCTTGAACCCAGGAGGCAGAAGCTGCAGCGAGCTAGATCGTACCACTGCACTACAGCCTGGGTGACAGCAAGAGACTTCATTTCAAAAAAAAAAAAAAAAAAAGAAATGGCTAAATAAATTATAGGATGGAATACAATGGAGCAATTTTTTAACATGAGGTAAACTTGCATATATTGACATGGATGTATGCCAACATATATTTTTAAAAACTGAAAAAAACATGTGTAGTATGGCACTTAAGACACACACATATACGTATGTATACACTCCATACACACATACATAGTACAAGTACAAACTGCAGGGTTGACACTCAAAATATCAAACAGCGAGTGACACAGGGTTCTGAGAAGTTTCAGCAGATGCTTGCTCAATCAGGATGGATACCAGCTGTACTGGTAGAGGCCATCTAATGCATACACTTGCTCCTCAACTTATGACGTGGCTACGTCCCCATCATAAGCTGAAACATATCTTAAGTCGAACCATCTTAAGGACAATCTGTATTGGCCATAAATATTAACAATGCACATAAATATACATAGAAAAAAATCTGGAAAAAATAAAAAATCAAAAGATACCTGTGGCACAGCTGATGTGAGGGGCCCAAGATTTGGGAAGGGGTACAATGCTGAATTTGACCTCATCAGTAATGCTTTAAATTTCTATGAAAATGTATTCATGAATTAATTATGTAACTAAAATTTAATTTTTATAAGGAAAAAAAAGAGTAGTATGGAGAAAGTATGTCAGTTGAGATACTCATTCATTTTACTTACCAAATGTTATGCAGTTCTTGAATCAAATCTGGCTAAAACTTTCTCATAAAGATGATCAATTCCCTAACCCAGAAGCAATCGACCAACCATCCATCCATCCATCCATCCATCCATCCATCCATCCATCACAAAAAAGGTTCTGGTCTGAGAAGAACTACAAGGGACAGTGTCTATCATACTCCAATTTCAGTGGTGGAGGGGATTCACAAAGTAACATCCTGATGAAGTATTTGTCTAGCTTCAAGTCCAGTGGTTCCCAAACTTGGGTGTAACTGAGAATTCCTTGAAACCTCACCCCAATTATTCTGTTTTCTCAGGCCTGCAGTGGGGGCTCAAGATTCTGTATCCCTGCCAAACCCCACAAAGATTCTGACATAGATGGTTCAAGGACCACACACTGAGAAACACTGCTCTAATCCAAGGGAATTACAACATTAATCTTTCCACCCTCATCTCAAGTTCAATGAACTGCGTCAACTTTGTAAGTGACGACAGGTTAGGATGGACAGACGCCACAAAAACAGATAACATCAAGGTGCATGCAGATAACGAGGGAGTCAAATAAGCAGAGTACACAATGTGCTAGTCAGCTTTCACTAGATTAGTTGCAGCACTAGCAAATTACCTTCAAATGTTAGTGGCTTACAGTGAAGGCTTATTTCTTGCTTAGAGGTTGTGGCTGCTGAGGGCCAACTGTGGCTCTGCTCCAGGTGTGGACAGGCTGAAGAAAAAGCTCCTAGCATCTCCTTCATTCTGGAATCTAGGCTGAAGGGGCAGCACTACACTAGATACTTTACATACATTTTCTCTCTTTTGTCTTTTTAGAGACAGGGTCTCACTGTAGCCCAGGCTGGAGTGCAGTGGCACGATCATAGCTCATGCAGCCTTGAACTCTAGGGCTCAAGGGATCCTCCCTCCTCAGCTTCCTGAGTAGCTGGGACTATAAGCGCACCACAGGGCCTGCCTTTGTCTATTTTAATAATATAATTGTTATTGTTGATATATTTTCACTTCAGTTACCTATATTTCTTGACTATATAAAAGTTTATGCATAACATAATTTATTTATTTATCAATCGTTTACTATTATAGTGTTGCAACAATCAACCCTCTACACATTTCTTTACATCCTTTTCTGATTATTCGTTTATGAAAATCTCCTAGAAGAGAAAACATTGAGAACAAAAGAAATGCATATTCAAAATTCTTGATACTTGTTGCTGAGCTATCCTCCACAGAGACTGTCCCAGGAGCGGACAGGGACTGTGTTTTCAGTCATGTCTGAATCTCAAGCCAAATCATCGCTCTTAGCATTTTTTTTTTTTTTTTTTTTTTAAGACGGAGTCTCATTCTGTCGCCCAGGCTGGAGTGCAGCGGTGAGATCTTGGCTCACTTCAATCTCTGCCTTCTGGGTTCAACAATTCTCCAGCCTCAGCATCCCAAGGAGCAATGACTACAGGTGCCTGACACCACCTCGGCTAATTTTTGTATTTACAGTAGAGAACAAGTTTCACCATGTTGGCCAGTCTGGTCTTGAACCCGTGACCTCAGGTGATCCACATGCCTCAGCCTCCCAAAGTGCTGGGATTACAGGGATAAGCCACCACGCCTGGCCCATATTTTAGACACCTAATCAACTGAACGAATGGAAGGAAGAAGGAAGCTGAAAGAAAAAGACATTTCTGAGGAAGTCGTATGATTTGAGGAAAGGCAGACCGCTGGAGAAGTGTAAAACATGCTTAGAAAATGAGAGCTGCACCCGTTCAGCAGATTGTATCACGTGAACGAAGGCTGAGAAGAATGAAGTATAAGAGATCAGGGCTTCTCACACTGGGGTGGGCATGCACAACACTGGGACCCTGCTAAAACTCTGGTTCTGATCCAGCAGGTCTGGGGTGGGGCCTGACAGTCTGCATTTCTAACAAGATCCCAGGTGATGGTGACGCTGCTGGTCCATGAACTGCACCCCAAATCGTTAAGAAAGTAGATGATTACACACTGGATAGGCAGATTCTCTCTAAAAGGTTTCCAATGTCAGGCCCAAAGAGTTTAGAGTATATTTATTTGGTAGTCAATTTAAGGAAAGGGGTGTGATGAAGGTTTCTGAGCAAGGGAGACCTAATCACCTTAAAAAAATCAGATTAATAAAAATCTCCATACACATTACCAACCAAGTCTTGCTTAGAAGATCACTTATTTTGTTTTGTTTTTGTCACTTTAATGTTTTCTCAGTTTTGGTTAATATAGCACACAAACTTGAGGCTATTTTAGCGAAGTTTCAGCGCTTTACATACATCCCTCCCTAGCTTAAAAATGATTGTCTCCAGCTGTTGTGGGGTGGGGGGAGGGGAGGGATAGCATTAGGGGATATACCTAATGGAAATGATGAGTTAATGGGTGCAGCACACCAACATAGCTCATGTATACATACGTAACAAACCTGCATGTTGTGCACATGTACCCTAGAACATAAAGTATAATTTTAAAAAAATGATTGTCAATAACAGAAGAGACAATTAACAGACAAAGGATCCAGGGCTTGCCTTTTCCCTGCCTCCCTATCCCTAATCTCCTCTGACCTAATCAGCTGAGGCCACACCCCAAGGCTCCTGGGTGTTGCCTTCTCACTGTATCTGGTGGCAACCAGGACTCCAGTTGGGGGTCCTGTTTATAAAAATAACATAGGGATAACCAAGACTTATATGCCCCTACTACTTCTCCTCTCCCAAGATGAAATCTTAACTTCTTCTTATTCAGTAATAAGTGACTGCCAATTCTTGGGGCATCTATCACCTCAACACACCTGGGTTTAAGAGTAAACAATTGGCCGGGTGCGGTGGCTCTCACCTGTAATCCTAACACTTTGGGAGGTCGAGGTGGGCAGATCACGAGGTCAAGAGATCCAGACCATCCTGGCCAACATGGTGAAACCCCATCTCTACTAAAAATACAAAAATTAGCTGGGCGCGGTGGTGCACACCTGTAGTTCCAGCTACTTGGGAGGCTGAGGCAGGAGAATCACTTGAACCCGGGAGGCGGAGGTTATGGTGAGCAGAGATCATGTCACTGCACTCCAGCCTGGTGACAGAACAAGACTCTGACTCAAAAAAAAAAAAAAAAAAGTAAACAATCACACAGGAAACAACAGTGACTGTACAATGTGAGCAATGACTTCAACTCAGGCAAACAGTGAAAGGTAAAAACACCCTAGATAGAATCCACGGGCCCAAAAGCTAATTCCACATCTTCTCATCCATCTCTGTTCCCTCCAGTCATTATTAGTATTGGAAAGATGACAGAAGATGGCCAGCATTTGCTACAATTCTTTCATCTATTCCATTATGGCCTAGAAAGGGAGGGCTGTAAAAAAAAGACTCAGGAATAAGGTAGGCAGAACGGCCTGAATACCTTGTGTCTGGGCATTTTGCCGACATCCTCTCATTCCTGCTCATCTAGAACACAGCAGTTTCCGAGGTTCTTATGAGGCTCTCTAGCAGGAAGCCACTGCTTGCCAAAGCTCATGAGATCACCAAGTTAATAATGAATGCACTTGTGGGTGGGGTGAAGTGTGGTGCAGCCAGCATGACTGAGACTTCAGATGACCTGGGCTGTGGGAAATGAGTCTTGGCCAGAACACTTCAGACATTTGCCATGGCATGCTCATACACTGTTAGAGTGTAAGGAGGTATAACTTTATTGCAAGATAATTTAGCTATTTCTACCACAATTTGAAATGCATATGCCCTTTTATCCAGCAGCTCAACTCATAAGAATTTATTCCACAGACACACGTCAAAGAGGAAGGTACAATGATGTGCATTTCAGCAAAATGTAAGAACCTAAATGTCATCAAGGGCCTGGCTAATATATGAAAATATAATAAAATATAAGGTAGATATTTAAAAAGAATGAGAAAAACCTTGTGTGCTACACTGAAACTACCTCCAAGATATATTATTACATATATAATAATGTATGCACATAATGTACCATCTATATAATTATGTATGCACACAAACACACAGGGTATCCTCTGGTCACAGAGATTGCCTTAGGGGAACTGGGTTTCTGAGGTAAGAGAAAGGCCTTTGTTTTATAACTCCTGCCCTTTCATTTTATTTATTTACCATACACATGTATTACTATTTCCCTTTTTTGTTTACTTTCTTTTGGGGGAATATCTATTTATTTACTTTTGGGTTCCCAGGGCATAGATTCCTTCTGAGCACTCAAGGAATTACAGAAAACATTTATAATGAAAAATGCAGGTCAACCTAGCAACATTAAATGCAAAAATCTTAAATAAGACACTAGCAAAGTTAATTCAACAACAAAAAGATAATTCATCATGACCAATTTGGCTTTATCCTAAGAATGCCAAGCTGGTTTAATTTTAGAACTCGATCAATATAATTTACCATACTGACAGATGAAAGGAGAAAACCCATAGAATTATCAGAACACATGCAGAAAATTATATGCAATAAATCTGAATGTCAATTTATTATTTTAAAAATAACCTTAGCAAACAAGGTATACAAAGAACTTCTACAAATCAGCTTAAACCACTATTTAAAAAATCCAAAATAAACATCATACTTAACAGAGAAATTTTGTTCCAATAAGTCCTATAGACAAACAGGATACAGAAGAGTTAAGTGGTGTTTTTTTGTTTTGTTTTGTTTTATTTTGTTTTTTTCTTTTGAGACGGAGTCTTCCTCTGTTGCCCAGGGTGGAGTGCAGTGGTGTGATCTTGGCTTACTGCAACCTCCGCCTGTTAGATTCAAGTGATTCTTCTGCCTTAGCCTACCAGGTATCTGGGAGTACAGGCACACACCATCACGCCCAGCTAATTTTTGTATTTTTAGTAGAGACGGCATTTCACCATGCTGGCCAGGCTGGTCTCGAACTCCTGACCTCAAGAGATGTGCCCAACTTGGTCTCCCGAAGTGCTAGAATTACAGGTGTGAGCCACTGCGCCCAGCCTAAGTAGAGGTTCTTCATCCCTTTCTGAAAGATGATCCCTTTAAAACATCTTACATATCATTTAAGGGTGTTTCATATCCACCTCCCTTCCGAACTTCCAAAGCCAGAAGACCCATGAATTCCAAATGAAGAAGCCCTGGAGAATCCATTCTCCAGCACTACTGGATTCCTACTACCAAAACAACCCGGTGTACACTTTACAGTGTTTTAAAACCTTCAGTGGGTCCTCAGCCTACAAAATAAAGTTCACACTCTAGCTCTGCACATCTGATTCCAGTCTCCTATTCCAACTTTCTCTCTCATTGCTCACAACACTAACCAACAGTGCTCATCTCCTTGGTGTTCATGTCCTCAGTATTTAATGCCTTATGACTCCACCCAACTTGCCTTTCTACCCACTGTCACATCCAACTAAGAGAACTGGGAATTAAGACATCACCTTTATTACTGACAGAAACTGACTAGAGAAAATGGCTAAAGATCAGTGACAAGAATTAGCTAAACTTCCCCAGCCAGTGACTGGCACAGCTAGACAACCTCAGGCCACCCCAGCAAGGCCAGGTCTGTTAATACAAGGCAGAAAAGGCTGTAGTACAGAACCAATTCTGAACAGAGAGGTCCTGCAGGTGCTGAGCTGAGGATCTCCTTCTTACAAATTCACCAACCAGATAAGCCACTCTTCCCACTGTGGTCCCTCAGGCTGGAAACATGAGGCCAGGGAAATGTAGGCTCCTTCACTAATATTCAATCCTTGTTTTCAAAGCACAGTACAAGTCTCACTCCAACCTGAAAAATCATTCCATCCCCAGCAACATTACACATTATCGATTCCTTGGAATTCCTATGGAACCGAATGCCTGGGCACTTTTTGATTCAACATCTACAATAATGTCTCGTATACTGACAGCAGTTTCTCTGTCAAGATAAAACCGAGTCCTTGTCCAGCTCTCTGAATTTTCATCATTCAGATGCATGCTCAGAACAAAGATGATGCTCAACTATATTAATTTTGAAAAATTATGAATGTCAGAATGCAGAGTGTTGTATTTAATAGGTAAGAAGGAATCTTAATAAAGAGAACGCATGATCAAAGAAGTGTCTTCTGAAGATTAGTAATCAATGGCATGTCTGATTAGAATACAAGACACAGACACAAGACAAGAGAAATAGCAATAAAGAAAACTAATTATTTAGATGTGATTTAGAAAAGGGTTCTCAATATCAGAGTAATAAAGCAGAAATCATAAAGTAATGGACCAACAAAAAACTGAATAGAAACAAATCAAGAAAAGAAATGAGGAAATGCATAAATGTACTAAAGGGTCACAATAGATCACCAGCTGACAGTAAACTGCTGCTTAGTGACATTGCTCACACAACAGGGCTGTTAGAGACGGGAAGTAGTAAGTCATTTTTATACCTTCCATGTATAACCAACAGATCCCAATTAGATCCTAACTGAAAAGAATAACGAAGACAATTTAAAGAGCTGGAAATGAGGCTTCCGGAAGGAGGAAAACAGCAATTTATTTATTTCTTTATTTAATTCTGAAGGGTACTCATACTCTCAAGACAGCCTGGGCACGGTGGCTCACATCTGTAATCCCAGCACTTTAAGAGGCCAAGGTGGCAGATCACTTGAGCCCAGGAGTTTGAGATCAGCCTGGGCAACATGGTAAAACCCCGTCTCTACAAAAAAATACAAAAATGAGGCTGGTGTGGCAGTGAGCACCTGTAGTCCCGGCTACACAGGAGGCTGAGCTGGGAGGATCTACAAGAACCCAGGGAGGTCAATGCTGCAGTGGCCGTGAGTAACAGTGTCACCGCCCTCCAGCCTGGGTGACAGAGTGAGACCCTGTCTCCAAAAACAAAACCAAACCAAAAAAATACTAGTGATGAAAGAAAAAGGTACAATTAGTTTACTACTCTACTGAAAACCAGAGACATTGAGTAACAGAAATTTTAGCTACATCTGAAGAACTCTCTAAGCAGAATCGTTGTTAATGAAGTGATGGTGGAAACAATACTCTCTTTTTTACTTTGACAACTCAATACTTAGGAGTCCACAGTTACTAACACAATGACACAGCAATATAGTACACAGAGAAGGTTACAAGCTAAGCTACTTAAGACAAGGAGGACAAAAAAAAAAACAGAAGAGCCATAAAAAATAAATATATGCAGGCTGGGCACGGTCGCTCATGCCTATAATCCCAGCACTTTGGGAGGCTGAGGTGGGTGGATCGCCTAAGGTCAGGAGTTCAAGACCAACCTGGCCAACATGGTGAAACCCCATCTCTACTAAAAAATACAAAAATTAGCTAAGCATGGTGGCACATGCTTGTAATCCCAGCTACTCAGGAGGCTGAGGCAGGTAGAACTGCTTGAACCCAGGAGGCAGAGGTTGCAATGAGCCGAGATCACGCTACTGCACTCTAGCATGGGCGACAGAGCGAGACTCTGTAATAAACAAACAAACAAACAAATAAATAAATAAATAAATAAATGCAGAAGGTATTTGTAGATATAAATATTCCTCTAAAGAGGTATTTAAAATTACCATAAAGATATTTTATTTGTCCTGAGTCGAGAACATGATAAATCAGATATACTGCCTAACAAAACTATTCCTAAATCCTGGTCAACAGAGTACATGCTTCCTTCACTACACAGCACTCACTCCCTCCAGCCCATAAAGGACATCAGTAATCGATGGCTTGCTTTCCTGCAAAAACCAAGTAAAATCTATGACATTGACTTTCACTTTGCAAAAATTTTATATTTAAAAATAATGAATCCCAGCACTTTGGGAGACCAAGGCATGCAGATCACTTGAGGTCAAGCGTTTGTCACCAGCCAGGCCAACATGGTAAAACCCCATCTCTACTAAAAATATAAAAATTAGCAGGGCATGGTGGCAGGCACCTGTAATCCCAGCTACTTGGGAAACTGAGGCAGGAGAATCTCTTGAATCTGGGAGGCGGAGGTTGCAGTGAGCCGAGATGGTGCCACTGCACTCTGGCATGGGTGACAAGAGCGAGACTCCATCTCCAAAAAAAAAAAAGAAAGAAAAGAAGATAGGTTCATTGCAATTCTTAAAATCTTGTCGTAGAACAAAGTTAAGAAAAGGAAAATAATTGATGAAATAAATTTAATAGCTTGTTGTAAATACCACGAATTGCCTTTAAAAATTTCTTCAACATTAAAAAACTTAGAAATCTTTGGCTTGCATTAAAGTTGGGGAATATATGACCACATACACACACAGCAAAAGGTATTTTTGGTGGGAGAAGGTGGTAATACTTTGGGGAAAAAATGGCAAACTATATTGCTAATGTATCTCCAGTAAAATGTCTTTTTTTACAAGGTAAAATGATCAGTCTTAGGTTGAGAAGGGGCTTGGAGTTATTTCATTTCATTATCAAGCTCTAATTCTCTCCACAGCATCCTGCCCAGAAGTTTAAATACCTCCTCCCACTGTGAAGAATTAAGTCTGCCTGGAGAGCTTTTGTTGTTTTAATTTTTTTTTTTTCCTCAAAAAAAAGTCATGCATGACTATATACTATGAGACAGGCACTGGGCTAAGAACTTTATCTCATCACATTAATCTTCACAACCACCTAAAGATCTAGGTTCTCTTGTCACTCCTATCTTGCAGATAAGGAGACACAGAAAGGTTAAAGGTCACACTGGGCCATTGGTGGAACCAAGATATGCCATGGTCCTTGGCAGAGTTCTTTCAACCTACCGACCATATGTATTAGTCCGCTTTCACACTGCTGATAAAGACATACCTGAGACTGGGGAGAAAAAGAGGTCTAATTGGACTTAAAAGTTCCACATGGCTGGGGAGGCCTCAGAATCATGGTGGGAGGCGAAAGGCACTTCTTACATGGCAGCGGCAAGAGAAAACGAGGAAGATGCAAAAGTGGAAACCCCTGATAAAACCATCAGGTCTCGTGAGATTTATTCACTACCATGAGAACAGTATAGGGGAAACGCCCCCATGATTCAACAATCTCCCATGAGTCCCTCCCACAACACATGGGAATTATGGGCGTACAATTCAAGATGAGATTTGGGTGGGGACACTGGGCCAAACCATGTCACCATATGTATTTCCATTTACTACAAACCACAGAATTTGACCTCCTGAATTTCTGAACTTTTCTCATGCAAATACCAGAGCCTCTGAGGTTTCTGTGGACTATGGATTCCCACTCAAGAATCTTAGCATTTTTTTCTTTTTTTCTTATTTTATCCATACCCGGCTTGCCAACTAAAATGCAAAGTATCAATAAGACAAATCCAATTTTCTTTTCTCGAAACGATTCAGAGGGGTAAGCAGAGACCATCACAATGTTTAAAAATTAGAACCACTGACTAGTTCCTTACATTTGTCTTGTGCAAGAATTTCTGCTATATAACACTAACTGGGAGAAAATAAGAAATAGGGGCAGAGAATGAATGGTCTACTGCCATGTTTCAGGTATAAACAGTTTATTAATAGGACTCCAAATTTAACGAAGTAGCAATATTTTAAGACTTTGTTCATAGTTAAAATATAGATGCCACATTATCGAAACATGAAGCAAAGATGTCATTGAAAAGAGTGAGAGGGATAATACTTGCCCCAGCAGATCAGGTGGGTCACTCACCCTATGTATTCTATGCTTATCTTGCTTACTTGTTGTCTCTCTGTGAATGACGGTGTTTGTTTCAGGTAAATTAGCCCCAGTAGGCTGGCTTTCTTCATGAAGAGAAGAAATAATGTAAATCTTAGTAAGAAGACAGCACACACATGCATAGTTTCTGCATGTACTTGCCTACATTTACAGGCAAAATACCTCAATTAAAGTAAGAGTTGTAAGAAATATCATTCTCTAAATCTAATTAATAATTCGGTTTTTTGTTTGTTTGTTTTTGAGAGTGTTGCTCTGTAACCAAGGCTAGAGTACAATGGTGTGATCATGGCTCAGTGCAGCCTGGAGTTCCCAGACTCATGTGATCCTCCCACCTCACCTATCCCAGTAGCTGGGACTACATGTGCCACCATGACTGGCTAATTGTTTCAACATTTTTGTGTAGAGGTGGGGTCTCACTACGTTGCCCAAACCGGTCTCAAACTCCTGGGCTTGAGTGATCCTCCCACCTAGGCCTCCCAAAGTGCTGGGATTACAGGTGTGAGCTACCTTGCCTGGCCATTCATAACTCGTGTTACACAACACTAATAACCTTAATGACTCTTTTTGCACAAAACTAATGCTTTACTCCTTAAAACCTTGAGCACTTATTTTTTGACTTCAAAGATGGCATTGCCTCAGAACCAATTCACAAGACAGGCAATGATTATCGCCTTAAAGTGTGACCTCACGAACAACCAGCTACTCTTGACTTCTTTATGGAGAGGGCTTCCGTGATCTCCAAAGCTGCTGGAATGTCCTGAGTGGTTCTGAACCGCCTAATTTTCCCCAGAGAGGCACAAAAGACTCCTGTGTCTACCACTGCTCTCAACTCACTCAAAGCCAGCGGCCTCCATTTTACATCCAAGCCACCCTTTTACTTATTCTGAAACTCAAAGGAAGTACATTATGAACAAGGTGACATAGATTTGTTCACAGGGCTATATTTCAGGAACTACAATTATTTGTGTTGCTTTCAGGTCAGACTTTTTGCTTTTACAGCTCTAAAATGTTATTTGTTTAAATCCCAGCCCTAAAATATTTAACACAAACTATTAAAACATAATTTGCAATACCAACTTATTCTTCATTGAATCTCAGCTCATAAAAAGGTTCATTCATAATAAAAAGCTATTTTTAAATGCGGCTAACTCATTGCTTAGAATACGCTAACAATTAAGCATTATACTTCACTGGATTTTTTACAGTTTAAAATTCTATTTCTCCCATCTCATTTCCTCCCCCACCAATTCTGCCATCCCAAATATCAACATTATTTTAAACTTTGCTGTTTTCTATGACAATAACCTCATTCACTGGTCACTCAGAAATAATGCCCTTCTGAAGATTCTGGCAACTGACTTTCATACTCAGTTATACAAGTCATACCTAAAGATGTATGAGCACATCATGTCAAGGCCCAACAGAAGTTTCTCCAGCTGAAATCAAGGGGAGATCTACCTATGGGTAGCAGGTTGTGCCCTTCAGGAACCAGCGTCCCCATTGTTGAGTCATTCACAGGCTGTGCTTGTAAGGCCTTGTTCTCTCATCCCATTACCCGGCGCAGCGGGGGTGACAGTCACAGCAAGCATCTCACACACTAGTGCGAAAGCACACATGCCCGGTTGCCAAGATGACCGTTTACTACTCAAGTAGAGCACAAGGTTTAAACAATGCTCTCAAAAATTACAGCCTAGAGTTATTGAAAACGCTGAGTCCCCACAGATAGACTCGAAGCTGTAAAATCCAGTCATTGGTGTACCTAAAAAGTGTCCAATTCAACAAGCTGTAGGTCAAGCTTGCAAGATTCTGGAGATGGGTGGCAAGCGAAAACATGTGAAGCCAACAGGCCTACTCTTCATTTTGACACATGGATATTTTCGATCTGAAGCTTAATACAGAGCTGTAATGTGAAAAGCAACACATGAACAAAATAAACGGACACGTAAAGGCAGAGTAAATGCCAGGCTTGAGTTAAGCTCCTGGTAATATAACACCTGGGGTTTTTCATGCCCATTTCCTCCTGCAAGTTTAAGGCACATTACTAAAATGATCTCATTAATCCTCACAACACCTGATGAGGGGAGTAGGCAACAAATATTTTAATCTCCCATATAAGATGGAGAAAGAAAATCACCAATGTGCTGTATAACTTTTCCCAGGATTACAGCTGGCACTCAGGGAAACAGTCGACTTGAATCTCAGTAAAGAGTTGACTACACCAGGCTATTTTAAAGAAAATGCTGCTCACTAAGATGGGTTTCTTAATTAGGCAGCTGTATACCACATACATTCCAGGTGGATTGCCATTCCGCTTCTCACAGAGTTTTCACACCTATACTAGACTGTCAAAGACAGTCATTTTTAAGGCCAGGTGCGGTAGCTCAGGCCTGTAATCGCAGCCCTTTGGGAGGCCGAGGTGGGTGAATCACTTGAGGTCAGGAGTGCGAGACCAGCCTGGTCGACATAGTGAAACCCCCATCTCTACTAAAAATACAAAAATAAGCTGGGTGTAGTGGTGCACGCCTGTAATCCCAGCTACTCGCAAGGCTGAGGTAGGAGAATTGCTTGAACCTGGGAGGTGGACATTGCAGTGGGCTGAGATTACACCACTGCACTCCAGCCTAGGCAAGAGACAGAGAGACTCTGTCTCTAAAAAAAAAAAACCACAAACACACACAAAAAGAGTCGTTTTAAAAAATACTTCCCTAGACCTCCCGGCTTCCAGTTACGCCCTACAACTGTAAGGTTATGCCCTCCAACTTCTCAAACGGGACTCCTCAGATCCCCAAGGTTACAAACCAGTGTGTCCCAGGAGGGCACAACATTTCCGGACCAATGGGCACATCATCTTGGGGCTCACTTTGAACAGATGGTCATTTAAAATCTGATTTTGATATTTAAATATGTTTTTTAAATGAAATGCAAAATTGTCATGACATTTTCAAATTAGTCTTAAAATAAACGATACCCTAAAGCATGCTGCTTTAGGACACACCCACAAGCAGAGCTGGGGTAGGAGAAGAAGGATGTTAGCTGCACTTTGCTATTAGGTGTAGTTCAGGGAAAACATGTCCAAAAACAGAACAAAGCCACTTAAGAGGAAAAACAATTCCAATGTGCTTGCCTGGTCCAAACCATTTCAGGCAGACAGGAACACACCTTCCCATTAAAGCTTTTACCTGGCTTTCTTTTCACGTGGGCTGTAAGACCTATCAGTGTGGAATCCCACTTAGGATTTTCTTTTTTCTTTTTTGTTTTTGAGGCAGAGTTTCACTCTTGTTGCCTAGGTTGGAGTGCAATGGCACGATCTCGGCTCACGGCAACCTCTACCTCCCAGGTTCAAGCGATTCTCCAGCTTCAGCCTCCCAAATAGCTGAGATTACAGGCATGCACCACCATGCTCAGCTAATTTTGTGTTTTTAGTAGAGACGGGGTTTCTCCATGTTGGTCAGGCTGGTCTCAAACTCCCAACCTCAGGTGATCTGCTCCCAAAGTGCTGGGATTACAGGCGTGAGCCACCACACCCAGCCAGGATTTTCTATAAAAGAATTAAGATTACTAGTAGTAAAATGCTTTTTGCATATTAAACCCTGACAACATCAAAGCTACCTATTGACTCACTTAAGTATGTTTAGAAAGCCCAGCAGATACCAGATTTGCCCTGCTGAAGGCCTTTATGAGGTGCTCCACGAAACATCTTAGCACCTTTGACCATCAGGGCAGGGTTCTCCTTCCTATTTCAACCAGAAAATTAGAAAATTGAGGAAAGGCAAATGACTTCAGATGTTGGTAGGAGGAATTCCTTTATATTTACTCAAAATATCCACTAGCTGCCAAAAGAGTCACATGATAAAGTTGGAAACCAGAAATGGAGGCATGTAGAAGGTACCCACGGGTTACCAGGAAAATCAGCTGATGGCAGATACAGGCTTCTCCCAACAAGGACTTTTTCCAATGCTCAGAATTAGAATTAGGTATTGAGGGCCCATTCACATATTCCTGGGAGCTGCGAGGAGAATTGCTTCCAATATCCAAGTTCCACAAAAGGCTAGCAAAAGATCCAAACCTAAACCACCGAAACCAAACTGAGTAACTGCTTTGAGGAACTCACTGAGCACTCTGACCACAGGAGAAATTCATTTCAAGCTCCTCAGGGTGGCTCCAGATTTATAAATGGAAATTTATGTCCGCATTTCTATAGTTCCTGAAATTGCCAGAGAAGGAAATTCTGCACATGCACACACAACTGTGCACCACTTCAGGGCAGCCACTGGCCTCAATCAAGAGCACCTTATGTTTCTACCCAGGAACTGAGATTCTCCAACTCAGAAAACCTCCCAGCAAGTCCAATTCTGACTCATCAGGATTCTCTGACACTGAGGCAAAGTTTACAAGGAGACCATAAACTTTACAAGAGGACTTTAAACTTTATTTGAAAAGCAGAATGTGTATATCTAAATCAATTGTCCTCGTTCAAATGGTCACCTTAGAAAACCACACACGTTATTTCCAGGAATCCTGAGCAAATCATTTGGAATTCCTATTCTGAAAGAACCTTCGAAGCCAGTTTTCACACCACACGATGCACGCTTCTTTATAGACATCTCATGACTAAAGAAAAACTATTTCCCAGCTTGCTGTCACCTAGCTTGCAGAGCACACTTTAAAATGTTGTGGCCTGGGCCGGGCACAGTGACTCATGCCTGTAATCCCAGCACTTTGGGAGACTGAGGCAGGTGGATCACAAAGTCAGGAGTTTGAGACCACTCTGACCTACCGGGGGAAACCCCACCCCAGATATTTAATGTGGGTTCTTTTCTATTTCCCTGAGCATCTCGGCTGATTTAAGAAATAAAGGGAAAGAGTGCAAGAGAGAGAAATTTTAAAGCTGGATGTCCGGGGGAGACATCACATGTCAGCAGGTTCTGTGATGCTCCCCCGAGCCGTAAAACCAGCAAGTTTTTATTAGCAATTTTCAAAAGGGGAGGAGTACACAAATAAGGTGTGGGCCACAGAGATCACATGCTTCACAAGGTAATAAAATATCACAAAGCGAGTGGGGGCAGGGCGAGATCACAGGACCACAGGATGGGGCGAAATTAAAATTGCTAATGAAGTTTCAGGAATGCATTGTCATTGATAACATCTTATCAGGAAACAGGGTTTGAGAGCAGACAACCTGTCTGACCAAAATTTAATAGGCGGGAATTTCCTTGTCCTAACAAGCCTGGGAGCACTACAGGAGACAGGGGCTTATTTCATCTCTTCGGCTTTGACCATAAAAGACGGCCGCCTCCAAGGGGGCCATTCACAGACCTACCCTCAGGGCGCATTCTCTTTCTCAGGGATGTTCCTTGCTGAGAAAAAGAATTCAGGGATATGTCTCTCATTTGCTTTTGAAAGAAGAGAAATATGGCTCTGTTCCATCCGGCTCACAGGCAGTCAGAGCCCAAGGCTGCTCAAGGCTATCTCCCTTGTTCCCTGAAAATTGCTGTTATCTTGTTCTTTTTTCAAGGTGCCCAGATTTCATATTATTCAAACACACATGCTCTACAAACAATTTGTGCAGTTAACACAATCATCACAGGGTCCTGAGGCAACATATATCCTCCACAGCTTATGAAGAACATGGGATTAAGAGATTAAAGTAAAGACAGGCATAGGAAATCACAAGGGTATTGACTGGGGAAGTGATAAGTGTCCATGAAATCTTCACAATTTATGTTCAGAGACTGCAATAAAGACAGGCGTAAGAAACTATAAAAGTATTAATTGGGGGAACTAATAAATGTCCATGAAATCTTCACAATTTATGTTCTTCTGCAGCAGCTTCAGCTGGTCCCTCTGTTCGGGGTCCCTGACTTCCCGCAACACTGACAACATGGTGAAACCCCGTCTCTACTAAAAATAGAAAAAATTAGCTGGGTGTGGTGGCGCGCCTATAACCCCAGCTACTCAGGAGGCTGAGGCAGGAGAATCGCTTGAACCTGGGAGGTGGAGGTTGCAGTGAGCTGAGATCACGCCACTGCACTCCTGGGCGACAGAGCAAGATTCTGTCTCAAAAAAAAAAAAAAAAAAAAAAAATTCACCCACAAAAATTTAAAGGCCCAACACCATTGGGGTTATGTTTCTAAAATGCAGTGGGGGATATGAAGACAATTTCAAAGAAAAAAGATTCAGAACATGTGTTGAGTTATTGCAACATCACAGAAATAAGTATATAGCCTTCCAAAGTGTCTACTATTAAAAGGAAAATATTCTTTTAAATCTTTAAATTACAACATAAAATATATTAACTTAATAAACATTTCTTGAAGGGAAGGAGGTAATATTCAGCAATGCCTTCCAGAATGGCTTACCTTATTGGAATCTACTTTAATAACAGCAGTAAAGTGCAAAGCAGTCACATCATAACCATACATTCTCTTAAAAACCCCTCTCCCACAAATATTCATTGACTGTTAAAGTGTCCTACAAAGTACATTGTCTTAATTCAGTCCTGAAAATAAGACACCTAAATTTCGATGCAACAGCAGCCAGCAATAAAATGACTATAATATTAACTTCACGTTCAATTGCACAGAAATCCACAGTACACTATAAATTTGTGGTAACAGCCAGAAAATTTATGGGTAACAGGGAACTCTGTAATGATAGACAATGTATGCGTGTTTTAGTTCTTGTTAAAAAAATTACGTTATACCAACAGCTTTTTATTAGTGGCCATTTCTAAAGAGAGGTCACTATACCTTATTTGTTTAGCAAAATAATTTAAGACCACATTAATGAAATGCCCTTGATCTTTTGAATGTTCATCTTTAGGTAAATTCAGTATTCAAATTATTATATGGGATCTCTCATAACTATTAGCCCTGGCTATCATACTCCACAGACCTGCATTTCTGTAAACATACCTGTAAGTTAAAGTAAACCCAAGGATCGTTCAAAGTCCAAAAATTCTAGTCACGAGGAGCAAATATTCAGGGGCAAATGATGATTCCATCATTATGGGTCTGTAGACACAACAGATACATGGTCTCCATAAAAATATTTTTTAAAAAATCTCCCCAGAAGGGATTTTTTAAAACAGTGCCCCAAATACCTATAGCTTTAAGAATTTTTAAAGTTTATGTATATTCCTGCTTGCACAGTAAAATTAATAAACACTACTTAGTATTTTGAAGAAAGAAATAAATGCTAGGTAAAAGGAAAAACAAGAAACGACCTCATTTCCCCCAATATATCTAATCCCTGGCAAACCAACATTCCTTATTTTCTTTTATTTGCAATTCGATGAATACCCTAAAGGTCTGGAAAAACTTCAGCATTTCCAATTAGACTGTAATTTTTCTACCAGACAATCAGACATAGTTTCACCTTTATACAACTTCCCATGTCCTAAATGCCAACATCCTGGCATGCTCCCCATC
The DNA here is from genome assembly GCF_047675955.1 of Chlorocebus sabaeus. NCBI lineage: Eukaryota > Metazoa > Chordata > Mammalia > Primates > Cercopithecidae > Chlorocebus > Chlorocebus sabaeus. The sequence continues at coordinate 18,456,641 of NC_132911.1, forward strand.
CATCATCCTTCTCTTAACAGCACCTGTTTTGAAAAATCGAAAACATTTAATCTTTCCTAGAATAGTCCTCTGAAAATCAATCAGTTAAAGATGAGAGGCCTGGATGCGGTGGCTCATGCCTACAATCCCAGCACTTTGGGAGGCCGAGGTGGGAGGAACATATGAGATCAGGAGCTTGAGACCAGCCTGACCAACATAGTGAAACCTTGTGTCTACCAAAAATACAAAAATTATCTGGGTGTGGTAGTGTGCACCTGTAGTCCCAACTACTCGGGAGGCTGAGATAGGAGAATCACTTGAACCCAGGAGGCGGACATTACAGTGAGCCAAGATCACGCCACTGCACTCCAGCCTAGGCAACAGAGCGAGACTCTGTCTCAAAAAAAAAAAAAGACAAAAAAATTCCTAACTGCCACATAACCAGCAATTATCCACACCAGGGAGTGCATTCCTTAATGAGACCAAGCAGACCTCACATGTGCTTAGGCAGGAATGAATAAACCCCAGAGTCCTAGGCCACGAGTTGAAAACAGTCAAATAAGGACCTTCCTATGTAGATGACAAGTTAAAAACAAAACGGACTCAAGTTAGTTTAGGTAGAAAAGGTGTATGTTTACTGGTAAGGTTTGGTGACGCTCCCTGTCTCCGGGAGGGCCGGACACCCGGGCTCAAGCTGGAACAAGTAGGGCAAAGCTCAGCCAAGGTCCTGCCATACCACAGGCTGCCCGAGCCACTGTGGCCACCATGGCCTCCCCTCAGTGGACAATCCCCTCCTGTGGACCTGGACTCTGGACCCTGAACACTGTCATCAGGACAATGCCCCATCAACTGGCCTAGCTGGCTCCAAGAGTCTTCACAAACAGAACCACTCTCCTGAGAAAATACCAGAATGGGTGGGGTTGACTGTGCTCAGATCACATGCCCAATCAGATGGCCAGAGGAGGGGGAGGGAGGCTGAAGCCCCCTGGCTTCAGCACAAGGAGGTTGAGTCCCAAGCCTCACATCTGCCTTTGAGTCCCTCAAAGAGGAAGGGGACCTGGCACAGAAAAAGGTAATTCTGCCATGGAGGGATGTGGAAGATAGGATTCGGAGAGTCCCTTCCAGTTCTAAAATACTATAAAGAGGCCAGGTGCAGTGGCTCACACCTGCAATCTCAACATTTTGAGAGGCCAAGGCAGGCGGATCACTTGAGGTCAGGAGTTCAAGACCAGCCTGGCCAACACGGTGGAACTCCGTCTCTACTAAAAATATAAAAAATAGCTGGGCATGGTGGGGGGTGCCTGTAATTCCAGCTACTCAGGAGGCTGAGGTAGGAAAATCGCTTGAGCCCAGCAGGTGGAGGTTGCAGTGAGCTGAGATCACACCACCGCATGCCAGCCTAGGCGACAGAGTAAGACTCTGTCGCAAAAAAAATAAAAATAAATAAAATACTATAAAGAGTTCAGATGAAAATTTAATGCCTATCATCCTAAACAGAAAAGAAAGGTATGAATCTTACTAATTCAAATAATAAGGAATGAATAGCCTGTTTTCTCAATCTGTTTTCACAGAGCATGATCTGATGAAAGCTATTTATTAAAACAAACCAAAGAGAGTCTCTCTCTGTCAATTAGGCTCCTACTTTATTTATGTAATTCTGGATCCATTTGTCTAATTTCGGCTTGTAAAAAGAAAATGGAATTGATTTTCCGCAACGATACTAAACACAACGCTGTTATAATGTTCAGAGCAGATAACAGGAGGGGAGCAGGGAGTCTCTAAGAGACTGCCAGGTGCAGGAATAACAAACATACAGATGTGATCAAAGAGCAGCAGTTATCACAGGGTCAGATTTTGACTCAACATTCCTCCGAACATAACTCAGCTAATTCCTCCGAACATTTGAAAGAATCCCACCCCGGAACAAGTTTCACAACAAAACAGTTCCTCGACCAATGGAGGCAGCCACTGCTAGGAAGAGAGCAATGGGCTGAACGTGTTCCCCCCAAATTCCTATATGAAAACCCTAATCCCAGTATGATGGTATCTGGAGGTAGGGTCTTTGTAAGGTAATTAGGTCATAAGGGTGGAGCCCTCATGAACGGGATCAGTGCCTTCATAAGAATAGGCCAGAAAACTAGGTAGCTCTGTTTACACCATGTAAGCACACACGTAAACCAGAAAGAGGACGCTCACCAAGGATCCTAATCTCAAACTTCCAGCCTCCAGGACTGTGAGACGTAAGTGTTTGTTGTTTAAGCCACCCTGTGTATGATAATTTGCTACAGCAGCTCGAACTAAGACACACAGCATGGAAAGCATCACTGGGCAAGTGGGTAGGCTGGCTGGGCCACCCTTCTAAGGTCTTGTCCAACTAGATTTCTAAAAACATGATTTTCTAGAGTCTGAAACAAATAAAAGCTGAAATTAACAAGATAAAACTTTGAATTTGGACAAAAATAATAGACTCAATATAGGATAAAGTGGACCTGAGTCTTGGGGGTTTATTAAATGGACTACCTCACACAATCTGTGATTCCACTGTAAGGGCAGTATCCAACATCCAAACTGCTCAGGCCGCCTGGGGGCTCTGAGTTCATCTCTGGGCTTCCCATTTTAAAAAGAACACTGACATGTTAAAGTATTGAGACAAGGGTGACCATGATGCAGAGGCATCTGAAAACCCCCTCAAGATGGGGATGATGACATACGAAAAGAAAAGGATCTAGATTTGTCTGATAAGGCTGCCATAACAAGACAGTAGACTGAGTGGCATAAGCAACAGACATTTTCCCCAAAGTTCTAAAGGCTGGAAGTCCAAGAGCACGGTGCCATCTGGGTTGGTTTCTGGCGGCGGCCCTCTTACTGGCTTGGACCTTCTTGCTCTTGTCCTCAGATGGTCTTTCCTGTGTGTATACACTCCGGTGTCTCTTCCTGTTCTTGGAAGAACCCCAGTCCTACTGGATTAGGGCCCACCCTTATGACCCCATTTAACCTTAACTACCTCCTCGAAGGCCCTACCTCCAAATAGTCAGCACACTACGGGTTAGGACTTGAACACGTAAATTTTAGGGAGACCCAAGTCAGTTCATAACAGGACTCAATCCTAAATGTATGAAAGGCGGTATCTGAAAAGGATATGCATTTGATCTTTATTGCTCTAGATGGCAGAATTTGACATGAAGTGGGAGTACTAGAGTTGGACTAGATGAAGTTTAAGCTTTTTTCATTCTGCTGGTATTATTAAACTATAGAATATGAGTTACTAAGGACTTAACTATAAACCAAACTCTGTGCTGATCAAATCTTTCTGTCCTGAGGTAGATACTACTATTATGACCATTTATTGTTCTTTACAAACAGAGGCTTGCTCTTGCATAGTGTCACATTGCTGCTAGGTGGCAGAAGGACAGGATCCCAGACCATCAAACTCCAAAGTCACCCGATCTAGCTTTTCACCATTGAGTAGCCTAAAATACAAACGAGGAAACAACTCCATTTACCAATAGAAAATCACACAGAAGAAAACTAAAATACTAACAACCATATTACCACCATTGTTTATTTTTCTTTTTTTTTTTTTTTTTTTTTTTTTTTTTGAGATGGAGTCTCGCTCTGTCGCCCGGGTGGGAGTGCAGTGGCCAGATCTCGGCTCACTGCAAGCTCCGCCTCCCGGGTTCACGCCATTCTCCTGCCTCAGCCTCCCGTGTAGCTGGGACTACAGGTGCCCGCCACTTCGCCCGGCTATTTTTTTGTATTTTTTAGTAGAGACGGGGTTTCACCGTGTTAACCAGGATGGTCTCGATCTCCTGACCTCGTGATCCGCCCGTCTCGGCCTCCCAAAGTGCTGGGATTACAGGCTTGAGCCACCGCGCCCGGCCTGTTTATTTTTCTATGTACCAGTTGTTTCCATAGATTGTCAGAGCTAATCTTCACTTCAAGCCAAGGTAGGCATTATTATGCCCATGTTACAGATAAAGAAAAAGGCTCAAAAAGCCTTCCTCAAACTCAGACTGCGACTAAAAACGTGTGGGGAACAGGATTCAAACCAACCTCTGAGTTATTTCAAATGCAAATCTTTTATGTCAATTATAATCCACTCCAACTAGGCTCTGACTTGGCTCAGGCCCTGGGATCTGACAGACTTCAAAATCCTCTGAAGCTGACCACATTTCCCAGGGAGGGCCACATAGAATCCAAACACTGCCTTTAAGAGAGAAAAAGATGCAAGGAGAGCAAATCCTACGAAATGAAATCAGGCTTTCCACTACCAAGTCCTGTGGCCATTCGGCAAGAACTTATGGAGCCCCGCTACACACTAGTCCCAGGGAACACACACAGAGCAACGTGCAAAAGGAAACGCCACTCCCCTGGACCCTACATTCTAGTGGAGGGAGACTGAAGGAACCAACCTCCAATATAACACATCAAGTCAAAAAAAAAAAAAAAAAAAAAAACAGAGAGTGAAGGGGCAGAGGAACAGGGATGGAGGGTTGAGTGCTCTTTCAGAATCAATGATCAGGGTGGGCCTGGGTTTAAACTGCTGCGAGGGGCACAGAAGACCCCCTAGCTATACATCCAGCAGGTCCTGCAATCTTGACTACAGGCTGGTACTTCCTTGCTTTTCACTGGAGGAAAGCGTGGACCGCAGTGCTAATTACAAACAGGTCAAAGGGAAAGAAAAATACAAAATCTTTTTCTTTGACCAGAAGGGAAGCAGTTACCATGTACTGTTGCCATGGCACTGGAGGAATAGAAAAAGCAACATTCTAAGTACCAGAATATGAAGAGAAACGTAACAGTGAGGAGAGGACAAGAGGCGGGCAGAGGTTTCATGCCCTGCAGTGCTGAGGCCTGCTGGGTGGCAGGGGGGAAGCAAAGCTTTCAAAAGGGACAAGGGTTGGAAGGGTGGGGAAGAGGAAAAGCTCAGAGCCATTAAGGAAAAGGTCTCTGCCTAGCCCCCCGTTTTCTACATCCCTAATGTATCAGGTTACTTAATAAAATAGTTGCAGAAAAATCAAAATAAAAGAACACCAAGTTTCTGAAATGCACAGAATATTTCTAGATAAACATTTTCTGAAATTTTCTTTTTTCTTTTTTTTTTTTTTTTTGCCAATATGTACCATAGGCTTCAACCAGCTAACTTACTACTAATGTGATTATGTATGGCTCAGGAGTAGAAGGCTATACTTGGCAGGATGGAAGGAATATGCTAAAAGTCAGGCAGAAGAGGGTTTTTAGCCAATTTCTGCCATTTACAACTATGGAACTATAGATAAGTCACTTGGCTTACCCAAGTCCCTTATTCTTTATCTATAACATTAAAATAGAAAGAGTAAAAGAGATAACAAGTATAAAGGTTGACTTATGATAGTAAATTAATAAACATGCCTTTCCTTAAATAGTTCCAGTATCTTTTGCTCCAACACAATCAGTGTTGGGAAGATTCATTCCACTGTTAGATAACTGATTTTATAAAATTTTTAAAATTGCACATATAGTCAAAATCCTTCTTAAGGCATGAACAGGCAATTCACAAAGGAAGAAATACTAACTGCAAATAAATATATGGAAAATGTCTCAATCGTAACTCATAATCAAAAAAATATACATTGGCCAAGACTTTTTAAAATAATATTATGTAATATCATTGGTTATCGAGAAACAGGCACCCTGTCATACCCTGATGGTCAACGTACTTTTATCATTCTTCCAGAGAGACAGAAAATACGAGTCAATGCCTTAAAAATGTATATTCCCTTCCATCCACCATTTACACTTCTAAGAAATTTCCTAAGAAAATAATAAGTGGATGTTCTTGACAGCAACGGAATGAAAAACTGTAAGGAACAAAATTCCCACCATGCACATAAACTATAATATCGCCATAAAATGTAAAATATAGTCATTAAAATGGTTATATTAGAAAGACATTGCAACGCATATGAGAATTCAAAATCTAATTTCTTTATTTTACAGAGAGCTCATAAAAATCGTTAAAAATAAAACTATCCAATAAAACCATGAACAAAGACAGTTTACAAAAAAAGAAATACAAATGCCCATAAATTACAAATTACATTGAAATACTATTTTTCACCAATTAAAAACTGTAGCATCTGTGATACCCAGGACTACAAAGGTATAGAGACACAGGCAATTTCACACCGTTGTGGTAGGAGAATATGTGGACATTACTAATGTTTACCAATACCAGGGCCTCCTCCATCTCTGATCCCCTTGAAGCTGGGCATATGTAAATAGGAGTAGTCAAGACCACGAGCTCCAAAAGGGTTCGAATCACAGATTTCACTTACTACAGGATACAAGAACTGTTTAACCTCGTTATGTCTTAACGTCTTCAAACATAAAACAGGGATAATAACAGTATCTACCTCATAGGGATATTTTGACAATTAAATTCAACCATAGTGCATGGCACATAGTATTACTAATAATAATAGAAATCACTGATCTTACTATGCAGCAGGCACTGTTCTATGCATTTACCCATAGCAGCTGATTTCATCACTCAATAAACAGTACCATTAGTATAAGAATATTGCCGCATTGCTTGTAATTGCAAATACCTGAAAACAATCAAATTGTCCATCAGTAGTGAAGGGGACAGTTAAACCAAAGTATACGAAGGACGTCTATGTGGCTGTTATGGAGAATGAAGTAGTTCAATACATGCTGATAGAGAAAGATTTCTTAAAAAATAGAGAAAGACTATTGTTTGACTTTGTTTTTAAAGTCTAACCGTATGTGTGTGGTTAAGAAAAGGTGGGTAGATCACTTGAGGTCAGGAGTTCGAGACCAGGCTGGCCAACACGGTGAAATCCCATTTCTACTAAAAATACAAAAATTAGCCAGGTGTGGTGGTACACACCTGTAATCCCAGGTAGTCAGGAGGCTGAGGCAGGAGACTCGCTTGAACTTGGAAGGCAGAGGTTGCAGTGAGCCTAGACTGTACTGCACTCTAGCCTGGGCAACAGAGCAACACCCCGTCTCAAAAAAAAAAAAAAAAAAAAAAAAAATGGGTTCTTGAGCCAGACTATCTGAGCTCATTTCCTACTAGCTGTATGGCTTTGGGAATTGTCTTAAACACTTAGCCTCAGTATCCTCATCTGTAAAACAGGATTAATAATAGCAACTACTTCTGATGACTTTTGTGGGTGTTAAAGGATCTTATAAATAAAACAGTCCCTGGCATATAGTCAGCAACCAAATAATGTTACTTGCTTTATTACTAATCACTTTAACATTGAGAGATAATGGGCCTTTTTACTTTATACGTACCTGTATTTAAAAAGATAGAGAGATTTGTCTTTTGAAAATACAAAATTGTATTTACTGATATGAGAGATGTATACAACATGTCATATGAGAAATGTTGGTACAAAATCATATATAGAGCCCAAAGTCATTTTTATTAAAATATATTTAATGTTATGTAAATAAGTGTACATTAAAAATTTAGACATGCACCACCAAAATGTTACCAGTGGTCTCTCTGGCAGATGGATTATAAATTATTCATATTTTTTTCTTTTTACTTATCCCTACTTTCTGATTTTCCTAAAATCAACACATATTACTCATGCAGTAAGATTTTAACTGTCGCAATTTATTTCCAACCATAGAAGCTACAAAGGAAGAGGTTAAACTGAGAGGCTTCCAATGATGTAACCAGAGATGGACTTTTGAGCAAAAACAAGTAAACAATACATGATTTACTGAGAACCCATACGTCTGATATCATGACGCTAGCAAGGAAAACAGCAATTGATCATCAGTGCCTAAGACTGCCATTTTCCATTGGGCCAGGCTCCCACCTGACTTCAGGGAGAGATTTCAAAGCCAGAATCTGGTCCCCGGTAAATGCAATAGGAGCCAAAGCAGGTAACTCGGGTCAGAGCTGAAGTTTGCTGAAGTCCAGAGGGCACTGCCTGCAAGGCTAAAAGCAACACTGCATATCCACACGCTGGGTTTCAACACTTTTTTTGACAGCAGCAAATCCATAACGGACTCTGGGTGAACTGGGAAAGAATAACTAAAACATTCAAAATACTTTCAGAAAATCAGTTTGCATTATGACTATTCTTACAATGTCCAGCTCTGAGTAAGCAACGAAGGTCACAGGATTTTGTTCAGATTTGCAAATAGAAAGGGAAATGTGAGGTTATGCTCAGGAAATCCTTGTGCTAAGATTCAAAAAATCTGACAATGAACACAGTTTAAAATATGCACATTTCAATTTGCCCCTTCTCTCCTTAACATCTCTCCATAACCTGAGACAGCTACGTGTATGGTTGGACTGGATTAGAGGCAACAAGAACAGACACAGTAACCTCACAATGGGGTTTACAGCACAGGAATGAGGAGGCACCAGGGGCAGGTATAGAATGTTCCCACACCCCAACCACTGCCAGGCTCCGCAGCTCACTTACACACCAGACACTGCCTCAGAGCACTGCTTTATTGGTACCACTTCTGAGAAGCAGCAAAGCAGACATACTTCTTTCTTTATCATCTTCTTTCTCAATCCCTCTCAATGACAATGACTCATTCTCTCTTTCAATCTCTCCCTTCCTCTCTCCTACCCTCTACCCTCATAGCTACCCCCTTATCACTACACTAAAGTCAGCAAGAGGCCACAACCACAGAAGAGCTTCCAGGCAGCAGCGAAGAAGCTCAGTCTCAAAGAAAGCCAGACAGGAGCCCAAATGCCTACGTTCCTTCTGGAGTTCGCTATACGACCTCAGTAAAATCCCTTCACCACTGTGGGCTTATTTTCTCATGTGGAGGACAAATGGGTAAGAAGAGACTTCTGAGGTCCTTTTCCTGCTTTAAAATTCTGTGATTTCACAATAACTGAATACAGTCACTAAACGTGAAACCACCAGGACACTGGGGGGCGGCCAGCACAGAGCCATCTTTGTTGTATTTTTCACTGCGTGCTTCCAAAATATCTACTGCAAAGCAGTATATCCAACTAGACCCTGGGCCCATGTTTTAAAGTTTATACACTGTAATTAAAAGCAGAATGACTTGCTTTTACTTTGGATTATGTAATTTCTTTCTATTCATAATAAGCAGCTCTTACATGACGCCAAGTGAGTTTTCTCTTAGGCAGCACATTCTTACTCAACCAGGGAACTGCTGGCATTTGGATTAATAGAATCAATAGCATCTTTCATTCCAAAAACAGAAATTGCTGTTTTGATATGGTCTGCCCAGCAGTTCTTCCAAGGAAAATATTTTTATTATTTTACTACTAATATCTCATTACAGCTTCTATATGAGTGAAGCATTTATTTTTATGCTAAATAAATCATGCTCTTTAAAATTAAAAAAGAATATATTCTTCTTGTTAGAGCTTGGAGTTGAAGCCACTGACTGGCCAATGAACTCACAAGTGTAGACAGGGTGCTACGCAAGGGACAAGTTTTTCACTAACACCACAAGAGTCTCTGACCCAATGAATGGAGTTTAATAGAAATTCTTGCTACAACTAAAAAAAAGAAAAGAAGAAATAAAAGAATATACTCTCCTACTGTAAAATCTACTTAAGCAAAAGTAGGTTATCAGGTCCTTATTGCAGAAAGTGGTTTTCATTTCTTCTCTGCTGTGGAAACAGACCTCCAAACTGCTGAAAGGTAGAACAGTATCCCTCTACAGAAATCAGATTTCATCTTGACAGAATTAAGTAAGAATCACTCACTATACACTGATCTATGTTTTAGTAGATATTAGGAAAACTCAAAGGTATAACAGGTTCTCTGTCCTGCAAAGAGTTTACAATCTCATATGGAAATCAAATGTACACACATGATAAAGGCTACTTAAAGGGCTACTGCCTGTCAAACACTATGGAAGGCACGAGGGATGTGAGTGACACTCCACCTCTGCCAAAAAGTTCCTCACAAGCTGCTGGGAAAGCCAGACCTGAGTAACCCAGACACTGCTAACCTCCCAGGACCACCTCCATTGCACTTATATATAGTGGGAAACCCAGTGGCTTTCCTAAGAATGTGGTGGCTTCCAGGGTAGACAGACAGGGAAGGAGATGGAGGTAGCTTATCTTATGGTCACCTCTTGTCATTTCTCATTTCTTGGAGGTATTCCCTCTCTGTCAGGTGAAAGGAGCACCTAGTTGGATTAGTTGGTTGGACGGCTGGTTGGGTTAGTTGATTGGTTGGTTGGGTTTTATCAGTCTGACAATCTTTATCTTTTAATTGGTACATTTAGAACATACACATTTAATATAATTACAAATACATTAGGATTTACATCTACCATCTTATTTGTGCTATTCACCTCATCTATTTTGTCTTTCTCTCCTTTCTTGCCTCCTTTTGATTGAGTCTCGTTTTTATTTTTCCCTCTCTCCCTCCACACACACACACAAGTTTAGATGCTATACACTCTGCTTTAAGGCTTTTATTATCCTAGAAATTTACAATAAATATATCCAACTGATCAAAGTGTAAAGTTAATCCATTACTTGACCCTTCTGCCTGATCTTAGAACACTTTAATACTATTTACACCCTTCACCATCCCCACTCCTAATTCAGAACACTGAGTGCTTCTGCCACAGGGAAGCTCTTTCAGTTCTCTGAACTCTTTTCACAGTTTCTGATCTCTGGTCTTTGCACTTAGCTACTCCCTCTAACTGGAATACCACCCTCTTCTCCTCACACCCCCTTCCCAACCTGGCTAAATCTTTTACACCTCTCAGGTCCTAGTTTCAGAGAGTTCTTTGCACCCTGGCTCCCCTGTCCCTGCCCCCTCCCCAGTGAGTTTCCCTTTGTTATGCCTGTCTTGCCTCCCAGACATTAAGCTACAATAGCCAGTGAATCTTGGGCACAGAGGCTGTAACACATCAGGGTCCACCTGGATACTGCTAGCCCTCAGCATCACATAATGGATACTCAATAAATATTTGTTGAATGAAGAGATGAACAAAACATAGTGGTTTCAAGACACATAGAAATCCGGAAAGAAGCAAGGAAAGCCACAGGTCACCCCCCGCCCCCCCTCCAAAAAAAAAGGTCCACTTTATTGAAGCAGAAAGACTCCTATGGTGATTTAAACAGTGCAGGCTCCAGTGCCACACCAAATGAACTGAAGTCCAGATTCTATCACTTACTAGTGGGTGACCTTGGACAAGGTACTTAACGTCCCTGTGTCTTTGGAAAATAGAGATAACCATAAAACAAACTCGTCAGGTTATGACAACCTGAGGAATAAGTAAGCTAGCACTTGAAAAGTATTTAGAATACTTCCTGTTAAGATTCTATATATATAGGCATACTTTGGAGATTGTGTGGGTTCAATTCCAGAGCACAACAATAAAGCGAACATCATAATAAAGCAAACATCACAACAAAGTGAATCACTCCAGTGATTCACAGTGAATATAAAAGTTGTTGACACTATACTGCAGTCTATTAACTGTGGAAGAGCATTATGTCTAAAAAGAAAACAATGTCAATGTACACATCTTGATTTAAAAAATACTTTATTGCTAAAAAAAAATACTGACAATCATCTGAGGCTTCAGTAAGTTGTAATCTCTGTGCTGATGAAGGGACTTGCCTCAATACTGATGGCTGCTGAATGTTCAGGGTAGTAGCTGCTGAAAGCTGGGGTGGCTGTGGCAATTTAAAAAATAAGACACAAATGAAGTTTGTCACATCAACGGTCTCTTAAGACAAAAGATTTCTCTGTAGCATACAATGTGGTTTGACAGCATTTTACCCACAGTAGAGCTTCTTTCACATCTGAAGTCAGTCTTCTCAAACCCTACCACTACTTTATCAACTAAGTTTATGGAACATTCTAAATCCTTTGTTGTCATCTGAACAATGTTCACAGCATCTTCACCAGGAGTAAATCCCATCTCAAGAAACCACTTTCTTTGTTCATTCATAAGAAGCTATTCCTCATCCACTAATGTTTCATCATGAAATTGTAGTAATTCAGTCGTATCATCAGGCTCCATTTCTAATTCTAGTTCTCTTGCTATTTCTATCAAATCTGTAGCTGCTTTCTCCACTGCAGTCTTGAACTCACCCCTAAAGTCATCCATGAGGGTTGGAATCAACTTCTTCCAAACTCCTGTTCGTGTTAGTATTTTGACATTCTCCCATGAATTACAAATGCTCTTAATGGCATCTAGAATGGTGAATTTTTTTCAGAAGGCTTTCAATTGACTTTGCCCACATCCATCGGAGAAATTACTATCTATAGCAGCTACAGACTTATGAAATATATTTCTTAAATAATAAGACTTAAAAGTCAAAATGACTCCTTGATCCACTGGCTGCAGAATGGATGCTGTGTTAACAGGCATGAAAACAACATCCATCTCCTTGTAGATTTCCATCAGCTCTCTTGGGTGACTAGGTGCATTGCTGAAAGGCAGGGATATTTTGAAATATTCTTCTAAGCAGTAGGGCTCAAGTTGGCTTAAAATATTCAGTAAACCATGCTGCTAATAGACGTACTGTCATCCAGGCTTGGTAGTTACATTTATAGAGCACAAGTAGAGTAGATCTAGCATAATTCTGAAGGGCCCTAGGATTTCTAGAATGGTAAATGAGCAATGGCTTCAACTTCAAGTCACCAGCTGCATTAGCCCCTAACAAGAGTCAACCTGTCTGTTGAAGCTTTGAAGCCAGGCATTGACTTCTCTGTAGCTATGTAAGTTCTAGATGGCATCTTCTCCCAATAGAAGGCTGTTCTGTCTACATTGAAACTCTCTTTCATCAATGGTCTTAGCTAGATCTTCTGAATAACTTGATGCAGCTTCTACATCAGCAAATGCTGCTTCACCTTTATGTTATAAAGATGGCCTCCTTCCTTAAACCTTGTAAACCTTACGAACCGATGTCTGCTAGCTTCCAACTTTTCTTCTGCAGCTTTCTTACCTCTACCTCTCTCAGCCTTCACAGAATTGGAGGCTTGCTCTGGATTAGGTTTTGTTTTAAGTGAATGTTGTAGCTATTTGTTCTTCCATTCAGATAGCTCAAGTTTGCTCCATATCAGCAGTAAGGCTTCTGCTTTCTTGTCATTCACGTACTGACTGAAGTAGCACTTTGAATTTCCTTCAAGTACTTTTCCTTTACATTCACAACTTGGCTAACTGTTGGTGCAAGAGACCTAGCTTTTCGCCTGGCTTCAACATGCCCTTCTCACTAAGCTTAATCATTTCTTTGATTTCAAGTGAAAAACATGCAACTGTTCCTTCCACTTGAACACTTAGGGGCCATTATAGAGTTATGAATTGGATTAATTTCACATTGTTGTGTCTCAGGAAATAGCAGGACAGGGGAAGGACCAGTCATGGAGCAGTCAAAACATACGACGTTTATTAAGTTCTCCATCTTACATGGACACAGTTCTTGAGGTCCCAAACCAATTACAAGAGTAACATCAAAAATCACTGACTGGCCAGGTACAGTGGCTGATGCCTATAATCCTACCATTTTGGGAGCCTGAGGCAAGAGGACTGCTTGAGTCCAGGAGTTGGAGACCAGCCAGAGCAATATAGCCAGATGCTGTCGCTACCCAGGAGGCTGAAACAGGAGGTTCATGTGAGCCCAGGAGTTCAAGGTTGCAGTGAAATATGATTGTGCTACCATACTCCAGCCTGGGCGACAGAGCAAGACACTATCTCATTATTTAAAAAAAAAAAAAAAATCACTGATCACAGATCATCATAATAGATATAATAATAATAATGAGAAAATTTAAAATATTGCAAGAATTACAAAAAGGTGACAGAGAGTCATAAAGTGAGCACAGTGGAAAAATGCTGCTGAAAGACTTGATCAACACAGAGGTGCCACAAACCTTCAATTAAAATAATAATAATAATAATATCTGCAATGCACAATAAAACAAGCTATGCCTATATGTTTACAATAGAGCTGACTCTCTAGTTGTTAAAACACATAACTGAACTACACAACTCTCAACAGATCCTTACTTAAAGCCCAGGTATTCATGCATTAAAATGATCCTAACATAATGTCTTTACATTATGGTACAAATTTATAGCCCATGAAGACATCACTGCACTAAAATATTTGAAAACAGTCAACTAGAATTATTTTAAAAAGTTAAACAGGATTAAGTGCATGCGTTAAAAATATCAAAAACATGTGGTCGTAACACATTTTTTAAAGAATGCTCTCAAAAAATGTTATCAAAGAAACCATTTGAGCATTGGAAAAAACAAACTTTCAGTTTTTAAAATGAGGCCATAATATAATTTTGTGAATTTTGTAGTCTTACCAAATTTTATTTTAATTCCTTAATTGTGGCTATAAAAAGTGGTGACGTTTTTTAATTTTTCACATTATTTGAAAATATTATCCAAACAATAAAATTAAATATTAATTATGATGTCATAAGACAGACAAAAAAGATCACACTCCTGTCAACCTGACCGTGGGGTAGTACTGCCAAGCCCCAGCGCACAAGGCAAAGACCCTGGAGGCCGTGAAGGCAGCCAACACTTCCAAGTTTGCCCTCATAGATCCACCAACTTAACCAGCTCAGTGTCACCAGGAAATGGTCCTAACCCCGACCCATCATCCTTCGCTTTTTTTTTTTTTCTTCTTCTTCTTTCTTTTTTTGAGACAGAGTCTCACTCTGTTGCCCAGGCTGGAGTATGGTAGTGCCATCTTGGCTCACTGCAACCTCTGCCCTCCAGGTTCAAGTGATTCTCGTGTCTCAGTCTCCAGAGTAGCTGGGATTGCAGGTGTCCCCTGCCACGCCTAGCTAATGTTTATATTTTTAGTAGAGATAGGGTTTGACCATGTTGGCCAGGCTGGTCTCAAACTCCTGACCTCAAATGATCTGCCCGCCTTGACCTCCCAAAGTGCTGGGATTACAGGTGTGAGTCACCACACCTGGTCATCCTTCGCCTATTTTTTTATTTTATTATTATACTTTAAGTTCTAGGGTACATGTGCACAATGTGCAGGTTTGTTACATAGATATACATGTGCCATGTTGGTGAGATGCACCCATTAATTCATCATTTACATCTCCTAATGAGGTATATCTCATAAGGTATATCTCCTAATGATATCCCTCCCCACTTCCCCCACCCCACAACAGGCCCCAGTGTGTGATGTTCCCCTTCCTGTGTCCAAGTGTTCTCATTGTTCAATTCCCACCTATGAGTGAGAAGATCGCTTTGATAGAATGGAGGGCTGCCCTGTCTTTACCTGGTTCTGGAACTGAAACACTATAACCCCTATAAAATTGTGAGCCTTTGGAGTCTCATTAAAATGAACAAACATAAGCACAGAGGTCTGCATATACAATATCTGGGGCTCTAAACTCCCTAATACTTAAGAATACAATCACTGTCCTATTGTGTTTCTTGCTTATTTATCCTAATAGGAAGGCATCAGGAATTCCCTAGTTAATAGATGATATAAAACATATTTTGAATAAAAGCTGCAAACTATGATTTGGGGTCTTTTGCTTAAGTCTGAGATAGCTGGGGACTTTATCATGAAACATTAGTTTACTTGTCTTGTCAAGAGGAATTGCCTAAAATTGAATAGAAATATGAGCTTTTTCAGTTAAACATACTCCTAAAAATAGCATTTTCTTCTGGGATTTGACTACTAAAAGCAGACATTTAAATGAAGTCAATGGTACTTATCAGAAAAAAATCATTTTTTAAGTTGTAATGAGATCTTTTCTTTCTAAATATTAAAATATTAGAATGATGTATTTCATTTTCCTAGAAGCCAATTAAATATTTCCTATTTAGTTTGGACATTGATGGATACTTTTTTTAATGGATACTTTCTAACTCTAAATTAATAGTATTATATTATAATTACATTTTATTATCAAAGTTTGCCATCAATATTCTACTTCACTTTGTTACTCAAAGTTCTATTTAAAGACCAAGATTACAGTTGTATCTAAAATTCCTAGGTCACAAAATGTAGGGTAGCACAGCAATAGAACCTTAAAATACACACTGGATAACAAAGTAACAAAACCTCATTAATTTAGATTAATTGTGCAGGTTCAAAATGAATTTAGGACTTTTATCTTAAAAAGAAAATAATTTTGATGCTTTCACATACAGAGAATAACTGAAATTGGGTTAACAGTAGAGGTCCCTGGAGAAACTGCACTAATGAATAGATATAAATGACTGTAATTAGAATTTCAGTTATCAAGTTTTCAAAGGCACATAGATTGTTTTCACCCCTTGGTGTTAAGTTTTTTTACTTGTTTTTGCTTGTATTTTTATTTTGTCTTTGCTATCAAATACTGGGTACTTCATATGAGTTGCACTGTTTCCGATTTAATTCCCAGAACACACTTGCAAGGTTGGTATTATTACCCCATTTTGTACCAGAAAAATACACTCAAGGATCAGAGAATTCAATAAGGTCGCTCTGGCTTTTTCTGCTTCACTACACATTCTCATGAAGTCCATAAGCCCTTTCTGGAAATAAAATGGTCTCAGGAAAAAAAAAAAAAAAAAAAAGTTCAATGTTTGAAAAAAAAATCTCACAAGCATTTTTTTTTAATGGTGCTGTACTTCTTTATCTGGTTAGCAGATATATTACTATGGCTATTTTTGAAGAGTTAGACACTTCCCTTATCGCTAAATGCCCTTAAAAGATTCTTTAAACCCAATGGGCTAATGTAGGCATTTGCAAACTTGGGTACAAAAGAGAGTTCTCCATTAAGGGAAGAGCAAGATGAGGGAGAACAAAGCCAGCAGTTGGCATATGAGGAACTTGTTCCCATGGCTAATCCATGAGGACTTCAGGAAAATCAACTCACTTTTCCAAACCTCACACACCGTGGGCCTACTTTAACCTATTTATCCCTAGTGTTCCATTATTGGAACGCTAAGCTTGTGGAAGTTATGTATATCCTACTGCTCAAGGTCATCGTCAAGGTCTGATTTTTTTTACAAAATAATTTGCAACCTCCAGCACAAATAGGTTAATGGTATTGTCACAGAGAGGCGAACAACATACTACGCATAATAGTGCTTTGCAAACTATACCTGATAATTTGGCAAAACATTTTCACTCCACACTTTTATTTTTAAAAGATATACAACACTCTTGGTACTATTTATTATGTTTTAGAAGAAAATTGTTTGAGGTTTAGCTTAAATTTTAAAACTACCAGGAAATAAATGAGATTTATTTACAGAAATTTTTTTTCTCTTTTTTTTTTTTTTTTTTTTTGAGATGGAGTCTCGCACTTTTGCCCAGGCTGGAGTGCAGTGGCGCAATCTCAGCTCACTGCAAACTCCATCTCCCGGGTTCACACCATTCCCCTGCCTCAACCTCCTGAGTAGCTGGGACTATAGGCACCCGCCACCACACCCGGCTAATTTTTCGTGTTTTTAATAGAGACGGGGTGTCATCGTGTTAGCCAGGATGGTCTCGATCTCCTGACCTTGTGATCCACCCACCTCAGCCTCCCAAATATCTCTGCCTGTAATCCCAGCACTTTGAAAGGGCAAAGCAGAGGATCATTGGAAGCCAGGAGTTCAAGACCACCCTGGGCAACACAGTGAAACCCCATCTCTACAGATAATTTTTAAAAACTAGGTAGGTGTGGTGGCATGTGCCTATAGTCCTAGCTACGTGGGAGGCTGAGGTGAGAGAATCACCTGAGCCCAAGAGGTTGAGGCAGCAGTGAGCCATGATTGTGCCACTGCATTCCAGCCTGGGCAACAGAGCAAGACCCTGTTTCAAAAAAAAAGAAAAACAAAGAAAAAATAATAAATCCGTTTTGCAAAATAAGCTGCAATTACATAAGCTAAATGTGAGTGTACACACAAAATACAAAACAAGGGCCTAGCCTTTAATTTGCTCATTCTTTCAACAAATATTTACATAGCACCTACCATAAGCCAAGCACCATGCTAGCAACTGGGGCAATAACACTGAACAAAACAAAGCCCTTAACAGCTAGATAGCTTTGAATCCCTTGTATTTAATAGTGCTTGGAACACAGTCAGCACCAATGAATGTTAAAATATATATATATGTGTGTGTATATATATATACATGAAAAAATTAGGTGTATAAAGGCGACCAGAAAGCGGCCTGTCACTAGAAAAGCTGCTTGGATTGAATTCTGACTAAATAAAACATGCGAGTCCTTTGCAAAGATTTGACTAAAAGCGCCCTGATAAATCTGCTTCCCTAGAATCATGTAGTAAAGGGAATGAAAGCAAAAGCATGAAAGCCCTGTGTCCAAACTGCGAATAAGACACTTTTGCCTCTCTGTTATCTTGGAAATGAAACTGTAACAGATGAAAATGAGGCAAACAAATCTCTAATTTAAAAAATAAATAAACCCGCAAGTGGAAAACCTGCTTTTCATCAATCAAATAAATCAGGGAAGGCGGCATTTCTAGGCCATTGCCCTTGGGTCTACCACAGCACTTATGAAATGGCTTTCCTAATTAGTCTAATCATCACTTCTGTTCTACACGGTTGTAGCTGCCTAATTACCCAACTCAGCAATGCTCACCCAACCCCCATGCCAAGCTCCTCCAGAGCTCTATTTCCAATCACTCTACTTAAGCCATTATTCACAAGAACATTAATGACACTATCACATGTTTAAAAAGTGTTGAAGGTGTGGAAGACAGTCCCCAAACTTTGAGGACTTTTTTACCTTAGAAACTTCTAAGGAACAGAAATATGCAAATAAGAGCAGGGAAAATAACTTTGGTTTCTGAAATTCTCTTAATCATTGTTTCACAAGTCTACAGCAATGGAAAAATGACATAGAATAAAAAGCATGTGTTTGCCCGGGAATGTGAGCACTTGTTGGAATGGAGCTCGCCATTTGCTATGGAGGCTTCAAAGCTGACTGCGAGCCAGGGCCGAGCCCACCATGTGACTGTCTGTGTCCTAATAAACAGCAGTCTGCATGGTCTGGACTCCAGGTAAAGAAAACTTGGGTTCTGTTAGGCATTCTTTTTCAGACAGCCTGTATTCAATTCCTCCGGTTTAAAAATTCTCTTAGGAAGAAACAAAGAGCATGCCAGAGATGACAAAAGCCACGGATGTAAAAACACAAGGTAGCGGGGCTGAGTCTCAGTAACCAGTCAGCACCTCCTGGGCACTGCAGCTAGATACTGCACAATGTTCTAGAAGCCACTTTTTATTCTAGAACAATTTTTGAAGCGGTTTCATTGGCCCTATTACCTCAGGTGGGTGTTGCTGAGTGACTGGACAGATTTCTTCAGCTTTCACTCTCTTTTCTTTTTTCACTCTCATTCCTTCAGAATGAGTTTTGGAAAGGAGAAAAAAAAAAGAGACCAGAAGGAACTGAGAAGCTCAAAGCATCAAAGGTGAAGAAATTTGGTATTTTGTTTTATTTTTAACATGTAGAAGAGCAAAGAAAAAAGAAACACGATTTTAGTCAGGAAACAAAAATTACCCAAAATAACAAGTACAGGTTAGATGATTTAATGAGAATACTAGGGATTAGAGAATGTCCCAGCTCTATCAATAAATTATGTTGGGCAAACCTCCTTAGCTGTGAGGTCTGATTACATTTTCTATGCTCATAGTAACTACTTCTTACATAACTTGCATCATCTTAAAGAAATCTAAAAACCAACAACAATAAATATCCTAACAAATGCCACTTATTTTTATTCCTTTAAGCCGTCTCTCAAGAGCCACCCTGCGAGTGGGGTTTGGATCAACTACCCACCCGATATATGTACAACTCAGTGGCTGTTCTAATGCCTCAGCACTGTGCTAGAATCAATGGTGAAGAAAGACGAAATGGTGCCTTATCTTTGATCTAAGAAGCTTACCGTCTAGGTGGAAGGATGTGAGTAACACAAAGCAATACCCAACAAGAGTGCTACATCTCAATAAATGGCAACTCCATGAATCCCCATTAATCGAGGCAGAAATCTACGTCATTTTTCCTTTCCTTACACCCCATCAATCATCAGGTTCTGTTGATCTATACAAAATGTGGCTCATTTATCTTTCCACTTGTCTGTATCACAGCTGCCACCATCCCTGTCCAAGAAACCTTCATCTCTCACCTACAAAAGCTCCCTGATTAATCCCTCTGCTTCCTTTCTTGCCCTCTTCAATCCATTCTCCACAGGGCATCCAGAGTGATCTTTTTAAAAGGCTAAACTGCTTAAACCTCTTCAATGACCTTCCATTTTCACAGGATAAAAATCCAGGCACCCTCCTTTAGCCATAAGACCCTGCATGACCTGGCCCCATCTTATCTTTGCAATCCCGTTCCTTCATGCCTATAGCTCCACCCACTCTTCCTCACTTGGCTCCGCAGCCTGGCCTTCTTTCGGTTCTTCATATGCGACGCTCTTTTCTGCCCATGGCCTTTGTGCTCGATATTCCTCTGTACGGCATATGCTTCCTCTGGCCAGCACCATTTCATCTGCCAGGGACATCTGCTGTTCCTGCCTGGCCAGCACTCATTCTTCTGGTAACAGAAAACCTCTTTTCTTCTTGAAGTCACCTTTCCCTCATTGTCACTCCATGTGGTTTGGCTTAAACTGGCAACTTCTTCTAGTCCCCACCCAGGCAATCTACAATTACCAGGGTATTTTTGGTAATAAGGAAACAAATTTTAATTAAAAATTTTTAAACAGAATATTTTAAAGTAAGTACACAATCTGAAAAACATTGCCTGTGCCTATGAATACCTTCTCCAGAGGCCTGTCCTCCACTTACCTTTCCATGATCTGTAATTTCCCTGATGATCACCTTCACTAACAGATCGACGAAGCTGCAGTGTTACAGTAACAGTAATGCAGTGATCTCAGTGTTGCCAAAGTGCTTTCAAATAACTGAGGAGTGGGGGAAGCAAAATCCTGCCTCCAAAGACAGTTAAAAGGACCACATGATCCTCTAACTCTCTCCTATGAATCCAGATAAATTTATCAGCTCGGCTAGCTGACACTTCAGCCCCAGGAAAGTGAAATACATAACTGGGGTAGAAGAAGCTGCCAGCCATAGCCTGAGGAAAACGGGGCACCAGAAACACGGGTTTTACATGAGCCCAATTCAGTTTTACATAGGGTCTCCCCCTCATCTCGCATGGAGATTAGCAAGTCAAATTTAACACTTTTGACCAGACGCTGGTCTAGATACAGTATTGAACTAAGTCAGACTAAATTTCCAGTGGTAAAAATATGCAAATAAAAAGATATTACAGGAGTGAACTTGGCTACAGAGTCATAAGGTCATGTGTTCACTCTCTCGGAGGACAATAATCTTGGCAAACAGGAAACACAAACACACACACACTCAACACACACACACACACACACACACACACACACGACACACAGACTCCTGACACTCCCTGGGAGGTTTCACAGTGCACCATTTCCCTGAGTGTCCTGTGGCTAGGGTCAACTGTGACCTACAGGCAGGGCCTTCTCTGACTGCTTTAACTGACAGCTGAACCACCAGAATTGGTCCAAAATTGGTAATATCTGTGGAATGAGGGAGGCAGCATTTGTCAAGCTGTGACACCACCAAAACAGCTAGTGACATTTAAAAGGATTAATTCATACACATGCAAAACAAACAGTGTTAATTAAGATAGAGGTGTCATTTTAATACTTGTTTCAATGTCAGGACCTTTAGACAAAGGCATTAAAGACATTTTGTCTGAGCTCTAAACTAAAAATAAATTAAGGCTCTGAATTAGAACCCTCAATCTAGCTTCAAAACAACTTTTACCCATGTTTAACATCCCCTTGACTAAATTATCATCATAATGGCTGTGCTTTTATTGAATATTTACAATGCGCCAGACATGGGTCGGCGCATTTCACAATCAGGATTTCCCTTAAATCATTCAACCCTCAAAAACACTCCTGTATAACAAGTTTTACCCTCATTGTACTAATAAAGAAACGGAGGCTAAGAAAAATTAATACATTTGTACAAAATACAAAATCGAAACATCAGTGAAACTGTCCATCAAACCTAGGTTGGTCAAATTCCACCATGAATTCATAATGGTTTTCAAACCAGTATATGGTAAAACATTTTTAACAGGTTTATACTCTGTTTTTATGGAAAAAGTTGCAGGCTTTATTGTAAATTTAGTTATATAACTAATAAGGAGCAGACCTCAAACTGCAGTTAATCCCAATTGTGTGCTGAGATCAAAAGGTATGTCTCATTAAATCAAGGCAAGTGGGACTATAGCTTGCTGAAACTCCCAGGGAATCCTTTTAACTTGTTAGTGATACTTGGAAGAAAAAAAAAATCTTCTAATCTTCTGTTCAAAACAATGTGATGGCTTCTCATCTCACAGTAAAAGCTAATGACCCTATAATTGTGCTTGGAAGTGTCTGGCGCACACCTCAGTAAATACTTGTTGAATGAATGGATAAATTCAGAGAGCCACTATATCCTTTCTTATCCTTTCAATAAAAAGATGCAGTTTCCAGGGAAAGAAAACACTAACAATAAAAGAAGTTGACAAACTGAAAGCTTTTCTTTAGGAAAATCACTGAACTCCAAGTTCAGATAAGATAACCAAAAAGGACTCAAGTGTGCCTTAATTAGAACAAATGAACTTCAGGCTACTTCATTCTGTTAACTCTAGAGAAGATTCAACAGGACCTTTAAAAATGTACTAGAAATGATGTAGTCTTCTTCATCTACACATTAGAAACCATAATTTTTTTTTAAGTAGTGGACTTGAAGTCAACACCTGAGTACTTGTCCAACTCTGTCCTTAATTCATTTTCTTTCTCTCTGTTTCCTGATTTGCAAAATGACATTAGACTTCAAGATTTCTAAGGTCTGTCTGAGCTCTGATACTATATTATTGTACTATTAATCACAATCTCCAACTTAATTTACAAAACAACTCAATAGTTATTTCTATCATAAAAATAATCTGATTAAAGGACACAATTTATTACAAAATCAGACATGGACAACTCATCCAACGGTCAATTCCTAATTTCTTGTATAATCCACATCTTCCAAATGCAATCATTTAATCCAGAATATCCAGGGAGTGACCTAGTCTCTGTTCCATCGCATAAAGATAGGAAGTTGGTTTAGTTTTTCAAACAACTGTTCAAAAATTCTTTCTGATTTTGGATTAAAATCCAAAGTAAGAAAATGTTGCAAATGTCTTTTCTGTATTCCTCAGAGAAAGACAGAGTGAGTGTACTCCTTTTGCCAGAGTTGGTTTT
The DNA here is from genome assembly GCF_047675955.1 of Chlorocebus sabaeus. Classification (NCBI taxonomy): domain Eukaryota; kingdom Metazoa; phylum Chordata; class Mammalia; order Primates; family Cercopithecidae; genus Chlorocebus; species Chlorocebus sabaeus. Next base: position 18,479,879 of record NC_132911.1, read on the forward strand.
CTCTTTAGATCATATTCTTTATTCCAAATACTTACTGATAACAATTACGTCCACTAAGTCTTCTCTCCTTAGGTTAAAGATCACAGTTCTATGACCTCTCCTAACATCATATGATTTTTCTGACCACTCACCTACCTGTTCACTGTTAATGTCCCCCTTTAAATGTGACACCCAGAATCCAATAAAATAATTCTCAGAGTCTCATTGTTTCAGAGTATAGTGGCACTGTTTCTGGCACTTATTTATTGATGAAGATAAAACCAACTTTACAGCATTGCTTCAACAGTTAAATAAGATAATGAATGTAAAGTCTTAACACAAGCTTTGGCAGATAGTAACCTCTCAATAAATGGTTACTGCTGCTGTGATTGCTAGTAACAGTAAATTGTAATACTAGTTCATGAGTATTACAGCTTATCTCCCCAATTCAGTTGTAAACTTTAGCTCTCAATAACACTGAAAGTTTGCCTTATACATTATTAGCTGGTTTTCCCCACATCAGGGATAGGCAGAAAAAATGCTGAGGCTCAGTTTAAATTGAAGATCAATCAGAAACCAAGATAAAGTAACTCTGAAATTAAGACTTAATGACAAACTGGACATGATTTATTTAAGGAGTTAATTTATTCTCAGTTTTCCAGAACAATTTGATTATATCAATGAAACAATTTGATTATATCAATATAATCTGATTATATCAATCACTTTTTTCAACTAAAGAGCGCTATCCCTCAATCATACCATTTAAAAGATGGAGCAAATGTATGTATCACTGACATGTGCTGAGAAGGCAGTCTGGCACAGAGTTGAACGAAGTGAGCTCTGGAACCAGACTGACTAGCATTCGGATCCTAGATCTACCACTTACCCACTGTGTGATCTAAGGCAAATTACTTAACTTCTCTGGTCTCAGGCATGACATCTATAAAATGTGAGTCATGACAGGACCTACCTACCCTATGGGAGCAGTAAATTATCTTAAATAATGTTGCTAAAAATGTATTATCTGGAAGTCTCAGACATTTTCAATTTTTATAGGTCCTCACCTCTGTTAGCCATTGCTGAAGTCAGTCAACATGTTAGTATTCTCTGCATATTTATAATTATCTATTTTTTCAAGTATCCATTTGTTTTTAGGGTTGATTTTAAGATTACGTCTTTATTTTAATACTTAACTAACCATATATGCCTCACTACAGCAAATCATGTGTTGGTATTAACAGAAAATTATGAGATAAAGAAATAAATAAAACTGCGCTTGTCATAGCTGCAGCTGCTCTGCATGTACACCTGTGCTGTCTAATATGACAGCCACATGGGGCCATTTAGCACCTGAAAGATGGCAGATGTGCTGTGAGTGTAAAATATAGGCCAGATTTCTAAGTACAAGCAAAGAATATAAATTATCATTAAGTTTTTGTCAAAATGACTATATTTTGGACACAGGAGGTTAAAGAAAATATATGACCTATACTAATTCCATTCATTTCTTTTTACTTTTTTTAAATGTGGCAACTAGAAAATTTAAACTTACATGTGAAATTCTTATCATATTTCTATTGAATAGCACCGATACAGAAGATCTGGAAAAGCATGCCTCATTAAATTCAGGGCAAGATATATGGTCTAAAGCATAGCAGAAAGTAAATGTAGAATTTACAGGAATTTTCAGAGTTCATATAATTAATTTCAAACTCTTCTGCAACCCCCACCAAAATATATCTTTTTATAGGTAGTTTTTAAGTACCTCTTGCCATCTAGAGCCATCTAAGAAGCTTTTATTAGCCAGTGGTGACTTTCAAAGGTTTATTCTATTTTCCACAAGCTGACAAAATGTATTTATAACAAAGCCAAAGGACTGCCCTCCAGCAAGGGAGCTGTTTACTGAAGAGATTTAGCCCTAGCAAGTAGGAATCCAGAGAATTTAAAAGCTGACAACTGAACTGGCAAATTGGCCCCAGTACTGGGACTTTGCCTACAGCTCCAAAGCATGTACTCGGAGGTCTAGGACAAACATGGCCTTGGGATGTAAATGAGACCCAGAAGTCTGCCCTTCCCTACATAATGCAAATGAAACTTGGCCTAGAGTCTCTTCAGCTGTCTAATTACTAAACAAAACTCCCAGACGCCGGTAGCTTTTTTGCAAAGATCAATAAAAATGCAAAGAGTGGAAAGCAAAGATACTGAAATGCTATCAACAAATGCTACAACAATGTATTGCTGTTCTGAGTCTGAAAGTTTCTGCTGGAAAAGGCCCAGTGTGGCAATAATAGAGAAGTAGAGGAAGAGCAGAAGCAAAATCTAAGGAGAAAAAATAAGCCAGGAAGTATTACCCTAAGATCCCTTTCTACTCAAAATGAGGTGTGCCAGTGTATTAGTCTGTTCTCACGCTGCTATTAAAGACATGCCGGGGATTCAGTAATTTATAGGGGATTCAGTAATTTATAAAGGCAAGAGGTTTAATTGATTCACAGCTCAGCTTGACTGGGAAGGCCTCACAACCAAGGAGGAAAGCAAAGGGCCAAAGGCACATCTTACATAGTGGCAGGCAAGAGAGCATGTGTGGGGGAATTGCCTTTTATAAAACCATCAGATCTCGTGAGACTTACTCACTATCGAAAAACAGCAGGAGAAAAACTCACCCCCACCATTCAATTACCTCCCACCAGGTCCCTCCCACAACATGTGGGGATTGCAGGAGCTACAACTCAACATGAGATTTGGGTGGGGACATAGCCAAACTATATCAGCCAGCATCCCTAGCATCACCTAGGAGCTTGTTAAAGATGCAGATCTCAGGCCCCACTCCAGAACTAAAGAATCAGAATCTTCATTTCAACAATGTCCCCAGGTGATTTCCACAGTAATGTCTGAGAAACAACTGGTCATCCACACAAGATCCAAGGACACCGGTATCTTTAAATCCTTACTCTTATTACCCCATCTGTTGCCCTGTGGTTGCTACCTGGAAACACGGGGACTTTTATGTTTAATGCATGCAATGAACATTTAGTTGACTCAATAAATTCTTGGAAAATGTGATCTTATACATGCTTAATGGACGGTGGGGAATCTCTGCCTCAGATGAGATCTAAAGAAGTCATCAGTTACTGAAAACATGTGGACAGAGTGTACCTCAGATCCATGCATATTGCAGAACTATTTTTTTTTCCCCCTCAAGACTGCTCTGTCACCCAGGCTGGAATGCACTGGTGTGATCTCGGCTCACTGCAAGCTCCGTCTCCCAGGTTCACACCATTCTCCTGCCTCAGCCTCCCAAGTAGCTGGGATTACGGGTGCCTGCCACCACGCCTGGCTAATTTTTTGTACTTTTTTAGTAGAGATGGGGTTTCACAGTGTTAACCAGAATGGTATTGATCTCCTGACCTCATGATCCACCCGCCTCAGCCTCCCAAAGTGCTGGGATTACAGGTGTGAGCCATCACGCCCAGCCCATATTGCATAACTATTAACAGAACTAGGGACTCACTTAGGTGGAACAAGATGAGCAGACACAATTCATACCCAAAAGACATTTATTTAAAGGCTCAGACAAAATAAAAAGTTTTTATTTTTGATGGAGATGGGAAGAGAAGGACTTTGTGTTGAAAAAATCAACAGCATTAACAAAAATTAGTGTTTACAACAGTAAGCTAGATGATTTTGGCTGTTTTAAACTACACCAAAGGTCCTTTGGGAATTATGTTATTACATGAAGGATCGTATTTTTTTCTTCTTTACTGTCTTTCTCATTGGTATTCGAACATGCTGTTACTTCCTGCATTTTTAAAACACCTCTTGACCCCATTTCTCCCTGCAGCTACATTTCTCACATTGTCTTTACAGCAAAAATCTTTGCAATATTTTTCTACATTTGATGTTTCCGTTTCTCTACTTCTGCTCTCTCTTACATCCTCACTGATGAACGTTTCGTCCCCACTACTCCACCATAATCCCAGTTGGTTATCAACCTTACCAGTGACATCTCCATTGCTAAATCCCTGGGTCAAATCTCATTTGCCCCTCATTTTACTTTACTTCCTGGGAGCATCTGACTCATCTTGCTTGAAGCGATTTTGTCACTTGACTCGCAAGATATTGCACTGTCTTTATTTCCCTCATTCGCTGCTTTCCTTCATTCTTCTTTATTGGTTCCTTCTCATCTCTTCAATCTCAGTGCGGAAGTAGCCCAGGTTTTGGCCCTCAACTTCTTTTCCTTTCTGTTGACATTCACTCCCTGTGGATTTCATCCAGTCTGTATATTCTGACAACTCTCAAATGTTTACCTCTAACCCAGCCCCCTCCTCTATAATCCAGATAAATATATCCAGTTGCCTACCAGACAGCTCCATGACTGAGCTCCTGATCCTTCCTCCAAAATCAGCCTCTCCCTATCTTAGTGAATGCACCTCCATCCTTCAAGATGCACAGGTCAATATTTTGCAAGTCACCCATGCTTTCTTCCACCCACATCCCACATTCAGACAATGAGAAAATCCATCCCACTCAACCTTCAAAACATACCATGGTGGTCCAAGCCAACACCCTCGTTCACCTAGGTTACAAGAGCCTCCCAACTGGTTTCCCTGCTTCCACCCTTCCCCGCTTCAGTCTATTCTCATGAGACATAGCAGCAGCATGTCCTCCAAGAACATAAGCCAGATCATGTCCCATCTTTATTCGAAACTCTCTAACAGGCTTCTCTGCTCACTCTCAGTCCAAACCGAGGCCCTTGCAATAGCAACTAAGCCCCACAGGACCTGGCGACAGCGTCCGACCCCACTGCTCACTCTACTCCAGTCACACTGGTCTCCCTGTTCCTGGAAAGAAGGAAGCAAAGCTTTGCCTCAGGGCTCTGCACCTGCTGTGCCCTCTTCCCAGTGCATTTACCTTCCTTCTTCAGGTCTTTCCTCGTGCAACACCTCAACAGGGTCATCCTTGGCTACCCATTTATAACTGCAACTGTACCCCTCCCAAACTTCCTCCTCCGTCTTATTTTTCCCTGAAGGGCTTCACACTATCAACACACTACACACACACACACACACCCACACACACACACACACACATACAACTCATACACAGTCTGTCTTACCTTCTAAGAATAAGGATTTGTTTTTCTTTCTTTTGTTTTTGTTTTTGTTTTTTTTGTCTGTATCCCCGGAACCTAAAATAATGTCTGGTTCATAGAAGACACTCCAAAACTATTTGTTGAATGGATGTATGAATGAAGGAAAAGTGACTGTGACACAGAACTGCATATGACCTATTACAGTATGCTCTGTCGCCTTTTAAAAGAATTGTATTTTAAATAAGTCACTTGGTATGCAGATATATTCAGATATCGTGGAAAGGACAAAGGTGCTCCAATTTGATAATTAAATTAACCTCATACAAAATCTGGCCCATTGTAAAGAAAAAGCTCTCTCAACTGAGAGACGCCCTGAAACACTCCAAGGGTACTAGGCTTTCTCAAAACCCTGGAACCTGCTTCACCAGAGCTCATTTAAAAGATGGGTCCTGGGCCAGGTGTGGTGGTTCACGCCTGTAATCCCAGCACTTTGGGAGGCCAAGGCAGGCGGATCACAAGGTCAGGAGATTGAGATCATCCTGGCTAACATGGTGAAACCCCATCTCTACTAAAAATACAAAAAATTAGCTGGGTGTGGTGGCACGCACCTATAGTCCCAGCTACTCGGGAGGCTGAAGCAGAAGAATCGCTTGAATGTGGGAGGCGGAGGTTGCAGTGAGCCAAGGTCACGCCACTGCACCCTAACCTGGGCGACAGACCAAGATTCTGTCTCAAAAAAAAAAAAACAGAGTACCAAAACATCTACCCTTTCTGCAAGCAGGTGAAAGCAGCCAGGCTAATATAATGGACTTTGATTTCTTTAGATGAAAGAGAAATTATGATGCAAAGTACAAAGCACTTCATAGTTGTAATGATACATAAATTCCAGGTGTAACCCATTTTCAGTGAACTTCTGGACTCAAGTACAAGACAGAAAAAAATGTTTGTGTTACACTTTAGTAATTCACTCACTCAGTACATGGACATGGTGGATCCTATTTTTCTAAACCATATTTCTTAAAAACCTAAAATTATCTTCCAGGTGAAAGGAAAGCAAAATAATTTCAGCAAACATTTTAGATGTAGAAATAAATTATTCAGGAAGGAAGTAACTTTGTATACAACCTAAGTGATGTGAGGCAGATAAATACCAAAAGTGATTTTAGAACAAAATAGAAAGAATGTCCTAATGTCTCTACCTTATAATATCCCTTTTTATTTCTTAGACCATAACAGCTTTGCTTTTGTTTCTGAAGTTATGTATATAGCAGAAATTCTTAACCACCCTCCAATTAACCAACTGCAGGATGTCTCACAGGGTGACACAAGTTACCCTGTAAGACATTCTGGCTGATGCCTATTCATGTCTGCTGCTCGCAGCTGGTAACACATAAAGAAAGAGAATTAAAAAATCAGTACCTGGCGCTCAAGTCTTAAGACTACAGCAAGCTCATGAAATTCTGCCCACACGACTGAGGTGGTGATTACCAAGAATCAGTTGTGTCTGCACCCGAATGGATTTGTGCTGGTTGTACTTGCTACCAAAATTACATAACTTAAATATTATGTAAAACAAACATAGGCATAATGAGAGAGAGGTGTATTGCTAAATGGAATGCTTTAGAAAGAAGCCATTAAATGGTCACAAGAGAATTCTACTGACAAATTTTTTATTTTAAAACTTATTTTACTAAATAGAGGCAAAATAAAACTTTACAAAGTATTTATAAAATAAAAATATTCATGGAGGAAATACCTCTGTATACTACACCACCCAAGTTTTTTTAAAAAATGGAATTACCATTATCTTTCTAACTCCCGTCTGAATCTTACTGAACTTTCCTCTGAATCATTATTTAATGATTTTATAAATGATAAAATTTTCTCACTGACTAATCACAGATATATTTGTTTTAGTAATGCTTCTAAAATTTTGGCTTTAATTCCTCTAGGCCTATCAAGTTCTTTTAAATCTATAAACTATATTATCTTTACATAAGCTCCAGTTTTAGAATATGACATTATATTTTATTAGACTTTTTTTCCCAAGCAGGATACAGCAATATGAGAGGCCATCAACTGATATACAAGCCACACCGAGAAGGTAGGAAGAACTGCACCCAAAATGAAAAAATACGACCTGGCACAGTGGCTCACACCTGTAATCCCAGCACTTTGGGAGGCCAAGATGAGAGGATCCCTTCAAGTCAGTGGTTTGAGACCAGCCTGGGCAAGATGTTGGGACCCCATCTCTACAAAAAATTAAAATACAAAAACAGCTAGGCATGTTAGTGTGTGGCTGTGGTCCCAGCTACCTGGGAGGCTAAGGTGGGAGGATAACTTGAACCCAGGAGTTTGAGGTTGCAGTAAGCTAGAATCATGCCCCTGCATCCTAGCCTTGCTGACAGAGCAAGGCTCTGTCCAAAAAAAAAAAAAAAAGAGTGATTATAAAACCCTGATAAAATCAAAAGAATGAATGAAACAGATCTCTGAGACCGTTACATCACACTAGGTGAACACAGCCCACACCTTTATCTACTTCTATCAGAAGTCTCTGCCAGAAGGGAAAAAGCTGGAGGAAGAAATTCACAGTAACACATTACTCTTATCTTTTATGCCCTAGATTGCCATTTGCAAGGGAGCTATTAATGAAAGTCACAGACCTGAAGCTCTAAAAGCAGCCCAGGGAATGGCGAAAATTCCGTGTCTCCAAAATAGGAGACGAAGCCACCGTGAAGCCAATAGCAAAAAAAGTGATCAGGCCAGAAATCCTGCTGACTCAGGAAATTATATTTTGCCATCAGACGAGGCTAAATGTCAGAGCACCTATTCTGCCCGTATATTCTTAGCAGAGTTCCTGTACTTAGCTATGTAACAGCCTATGTGGTTTAACTCATTCACTAAAGAAACATATTGAATGAGTACCCTGGGCCAAAGCACCACATATAGTCATCCCTCGGTAAAGTGGGGAAGAAGTGGGGATTGGTCATAGATTTGGGGATTCAAAGGTGCTCAAATCTCTTACATAAAGTGGTGTAATGAGGAAGAAGGAACTAAGCGTACACATTCTGAGTACCTGCTGCACACAAACACGGGGCTAAATGCTTCCACATGTATTATCTTTTTAAAATGACTCTTTTTTTTTTTTAGATAAGATCTTGCTCTGTCACCCAGACTGGAATGCAGTGATGTGATCACAACTCATGGCAGCCTTGACCTCCTAGCCTCAAGCAATCCTCCCTCCTCAGTCTTCCAAGTAGCTGGGACTACAGGCTTGCGCCACCACATCTGACTAAATTTTTTCTTTTTTGTAGAGGTGGGGTCTCACTATATTGCCCGGGCCCATAGACTATTTATTAGAGTAGTTCTAGGTACATAGTAAAATCAAGCTGAAGGTGAGGAAATTTTCAATACACCTCCTGTCCCCACACATGCACGGCTTCCCCCATTATTATCAACCCCCACCAGAGAGGTACATTTGTTACAGTCCATGTGCCTATGTTGACACACTGATCTTATTTATACCTTAGTTACAGCGTCTCTGGAAGAGTGGCAGTTGTCTCATTGCCTGACCCTATTGCCTCGTCTTGCTGCTTGGTACAAAGGCCTTTAGAAATTCTCTGCTTTGACTGTTTGGCTGGCTAACAAGTGGAGATTTCTGAACCCAAAGCATCAAATCTGTATAGGAAGAATCAAGCATATGGAAAAATCTTTGATTGCTCCAGTGTCTCGGATCTCAGTGAAAGCTCCAGCCTCAGCCTTGGTGGAGGCAGCAGCCCTGGGCTCAGAGAAGGAAGGTATTCAGATGACAGGATCCAGCCATCTCAGGATGACCAAAGAGTATCTAACCATTCACCAAGGAGCAGAATAGTACTCCCTATCGCTGACAGGCAGTACTTCCTGCGGTGTCCCCAGCATCCCCCGGAAACTGTGGACAAGGCACAAGAAGACGTCTGAATATGTAAGAGCCACGAACACTGCCTTTCAGGCCGACTAACAGTGACCCTCCCCGGGTACCCTGCACTGGCTGAGGTTCACTAGACAAGGGGAGAAGAGTCAGGATTGGAGCTGAGCCACACTCATCTCCACCAGTAGCTTGGTGCAAACACATTATCCTCTCTCACTAACTGATCACCCTGCCTTAGGAAACAGAAAAGGAACATTCCTTGAAAGCAAAATGAAACTGTTCCTTCTTAGAACTGCTAAAGCTATTAGCCAGAAAGTGACTTTGGGAGCTCATAAAGTTTATATCTCTATCTTTAAGCAAACCACACCTACATGGAACTTTTCCAGCCTAAAGACCTCCAAGGAAGGAAGGCGACAACTCCCCCATCTTCCTTGTGAGTTGCTGGTGTTCTAGGGTGTGTAACTTTCTCTAAATGTAAGAGCTTGACCTGAGGCAATTACAAACACATGGCTCTTACTGTTCCTATTATCGCATTTATTTCACCTTGATGAGGTATAATTTTTAAGGAATAAGCATTTATCAACTTAGTACCACTATCTACTGAAGAGTACCATCAAGATTGATTGTGATGGTCATGTGGCATGACTGCATGAATTCTTTACTCTTTTATGTGCAGTCTTTCTATAGAAAAACACTGAAAGTTAAAAGTTGAAAACAATAAATGGTATAGCATTTGTACATAACATATGTACATCTTCCCATATACTTTAAATCATCTCTAGATTTCCTATAATACCTAATACAATGTAAATGCTATGTAAATAGTTGTTATACTATATGAATAAATAATGACAAGAAACAAATGTCCAAACATGTTCAGACACAATATTTTTCTGCATATTTTGATCTGAGGTTGACTGACTGCATGATGCAGAACCCACAGAAACAGACGGCTGAGTGTATTAGAATTTTTCTCTTGGCTTCCATAAAGCACACCTGTAGGCAATCACAGTCTAGGATACAAGAAAGTCCAGTTATGCCATTTAATAGGTGTGTGATTTTAAGAAGGGCAGTAATAATTCCACTTCCCACTCAGGTAAGTATAACCTACCATCCAGGTCACATTTACTGCCTACTTACTGTCTTTCCGAAACTGTCTAAGCCCCTTCCAACCACTAAATGTTAGTGAGGTATTCCATGGGACAATGATGCAGTGAGGCACAGAGATGTTAAATAACTTGCCCAAGGTGACACAGATAGAAGCAAATCAGACTATGCAGTTCAAGGGCACACGCCAACCGCTATGCTGCACTGCCTCCTGGTAACACAGAATATCCTTTAAAAGAAGAACAGTTGGATTCCTAGGTATTTTATTCTCTTTGAAGCAATTGTGAATGGAAGTTCATTCCTGATTTGGCTCTCTGTTTGACTGTCACTGGTGTATAAGAATGCTTGTGATTTTTGCACATTAATTTTGTATCCTGAGACTTTGCTGAAGTTGCTGATCAGCTTAAGGAGATTTTGGGCTGAGACAATGGGGTTTTCTAAATATACAATCATGTCGTCTGCAAACAGGGACAATTTGACTTCTTCTTTTCCTAACTGAATCCCCTTGATTTCTTTCTCTTGCCTGATTGCCCTAGCCAGAACTTCCAACACTATGTTGAATAGGAGTGGTGAGAGAGGGCATCCCTGTCTTGTGCCAGTTTTCAAAGGGAATTTTTCCAGTTTTTGCCCATTCAGTATGATATTGGCTGTGGGTTTGTCATAAATAGCTCTTATGATTTTGAGGTACATTCCATCAATACCGAATTTATTGAGCGTTTTTAGCATGAAGGGCTGTTGAATTTTGTCAAAAGCCTTTTCTGCATCTATTGAGATAATGATGTGGTTCTTGTCTTTGGTTCTGTTTATATGCTGGATTATGTTTATTGATTTGCGAATGTTGAACCAGCCTTGCATCCCAGGGATGAAGCCCACTTGATCATGGTGGATAAGCTTTTTGATGTGCTGCTGAATCCGGTTTGCCAGTATTTTATTGAGGATTTTTGCATCGATGTTCATCAGGGATATTGGTCTAAAATTCTCTTTTTTTGTTGTGTCTCTGCCAGGCTTTGGTATCAGGATGATGTTGGCCTCATAAAATGAGTTAGGGAGGATTCCCTCTTTTTCTATTGATTGGAATAGTTTCAGAAGGAATGGTACCAGCTCCTCCTTGTACCTCTGGTAGAATTCAGCTGTGAATCCATCTGGTCCTGGACTTTTTTTGGTTGGTAGGCTATTAATTATTGCCTCAATTTCAGAGCCTACTATTGGTCTATTCAGGGATTCAACTTCTTCCTGGTTTAGTCTTGGAAGAGTGTAAGTGTCCAGGAAATTATCCATTTCTTCTAGATTTTCCAGTTTATTTGCGTAGAGGTGTTTATAGTATTCTCTGATGGTAGTTTGTATTTCTGTGGGGTCGGTGGTGATATCCCCTTTATCATTTTTAATTGCGTCGATTTGATTCTTCTCTCTTTTCTTCTTTATTAGTCTTGCTAGTGGTCTGTCAATTTTGTTGATCTTTTCAAAAAACCAACTCCTGGATTCATTGATTTTTTGGAGGGTTTTTTGTGTCTCTATCTCCTTCAGTTCTGCTCTGATCTTAGTTATTTCTTGCCTTCTGCTAGCTTTCGAATGTGTTTGCTCTTGCTTCTCTAGTTCTTTTAATTGCGATGTTAGAGTGTCAATTTTAGATCTTTCCTGCTTTCTCTTGTGGGCATTTAGTGCTAGTGCTATCCAACTTACAAGGGATGTAAAGGACCTCTTCAAGGAGAACTACAAACCACTGCTCAGTGAAATCAAAGAGGACACAAACAAATGGAAGAACATACCATGCTCATGGATAGGAAGAATCAATATCGTGAAAATGGCCATACTGCCCAAGGTAATTTATAGATTCAATGCCATCCCCATCAAGCTACCAATGAGCTTCTTCACAGAATTGGAAAAAACTGCCTTAAAGTTCATATGGAACCAAAAAAGAGCCCGCATCTCCAAGACAATCCTAAGTCAAAAGAACAAAGCTGGAGGCATCACGCTACCTGACTTCAAACTATACTACAAGGCTACAGTAACCAAAACAGCATGGTACTGGTACCAAAACAGAGATATAGACCAATGGAACAGAACAGAGTCCTCAGAAATAATACCACACATCTACAGCCATCTGATCTTTGACAAACCTGAGAGAAACAAGAAATGGGGAAAGGATTCCCTATTTAATAAATGGTGCTGGGAAAACTGGCTAGCCATAAGTAGAAAGCTGAAACTGGATCCTTTCCTTACTCCTTATACGAAAATTAATTCAAGATGGATTAGAGACTTAAATGTTAGACCTAATACCATAAAAATCCTAGAGGAAAACCTAGGTAGTACCATTCAGGACATAGGCATGGGCAAAGACTTCATGTCTAAAACACCAAAAGCAACGGCAGCAAAAGCCAAAATTGACAAATGGGATCTCATCAAACTAAAGAGCTTCTGCACAGCAAAAGAAACTACCATCAGAGTGAGCAGGCAACCTACAGAATGGGAGAAAATTTTTGCAATCTACTCATCTGACAAAGGGCTAATATCCAGAACCTACAAAGAACTCAAACAAATTTACAAGAAAAAAACAAACAACCCCATCCAAAAGTGGGCAAAGGATATGAACAGACATTTCTCAAAAGAAGACATTCATACAGCCAACAGACACATGAAAAAATGCTCATCATCACTGGCCATCAGAGAAATGCAAATCAAAACCACAATGAGATACCATCTCACACCAGTTAGAATGGCGATCATTCAAAAGTCAGGAAACAACAGGTGCTGGAGAGGATGTGGAGAAATAGGAACACTTTTACACTGTTGGTGGGAGTGTAAACTAGTTCAACCATTATGGAAAACAGTATGGCGATTCCTCAAGGATCTAGAACTAGATGTACCATATGACCCAGCCATCCCATTACTGGGTATATACCCAAAGGATTATAAATTATGCTGCTATAAGGACACATGCACACGTATGTTTATTGCAGCACTATTCACAATAGCAAAGACTTGGAATCAACCCAAATGTCCATCAGTGACAGATTGGATTAAGAAAATGTGGCACATATACACCATGGAATACTATGCAGCCATAAAAAAGGATGAGTTTGTGTCCTTTGTAGGGACATGGATGCAGCTGGAAACCATCATTCTTAGCAAACTATCGCAAGAACAGAAAACCAAACACCGCATGTTCTCACTCGTAGGTGGGAACTGAACAATGAGATCACTTGGACTCGGGAAGGGGAACATCACACACCGGGGCCTATCATGGGGAGCGGGGAGGGGGGAGGGATTGCATTGGGAGTTATACCTGATGTAAATGACGAGTTGATGGGTGCAGCACACCAACATGGCACAAGTATACATATGTAGCAAACCTGCACGTTGTGCACATGTACCCTACAACTTGAAGTTTAATAATAATAAATAAATTAAAAAAAAAAAAAAAAAAACAAAAAAACAAAAACAAAAAAAAAAAAAAAAAAAAAAAAAAAAAAAAAAAAAAAAAAAAAAATAAAAGAAGAACAGGGCCAAGTACAATGGTACCCCTGTAGTTCCAGCTAATTGGGAGGCTGAGGCAGGAGGACTGTTTGAGGCCAGGAGTTGAAGGCTGCAGTGAGCTATGATGGTGCCTGCGAGTAGTCACTGTACTCCAGCCTGGGCAACACAGCAAGACCCCATCTTTAAAAAAATAAAAATAAAGAGTTCAGGTAAGTGAGTCTCCCCCTCCCAACTCCACACTTTTCACTCTCCTGAAATTCTTCAGGAGACCCTAATCAACCACATAAAACAAGCAAAATGTAGAGATTATGTAAGATGTCTATTTTTCTTTCCATGCCCTTTTCTCCCCATTGAGTTTCATGGAGATCTGTGTGGCTACGGGAGGCCTCCAGAGATTCAGCAATGGTAAGAAAATATGAACACATTTTAAAAGAGGAGGGAAGAAGGAGGGAGGATTCCTCCCAAGAGAGTGGTGGCAACCTTAAAACTTGAAAATGTCTGTGAGCCTGGTTTAAATTTTTATGAACCATCTCTACCACACTGGCAGGGGGTGGGGGGTGGGGGTGGGGGACTTGGGTTGTCTTGGATCAAGACCCAGTGATGAGGTAAGCAACGTAGCCAGACTGGCTTGATCAGCAACTTTTAATCTCCCTGATGAGGGATGTTTGTCAACTGGAGACCACACCCACTAAAGAGAACTAATTAAGTTCTAGCGGCAACCACTAAGGTCATCATTATTACCAGGTGAGATCAGTTTCCCAAACATTCCGATCTTAAGACTCACATGGGGTGATTATGAAGACTGCTCCTTCAAAACCACTGTACCAGAATCTTCAGGCAGCCCTAGAAATCTGAAACCAGGTAATTCTTGATAGACAAGTTTGGGAAACACTATTTAGATCATGACATTACAGTATCTAAAAAGATCAAGAAGGGTCTTCTAGGTAGTGTGTCCTCCTTTCAAGCAATACTCTGTCTAATCCAGGAGGAGAACACTATTTTCTATACATAAAACTCTTCAGAGAACTGGCTTCCAGAATTTCCTTTCAGTATACATAAGAGTCTCAAGTCCTCAGAGCTTTCTCGTCCCTCTCAAATAGCTCAGGCAAAGGTTAAATCTCCATCCTTCTTCCAACCAGATATTTAAACAACAATATTTGTTACACAAGTCATCATACTTAAAGTTTTGTTAACTCACTTTGGAAAATATGTGAGGGCCCAGAACTGTGCTAAGCCCTCTGGTGCTCTGTTTAAGATAAAGAACCTCACTTATTTCAAAGGTCAGGAAGAAGAAAGAGAAAAGACAACCCACAGAAGGAGAGAAGCTATTTGCAAAGCATATATCTGATAAGAGACTTGAACCCAGAATATAAAAACAATGCTTAAAATTTAACAGTACCTAGACAAATAACATAATTTTAAAACGGTCAAAGGATCTGAATAGACACTCCTCCAAAGAAAATACACAGATGGCCAATGACATGGTTTGGCTGTGTCCCCACCCAAAACTCATCTTGAATTGTAACTTCCACAATTCCCATGTGTCGTGGGAGGAAGCCAGTGGAAGGTAATTGAATTATGGAGGTGAGTCTTTCCAATGCTGTTCTCTTGATTGTAATGAGTCTCATGAGATCTGATGGCTTTAAAAATGGGAGTTTGCCCGCACAAGCTCTCTCTTTGCCTGCTGCCATACATGTAAGACATGACTTGCTCCTTCTTGCTTTCCACCGTGATTGTGAGGCCTCCCCAGCCATGTGGGACTGTAATTCCATTAAACCTCTTTCTTATGTAAATTGCCCAGTCTCAGGAATGTCTTTATCAGCAGTGTGAAAATGGACGAATACAGCCAATAAGCACGTGAAATTATATTCATCATCATTAGTCATTAGAGAAGTGAAAAGCAAAACCACAACGAGATACCACCTCACACCCATTAGAATGGCTACAAAACTTGTACGCTTGTGTTCAGAATGGCATGATTTCCAACTGTCAAAAGTGGAAACAACACATCAACTGATGAATGGATAAATAAAATGTGACCCACCTAGTCAATGGCATACTATTCAGCAGTAACGAGCAATGAAGTACTAACACATGCTACTTCACGGATGAGCATTGAAAACATGAGAAAAAACGCCAGCTACAAAAGGCCATATTTTGTATTATTTCATTTACATGATATGTGTAGAACAGCAAAATCCAGACTCAGAAAACAGGTTAGTAGTTGCCTGTTATGAGGAACAGGAGCAACAGGGAGAGGTGGCAACTTATGAGTCCGGAATTTTTGGGGGGTTTTGTTTTGTTTTGTTTTGTTTTGAGACAGGGTCTCACTCTGTCACTCAGACTAGAGCACAGTGATGCAATCACGACACACGGCAGCCTCAACCTCCTGGGCGCAAGCAATCCTCCCGCCTCAGACTCCTGAGTTGCTGCAATTACAGGCACGCATCACCATGCTCAGCTAATTTTCAAATTTTTTTGCTATTAACGCTGTCTCACTATGTTGCTCAGACTGGTCTCAAACTCCTGAGCTCAAGAGATCCTCCTACCTTGGCTTCCCAAAGTACTGAGATTACAGGTGTGAGCCACTGTGCCTGGCCTGGGCTTTGTTTTTGAAGTGATGAATATGCTCTAAAATTAGCTATGGTGACAGGTGCACAACTCAATGAACATACTAAAAATCAATGAATCTACACTTTAAAAGGGTGAATGGTATAGTATGTGAATATCTCAATAAAGTTGTTTTTAAAAAGGATCCCATTTTATCTCCATGAGCCTCAATTTCATCCTCTGAAAATGGAGACACCACCTACTTTTCAATACTATAAAGGATATATAGGCCACGCACGGTGGCTCACGCCTGTAATCTCAGCACTCTGGGAGGCCGAGGCAGGCAGATCACGAGGTCAAGAGACTGAGACCATCCTGGCCAACATGGGGAAACCCCGTCTCTACTAAAAATACAAAAATTAGCTGGGTGTGGTGGCAAGTGCCTGTAATCTCAGCTACTCGGGAGACTGAGGGAGGAGAATCACTTGAACCCGGGAGGCGGAGGTTGCAGTGAGCCGAGATCGCACCATTGCACTCCAGCCTGGGTGACAAGAGCGAAACTCCATCCCAAAAAAATTTTAAAAAGAATATATAAATACATACAGATGCACACATGTGCACACTCACACATACTATGTTTCACATAGTACCTAGCCCATAATAAATACTAAATAGATGTCATTCTTTCTCCTCTTCCTATCCCCACGCTTTTGCATCTGATGTTTTTATGTTGTGTTTTTATGTTGTCTTTATGCCTTGATGTTGTTGTGTTTCCACCACAAATTACAAAACTCAAAATTAAAATGTATTTCAACAGAGGTCTAACCATGAGAATTTCACACTGCTATCCTCAAGATTACTCCTACATGGCTGACTCTGAAGAAATCCTGGAGCCTGTGAATGTGACTTTCTACCTTCCAGACTTGTCACTACAAAGTATTTGGGGATAAAGAGTACGACCTTTGTCTCCATTCCACGGGTTTATTACAGTGTTCCTTATAAGGAATACAGGCACCTTCACTTACCTATCTTTAAAACTTAGCACAATCCTTGCCAATATAGATGCTATTCAGGCATTTTTCCTGTCAATTTCATCTACACTGAAAATCAACTGGGCCTCCCAGACAGCCCCGCAGGTGTCCCCAAAACACCTTAGCTTTGATATGCAGCACTGCCCACCTGGATATTCACTGTGATGCTAGGCAGATTCAAAGAGGGCTAGAAATTAGGGAACCATCCACAGCTTGCAACAAAAAGTCAACTGCAACCGGCCGGGCCCAGTGGCTCACGCCTGTAATCCCAGCACTTTGGGAGGCTGACGGGGACAGATCACCTGAGGTCAGGAGTTCGAGACTAGCCTGGCTAACATGACAAAACCCTGTATCCACTAAAAATACAAAACAGCCAGGCGTGGTGGTACACACCTGTAGTCCCAGCTACTCTGGAGGCTGACACAGGAGAATCGCTTGAGCCCATGGTAGAGGTTGCAGTGAGCCAAGATCTTGCCACTGCACTCCAGCCTTGGCGACAGAGTGAGACCCCGTCTCAAAAAAAATAAATAAATAAAGAGAGGGAGAGAAATGACAGCCCAGGACAGATAATGCCATCTATTAAAAAAGCACTTTTGCTGTAAAGTAGCACTGTCTCATGTAGTAGTTACTAGTTGCCTGAAACTATTTAAATTATTGAAATTAAATAAAATTTAAAATTCAGTTCTTAAATCTCACTAGCCACATTTCACATGCTTAGTAGCCACATGTAGCTACTGACTATCTTATTGGACAGGGCAAATATGGGACATTTCCATCAGAGTAAAAGCTCTATTGAACAATGCTGATTCAGGCAGTAACTGCATTGATTCTATCAAGTTCACAAGTTCTGAGTTCCTAGGTACTGTAGTTTCAGTATTTGCTGATTGTGAAGTTTGACTCACACTAGTACGATCCAAGTGAGGTTTGCCAAGGTCAGTGGACAAGGATTTTTGGAGCGTACACTGAGCTCAGCACATGGTAAGCATTTAATATTTGCTGAAAGAACAAATGAATAGCATAATAATATCTGTACTTCAGTCTCTGCCTTGATACTGTCAGATATTAGCTCATGGAAAGCAATAGTTAACTTTTCTTCAAGAGAGATTTTTTATTTTTATTTTTGAGAGGGAGTCTCGTTCTGTTGCCCAGGGTGGACTACAATGGCACCATCTCAGCTCACCGCAACTTCCGCCTCCTGGGTTCAAGCGATTCTCCTGCCTCAGCTTCCCAAGTAGCTGGGATTACAGGCACCTGCCACCATGCCCAGCTAATTTTTGTATTTTTAGTAAAGAGAGGGCTTCACGGTGATGGCCAGGCTGGTCTCGAACTCCGCTGACCTCAGGTGATCCGCCCACCTTGGGCTCCCAAAGTGCTGGGATTACAGGCGTGAGCCACGGCACCCGGCCAAGGGAGATTTTTATAGAGAGAAATAAGCATCAGTAGGTGGGGAAGGCGGCTCTCAGACCTTTTGTAGCCACTAGAAATGAATCGGCAAAACATCAAAATCTGCCCAAAAGGAACTCTGATATTTAAACAAAGTTTCAGACTCAAGAAATATCTTGACTCTTGAAACACTCACTGCTTGCACCTTGTAGGGACATGAAGGCAGAGCCAGAGGAGACACTCTGGAAGATCAAAAAGCCTGCTGTCAATTTATCAGCATTTTTCCAATCTAACTTTGCCAGAAAATAATACAGTCACAAAGACAGCAGCCATCTAATGGCATCGTCTGTGTCATCACTCTTACACCTAAATTTCCCTTCTCCCAGTGTCCTATGACTCAATCTAAAACTGTGCCTATCAAATAACTTCTTGGAAAGTACAAGTTTTTGAAAATCTACATTCAAAAAAAGCATGTAAGTTTCCATATACAGAGAAAAGCAGTTCCACTGGCCCTTAACCAGTAATCTCCTAGAGGCCAAACAAAAGAAGCTATAGCTGCTTCCATTTAAATTTTCTGCTTCTCTTGTCCACAGACCAAATAGGCATAAGAAAACCAAGCTGCTCCATTTCTATAATTCACTTTTTCTTAGCAAAGGTCTGAGAACAGAAGGCTAGGGAAACAGGGAGCAGCTGCCGCCTGATCTTATGAATGCCCTGGGCTCATTCCCCATCCTCCTCCTTATTGTTTCAAGCTCCTTTTCTCAACAACCTCTAAGCCCCAGCTCATGGGAAGAAATAACAAGGAAAAGCAGTCTTCTCTGTGTCAACACCCACTGTGGTTGAAGCCTCGAGATCACTTCTCTAAGGTGATGCAATTAGAAATTAAAATAGGTGAGCCTTACGTTCCATTTTAATTTGTTGATCTGCTTTATTGTGAATTCCAGTTAATGACATATAACTACGTGGAACTCCTCACATGTGGTCCTATAGCGATCCTTTTAGACACCCCAGGGGTTTTGTTGTTGTCGTTGTTTAATTACACCATTTCTATCTCTTGAGCCAAACAACAAATCTGGTCCCACTATGAAGCCAACAAATGTATAAAATAATGGTTGATGATGAATTAGTCATCCAATATTCAGATTCCAAGACTCAAATAATCTAAATATTAGAGCCAAAGAGCTCAGTTTCTGCAACACACAGTGCTAACTTTCAGACATAAAAACAGAACAGTGGTTAAGAAACTTGGATGACCTTGGAGTTTAAAGTCTCAGCTCTGCCAGTTACTCACTGTGGGATCTTGAGTAGGTTCCTTAACCTCTCCCAACTTCAGAATGGAGATAATGACAGTACTGACCTCATGGGCTATCATGGGGACTAAGGGAGACAACCCAAGTAAGAACTCAATAAATATTAGCTGTGATTGTAAAAATGCCTCATGCCTGGAAAATATCACTTAAAACAAGCGTTTTCCAAAAGTTAGAACTTGGCCGGGCATGGTGGCTCATGCCTGTAATCCCAGTACTTTGGGAGGCCAAGGAAGGCAGATCACCTGAGCTCAGGAGTTCGAGACCAGCCTGGGCAACATGATGAAACCCCGTCTCTACTAAAAATACAAACATTAAGCTGGGCACGGTAGCGTGTATCTGTGGTCCCAGCCACTCAGGAGGCTGAGACCAGAGAAGCATTTGAGCCTGAGAGGCAGAGGTTGCAGTGAGCTGAGATCGCACCGTTGCACTCCAGCCTGGGTGACAGAGTGAGATCTTGTGTCAACAACAACAACAACAACAAAATCAGGACTTAACAGGAAACTTAAAAGAAAAGGCTGCTTTCTCAGAAGACCCACATGAAAATACTATGTAAGAAAAGAACACCAGCCTAGGTCAAAATGTTAATTTTCCCAGTTATCCTAAATCCCTAACTCCAATAATAATCTTTTAAAAATGTCCTTCCACATGTATAAATTATTCTGATTCATCTCACTGATGTATACTCAGAGGAGAGGGAATTTCAAACCATATGGCTGTTTGCTGCAAAGTAAGCCTCAAGGAGTGAATGGTCTTCCATGGCCACAGCCTGGCTCAGACATGCAGGAAGGGGAGAAGAGCGGGCGGATCCCTCACATCACGGGTGTCACCAAGAGAGAAAATGCTCTGCCACCTCTGTGCCCTGTAGTGTCAACAAAGTCCCTGCCCACTAGGCACCAACGGGGCCCAAGTTTGTTGACCTTCTGGGTGCAGTGAAAAACCTTTCTTTTGGTAGGGCAAACAAGCACTGCAGGGACTTGTGCTATTTTTATATAAATAAGATAGTACAAGCAAAGATTCATTATTAATGTTACGAGTTATGCCTTATTTTCAAATGAGGCATGGACATTTGGTAATTTGGATTTAAGAATAACTTGTTAACTACATGCTGCAAATTATCCTTTTTCTCCATGGTAAATTGCAACAGTCACTACAACACTACTTAATTTGGAGCTTGTGAAAAATGTCCTTGAAAGATGGTCAAAGTAACTCAGAAACACTCTTTGAAAAAATAATGCCACCACTTAAATTCTTTCCAGCAAATCTCTAAGTCTGCATACAATATCACAAACAACACAAGCTGTCAAGATACGGGCACTCCGAACAAACGCTCTGGAGAAGTTCACATGGATCCTGTACTCTCCTAAATGAAAGCCAGGCTGGTTTAACTGTAAGAGAACTGGAAAGAACTGAGAGGCAATATTCAAAGTGAAAACACCTCCACCCTTAGCAAAGGGAAGTCAAGGACCTCTGTGCTTGGCCCAGATGGTCTGGGAAGAACCCCTAACTGGTGAGAATCACAACAGCAGTAATTCAAGGTCAGACTAGACCCCCAGCCTCCTATAAGCCTGATTCACATACTGAACTCCACAGATTTTGGTCACCAGATTATTTTTTGACAGTCTGACTCAATCTCAGTCATGTCAGAATTCATTTCCAAAAATTGGAAACGATCACTATCCATAACTCACCTCCCAATCCAACCCAAACCCAATGACACACTCTTTTCGTAATGTTCAAATGACATTACCCCATGTAAACCTCAAACAAACCAGTCTTGAAGCCAAAGCAGATACACATTTTAATATTCGCATGGTTTTGCCTCAGCATCTCTTAACCAAGACTGCAATTAACCCATCACCACATTGGTGTCTTAGTTTTTGAATAATGCCTGACACATCACTCCTGAATTTCTATAAAAGAAAAAAATATCACCTCCAAAAGTAGTAGTACCATGGACATGTTTTTTTTCAATGTAATGCCACACTAAATTCCACTCAAATAATTTTCCATCAGGGTTGGCAAACAAGTATGTAAATATCAAGGTTTTAGAAAGAGGGCAGAGCCATTGATAGAAAGTACCTCTAAATTTTTCTTTTTCAATGAGCTAATTTCATCTTATTTCATTTTTTTATTTCTAAATCCCCAAGATTTACTAGCCTTGAAGAATTTCCAAGATTACCAAATTTTTTAAATTGCTAGCATCTAATTAAAAGCAGAATTCAATTGCTTAAGTGCAACGTACATAATAAGGTATATATTATTCTTTGGTCACCAATGAAATGAACAGTGTCAACAAAACTTTTTTTTTAAAGAAAACACACATTAAGATTGGCAAATCAAGCTTCTTATGCTAACATTTAAAAAAAAAAAAATTCAACCATGGAATTTTGCCTGAATAAGGTTATTTTAGCTTTGTAGTTGTAATCACTCTCTCACATTCAATGGCCAGGATAAGAGTGCTGATCCATTCACAGAACACACAAACAGATATTTCGAATGTGAAATGAAGAGTACGTCACTGAATAAGTAATACATAAAACGTGTCTAGGCGTAGAAACATCACATAGTAGGGCTAGAAGGCTCTGAACGAGCATCCACCTAATCCCCTCACCCTTCCAGGAAACTGTCACGACAGAGGTTAAATAATTTGTCCAAGACAGTGGCAAAAACGCACCCAGCCAGTGGCAAAGCCTCTAAGCTAGGTGTCCTACCTACTGATCCAAGTCTCTTCCTTGATACCACTCTACTCCTGTTGGTACAAACAGCTTCTATTAATGAAATGTCTAACAAGACAAATCACTTGTGGATGGATATAAAAAAGTTGTGGAAGGACATCCAGTCAGCCACTACAAACTGGTTGAAAAGGTGCTAATTTATTCTGCATTTGCTTTACTGGTGATGTTAAGCATGTTACACTTTCAATTGCTGAAGAGGAATTTCATGACTTTTTTAAAAGAAAATCTCTTGGTTTGTAAATACTCTCAGAAAAGAAAGGATCATTTCTTGGAAAAGGGTAGAAAGTGAATTTCCTTTCCTTCAGCAGGGAACATCCTTTCCCTCACATCTCACAAAAATCCAACCAACCCCTCCCTTTCAAGGTCCAGCATAACTGCCAGCTCCTCTCTGAGAACTTCCAAGCCCGGAGGCCAGAAGCTTCCTCTGAGATCCTCCATGGTAGCCTACCCGTAAGTCTCTCCTAGGAAGCTCTCAAGCACGCTCCTTGAAAGCAGAAATCCCATCCTGCTCACCTGGTTACCGGGCTTTGCAAAATCCTTTGCACATACTCAATTACAATGAATGCATTGAGGCATTTGTCGCCAGAATCCCACTTACAGTAATTTTCCAGATCTCCGTCTTCCCTACACCAACACCTGGACCCACTCAAGAGTTATTCTGGAGCGGAAATCCTGGATCCCACTGTCGGGATAACCAGTGTCTAGAAAATGCAATCGCGGTGCCCATTCCATTCTCTGCCTAGTGGGCGTTTAACATCCTTTGACATAGAGGGGAATGGCAAAACGAAACATTTATTATTTAGATCACCAACAACATTCTAAACCCACGTTCTCTAATAGGTGTGAATGTGTTTAAAAAAAAAAATCCGAACATCTTTCGCCAGAACTGAAAGCTGAAAACAGCGGATAAAGTTAAATGCATATAAAACAGAATGACTTAAACATCTGTAAAAGCTCCTGGGAATTGCACCGAATAATCTTCCCTTGTCTATTTGCTCGCTCAATTCAAGTTTGTTTAGTTTAGGTTTTGTTTTCTCGTGTTTGTTCTTTTTTTTTTTTTTTTTTTTTTTTTTTTTCTGACAGAAACGTGATAGTCCCTAAATACAAGCTGACTGGGCAGAGGAAGATCGACATATGAGGTCCTCTTTCACGTTGCCTTCTTTTGATAGCTTTTCTCCCACGTCTGAGGTTTTCAAAGCAGAGGGATGAACTAAAACCCCTAAACCTTAAGACCACAAAGTTGACCCTGCTGGGCTCCTAACAAACACAAAGCAAGCAAGCGCGAAGAGGAAAATCGTACCCAGCACCTATCGAGACAGCAGAAACCCAGGTGGCCCCGGGATGCTGGGGGACAGAGCGGCGACAAAGCAACACAAACCCCACGTCGGACAGCTGCGCCGCGTGCGCCCCCCGCGCCCGCGCCCCGGCCCCGGAGCTCACCGCGGCGCTCCTTCCTTCCATCTTCCATCGCCCGCCCGGCTGCGCGCCGAAACCGCCGCCGGGCGCTCTGGGGCCGCAGCCTCAGGGCGCGAGTGCCGGCGGCCAGCGCCGCGTGCTCTTTGTTGGGCTCCCGGGGCGGCCGAGCGGCGGCAGCCCGCGCGCACCCTGGCGGAGGCTGGCGAGGCTGCGAGCCCGCGGCGGTCGCCCGCCCGGCCCCGAGTAACGTCAAAGCGAAGGCGGCGCGGGCGGGGCCGGTGGTGGCGGGCCCGGGGGGCGGAGGGCGGAGGGCGGAGAGGCGGGGCCGGCGCCTCGGGGAGGGGGAGGGGGCAGGGCCTCCGAGGCGGAGGCGGGGTCTCCAGGGCAGGGCGGGGCCTCCGGGGGAGGCTGGAGGCGACCCCGACCCTCGCAGTGCAGCCCTGGGTCGGCCTGGACCCTCCGCTGCCTCCCGCAGCCGCGCGCCCGCCCTGGGCCCGGCCTCCAGCCCGCGAGCGGAAACCTGCCTGTTGCTTTGTCTTCTTCCTTCACAGTTTTCCCACCCTGAGAAAAGTGAGAGGTGCTTTCCCTGGTGTTTCCTCTCAGGAAGGGCCGTGTGACTGGAGCCGCGAGTTGGGCGCCGTCTCGCCGGGGCCCTGGAGGTACGCGGGCTTCGGGACACGCACCTAGGCGTCCCTCGGGGTCCCGGCCTCTCTGACCCGGCTCCCCCGGCACCGAGCCGCGGCCGGAGCCTTTAGTCTCGGGGACCTGTCGAGCCCTGAAAGATCCATTTCCCCCTGAGGCGAGTGCCCCCAGGCGCCCCACAGCCTGGCCTCGGGACTGTCCCCACCGACAATGCGTGCGCGGGGAGAGGTCACTTAAAACTGCATTTTCGATCATTAGCGCCTCGGACCCGCACCTTTTTTCCTCCGTTCTTTGATCTGTGCCGCAAAGGCAAGGGCTGGAACGGCGCCCTCCCCTGGTACAGGGACGGAGAGACCTCAAATCCGCCCTGTTTACCTCCTGGGAGGTCCGTTCAGTGGATCCAAGCACCTAAAGGCGGAAACTGTGTGGCCGGCTACAGGGTGGTCCCGTGTATGTGTTACCGCCTTATTGTTCCAAAGAACAGTCTTTTTCAAGTGACAGGTAGAAGATGCCCCAATAACAAGAAGTGACTGACTTGGCCAAGCTTAGAGATGGGAGTGGAGTCAGGTTCCCTGGTGACCCCACGATCCCGCCCACCATGCCAGCATAGGCGGCCTAGTGACCATAGCTGAGATGCACCAAGGCCACGAGTCACCCACTTTGCCTTGGCTGCCCCATCTGAATCTATCAAAGGCAGCCTTGGACACCCACCAGAGGAACCAGCATGAGGGAGTATATGCATTTATACAAATTCACTCCAACTTCAGAAACACGTCCACAACTCGTGCTCCCCCTGCCAGAGCAGCAGTGTGAGCAGATGTGTAGGTTTGGAAGCACCCCAGTCACTTGGGCATTGATATGGTTTGGCTGTGTCCCTACCCAAATCTCATCTTGAATTGTAACTCCCACAGTCCCCAGTTGTGTGGGAGGAACCCTGTGGGAGGTGATTGGATTATGGGGGCGGGTCTTTCCTGGGCTCTTCTCGTGATAGTGAATGAGTCTCACGAGATCTGAAGATTTTAAAAATGGGAGAGCTTGCCCCACAAGCTCTCTCTTTGCCTACTGCCATTCCCGTAGGATGTGACTTGCTCCTCCTTGCCTTACGCCATGATTGTGAGACCTCCCAACCATGTGGAACTGTAAGTCCAATAAACCTCTTTCATTTGAAGATTGCCCAGTCTCTGGTATGTCTTTATCAGCAGTGTGAAAATGGACTAATACAGGCATATTTCTCGTTTGTGATCTCCCTTTACCCTTGCGTACATACCCTACAGACAGTCCTGGTGTGCCTATTCCCAGTCAACTCCTGCCTTCCTTGAACCTTGGGGTCTGATGGTTTTGTTGGCAAAGCATCAAAAGTAAGACCGAGTACAGAATGTAGTTGCTACCCTGCGGCTTGACCACTGGCCTACTGGCCTTTACCTGGGAAATTAACCAACTCATAAACAAAAAAAATAACTAATCATATAGGAGGCAGGGTGGACATAGATTTACGTGATATTTCTAGTTAAGGGACTTGGGCATAGACATCTATAATCTGAGCCTCTGTTTCCTCATTTATAAAATTGGGTTAATAATGCCTTACAGAAGTGTTATTAGCGTGATAAATTATGGAAAACTCCTGGCTTATAGTGAATGTTCAATAAAGGAGCATTTCAAAAGCTAAGCCACAGAAATGTGTTTCCCATTTTCATTGCAAAGGGAATTTTTAATTGGTTTTATCCCTGAAGCCAAAATATTTTAAAATTGTACTTATAAAGCTGATCACATGTATTAAATAATCATTCATTCGTCCTGTTATAAATAAAGGTAAAATGGTTAGGGGTTCTGATCATCATAAATTAGCCAGTGTTACCACTACTAAGGCAATGAAGCCTAAAGCAAATCAAATAAACATTGACATTTCGTTTTGCCAGCATGTATTTTGTGTGTAAATATTTTGTTAGGCTTTTGGAAATATTAAAAATGAAGTAAGAATCCCCATTTCTGCTATCATAGCCCCCAGTGCTCAAGTTCAGTGTGAGAATACACAAGCTCCCGCCTTGGTAAAAAGAGAAAGGAGGCATGCAGACCACCTAGGCATGGGCTAGTGTATATTTATCCAATAACATATTCCTCCCCCACCTCTTCCCATGAGCCCTAATGTATGTGGTGTGGAAAGAAAGACTATATAGTAGGCAAGACATTATATACTGCAGGTCAAAAGAAGAAATGAAAAGGAAGATGAAATTCCATCATGTATTATTCATGCATACAGTTAATCCTTCTTATTTCTGAAGTTCACTGAATAGCCCAGATTATGGAATATTTATTTTTTTAGTACAACGTGAATGTTTATTTAGAATGACAAAAATCTCAAATACAAATTTCTAAGAGTTGACAAATCCCACAAACATCACCAAATCCAGAAAAGTCACACAATAGTTTTATCTACTGCCCTCATAATATTTTCTATTAATAAACTTCCTAAAACACTTCAGTAATATTTTTCTTCACCTATTTTCTGCTGCTATAAGAGAATACCGCAGACTAGGTAATTAATAAAGAAAAGAAATGAATCTCTCACAGTTCTGGAGGCTGGAAGTCCAAGAGCACAGCAACAGCACATGGCAAGGGTGGTTCCATGGTGGACAGCATCACATAGCAACTGAGCACAAGAGACGGGAAGCAAATGGGGTCCAAACTTATCCTTTTGTCAAAAGCCCGTTCTCTGAATAACTGACTTACTCTCTCAATAATAGCATTCATGAGAGCAGAGCCATTATGACCCAATCACCTCTTACTCCTGTTACAATGGCAATTAAATTTCAACATGAATGTTGGCAGGGACATTCAAGCTATAGCTATACTTTTTCTTCAAGTGTTTTGGCTACATACTCTTTATTTATTTATTTATCTATTTACTGAGACAGGATCTCCATTGCCTAGGCTGGAGTACAGTGGTGCAATCACAGCTCACTGCAGCCTCTATCTCCCAGACTCAAGTAAATCGCCCACCTCAGCCACCCAAGTAGCTGGGACTACAAGCACCACCACCAGGCCTGGCTAACTTTTCATTTATTTATTGTAGAGATGGGGTCTCCCTATATGGCTAGGCTAGTGTCCAACTCCTGGGCCTCAGCCTCCCAAAGTGCTGGGATTACAGGCATGAGCCACCATGCCCAGCTTAGCTACATATTCTTGATCATCTCATTGGAAAGATTTTTTTAAACAGCTTTATCAAGATCCAATTCACATACTACACAACTCACCCATGTAAAGGGTACAGATCAATGTGTTTTAGCATATTCACATCACAGAGTTGTGCAATCATCACCAGAGTCAATTCTGGAAATTTTTCATCATCCCCTAAAAAAACCCTATCCCCACTGGCATTCGCTCCTCTTTTCCCTCCAAACCCCTCAGTCCCTGGCAAACACTAATTTACTTTCTGTTAGTACAGATTTGCCTATTCTGGACATTTCATATAAATGGAATCATAAAATATGTGGTCTTTGTGACTGACTTCTTGCACTTATCATGTTTTCAATGCTTATCCATATTGTAGCGTATATCAGAACTTCATTTTTTATTGCTAAATAATATTCCATTGTGTGGATAGGCCACATTTTATTGATCCACTTATGAGTTGATGGATATTTCAGTTGTTTCTACTTTTTGGCTGTTAGGAATAACACTACTACAAAAATTTATGTACAAGTTTTCATGTAGATGTTATGTTTCCATTTCTCTTTTCAATTCTACCTAGAGTAGAATTTGTGGGTTATATCATAACTGTATGTTTAACTTTACTTCCAAACTGTTTTCCACAGTGGCTACACCACCGCACATTCCTACCAGCAATGTATGAAGGTTCTAATTTCTCCACATCCTCACCCACACTGATTATTGTTTTTGTGTTTGATTACAGCCAGCTTAGTGGGTGTGAAGTGGTAGATTGATTTTGTAACATTTTCTATGGGTTGAGTAGATAGCCCAGTCTTTTCTCTAGCGTGGTTGATCACAATTTTGTTATTGACATTTCAGAAAAGTCCCATCCTCACATTTATTATGATAATAACATCTGCACTTTTAATATGTTTTCAAATTTTGGAAGACCTCTCAAGTTTCTTTCATATATAACTGTAGGATTTCAGGGCATTTCAAGTTTCTTCATGCAGTGATTAATATTAAATGCTCTTTTTTTTAAAAAAAAAGTGAGGCATAAGGGATCTTTCTAAGATGATACAAGTGTTCTATTTGGGTGATGTTACATTTGTGAAAACTCATAGAATTTTACACTTAAAACCTGTGCATTGCTCGTATATAAATTTTACCTCAATAAAAGAAAAAAACCTATAGTTGTGAATCAAGAGAAATGTTCCAATAGTCAATTCATTGTTTTAGACCGAAAGCTCAAGAGATATGTAAATGTGTGTGTGCATGAAAGCACGCAGGCACTAATAAATCTGAAGCTGAAAACATCTTGCAAGAGGTAGAGGTGGAAAACCACTTGGAATTTGGGGATTAAAGATAGAGGTATTGATCCCAAACCAGAGAAAATCCTTTTCTTGAATCAAGTGTGTCTGAACATCTAAAACTTGACTACCCAAGTCTATCCTCATGAGAGTCAGAAGATAAGTTTCTTTTCTCTTTCGAGACAGAGTCTTGCTCTGTCGCCCAGGCTGGAGTGCAGTGGCACAATCTCGGCTCACTGCAGCCTCTGCCCCCCGGGTTCAAGCAGTTCTCCTGCCTCAGCCTCCTGAGTAGCTGGGACTACAGGTGCACACCGCCACACCAGGCTAACTTTGGTACTTTTAGTAGAGATGGGGTTTCACCATGTTGGCCAGGATAGTCTTGATCTCCTGACCTCATGATCTGCCCACTTCGGCCTCCCAAAACGCTAGGATTACAAGCGTGAGCCACTGCGCCCAGCCAGAAGATAAGTTTCTTATTCCCGGTGAAAGCCTAGGGAATTTACTTAGCTCTGGAAATAAATGCCCAGCAAAAAAAAACAGAGATGGAAGAAATCATGAAAACAGATGAGTTCCCCAGGCTTCAGGTTAATGCTTTTAACTTCAAACTCATCAACTCATTTTTTTTAAATCTCTATTATGAGTTTTGCCATTTCACAGATGTGAGTCATTTCACATCAAAAAAGAAAAAAAACTAAGTATTTTTCCATTGTGATCTATGGCTCACTCCTCTTTATTATCAATTCCCAAACAATCCATGAGTCTTAAAATATGCATTTAAAGAAAAGGGTTTTTATTTTAAATACATAAGCAACTCTAACCTCTACAGTATTTTCAATAAGCGGGCTGCCTACAACTGCTTAAGTGCACAGATAGGATGCCTTGTAAATCATATAACAACTGCATACAAACCACTGATACATTAGAATAGAGAACATAAGTGCCGGTCTTATTTATTTGTTGTTGTATTCCTAGCTTCTAGAACTGTGCCTGGTCTGTAGTCGAGGCTCAACAGAGAATTTTTGGAATAAAATTAGCCACTACCCAAGGCAGAAATAGTCAACATACCTAAAATCATGATGTGCTTGGATTTCAAAAGCTCAAGGTGAAGCTGAGAGAATATGTCTGACACAAAATTCACCATGGCATTTGCCTGGTGGGACTCGACCGAATACTGAGTATATGCTGGGTGGATGAGAGGGATGGGAGACAAGAAGGAAAGAGAAGAAAGGTGGTTCATGTGCTTAGCAGATGGAAAAGAATGGAGAAAAGAGGAAAACTAAGGAGGGAGTGTAGTAAGTGCACAAGAAATGTTAGACCAGAGGGTGGTCCAAGGCATAAGGTAGACTCAGCTCACCTTACCCCCAAGACCCAAATAACTTAGGTTAAGTCTCTATAATAAAGGTTCAGTTTATTTTTTATTATCCTTCTTATGGGTAGTTATTCTTTCATTCATTCATGTGACAAATATTTTTCCAACATCTACCACGGGCTAGGAATAGTTTACTGACTCTAGCGGAACACAAAGCATCCCTTCCCTCATGGAGCTTGGGCAGACAGAAAATAAGCAAGATAAGTAAATATATATGATGTTATATGGTGCTGAGTGTCTTGGAGAAAAACAAAACAAGGAAAGGGATAAGCCATAAGGAGTATAGCATCAGGAGAGTAGATGGTTGCAAAGGATATTGAGAGAAGGCTTCACTGAGAGGTGAAATTTGAGTAAACACCTAAAGGAGGTGAGGGGGAAAGCCATGCAAATATGTAACTATAAGTGCAAAGTCCCTGAGGTCTTGCCTGGTGTGTTTTGAGCACAGCAAGGGGTCAGTGCGCCTAGGGCTGAGTGAGCCACGTGAAAGGTAGTCAGAGATGTCATAAGTGGGACCTTATAGGTTGTCGTAAGGATCCTTAACTGCCCTTGGTAGATTTTGAGCAGAGGGGTAGGATGATTGACTTACATTTTGCCAGAATCACCCTGTATTATGTGTTGGAAGCAAGGAGGTGAATAAGGAGGCTACACAATCCAAGCAGGAGATGATGGTGGCTTGGGCCAGGGTGGTGGCAAAGAAGGAGGTAAGAAATGTTGAGATTCTGGTCATAATTTGAAGACTGAGCTGACAGAATTTGCTGAAGGGAGAATGTACATTATAAAAGAGAGTCAAAGATGACTCAAGGGTTTGGGACTGAACTACCAGAAAAATGGAGTTGCATTAACTAACTGGGGAAGACTGTGGAAGTAACAAGATTTAGGATGGGAGATCAGGCTCTAATTTTTGGACATGTTAAGTTAGAATTAACTTTTCGACATTCAGCAAAGGAGTGCCAGGCAAGCCACTGGATATACAAAACCAGACTTCAGGGGACAGGTAGGAGTGGGAGCTGTAACAGAGAAGATATTTACATCTGTGAAACTGAATGAGATCACCAAAGGAGTGGATGACAAAGAGAAAAGAGGAGAGCCTAATGCACTCCAGTGCTAAGAAATTAGGGAGATGAGTAAGAACATGCAGAGGAATCTGAAACGAGCAGTCAGTGAAGTAGGAGGAAAACGAAAGAATGTTCCTTAATGGAATATTTTCAGATTATTTTTACATGAAACCTTTTCCTTTCTACAGTTTTCAATCAGCAGTGTCTGCATTCTGCTCTCTCCCTACCTCCTGCAATCATCACTTCTCTTTTTATCAAAACTGTTCTATTATTTTCAGGAAGAATGAAAGAGATAGTGCTATATGCCTGTAATTCTAGCAATTTCAGGTCGTCTCAAGCTATGTTTTATGCCCAACCCAGTGTTACTAATACTCCCAATTTTTTTTTTTTTTTTTTTTGCGTAAATAGTTACTTCTGGAATTAACTAAAAAGACAGATTTGGTTAATATACAGGTTTCCAAGCTGACAGAAATTAATTTATATTTTATTTGTTTTTTTTTTTTGTTACAAAAAACAAAAACATAGCTTCTTGGAATTGTAAAGAGAAAATCTAATGAAATCCACATAAGTATTATAACCAGGATTTTGAATAAGTTTCATTCCTGGTTGACCAAAAGTGTCTGCTGTGATCCTTTTATTCAGTGGCAGAAACTTTCCCCTGACATTATGTGAAAACTTTGCAGGCCCAGTTATTCAGATCACTTGTAGGTTCTCTGAGCATAGTGTCAACTCAGTAATTAAACTATGCAGTCCTTAAACTTGACTTAGCATTAAATTTTCTCTTCTGCTTCAACTGGAAGAGTGCAATGTGAAAGAGAGGGTGGGTAATACATTAATCTGTTTTTGTTACTATAAAGGAATACCTGAGACTAGTTACTTTATAAAGAAAAGAGGTTTAATTGGCTCAAGGTTCTGCAAGCTATACAAGCATGGCACCAACATCTGCTCAGCCTCTGGTGAGACTCAGGAAGCTTATAATTATGGCAGAAGGTGAAGCAGGGGCAGGCATGTCACATTGTGAGAGCAAGAGAAGGAGAAGGGTAGGGGGGAGGTGCCACACTTTTTAAAACAACCAGATCTCATGTAAACTCAAAGTGAGAACTCACTTATCACGAAGAGGATAGTGCTAAGCCATCCATGAGGGATCTGCCCCTATGGTTCAGTCGCCTCCCACCAGGACACACCTCTGACACTGGGAATCACATTTCAACATGAGATTTGGAGGGGACAAACATTCAAACCATGTTAAGTGGGGGTCCTGTATTCCTGTTCCTCAGTCTTGTGTACCCACTGGAACGTTTCTTCCTGCTGAGCCTTTCCCTCTCCCACCCACTCTGCTGGGTGGACCCCAAGAAGATAGACTCCATGCCGACTCTATTGCACGTGGCCCACATCTGGTCCACAAGAAACACTCACACATGCCCCTTGCCTCAGCCACTCTGGGAGTGTGGGCTGATCCCAACCACAGAGCAAGGGCTTCCCTAGTCCCTCTCCCAAAGTGGTTGGTCAGCCCTCTCTCACTCTAGGTTTCATGGGAAGAAGCAGTCTCCATTGGCTTTCTGGAGCATGAATGAGGCTACCATCTTCAGTGTTTTCCAGTTACCAGGAACCATTTGGGATTTCTCCAAAATGTCTCTTTGAACTCCTTTTACTAGGCTTGGGGCTAGAGAGTAGCACCCAGCTCTCCTCCAATGGAGAGCAGAGTCAGGCAACAGCTCTCATCACCATCTCCTCATGTTCTCCTCTTATTAGCACTTATTTTTATAGTTTTGATCTGACTGATAAGGGATCCCAGATTGTGGAACAAAGTTTCAAGACTATTTTTTTTTTTAAATCGGTACATGGGGT
Source organism: Chlorocebus sabaeus (assembly GCF_047675955.1). Lineage (NCBI taxonomy): Eukaryota > Metazoa > Chordata > Mammalia > Primates > Cercopithecidae > Chlorocebus > Chlorocebus sabaeus. Next base: position 18,513,234 of record NC_132911.1, read on the forward strand.
AGATGTTGTCCCAAATCCACCTGGACATACTTTGCTGTGTATTATGTTGTCACATCAGTAGCACCCAAGACAGAAGGGGTCCCACTCTACCATCTTCTCATACTTCTTAGCTTGAAAGACTCACAGCATTTTGTTTACTCACTATAGATATATGTGCACATGGGATATCAAGTTAATCACCTCCATCATAGAGTCTTATATTTGAAGGTAATGATTCTGAAAGATTGAAGAGATGTCCTTTGTGGATAGATATTGCTGAAAACAATCCTCCATCCACATCTAGCTCAATCATTTACAAACACATTGTGAATACTGAGGCACTTTGTATTTCCTATTTCTCACAGCTGTGCTGTCCAATTCCATAGCTAGTAGACTAGGTGGCCATTTAAATTTAAAGGGATTAAAAGAAAATTAAACTTAGAATTCATTTCTCAGTGTCACTAGCCATATTTCAAGTGTTCAGTAGCCATAAGTGGTTAGTGGTGGCTATATTTATATATTTATTTATTTATTTATTTATTTATTATTTCTTTAGAGACAAAGTCTTGCTCTGTCACCTAGGCTGTAGTGCAGTAGTGCAGTCATAGCTCACTACAGCCTCAACTTCTATGGACTCAAGCGATCCTCCCACCTCAGCCTCCTGAGTAGCTAGAGACTACAGACATGCATTACCACACCCCACTGAATTTTTAAAAAATTTTTTTGTAGATAAAAGTCTCACTATGCTGCCCAGGCTGGTCTGGAACTCTTGGCCTCAAGTGATCCTCCGGTCTCAGCCTCCCAAAGTGTTAGGATTCCAGGTGTGAGCCATTGAGAATGGCTACTATATTTAGACAGTGCAGCTCTAGAATGTTTCCATGAACACAATTCTATTGACAGCACTGCTTCATGGTTTTTGGCAGATGGAATACACCAGATAAAAGGCAAATGGAAGTTTGGTCCCAAGGTATCACATGATTGCACGGATTTATTTTTCTGTGAGTGTAAAGCTTTTTACAGCACTATGTACTGTCCTGTACTGATTTGACCATTAAAAACAAAAACCAAACCTTTTCCTAAGTACATAGCTGCAGCTGCTTTTCTGGTTCCTGCTTGAAAACTTATCATCTTCCTACTCTATCAGAAAATGCCTTACTATCAAAATAATTCCTGTAAACATTTGAGGAGAAAGTCCCTATTTCCCTCAGAGCACAAATAAATCACTTTTTCAGAATTATTCCAAGAATGAAAAGAAATGTTTTCAAAATCAATATTTCTATCGAAGGGGGTTTCCACAGAAAACATTCCTTTGCTGAACTAAGCATTTCACTTATAATCTTTTTTCCCCAGGATACGTTATTTCACGTATAACCTGTGGAAATTACCTATGCTTGCATGTTTTTAGATTGTTAAAGTACCCTGGAATGTCTCCAAGAGGACAACAGGGCTTAGAGACACCGCTGCTCTGCAGGGAGTGATGAAGGGAGACAATGAAGACCATTCCAGGGGCCTCTGGAATGTTGAATCAGAGTCAGAAGACACAAAGGGTCCCACTAACTCATTGTCTAACTGTGTGGGATAATACAAAATATATTTGGTCTTTGTCCTGGTTTCTAAAACCCTTGGAATTTCCTGAGCCCTTTGTTATTCATAAAGAAGCCACTTATGATGACACCTGAGCTTCTGTTAATGAGGTGACTTAGAATGGAGCCCCTAGACAGCCTGAGGATGGAGTTGGTTATCAGAAAGACTACATGATTAGAGGGGTGGAACTTTCAGCCCTACAGCCAACCTCCAGGAACGGGAAAGAGGGTCTGGAGATTAAGCTCTATAGGTCTTGAACCAGGAGACTTATGGGCTTAGGAGTTGATGAATTCATTGAGGTGCTGAGAGAGTGGTGTGCCCAGAGAGGGCATGAAAACTCTAAACTATCCCCAATTCCCTGTCCTATGCATTCGTTTCATTTGACTGTTCCCAAGTTGTAGCTTTTGTAATAAACCGGTAAACATAAGTAAAGTGTCTGTGAGCCTGAGTTCTGTGAGCTATTCTAGTAAATTATCAATCCTGAGAAAGGGGTCACAGTGAGACAGGATGGTCGTAGGAGAACAGAAAATTCCAAGCAACAGTCTCATCACTAGCAAAAAGGAGCTGTTGAAAGAGCTGCATATGCTAGGGACCAATAAGACCGTGAAAACCAGCATGAGGGCCAAGCTAACTAAGACCAACCAGACTCAACATGGTGCTGGATTTGATGCAGGTTTCACCTAGGAACTCATTACACACTTATTAACACCCTAAATCACACACCCACTAGTGCCATAATAGTTCATGGAACACCCATGTTTGATGTAGACATGGATGACGCCACAGTTCTGAGAAATCTTTACCTTTTTCTAGAAATCTTCATGAATATTCCACCCCTTGGTGAAAGAAACCCATAAAGGTAGAAACTCCAAACCCCACTGGGCATGACTCACTCTCTTGAGTACACACACTCACACTCCCCTTTCTTGAGTGTCTCTTTTCACTTTGCCACAAAGCTCCAGACTTACACTATTTTCTGACTCATCCTTGAGTTTCTTGACGGTGTCCTTGAATTTCTTGACGGTGAATTCCTTGACTTGTCCAGGTCAATGGGAACCTCTGATTTATGGCCACTTGGTCAGAAGTATTGGTGGCAACCCTAGACTTACTGTTGGCATCTGAATGGAGGAAAGTCTTGTGGGATTTTAACTTGTGGGTATGACGCAAACTTCAGGTAGTACCATAATTTTAGGATTCCCAGTTGGCATCTGCAGAGAATTGGACAATACTTGGTGTGGAAAATACCCACACATTTAGTGTCAGAAGTGTAGTGTGAATAGAGAAACCGTTTTCTTTTACCGTGGTGTATTAGTCTGTTCTCACACTGCTAATAAAAACATACCTGAGACTGGGTAATTTATAAAGGAAAGAGGTTTAATGGACTCACAGTTCCATGTGGCTGGGGAGACCTCACAATCATGGCAGAAGGTGAAGGAGAAACAAAGTCACGTCTTACATGGCAGTAGGCAAGAGGGCCTGTGCAGGGGAACTACCCTTTATAAAATCATCAGATATTGTGAGGTTTATTCACTATCATGAAAACTGCAAGGCAAAGACCTGCCCCCATGATTCAATTACCTCCTACCAGGTCCCTCCCATGAAACATGGGAATTATGGGAGCTGCAATTCAAGATGAGGTTTGAGTGGGGACACAGCCAAACCATATCCCATAGGATCGTCATATTCTTAGGCTTTCATTTCTTTTCTCTGAATGGGAAGGATGGCCTTTTTGACTGCCAAATTCCAACATTCTAGGATTAAAGAGCTTTATTAAAAGCAATCTTTATCTCCATGATTCTCAGAGGTTTTTTTTGGTAAGTTTTCAGTGACAAGGACAAATCGCAGAAGCTGACTCTCAATGTTCTGAATTGTGACCCCAAAAAACTCAGAGAAGTTAGAGCTCTCCAGAAGACAGAGACCACATCTTATTTATATATTTACTTTTAGTTTCCAGCACTGGGTATATTGCCTATCATGTAGGAGGTGATTAATAAATATCCACCAAAGAAGACCAGGTGTGGTGGCTCACACCTATAATCCCAGCACTCTGGGAGGCTGAGGTGGGAAGATAACTTGAGGCCAGGAGTTTGAGACTAGCCTAAGCAACATAGTGAGACCACATCTCTACAAAAATATAAAAAAGCCAGATGTGGTGGCACACACTTATAGTTGCAGTTACTTGGGAGGCTGAGGTGTGAGGGTCGCTTGAGTCCAGGAGTTTGAAGCTGCAGTGAGCCATGATCATATCACTGCACTCTAGCCTGGGCAATAGGGTGAGAGCCTGTCAAAAATAAAAATAAAAATAACAACAAAAAAACAACAACAAAAAAAAAAAAACAAAGAAAGAAAGGAAAATGTTTACTGAATGAATGAGTGAGTGAATGAATTCTCTCTTATTTTGGGCAAGAATAGTATGTTGTTTAAGAATTCCTTTGATTTCAGTGGCTCTAAAGAGAGAAATGTTATATTGTCAACAAAGTTGGTAAGAGGACTTCAAATAGAATTCTCATCGCACAATACACGCATTATGAACCCTTACATTGGAAAATCTCTGTACATTTGTTTCTGAAAGGAAGGAAATCTACCAGATCTCTCTCAATTTCCCTATTAAAGACTCTCATTCTGTCAGAACAGAGCTCTCTAAGGAAAAAAAGAAAAAGAAAAAGAAAAAGACTATCATTCTGGACATAACTGCTGAGTTACCTGCAAGAGGTAACAAATTTCTAGGGCTGAATTCTGACAGAGCAGACCTTTTTGAGCCACTTTACTTTTAAGTTCTGGGAACAGAGCTGTTTGGTTTTTTGATTTGTATTAATCCACAGTCAGAAACCCCAGAGAAAAATTTTCACCTTCAAAATCAGCTTTATTGAAATATAATTTCCATATTTTAAAACTCATTAATTTTGAGTACAATTCAATGAGAGTTGGCAAATGTATAGAGCTGTGTGAGTTCCACCACAATTAGGATATTTTACCCCCTCCTCACGCTCCCTGCAAAGCTCCACACCCCTATGCCAGCAATCCCATCCCTGTGGATGCTGAAATCACAGCAACGCTGACAGAGTTTTAGCTCTCTTCAGTTTTGTCTTTTTTATAATTCTGTATTAATAGATTCCTATTATATGAGTTCTTTTGTTTCTGCCCTCTTTCATATAGCATAATGCTTTTGAGATTCATCCATGTTTTCATGTGGATCTTTAGTTCATTCCTCTTTATTGGGCAGTGTTCCATTGTATGGATACATAATTTGTTTTTCCACTCACCAGTTGATGGACATTTGAGTACTGTCCAGTTTTGGCTGTTGCAAATAAAATGCTATGAACATCTATGTTTAATTTTTCGTGTGCACATGTTTGTTCTTGGATAAATTCCTTGGAGTGATATTGCTGATATTGTCACTGAACATCTATGTTTAATTTTTTGTACGTACATGTTTGTTCTGGGATAAATACCCTAGAGTGATATTACTGGGACATATGGTTAATGAATGTTTAACTTTACTTTTTAAAAAATCTGCCAGTTTTCCAAAGCGGCTATGCTATTAATACTGTGTTGTATTCCCATCTGCAATGTATGAGAGTTCCAGCATTCTATATTGTAGCCAACATTTGGTATTGTCAACTTTTAAAAAAACATTTAGCTTTTTGAGTATTTCATTGTAGTTTCTCTAGTATATCTTAATGATAAATGATATTGAGCATCCATCCTTTCATGTACTTATTTTCAATTTGTGTGTCTTCTTTCGTAAAGTGCCTGTTTCAATCTTATGCCTCCTCCCACCCCTCCCCGCTCTTTTTTTTTTTTTTTTCCTGGAGTTGGAAGATTGTGAAGCTCGTGTAGATTGTGAAGCCAATCTACCTTTTTTGGAGTTGGAGTCTCTCTCTGTTGTCCAGGCTGGAGTGCAGTGGCATGATCATAGCTCACTGCAGTCTCAAGCTATCACTGGGCTGAAGCACTCTTTCTGCCTTGGCTTCCCGAAGCGCTGGGATTATGGATGTGAGCCATTGTGCCCAACTCCCATTTTTTAAGATGCATTTTTTATACTATTACTGAATTGTAAGAATTCTTTATACATCCTGGATACAATTTATGTATCAGATATGTATTTCGTAAATGTTTTCTCTCTGGCTTTGGCTTGCCTTTTAGTTTCTTGAGTGTCTTTAAAGAACAAATGTTTTAAATTTAAATGAGGCCAATCTACTATTTTTGTTTATGGTTTGTGCTATGTTGTGTCCTGAGATATCTTTACTTAATGTCATGCCACAAAGATTTTCTCCTATGTTTGCTTCTAGAATTGTTACAGTTTTAGCTCTTATGTTTACATTTATGAGCCATTTTGTGTTAATCTTCACATGTACTATGAGTTAAGGATGGAGGTTCCTTTCTTCCCAGATAGATATCCAGTTGTTCTAATTCCATTCTTGAAAAGATTATCCTTCTGCATTTACCTTATTGAAAATCAATTGATCATTATATATATGAACTACTTTTGAACTCTCTCTTCTATTTCATTGATCTATGTCTCTGTACTTACATTAATGCAAAGTCTTCACTACTAGCTTTATAGTCATATTGAGATCAGGTAGTGTAAGTATCTTAAATTTGTTCTCCCATTAAAAAATTGTTTTGACTCCTCTAGGTTCTTTGTATATACAAATAAATTGAGAAACAGTCTATTAGTTTCATTAAAAATGTCCAGTACGATGTCAATTGGGACGGCACTGAATCTATAGGTCAGCTTGGAGGGAACTGAAAATCTCAACAATTTGTCTTCTAAAACATGAATACTCTATATCCATTTATTTATATTTGCTATGATTTATTTAAACAATATTCTAGTTTTCATTTTATAGTCCTTGCACATTGTATTTGTCCATTCTCATGCTGCTAATGAAGATATACCCAAGACTGGGTGATGTATAAAGGAAAGAGTTTAATTGGATCACAGTTCAGCATGACTGGGGAGGCCTCAGGAAACTTACAATCATGGCAGAAGGGGAAGCAAACATGTCCTTCTTCACATGATGGCAGCAAGGAGAAGTGCAGAGCAAAAGTGGGAAAAGCCCCTTATAAAACCATCAGATCTCGTGAGAGCTCACTCACTATCATGAGAACAGCATGAGGGTAAACACCTCCATGACTAAATTACCTCCCACTGGGTTCCTCCCACCACAGGGAACTACAATTCAAGATGAGATTTGGGTGGGGACACTGCCAAACCATATCACACATATTTTAAGTTTATACCCAAGTATTTTCATGCTTTTTGATGCTACTATAAATAGCATTATTTTCTTATTTCAAAAATTTCACTAACAAACAAATTTTATTTTTGTATGTCAATCGTGCATTCTGTGACCTTGCTAAACTCACTTATTATTTCTACTAGTTTTTAAATTAAAATCTTAATAATGATTTTCTACATAGCTGATCATGACATTTGTGAATAAAGAGTTTTATTCTCTGTAAAGAGCCTTTTGCACTAGTCAAGAATTTTAATGTAATATGGAACAGTAGTGATAAGAATGGACATCCTTGCTTAGTTTCTGATCTTAGGGGAAAAGCATTTAGTCTTTCCCTATAAAGGAGAATGTTAGCTTTGGTACATGCCTTTTGTCAAGTTGAAGAAGTTCCTGTTCACGCCTAGTTTGCTGAAAGTTATTCATCATGAATGGGTATTGAATTTTGTCAAATCCTGTTTCTGCACCTTTTGAGATACTCATATGATTTTTCTTTTTTATGCTGCAATTTTGGTGAATTACACTGATTAGTTTTCAAATGTTAAACCAAATTTACATCTTGAGATAAACCCTATTTGATCATAATGTACTATTGTATTAGTCTGCTGATACAGTTCGGATATTTGTACCCACCCAAATCTCATGTTGAATTGTAATCCCCACCATTGGAGGTGGAGCCTAGTAGGAGGTGTTTGGATCATGGGGTGAATGATCCACAGCTTGGTGCTATCTTTCTGATAGTGTGTTCTCATGAGATTTGGTTACTTAAAAGTGTGTAGCACCTCTGCCCGCCACCCTTTCTCTCTTGCTCTTGCTCTCACTATGTGACATGTCCTCTCGCCCTTCACCTTCCACCATGATTGTAAGCTTTCTGAGGCCTCCAGAAGCCAAGCAGCTGCCAGCACCAGCTTCCTGTACAGTCTACAGAACTGTGAACCAATTAAACCTCTTTTTAATTATCATTTATCATTTATGAATTATCATTTATCCTCTCCATCCCCATATCAACTTAATTTCTAACTTTCTATCACTCCATTTTTAGATCATCCAAGGAATTCAACATGGTCTTTGTCACAGCCTTTGAGAGTGATCCTAATTTTGGTTATGAAAAATATACCTGGATAAGCTGCTTTCTCTTTCATGTCCCTCTTCTTCAACTCATTTCTAAATGTAACTCCTTGCTATAGAAGATCATAGCAGAAACAGTCCTGTGTGTTTCCCAAACCATCTCAATTTCCTCCTAGGCACAAAGGAAGATCACATTTCCTAGTCTGATTGTATCTATGTAGGGCTATGCTGGCATATGCCAGTTTTGGCAAATGGACTGTATACCAGAAGCACTATATACCACTTCATGCCTAGCACCTACAATCTGCAAGAGAGCCTCTGCATTCTCTTCTCTGTCTACTCTAGGATTGTCAGTGTCCAGCAAAACCAGGACATTCACCAACATATTCTGTGAAGTAAGCAAGAAATAAATTTCTATTGCGTTCAGGTACTGAAATTTAAGAGTTTCTATTAAAGTGGGACCATTACTTCCATTGACTAATACCTAGCCCAAACTACACTCAAAAAAGTATCAATAATAAGCATATTATTTATAATCCATTTGAAAGCTAGAAGAGAATTCTTTTGTTCAAAGAAATGCAGATCAAGTGTCTTGAAAGCATTTATCAGTTTAATAACATTTGACATACTACTTTGCAGAGAAAAATCACACAGGAAACAGAGTACTAATATGGTAAATGCAAAGTCCTCCTATAATCTTTTCTGCTGAGCTGACCTCTGCTTTTTGATATGACAAAGTCAAGAACAATCTGAAAAAGTATCAAACACATATGTAGGTGAGGGTGTTCCCTTCCCTCCCAACAAATGGACTAAAAGGCTCTCTAATAAGGAGATTTAGGATGAAAATCCATTAACAACAGCTATATTTGACTCATCATAGGGCTGCTGGCTGCTACTTGGGCGGAAAATGGGTGACATTCTAATGATCAATTTGTTTATGTATGTTAACTAAATAGGGACAGAAAAATAAATCCATGAGGAAAACACTCAGACTCATAGAACTGAACTGAAACAGAACTAAAAGAGACACTAGACATTATCTAACTCAATCTCTTTACTTTATAGATGAGAAAACCCTTTTAAAGACTCTCCATTGATACAGTTGTTTGGATAGAAACATCATAATATTTTACTTTAAAAATTTCCTAATTAGACGCATCCCACGATCCCTTCTATTTTGGAGAAATGATGGCCTGCTTAGGGAAATCCTTTCTACACACTGAACATGACTTGGGAATGGGGTGCTCAGGCCTCTGAACGCCTGGAGGGAGGGGACCAACACAGGATGCTCATCTGAAATCAATGGGCCCTACCTGGTCATTTTACTCTGAACACTGTCTTCATTTGTCAAATATTAAAAAATAATTTCCTTTTATTTTATATGAAAGACATAAAGTTTGTTGAGGAATTTTTATTTCTAAAAGTTTAACAGTTCATCCACTTGCACAACCCCCCAACACACACACACACAGTGAGATGTGGTTTATCTGCCTATCCCTCATGTTCATATGTTAAATACAATATTTAGAAACAAATTAAAATTGAAAGCAGCTGGGTGTAGTGGCTCACTCCTGTAATCCCAGCACTTTGGGAGGCCAAAGTGGGAGGACTGCTTGAGCTCAGTAATTCAAGGTCAGCCTGGGTCTTGAATTGGTAGTGAGACCCCATCTCTACAGAAAATAAACAAAATTAGCCAGGCACAGTGGCACATGCCTGTAGTCCCAGCTACTCAGAAGGGTGAGGTGGGAGTATTGCTTGAACCCGGAAGGCCAAGGCTGCAGTGAACTGAGATCACGCCTCTGCGCTCCAGCCTGAGTGACATAGCAAGACTCTGTCTCAAAAAAAAAAAAAAAAGAAAGACAGAAATCCAAGTTGATTTATTTTATAATGTAACCTATATTGATCTGCTATTAAAGTTTTTTGGGTAGGAAAATATTTTCAAAGAAAATATTAGTAACTTATCGCTGATGAATATTCAACATTAATGTGAGAGTGTAGAAATTCTATCTCATTTTTTGTGAATAGAAGTCGAATATGCTCATACTATTGTTAAATAACTTCTGAAACTATTAACATTAAGAGGGCTAGTTTAATGGTCAAAAATGTTTTATTTGAGGAAAATTCCACATAAATGTCACCAGTAAAAATCAAAACAAAAAACTAACTAGGCATGGTGGTACCTGCCTGTAATCCCTACTTGGGAAGCTGAGGTGGGAGGACCCCTTGAGCTAAGGAGTTCAAGATCAGCCTGGGCAAGCCCAACATAGCAAGACCCTATCTCAAAACAAACAAACAAAAAAACAGAACAAAACCACACACACAGAGACAAACCCAGGGGCCTATTTTGAATCCATTTGGTTCAGAAAAAAAGACGTTATGTGATTTTTTAAAAAGTTATTTCATAGAGAAAGGTACACAACCAAGATTTTTTTTTTTATGTGAGGTTTTCTACTTTAATTTTTTTCACATGGAAAGTGCCCATACCAGACATACTAGTTTATTCTGCCTCTACTGTTATAGTTCTCCTAGTAAATGATTGATTGTAGAACAGCTAACAGCAAACTATTTTGTCTATTACTACCTATTTTATTTTTCAAAGTTTAATTTTTATTCTAAGAATAGTGTTTCTCTCAAGAACTATGTAGATATAATGTGAAAATCAGGACAATTTAAAACCTCTTTTCCTTCCTTCTCTGCTTTGAGTTCTTTTTCTTATTTTATTAAAGAAGTTTTTTTTTCTCCCCTTGTACCGTTTATATTTAGCCCTTTTACCCTTGCATTGATTACCTCCCTTTTCTCATTTTCTCATTTCCTTTTCCCTTGGCTCACTCTCAGCTTTGCTTTAAGGTTTTTAGTGGGTTCCTTGCCATTATTAGCCAATTATCATAGTGACTGCAGCACTCCCAGGAATTGAAGTCTCATAAGTGCTTGGGATGGAAATGATACCACAGCCCCACAAACAAGTGTATAACTGTATGGATTTCAGTGGTTTCTGTACAAACATTCAGCAACTGGGCAGAACCTGGTCATCATACAATGCTAAAGAAAAAGAAAGAAACCTGAGAAGGAAGGTCACGTTGTTTAAATCTGAATTGGTTCATTGCCCTCTCACTGACAGAGGGGTTAAGCAACAAGGTAAAGATAAATAAATATCTGGGGAAATGTGATTATATACAGAGAACATTCTGAATATGAAAGGAAATAGTTTGTAATGTTAAGACACAATGAGCCACAGATTTAGGAAAGCTAATTGAGAAAAAAAATCTCTATTTGTAAAGGATCTAAGGGATCTCAGAGGAAAACCTGGCAGAGACAGGGGAGTCAGAATTAGTGGATCTTTTTCCCAGATTAAGGCTAGTTCAGGATATAAGTTTACAAGAGAAAAGTTTGCTCTCTATAATACCATTTCACCGATAACATGGTGTTACAGCCTAGATCCCCCAGCTATCACATTATAGCAAGAATACAATATAGAAAAGGTTAAAGGATTAAAATAGAAGTCCTTTCTCCCTTCCTTCTGCAAAATTCATGGAATCATATGGACCTGGAAATCATTGATTTCAACCTCACCCTCAAAGCAGGAAACCCTTAGACAATATTTTTAACAGGTGGCCATCCAGTTTCTGCTTCATTACTTCCCGTGCCAGAGAAGTGAGTCACTGCCTTGCAAAGCAGTCATTCTACATTTAACATCCCTTTAAAGACAAATACTACCGCAGAAAGAGCTGACAGTCATGCATCACTCACTAGGTACCAGGTATAGGCCTCAGTGCTTTACTGGGTGTGTTATTTGGTAGTTCCCAGACGACCCCCTGCAGCAGGCTTGTGGCTTAGAGCGGTTAGGTAGCCAGACTTGCAGAAGGGACCGAGTCTGGATGTGGGCCCAGTCTTTTTGACTCCAGATGAGGCCTTCACATCACGCTGAATCACATTTGCCTCCCTGTAGCTTCCACATGTTCACTCTGGTCTGGATCCCAGAGGACAAACCACAACTCCCGTTCTTCCACTCCAAAGCCCTCCAGAAACTTGAAGATAGTGACTGTCTCTTTTCTCCGCCCTTCCTCTGCAACCACTCTCCTCCCAGGCTAACCATGAACAGATCCCTCTGTTAATTCAGAGGCAAATCTTTTTGAGACCTCTTTCATTGTAATGCCCCTCTTCTAGAGATGGATGCCCAGGAGCAAACATAATAGATATGGATGGAGTAATGATTGCAGATGAAATATTTATTTTTGACTATCAGATTCAGTAAAGGGAAATCTTTCCTGGGTAACAAATATAAAAATTGTCATCCATAAATATTTGATATTGCACGTGTCTATGTATACTTGCAAATCTTTTCATTACGAACATAGTAATTGTCATCCTAAACACATTATAGCACTACATAATAATGATTTATTGCCCAGACTGAAATATGTTTCAGGAATTAAGAACAAATTTGATGGATACAGCCATTACTGTGTATCTCTATTTACTGCCATGGCAACAAATTAAAATAGGCTTGTTTAATTAGTTGTTGGTAAAGCACTATGAACATGAAAACTGCTATTAATGGATGCACAGTGTTTAGTGTTAATGCTAGTGTTATCATAAATGGCACAGTGTTTATGGACAAAATAAACCACTTTCTTTTCCATTAATAGTAATAATTTCATCTTTGAATTAGGAAAAGGATTTGTTAAAAACTTTTGCCTTAAAAAACAACAACAACAACAACAACAAAATTGTCTAGTCTCCCTTTTATGTTTTTTGTGTTTAAAGGTGGGTTCTCGTTATGTTGCCCAGGCTGGTATCAAACTCTGGGCCTCAATCAATCTTACCATCTCAGCCTCCCAAAGTTGTGGTTTTTTTGGCCAAATTTTAACCAACATTATACACTCAGGCAGAAGAGAATACGAGTGCAGAGGGTGATGACCAAAATATCCCAATGAAAACAGGTATACTTTCTTTCTTTCTTTCTTTTTTTTTTTTTTTTTTTTTTGGACTGGGTCTCACTCTGTTGCCCAGATTGGAGTGCTATGGCCCGATCTCAGCTCACTGCAATTTCCACCTCCCAAGTTCAAGCCATTCTTCTGCTTCAGCCTCTCAAGTAGCTGGGATTACAGGTGCATACCACTACGCCTGGCTAATTTTTGTATTTTTAGTAGAGACAGGGTTTCACCATGTTGCCCAGGTTAGTCTTGAACTCCTGGACTCTAGTAGAGACAGGCTTTCACCATGTTGCCCAGGGTAGTCTTGAACTCCTGGACTCAAGTGATCTGCCCGCCTCAGCCTCCCAAAGTGCTGGCATTACAAGCATGAGCCACCATGCCCGGCCGAAAAAGATATATTTTCTAGTGGCTGTTGCAATGTTCAAATTACCACTGCTGAGTCTTTTAGTTTTCTAATACAGAAAGGAGGACGGAGATTGCCAACAATTGCAGAAATGAAGGAATTTAACCATATCACCCACCAGGAACTATTTTCAGAATGGCTCAAGGAGTTGCTTGTGGAGAGCTTTAGATCTCCCCAAATCTTGTCAACATCCCCAGCGGCCCCCAATGCTTATGCAATCTCAGTAAAAACAGCTGCTTGCTAGGAAGATGCAATTCCATGTCCAGTCCCCTGCCTTCCCCTCCAGCCGTAAGTCTGTCCTAGGTTGAAATTTTGAAGCTCCTTTAGACCTGCCTCCTGTCATTGATCTCTCAAGTCTTGGAGGTCCCATAGCTGATATCATACAATTTAGAATTGGAAAAACCCACCAGAGATCCTCTAATCCAGCTCTCTGTATTCTAATAGGTAAGGTATTTTACAGATAAGGAAACACAAAATACTAAAGAAACACAAAGAGAAGCAAACCAGCTGAGCTCAGAGAGTGCAGCTGATGGATTGAACTGGGCTGGACTCTGTCTGGATTGTGGTGGGGTTATGTGGCTTGAGTTGGAAATCTTATCCATGGGTAGATGGAGAATGCCTTCAGCTATCCTCACTTAGACCAGATTCAAGAACCCCAGGCTGGGTACTCTGTAATGAATTAAATGGACTATCTCATTGCCAGTCATTGAAATGTCCTCTTGTACCTGGTAGTATTGAATCAGACCAACCAGGGCTCTTCTTCTTCTTCTTCTTCTTCTTCTTTTTTTTTTGGGGACAGAGTATCGCTCTGTCACCCAGGCTGGAGTGCAGTGGCACAATCTTGGCTCACTGCAAGCTCTGCCTCCCAGGTTCACGCCATTCTCCTGCCTCAGCCTCCCGAGTAGCTGGGACTACAGGTGCCCGCCACCACACCCAGCTAATTTTTTGTATTTTTTAGTAGAGACGGGGTTTCACCATATTAGCCAGGATAGTCTCCATCTCCTGACCTCGTGATCCACTCTGCCTCAGCCTCCCAAAGTGCTGGGATTACAGGCATGAGCCACCGCACCCGGCCCAGGGCTCTTCTTTAGACGCTAGTTCACCTCAATACTCATCTAGAGCTGGAACAGGCCAAAGATGTGAAGAAGGATGAATTGGACTTCAACATTAATCTTCTGTTGAATATCCTGTGTATTCATGTTGCAACTCCCTGGGATTGACATTTTCGGTCGTGTCTTATTGTCTTCATCATCCCCTGTGTCCTAGCCCCTACTCCCACCACTAATTAGAATTTACCTATCCTTGGGGTCATCCCATGTGACTGCCAAAGGACTCTCTTACAGTCCTTACTCTATTGCCAGGTAACATATTTGTGGTTTAAAGGGATATTTCGATCCCTTAAGCCTGAGGAATGATTGAAAATGGCAATTTCAGGTCCTACGGCAGATCAACGGTAGAACTTTCTATGCTGAAGAATCTGACCTGAGAAAGAAAGGTCTGCTTGCAAGATGCCGACTGCCACCAGTCAGGGGCACTGTCCAAATACAGCTGATACGAAACTGGCTGCTGGAGACGCTGTCCAGGGAATTTGGGTGACATTGGGCCACATGGTTTTTCAGACATCTTCCAACCCTGGGATTCTAGACTGTGTGAAATGATAGAGCTGTGGCAACTTACAGGGGCTTTCTTACGGTTGCTGGAAGGATTTGTGATGGTTGATGGCATGTATTAAATTGACTGGACTAAGGGATGCCAGATAACTGGTAAAAAATTATTTCTGGGTGTCTGCGAGGGTGTTTCCAGAAGAGATTCATATTCAAATTGGTAGACTGAGTACAGAAAATCATCCTCACCAATATGAGTGGCCGTTATCCAATCTGGTGAGGGCCTGAATAGAACAAAAAGGCAAAGGACAGGTGAGTTCCATCTCTGTTTAGGCTGGGACATCCTCTTCTACTGCATTTGGACATCAGTGCTTCTGTTTCCTGGGCCTTCACGCTTGGACCAGAACTTGCACCGTGGGTTCCTGATTCTCAGGCCTTTGGACTTGGACTGAATTGTACTACCAGCTTTCTTGGTTCTCCAGTTTGCAGATGGTGGATCGTGGGACTTTTTGGTCTCTATAATCACATAAGACAATTCCCACAATCTCTGTATATATGTTTAATATATAATCATATAGATTATAAAAGTTAATATATATTAAAGTTTAAATATATATTATAAAATATATATATAATAAAAGTTTAATATACATTAAAGTTATATACACATTAAAAGTATATATATAATTTTAGGAGAAAATTTTATATTATAGATTATATATATATAATCTCCTATTGATTCTGTTGGTTCTGTTTCTCTTGGAAACCCTGACTAATCCTTGAATCCTGATCTATCCTTAGCCCTGTGCAGTGCTTATCAAACCATATCACCTTAGACTGTTGGAATTATCAGCCATTATGTGGCATGTCAGAAAGAGGCACTCAAAAGCTCTTAATAAGCTGGGCTATGAATGGATCTAACAAGGTGACTTTAGAATACATTTCTCTTTATCAAACTTTCCAGAGCTCCTCTCATCCCTATAATCTGTTTTATGTTCCTCTCTTACAGTCTAATTTCTTTTCCTTAAAACTAACCACTTTGCCTGAATTTGGGGTCCCTCTTTCTTTCTTTACAGGACTTTTATCACTCAAGAGAAATCTTCCCTTGACCCTGTTAATCTTTCAAATTTATGTCTTACCTTTCTATTCCCCCAGGCCCCACATTTATTTATCTATTTATCTATTTATTTACTTAAGACAGGGTATCTTTTTGTTGCCCAGGCTGCAGTGCGGTCGTGCAAAGGGCTCACTGCAGTCTTAACCTCCTGGTCTCAAGCGATCCCCCTGTCTCAGCCTCCTGAATAGCTAAAACCACAAGCGTGTACCACTATGCACAGCTAATTTTTTTTTTTTTTTTTTTTTTTTTTTTTTTTGTAGAGACAGGGTCTCGTCATGTTGCCCAGGCCCAGGCTGGTGTCAAACTTCTGGCCCAAGTGAACCTCCCATTTTGGCTTCCTAAGGTGCTGTGAAGGTGTGAGCCTGGCCCTTAGATCCCACACTTCTATCAAGAGAATTAATACCTAAATCTATTGAGTAGTCACTATGTGTTAGACACCGGGCTAAGCAATTAAAATAGATTATCTCATTTATTTCTCATAACACTTTTATGTGATGGGTATTAGTTTTATTCCTATTTAGTATATGGGGCAATCAGGTATAGATAGATTTAAAATCTTGCCCAAGGACAGACAGTGAATGCTGAGGTCTGGCTCCAAATCCAGGCAGTTCAACTCCAGAGCTCTTAACCACTAAGCCCCCTCATCTTCATTATCTTAATCCCCAGCAATTTGACCTTTAACCCCACACTGCTGAAACTGCTTTCCTCCTGCTAGTCCTTGTCTTACTTGACATTTCCTCGACTGACCTTTTTTTCCTTGGCTTTGTGAGACCATGGGAGTCCTTTTTTCTCTGCAAACATCTTTCATATGCAAAGGTTAGAGCCTTTGCATTCTTTTTCCCCCCTCTTCTTTTTCTTACTTTTTCCTATTCATCTACCCTTGAAAATCTTTTTCCCTAGTTTCAATTACAAAATCAGTGCATGTATCTGTGCTCATTTCTGGGCTTCAGTTTTTCATTCTGACAGCACATGATATCTGAATCTGCATGTCACAGTGACACCTCAAGCTCAGCATGTCCTAAACTGAATTTATCATCTTCTGTTAACTATTTTTCTATATTCTGACTTCATCTCCTCCTCCTGACTCTTAGAGATGCTATGATGTCATGGGATGTCATGGGAAGAATACCAGCCAGGGAACTCAGAAGACATGGACTCCAGTCCCTGATATGCCGGCTATATGACCTAGAGGTCTTCATCAAATCCTTTCTCTAGGCTAAGGGGGTCTACTGGACAACATCATGTGCTTCCCAACCCTTCAGTCCTGTGATACCTGATGTCCCATTTCCATCATTCTTTCAATTACCCAGGGATGGAGCTTTACAGTCATCTCTCACCCCACATAAACTCAGCCTTCAAATGGAAAGAGAATTTTTCTAATAATTAATGTATTCCTCTCATCAATATATATTTACAGAGTACCTACTATGCGACAACACTGGGAAATAGTGGAGAACGAAGGAGAAAAATTCCCTCCATCATGGGGCTTACAGTCTAGTCGGGGAGGCTGACAGTAAACATCTGCACAAATAAACATATATGGTATCAAGGAACAATAAGAACTGTGAAGAAAAATGAAGCAGGTCAAGGGTTTATGACTGACTCAAGGGTTGGGGGGTATTTGTTTTAGTTAGGATGGTGTAAGAAGATGATATCTGGGCACTGACCTAAATGAATGAGGGAATGCACCACACAAACTTGAATGGAAACAGCCTTTCAGGCAGAAGGAACAGATGGCATGGGTTGCGAAATGGGAACAAGCTTGGTACATTGGAAGGACAGCAAGAACATCCACATGGTCAGTGCAGCGTACTTAAGGTTAAGGACAGAGAAGAGCCAGGGCCCTGGGCCTTAGACACCATCGTACGGCGTTTGCACTTAAATTTTATTTTATTTTATTTATTTTATTTTTTGAGACAGGGTCTCGCTTTGTTGCTCGGGCTGGAGTGCAGCAGCATGATCTTGGCTCACTGCAGCCTTAACCTCTTGGGCTCAAGTGATCCTCCCACCTCAGCCTTCCAAGCAGCTGGGGCCACCACAGGCATGTGGAACCACACTTGGCTGATTTTTGTATTTTTTGTGGGGACGGGGTCTTGCCATGTTGCCCAGGCTGGTCTCGAACTCCTGAGCTCAAGTGATGCACCTGCCTCTGCCTCCCAAAGTGTTGGGATTATAGGCATGAGCCACCGCATTTGGCCTGGAGTTAGATTTTAACTGTGATGGGATACCTTAGAGGATTTTAAGCCCATGAGTAACTTGGCCTGATTACATTCTAAAAGATCACTTTCTGCCCTGTGGAGAATAAAGCATGGGTGTTGGGGCAGGACAAGAGTGAGAGCAGGAAGACTGCTTATGATTCAGAATCTACTGCAATCAGCCAGGTGAGAGATCACAGTGGCTTGAACCAGAATATATTGGTGCCAGTGATAAGCTTACTGAATAAGCTAACTGATGAGCTGTAATATCCCTTTAGAAAAGGGGGGAAATCAGGAATGTTGTCCATAAGTTGTTCTTGGACCACAGGTTATCCAAAGTCTCTTACTCTGAGATTCCACACACTGTGAAGCTTGATTCCATTTTATTTTTATTTTTTTAATTTATTTGAGATAGGGTCTCACTCTGTCACCGAGGCTGGAGTACAGATACACGATCACAGCACATTGCAGCCTTGAACTCCCAGGCTCAAGTGATCCTCTTGCCTCAGCCTCTCAAATAGCTGGGACTATAGGTGCACCACATCCAGCTAATTTTTAAATGTGTTTTTAATAGAGACATGGTCTCACTATGTTGCCCAGGCTGGTCTCTGACTCCTGGGCTCAAGCGATCCTCCTGCCTCAGCCTCCCAAAGTGCTGATACTACAGTTGTAAGATACCACATCCAACCTTGATCCCATTTTATATAGAACCTTCTTAATCTAGTTTTATGGCCCACTACCTCCTGTAAACCAGAGGCAAACTGGGAAATAAATTAACTCAGAGAAGAACAAAGCTAATTGCAGCTGGCCTAGCTCATATCCTAAAGTTTTCTGATGCATTATTTATCCTTGTTAAAAAGAAACCAGAAACCTTGATTGCTAATATTATTTCGAAATTGTGCCTTTCCTATGTGGCTTTACAGAGGATTAAAAGAATAAAGGAACATATTTGAAAAGGGGAGACAAGACAAAAGACACAATCAGAACTGTATTGTTTTTTAAATTCTATTTTGGATTTTTTAAAACTTTTTCATAATTCAGAGCTTTACATGAATTCCACCATCAAAGAAACTTTAAGGGAAAAAAGAATTTCTCTTAATTAAAATTGTTGTTATTTTGTGTGTATGTGTTTATATGGGAACAAAACAAAACTAATGAGAAACAGCTGAATGAACATGTGGCTTTTAAAACATTACATAATAAAAGGGAAGGGAAAGGTCTGGAGTCCTACATTGCACATATGACATTTTGTCCCTGTAGGCTCCTTTTTTTTTTTTCTTAAGGATATCAAATTCCAATGTGATTTCACAGGTGACCCAGCTTCTAGAATTACATTCTGCAAAATTGTTTCCCTTCCAGAGGCTCAGTGAAATGTGGGGTGATGGCTTCCACATGAGGATGAGTCCCCAACATGTTCTCCAAGCAAACCCAGGCACATGTTTAAAACCAAAGTGACAGATACACTAAATCTAGGTCCGTTGTATAGAAAGTAAAGAAAATGATATGTAACAGAAGAATATTAGTGATTGAAATATCAAAAACCTTACATTTTGTGCTAGCAAAGTAGGGTTTTTGTTTTTTGTTTTTGTTTTTTGTTTTTTTCAATAAAGTTGACCATGTCTGGATACCAATGAAATTTGTGCAGTTTTCTTTTAAAATAAAATCCTGGGATATAAACAAAAAGCATCTCAGAAAAATGCTTTTTTCATGGTCACTGAAATACAACTGAATTCAAAATAACTGAAGTCATGAAGAGCTTGAAGGCATATCATAAATCCATACAACGATCTTGAGCACAGACTTGGGCATCTTAATTTTACTTATAATGTTTGCGTTTGCTGCCAACAGTTCAATTCATTCTCCCTTTTTAAACTGAACTACTTATGAAAAAATTGTACTTCCTAAAAAGAAAGCACAACTTTATATGAAAAAAATTAATTGCTCTCATCTCCAGTTAAACATAACTTCCATCATTATAAGATCAAAAAGATTAATTGTACCAGTAAGCTGGCCAACAATACAAATAGGCTGGAGGTACTGACAAAAAGAAATGTTCCTCAATTCAACCTACCTCCTTTCCCCAGTAATCTGTTTCTTATCCATAAACTACTTTGACCTTACAGAAAGAAGAGGTTTATAAAAAATGGGCAGAACAGAAAAGAGTAGAATTCCTGTAAAGACCCAAGACTTGAAGCATACTCACCAAGAGATCAATTCCATGTTTCGCATCAGACCACACATTTTGCCAAATATGATAGACTGGAAAATAGGATATTTGGCCAAAATGGCTGTGGTAAAAATTTGTACATGTAGTATCATGCTGTGTAAACAGATTTTGAGACAGTTTTAGTGGTAGTTCAAGGTCAAAAACCTTTCCATACATACTATGATATTCAGCTGAACAGCGCTCACAAACAACTCCCTCACCTGTTAGTGTTTTTGGAGGGCTGATGTGCCAATATCCCCTGTGAACTTGACAAATTCTGGCTGGGAAAGAAACTAGTAGATTGGGGTCCAATCTATTACTTTTGCAGGTCACCTTTAGGTTTAGAGTTGTTGGGGGAATACCATCACCACATATTGTATGAAGTCTTGAATAGGCATTTCTATGGTTTGAGTGTTTGTCCTCTCCAAAACTTATGCTGAAGTTTAATTGCCACTGGTATTGGAAGATGGGGTCTTTAAGAGGTGGTTGAGCAATAAGAGCTCCACACTCATAAGTGGATTTAATGCCTTAATAAAAGGGCTTTTGAGAGTAGGCTCCTACTTTTGCTGCAGATGACACAGCAAAAAGGCCCTTACAAGATGCCAGTCCCTTGGTCTTGGACTTACCAGCCTCCAGAATGGTGAGCCAATACATTTCTGTTCAACATAAATTGCCTAGTCTGTAGTATTTTGTTATAGCAGCACAAAATAGACTAAGACAGGCTTTAACTGCTTTATGATATTTTCTGCAGGATCTGAGTCTTTGTTTTCTGCTCAAAAAGCTGCTGGGCAGCAATCCCAGCCCTGGGGTCCAGAGCACCTTCCTCAGGGAGTCTGGCCTCAGGACTGTGTTCTGCCTGCCCCTACTGCACAGGCCTCAGAGCCACCCACCTCAACTCTGGTTCAGCCACAGTCAAAAGCAAGTAAGATGCTGTGTTACACTGATGAGCTCTATGAATCTGCTTTTCATTTGCATGGCCTTTCCATTTGGCTCCTCCTTATCAATATCTATCACTTTCATTGATTGTTCTCTATTTATTAATCTTATTTAGGCCCTCATTGTCTTACAATTGAATTACTGTTCCAGTCTCCTAGCTGCTTTTTCACCCCAATCCACACTGTTTACTAATGCCAGCCTGCATCTTTGATTATATAATTGCCCTTTCCTGAGGCAGCCTGGTATAATGCAAGAGCCTGAGCTTTGGAGCATCAGATAGGATTCAATTCTAGGCTTTTCCTTAATTAGTCTAAATAAATCACTCTATCTTTAAGCCCATTGACTAATCTGTAAATGCGTTAATCCCTGCATGATTGTTGAATAGATTAAATAAGATTATATCAATTATATACTAGAAAGCATCTACTACAGATATTAAATGAATGTAAACTATCTTTTGTTCTTTTTCACTATAAGTCATTCCACAGTCCTTAATCTAGTCACCACGACTTTTAACACCAGGTAATTGTTTCTACGAGTTTGTTGTCTAATGAGAACACAGACATACAAATATAATTAAAACACAAACGTACTGTGAAATTGAAAGAACTATGGAAGTGCTATGAGAACTTTGCTCGGTGGTACCATAAAGCTTTACAGAAGAGATTCTTCAAGGATGAATAGGAGTTTGGTGGAGAGACAGGAAAGATTATATAGAAAAATGTGAAGACTTAAGCATGTTCCAAGGTGGGATGAAGATGAGACTTTTAAGAAAAGTAATGTCCAGACTGGGCATGGCAGATCATACCTGTAATCCCAGCACTTTGGGAGGCCAAAGTGGGTGGATCACCTGAGGTCAGGAGTTCAAGACCAGCCAGTCCAACATGGTGAAACTCTGTCTGTACTAAAAATATATAAATTAGCTGGGTGTAGTAGTGCACACCTGTAGTCCCAGCTGCTCAGGAGGCTGAGGCAGGAGAATTGCTTGAACCCCGGAGGCAGAGATTGCAGTGAACCAAAATCAAGCCATTACCCTCCAGCCGGGGTGACAGAGCAAGACTCTATCTAAAAAAACAAAAACAAAAACAAAAACCCAGAAAGAAAGAAAAAGAAAAAGAAAAGTAATAAAGTAATATCCGAAATGTGAAAGCCTTGAATGTTTGGACCTCATTTCTTACGGTCAATAAAGGGAAAATTTTAAGGAGAATATGATATGAAACCAAGAGATTCACAATACAATAGAAAAAGTTGCCAAGGGACCTGTATATCCCTCTTATATATCTCTCATTTTGAATTTAACAAAACTGTTAAGGGAGGTGAGACTGACAGTAGCCAACCTCCCTTGAACACAGCCAATCTTCTTTCCTGGACAAACAATAAGCATTTCTAAGCAACAGCACAGATCTCTTGAAAGCAGCAGTTCTAAGTAGCTGGTTTCTAGGACTGATTCTACAGAAGTTTACCCAAGTGATTAGGAAATTCTTTGCTCTGGCAAAGATTAAATCTCTTTATAGAATGACAGTAAGTAATTATCCCTTGCTTCAGGGACACCTTCTCCATTTAAAGGGGAAGGAAACCCTAGAAATGGAAGGAAGTAAAAGAATCCAGCCATCTGATTTAGCCAAAAACCAACACCCTCCCTAGTGTTGGGAGGGTGGAGAAGATGCTGTTAACATCTGTGGGTCACTTCCTAGGTCCTAGCATTCCACTAGGTGCTTTATAAACATTCTCATTTAATCCTCACAATAACCTGTCAGGTAAGTGTTTTTATTCCCAGTTGAATTCAGTGCTTGCATTATGTCTAATCATTACTAGATTCTCAAGTCATTTCTTTTAAATCTCCTTTCTGGCTATGACCATCATCCCTTATCCTCTGCCCCAACAGATAATTACCAAGGATGGTTGAAATTAATTTCAAGTTAAGTTTGGGGAAGCAGACTCTTATAGGCATCACACAATAGGAAACAAGAAAACATTGTATAGAACAAAGGTGAAGTAATAGATATTGTGTTGTTGGTGGTGTTTTGAGATGGAGTCTCGCTCTGTTGCCCAGGCTGGAGTGCTGTGGCCAGATCTCAGCTCACTGCAACCTCCGCCTCCTGGGTTCAAGCGACTCTTCTGCCTCAGCCTCCCTAGTAGCTGGGACTACAGGCACACACCACCACACCTGGCTAATTTTTGTATTTTTAGTAGAGATAGGGTTTCATCATATTGGCCAGGCTGGTCTCAAACTCCTGACCTCATGATCTGCCCTCCTCGGCCTCCGAAAGTGCTGGGATTACAGGCTGAGCCACTGTGCCCGGCCGGTAACTAGATGTTATACTTCTGACCTTTTCATCATTTTAGCACCCGATTTCCTTTATTGGGCCATTACTTATTCATTCAACAAATGAGTTAAGTTCCCAGCATCATGCATCTGGCTGAGGTCAGGCTCAACAAAGGGCCATGCCTACTTCTTACTCAATCTTGGCACTGTATTCCTTACCATTTCTTTCTTCCTTTTGAAATGCCCACGTATAACTTTGCCTTGAGTTTCCAAGACAAGTTCAAGCTCCTTTGTCTTCCAAGTTGATGCAATGTTGGATTACCAAATAAAGCTCCAGATGCCAGTCCTTTCGGTAGGATCTGATGAGGTTTTGTTAAAGCTGACAAAAGAAGTTTCAAAGAAATACTGTCGACACTGCTAAACAGTATTTAATAATGAAGCTTACATCATTCAAGTCTTGGCAAGTGAAATGGTTAGTTTGTACTGCAGTGGAAGAAAAGGCCTTAAAATGGGTAGTGAGAGCAGCAAAATTCTCAAGTTTGCATCTCAGGTGAGGTGCAAACACTTGTCTCGCATCAAGAGTGGGTTGTACCATACACTACCTGGAGAGTTAGGGGTTAAATCTTAGGGCTGGCAGCCCTGGGACCAACAGCTTCCAGCAATTACATTTGTCAGTGTATCCTCTGCAAACCCCGCTCCCTCTCTGGGGCTCATTGCCAGCAGGCCTCTTATTCCTCTGTTACACAGGGATATAAATCTCTTTGCAGGAAGCAGGAACTAAGCTAGGTGCTTAAGAGCCTCGGCAGAGAAAGTTAGTGCCACTCAGCTGTTGATTTGCTAATGAAACAATGTACTGCTGATTTGCAAGCCTGGAGGTCCCTCTCTAACTCTGCAGTTTTCTGTGCCCTGGGACAGCCTTCATGTGGCCTCCGTGTGGCCTCCAGGGTACAGTAATGCATTGCATAGATTTCACCGCAAGCAAAGGATTCAGAATCCCTGCCTTGGAGAGGCCACAAGATGCTCATTTATTATAAAATACCTTCTAGTCAGATGATAAAATTCCACCATTAAGGATTCACACCCTAGGATAAATGTACTCTCTTCCTGCAGCCTTCTTTCTAGGATGCAAACCTCTGGGAAGTAGGAGTGTGTAGGGGATAAATGAATGGAGGAAAAGACAAAGAAGAGGGAGTTACAGAATTTTGAGTTTTTGGGGAGGGAAACACAACCTTTACTTCCTTTACAACTACACTGTCAAGCCCCAGGGTCAGGGACCAAGTTTGTTAATTGCTGTTCTGCCACACCGTATGTCATACCTGGCACAACATGGGCACTCAGTAGCGATGTGTTGAATGATGTGAATGAACAAAGCAGACACCTATCCCTCTCCTCCCTGAGAATGGGTGTTCATTAGAACAAGGACAACAAGATGTCTGTGCCCCAGGCAGAAGCTAGCACCTCACACTGCTCGGGAGCCTGATGCAGTGGCCAGGCGGGCCTCTCAGTCAGAAGCCCCTGCTGTCAGGTGATGCCTGCTCACAGCTAGGTTTGACTATTGAGTGTCTCTAGGCTAGATTTTTTTTTTTTTTTTTTAATGAAGCAACATGAAAATTCACCTTCTACCTTTGCATCTTCAGCAGCTCCACTGACCAACCTGTCGTAATTGCTGGCTTGTCCAAACCTAGAAACAAGGAGTATGTGCACATCCAAAGACTTCAGAGAGCCAGGGCAGACAGTTTTGAATTCATCCTCCTGAAGCCTCTGCCACAGTTGGCAGCCATGGTGAGGCCACGTTTCACGATTGCCCCCTGGGGCTGAAATAAATCTGAATGCCAGGGAGCCTGGTAGGACAATGGAACCAACCTCTTTGGCTCTTTAAAGAGAGGTGGCCCCACCCTTTCCTATAGAGCTGCAGAGTCCTGGCCAACATATCAACTTGGTGGTTAAGAGCACCTAGAGATGTTTTTTATGGGATCCTTTTACAAGGGCAATTCTCATTTAAAGCTCGCTCCTTTGAAAGTCAGATTCCTAGAGAAATGGTTTACAGCCTTGAGCATGGTAAATGGTAAAAACCATTAAGCTTGCAAAAATAAATGGATAAAATAATGAAAGGAGGCTCAGCTGCTGAATTAATACTTTATGTACTCAGGGCAGTTTAACTGCCAAAGTGCTAGCTTGCATATCCGTGGAAGAGAAATGAGAGGGAAGAAAGGGAGAAGGAGATTCCAGATTATCAAGATGGCCAATAAACATGAGAACTGTGAAATGCTGAATTGACAGCCGTAGAGATACACTTTGCTTCTAAAGCAGTAAGCAGTCTCATTCACAAAACAGAGAGAACTGTCACTGTCAGAATCCAGTGGATTCTATGTGAGCAGGGAAGCAAGGAATCTTAATCAAGCTTCCTCATTTTACATGGATTTGGTAGAGCTCCTTAGGTTCTGTATTTGTTTGCTAGGGCTGCCATAACAAAACACCACAGACTGGGTGACTGAAGCAACAGAAGTTGATTTTCTCACAGCTCTGGAGACAAGAAGGCCAAGATCAAGGCGTTGGCAGGTTTGGTTTCTTCTGAAGCCTCTCTCCTTGGCTTGCTGCCTTCTTGCTCTATCCTCACAGGGTCACCCCTCAGTCTCTGTGTTGCCTGTGTCCTCATCTCTTTATAAGGACACCAGTCATGCTGGATTAGGGTCCAATATGACCTCATTTTACCTTAATTACCTCTTTAAAGCCCTGTCTAATTTTACCTAATGACCTCATTTTACCTTAATTACCTCCTTAAAGGTCCTATCGCCAAATACAGTCACATTTGGAGGTACTGGAGGTGAGGAATGTAACACATGAATTTTGAGGAGGACACAAGTCATCCCATAATAGGCTCCAAAAGGAGGTGATATCTTGCAAGGTGAAGAGGGGAGACTATCTCCCATCATCGTAGTCCTACACACAAGGAAGAGGTCAGAAATCCCTTAAATCTAAGCCATATGTTTGAATGAGCTTCTAAGACCTTCATGTACCTTTACAATCTATGAGAAGGGATGATGTGCTGGGCACAGTGGCCCACACCTGTAATCCCAGTGCTCTGGGAGGCCACGGTAGGAGGATTGCTTGAGGCCAGAAGTTCAGGACCATCCCAGACAACATAGCAAGATTTTTGTGCAACATAGCAAAAATTTTTAAAAATTAGCCAGACATAGTGGTGCATGCCTGTGGTCCAAGCTACTTGGGAGGCCAAGGCAGGAGGATCGCTTGAGTGCAGGAGTTTGAGGCTGCTGTGAGCTACAACTGCTCCACTGTAGTCTAACCTGGTTGACAGACTAAGACCCTGTCTCAAAAAAAAAAAAAAAAAAAAAAGACAATAGTGAAGATGTCTTTATTTTCTCCCCTAATGAAAAGGTGAAAACATAGGTTATTTTCTCTCCTCAGACTCCTGAGCCTGCATTGATTAGTGAGACACAGAGCGTGCATGGCAAAGTCGAGTCTGAAGCCAGATTCCCTGACTGGAACCCCATCCCTGCCACTTACAGTGTAACCTGTTAATTGACAAACCCATTAATAAAAACCAATCACGACAAGGGACGGAATGGAGCAATTAAAATTCCTAGTTCCAACCACTTTTCAACAGAAAGTTGAAAGTCTTGAATAGGCCAGAGCTTTGAAAACGTAACACTTCTGTTCAAACATGCCAATCACCTCATGATGGAGCCCGCATTAATTCTTAGATCAAGAGCTCATTACTTATAATGTAGGTCAAGGAGGCCATGGCAGCTCTGCTGAGCTAGTCTTTGAGGACTACAATTTGCAAATTAGAAAAAAGAAAGTGTTCTAATTAAAATGACTCTGTCATTTCTGGGCCTTGGAAGTGTGCCAGAATGTCCTTTTTGAGCAGAAAAAGAACTAGCCACAAAAATGCAGTGGGTTTCACAATCTATACCCATGCCCATATCCCCACCTGTCAAGGAAATAATGGCTAAGAGGCTTGGAAAATACGAAAAAAGATAAGGAATTAAACAAGTCGGCTGAAGACCTCCCGTGAGCCAGGAGCTAGTCACTCACATTCTCTCCCAACTGTCATGGTGTCCTGAGGCAGAAACACAGCCTCAGAAAGGAAAGAGAGTTTGCTTAAGATCTTTGGGCTCATAGGATTTGATGTTAGGACGTACGACTCCAGATTCTAACTCTAGCGCTCTTTCGATTTCCCCAGAGTCTATCCAAACCTCTCCACATTGCAGCTAGTGTGCACATCTGATCCTGTGTCACCTCCGCATAAAGACCTTCAGCAGCTCCATGGCTCTTAGAATAAACACACAGCTTCTTAAGCTGGTCCAAGAGACCTCCCTGTGGTCCCACTCGGGGGATGCCCATTCCTTCCCATCCTTGCCTCAATAACCAGCGCTCATCCTTCAGTTCTCAGTTTCAGTTCCATTACCCCAGGGTCTGAGAAGGCTTTCCTGCTTTCTGGAAACAGACGACACCCTCTGTTACACACTCTCATGTGACTCAGCGTTGCACCTTTTTAGCTCATACTGATTTGTGTTATCAAAACTTGTCATCTTCAGTTATCCATAAACTCCATGAGTGCAGTTTCTTAGGGTGTCTCCATCACCTCACATAGTGCTGGCACGTAGTAGGGACTCATTATTTTCGGAATGGGTGAATGTTTTAATAAGCGTGTTGGCGTGAATTTTCTTTCTTTCTATTCTTCCTGCTGCTGGAATGCAGAAATTGGCTCAGAGGCAGTAGAGGAAATAAAAATCCCTAATCAGAATAATTGCTCCTTCCAGTAACTACCTGCAGAACGATTTGTCATTGTGTCATGCTGATTTATAACATAGTAGGGGGATCAGCATGTTACCATCTCCCCTACTAGACTGCTGGCAGGGGTTATATTTGGTTCATCATTGTATCCACCATACCTAGCACAGTGCAAGAACTCACACATTTGTTTTAGGGAGAAAAACAAGAAGAACTAATGAAAAATGACAGGCTACAGGAGGAAGATCTCTTAGCTCAGGTGTGAAGAAATTCAGAGCACAGGTAGATTAATTAACTCCAAGAAGGAACAGGAAAATCTCTTTCTCTGATACTATAAGACAAAGAGAGAGAACAGATGTAGAAAAAAAAATAGATCAAGGTGATGGGGAATCAGGAAGGGGGCATTTGTGCCAGGGCCCACAATTTGCCCAATTTCAGGCTTTCCACGGCAAGGTCTGCAGGGAGGAGTGAGGTTGGATGGAGCAAAAATGGAGGCTGGAAGAGAGCAAGGGTGGTCCCGAAAAGCCACTGTGATGAGAAAGTCAGAAAGATAATTGGCCTGGTGCAGTGGCTCATGCCTGTAATCCTAGCACTTTGGGAGGCTGAGGTGAGTGGATCACAAGGTCAGGAGATCGAGATCATCCTGGCTAACATAATGAAACCCCATCTCTACTAAAAATACAAAAATTAGCCAGGTGTGGTGGCATGCGCCTATAGTCCCAGGTACTCAGGAGGCTGAGGCAGGAGAATCGCTTGAACCCGGGAGGCAGAGGTTGCAGTAAGCTGAGATCCTGCCACTGCACTCCAGCCTGGTGACATAGCGCGACTCTGTCTCAACAAAAAAAAAAAAAAAAAAAAAGAGAGAAATACAGAAAATGAGCAAAGCAAAGTGTCAAGAGCTGAGAAACGGTTTAGTCTAGAAACTTTCTTGTAGTTTATCTAGCTGTGCTTCATTACCTAAATTCAGAGCTTGAGGAATGGGGTGGAGGCTTGGTTGTTAATTCAGCTAATTCAGAAGTCCAACTTCGGAAAGGAGTTCGGTAACATCAGAATGGGCCAGGTTGTCTACGCATAGTGGGAAGGCGTCTAGTTGCTGCCAATCATGGTGATAACTGAGGGTCAGGACTTGAGCCCCCTAAGCTGTGGGTGGGTGGCTCCATCGGGTGCTCCAGGACTTGAAAATCAGGCGCACTGGGGAGGGGCAGGTGCTTGGGTACAGCTTTGAATGCGAGTAGGTAGACGAAGTCCAGCCAAGCTACCCAGGCTTATTTGTAGAGGGCCTGCTTGAGGGTCTTCCTACTGAGAATGACGAATTCCCCACCTCGAGCCTTCACACTATGGAAGGTCAGGCAGGAGATGAGCATCCTGGAGCCAGGGCTTCGGCCACACAGGTGAATTTAGGGACAGTCCCTAGGAGAGTGAGTGGCTAGGAGGTTGTAGTCTTGGAGTGACAAGATGACTTGGTGGGCAGGCTTTCACCACAGTGGTTCATTATAAATTCAAGCAGAAAGAAATCCCAAGGGTTAAAGTCATCTTAGGAAGGTGAAAGTGGGTCTATGGCGCACAGCGGATGATTGGAGTAATGTGTTAAAGGCAGGTGGTGGGAACAAATGGGGATGCGTAGTGGCTCTGGAACAAGTGCTGAGGACAGAATCATCCCTCCCCACTGTGTCCCCTGTCCCTTGCTGCACACACCCACTCCTCTCTTCGTGAAAGAGAAAAAGAATGAAGTGAAATCTCATGGGAGAGAATACTGGGACAGGGTGATTTAGAGAAAGCCTCGTTTCTTATCAAATGAGGAGATGAATAAGGAAACAGAGACTTAGGATGAACTTGGAAAAACATCTAAAGCATAATCAAGAGGGAACATAGGCCGGGTGTGATGGCTCACACCTGTAATACTAGCATTTTTGGAGGCCAAGGCAGGCGGATCACTTGAGGTCAGGAGTTTGAGACCAACATGGCAAAACCTCATCTCTACTAAAAATACAAAAATTAGCTGGGTGTGTTGTGGTGGGCACCTGTAGTCCCTAGGAGGCGGAGTTTGCTGTGAGCCAATGTTGCACCACTGCACTCCAGCCTGGGTGACAGAGTAAGACTCCGTCTCAAAAAACAAAAACAAAAACAAAAAAAAAAAAAAAAGAGAGAGAGAGTGAGAGAATATAACCTATGGGCTATGCTACTGAGAGGCATCTTGGACCAAAAATCACCGTGGTCTATCCTAGTTTAGGTCCACATGCCTGGAGCTGGAGATGGAGCTGGTAGAAAGGACATTTGCCCACACAATTAACTCAGCTCCCTGGCTTGCACTTCTGATGTCTTCAGCTCAAGGAGGTTTAGCACTAGCAGTGAGTAGTTATATGATAGGGATCAGGAAGCCAAACTTGTGCCATTGAAAGTGCTTTGCTGTTATAAGAATTAGCCTGCTTGGCCAAGGTGACTTACAGAGTCTGGCATCTGTCCAGAGAAAAGTTAGATAGCACATGCATTGCTACTCTTAGCCATGAAAGTTTGAGTTTGTTGAATTCTTGTCAAAATAATAAAAGCAATGGGGGTCCTTTCCCATTAGAAGAGCTACAGAAGGGTCCTGGGAGTTGGGTTCTGCAAGACACATGCACCAAAGACCTGCTTGGTAGCAGTCTTTGTCAAAAGAGACAGGTGAGTTAAACTGTCCTGAACCTGTCTCTACCTACCACTCCTTCCCCACTTGGGAGCCTGATGCCCATGCTCTGCTCCCATCTCTCCCACTACAGCCTTTACTCACCACCTCAGGTGCATCACCTAAGAGACAAGGAGGGAGAATGTCTCCCCTTGGCAGGACCAGCAATTGAGGTATTAGTAAGGAAATATGCAGGATGTCTATTGGGGCGGAGAGGTATAGGAAGATGTATTACTCCATTCTCACGCTGCTAATAAAAGCATACCTGAGACTGGGTAATTTATAAAGGAAAGAGGTTTAATGGACTCACAGTTCCACTTGGCTGGGGAGGCCTCACAATCATGGTGGAAGATAAAGGAGGAGCAAAAGGACATCTTACATGGTGGCAGGCAAGAGAGTATTCTCAGGGGAAATTCCCTTTATAAAACCAAACCATCAGATTTCGTGAGACTTACTCACTATCACAAGAATAGCATGGGAAAGACCTGCCCCCATAATTCAGTTATCTCCCACTGGGCCCCTCCCAAGACGTGTGGGAATTATGGGAGCTACAATTCAAGATGAGATTTGAGTGAGAACTCAGCCAAACCATGTCAGAAGAGCATAGGAGGAAACATGTCTAGTTAAAGAAGGTACCAACAACATCTCAAATACAATAACAAAAATAGAGTATGATATTCTGAACAAGTATATACTTAGTCCAAATTTATCCAATCAAACTTTATTTGCTTCGAATTTTTTTTTTCTTTTTTTTCTGAGACAGACTCTCACTCTGTCGCTCAGCCTGGAGTACAGTGGCACAATCTTGATTCACTGCAGCCTCCGCCTCCTGGGTTCAAGTGATTCTCCTGCTGAGTCTCCTGAATAGCTAGGATTACAGGCACCTGCCACCACACCTGGCTAATTTTTGTATTTTTTAGTGGAGACGGGGTTTCACCATGTTGGCCAGGCTGGGCTCAAACTCCTGACCTCAAGTGATCCGCCCGACTCAGCCTCCCAAAGTGCTGGGATTACAGGCGTGAACCACTGTTCCCGGCCATGTTTCAAAATTTTCTAAGAGAAATTATATTTTATACATCCACCTAAGACCCCCTGTAGATCTGATTTCCCTATATTGCTTCTTAGAGATTAATAACCACTATTCTGAATTGTATGTTTATCATCCCCATGCATGTTTTTAACTTTTTTGTTGTTGGTGCATTGTTTTTTGAGACAAGGTCTCTTTTTGTCACCCAGACTGGAATACAGTGGCACAATCATGGCTCACTGCAGCCTCAACCCCCTGGGCTCAAGCCATCCTCTCACCTCAGCCTCCTAAGTAGCTCGGACTACAGGTATGTACCACTACGTCTTGTTAATTTCTTTTCTTTTTGTAGACATAAAATCTCACCATGTTGTCCAGATCGGTCTCAAACTCCTGGGCTAAAGCAGTCCTCGTGCCGTGGTCTCCCAAAGTGCTGGGATTATAGGTGTGAGCCGCCGTGCTTGGCCATTTCAACTTTCGATATATTAGCATTTGCATCCATGAAGAACGCACAGTGTTGTTCTTCAAGTTTTTAAAACTTACTTAAATGTAGCCCTGGTCTAGCAGTAATCATTCTGAAATTTGCTTTTTCATGTAATATGATGTTTTTGAGATTTATTCATGTTGATAATTTTAGCTCGTTTATTCAGTTTATTTGCTTGAGAGTCGTCTCTTGAATGAATATACTCTATCCATTTTTCCTATTGATGGACACTTGTTTCCAATGTGTTTGCTTTTACAAACAATAATGTAATAAACATTTTGTACAAAGTTCCTTATGTACAAGCATACAAATGTAATATTTTCTTAAGGTCCTGGGCCTGTAAGTAGAATTTTTGGTATATACTACTAAAATACTGGCCAGGCACAGTGGCTCATGCCTGTAATCCCAGCACTTTGGGAGGTGCAGGCGCCTTTTGGAGACCCGAGGCGGGCAGATCACTTGAAGTCAGGAGCTCAAGAAAAGCCTGGCCAACATGGTGAAACCCCGTCTCTACTAAAAATACAACAATTAGCCAGGCCTGGTGGTGCACACCTGTAATCCCAGCTACTCAACAGGCTGCGGCAGGAGAATCGCTTGATCCTGGGAGGTTGAGGATGCATTGAACTGAGATGACACCACTGCACTGCAGCCTGGGCAACAGAGTGAGACTCCATCTCAAGAAAAAAAAAAAAAAAGTAACATACTAATGGTATTTTAAACTTGTTTCACTAGATCTATGAGGGAAGGATTTTTTTTTCTGTTTTGTTCACTGCGGTATCCTGTATACCTAGAAAAATGCTCGGAAAAGAAGGAACTCAATACTTATTTGTACAAATGAATGAAAGAAAGTTCGATTTTTGTTCACCTAAGGAAGGTTGCAGTCTTGGAGTTATAAGACTGCTTACTTGGTAGGCTTTCACCATAGTGGTTAGTTAAGCCAGAAAAGGATTCCTTTAGCTTACTTCTTCCTGTCCTTTAAGTCTCTTGCACTCTGACCCTAACCTGTATTGGGACTTGGGCCTGATGTACAGCACTGCCAGACCAGGCCCATGAGACACCCCTTCATGAGATCCTCTAGAGTCTTTCTCCTGCCGCAGGCTTGCTGCCACCCAGTGCTTTGGAAGCTACATCTTGAATTGATGAAGTCATGTAAGTGAGGGAGTCTAGCCCCTGAATCACTAATTGAAAACATCCTCCCACAGCTCAGAAACACATATTTTGGACTGTACAGGAATTAAAAGGAAACGGCCATTGTGTTAAGCTCTTGAGATTTAGGAGTTTATCTGTGACAGTATCCAGTGTTACCCTAACTAATACAGGGACAATGGCTACCCTGTTGATCATCTTTTTGGTGCCTGGAAGAACTTGTAGCATATGTCAGAGACTGAATAACATTTGTTGAAGGAAGGAAAGAAAAAAGAAAGGAAAGGAGGAAGGGAATGAGAAAATGATATTCCCAGAGCTCTATAATCATCCTGTCATGGATTTCACTTATTTACTTATTTTTACCATCTCCATTGTCTTCCCCACATCTCCCCGAATTTTTTATATGCCGAAAATGCAGTAAGGAATCTTCCTTTAGGTATCCGCCAGATTTGTTCCAAGGAATTCATATTTTTGGTAAACTTCATTTTGATAATACCTGTGAGCTAAAACTATTTTGTAAAACTGAGATTAAAGAAACTTTTCTCAAACAGAATCATAATAACAAATTTATCCCTTGATAACATCTAATAGCACAAACAATATTTAATCCTGATAGACCTGCAATTCTAAGCTTGGAGAACCTTTAAACTAAGTCAATTAGAAAATTAGAATATCATATACATTATACACTATAGACATATATGTTATTATATATGACCAGCAGAAAGAAAATTTGTGATAGAAACTTCTAGTGCTCACCTGGGCATAGGGAAGACTACCTGTTCGCCCCTGTACAGGTAGACAATGCTCTGTGACTCGTCCTAGACAATGTGAGATGCATTTGTCACTTCTGGGCAGAGGCAGTGAAAAGCTCTGCATCTCCCTCTTGATCTCTCTTCTCTTTACTTGAGTTGCATGAGCAAGAAATAAGCCTTTGTTGTGTTAAGCCACTGAGAGTCAAGTGTTGCTATGTTGCCATAGAATAGTCTTGCTTACCTTAATTTAGGATGGTTACCCAATAGGCAGTTGATACAAAACTAATGACACATTTACATCCTAGATGATTTGTACTTTTTTTTCGGACTGAGTTTCACTCTTTTTGCCTAGGCTGGAGTGCAATGGCATGGTCTCGGCTCACTGCAATCTCCGCCTCCCGGGTTCAAGTGATTTTCTTGCCTCAGCCTCCCAAGTAGATGGGGTTACAGGTGCCTGCCACCACGCCCAGCTAATTTTGTATTTTTAGTAGAGATGGCGTTCCACCAGGTTAACCAAGCTGGTCTCAAACTCCTGACCTTAGGTGATCCATCTGCCTTGGCTTCCCAAAGTGCTGGGATTATAGGTATGAGCCACCGCGCCCGGCCAATTTGTAGACTTTTTTTTCACTGGTCTACATCGTTAGTCCTGGGGAGAAAGGACTAAGCTGTGGTTTTTAAGGTCAAGATATCAAGAATAGGCAAAAGGTTTAGAAAGGGTAAGTATAGTTGGTGCTCATGATACAGAGTGCTGACAAAGCAAAGTTACCCAATTAAGATGGGTGCATTGAAATCTCAAACCTCACTGAATTCACACCTCCTGCTGTGACCTGTGGCGACAGAGATTTCATCTTGGCAGTGATTCCTTTTCCTGTATTCAGATTACATTAAACTTGATTGGAAAGCTCTTCCACCAAAGGTAGACACAGAAATCAATGCAATTCAACACTCAGCCTTGCTGACGCATATATCAAGAGAATATACCGCTTCCCCAGATTATCTGCTCTCTTACTAAAAGTGCTGCTACACGCCTCCTAAAAGACACATTCTGCTGTAACGTAACTCTATTGAAAAATCTTTAAGTCAGTTTGATTTCTTTTCTTCTCCTTAGTATTAAATACTTTGCCCCTTGTTGCTGTTCTTTGAGTTTTAATCTCATTTAAATGCGATCACTTACAGTAACTTCTATGTGGGATAACTTCCTTTTCTTTGATCGTTTTCAAATACAGGCAGACAAAATATATTATTTCAATGTAGAATCTATAACTTAAAAAAAAAATCCACAAAAGAATCCTATCATGGCCTCCAGGCAGTTAGTGGTTGCAGCTTTGCAAATAAAACTGACCCTCCTATAACATAATTGGGTCTGAATATGTGGATTTAATTTTAAAAAATTTCTTGGAACTGTTCCCTTCAGTAGAAGAGAAGTCAGAGTTTTGACACATTGTACAATTATAAAGAAAAAAGAAGCCTTCTGATGGAAAGCATGGACAAATTCCATGTACACAATCTAATTAGCATGAAAAAATGCATGGGCAAATGAAGATATGTCTAAGTAGAAATCATATTAGCAAAGCCGTTGCTATCATTTCCAAATTTAAACGGGCAGCAAACATTCCATTAAGCCTCCAAACTACATATTATGTCTGTGCACTTTTTCCGCTATCAGTCTGGCTCCTTCATCAACTATTCCAAACTCCGTCACTGGTTTTCTAGGTTCCATATTGGAAAGCTAAGCAAACCCTGATTATATGTCTGGTGCAAATACATCCAAATATCCCTTGCTGACCCCTTCCTCAGTGGCACGAATTCAAAATAAGTGAACAGAGAGAAAAGTAAAAAGAAATAGAGATAAAAAGAATACAATAAAAGGATTCACTGTGTAAGAATTCACAAGAGGTTGGGTAGAAGCTTGTTCCGCTCTAAAAATTCCCCCTAATCTCCCAGGCTGTGGGTGATGAGCTCAGCTTACACTTTATTAAGAAAATAGAAGCTGTCTGATAAGGGTATGAACTTTCATCCTGCTATCACCAAACCTATATGCCAGCTTGCCTCTAGCTAACTTTTGATGAGCTCTTGATGCTGCTTCATCTCTTTCCTTCTCAAAACTGGGTCGCCTTCGTTAACCCCTCAATCCTGCATCATCAGCACATGCTCCCTGTACGGCTCTCGCTGGCATATGAACATGTTTTACTATCTCTTTATGCATTCTTCCACCAACTGCCTCATTTCTCTACTCTTTGTTCATAACCAAATTTCTCCAAGAGTGGTATACACATACTGCTCTTCAACCTACTAGAATTTGGTTTCACCCCCATCTTTCCATGGAAGTTTCTCTTGACCTCTTGTCAAAGTCTCCACATGGCCTCATCTCAGCAGCATGAAACACAATTAACCCTTCAGGTTTCTCTGACACGAAAACCTCTGCCTACCACTCTGGTCACACCTTCTGTGTTCCTTTGCAAGATCCAGGACTTATATTCAACTGGTCTCTACTAGTTTGGCTATACCGGTTGTTAAAATATTGAAATACTTCATCTTGGTTGTAAATAGTTACCATCCTGAGCCACCTTACCCCAGCTCTCCTCCCATCTTGGCCCTTTCTCTGGGACCCTGCTAAACGTTTGCTTCATCTAGCAACTAAAGAGTTATGCCCCCAAAGCAGAGGGCCTCCAGGACCCCAAATAGGTTATAAGGACAGCTATTAGTGAAGTAAATTCCAAAACCATGACGAGATACCACAACACATTTGCTAGAATGGCAAAAAAGAAAAAGAAAATATCAAATACTGGCAAGGATGTGGAGAAACTAGATCTCTCATACATTGCTGGTGGGAGTGCAAAATGACAGGGCCACTCTGGAAAACAGTTTGGCAGTTCTTGTAAAAGTTAAACATACACTCATCATATGACCCGGCAAGCCTCCTCCTATTTTCCCTAGAGAACTGAAAACTTCTATTCACACGAAAACCTGTACGTGACTATTACAGCAGCTCTATTCATAATCACCAAAACTTGAAAACAACTAAAATATCTTTCTAAGGATGCATGAGTAAACAACTAAGGGTCACCTGTAAGTGGAATATTCAGTAGTAGAAAGGAACAAACTGTTGATACATGAAATAACTTGGTCGAATCTCAATATCATCAAAATTTGCTGAGTGAAAGAAACAAGTTTCAGTGGGTTATGTGCTTTATAGTTTTGTTTGTTTTGATATTCTTGAAAAGACAAAACTACGGTGATGAGGAACAGATCAGTGGTTTCCAGGGATTATGGGTGAGGAGAAATTATAAGTATAAAGGGATAGCATTAATGAGTTGTTCTGGGTGATATAACAGTTCTGTTTCCTGATTTTGGTGGTAGTTGTACATATTTATATAAATATATTTATAATATAATCTATAATGTAAAATTATATGATATATTATAATACATAACATATAATAGCATATACAAGTATATATAATTTATATACATTTATATTATATATGTTAAAATTCATAGAACTGTACATACACACAGACACAAGTCAATTTTACCGTATGGTAATATTTTTTAAAAAGTTGTCTACCCTACCAGCTAGGCCCAACTTAAATTCTACCTGTATCCCTTCCTTTTCCCTGAATTGGGTGATTAAGCACATTGTACAAAAGTTCCTTGAAATTTGGAGATGTTTCTGGAAATTAGAAAACAGTGCCAGCTCCTTATCTAGATATTTTTGATGGTTAGTGGCTCATCAGTACCTAGGCCTGTAGGGTGAGAGGGAGCCATCACGTGGAGCACCTTGGAAACAGAAGTGAGGATGTTGCCATTGTTCTACATGGCTTTGGAAATCAAGGCAAATATTCAGCTGGTTTCCGTGACCCAGATGAGGTTAATTGAAGGATGGGCACCCATAGCTGGCCCTCATGCTCACTCTGCAAAGCAGGGTTGCCCAACCTGAAGAGATATCGCATATATGGCTAGCAAGAGCCACAGGAAAGTTTGACTGTCCCCCAGTGATGTTTTGGGCTGGTTAGCTGTGTTGAGGCTGAACGCTGCCCATGGAAATTCCGTATGCCATCTACACTGAAATCTACAGTTTAGCAGAGACATGAAAAGCAGAATAACCAGACTCTAAGTCATGGGAAAGCCTCTCCATCCAAATAACACCCAGATGTGGGTGAGTCTGGTTCACAGTGCCAGGAATCAGACCAGGAAATGGTGCCACAACAGGGACCAGCAAAGGAGTGACCACACACAGGCTTCTCAATTCCTTAGACCCCCTTACCCCCTTTACCTGCGTAGGAAGATGTCCCTCTAGCCTCCAGTTCTGTTGCTACTTCTGCAGATGATGCAACCCAAAGAAAAAAATGAGAGCTCATGAGAAGCACAAGGAAAGCAGGGCACACCAAGCTCCGCAACACGCTATTTCTAGCAGCACCAGTAGCAGCTGGTGCAGAACAAAACACTAGCCTGAGCAATCTAAACTTTTAGAAAAGTCTAAGATTTAAACCAGTATCAGGTGGGACTGAAGTATTTTATTGGGTAAGATCAGATTCCTCCTTCTCCCTGTGCCTAGACAGGGAGATTATGAGAACAAACGTTTACTATCTGTTATTCAATAAATTTTTTTAAAAAGTATATGTGTTTGTAAAGCACTGATAAAGATAAAGGAGACAGGAAACAAACAAGTCACAGAAAGTTCAAGGCCATTCTCTTGGATCATTTTCTTTTTTCCCAACCTGCCAGGGTGCCCTTCAGCTCTATCTGCCCAGCCTCCTCTCCAGGCACCTACCAGGCTCTGTCTCCTATAACCATGGGAACTTCCGGCTTTGCTCTGTGCGGACACCTGCATCCCCAGCAATGGGGCAGGAGCTGGGAATCGATGGATTAGTAAGCCTGCACGGGCTGCTGTCAAATCTGGGCTTGAAATAAGTGCTTTTGACAAAAGTCCACCCTTAAATGTCATTGACCTTTCAAATGACAGCCTTTATGTTGTATTATGTAGGAAGGGCTCTAACTCTGAAAATCCAGTTTTTTGTTGAGATGCAGTTTCTCCTTTTCCTTACTCGTGAATAACATCAGCTGAAGGAAATGAATACATTTCAAAGTTTTGGAATTTAAGGATTATGTGGTTTCAGGTAACTGGAGGAAAATTGAAAAAGAGATAAAACTTTAAAAATGAAATGAGTTTACAAGAAACCGTTTTAGGAATATTTGTGGAGAGATTTTGCTATCAATACCTCCTGTTTACCAATATAGAGGTATCTATAGTTTACTTTTAGGATGACTGATTTCGTTATATCTGTAACCACAGAGGTCTAT
The DNA here is from genome assembly GCF_047675955.1 of Chlorocebus sabaeus. Taxonomy (NCBI): domain Eukaryota; kingdom Metazoa; phylum Chordata; class Mammalia; order Primates; family Cercopithecidae; genus Chlorocebus; species Chlorocebus sabaeus. The sequence continues at coordinate 18,552,893 of NC_132911.1, forward strand.
AGATCTTATATATAGCTCTACTCTAACATATTAATGTCTCAGTCTGGGCAACATAGCAAGACCCCAACTCTTCAAAAAATAAAAAGCTAGCCAGATGTGGTGGCACACACTTATACTCCTAGCTACTCAAGAGGCTGAGACTAGAGGATTGCTTGAGCCCAGGAGTTCAAGGCTGCAGTGAGCCATGATTGTACCATTGCACTCCAGCCTGGGCAACAGAGTGAGACCCCATCTCAAACAACAGCAGCAATAAATGTCAATAGATCTTGGCAGTGTGAAATATGCTTCCATGCCAAAGTCTAATCAATAATTCTTCCACTGCTATACCTGTTTTCCACTGATAGGATGCAATTCTTCTTTATGATTCCCTCAATTATAAAGTTAGCTGGAGAGAGAAAGAAGGAACTGAAAGATGAGACATGGAAGCAACGAGTCATGCAAGGGCACGAGGTTTAAAAATGGCAAGTGGCTTCGATGGTGCCCATTCCTGGTTATCTAGGCATCTTCTTTGGCAGGGTAACAACAGCCCCCTTGTTGAAGGCTCCTGGCTTCTACCTTCTCTGACCGGCCCTTTCTTTGGTTTCTTTCAGCCAGCCACAAAACACAGTGGGGCACATTCATTAGCCAGGGTTTCCTTCACAGCCTTGGCATGCTCCATGGGCATCAGCCAGGTGCCAGCCTCCACCAGCAGCATCTGCTTGTGCCTCATTTATCCTCACTCCTTCCCATTTTCCTATAACTACACAGACTGTTTAAACAGAAATATTAAAAAATCGTAGTTGACGACTCCTTGAAAATAAGCACAGACACTCATGTACACGCACACACAGCCACACCGCATTTAGAAAACGAACAAGCAAAAAAGATGAAGTCATTCACTTGGTCAAGATCCTTATAGTTAGGAATAAAAATAAAAATATTTTGGGAAATAAAAAAAGGACATGGTGAAAAATTTAATCATTGGCGACAAGACAAAACAAAATACACTATTATTAACAAAATGACTCAACCTGCAAGTATGTCAATTGCAAATACTGTGCTTGAATCAGGAGGAGACAGGTATTACTATCTTGTTTGTTTGCTGGTGAACTTGTTAAATCATGCATTTAAAAAAAAATCACGTCCCGGCCAGGCGCAGTGGCTCACGTCTGTAATCCCAGCATTTTGGGAGGCCGAGGCCGGGGGGGATCACGAGGTCAGGAGTTCAAGACCAGCTTGACCAACATGGTGAAACCCCAACTCTCTAAAAATACAAGAATTAGCTGGGCGTGGTGGTGTACACCTGTAATCCCAGCTACTCAGGAGGCTGAGGCAGGAGGATCACTTGAACCCAGGGGGCAGAGGCTGCAGTGAGCCGAGATCATGCCACAGCACTCCAGCCTGGGCAACAGAGTGAGATTCTGTCTAAAAAAAAAAAAAAAATCACTTCCCAGACTTTACACACATGATGAACCTGGCTTAGAATGTTCTCCTTCTTCTTCTTATCCTTATTTTAGCTCATCTTCCTTCAAGGTCAGGTCCTATCTTCTACTCAAACTTCCTGACAACTTTCCCTCCCCCATCTGGGTCAAATGTATCACACCCAATTGTATTGATTATCTGTCTGGCAAAATTGTCCTCCAAGTGCCTTCGCAATGAAACTGTGAACTCTTTGAGGCCATTCTTCATTGCCTAGACTTCTCTTACTTCCTTTATGGCACCTAGTTCATCCAGGACACAAGTAAACTCAATCAGTGGTTTAAATATTCAAGCTGGTGGCTACACAATGTATTCCTCCCAATAAGCAACTGAACAAAAATGCTAAGGATGTAGAATTAGAGGGCTGCTTAAATAGCAGAAGTGGAGGGATCTCAGTTAATTTATGGAATCCTGGCAGTCATACATTGAGCCAGACTGGTGTTCCTCTCAATGTGTTTTGCAGTTGGAATAGAAAGATGAATAAAATGCTGTCTGTTCCCTTAGAATGCTTGCAGCTGATGGGGTGATCGTCAAGTCCAAACTCCATTTTGCAGATGAGGAAACTGAAACTCAGAAGAGTAGAGACTTGTTCAACTCATGCAGTTAAGACCAGCAAGAGACCACTGTTTCCCCAGTTAACTCCACGACACACCATCTACACAATTTTTGTCATAGATGAATAACAACCATTCAATTCCTAATGCTTTTTCTACTTAAATTGTTTAAAAAGGAATCTTTAGATTTATTATTAATGAATGGAAAGCCAGTATTATTTTCTATAAGTAAAAGATGCATACTAATATGCTTTAGATGCATACCTTCTAAAATAAAAATAATAGAAGTTGTGTTATCACTTTAAATCCACATTTTTTGGGAAACACTGCATTACATCAAAATCCATATTGACCCAAATCAGGTAAATTAGCACACATATCATGTAAGATGTTACTATACATGTGTGATCACTCACATATGAAAAATTAATCTTTTTGCAGAAGTCATACCTATATAATATGATCTGTTTCACCTCAAATGCAAAAGAAAAGAAAACTCAGGACTGTTAAAAACTATTGGAGAAAGAACATCTCTTCAAAAGTGAAGGTGCCAATAGGTATTTGGTAATAAACAAAACGAAGAAATTAATTACAAGGCATGTGTGAGACAGTTGGACTTGAAGAATACAGATTTAATTCGTGTAGAAAGGCAGAGAAAAACAGCACTAGTTTCTAACTGTTATTTCAAATTTGCTAAAATCAGAGTTGACAGTTCCATTGAGTCTGAAAGATGCACCTATTTCTCTGTAGAGAAAACGTTGTAGTTTCTGAATACAGGACTGTCAAGCTTTTATTAATCTGAATATTTTCTAAATTGGGCACTGCAGTTAGCTGATTTTAATTGTCGCTTACCAAGAGCTAACTAATTTGTTAGCTAACCAAAATATTTCAATTTTAACTGTCATTGTTAAAAACATCTTTTGAAAACATAAAGCATAATTTTCTGCCAGAGGTAGTATAGAATAGCACATGTAATGTCACATTTCTTTGGATATTTGTGATATTGCGGTGGCTCAGGCTAAATCTAGATTTTTAAATGCTTTTGATTTCCTGAGCGCCTATCATGGACTTGCCCTCTGTTTTCCTTACACAACCCCATCTGATTCTCACTACATTATGGTGACTCAGGTATTACCATCCCTGTTGTGCAGATGAATGAATGTAGCTATCAAGAAATTAAATATTAATAGCATGTCTGGAGATCAATAGCGAGTGTAGTAAAGACTTTTACCCAGTTCCACCTGGTTTCCAAGTTCATGTCCTTCTTCCCAAAGTGTGGTAGTGCAGCAGAATTGGAGGACACAGAATCCTGGCCTGAAGGTGCACAGTCAGAATGGCATTCCTTAGTATTAAAATAAGAGTTGTTTCTTAATTTTTTATTTTTTTATTTTTAGCATTTTATAATCTGGCAATTTCCCTGAAGCCTTAGATACAGCACAAAAAGAAATTCAAGGCCGGGAGCAGTGGCTCAGACCTGTAATCCCAGCGCTTTGGGAGGCCAAAGTGGGTGGATCACTTGAGGTCAGGAGTTCGAGACCAGCCTGACCAACATGGTGAAGCCCTATCTCTACTAGAAATACAAAAATTAGCCAGGCATGGTGGTGCACACCTGTAATCCCAGCTACTCAGGAGAATGAGGCTGGAGACTCACTTGAACCTGGGAGGTGGAGGTTGCAGGGAGCCAAGATCGTGCCACTACTCTCCAGCCTGGGTGACGAAGTAAGACTCTGTCTCAAAAAAAGAAAAAACAATAACAAAAAAAGAAATTCAAGTAAACTGAGAACTGCAGGTAGCTGAATTCTAGTTAATTAAGCTTTAACAGCATGTAATTCCTAACAATTAAAGACGCCTCTAGCATGTATCTAAATAGAGTAATATTAGACATGAGAATGCTTAAATGGCTTCTTTTTTCCCCTTTTTTGATTTGTTTCTTAAAAAATATTTTTAATTATTATTTTAACTATGTTATTTTAATTATTTATTTTTAACTGTTATTTACATAACAGTCATACCTATTTATGGGGTAAATGCAACATTTTGATACAAGCATACAGTGCATAATGATCAAATGTGGGTCACTGGGGTATTCATCATCCCAAGCATTTATCATTTCTTTGGGTTAGGGACATTCCAATGGCTTCTTTTGAAGTAAAGGTGGAAACATTCTAATAATACCGAGAGAATCTAAACACTGCTCAGCAAATTAATCTCCTGAATGTTATGAGGTCCCCCCTAGCAAAAAATGTTCAAGATAAACCTTTCAGAGTTATGCTTTAAAAATATTAGGAATAAAATTCTTCCCACTCAACATCCTAGTATTGCCTCATTATTTGCTCTAAACATGAAATTACAGGAATTAAAAACAAGAACTTGCTAGAATCAATGCTCTTGTAATTTTATCTTGAAGTAAAGCAGTGAACATTTACTTTCATTGTATTAAATAAACTTTATAGGAGGCCATTGTTTTGGACTGAGCTCCTGCACTAGGTCCCAACAGAACAGACCAAACCAAAATGGAGTCATTCATGCTAAGTGCCACATAATTAAACTAAACTTTAAAATGGGCTAGTTTTCCAAAAAATAGGAAATTCACAGCAACCACTAGGAAGGGGTCCAGTTTACCTGAGCCAGCATAAGGAAGTCCCCTCTGTTTTAACCCTATGAGGAAAGTAATTTTGTAATGACCAGTCTACTTTTTGTTCCTTGTGTCTGCTTTCTTCCATCTGTTTCTGCCTATAAAACTTGGAGGGGAAAAAACACAAATTAGGGTTTTTTTCCTGCTTTAGCATAACAATAATAATCCATACAGAAGATTTCTGTGCACCAAACGTGTGTGTGGTGGGAAGTTTCTCCTCTTTCTCCCCATCACCAAGCAAGCAATCAGCTCTGCTGTGGGTATCAGCTGGGTGTCCTCCAATTAAATTCTGATACTATCTACCTGGAGATAGCATCAGATCCCACAGCTTGAGGGCTCAGTCTGACAAGACTGCACCCCCTGACCGTTGTCACCAGACACGAGTTTTATGTCTGGGCCTCCAGAATTTCTGACAGATCAGCTTCATGTTGGCGTTCCCATGATCCCCTCTTTGGGTTTGATTAATTTGCTGGAACAGTTCACAGAATTCAGGGAAACACTTACGTTCATTGGTTTATTACAAAGGGTATTACAACTGATACACAGGAAGAGATGCACGGGGCAAGGTGCATGGTAAGGGGCATGGATCTCCCATCCCTTACCCAGGCATGCCACCCTCCAGGAACCTCCGTGTGTTCAGCTATCCAGAAGTTGCCCAAGCCCTATCCTTTTGAGTTTTTATGAAGGCGTCATTACATTGGCATGATTGATTAAATCACTGGTCATTGATGATCACTTTAACCCTCAGCCCCTCTCTCATCCCCAGAGGTTGGGGGGTGGGGCTGAAAGTCTCAACCCACTAATCCTGTGTTGATCTTTCTGGTGACCGCCTACAGTCTGAAGCTACCAGCCATGAGTCAACTTGTTAACATACAAAAAGACCACTTTGGAAATTCTAAAGATTTTAGGAGTTGTATGCTGGGAGATGGGCTTGAAGACCAAATAAATATTTCACAATAACACAAAAACCCACCTCCTTTGGTCAAGTCATGGCAGCATCTTTCTAAATCCTTAGATGGGACGCTGCCCAATTCATGAATTGCTAATAAAAACCAACTGGATCTTTAAACTAAATTTGCTGAATTTTTAAAAAGAGTTCCCACCTGGTAGATACTAGATAGAACATCATTAAAACCATTACAGAGTTTTGTAACTTAGGACTTATTAGAAAATTTGGTTACACAATCCATCTCAGTTCTGAGAAAATTTTTCTTTAAAGAAATTTTAATTCTAACAAACACTTATACCTCTGGCTGGATATAAGCCATTTTGTCTCCCTCTATTTTTAATTAGAGAGTAGCTTGTTTTTTCTTTCATCAATACACTAGTATCTTAAGGAGCAGACGGTCAACCAAGAAATGCCCTCCCAAATTCACACAACCAGTTGACACTTTCTTTCAGGGTGCTTTTGCACAGTACATCAGGTACTGCAGAGTCTGACTCAGTCTTTATCTCCAGACTCATCCATCTTCTCTTCTACTCCACAGTCAATACAGAGCCTGGTGGGCAGCTACCTGTACTAATATTCAGAGGTTATCTCCAACTAGCTGTGAGCCTTGGGGATGTTTTTACTTTGTATGCCTTGATTTCTTTTGTCTATAAAGTAGAAACAATAATAGAATCTATCTGATGTTGTTCTTTCAAAGATTAAATGAAATAATGCACATAACATGCCTGCCCACCCATAATAAATGCTCAATAAATGTTAGCTTATACTATTAGCCTGGAAGTCGCTTCTAGCAGGAAGCTTTTCCTAACCATTAAAACCAGGCTGGGCCAGGTGCAGTGGCTCATACCTGTAATCCCAGCACTTTGGGAGGCCGAGGTGAGCGGATCACGAGGTCAGGAGATCGAGACCGTCCTGCTTAACATGGTGAAACCCCGTCTCTACTAAAAATACAAAAAATTAGCCGGGCATGGTGGTGGGTGCCTGTAGTCCCAGCTACTCGGGAGGCTGAGGCAGGAGAATGGCGGGAACCCGGGAGGCGGAGTTTGCAGTAAGCCGAGATCAGCCCGGGCGACAGAGCGAGACTCCGTCTAAAAAAAAAAAAAAAAAGAAAAAGAAAAAAGAAAAACCAGGCTGGGTGCCCCAATTATTCCTTTCCATAGAATCTTGACATTCTTGGGGACACTCATCCTTTTTAAATTATTTATCCAATGACTGTCTTTTCAGCCAGATTATAAACACCTCAAAGAAAAGCCTTATGACCATTATTATTATTTATAATCCTAGGGTCTAGCACAGAACCTAACAATGAATAATTATCAAATGAGTGAAAGCTAATTACCAAAGATGTAAGACTGATGAGTTCTTTGGGCAGACTCTCATTTTAAAAAATGGATCAGTTTGCAGGAACTGTAAGTTGAGAGAAATCAGTCCTGTGCTGTGCCTTCGTTTGTGAGGTAAGTCAGAGTAAAATATGATAGTAATAGTAACTAATAGTAACTACGGTAGTGCTACCTGAAATTTCCACGCCCTCTTGCACTGTACAGTATGTTCATATCTACCATTCCAGCTCAGGCTCACCAAATCTGAGAGTTGGGAAGAAATTCAAGAGTCACCTCCTCCAAGGCTTCATTTGAGGGATAAGGAAACGGAAAGACATCATTGCACCAAGAGTCACTGCATGCTCCAAGACGCCTCCCACAGAAGGCACCAGAACAGCCCTTGGACTCTGACCATGTGTTCTCTGAACAAAAAAAGTCTGAATCATAACTCTCTGAGTATAATTCGAACAGCTTGTGAAAGGATGGGCAATCCAACATAAGTGGGCTGGTAGAACCAGAAGGTGGAACCACGATTGGGTGGTCCAGGCACAGAGGCTTCCCAGGGTGTCACAAGCCAGCAGCAAGGGGTGTCATTCAAGGCTCAGGATGGGAGTTGTTGTCTTATGAACTGCAGTGAGCCACAGCAAGGGTCAAAGAAGCAGGCAGGAGCTGTTCTCCAGAGACCCACAGCAGTTGCCTCTGCATGACTCATTTCCTCCCACTGGAGCCAACTGGGTGACTACTGGGCTTACCAAACTCAGCCCTCTGGGCCTTTTTCTGGCCACCTTGGAGGAATGTTCCTGGCATATCTACCCATGCGCTCTATCTTCTCAGCTGACTGCAGCTCTCTCCTTTTAGCTTTCCAACATGGGACCCTTGGGGGTACAAAGGAAAATCCTTCCATCAGTCAGGCACATGGGAAGTGATTTCTGATCATGACGTGGGAGAGAATGATTTTCCATATGCCCAAATGTTCAACCCAGTTCATCCGTTCACAGCTCAGGTCTGTGTGCTGGGAATACAGGACTGGCTGCACAATCTCTTGGTTTTGGCTCCCCTGCAGCCTGCATAGAGGTGATGTCTGCCAGAGCCTCCAGAGCACGTGAGAAGAGGACACAGCCCCATGAGATCCTTAGTGATGGTGGAATTGACATGGGGGATGCTAAGGCTGGGGACTTAACAATAACAGTCAGACTCAGATGGCCTTTCTTCTCACTTTACTCTTCGTCTTTTTTTTTTTTCTTTTTTGAGACAGGGTTCACTCTGTTGCCCAGGCTGCAGTGCAATAGCATAATCCTGGATCACTGTAGCCTCGACCTTCTGGGCTTGAGAGATCCTCCAGCTCCAGCCTCCCGATGAGCTGGGACTACAGGCGTGCACCACAATGTCTGGATAATTATGTTTGTTTTTTGTAGAGACAAGGTTTCACTACATTGTCTAAGCTGGTCTTGAAGTCCTTACCTCAAGTAAACCTTCCACCTCGGCCTCCAAAGGTGCTGGGATTACATGTGTGAGCCATGATGCTCAGCCTCTTCTTCCCTTTTGATAGCAAGGGGTGGCAGGACAAAGAACTGACACATTAGACCAGGGATGTGCCTGGTGCTGTGATGTACAGGCCATCTGCAGCTAGGCTGGCTCTGACTGTGAAAAATGGAGGTGCTCTTTGTCGCCCACATCTGCTTCCTTTCAAGGGGTGGCCTGGAAAGGTGAACAGTCCAGCAAGTCCCTTCTACCATTCCCTGTCACTGTCTTTGGGCTCCCCTCCCCCAAATCCTTATTATGCTTCCCAGTTCTATAGAAATACCTCAGCTTCCATCACACCCAACTCACAGTTCTGATGAGGCTATTCAAATTAATGTCCAGCTAACATAGGGCAAGTTGTTTTAAACTGTCTAAATTCAGCAGAAGAATAGCCACCCAGTGCGATAATTATTTACTTTCAGCAGCTTGAATGCAAATGTCATTAAATCTTTACAATGGTTTTCATAAATGCCATTCATTTTCATCTGCAGTTTCAAAGAATTACACAGGGGAGTTTTAAAATTTAATATGACAATAAATCTTATTCGTGTTGTGGGATCCGCTGGCCTATAAAAGCTGAGTAAGGCAGTTTCCACAAGGGCTTAGCTTGCTTGAAAAAACTTCAGAACAAAACACCATTCTTCCAGTGGGGGAAGGGAAAGGAAAAGGAATAGAATTGGAAGAGGGGGCCAGCCAAGTAGCCAGTCAACCAGGCTCTCTAAAAGTTCTTGGGCAGAAGCTGAATTTGTGCAAAATTTAGCAGATTATGCACCCATTACACGTACATCTGTGCAAACGTGGATCTTCCTTTCTAGTAAAGGAGATAAGATTTGTACACAAATACTTCAAACTGTGTTGGAAGTGATAGGGTCATCATCATGATAATACCAACGATTTAGTCAGAACGTTTTCTACGATGTGCAGGAAGAATGCTAAGGGCTTCAAATCTTTTATAAAAAGAATGTTCACAACAACTAAAGAGTATAAAGAAAGTGAGGCTCAGAGAAGTTAAGGAATTTGCCCTGAATCACTCAGCTAGCTTGACTTTAAAACCAGAACTGACTCTACACTAAGGCTGTCAGATAAAATAGAGGACACCAGTTACATGTGAATTTCAGATAAACAACAAATCATTTGTGAGCATAAGTATGCCCCCAATATTGCCATTTTTATTGTGAAATCTGTCAGTTTTACACAAACTCTCATCTTAAAAAAGCTATATATATATATACTTTTTTTTTTTTTTTTTTGAGACAGAGTCTCCCTCTGTCGCCAGGCTGGAGTGGAGTGACATAATCTTGGCTCACTGCAACCTCTGCCTTCAGAGATTCAGCGATTGTCCTGCCTCAGCCCCCTGAGTAGCTGGGATTAGGAGTGGTTTCTGCTGGTTAGTAGTGTCACAAAATAGACTGTTGCCCATAGTTCTGGGTACTCAATCCTTATTTCAGATGAATTGTTATGGCTATGAGAGGCATAAGACTTAGAGAAAAATGTCCTGTAGACAGAATTTGTTTTTAATGTGATACGCCTAGCAAAGTTTAAACCTTTTATTTTCCTACACTCCATCAGCAAAAAATTTGGAGCATGCACTTCCAAAACATGCATATTTATTTATGACATATATTTATACTATTGTATTAGTAGGTCATGTGCAACAAAACTCCACAAAAATAAAGCTAGAGAGGCAAGATATAAAAATATAAACAGTTGGGAGGCCGAGGTGGGCAGATCACCTGAGGTCTGGAGTTTAAGACCAGCCTGTCCAACATGGTGAAATGCCATCTCTACTAAAAATACAAGAAAATTAGCCAGGCATGGTGGCACATGCCTGTAAACCCAGCTACACGGTAGGCTGAGGCAGGAGAATCGCTTAAATGTGGGAGGCGGAGGTTGCTGTGAGCCAAGATCTCACCACGGCACTATGGCATGGGAGACAAAGGGAGACTCTGTCTCAAAAAATGAGAGAGAGAGATATATCTATATAAACAGAAGCACTATTTTCTTTCAGTACCTAGTACGTTGTCTTGTACATCTCACTTTCCACACTGCTGACCCACAGCGTTCTGGTTGATTCTTTAAGTCACTGGAACTCAGCACTAACCAAGAAAAGTTGAATCCAGGACACTGAATGCAGAGCATCAATCTAGGTGTATTCATCCATTTGTGTAAAGTTCAAATTTTCTTTAACTCTTTCCTTTAGTTAGGTTAGGCAGACTGGGCTTAGTGTTTTATTTTTATTTTTAAACCCTCTTCAAACAGTTCTTAAGTGTCAGGATAACTTACAAACTTGTGGATTTTCTCCTGATCATTTTTGTCAGCTGTCCTCTCTCTCTCTTTTTTTCTGGAAGGGGGTAAGCAGGGGGACAGAGTCTTCCACTGTTGCCCAGAATGGAGTGCCGTGGTGCAATCTCGGCTCACTGCAACCTCCACCTCCTGGGTTCAAGTGATTCTCATGCCTCAGCCTCCCAGTTAGCTGGGATTACAGGTGTGCACCACCATGCCCGGTTACTTTTTTATTTATTTATTTATTTTAGTAGAGATGAGGTTTCGCCGCGTTGGCCAGGCTGGTGTTGAACCTCAAGTGATCCTCCCATCTCGGCCTCCTAATCTTTTTTTATTCTTTATTTTTTAATGAATTACTGTGGGTACACAATACTTGTATATGTTTATGGGGTACCAGCTCCCCTCTCTTCAAGCCTAACCCTCTTCTGCCCTGTTTATGGCTCAAGATGCTTCCCTTCTGCAGAAGACATTGAAGAGGTTAGAAATGTTCTGGGTAGAAGAAGAGAAATGGGAAGGCTGTTGAGAAGCCTGACGCGGGAGAGGGCCTTGACTTGAGCCTGGAAAGAGGGGAGAAAGACAACCCTGATGAACCTGGGGAGCTGCCCAGAGGCAGCATCCTGAAATAAAAGAAGGGTAGGTGCATTTATGAGATGACTTTTATAGAATTAGTCAGAATTTTACAGGCTTTCACATGTCTACCTCCTACTTCTTCTTCTTCTTTTTTTTTTTTTTTTGAGATGGAGTATCACTCTTGTTGCCCAGGCTGGAGTGCAGTGACTCACTGCAGCCTCCACCTCCCAGGTTCAAGAGATTATCCTGCCTCACCTTCCCGAGTATCTGGGATTACAGGTGCCTGCCACCACACTCAGCTAATTTTTGTATTTTTAGTAGAAATGGGATTTCACCATGTTGGCCAGGCTGGTCTCGAACTCCTGACCTCAGGCGATCCACCCGCCTTGGCCTCCCAAAGTGCTGGGATTGCAGGCATGAGCCACCGTGCCTGGTCTGCCTCCTACTTCTTAACCTTGTTAGAGGACCCTGATGCATATAACTTCACTCTTCCAACTCTACAGAGCTCTCTTGGTTTCCTGAATATTTCTTCTTCTTCTTCTTTTTTTTTTTTTGAGACGGAATCTCCCTCTGTTGCCCAGGCTGGAGTGCAGTGGCACAATCTCTGCTCACTGCAGCCTCCACCTCCCAGGTTCAAGCAATTCACCTCCCTCAACCTCCCCAGTAGCTGGGGTTACAGGTGCCCACCACCACGCCCAGTTAACTTTCCAGTGATTTCACCATGTTGGCCAGGCTGGTCTGGAACTCCTGAGCTCTAGTGATCCACCTGCCTCGGCCTCCCAAAGTGCTGGGATTACAGGCCTGAGCCACTGTGCTCAGACAGTTTTCTGAACATTTCTAAGCCTCAATAATATTGTTGTTTTCAAAGTCTCATTTGTTCCGAACTGCAGTGGATGATTAATTTATGGAGAATTAAGATATCAGGTATACAGAACACAGAATTATGATTAGTTGAAAATAATACATTTGTCTTTCTATTTCAAGATGGGAGAGGTGGGTAAAAAAAATCATTTCTATTCAGACATGGAGAAAAGAGAGCAAACTCAGGCCACGGGCTCCCAGCTGCTCAAATACAACCAGGACACAGAAGCAGTGGAGCTGTTGGACCTGAAAGCATGCAGCCTAGGGTGAGAGGCAGTTGAGCCAAAATTAGGGTGGATGGAGGACTGGCAATCAAAGCAGGGAGGCTCTCCAGGGTCTGCATATTCTGTGCCAGGCTCAATTCCAAGTTCTTTACATATTATAACTCACGTAATCCTTATTTTCCATCTGGCTCTAAAGTCTGTACTATGCTGAGTTCATGCAGAAGGACCCAAGCGAATGCAAAATTGCTTGAATGCTTTTGTACCACAGAAATTTCCTGGCCAATGGCCCAAATTTAGAGGACAGGGAACCCTGAGACTATCCAAGACTGAATTTCTTGCTGGTCCAGTAGGATGAGGATTTGGGACTAGATTTTATTAAAGATATTAAAATAGTTAATTATCTGAAAATGTTGATTTGTATACCTGCTATGCTTGTAATTCATGAATAACTTATTTTGTTCTTTTTCTTGCCTCATAACAGAATGATAAAACCCAGGTTTTTTTTCATAAGGTACAGACTGTTCCACCTGCAGCAAAGGCCAAGCAAACCTGAAAAGGGATGAAGTGGGGAATTAATGCTATACAGTATTTGGTCAGGCTTCATGATTAAGACAGGCCTGGCAGGGCACGGTGGCTCACATCTGTAATCCCAGTACTCTGGCAGGCCAAGGCGGGTGGATCACTTGAGGTCAGGAGTTTGATACCAGCTTGGCCAACATGGCAACATCCCATCTCTACCAATAATATAAAAATTAGCCCAGCATGGTGGCACATCCATGTAATCCCAGCTACTTGGGAGGCTGAGGCACAAGAATCACTTGAACTCAGGAGGCGGAGGTTGCAGTGAGCCGAGATCATGCCACTGCACTCCAGCCTGGACAACAGAGTGAAACTGTCTCTCAAAACAAACAAACAAACAAACAAACAAAAGATAGGCCTAAGAGGTCTTAAAAAATTGTCTTGTCTGAGAGGGAAAAAGGCAAAAAAGTCAATCTATACATGACTGTTGTGAACTGACATATTGTAAGAGGGATCACAAATTTCTAAATGGTATTTTTGTTCGGGGTTCACGGCCTACTTATTCTCAATTGAATCACCTGCTCTGATTTGCTATTCAAACATCAGAATTGTTTATGCGCTGTATCAAGATTGCAGTCCTTGCGCTGGGAGCCTCATCCAAAGCAGCATCCTCAAACCAACCTCAGCTCCCCAACTCCCAACACGGTCTGACCAGCAAACAGCTTCGGAGTCACTGGCTTGGATCAAGTTTACAGAGCCCATTGCTGTGTTTCTGTTGTCTCTTAGCAATGTCTTGCAGGGTGGCCTTATTCAGTTGCCATCACTGTCTGGCACCTGGGAAGGGAAATCTTCCAGGATGAGGAAAAATCTCCCAGGTCCAGGGGATGCCACCACTCTCTGATGTACAGACACACAATCTAGAAAATCCAGATTTTCTAATCTGGATTTCAAATTCTCCAATGTTGTCTTAAATGATGCATATTTTTTATGCTGAAATATGTACTTCACTTCATGACATTGTATTGTTTTCCATACATGTAGTTTACTATTTTTAGTTTATTCTTATGCCTTTGAATAAAAGGTATAATTTTATAACTCAGAAATATTTTTGAAAATTAATTACTATTATTATTATTATTATTATTTTTGAGATGGAGTCTTGCCCTTTTGCCCAGGCTGGAGTGCAGTGGTGCAATCTCATCTCACTACAAACTCCGCCTCCCAGGTTCAAGCAGTTTTGCTGCCTCAGTCTCCCAAGTAGCTAGGAAGCTAGGATTATAGGCGTGGGCCACCATGCCTGGCTAATATTTTTGTATTTTTAGTAGAGCGAGGATTTCACCATGTGGGCCAGGCTGGCCTCGAACTCCTGACCTCAAGTGATCTGCCCGCCTCGGCTTCCCAAAGTGCTGGGATTACAGGCATGAGCCACCATGCCTGACCATTAATTACTAATTTTTAAAATAGATTTATTTTCGTTGTAGAGATAATCTCTCACTATGTTGCCCAGGCTGGTCTCAAACTCCTGACCTCAATGATCCTCTCGCCTGGGCCTCCCAAATATTGTTGGGATTACAGGCATGAACCACTGCACCCAGCCTATAAACCTTAATCTTGATTTTCAGGTTTCAGACCAATTCACTCCTTGTGTCTATGATCACATCGCTGCTATATTCTTTCCTAATGAATTATGAAATTCACACGTGAACTCAGGAGAAGTCCAAAACGCAAATCCTCTTTACATTCTTTCAATTCGGCAAGGGTTTCCTCTTTCATTCTGACGGCCCCTGAAGTGCATCTCTACTGAGACTCTCCTCTGACTCAATGCAATACAGATGGTGACTTTTTTCCTCAAATTATGATGTGCAGATAGTAACTTGGACAGTAATTACCCCATTGTAGGCTTGCACTGATTAAAGTATTAAACCTTTGTAAATACACTACCAGTGTTTCTTGCTGTATGTTTTAAAATGCCTCTTTGCATGTATGTTTATCTGCCCTAAAAGCTTATAGAAAGCAGAAAAATAATCTTCTGTATGTATTATAAAGGACCCAGAGAAACATTTAATAAGTAATTTAATAATGCATATGCTAACTTACACGTAATCAACAATTTAATTCTTGCATTCACTTTGAATACATAGCTTCTAATTGGGATTTATGTAATACTTCTTCTCCAAAGAGCTTCACAGGCTACAAGCACAAGGCAACCTAATAAATGAAGAAAAGGCAGGCGCCAGCCAGAAGCAGTTCACAAAACAGTATAAAAAGATAGGTTGTTACGGAGGATGCTCTCAATAAAAAAGAGGGTGGAAGGGCAATGTGCAGAGTATGCTAAGAAAAAGTTCACTCACAAAAAAAGAGTGAGGATGAGAAAAGTAAGAATTTTTCTATGAGCTTTCTCAAATGGCATGAAAAGAAAAGTGGGAATGATTTATTTCAGGTGAAAATATTTATTTTATAGGTTGTTTAAAGCATAGAGTAGAGCTGGATCTACTTGCCTTACAATGGAAACCAATTTGTTTTCTAGTTTTCTGGCCTGTAGTAGATTTAGAAAAGGATGTTTGAGGTAGGCATAGGAATAATAGTGAGAGGAGATAGGCCAGAACAGAGGAAACTGAAAAACTACTAAAAATCAAAAAGAACTCGGAGAACAGAGTACTAGCGGGACAGGGGCAAATATAAAATTGTATTAAATATAAGGGCAAATAGTCTTAAAGACCTAAGGGTACCAGCAAGCAATACTTGGGTACCAGCAGCAAGACTAGAGTGATTACCTACATTATCAGATTAAATTATGTTATCTGTATGATGTTTAATGAAACAGAAACACAGTGAATATTAAATGCTCATTAGAAAAGTTTTTATCCAAAATGTTTTTAAATTGTTACTTTAAAGGTCAAGCAAAATTTGTTTTTTTAAAGAGAATTTCTGTGGGACATGTTAAAAGAACGCCCATCCTTCCTCCCTCCCTTCCTTCTCTCCTCACCCTTCTGACAATTAGCGCTATGTACCTACCCATGCGACTCTTTGACCTTGGGAAGCTAGGAAGCACAGAGCTAAGTCTGAACGTCAAACATATCAGTTCTGTAGGACTTTATGGGACGGACTTTCGGGTTGTTTTTCTAAGTTCAACCTCGTCTTTCCTTGACCTTGACTTTTATTTATAGATTTCCCAGACTTGATTGTTTATTACCATTTTCCTTTCACCATTGTTTTTATTTATTATTTGTGCTATTGTTGTAGGATATTGGAAATGCTTTATGGAGAAGATTGAGTCTATCTAAACAAAGTCTCCTGAGACTTCTCTGAGATATCTGTGACATGAGATAAATGGTTTAACATTTTCATTGATACTGCATCCTACAATCAGTGAGAACTCAATGAAGAGCAGCCAAGCTCCTTGCAGATAAAATGAGATTTTTTGATGATATAACATTTTAAGTACTTGAATAATTCCCTGGAGCTTTTAAACCTCGTAATCTGCTGTAACTGGTTATTGAAAGGTTAATGCAAAGTCACACATCCTGAAAATTGAAAGTTAAATTCCAAAAAGTTAAAATTGACTAAATATAATCACAGGAAATAAGTACAACATGAAGGGCAGCCAAAAAAGAGTCACAGCTGCTGATGACTTTAGAAGGAAGGAAGGTGGATGTCCTAAAAAAAAAATGCAACCCTGCCATTATCCGATAATGTCAACTCCATATAGCCACATTCTTTCATTTGTCCGCCTTTTTCATTTGCCTAGAAACACTTGCAGAGAGTTGTCAGCTAAGAGTGTAAAGCGATTGCTTTGTATAAATGTTCTATCAGAGCTCTCTCAAACTTTAGGGAAGCTAATATACATTTTATAGCTTTTGGGAGATTTTTAAAAGCAACATCCTTGAACTTTGTAATATATTGGAATCAAATCATTGTGTGATGTGATTTATAAATAGATTTGCTTATTTATGCTTATTTAATAGACACGCTAAATCATAGGGTACAGTTCAAGGCCCAGTATAACCCAATTCAGGGAATACGGCTTATCTCCACGTTGTTGGGGTTCTGACTTCTGGAATACTGGGTCAGGAATCCCAGAGAACTGATGTAAAGTTGAAGAGATCACATGCAGAATCCGTAATAGTCATTTGATTGCCATACAACCTGCTTGCACTAAGTCTTTGTAAGTCTCATAGCATCCTATAGTCTCTATAAATCTACAAGAAAAAAACAAATTTTGTTGTTTTTGAAACAGAATCTTGCTCTGTTGCCCAGGCTGGAGTGCAGTGGCACAGTCACAACTCACTGCAGCCTCGAACTTCCAGGCTCAACTGAGATTCCTTCCTCAGCCTCCCAAAGCTCTGGGATTACAGGTATGAGCCACCAAGCCAAGCCAGGGGAAAAAAAAAGTCTTTCAAGAGAAAATTTTTTACCATATCATAACCAGTAGCAGATTGTGGAAGCAAATCTATTTATAAATTACATCAGGTAATGATTTTATTCTACTATATGACAAAGTTCAAGGATGCTGTTTTTAAAAATCTCCCCAAAGGCTATAAAATGTTTAATTTTATAGCACATTTATAGATTCTATATTAATTATACATTAACCTATAATTTAATCTCAAAATGTAAAATTGGAGACAGCTCAGATAGAACATTTATACAAAGCAATCGCTTTACACTCTCAGCTGACAATTATCTGCAAGAGTTTCTGGGCACTGATTGGGTTGGCTGTCTGTATTTCCTCCTCTGCTCTGTTCCTTGTCAACTTTTACGAGTCGTCCCTCTTCCAGACCTCCATGGCATAACCACCTTCAGGATCTCAGCACCCCTGTTAGCACAATGTGAGCCGCACCTACCACTGTGCCCACCATAGTAGACTGAGTGGGTACCAGCCCACATCAGACCAAAAAGTCTCTTCCCAGGGATGCAGGCCTAAGAGATTTCAGTCTTAGCCTGGATTGTCTTCTAAGAAGAAGAGATGTAAACCTGGGAGTGGTGTGGGTCAAATTCCTCCCTGTGGAGTAGGGAGATGAGTAAGCAGATGGGCAGAAAGACAAAGAGGGATTCAGAGAAGACTGAAGAACGGGCAAGCAGAAGATAGCAGAGGAGAGATGAAAAGCAAGACAACTGATATATTGAAGTTGCATTGAGCCCCTGTGTCCCAGCTCCCAATCCAATTGCTTTTCAACATGTTGCAGGGACACAGCTGTAAAGGTGTCCTTGCACTCTTGGCCCTCTGCTTCCTATAGGTGGATCCAGATGCTGAACTTCCAGGAGGATTGCCCCTATACAGCGATCCACAGGACTCCTGTGTGTGAACATTGAAGGATGGGGTAAGGAGAGAAAAAGAGCAAGAGAACGTTGTCATGGGAACACCAAGGCAAATCACAAGATGAAAAAGGATTGAAACCCATTCTGCTATCTCAGGCTTTATTTATTCAAGTAATAAATCAAGACATCTGTGTCAAAACCAATGAAGCATAAAATGAACTAAAGATAACCTTTTCAATCCCATCAATACTGCCTCCTAAATACCAGAATCTTTTAAAATGGATGTTTCACTGCACATTTAATCTATATTTCTGTTAAAATTACTATATGAGCTTTTGTGCATGCTCTTTCTTTGTTCTAGTTTCTTTTATAAAATTCTAAATGACTCACCAAGTAGAATTAATATAAAGACAGAATGATCTAGAATACTATTGTATGAGAAAAACAATTTCTAAACTTATGACAGACCAGAAAAGTCGAATAGGCTTGAAGAATGAAGGGTTTACCTTTAATGAGGTAAGTGACTGCTTCCTGGGGGTTAAGTAGAACAGGGAGTCAATGTTCAACTTGTAGAAAGGGACTTTATTTAACTAGAACCATTACAGGACAGACAGTTTGCAAATTCTGTGGTGGGAATTTGCATTACTGTTCAAAGAAAGCACTGACTCCTTCATACCTCTGAATGTCTGGCTCCTCATGGAAATCCCAGTTTTCCCTAAGAAAGGTAAGCTCACTCTACATGTAAGTTTCCTGTAGTGAAGTCATTTGACAAAATAATGAATCTTTATAGAGAAGCTGAGATAGATGAAAATACCTTTCTTTTTCTTTTTCTTTTCTTTTCTTTTTTTCTTTTCTTTTTCTTTCTTTCTTTTTTTTTTTTGAGACAGAGTCTAGCTCTGTTATCCAGGTTGGAGTGCAGTGGTGTAATCTTAGCTCATTACAATCTCCACCTCCTGGGTTCAAGTGATTCTCCTGCCTTAGCCTCCCTAATAGCTGAGATTACAAGTGCCCGGCACCATGCCTGGCTAATTTTTATATTTTTAGTAGAAACGGGGTTTCATCATGTTGGCCAGGCTGGCCTCGAACTCCTGACCTCAAATGATTTGCCAGCCTCAGCCTCCCAAAGTGGTGGGATTACAGGCGTAAGCCAGCACACCTGACCAAAATAAATTATTTTAATACTTATCTTTCCTTAAAGAGTTTTGTTCCCTTTCTGTATTCATAGATGCACAGGTATTATAGAATTCTTGAGGTAGAAAGATTTCCTGGAGAAAATGAGAGAAGCTAGCTTTGTTCAGTGAGTTGTCAGAGGCCCCAAAGCTAGTTTGCCAGCAAAACCAGAGCTTCTTTTTCATCTTGTAAATTAAACAAAAACTTTCTACCCAAAATGTAAGGTACTTTATAGATTTACATTTCAGACATTAGTTTGATTTTAAGGAATAACAATCAAAGACAGAGAGTTCACACTATTTTTCCTAGTCTGCTAGACAGTGTCTGCAAACAAGAAAATAGACCTCCACTGCATTTCCATTGATTAGATAAACGAATGATGTCCCAACGCCTGTCTCACTCTCACACAAACCCCTTGCTGGCTCCTTGCCTGGTATGCTCATTTCCTCACTGTCTCCTAAACCCTGAACACTCTTACAAGCTAGTGATCAAAGTTCAAAAAGTGGATTGGTTTTGAGGACCAATGGTGAGGAAGGAAGGGAGAAAGGAAGACCAAAATAGAGCAGTCAATTTTTTTGGAAATTTAAAGCCATAGATAAAATTGAGGTCAGTAAAAATGAGGGACATTAAAAAACATATTTACCACTAATTTTCTAAGTCTGTTTATATACCAAAAGTCACTGCTATTTTAAAACATAAAATATGTAAAATATGAAGACCTAGCAAAAAAAATTTAAGATGTGGAAATGTCCCGAAACGATGAGAGACAAAGCTTTTCCCCCCTCTCTTTTGAGTTGGGTCTGCTTTCCTTATCTTCTTACCTTTAGCCCCAAGTTCAAATCAAATGTGAACAGTTCCCTGGGTTCCCACAGAGGGGCAGCAGCACACGAGGCCCAGGAGATGGTTAGGGCAGGCTCTGGCCCCCGCCCATAGAACATTCTCTGATTTACACTGACAGACTCACCACGCGAATGTTAGAGCCCTCCTCCGTTGGCACCACCCCGAGCTGAGACTCCACGTCCTCCACACCTAGGCCTTCACTGCTTCTAGAAAGCTGGCTGGACTCATTCGCACAAGGTTAGGTCACTAGACCTAAAGTCCTGAGGGTCTTTCTCCCACTCTCTCGACCAGAAGAATTAGGAGTACAGTACAGACCACCAGGCCTCAGGAAATGTAGGGTTACTTCCAAGGAAATCTTGCCAGTTGGAAAGACAGTGAAAGAAGGCAGAGAGAGTCCTGGCCTTGGGGTAGACAACTTGAGGGCTGGGCCTGAGCTGCTTCGTCCTAGTCCCATGGAGTTGCTTACCATCCGCAAGCATCTGTCCCTTCACCAGTGAAGTGGGATGATAATAACATACATCCTTGCAGAATTTTGAGATTTTCACAAGAGGAAATAGTGCAATGGAAGCCGTCCAGGTCACAGAACGCTCTGATTATTTATACTAAAGCCTAGTCATAGAATAAACTAAGAACCAACCAATGAAGATTTGTTCTTTGTTCCTTATAATACTTGGAAAGACGCAAGCCAACAGTTTTTACTCTGGAGCCTGTCATGTTTCATCGTTGAGAGAATAAATTGAGCCATTTCAAATCCTGCAAAGAAGAAAGTTTACTCTTCAGATCCAGGATTTTCCAAGTTGATACTAGGACCTCAACTCTACTGTACATGTGTAGGAATGGAGTTTCCTTCCCTGCAACCGACGTTTCCCTTTAATAAACATAACTGAGCACATTTTCCCTGAGTTCATCGACTGAAAGCTTCCACTGTGGGGGATTGATGGTGTTAGCATCCACAGTGGTCAAGAAGATATTATATTTTAATCAGCTTTTTGATACTTTGCTACAACTCATATAGCTACATTCCAAAACATGAAAGGATTGAGTAATTCTCACACACTCATCTTTCAAGTCTAGATAGCACTTTAATCTGTCCAGGGCTGGACAGATGGAAAAACTATTGTGTTGCTTTGTCTAACACCCAACCCTGGGCAGGGGTTCTCTGGTTAGTGGTAGCCATAGCGCACCCACAGGATCTGAGGGGGCTAATTTCCCAACTCCCCTCTCTCCCCATGGCAGAGGGAATCACACAGTATGACCACATCTGACTCCATGGGTTCCCTGGTCCTCCCTGATGTGTCATTGATTTGGCTTCTCCTCTTTTCTCCCTTAGGACTACTGAGATCCCCTTTCGCTTTAGCCCACAAATCTCCACCACAGTGTGAGGCAGGGGACGTCATCAGTGTTTTCATGATGGAAAAACTGAGCCTCAGAGAGCTCTGGCGGCTTGCTCTGAACAAGGACTTGGACTTGGGGCTTCTAACTTTTTAGCCAGGAATCCTGCAACCTTTAACTCAGACCAAGCAGATGTCGGGGGCCCATTTGCAGAGGGGTCTGAATAAGGCAGACAAGGGTGAGATCCACACACTTGGACCAATTCCCAAAGTGCCTCTCCCCAGAGAAATGGCAACAGCTCTGAGGCTTCAGCTTATCCCCGGAAGGCGGGAGGGGAGAGTGGGAAAAGATGGGCTTTTTAAGTCATCAGGCCAGCATTGAAGTACACAAACAATGACTGGGTGACCCCACGTACAGAGATGGGCTCTGACGCAGGGGTTTGTCATTCCTCCTAAATCCCGGTAGGAAATAAGAGATGCAAGAATTAGGATGGAATGTAAACTATTTCTTAAGGAAGCATGCTAGCATCTCTTCCTCCAAGAGTGCTACTCTGGAGAGAACTTTCTCCCCGATTCTTAACTGTGGTTATGCAAGCCCTTGTTAGAAAAGGGAAGGAAGGGTGCCATGAGAAGCCTGTAGGAGAGGGCATGGTGTTCAGATGAAGCGGCACCCCCTCCAAGCCCATGAGAGGCCCCCGCCAGATGCTGTGAATTTCATTCATTTCTTCTGTGACTTCCCTGAGATTCCTCTCCATGCTAACCCTCAACACTCCAATGACCCCCTCTTCCTTCCATCTCATCCCACCACCCTCCACACCCTTCCTCCCCTCCACCCTCATGCTCACACCCATGCAAAGGATAGCCAGATGTCCACACTGTGAGAAAAGAAAGCTGAATGCATCATTTTAACTTTTGTCCACCCATTTTGAGAACAGTGCACCTGAGCTGGGGGGAGAGGGTGGGTTGCAGACACCAGCACGACGGGAAGGCGGGGCCAGAAGTGAGGAACATGAGATGCTAACAAGGGCAGGCAAGGCCGTGATCAGAGGCAGAGCCCATAGAGCTGGAAACAGGAGCCCACAAAGCTGGAAAAGACCCTGGAGGCCACACAGGGCTGCCCTCCTCTTCCAGATGCGGAACGGAGGCTCCTGTCCTAGGCTGCACATCCATTGGGTGGTGGTGGTCTAGGTATGTTTGGGAGATGGGAGGTAGCTAAGAGCCCTAGAAAGTCAGGTGTTCATGGATGACAGTAGGGTGTGGCTGAGTTCCAAGGCTGTGCTCCAGTTCTGGAAACCTCCACAGCTCCCTGAAGCCTCCCGCATCGTTCCCAATGCCCATTCTGGAGAACAGACTTTGCTTTCGCCCTTGTCTTTCTGCAAGGATGGGGAGGATATTTGCCCAGTCACGTCTCCATCCCCTCCTCTGAAACTGGAGCTGTGGAGCTCTATTTCTCAAAGTGGTTAAGAGGAGTAACGGGATGTGAGAAAATGCCTAGCACATCACAGGGCCCAATAAATGTCTGGGTACCTCCTTTGTCCTTCCTTCTGGTGTTCCCCCATAAAGTATGCCTGACTTTTCTTCTCCCATCTTTGGCAGAAATCTTGGGAAATAGTTGATCCTTGCCTCCTTCCAAACAAAATGTTTGCGGCCTGGAAGGTGGCAGAGGACAGAGTCAACGCCAGGCCTGGGAAGGCTGCGGCTCGTGGGTACCTCTGCTGTCAAGGTGTGGCCCATTCAAGCACAGGAGAGAACCAATGCCAGAAATTGGGGGCCAGGGTGGCATGTCTGTCCCCTGGCCCCCTTTTCTCTGCTGGGTTTCAGGCCATGCGAGTTCTTACCTTGAGAGGCAGAGTGGCAGGCGGGGCTGGGCAGCCCTTGCTGGTGTGCACGGCTGGACAGTACCTGTAGAGCCATGCCCTTGTTGCCTGCACTGTGGGACCTGTGGCCTCCTTACAGCTCCCGGGGAGTATTTGGCAGGTCTCAGCACCTCTCCTCAGCACATTCTTTTCCTCTCCATCTGCAGTGTGGACCAGGACAGTCCTTGGAGGGAAGCATCCCAAGTTATCCGTGCAACGGGGGTCCATGCCCCACAGGTCCTGGGTGGCAGAAGTGACTGGCCAGTGCTTCCAGCCCATGGAGGGACTGCTGCTTTCATCACTCATGACGGGAGCTGGGCTAGGAAGCCTCCATGCCTGGGGCTGTAGCCAGCCCAGCGTCTTGGAGGCAGGGGCCTGGCAACGCCTGTAATGTGGGGATCTGTAATCGCCACCCCTCCTTACATCCGGATCCTGGGATTTTTTCCTCCCTTCCTTATTTTCCCTTGGAGCAGAGCAAGTGAAAGCAGCTGGTTCCTCCGTCTCAGGGCCTGCCTTCTGCAGCAGCCTCAAAGGAGGGGCAGCTGAGCCCTGTGTGCGCCTGAGGTCCCGGCCTGCCAAGAAGCCTGTCCTGGGACTTGGGAAACTGTGTCCCTCCTCCAGGCCCCCTGGGGTTGCCGCTGGAGACGGGGCGGGGAGAGCGCAGGCTGGAGGAGCCCGCAGCTGGATGAAGAGGAAGGAAGTTTTCATCTGCTGCTGCTGAAACTGCCCAGCCATTTCCTCCAGGGGGGTCGGGCTGGTCCCTGCCAGGGTGGAGTTTCAGGCCTCAGTGCCCAGGGATGCGAACAGCAGCAGCTGTGGGCAGACGTGACTCAGCCCCATGGTTCCACCGACAGCCTGAGGAAGCAAACAACATGTCTTCAGCACTGGGGGAGTCTTAAACTAGGGGGGTCAGATAATGATTGTGGGCATGGAGCTGGACTCTACGCCTATATCGCAGAATCAGAAAAAAATAGTAGTGGAGAATAATCTACAAGTGAGGGATGGCAGTGAGGACAGCCAAGACAACCCCTCTCACCTTTGTTTTCACTTTTGTTGAGACAGAGTCTGGCTCTGTTGAGTGCAGTGGCATGATCTCAGCTCAATGCAACCTCCACCTCCCAGATTCTAGTGATTCTCCTGCCTCAGCCTCCCGAAGAGCTGGGATTACAGGCACCCGCCACCACGCCCAGCCAATTTTTGTATTTTTTAAGTAGAGACGGGCTTTTGCCATGTTGGCCAGACTGGTCTTGAACTCCTGACCTCAGGTGATCCATCCGCCCCACCTGGGCCTCCCAAAGTGCTGGGATTACAGGTGTGAGCCATCACGGTCGGCTCCCTCTTGCTTTTGGGTATCTAAATGGAATCACTTTCTCTTCACTGCCTCCTTCCTCCTATTTGAAATGAAAACACTATTCATTTCAGAGTTTAATCCTAAATTCTGTGTTAGCTATTCTTGTGATTTGGTGACTGACCTGTGAGACACTGCTTTATAAATGAAGCCTCCAATAAACTTTGAAGTGTATTTTTCATCTACTTTGTTTGCATTATTTTTACTAAATACTTTTAAGCCTCTAGGATAAAGTGTACAACAGACAGTTGTAAGCAACTTTAATATTGTCATGAATTTGCGCTTTAAATCCTGTGGTCATTTATGGGTTCTCTAGGAGAGGTCTCACATCAAAATACTTGGTGTCATAGTTTGTGTCCCCTCCAAAATTCTGGTGCTGTGATAGTAGGAAGAGGGGGGTGGCATTTCAGAGGCAATCGGATCCCGAATGTGCTTCCTTCATGAATGGGATTAAGACCCTTATAAAAGAATCTTCACACAGCTGTTGAGCAGTAGGTTGCCCTTCTGCTTTCCACCCAATGAGGACACAGTATTCCTCCCCTCCAGAGGACATAATCCTCACCAGACAAAACACCAGGTGCCTTGATCTTGTACTTCCCGGTCCCCAGAACTGTGAGAAACCAAATTTCACTTCTTTATAAATTACCCAGTCTATGGCATTTTCTTAGAGCAGCATGAAAGAAACTTAGTATTAACTCACTCTCCAAAATGAAAAGAAAGTGGTATTTTGTTGCAGCTGTGCAGAAGACACTTAGCATCAAAGAAAGAGAGAGAGAGAGAAAAGAAGAAAGAAGGAAGGAAGGAGGGAAGAAAGAAGGAAGAAAGGAAGGAAGGAAAAAAGAAAGAGGAAGGAAGGAAGAAAAAGAAAGAGAGAGACATAGAAAGAAAGATGGAAAGAAAGGAAGAAAAAGAAAGAAAAAAATTAAGAAAAAAGAAAAACATAAGAGAGAAAGAAATAAGATTAAAAAAAAAAAAAAAACCCAGGTAACAAGTCAGGCTGGAAGGGTTTTTTGTTGTTGTTGTTGTTTTTAAATATAATTTAGCCCATCCTAATTAGAGAGAAGAAAAAAATAATCTAAACCTTTTAACTTGTGAGAACATGGTAGTGCTTTTTAAAAACGGAGATCATTTCTTTCTAGCAAATTGTAACAGGTAATTGAAAAGCATAATAAATAAAAAATGAGACAAAAGGAAGAAGAAAAGAAATCACCTTAAAATTCAGTTGAGTCACTCACATTCATGGTATTTCTATAGGCTCAGTACCTCTCAGAGGGAAAGGAACCTTTCTGAGTCATGCTGACCTTGTACCTGAGGAGGAAAGAAGGCAGGTGGGAGAAAGCTCCAGTCTTCATCAATGTGAAATAACTTGACTAAAAGGGAACCAGGAAATCATCCTCCAAAACAAAGTGAGCATGTGGTATAGAACTTCCTTGCTCTGCATGCAGCATCGTGTCAAGTCTGGGTGAATTCTCCCTCCCTGACTCCTCAGCATCCTCACACATGGGCAGCACCCCTGGGGCATCAGGGGCCACTGGCCCTGGCTGACCATGGCTGGCCAGGCTGAATCCTTGGAAATTCTCAGGATGCCAGGATGCCCGGTTGGAGTCTTCTGATAGTTTTCCTTGTTAAACATCTTCACACAGTTTTTTCACCAAAGGTTAAGGAGGTTTTGCTCACGTTTCCAGATAGCTGGAAAGTGACTCAATCTACATCTCATTTAGAAATGTGCTCAAATCTGTTTAGGCCAGGCACAGGCTGCTATAATCCTTTTTATCACAAATACCAGTACAAAATTTTGACACAACAATCATATATGTCCAAGTGTAATTGTATGTTGATCTCATTACATTAATGTTCATAAAACATTTTACGTAAGTGATGTCCAGTCCTCTATAGGTAATTTTCACACTCTCTTATACAAGAACTTGTCTGAACATTGCGATCACTCTACAAACAGTACTGTGTGTTGACTGATTAACTGCCAACAACATAGGAAGCTGTGTCTTCATATGGAACAGGAATTTGGGTGAGAAGAAACCATCATTTTGTTTTAGCTTCCGAAGGTGCCAACCATGATGTCAGGTGCTTTGCACAGTGTATTTCATTCAAGACACAGCACAATCCTGTGAAGTAGGTGGCATCATTTCTATGTTGCAGTTAAGGAATGTGAAGCTCAGGGAAGGCACAACTGCCCCAAGTAGGCAGGGGCTTTAAAGAGCTATCGGATGAGAAGTTTCACTCCTTCACCTCTTTCCATTTCAAACATCCAACTTCTAAACCAAATGAAGTAAAGTACCAAGGAAACCATGGTGGTTCGGGTAGCATGTCCAGGGCACTTCTCTCTTCTTTTTATTTGTAAGTTCACCACAGTGGGGATTACTGCCCAACATTTCATTTCTGGGTTGTGCGGGCTGAAATAGGAGAAGGGTAAAGAAATGGTGGATGACACTTGAGAGCTGACAGGAGTGCTGACTTGGCGGATTCATGTAAGACATTGCCTTGGGACACCCTTAAGTATGAGGAGGCACATTTAGGGGATGGGAGTTCTGTATGAGATGTTAGGGAAAGTGCAGAGAAACACAAGTAAACAGCACAGTGATTTGAGAGCATAGACTTTGGTGCCATGCAGACATTTCTCAGCCCTACTTCCACTGTGTGGCCATGTGACCTTAGGCAAGTGTATCAATCTGTTCTCACGCTGCTGATAAAGACATACTAGAGACTGAGTAATTTATAAAGGAAAGAGGTTTAATTGACTCACAGTTCTAGAGGACTGGGGAGGCCTCATGAAACTTACAATTATGGCAGAAGGGAAAGTAAACATGTCCTTCACATAGTGGCAGCAAGGAGAAGTGCAGAGCAAAGAAGGGAAAAGCCTCTTATAACACCATCAGATCTTGTGAGGACTCACTCAATATCATGAGAACAGCACGGAGGCAGACCTCCGCCCACGATTCAGTTATTTCCCATTGGGTCCCTCCTGTGACACGTGGGGGATTATGGGAACTACAATTCAAGATGAGATTTGGGTGGGGACACAGCCAAACCATATCAACAATTTACTTGGCCTTTTTGACAATCAGGTCCTCTTCTCTAAGATGACGTAATGATAACTACTTCCTTTTTAATAATAGCCATTCTGACTTGTGTGTGATGGTATCTTATTGTGGCTTTGATTTGCATTTCTTTAATGATCTGTGATGTTGAGCTTTTTTCATATAGTTGTTGACCACATGGGTGTCTTCTTTTGAAATGTGTTCATATACTAACATAAGAACAGAAAATCAAATACTGCATGTTCTTGCTCGTAAGTAGAAGCTAAGTGACGAGAACACATGAGCACATAGAGGGGAACAACACACACTGGGGCCTATTGGAGAGTGGAAAGTGGGAGGAGGGAGAGGATCGGGAAGAATAACTATTGGGTATAGGCTTAATACTGGCTGACAAAATAATCTGTACAACAAATCCCCAGGACACAAGTTTACCTACATAACAAACCTGTACATGTACTCCTGAACTTAAAAGTTTTAAAAAAAAATAACTACTTTCAAGGGCTGTTGTGAAAATTAAGTGTAGGTGCAAAAGGCTTCCTTAGCATAGTGCCTGCTACCTAATCGGTTCTGTATAATAAATGTTAGTTACTTTTAGAATTGAGACCCACCTGTTATCCTGGAGAAAATTTGTTCACCCAACAGAACAATTTGAGTTGTTTCATGAAATATATAATTTTTTTTAACCAGCAACAGGTAATTACATGCATGTTTTTATGCTTCCTGTCTGATGGAAAAGCACCTAAGAGCTGAGAAATTAATTGGGATGTGGGAGGGTCAGCAATGGATTTGGGGTCAGGGGAAACGGGTTTGAGTTCTGGAGTAACTAATCATTAGCTGTGACTCACAGCAGGTTTGAACCTCAGTGGACATTGTTTTAACACAATGAAGTAAGTTTCTGCCCTTCCTACTTTATGGAATTGTTTTGCAGGTCAAATGGGATAATCTATGTAGGAATACTTTATACACATAAAACCGATATAAGGTCACACACCACATGACATTTTGGCTAGTGATAGGTGGTCCCATAAGATAATAACGGAGCTGAAAAATTCCTATCATCTAGTGATGTCATCACTGTCATAATGTCACAGCACAGTGCATCACTGATGATGCTGGTATAAACAAACCACTATGCTGCCAGGCACATACAATTATGTATAGTATGTAATACTTGATAATAAATGACTAAGTTACTGGTTTATGTATTTACTATTTTATCATGATTTTAGAGTGTACTCCTTCTACCTATAAAAAAAGTTGGCCAGGCATGGTGGCTCACACCTGTAATCTCAGCACTTTGGGAGGCCGAGGTGGGCGGATCATTTGAGGTCAAGAGTTTGAGGCCAGCCTGGTCAACATGGTGAAACCCCATCTCTACTAAAAATACAAAAATTAGCCAGGTGTGGTGGTAATACCAGCTACGCAGGAGGCTGAGGCCGGAGAATCGCTTGAACCCAGGTGGCGGAGGCTGCAGTGAGCCGAGATTGCACCACTGCACTCCAACCTGGGTGAGAGTAAGACTCCATGTTAAAAAAAAAAAAAAAAGTTAACTGTAAAACAGCCTCAGGCAGGCCCTTCAGGAGGTATTCCACAAGAAGACATTGCTATCCTAGGAGAGGACCACTCCATGCTTGTTTTTAGCCCTGAAGACCCTCCAACGGGATAGGATTTGGAGCGGGGAGACAGTGACACTGATGATCCTGACCCAGTGCAGGCCTAGGCAGTTGTATGTATTTGTGCCATTGTCTTTGACAAAAAAGTTTTAAAAGTAAGAAAAAAATGTTAACAGAAAAAAGCTTGTGTTATAGAATAAGGACATAAGAAAGAAAATATTTTTCTACGGCTGGAAACTGTGTTTTAAGCTAAGCGCTACTACAAAAGAGACAAAAGGTTAAAAGAATAAAAGAGTTTATAGAGTAAACCTGTTACAGTTAGCTAAGGTAAATTTATCATTGAGAAAGAAAAAATATTTTAAAAATAAATTTGTTGGAGCATAAGCGAACTATGTCAATGAAGCCTAGAGTAGTGTAATGTCCTTGGCCTTCACAGTCACTCACCACTTACTCACTCACTCACCCAGAGAACTTCCAGACCTTTAAGCTCCATTCATGGTAAGTGCCCTATATAGGTGGACCTTTTTTTCTTTTCTTATTTTTTTTCTGGAGACTGAGTTTCACTCTTGTTGCCCGGGCTGGAGTGCAATGGCGTGATCTCAGTTCACTGCAACCTCTGCCTCCCAGGTACAAGTGATTCTCCTGCCTCAGCTTCCCAAGTAGCTGGGATTACAGGCGTGCGACACCACGCCTGGCTAATTTTGTATTTTTAGTAGAGACGAGGTTTTACCATATTGGTCAGGCTGGTCTCAAACTTCTGACCTCAAGTGATCCACCTGCCTCGGCCTCCCAAAGTGGTGGGATTACAGGCATGAGCCACTACACACTTGGCCAGGTGGACCATATTTTATCTTTTATACTGTATGTTTACTGTACTTTTTTCATGTTTAGATATGCTTACATATGCAAATGCTGATCATTGTATTATCATGCCAACAGTATTCAGTAGAGCAGTATGGTGCAGAGGTTTGTACTCTGGGAGTAGTAAGCTAGACCAGAAAGCCTAGGTGTAGGTTATACCATCCAGGTGTCCAAAAGTGCACCCTGTGATGTTCAACAGAGACAAAATTACCCGAGGATGCATTTCTCAGAACATATACCTGTTGCGAAGCAACATATGACTGTGTATATTAGATCCTTGAATTGTGATGAATGTTGTTATTATAATAATATTATTACTAACAGTAATTCTAAACTATTCATTGTTTGCAATTCTCTGAAGTCTCAAGGTTTCTTGCTCTGAAATAGTGCTAAGGTGAGGCCCTATTTTTTCGCTAGCACCACAGACCTTCAAGATTCATAAACTATGGTTGCAAACAACAGATCATTAAAACTATACTTTATTTGTGCTAGTGATTTCTTCTCATCACTTCTACAGAGAAAAAGAACATTCTAGAATCCTAACAATGGTGACAAGGGGTGTAGGCATAGCGTTATTAGGAGGAGGAGACACCAGAGAACCAACTTCTCTCACTTAAACCTTATGACAACCTTAAGAAGTAGGCAGCATGATCCCCTACTTGGAGATGCAGAAAGACAGAATGGGGGAGATTGAGAAGGTTGTAGAAGGTGATGTCATTAGGGAGAACAGTGGTTGAGGTGTGTATACAGGTCTGGCTCTTCCCTCTCCTCTCTACGACCGGTGGACTTAATGTAAACAGCATGTCCAGCCTGACTGTACTTCCTGTCCCCAAAGCCCAGGCTCCCAAGAAAGATCCACCCACCCTATACAAGCTCCCTTTGCTCATCAGGGAGCTTTACCGTCTCTAATGTTGTTTCCCTAACGTTTTTAAGAACTTATGTGATTCAAGATTGCATAAAAATGGTACCTTATCAACACCATTGATTGAATTGAAGGAAACCAATTATCTCAAAGGAATGATGATTCCAGAGAACAAGTGTTAGAGGCTTAAGACCCAGGAAATCCCAAGGATTCCTGGAAATATTCTATTCAGAGTTTTAGGTCAAAGGAGGCACAACCTGCCTCCCAATTCTCATTCATTCTCCCAGATGGTGAAATCCACCACTCTCTGTCCTTGGCATTTATTTGTAGAGCTCTTTGGGGTCACTGTGCCCAATTTGGTTGTGACCTGGTGGGCATTCACAGCCTGATAGGAAGAAAAAAATGTGGTAATCTTAGCTGTTCCTGCTGTAAGAATTGTGTTTGGAAAATGACCTGCATTCTTACGTCAAGAAAAAATGAGAGACAAGGTACAGCTGGAATGGGACATGGGACTGAGGGAGAGTTTGGCAGAACTGAAACCTGAATAGCTAGCGAGGCATGAACATGTTAAGTGAGTGTGTGTGTGTTAAGGACATAGATGAGGGGACTGAGCTGAGAGATGACCTAGGAGAATCAGAGCAATGGTAAGAACTAGCACTGACCATCCCTACCCATGCCTCAACAAATAAAGCTTCAAAACATTCTAGGATATTCTATCTACCAATTAGAAATACATTTTCAGAGTCAGAGCTTTAGTTTTTCTCCACTATTACAAGGAAATTTCTGTCCATGTGAGCTTCATGTAATATTGGTATTGGCAATGATGATGATGATTATAGCTACTGTCTTAGTCCCTTCAGGTTGCTACATAACAAAATAATATAGACTTGGTGACTTACAGACAACAGAAATTGATTTCTCACAGTTCTAGGGACTGGAAAGTCCAAGATTAAGGTCTCAGCAGATTTGGGGTCTGGTGAGGGCTGCTTCCTCATAGACAGTGGTATTCTTACTCCAACCTCACCAGTGGAAGGGGTGGGAGGTTTCTCTGGAGTCTCTTTGATAAGAGAACTAATCTCATTCATGAGTGCTCTGCCCCCGTGACCCATCACCTCCCAAAGGCTCCATATCCTAATATCATCCCCTGGAGAGGTGAAGATTTCGACATTTTCCATATGTCACTTCTAATCTTTAGAACAAAGTAAATATTAGAATCTCTTTCTCAAAGACGTGGAAACAAGTCTGCAGAAGTGAAACTTTTTCCCTGAAGTGACAGCAATGGAGTGGATGCGGGCCCAGGTCGTTTAGGCTCGAAAGTCCACACTGTTTCCATGATGCCAGGCTGCTTCCTAATTAGTATATTTAGGAGATAAATCTATTTTATAGATAAAGACCTGAGATTTGGAGAGGGGAAGAAAAGAAGAAAACATTTTCACCTCCTCTCCAGGAACCAGGGCCCGTCATCCTCTCAACTCCTTAAACTCGTGCTTTTTCCAAACTGAGACCCTGGTGACCATTTTTTTGCCTCTCCCTGAAAAGCAAGCCCAGTTCATTTCTTCAGGAGATGACACCATGTCAGATATTTCCCCTTGTGATTATTATTTCGGGAAGAACCAGATGGGAAAGCTTGGGAAACATTCTAATTAGAAGGAGTCTTTCATTTCCATCCTGTTTCTATTTCCCTTCCAGCCCCCACCCCCATCCCATGCACACATTGGCACATTCTGAGCACCTCTTTGTATTTTAGGTTGATATGTGCCTACCTTGGCAGCTGATCACACAGGCAGACTGCTTTTGAAGTAAATGGAAAAAGCACCCAAACAGACAAGAGTACTGAGCCACAGGGAGTTTGAATGTCCTGTTCTGTGTCAAGCCCAGATGGCCCGTTCTCTTATTCATAGTTTCTGAAGCCCTTTATACTAAAGAGCGCTGGACAGTGAGAGACAGGGTCTTTTAGCCAGGCAGGGCTCAGGTTCCACACTGTGAAGTCAGTGGGAAGCTGTGGTAGA
Source organism: Chlorocebus sabaeus (assembly GCF_047675955.1). Lineage (NCBI taxonomy): Eukaryota > Metazoa > Chordata > Mammalia > Primates > Cercopithecidae > Chlorocebus > Chlorocebus sabaeus. Next base: position 18,585,991 of record NC_132911.1, read on the forward strand.
TGCCATTTGAGTGTGAGGAGTGAGGGGCTGTACCTCCTCCCCTTAACCTCTCATTGCTCCTCAGTGAGGTCATCCTCACAGTGTTGTGCATTTACTGGAAGCAGCCTTCACAAAACCTTGATTAGATGAATACGAATGACTTCTAAGAGCGCATTTTCTAAGTAGTCAGCTCACGTCTGTTGACCTTGGTAATGGCTGCAGTTGTATCTAGTGTCCCTATGAGACAAGCAGTTCCCATTGGCTACTCAATTTAATCCTCCCTGGGCTACAGTGGTGAAGTAACTGAGGCCTGAGAGTTGTAACAACTTGCCCAAGGTCGCTGACAAGAGGCAAAGCCAGCACTTCAACCTTTTTTGTCCTAACTCCAACCTGGGGCTCTGAAGTCCTGCGACTCCATTGGAAGGTCCCTCAGTACCATCCATGCCCAGGGTGGGGCACTCGGGTTGGGTGGGAATGCAGTCACACTGAGTGGGACCGTGATCTGGCTCACCTCTGCCTGGCAGACCTGCAGGTATGGACAACCTTGGCCGGGTATGAGTGGGATAGGAGCACGTGTGCTCAGCTCACATGCTGTATGCCTTTCAAAAGCAAATCTCGCAATAGTGGAAGAATGTCCTTATTTATCTTAAAAAGTCATACCGAGTAGATGAAGTATGACACATAGTGGGAGGAAAGCATCACTTAAAAGTACAACCACGGCCGGCCACGGTGGTTCATATCTATCATCCCCACACTCTGGGAGGCCAACATAGATGGATCACTTGAGTCTAGGAGTTTGAGACCAGACTGGCCAACATGATAAAACCCCATCTCAAAAAAAAAAAAAAAAAAAAAAAAAAAAAAAAAATTAGCATTAGCCAGGTGTGGCGGAACATGCCTACTGAGGTGAGAGGACTGCTTGAGCCTGGAAGTTCCAGGCTGCACTGAGCTGTAATTGTGCCACTGCGATCCAGCCTGGGTGACAGAGGAGACCCCGTCTCAAAACACACACACAAAAATAAAAAAGCAACTGTTTGAAGCATAAGGCTTTTCTTAGGTCTTCATGATGGCAAATGACTGCTCATTCCCTTGAGCACATACATGCAGCTGAGTTTGTTTTTCAACCTGTCTTCTTTCCCCTCTAGTGTAAGTGGGAGAAGAAAGCGTTCTTCCATATGGTGCAAATGCACCCATCAGAGTGTCATAGAACCAAGAGTTCTACCCTGACCGATTAACTTCTCTGGGTTAAGCATTGTCTTGCGGGGTAAGAGTGGATTCTCCTTTAAAATATTAGCTACTCTGAGAGGAGAAAACCCTCTATCCCTAATATCTTGCTTCTAGTGGTTTTCTGAGGCTGCTTCCTTCTACACTGTCAGGTCCAGCAGCTCCTGCAGATGGGTGGTGGTAGAAGGAGGAGAGAATGGGCCAAGGGAAGGCCAAGAGCGAGCTGAGCAGCACTCAACATCCTCCATGAACTCAACAGAAATCAAGAATGCAGGCAGCTCATGATGAAGTCCTGCGGTGGCCCAGGTTTACCGAGCTCATTCACAATTACAGTTGGAGAATTCTTCTTTGGTCATTTTCTACTTTAGAAATACAGTAAATGAGGTAGCAATGTTTTTAAAAACAAGCTTCATCGCTTCCACCTCCTTGTGATAGCAAATACTTGCATCTAAAGGAAATATACTTGTGTGTGTACACACAGGTGGCTGTGCTGTTTGTTTTCCATTCTGCAATAGGAAAAAAACAGTTAACAGGCTTTAAAAAAGTCATCCAGGCAGAAAATTGGGAAGAGCAGCAGCTGTGAGAAGAAATGTGTGCAGGGGTTACAAACGATTTCTCATTCACTCCAGATGCTCTCCTTCCCGGTCACCAGAGCCCCATCTGAGAGGCAGATGTGACGGTGCTGGCAGTGAAAATGACAGAGGAAGAAATGGGAGGGAGAAATGGTTAGCTTATTTGTTTTAAAAGAAGCTGCTCAAATGTTTTGAGTCCTTCTATGCCTCGTGAGTCACATACCCACTGAATGGGCAGGGCTTGGCTTGAAAGTGGGGACAGCCTGTCTCTGCCATTTCCTGAGCGGATGATCTTAGGCAAGTCACTTGGGCTCTATAATGCTCATTTTCTCACTTATAAAACAATGATGATAATACAGTCTGCTTTACAGAACTGAAGGAAGAACTAAGCAAGACAGTATGTAAGAAAGCAATTTATAGAATGGAGATTACTATGCACAAGGGAGTTATTTTTCTGAACAAACGGCTGGACTCAAGCTCACAAAATATCCATGACAACATGCCCTTTAGGGTGATTGTGAGTAACGTAAATCTTAAAGGATAATTAGGAATTGGACAGTTAAATAAGAAGACAGAGAGCACTTAGGTTTTGCTTGAGCAAAACACACACACAAAGAAACCACGAAGCATGCAATCTGCAGGGCAGGCTGGGGCATGCAGACTTGAGGGGTGGCGGGTGAGCAGGGGTGGGCAGAGATGAGCTCCCAGGGCATTTGGCTCCATAGCAACTAATCATAAAGTTTGAAGTAGGAAGTGGCAGGAGCCTGATCCTAGAGGCATTATATACCTTCTCAGGGAGCTTGAATTTTAAACCCTAGAATGATGTTGTATCTATTATGTTCAGTGAAATTTTAACAAACATATCTTTTTAAAAAGTTTCTTTAGTCAAGCAGGTTCTAGAAGAGTGACATAAATAGTTAACCCTGTTTCTCTACTGCAGGACTTGTCAGAGCTTTTAGTATGCTAACATGAACCACAAATCTTCAAGAAGGAAGTACTCTGGGATGTTTCTTCAAGACCTTTGACCACAGGACTTTTTTTTTTTTGAGACAACATCTCACTCTGTTGCCCAGGCTGGAGTGCATGGAGCAATCACCACTCACTGCAGCCTCGAACTCCTGGGCTCAAGCGACCCCCAACATCCTGACGAGTTGAGACCACAGACAAGTGCCAGCACACCCAGTTCACTCTTTAAAAGACATTTCTTTGTAGAGACAGAGTCTCTCTCTATTGCCTAGGCTGCTCTCGAACTCCTGGGCTCAAGCAATTCCCCTGCCTGGGCGTCCCAAGGTGCTGGGATTACAGGTGTGAGTCCCCAGGCCTGGCCAGGACCTTTTGTTGGTCCTCACTCCCTCTCGCCCTCCCACTGCTCCAGGATTTCCATATTCTCACTCCACACACTGGGGAATGCTAGGACCATGAGGGGCCATCAGTGAGCTCACTACAAGTCTGTGCTTGTAAGCGTCACTGTGGCTTCGCCAGCGTTTCCTGATGTCCTGTGCACTTGCCAAAGACATCCTTCCCCAGCTCCTCTTCACACAGGCTATTGCTTCTTCGCCTCCACGGATGAACTCACCACCTCCCCTGTAGAAAGGGAGATATCCAAGCTGGGGGCCAGCCTTCTGCTCTACTCCAACACATCTATATCTACAGACTCTGTTCCTGCCAGTCCCTGAGATGTTGGTCCTGCTTTCTATAATGAAAGCCACATTCTAGTCTAAGATGAGAATAATTGTCAGAGAAGTGGAGCACCCATTCAAGGTTGGAGAGTTAGTAAGAGGCAGAGCTTTGGCTAGCATTCAAGTCCCCTGATACCTGGATGAGCACCCTTTCCTTGACTCGTCACTATCTGTATCTTCCTTTCCGTAGTCTTAATCCAAGAGGTTCAAGTACATGACAGATATATGTCATTAATACATTTAAAAAATACTGGCATAAAATCACTGAAATTCACATTGTGAATGCCTATTGGCTTTAATCTGTCAAGTTTCTTTTACTTGAATTATTTATTTCCTTTCTTTTCATTACACTCTTTCTGTTTGTTTGTTTTGTTTTAAGGCAGGGTCTTGCTCTGTTGTCCAGGCTGGAGTGCAGTGGCATGATCATGGCTCACTGTAGACTCAACCTGCCAGGCTCAAGCAATCCTTCTACCTCAGTCTCCCAAGTAGCTAGGACCAGGAGTATGTGCCACTACATCCAGCTAATTTTTTTTTTTATTATTAATTTCTTGGTAGAGAAGGAGTCTTTCTGTGTTGCCCAGGCTAGCCTGGAACTCCTGGGCTCAAGCAATCCTGCTTCAGCCTCTCAAAGTGCTGAGATTACAGGCATGAACCATCACACCCAGCCCACACTGCTTCTTCAAGACAAATCACTCCAGTCCCAGAACTACCTAGGGATTAATATAAAACCTTCTGCACTAACAGTGAAAACAGAAGTTATTGAAATTCAGCTGCCTTTCCCAGTAGTTTCCATTTTGTTTCCCCACATTTTCTCTGGGTTTCTACTGTGCTGGGGATACCAGCTGAGGGTGGGTGACAGTTGTGCTGGCTGACAATCAGGAAGGTCCCCCCCACCTGCAGAGCCCCTGAAGTAGGTACCTGAGTTGCAAGGGCATTTCAGCAGGTAGCAGACCCACTTTCACCCCTGTTACCTCTTCATGCATTACTGACATGGAACCAAACACATCCACTGTGTTCGCGCCTCTGAAAATGTTTGGATTTAAAGACAGCATCTAAAAAAAACGTCTCTCTAAAGCCCCTTGCTGTAAAGAAGGTCTCTTGGCATTAAGTCAACACCTTTCTTTCTCCATTGCCTATTTCTCCTGGTGTTTAGAGTAAAATTGTTATTTGCCTCTTCCTTTTTTTCCCCAAGTACTTTGGGAAGAATTCGTTTTTGTTTGGTTCGTGTTAAACCCATCTTTAAAACCTGTATGGCTGTTTTCTAAGTTTTCAAAACTCATCGTCTACTTTAATCACATTTTCCAGGCACTATTTCAATCCAGATAATTTGAAGGCACCACGCTTCAGAACTCAGAGCTGGCACGCACACGACCTGAGAAGAGGGCTTGCTCACCAAGTTTACAGCAATCAGATTTGGAAGGAGTGAATGGTTGTTTGTGTTTAAAAATAGTCAGTTGAATACGGGAGGCTTTTTCCAGTTACTGTGGAGAGATGCCTTTAGGCCTGATTAGCCCCCAAACCACAAACTATAAATGCTTTATAGCTTGTGGGAATAAATATATCCTGAGATAACCTGGGACATTCATTCCAAAGCTATAATAATCTGGACACAACAAACCCAAGGCTGAACTATTAGATGAAGTCTAATAATGTTCATTCTTAATAAAAAATTATTATATATAACTTAGTGCAACTATACTTTTATACAATCCTTTTTCCTTCTCAAAATATGTACATCTGCTGAATCATTTTATCTTTCCAGAAGCTTTGCCTCCAGTTTCTGTTGTTGTTGTTCGTTTGTTTGTTTTTGAGACACAGTCTCACTCTACCACCCAAACTGGAGTGCACTGGTGCGATCTTGGCTCACTGGAACCTCCTCCTCCCGGGCTCAAGCGACTCTTTTGCCTCAGCCTCCTAAGTGGCTGGGATTACAGGTCTGTACCACCACACCCAGTTAATTTTTGTATTTTTAGTAGAGACAAGGTTTCACCATGTTGGCCAGGGTGGTCTCAAACTCCTGACCTCAAGTGATCTGCCTGCCTTGGCCTCCCAAAGTGCTGGGATTACAGGTATGGCCCACCACGCCCAGCACCTCCAATTTCTTTCTAATGTAATCTATCTCTTGTATTGTTGCTAGAGATATTTGTCCATAACACGGATCCAAACAATTTGTTTTTTTGGGGTCAAAATATTTCATGTTTCTCTATTATCCATAAAGTCTGAACTCTCCACTATGACATTCAGTACTCCCCACAATCTGGCCTCTCATTTTCTAGCTTTGTGTGCCTCTAATAACACTTTACCATTTCAGCTACTTTCCTCTCAATAATGAACACTCAGCAAATATTTATTAAGCATCTATATTACATGCCTTGAACTTTGCTAAGTGTCAGGTTAATGTTGGTGAATAAAAGAGTTATGTCTCCAGGTCTTGTGTAGCTTTCCATCGAGTCACTGAAGGAGAAGATAATAGAATTAAAAAACAAACCAATTCATACCAATTCATTGTGAGAAGTGTCACAAAGCACATGCCGTAACAGAGAATCACAGGGGAAAGGCACTTCACTAGAGATCAAGGAGGACTTCCCTAAAAAGATTACATGGTGGAACATGGACTATGCATTCCAGGCAGAGGGACTAGCATGTGTGAAGTCTCTGAATCAGACCTGTTTGCAAGGTGGGCTATGTAAAGTGAATATTCACAGCAGAGGACAGTGGGACGGGAACATCTCAGGGCAAGGGGCGTTATGCAGCCTACCACACTCACTGACTAGAAAACTCACCATTGGATTTGACATCCTGGAGTACATTGGGATGAGAAATACAATTTTGGCAGAAAACAGTTTGGAGTTGGTGGAGGAGTGAATGAGAAACCAAGGAATAGAAGGATTGTAGACAGATAATCCTTTAGAGAAGTTCTGCTTTGATAGGTGGTAGCTTAAGGGGTTTGAGGAGGGAGATACTAGAATGTGTGTCTATGCCAAGACTGATTGAGTAAAGAGAGGGAGATTGATTCTGCAGGAGAATTGGAAGTTGAGCTTACCAGAGAAGTAGAAGAGCACCGACAAGCAACTGAGAGCTCACTTCAAGTCTAAAGTCATGAATTGGGAATGAAAGAAATAGTGTAACTTTCTGCAGTTGTGCTCACGCACAGAGAAAGCAGAAGGCTGAGTTTATCCTTGAAGCTATGGAAGATAAAGGAATTTATGGTCTCTGTAAAAAGTAACTAGAATGGTGGAATATGGAATTGAAACTAGGCAAGAAAGGAGGCATTTATGAGGATATCGATGAACAGTGAGAAAGTGAGAGAATGGATGGAGTGGAGGCCATGAAGAAATTGAAAGACTTTTCTAGTAAGGATACTTGAACAAATAAACTAGAAGGTTATGGAATGGCCCAAGACTTTGATGTTGGCCTTCAAGATTTTAGAGATGGTGCAATGGCCCAGGGGGCAACTATTGGAGTGGGTGACTGAAGTAGACAGAAATAAAAGATCACTTGAGATAAGGAGGTGAAGAAACTGAGATGCCAGGGGACTGAAATGGCCTTTTCTCAGAATGCTGAGGTTACAAAGAGTGATGACAGAATTTGGGGTGGAGAGGAAGACAGGGAACCAGAAACTAAAATCTTCAGTGAATGAAGAGGAGTGGTGGGGAGATGGTGACAACAAAGGAGATGGTGTATCCAAGTCACACGAACCCCAAAGGGCAAAGTTTCTGCAGGAACAGGGGAACAATGGTCTCGTGGTGACAGAGGAAAGGAAGGAAAACACCCATCTTACATGGTTACACGGAGTATGGGAAATAAAACAGCCTCTGGTGGCCGTCGGAGAAGTGATTTCAGAAAACCACCACATTTCAGAATGCAGATGAAGAGAATGTTACAAGGCGAGCCTGTGAGACAGAAACATTTTATAGTGGAATAGAAGGAGAACTTGGTCAAAGAGGAGTAAACAGAGATGTGTGAGCATGAGAGCTCTGGTGACAGCGGATGATGGGATTTTGGGACCTCTTCTGTGGTTGAGGCAAAAGGAGATGTGCACACTTAGATTTGGCCTGATGGCCTCTTACAGGAGGCTTGGCTCTGGTGGTCTGGGACCACAGTCCTGCCCATGTGGTCCAGGGTGGCATCTCCCCTGGGATACCCTGCATGAATGTCTTCCTGCTGGATCCATGTCCTCGCAGTCCTCCAACACATTCTAGATTTTCCCCTTTCTGAGCTTGGTCCCCAGTGGTCCTCCATGTAAGATGCTCTTACCTGCTAGTGCTACCTAATTTAGTCTCATCTGTCTTTAATGCCTGACACGAATGTCACTCTTTCTGCAACATCCTGCAAGATCCTTTCAATCAGAGACTACTCCTCTCGCTTCTGAATTTATATAAGTGGAGTGGGATATGCAATTCAAAATGGGATGTTTTAGGACACTTTTTTCCCTCTTCAGCAGAAAACTTTTTTTATGTGCACTTTTGAGGCAGCAGGTTTTTGTTGAAGGGAGGTCCCTGTAGTTCTAAGGACCCCAAACCTCCCTTCCAGGAAGGCTAAACAGATTTTGGGTTGTGTTGCCAAAGGTTAGAGCTCTAATTGTTGTCTTTCTTTTCTTTCCTTCCTTCCTTCCTTCCTTCCTTCCTTCCTTCCTTCCTTCCTTCCTTCCTTCCTTCCTTCCTTCCTTCCTTCCTTCCTTCCTTCCTTCCTTCCTTCCTTCCTTCCTTTCTTTCTTTCTTTCTTTCTTTCTTTCTTTCTTTCTCTTTCCTTCTTTCCTCTTTCTTTCTTTCTTTTCTTTCTTTCTTTCTTTTTCTTTCTTTCTTTCTTTTTCTTTCTTTTTCTTTCATTCTTTTTCTTTCTTTCTTTCTCTTTCTTTTTCTCTCTCCTTCCTTCCTTCCTTCCTTCCTTCCTTCCTTCCTTCCTCTCTCTCTCTCTCTCCCTTCCTTCCTTCTTTCCTTCCTTCCTTCCTTCCTTCCTTCCTTCCTTCCTTCCTTCCTTCCTTCCTTCCTTCCTTTCTTTTCGAGACAGGGTCTTGCTCTATTGCCCAGGCTGGAGTACAGTGATGCAATCACAGCTCACTGCAGCCTTGAACTCCTGGGCTCACGTGATCCTCCTGCTTCGGCCTCCCAAAGCAGGGGGCTGTAGTTTGAGGGACCCCTGAATTCCTGATTAGGAAAGAGACAGAGAATGAGGCTTTGGTGAAGGAAGCCTAAACAGAGTGTGGGTGGAAGCTGTTTGCAGGGAATCTGAGAAGCCAACAGGAAATGGGCAGAGGGGATCTGAACTTGGAGTGTTCGGATGCCAGGGGCCATCCAGGGGGCCATAGAAGCCCATTCTTAGAAAGTTCTAGGGTGATGGAAAAGAAGCAGGGACTGTACAAAACCAGAACCCAGATCCGAGGCCTGACTTTAATCTTCTCCTGAGTGAACATCACTCATCAGTACCAGAGCCCTCACCTGTCCACAGATGGTGCCTTACAAGAGCTGCAGTTGCTGGCTCAGCTGCTTTCCAGTTCCTGGCAAGGAGCCTTGTGCATATGTGGTAGATGCTCAAATAAGTGTATTGAGTTAATAGACTATCCACTGAGATAGGCAGATGTGTTAGTCCATCCTTGCATTGCTATAAAGAGATACCTGAGACTGGGTAATTTATAAAGAAAAGAGGTTTGATTGGCTCATGGTTCTGTGGTCTGTATAGGAAGCATAGTGGCTTCCGCTTGGCTTCTGGGGAGGCCTCAGGGGACTTACAATTATGTTGGAAGGTGAAGCGGGAGCAGGCACCTCACACAGTGAAAGCAGGAGCCAGGCAGGGGGAGGTGCCACATACTTTTAAACGACCAGATCTCACAAAGACTCACTATCCTGAGAACAGCACCAAGGGGAGTGGCGCTAAACCATTCGTGAGAAATCTGCCCTTGAGATCCAATCACTTCCCACCAGGCCCCACCTCCAACATTAGGGATAACATTTCAATAGAAGATTTGGACGGGGACACACATCCAGACTATATTAGTAGGTTAATCACCTCAACCTTAACTTCATACATTACTCCTGGAGATTCTGAAGTATAACAAGGTTAAGGTGATTTATTTATATTTACTTAAATAGCAACTGACAGAGGAAGCAAGAATTCAGGCTACTTCATGAATGGGTATCTGCCATTTGTTTTAGCCTCAGCTGTGTGACTCCCCTGAAGGAAGAGAATAAGAGTCTGCCACTAAGGTGACAACTTGCAGAAAAGAAAGGCAAGATTTTACGAATCCGTAGTAACATTTTCCCTTTGCAAAGAGCTTGTATAAACAAGGCCATTTAAAAATACTCTTCTGATATGAACCCTACAATAACCATAGTGTAAAAACTGGAGTCTATATGGACACAACCCGGGAGATAATATGCAAAAATTAAAGTAGTTGCAGAGTTAGGTTGAGATGATGAGTAATGGCCCCGACTTTTCTTCAAACACTAGTTTCCTTTTTTGTATGTTACCTTTTCAGTACAAATGCTTCAGGAAATTCTCCACTTTAGAATAAGGCACCTTGTTATATAAAGTCAACATAAGAACTTTATAATAATAGCATTCATTTAACTGCTGTTAAAAAGAATCACAGATAAAAAGTGTTTTCTCAGCTCTGCCCCTGGAACACAGAAAGAATGCTCTTCAGGGCAGAGCAGCACCAGAAGCCGTCCCACAGCGGGGGACATTCCAGTTGGCATCCAAAAGGCCCTGAGTATTAATTGGGGACTTTAGGGTTGAATGCCACACCTGCAGGTGCCTTTTATCAAAATGCAGTGAGTGGGAAGCTGAAGACATGGCTAAGGAGCGGAGCTGTGGAAAATGGGAGGGAGGCGAAGTCTGTGATATCAGCTTCAGATCATCATCATCAAACCCTACCCACTGCCAGTCTCCCCCTGCCCAATGCTCATCAGCTGTCACCCTGATACCTCTAGCTGGCAGCTCCTGAGTAAATTCTGACTACAGCAGATGAGATCTCAGGACACTCAGATCCATCAGCTGCATGCACTCAAATTAGACTTGCTGCCATAGGCTGCAAGATTTGGAGGGCCCGAGGCATCATGTCCCCCACGTCAGAGCCTTCTCTTGAGTCTGGCATGTAGGAGAAGCTTATTCAAAGTTAAGCCCGATCAAATTAACTTCTGCTCTTAGAAGTTAGGTTAGTGGTTTCCTTGAGGGTGAATGGGTGGCAGAAGAAAGAAAGAATTCCTGGAATGATAGTAAGGTTCCCTTTCTTGATCTGGGCGTTCCTTGGGTATGTTCACTTTGTGCAAATTCATTAAGGTGTTGTACATTTATTCTATGTACGCTTTTTCTTATATGGTTTATAATTTAATAAAAAATAAAGGAAGAAGAGAAGAAAGAGAGGGAGAAAAGAGGAAAGGAGGAAAAGAAGGAAGGAAGAGAAGCTTGATAACAACACTAGATTGAGGAGCTTGAGTCTGATTCTATAGGCAATTTGAGTGCCACTCTAGTTTGTTTAGTTGAGTATGACATGATAGTTGCATTATTATAGGAAGATTAATTTTACCGTGGAGAGCAGTTTAAATGGGATGAAACTGAAGGCAAGGAAATGAGAGAAGAGTTACAGTGACCTAAGTCTGCATGATGAGGACTGAGACTAGACTAGGAGGATGGTGATAATAGTTAAAAGGGTAGTGAGGGCCATTCACCACATAGAGAGCCAGTTTTAAGATCAGCTATTACATAAGTGAGCCAACATTCAGCACACACTACAGGTTGTTTATATAAGTAATATTTAATATCGTGTTGCACACTCACCTTGCTTAAATTGTAATAAGAAATCTTGCTGCTATCAGTTGGCATAGGACAACTCACATAGACTCAGGTCCATGGCTGAGGGCTACAGCTCTGGGTCTAACCAGTCTCTATTCTCAGATATGGACCATTTGTCAGGAAGCAAGAGCAAGGGCCTAGGAGTGGCTCTAGCACAGACTAACCAACTGATTGGCAACATGAGCCTTGCTTTTTTGCTTTGTTATGGTTTGGTTTGGTTTTTAATACATCGTGATAACACTGGTGTCAAAGGCTTAGCTTGCCAGATAAAGCTACTACACATTCTGGGAGCTGTTCAAAAGATTAATATAATGGCTATATGTTTGAAATTAAAGAGGTAGTTGCTTCCTGCAGCCTATAAAGAAGATTTTAAAAGATGAGATTGAACAGATTGATGTGTATCTCTCTGCAAAACAATATGAAAAATATATTGGCACAGTGCCCTTAGTACAACTTAGATTTATGCAAAACTTTCATTTTTCACCATCCAAAATTAACAAACTCAGAATGACACAAATGTGTTGAAATGCAATGCAAACTAAACATTTTAGTACATCGTCCTACAGTTCAACAGAATGTTGATATTTAATTTCACATTAGGCACTTCATTTAATTTCTGCATGATGATCCAATGGGCAGAAAAAGATGAATTGCTGACACACTGACTTTTTTTCAACTCCCAAAAGGGAAACAAAAGTTTGCAGTCAGAGACGAGTGAGGAGTTCATGTGTTTCATTAGTTTGCATAAATCTGTAATTATGTACAAAAATAATTTGTATGTACTGTGCTAACTGTGTGATGATTACTATTTAGCTTTGCTCTGATGCCAATCATTGAAATATAATCCAATTTTATTAAGTTCCTCAGAGCCCGGGAGAATGTTAGCTACAAGCCCGTTCTCCGCTCATTAGCATTGACCTTTATGGTTTGTTTATTTGGAATTTAATTTTTTTGGCCTCCTGCCCCTAAGTTAACTAGCCTTTGTTTAATAATCTATACTGTCATTATGCCCTCTTGACCCAGAAGAGAGGCAGATGAATGGGAGTACCGCTGCCAACTTTACAGCTTCTGCACACAGGCAATGTGCCCAAATTCCTAGCATTTGACTCTGATTTCTTTTGAAACAAAGGGAGTGAAGAGAAAGAGAAGAACAGGTATTCAAGGTCCTTGTGGACTCATAATTAAGCACTGTTATATAATGTGATTAAATAGCACAGGGCATATAGTAAGTCCAATGTCAATATCATTTATTATCATTATTGTTGATGGTGTTGGCTCTTCATATTTTTGAGCACCTCCACTTCAGTCTTGTGCCCCATCTTGAGGCTTTGTTCAAAAGTCTTGTACCCCCCAAATCTAAGTCCTACCTAACAGAGCAGCTGTTTTCTTTCTACCCTCTTCAAAAGGAACAAGAAAATGATCAGATAAAATGATCAGCCAGATAGGCGAAGATATGTGAAGACATGCTAAAAGAGAAGAACACTTGAGCCTGCAAGAAGACCAAACAGCGTCACGTTCAAAATCTATCAAATCTGAATGGCATGCGTAAGACGAACATGGGTAGACCCTAAATCTACAGGTATTCAGATGACAAGTGGACTCTGAAGTTTAATGATTGAGAGCTTAAGACAAAATGAATTTCTTACTTCAGATAGTAGGTAATAAACTTAAAAATTAACTACTGAAATGGTCATGTAGGAAATATACTTTTTTTAATTAAAAATATTTTTAGAGATAGGGTCTTGCTCTGTTGCTAAGGTTGGAGTGCAGTGGCATGATCATAGTTCACTGCAGCCTCAAGCTTCTGGGCTCAAGCAATCCTCCTGCCTCAGCCTCTCGAGTAACTGGGACTACAAGCATACACTACCACACCTGGCTAATTAAAATTTTTTTTTTTTTTTTTTGTAGAAACAGGATCATGCTATGTTGCCAAGACTGGTCCTCAAACTCCTGGCCTCAAGCAGTCCTCCTGCCTCAGCCTCCCAAAGTGTTGGGATTACAGGCATGAGCCACAGTGCCCGTAGGAAATATAATTGAATTACAAAAAGGTCAGAAATATTTAACAATCATTCTTTAAGTATCTATTATGAAATGATGCAAAACTACTAGCCAGGGATGGTGGCATTTGCCTATGGTTTCAGCTACTCAGGAGGCTGAGGCTGGAGGATCACTTGAAGCCATGAGTTCGAAACCAGCCTGGGCAACACAGCAAGATCCCATCTCTACAAAAAATACAAAAATCAGCCAGGAATGGTAGTGTGCGCCTACAGGCTCAGTTACTTGGGAAGCTGAGGTGGGAGGATTGCTTGAGCCCAGGAGGTCGAGGCTGCAGTGAGCTACGATTGTACCCCTGTACTCCAACCTGGGCAACAAAGCAAGAAAGCAAGACATTATCTCAAATTAAAAAACAAAAACTGCCTAAAAATTTGGGAAATGATTATATTTTAAATAATATAAATAATTAAATAATTATATTATATTTAAAAGAAAATACATTTTGAAAGGAAAAACAATTAAAATTAAATGTATATCACAAATACAGTAATATAAAAATATGGAAGCTTGTGACAAAAGATAATTTATTAAAATGAAAGTAATTCTGGTAGGATTGGAGGCAGTTTTCTCCATTCAGAAAGCTATTTAATATGATTTTGCTTTAAATTAACATTTTTCCGTTTTACCTTTTTCTATTCTTTTATTTCGACTTTTCAATGTTATGTTTTAGGTGTGTCTCATAAATAGCATATAGCTGGAATTTTTTCCTCAGTGGTGACAATCTCCCTTTCTCATGGTTTACTTTGCTTTTAACTTGTAAAATGATATACTTTACGTTCATTGGGCTTATTGATATAGACTTGTTTATAAAACATTAACTGATTATTTTCATTTGTCCTACTTTTTCCATGACTCTTTTGTCATCTTCCTTGCATTTAAAAAAAAATTAACAAGGTTTTTATTCATTTTTTAAAAATTCTCTGGCTTCTTTTATTTTCTTTTGGTTTGGAAGCTAAATATTCTATTGTTATTTTTCTGTTACTTTCCTTGAAACTTAAGTAAACAAAGCCCAAGTGTAACCAGTATCTTAGTCTTCTCCTCAAACTAAAATAACCTTAGAATATTTTATTCCACAATTAGACATCATAATTTTTATTATAAACAACATGTTTCCTTTTTTCATTTTTTAAGAGATGAGGTCTCACTCTGTTGCCCAGGTTAGAGTGCAGTGGTGGATGGTCTTGCAGGTGCAGTTGCCCCCTGCAACTTCAGCCTCCAACTCCTGGGCCGAAACACTCCTCCAGCCTCAGCCTCCTGAGTAGCTAGAACTGCAGGCACGTATCACCAAACCTGGCTAATTGTTTTAATTCTGTAGAGATAGGGTCTCACTACGTTGCCCACACTGGTCTTGAACTCTAGGGCTCAAGCAATTCTGCCACCTTTGCCTCCTAAATTGTTGGGACTTACAGGCATGAGTCACCATGCGTGGCCAAAAAACTACATATTTTCTAATGTATTTGCTCACCATTCCTACTTGCGTATCATACGATCCTTCTAAAATCATTTCCCTTTATCTTGAAGTAGAGTCTTCAGAAGTTTCTTTAGTAAAGGTCTGCTCGTGGCAACTTCCCCAGCCTTTCATTATCTAAAACGGTTGTTGTTTTACTCTCATTCTTGAGTTTTTTCTGGGTTTTCATTCAGCTGTTGATGATATTGCTCCACAATATCTGACTTTTTCTTTTATTTTTAAATATTTTATTGATGCATAACAGGCACACATCATTCTGCTTCCTTTCTGTATGTGTTGACATGTCTTCCATGTTTCATTGTCATACTTCTATAAGTGCTCCACCTTTTTCCTTTGTCTGCTTTTAACATCTTCTCTTTGCTTTTGATATTTTGCAGTTTCACTAGGGCTTATCTAGGTACAGTTTTACTTTTATTGATCTTGTTTGCTGAGCTTTCTGCACATGTAAGTTTTTCATCAGAAACCCACTTTGCTCTTCAGTTACCACCTCTCCTCTGTTCTTTCTATTCTCTACCTCTGTGACTCTGATTATATGTACGGCAGGCCTCATCATTGCATCCTCCATATTCCTTCCACATATTTCCTGTGTCTAGGCTGATATAGTCTTTCTTCAGTTGCCATTAATTCACTACTGAATTTGTTCATTGAGCTTTTATTTTAACAATTACATTTCTCACTTTTTTTGTACTCTGTGCTTGTCCAATCCCTCCCTCCCTTCCTTCCTTCCCTCCCTCCTTCTCTCCCTCTCTCCCTACTTTCCTCCCTCCCTCCCCTCCCCCTTCCCTTCCCTCCCCCTTCCTCCCCTCCCCTCCCCTCCCCTTCCCTTCCCTTTTCTTCCTTCCTTCCCTCCCTCCCTCCCTCCCCCACTCTTTCTCTCCCTCTCTCTCTCTTTCTCTTTTTCTCGTCCTTGTTTTTGGTTGTTTAGTTTTGGGTTTTTGTTTGTTTGTTTTGTTTTGAGACAGGGTCTCCCTCTGTCACCCAGGCTGAAGTGCAGTGGCATGATCATGACTCACTGCAGCCTCAATATCCCAGACTCAAGCGATTCTCTCACCTCAGCCTCCCAGGTAGCTGGCACTACAGGTGCAAGCCACCACACCTGGCTAATTTTTGCATTTTTTGTAGAGAAAAGGGTCTTGCCATGTTGCTCAGGCTGGTCTGAAACTCCTGGCCTCAAGTGATCTGCCTGCCTCAGCCTCCCAAAGTGCTGGGATTACAAGCATAATCCACTGTGCCTAGCTATAATTTTCATTTTTGAAAGTTCCATTAGGCTCTTTTGTAAATCTACCTACCATTTGGTTTCTTGATCAAGTTTATGATCCCATTCTTTATTTCTACAAATACTTCTCACTTAATTATTTTATATCTTTTAATAATTTTAAAATCTGAACACCTTGGGGTCTAAGTCAGTTTATTTTCTTCTTATTCGTCAATCTGACTTGTTTCTTTGTTTTTGCTGATCTTTGACTGTGAACTCATATTTGCTTGATATTAATCCATGCAAATGATGCTGATTTCTAAAAAGAGAACTTGTGCTTGTTTTTGCTGCTACTGAAACAGGCAACTTTTAAAGTCCCCTTTGGAGTTCCCTGGTTTGCACCAGAAATGGGGACTAGAAGCTGTAAGGGTAAGAAAGTCCTTGAAGATTTCCTTTACTTTTCCTGAGTCCTACAGTATATTAAAAGCTATCATTTGTCTCAAAGGAGATTCAAAAAAAATTTTAAACATCTTAAGCAATTAACATGGTGTTTGATACTGCAGTTATTTAACAAATAAGTAATTTTAAAAATGTATAAAAATAATGGCAATAACATTCATGGGTCATAGCCTTATGCCAGCCCCTTTGCCAGTTTTAGTCTTCCCAACAACCTTACAAGGTCAATACAATTATTGTGATTTGTTTATTTTACAAATAGTAAATGGCTGTTGTGACTTTAACCCAAGTCTGTCTTGCTCCAAAGCCCACGCACATAATTGCTATGTATGTTGTGTTGGCATAAATGAATAAATACAAAATTTCTCTCATTACATTAATATTTCTTGAGGATTTATAATAGTAATACGTTTATTGTAAACAAATAGTAAAAGATCTAAGCATTGTTTTGTAAGTACTGGGACATAACAAAAGAGAAAAATATTTCACCTATGTGGCGCTTATATTATAGTGGAAGGAAAAAGACAAAGCACAAGTATTTAAGCACATTTAAAATATGAAATATGTAACGAAGATTGAGTTTACCAAGAGCCGGGCAAGATTATTACTATTTTACTTTAAGTGACCAGGGAAAACCTCACTGACAGGTGATATTTGAGCAGAATATATGAAGGAATAAGTTTACATTTTAACTGTCTTGATACAACATGAGACACACTATATATCATTTAAACACGAAACAAAATTGGATTTTCTTTGATAAAAGTCATGTTCTCAAACAGTTATTTTTTTTATTTTTTGACATGGCATGTTGCTCCATCGCCCAGGCTGGAATGCAGTGGTGGGATCTTGGCTCACTGCAACCTCCGCCTCCTGCGTTCAAGCGATTCTCCAGCCTCAGCCTCCCGAGTAGCTGGGATTACACGCATGCACCACCACGCCCAGCTAAGTTTTGTATTTTCAGTAGAGATGGGGTTTCACAATGTTGCCCGGGCTGGTCTCAAACTTCTGAGCTCAAACTGATCCACCCGCCTCGACTTCCCAAAGTGCTAGAATTACAGGTGTGAGCCACCACTCCCAGCCTCTAAGAGTTTTGTTGTTGTTGTTGTTCGAGATGGAGTCTCACTCTGTTACCTAGGCTGGAGTGCAATGGCGCAATCTTGGCTCACTGCAATCTCCGCCACCTGGGTTCAAGTGATTCTCCTGCTTCAGTCTCCCTAGTAGTTGGGATTACAGACATCTGCCACCATGCCTTGTTAATTTTTCTATTTTTAGTAGAGACGGGGTTTCACCATGTTGACCAGGCTGGTCTCGAACTACCGGCCTCAGGTGATCCACCTGCCTCGGCCTCCCAAAGTGTTTAGATTAGAGGCATGAGCCACCACACCCAGCCAAGAGTTATCTTTAATATTAATAATGTATTATACTATGCTTTCTATTTAAAATAATCAAATATCATTGTATTATATTTTTTGACCTCATTCTGGAAAGCTAATGGGTGAAACGTCAGAGTGAAATGGTTATTAACATGTGTTTGAATTCAGATGCATTTATACCTCCCTGTGCGATCTTGGGTGAGTTACTGTACCTTTTCGGTCTTAGTTTCTTAAGACTTTTCGGTCTTAAAGTGGGAATAAAATACAATGTCGTCTTCACATGGTTATTGTGAGGATTAAATAAATCAACAAATGTAATACACTGCGAACAATGCCTATAAGTGCCAGCTGTTGTTATTATTCTTCTCATTTTCTAGTTGAGTAATTCTAGATGCAGAATGATTGCTGAAAAACAAGATTGTAAAATGTAAATTCCCAGGTTTCAGCAGGGAAGCAGTCTAATTGCCTAAACAAGCTTGAAGTCTATTTTTGAATCATTTCAACATTCACTTCCTAGCATCTCTTTTCATGCATTGTGCTTTCGTTAGAGCAATTTAAGTTGCTACTAACAGGATTTCAGGGTTAAAGTCAACAGAATATATATGATTCTGCAAATGTCTTTTCAAAAAGATAGATGGGCAAACCCTTTCTGATTGCAGTTTTCTCCCATTTTCTTGTTTGTTTTTCAATTTTTAATTATATTTTTAAAATTTTTTGTGGGTGCATAGTAGGCATATATACTTATGGGGTACATAAGATATTTTGATACAGGCATGCAATGTGAAATAAGCACATCATGGATTTATCCTTTGAATCTCCTCAAGCATTTATCCTTTGAATTACAAACAATTCAATTACATTCTTTATTTTAAAATATACAACTATTATTGACTCTAGTCACGCTATTGTGCTGGCAAATCATCTCATTTATTCTTTCTGTTTTTTTGTACCCATTAACCATCCCCACCTCCCCCCGCCCAACTCTCCAGTACCCTTCCCAGCCTCTGGTAACCATTCCTCTACTCTCTTTGTCCATGAGTTCAGTTGATTTGATTTTTAGATCCCACAGATAAGTGAGAACATGTGATGGTTGTCTTTCTGTGCCTGGGTTATTTCACTTAACATAATGATCTCCAGTTCCATCCATGTTGTTGCAAATGACTGGAACCCATTCTTTTTTATGGCTGAATAGTATTCCATTGTGTATATGTACCACATTTTCTTTATCCATTCATCTATCGATGGACACTTATGTTGCTTCTAAATCTTAGCTACTGTAAACAGTGTTGCAACAAACATAGGAGTGCAGAAATCTCTTCTATACACCGATTTCCTTTCTTTTGGATTTATACCCAACAGCAGGGTTGCTGGATCACATAGTAGCTCAATTTTTAGTTTTTTGAGGAACCTCCAAACTCTTCTCCATAGTGGTTGCACTAATTCACATTCCTAATAACAGTGTACAAGGGTTCCCTTTTCTCCATATTCTTGTCAGCATTTCTTATTGTCTGTCTTTTGTAGTAAGCCATTTTAACTGGGAAGAGATGATATCTCACTGTGGTTTTGATTTGCATTTCTCTGGTGATCTCAGTGATGTTGAACACCATTTGATATGCCCGTTTGCCATTCGTATTTCTTATTTTGAGAAACGTTTATTCAATATCTTTTGCCCATTTTTAAATTGAATTATTAGACTTTTTTTCCTATAGAGTTGTTTGAGCTCTGTATATGTTCTGGTTATTAATCCTTTGTCAGATGGGTAGTTTGCAAACATTTTCTCCCATTCTATGGGTTGTGTCTTCACTTTGTTAATTGTATCCTTTGCTGGATATTTGATGTGATCCCACTTGTCCATGTTTGCCTGTGCTTGTGGGGTATTGCTCAAGAAGAATTTGTCCAGACTAAGGACCTGGAGATGTTTCCTGATGGTTCCTTGTAGCAGTTTCATACTCTGAGGTCTTAGATTCATGTCTTTAATCCGTTTTGATTTGATTTTTGTATATGGTGAGACCTAGGGGTCTAGTTTCATTCTTTTGCACACAGATATCCAGTTTTCCCAGCATCATTTATTGAATAGACTGTCTTTTCCCAGTGTTTGTTCTTGGCATCTGTCAAAACTGAGTTCATTGTAGGTGTGTGGATTTCTTTCTTGGTTTTCTATTCTGTTCTATCGGTCTATGGGTCTGTTTTTAGTTTCCTCAAATTTTGGATTCAAATTGTGACTCCTATTTAACTAAGGAACGATGTACAATTCTCAGCATGAATCCAGTACATTTTACTGATATACTGAAAGTACTAAAAATAAAATTATTTTTACTAATGGATGGTCTTTATTTCAGCTTATTATATATAGTAGAATAAATATGAAAAAAATTTCAAAGTAGAGGCCATTCTTTTCCCAGAAAAATCTCAAATTGCTGAGGATTTGGGCGCCAGCTCTGCTTTCTAAACTTTCACATTCCATGAACATTCCAGTAAGGTAGCTAACAGCTATACGTAGCTATTAGGCACGTGGAATGGACCTAGTACAAATTGAGATTATCTCTAAGTGTAAAACACACATTAGATTTCAAGGTCTTTGTATAAAAAATGAATATGTAAAATACTAATTTTTACATTAATTATATATTGGGATCTTAATGGTTTGGATATATATTGGTTTAAAATATATTATTAAAATAATTTTACCTGTTTCTTTTTACTTTTGTAAATGTAGCTATTAAAAACTTTTAAATGATAAATGCGGCTCACATTATATTTCTATGGAATGGCACTGGTCCACATAGCCTTAGTAAATCCTTTCTTCTTTTCTTTTCTTTTCTTCTCTTTTCTTTCATATAGAGACTAAGTTTCCCTCTGTTGTCCAGGCTGGCCTCAAACTCCTGCCCTCAAGCGATCCTCCTGCCTGGCCTCCCAAAGTGTTGGAATTACAGGGATGAGCCACTGTACCTGCCCAGTAAATCCTTTCTGATACAGCCCTTAGTGCTTCCAACTAAGTACCAGTCATCATTTTCCTTCATTTCGTGGGTATGGGGACAAAGAACTGCCAGTTCTGCCAGTCTTACCTTAAAAATCGGTCCATAGCCAAAAAGATAGTCTTCATTTTTTTCTCTCTCTCTCTTTTTTGAGATGGAGTCTCGGTCTGTCGCCCAGGCTGGAGTGCGGTGGCGCGATCTCGGCTCACTGCAAGCTCCGCCTCCCGGGTTCCCGCCATTCTCCTGCCTCAGTTTCCCGAGTAGCTGGGACTACAGGCGCCTGCCACCATGCCCGGCTAGTTTTTTGTATTTTTTAGTAGAGACGGGATTTCACCGTGTTAGCCAGGATGGTCTCGATCTCCTGACCTTGTGATCCGCCTGTTTTGGCCTCCCAAAGTGCTGGGATTACAGGCTTGAGCCACCGCGCCCGGCCAGTCTTACTTCATTTTGACTACCTTTACTATGCTTAGGACAAGGTGTTAGTTATTTCAGTACCCAAAATAAGGCTTTTCAGAATTTGTTCATACTTTTTTTTTTTGAGACGGAGTCTCTCTCTGTTGTCCAGGCTGGAGTGCAGTGGTGCGATCTCGGCTCGCTGCAAGCTCCACCTCCCGGGTTCAAGCGATTCTCCTGCCTCAGCCTCCCGAGTAGCTGGGACTACAGGCGCCCGCCACCGAGCCCGACTAATTTTTTGTACTTTTAGTGGAGACGGGGTTTCACTGTGTTAGCCAGGATGGTCTGGATCTCACCTTGTTAGTCAGGATGGTCTCGATCTCCTGACCTCGTGATCCGTCTGCCTCATCCTCCCAACATGCTAGGATTACAGGCGTGAGGCACCACGCCCGGCCCCCCCCCTTTTTTTTTTTTTTTTTAAGAGATGCAATCTAGCTCTGTCACCCAGGCTGGAGGGTAGTGGTGCTATCTGGGCTCACTGCAACTTCTGTCTGTCTCCCAGGCTCAAACAATTCTCTCCTGCCTCAGCCTCCCGAGTAGCTGGGATTACAGGCGTATACCACCATGCCCGGCTGATTTTTGCATTTTAGTAGAGACAGGGTTTCACCATGTTGCCCAGGCTGATCTTGAACTTCTGACCTCAGGTGATTTGCCCGCCTAGGCCTCCCAAAGTCCCAGGTTTACAGGCATGAGCCACTGTGCCCAGCCTTGTTCATACTTTTAATTTCATTTAACTTGATTTAGGGGCACAAAGTTCAGTGGGATGGGAAAGAGAATAGAGAAGGAGAAAAGACAGGGATACCTCGCCCATTTAAATACACTAGGAAATTAAACAATTTTAAATCATCAGATTACCGAGGACTACTTAGATGCTAACATATAATTTAGGTAAAGGTGGATGATAGAGGAAAAGATTCCCCAGGGTAATTACCCGGTTACTCACATATTCACCATGATTCACCAAATCCCACAGTAATTACACTCCTTCTCTTGGGCGTGTTCCTAACAAGAATCTATTAATTTGACTAAACATCAGATCCACGTCTTCCAGGGCACACTGTCAGGGGCACCACACACAGGTAGCGGCCTCCTGTTTGGTGCTGCTATCTCTTGCCCATGCTCTATTGTGAAGGGTTGTGGGGGAGACAGAGGACAAAGACGACACTGGAGAGGATTTTCCATTGACAGCCTAGGAAGGGATTTCCCTCTCTGCAGGAGGAAGAGGGCAGAGTCTCTTAAGAAATCATCTTTGTGAAGTCCAAAATCCCTGGGAGTTTGAAACACACTTGACCCCGTGAGTTTCAGATACAGGGTTGGAACCTTGCCTGTGGGCTGCCACAGCTTGGGAGGCAAGGCAAGGAACTGGGCTCTTCATCTACTCACTTATGCTGCTCTGAGCCCCTTTCCCAAAGGTTACCTTTTCCCTTCTGTGCTTTATTTGCTTATTCACACAATCATGCCCTAACTCGAAGACAACTCAGTGGGTGCTGCAATGGTTGCCAGATATGTTTCAGATATACTGGGATAACGCATGCTGCCTCTCTGTGATGTGGGCCAGTCTTTGCAAGTCTATGTACAATTATAGTAATTAGATTTACCTTCTCTAAATCTACTAACACAGAAAGAAGATATGTAGAACCTTTTTAGTATAACTGTAAAGAGAAAATGAATTCCATGAATTATGAAAAGACAGTAGTATGTGTGAAGATGTGTTTATGTGAAGATTATAACTTATTTTGAGAAACTGTGCAACATTCTAAGGTATTAAGAAAGTTTGATTGTCCTCAAATTTCCTACTAAGAATTATCGTTTTAATTCATTTTCCTGAAAGATTTCAAGGATCTGGGTAAAAATTGGCAACTAAAAATGTAATTAGATGTGATTTACCGTAACTAGGACTTAAAAAAAAAGCAACTCTACACTATTTCTTTAACACTTCTAATTATCTGGCTTTGGTGAGAGCATTTATGATTTCTTTCTTGGAAACCTTTCCTTAGTAACTATTCACGTACCATTCCAGATGGATGTTTCATATTTGTTACTGCTCACTGCCCTTTGGACCTAAATTTCATTTTGCATAAAGCTAGCAGATGAGAAAACTAATGAAAAGGATGTATAATTTCCTGTCTCTTAGAAAAATCCCATTCCTTTTCTTCTGAGAGTGAGTGAAATATGTAACTCTATATATAGTTTTCAATACGCAGTAATTATATTCAAATGTCTTTCAAATTAGTATTTTCTTCTGAGTACTATTGCTCTAGTATAAGTTCAGAACTCTAGTATAGCCAGCCTACGTGATACACAAGCCGTCATGTACTTTCCAAATCTTGCACACCACACAGAATTTCTATATGCCAGTCTGTTTGGGACACCCTCATTCCTTCTGCCCCCATGGGACCATCTGAGTCATGACTTGAAAATCCAGATGAGGTTCCCTCATGCTCAGGGTCCCTTGAAAATGCCACGTTCTCCAAAGAAGGGGACACCTGAAGCTACCGCTCCACTTTCAATGGCCAATGACTGTATCCCATTGCCTGGTGTGTTGAGAGACACTTTTTTGAAAGTTCCTTGACTTTGTGACAGGTCTGTCTCATTTTCCCCTTTGAGCTTGCACCTGCAGCCTGAGTTTTCCACTGCTTCCCTTTCTCCATCAGCGGTTCTTCCTCCAGCAGTAGATCTGGGAGCAGCTTCAAGAAAAGGTTCATCAGACATTCTCTTCTAACACTTAAACCATCTCACACCATCAGACGGGTTTCTGGATAATGAGCTTTTAATTGGCTCCTATGTTTTTGAAAATGTCATCTTTTTGCCATTCAATTTGATTCTCTTACCATTACATTCTTCCTTTGGGAGTGAATTCAAATGAGGGCTGGTTTAATTGGGTCATCTATCCTAAACCTCCATGAATGACCAGAGAAAAGGTACTCCATGCATAAATAATTTGTTCATGATGTATGAGACCCACGTGCTTTTTTGTTTTGTTATTGTAATACTGTTGTTTTGGTTTTGTTTCTTTTTTCTTTCTTTTTTTTTTGAGACAGAGTCTCACTGTGTCATCCAGGCTGGAGTACAGTGGCATGATCTTGGCTCACTATAACCTCCACCTCCTGGGTTCAAGTGATTCTCCTGCCTCAGCCTCCCAAGTAGCTGGGATTACAGGCATGGGCCACCACACCCGGCTAATTTTTGTATTTTTTGTAGAGACAGGGGTTTTGCCATGTTGCCAGGCTGGTCTCAAACTGCCGATCTTGGGTGATCCACCCGCCTCGACCTCCCAAAGTGCTGGGATTACAGGAGTGAGCCACCGCATCCAGCCTGTTTCCTTCTTTCTATTAGCTAGTTTTATTTGGGGCTGAGCTTTACAAGAACATATGAAAAAAGTTCTGCCTTAACACAGGCACCCTTAAATTGGCCTATCTATACTTTCTTGTGGGTTTTCTTCTGCCACAACAACATTGTGTTCATTCAGCTTGAACAATTGCAATTGCAAACATGGAGCATGTCAGCCATCGCCCAGGGCGTGCAGGGTCCCAAGAACTCAGCTCAACTCTGCTTGTCTGAGAGGCCCACTCAGTCCGGCAACAGGAATCCTCTGCGTATTCCTCCTCGACAGAAATCAGCAGTACAGGTTCCTTTATCCATTTATTTTTCTGGATCACAAAGTTGTCTCTAAAGCTCCAAATAGTAATTTCTGGAGGATACCTTTTTATGTGATGATGTTTAATTGGGATATAATTCATATAACATGAAATTCACCATTTTAAAGTGGTTTTTACTATGGTCAGTTGTTTTTAGTATATTTGCTGTGTTGTACAATCATCACCACTATATGATTCCAGAACGTTTCCGCCATTCCAAAAAAGAACCTCTGCATACCTGTGAGCAGTCATTTTCCATTCCCTGCTTCCCCCATCCCCCGGAAGACTCTAGTTTACTTTCTGTCTATGTGGATTGCATATTCTGGATATTTCATATAAATAGAATCATACAATACGTCATCTTTTGTGTCTTTTTTTCCACTTAGGTAATGTTTTCAAAATTTATCTCTGTTGTAGCATGAATCAGTACTTCATTCCTACATGAATAATATTCCATTTATGGCTGGCTAGTATTTCATTTACACATATACCATATTTTATTTATCCATTCCCAAGTTGATAGCCATTTGAATTGTTTCCTTTTTTTTTTTTTTGGCTATTTTGAACTAATGCTGCTATGAACATTTGTGTACAAGTTTCTGTGTGAACATATGTTTTCAATTCTCTCATTTATGTGCCTAGAAGTGGGATTGCTGGGTCACATGGTAACTCTAGTTTCGCTTTTTGAGCAAATGTCAGTCTGTTTTCCACAGCACCACCATTTTAAAATCCCGGCAAGAATGTATGAGCGTTTCAACTTCACGCCACCACTTGTCATTATTTCTCTTTTTAATCATAAGTGTGCAGCAGAATTTTCCATGATGTCATTGTTTTATCAGCTCATGGAATGTGTACTTGTGAATTCGTATGTTTCACAGCATTCTCAGACTTAATTTATAACATATCTACATCTAATACACATACGTATCTCTTATATCTAGCTAGCTTGTGAGCTCTCACATAAACAAAAGCCAGAATCGCTTAGGGATACTCAGTAATTTTTGTTTTTAGAGTATAAAGGGGTCCTTAGACCAAAAAGTAAAAAATATGCTGGTCTAAAGAGATTAAGCAACATAACTATGTTTTCTACAATGTGTTTTATTTCTACTATTCTGGAAAGAAGACAAAAGATTTTTTTTAAGAGATTGGGTCTCACTATGTTGTCCAGGCTGACCTTGAACTCCTGGGCTCAAACGATCCTCCCACTTCAGCATCCCAAGGAGCTGAGACTATAGGCATATACCACTGTTACTGGCCATATATATATATAAATATGTATATATATATATAAATTATAAATATATATATAAATTTTGGGGTATGCAGCTGCATACTTGTTTAAAATTCATTAACATGTAAGAATTGCCCAGTTGTGTGAACCTTCTGTAAGATTTGATACCTTACCGTATTCATGTTACACTTCAATTTACAAGTAGTTTCAAAACATGGACATTAAATAATTCTGGGGAAGAAAGGAATTAGAAAATAAATACTTCTGCACTAACCCCAGATAATTGTCCAGGTTAAGATTTTCATAAAAGCATAAGTGATTTTACAAAACCAAATTTTACCTCCTTGCAATTATTATCTGTTTCCTAGAGAAGCTTTACCTTAGAACTTTCCTCTCAGAAACTAAAGGAGAGAGTATCTCAAGAATGATGGGAAGGTTCTCAGAAATGAAATTCTGCCAGTGTACTGATAAATAAGCTGGATTGCTATAAAGAAATGGAAATAGGTTCATGTACAGAATAGAGAAGATGGGACCTGCAGTAAGAAACAAATGAATGAAAATACATTTTTGGTTTTAACCAGCTTGTTCTATTTGTCTCCTACTCTAACCCAACTTGGACTACGTGACACAGAGCAGCGCTTTCCCTGGGAAAAGTAGTTTTTAGAAACAAAGCAAGTTTTTTTTTTTGAGACGAGGTTTCTCTCTGTCGCTAGGCTAGAGTGCAGTGTCACGATCTCGGCTCACTGCAACCTCTGCTTCCCAGGTTCAAGCGATTCTCCTGCCTCGGCCCCTCGAGTAGCTGGGACTACAGGCATGCGCCACCACACCCAGTTAATTTTTGTATTTTTAGTAGAGACAGGGTTTCACCACGTTGGCCAGGATGGTCTCGATCTCCTGACTTCGTGATCCGCCCGCCTCAGCCTCACAAAGTGCTGGGATTATGGGCATGAGCCACCGTACCCGGCCACAGAAATAGAGCAAGTTTTAAGTTTTATTTCAGTGACAGTCTGGCACAAAGTGACAGTGACTATGTAGAACAGGCCCCTTCCCACCCCTCTGACTTATTAAATAGTTCTAAGATTGGAGGAGAGAGAGACTAGGAGGAGGAATAAAATTAGAAGTAGTGGCTGGGTGCGGTGGCTCACGCCTGTAATCCCAGCAGTTTGGGAGGCCAAGGCCAGTGGATCACCTGAGGTCTGGAGTTCGAGAGCAGCCTGACCGACATGGAGAAACCCCGTTTCTACTAAAAATACAGAATTACCTGGGCATAGTGGTGCATGCCTGTAATCCCAGTTACTCGGGAGGCTAAGGCAGGAGAATTGCTTGAACCCGGCAGATGGAGGTTGCAGTGAGCCGAGATAATGCCACTGCACTACTGCACTCCAGCCTGGCGACAGAGCCAGACTCTGTCTTAAAAAAAAAAAAAAAAGAGGTAGTGTTTGGACCGTGTGCTCTGCCCCCATCTCCATCCTCCAGAAGAAGTTGGGAGTGCCCAGTGAAATCTTTTTTAAAATTTGAGGATCTGAAGGAGAGAAGACCTGGATTATAGCCTAGGGTGACAAATAGGCAGCCTTGAGAGAATGCTTACCCCTGTACCATGCCATTCCAGGGTAGAAATGATGACAACGTATATACTCCTCAAGACGTCACCTCATTCAACCCCATAGCTCCAAACTGTGTCTGATATACCAGCAACTACCAAGTGCTATCTTGCTGCAGGCCAGACTTCCCTTCACAGTTTTAGACTAAAATATCCAACTGCCCACTCAACATGTCCATTCAGGTCTTTCACAAGCATCTCAATTTCAACATGTTGAAAACCTAATTTATAATTTTCCCCATGCAAACAGTTCCCTTGTTCAGTTAATTGACTTTTATTTTTACAGCAGTTTTTGGTTTACAGAAAAACTGAGCAAAAAGTACAGACAGTTCCTATTTACCCTCCCCAATCCATATACAGCTTCTCTTACTGTTAGCATTTGACATTAGCGTGGTACATTTGTTACAACCGATGAACCAATATTGACACGATATTATTAACTCAAGTATATAATTTACATCAGGATTCACTCTTTATGTTGTACAATTCTAAGAGCTTTGGCAAATGTGTAATGACATTTGCTTATCAGCAGTTTGTTTATCTTCTTTGGAGATTATAGTATTATGCAGCATAGTTTCACTGCCCTAAAAATTCCCCACTCATTCAACTCCCTTCCCACACTCCACCAATCTCTGGCAACCACTGATCATTTTACTGTCTCTATAGTTTTGCCTTTTCCAGAATATCTTGTAGTTGGAATCATACAGCATGTAGCCTTTCCAAACTGGCTTATTTTGCTCAACAATATGCTTTGAAGGTTTCTCCATGTCTTTTTGTGATTTGCTTGACGGCTCTTTTCTTGTTGTTGAATAATATTCCATTGTATGAACAAACCACAGTTTGTTTATCCATTCACCTATCGAAAGACATCTTTCTGCTTCCATGTTTTGGCAATTATAAATAAAGCTGCTATAAACATTCATGAGCAGGTGTCTTAGTCTGCTTTTGCTGCTGTAACAGAATACCTGACACTGGGTGATTTATAACAAACAAGTGTATTGGCTCACAGCTCTAGAGGCTGGGAAGTCCAATATCAAGGTGACAGTATCTTGCAAGGACCTTCTTGCTGCATCATTATATGGTGGAAGACATCAGATGGTGGAAGGGCAAAGAGAGGGCAAGAGAGAGAGAGACAAAGGGGGGTGAACTCATCCTTCTATAAAGAACCCACTTCTGTAAGAACAAACCCATTCCAAAAATAACCACATTAATCCATTCATGAGGCCCTCATGGCCTAATGACCTCTTACAGGTCCCACCTGTTAATACTGTTACAATGGCAATTACATTTCAACATGAGTTTGGGAAGGAACAAACATTCAAACCATAGCAGCAGGTTTTTGTATGGACATAAGTTTTCAACTCATTTGGATAAATAGCAAAGAATGTGATTGCCAGATCATATGGTAAGACTATGTTTAGCTTTGTAAAAAACTGTCAAAATATCTTGCAAAGTGGCTGTACCATTTTGTATTCCCACCAGCAATGAATGAGAGTTCCTGTTGCTACACATCCTCACCAGCATTTGGTGTTGTCAGTATTTTGGATTTTAACCATTCTAATAGGTATATAGTTTGTTTTAATTTGCAATTCCCTGATGACATGACATTGAGCATCTTTTCATATGCCATGTGCCATCTGTAAATCTTCCTTAATGAGTGGCTGTTTAGATCATTTACTCATTTTTAATTAAATAGTTTGGGTTCTTATTGTTGTTTTAAGGCTTTTTAAAAATTTTGGATACAAGTTCTTTATTAGATATATGTTTTACAAACGCTTTCTTTCAGTATGTGGCTTGTCTTTTCATTCCCTTAACAGTATCTTTCACAGAATACAAGTTTTAATTTTAATCACCAATGCAAGGCTACTTAGTTTTTCTCGTATGTTATCTTCTAGAAGTTTTATAATTTTACGGTTTAGGTTCTGTGGTTTCATAGTTAGGTCTATGATCAATTTTGAGTTAATTTTTATAAAGAGGGTAACGTCTTTGTCTAGATTTGCTTTTTGTTTTTTCTTTGTGCCTGTGAACGCCCAATTATTTTAGCAATATTTGTTGAAAAACTACACTCTTTTCATTGAATTGCCTTTGCTCCTTTGTCAAAGATCAGTTAAACATATTTATGTGGGTCTATTTCTGGGCTCTCCATTGTGTCCTATTGATCTGTTCATCTACTCATTTGCCAACACCACATTGTCTTGATTAATGTAGCTTTATAATCAATTTGGGCTGTGTCAGTCCTCCAACTTTGATTTTCTTCTTCAATACTGAGTTGGCTATTCTGGGTCTTTTGCCTCTCCATATAAACTTCAGAATTAGTTTGTCAATACCTTCAAAATAACTTTCTGAGATTATGATTGAGATTGCATTGAATCTGTAGAACATATTGGAAATAAATTCTATCTTAACAACGTTGAGTCATACTATCCAGGAACATGGACTATCTCTTTATTTATTTAGATATTTTTTATTTCTTTAATCAGAATTTTGTTGCCTTCCCCATATAGATCTTGTACATATTTTGTTAGATTTACATACGCCTAAGTATTTCGTTTTTTGGTGCTAATGTAAATGGTGGTGTGTTTTAAATTTCAAGTTCCAATTGCTCGTTGCTAGTATATAGAAAGGCAACTAATTTTTATATATTAGCCTTGTACCTTGTACTCTTGACGTAATTACTTATTAGTTCTAAGAGGTTTTATTTGTTCTTTGGAATTTTCTGCATATTCTTAGTTAAATTTGTATTTCAGATAAACGACAAAGTTTTCTTTTCTTAGTATAGCATGTACCAAATAGTGCATCATACATGCTCATATTTTAAAACAATGTTGCTTCTTTGAAATTCAAAATTAACTGGGTGCCTTGATTTTTATTCATTAAATATGGCAACTCTATTTCTCATCTCACCAAGCTCATTTCTGCCTCAAATAGTTTCATCAATTAGTACCTCTTCCTGGAACATTCTTTTTCCTATTCTGCATGGTTGGCTGCTTCTTGTTGTTCAAAATTAAATTTAAATGTTATCTCCTCAGACGAGCTTCCCTAACCCAATCCAAAGTGACCACCCAGTCCTTCTTTCTTACATCTGCCTATTTTAATGCTTTGCAATGGCAGTCGTCCCTTAACAATTTATTGACTGATTGATCAATTGTTTGATGATCTGCTCCCTCCTCTCACCAGTCCGTCTCACTAACATGCATTTTCATGCTTGGCACTCTCCTCTCAACACTTATAACACCTGGCACATAGTAGGTACTGAACAAACACTTGTTGAATTGATGATTGAATGAACTTAAACCACCAGGCTTAGTAATCCTTTAACCCTTCCTCTTCTCCTTTTTTTTTTTTGGTTTTTTGGTTTTTTTGAGACAGAGTCTCGCTCTGTCGCCCAGGCTGGAGTGCAGTGGGGCGATCTTGGCTCACTGCAAGCTCCGCCTCCCGGGTTCACACCATTCTCCTGCCTCAGTCTCCCGAGTGGCTGGGACTACAGGCACCCGCCACAACGCCTGACTAATTTTTTGTATTTTTAGTGGAGAAGGGGTTTCACCATGT
This sequence comes from Chlorocebus sabaeus, assembly GCF_047675955.1. NCBI lineage: Eukaryota > Metazoa > Chordata > Mammalia > Primates > Cercopithecidae > Chlorocebus > Chlorocebus sabaeus. Next base: position 18,617,232 of record NC_132911.1, read on the forward strand.
TAGCCAGGATGGTCTCAATCTCCTGACCTCGTGATCCACCCGCCTGGGCCTCCCAAAGTGCTGGGATTACAGGCTTGAGTCACTGCGCCCGGCCCTTAATGTTTATGTCTAATTAATCACAAGTCGTGTCCCCAAATTCCACCAAATACATCTTAAAGCCATCTCTTCTCAGGTTTCCAGTGTCAGTCCTCGGATCAGGGAGAAACTACGACACCTTCTAGCATCCTGAAGACAGTACTGACTCATACTCCCACCCAGCAGATTCTCATTGTCGGTCTTTTCCACTACTCTAAGCTCCACCAAGCAGGGACAGTGTCTGAATGTTGCTGTATCCTCTCTGTTGCGCACAGAGACTGATGCAGAGTCAATATTCACTAGGTGTTAGCTATGATTATTTTACAGTAGTTACAATAAGCATTTATTAGAAACCCATTTGATTTCACTGAAAGGTGCATACTGATTAGAAAGAAATGTAATCTTACCAATGACAAAACACTACAGATATTCCTGAAATCCTCTGTTTCCTTGCAAACTCAGTTACCTAAAATGAGCAGTTCTCGAATGTTTTGGTTTCAGGACCCGTTAACGCTCTTAAAAATCATTGAGGGTGCCTAAGAACTTGTTTATGTAGATTATAACTACCAATATTTACTGTATTAGAAATTAAAACTGGGCCAGGCGTGGTGGCTCATGCCTGTAGTTCCAGCACTTGGGAGGCCGAGGTGGGCGAATCACCTGAGGTCAAGATTTCGAGACCAGCCTGGCCAACATGGTAAAACCCCGTCTCTACTAAAATTACAAAAATTAGCCAGACGTGATGGCGGGTGCCTATAATCTCAGCTACTTAGAAGGCTGAGGCAAAAGAATCGTTTGAACCCGGGAGGTGGTGGTTGCGGTGAGCTGAGACTATGCCATTGCACTCCACCCTAGACAACAAGAGCAAAACTCCATCTGAAAAAAGAAAGAAAAAAAGAAAATAAAAAAGAAATTAAAACTGAAAACATTTTACAATATTAGTTTATTTAAAAGCCATAATAACGAACCCATTACATGTTAACACAGGAAACACATTTCATAAAGAATAACCGTATTTTGCAAAACAAAAAATATACTGAGAAGATAGGTATTGTTTTGCATATTAGCAAATTTCTTTAGTGTCGGGCTTAAGAGAGGAATAGCTGAATTATGATATCAGCTTCTGCACACATTCTGTTATGTACAACACACTGTTTTTGCCAAGGTATGTTTTTAAAAAATTGAGCCTCATGCTCATATGAATAGCCTTTTCAGATAATTGGGAATATTCTTTTTTAATTTTATACCAAAGCTGAACAAGTGGTACTTTTGTAAAGTAACTTGCAAAATCTGAAACCATATCAATAAACTTTCTAAATCTTTCTCTTTTTTCTTTTTTTTTTTTGAGCAGCAGCAATATTTATCGTGAAGAGTGAAAGAACAAAGCTTCCACAGCGTGCAAGGGGATCTGAGCGGGTTGCCTCTAAATCTCTTTACAACGAAACCCGTCGGTACATCTTGTACCTTGAGTAGCTCTTTTATCCATTCATGATTTTGTTTCATCATTTGCCATTTGGAAAATATTTGCTACATTACAGAAACATTTCTAAATGTTGACACATTTCATTATATAACATTGAAAAATCTCATTAGTCAACATCACTGCTGATCCCATCTGAAAAGTTTCATGTATGGAAACTATCAAACGCACGGTGGCAGATACTAGTTTCCTAACATGCTAATTTTTACTTGAAACCTCAAATATTATTATTGGCAACAAATATTGTCCATTGGTGTGCTCTAAGTGATCTTCTTGACTCACTTTGCTCATTTTTGAGAAACTATCTGTGAAATATTCAAGTCTAAATAAGCATAATTTGTATGTGAGTCATTTGTTTCAAGTAAAAATAGTGCTCCATTTTAAGAAGTGGCATGTTTACCTTGCAACCTAAATAATCATACAAGTACTTCTCCTTGAGAATTAAACAAGTACATTTTTGGTAGGCAGCAGAACTTTATATGTGTATTTTCCCCTTTGTCCCACAGAATATTAAAGATGTGTGCTCAAGGGGTTGATTTAATAAAATTAATAATTCATATTGCTTTATGAAGTAAATTTTATTTTTTGAGATGGAGTTTCACCCTTGTTGCCCAGGCTGGAGTGCAATGGTGCAATCTCTGCCTCCTGGGTTCAAGTGATTCTCCTGCTCAGCCTCCTAAGTAGCTGGGATTACAGGCATGTGACACCATGCCTGGCTAATTTATTTTTTGCATTTAGTAGACACGGGGTTTCACCATGTTGGCCAGGCTGGTCTCGAACTTTTGACCTCAGATGATCCACCCACTTCGGCCTCCCAAAGTGCTGGGATTACAGGCATGAGCCACCTCACCTGGCCAAGTACATTCTTAAGTAAAATTAGCATTTCTTTTGTTAAAAGTGCATGGTAGTGAGGAATAGTACAACAACTAATACAGCTTGGTGCCATATCGTAGTTCAATGTGCCGGTAGTTTAACACCATTATTGCTTTGCACCATTAGTGCCATGATCAACACAGCAAAAAAGGGCAAATAATGTCTTACTATTATTATGAAAATAGTTCTGATCTTACGGGATCCTCTGAAAGGATCTTGGAGATTCCACAGAAGTCTATAAACTGTGTTTTGAGAACCACTGAACTGAAAGTCTATACATTGATAGACTTTTGATGTACATTCAATTCCTTCAGAGGCTCTAGATAAGTCTATTACACTTTGGAAGTAAGAAGTGAGATTTGTACATTCTTTTTTTCATGGCCAAAAACTCTAGCCTAGTGCTTAACACACTGTTTAAACTCTCCCACAGTATTCAAAACAAGAAAGATTTGATGGTCCATTCTGAGTCACTGATCAAATTTGGCAATAGGATTGAGTTCCAGATCCTATACATTGAAAGGGGTCGTAGCAAACCAGAAACCATGATGCACAATAAATGAGTAAAGATACAGAAAGAGTTTGTCCCAGGGAAGAGAAAATGAATGAAAATGCACAACTATTTTCAACTAATATATGAGTTGTCATATGTAAGAGACAATGAACTCAGCCTGTGTGGCTTCAGAGGGCAAGATATCATAATGACTAATAAGTTGATGTTATAAGGAGGTACATTCTTACTCAATCAAATAACTTCCTAATAATTAGGGTTACTAAAGAAGAACAAGCAAGTTCATGAGGTCACTGGTTCCTGTCATTACAAGGCTATAAGCTGAACTCAAGTGACTGTCAAACACCAAACAGGACATCCTTGGGTAGGGACCAAGTGTGAGCTTGGGAGTAGTGAGTGAGCTTCCAGTAAGCAGTTATCAACAAGGCTGACCACTCACACTCTGAGGTCACTATCTCAAGGTGAAATCAATGTCTAAGTAAAGGCATTTATGCAATTATTGGGATAATTCGTGTACCACACAGCAGACATATTGGATGAAAGGCCTGCCATAATCCAGTATGACCTCATCTTAACTAAATGCACTATCTCCCATAAGGCCACGTAACAGGGGCTAGGACTTGAAAACATCTTTTGTGGGGGACACAATTCAACCCGTAACAGTTACTAATGAAGAATAGGTTCTAGTGAGATTCCTTATTATATCTTACTTAATGAAATCTGTTTCTCTTTTATTTAAATTACAGAAAAGCCTAGGCAACATTGCCTATATTCCCTTTCCCTCTTATCCTTCCCCATTCAATATGATTTTTAGAGTATGGACGTAATCATTGCATAGTAATTGGATTCCTAATACTACCTGATGGCAAAGTGCTTCCAATGTGGACACTAGAATTGAGGTAGTGTGTAGGCTCTGTGACCAGATGCATCTATATTCAAATTCTAGATCAAAATTTGGGTTGGGAGACTTAGATTGGAGAAGATTTGGGTTTATGAAATTCGGGTAAGCCTTTCATTCTCTCTGAGATCACTACAATATTAGAAAGGGAAGATGGTAAGAGTGGCTATGTCACTGGGTTGTTAGGAAGTCAAGCGAGAGAATGGACTTGAGGCTCAAGTTTTGTGAACTCAAAAACAGGTTCCAACTTAGACTCAAGCCCACATATGTGTTTAGTTTTTATGTCTATTCTTGGCCCGCACAGAGCTTTAACATGTTTTACTTGCTTGTTAACCTTTTCAAAAGAGAGATTTTGTAGGAAAACCTGGATTTCCAGCTTCTTACTTGCCTGTTAACCTTTTCAAAAGCGAGATTTTGTAGGAAAACCTGGATTTCCAGCTTCTCTTGGTAGGCCTGTACTGACATTCCTGGAAGCACAACCAGCAGGCCTATGATCTGTGGTGGGGACCAGGAGACAGCTGCCATTGATCATTGGACCTGCTTCTCCATTTTATTACGCTGGAATTTTTCTTGTGATGGGACCAAGAAAATAATGAAACATTTCTTGGGTTCAGGATTCTATCAAAAGTTAAAAAACAAAAGCTATACTGAGAGGATCACATGACTCAGGATAAACAAGAGGAAGCGTATTTCTTTACAGAAGCTAAGAATATTCTTACATTAGGATTCAAATAAAGTCTATCTGTGTTCAAAGCATATGTCCTAGGATGCTTTTATAGAACAAATTCAGCCTGAATAATTGTGATTCTTACTCTAATATGTTATACAACGTTAGCAAGTATTATGTCAGCATCTCCTTAGCTGTTATTTATTTCTCTTCCTCTCTTCTGTTTAGCAGTGTATGAATTGCTTTTATGTTCATTAAATTTCTCTGTGATCTTAGAGCACTCTATCCTATAATTTTGCAGTATTATCTAATAAGTTCCAAGTATCTCCAATCTAAGTATGAATTGCTTATTTTTATCTCCCCATATTTCCAGGCTTATATTTAAATCCATATTAAAATGCTTAACACTTCTAGTGGTTTTTAAAATTTCATAAGTGGAACCTCATCAATGAGCCCAAGGCAACATTTCCCAAACATCAAACGCCCTGACAGAAACCAAAAGATGTGGTCGCTCTCAAGATGCATGGTGTCACGTAAACACACGAAAGACGTGCTGAGTGCTTCGTTTTCATCCAGATGTCTTGGCATTATGCAGACAGAGCCTTTAAGGAACTGAATGTTGGGTCATGGCTAGTATGTCCACCATCTGCTGCGGGACACCACTCGTGCAAGATTTTAAAATAGACACACAGCATAAGATCGAATATAATGTCTGGAAGCCAGCCAGTTCGCATTTCCTCCTAGAAGACACCACCGTTGGCTTTTATAGCTTCCTCTGAGGTCAAAAACATTCTAACTTCATTTAATGGCATCCATATGTGTCCAAACACCCAGGCTACAAACTGAGAGTTACCTTTGGGTTGCTATTCTCCTTCACCTTCCTCATTAATTTAGCTACTAAGTTTCATGAATTCTACTCTATGATGTCTGTGGAATTTGCATCATTTTCTCCATCCTCACAGTCAAATATCAATGCAAATAATTTTTTAACTTTTCATTTTTCTGCCTCCCCTCACGCTATGCAGTATTTATGATGTGTATATATTTTTATATTGTATGTATGTATGTATATTATATCTATATTTTCCCCACAGTTTCCTATTGTCTGATAAGGTCCAAAGTTCTTACTATGACACCTTCAGGAGCTGGGCCCTTGTGTAGCCCTTTAATCTCAACTTCCGTCATTTCAGATCCCATTCAGACATCTCTCATTCATGAATTTCACAAATACTTCTTGAACACCTACAATATTCCGAGTGCTACTCTAGGTTCTAGCAACACAGCAGTGAACGAAACGCACAAAAATCTCTACCTTTCTGGAGTTTATATTCCAGGGATGGGTTATATGTGGCAGATAATAAAATAAACACATAGAATATAGAATGTACATGATAGCGATATGTGATATGACAAAAATAATAGAGAAGAGGATAGGGTGTAAGGGGGAGACTTCCATTTTATAGAGGAGGGTCAGGGACGCATACCAGGAAGGATCATTGCCTAGAGATTGTAGGGGCTGGAACAAGTGAGTTGGGGAGGCTGGATGAAAAGCTAGGCCAGATGCAGAGGTAGGCAAGAGGGAGGTGTAGAGGGAGACAGGTGAATTACGGAGGGGAGTGCCAGGTCAGGCAAGACCTTGTTTGCCATAGTGAGGACTGGTTTTTACTCAGAGTAGAATGAGGACTGCCGGAGGGGTGGTTTGAGCTACAGAATTGTATGATCTGTCTTGCAGTATAAATGGATCACTCTATCTGCTATGCAAACAGATCACACTGTCTGCTGTGTCAAGGACAGATTGAAGTGGGGTAACCCTACAAGAGATGAGGGAGACTTGGACCACAGTGGAAGCTTCTGAGCTGCTGAGATGTGCTGAGTTCTGGATCCATTCAGTGGAACCAAAAGGATTTGCTGACACCTTGACACCTTGGCTGTCACTGTAGATGGGAGTCAATGGAGCCTCCTAAGTATTTGGTCTGAAGGATGCACTTGCCATGAACGGAGATGAGGAAGGCCATGGGAGGCACCAATGGGGCGGGGCATGGAGGAATAAGAAGCTCAATTTGGTATACATTGAGTGTGAGATACTTATTAGATATCCACATAGAGATGTTAAATAGGCAGTTTGAGATATGTATCCTCCACACCTAGGATTTGCAACAGTCTTGCTAAATATCTCATTCTTTCATGTCTATATGCCAGTTTATACATTCACCTTTAAAAGCCGCTTCCTCTTCTTTACGTGCTGCAATGCATTTTCTTATTGGCCTCTACCACTTACTGAAGTGCATTGCAACGATATTGTGTGTGTGTGTGTGTGTGTGCATTTGCATTTTGAGACAGGGTCTTACTCTGTCTCCCAGGCTGGAGTGCAGGGCACAATCATAGCTCCCTATAGCCTCAAACTCCTAGGCTCAAGCAATCCTTCTGCCTTAGCCTCCTGAGTAGCTGAGACTACAGGCACGTGCCACCAAGCCCTGCTAACTTTTTAAATTTTTTGTGAAAAGTCTCACTATGTTGCCTAGGCTGGTCTCGAACTCCTGGCCTCAAGTGATCCTCTTGCCTTGACCTCCCAAAGTGTTGGGATTACAGGCATGAGCCACCATGCTCAGCCTGTAATGGTTATTTACACTTACATTTTCTGTCACCATACTGTCTTGCTAGTAATTCTCAACAAGATGCCTGATACAAATACATAATCAAGAAAAGCTCATTAATAGTTGAAACCTATGGGGGTCATAATCTCCTTCATTCAGTGGTTAGATTTCTTGACATACGTTGCTATTTCTCCTCTTCCATAAAAAGAACTGTTTGGCACATATTGTTTTTATCAATGAGAATTAAATTCTGTTTTTGTTGATGTGCTTTTTTTATATTCCCTTGGGCATGCAATTTGTCAAGCATGAGTAATATCTGGCACACAGAGTCTCTAATAGCTTCCTTTTTATTATTAGATCAATGATTGTCTGAATTTCTGAGAAAGGAAATATCTAGTAAGAAAATGCCCCCAAATTCCTTGAAATTGTGCTAAAGAGAAAATATGGAAGTACAGAAACACTAACAATGAAATTGCTTTGGGGCACTTGAATCCTTATTTATGGAAACTTGGAACAAGTTTAAAAGTGTATTTTCAGCAGCCAGTGACTTAGTAATGATAGTTTGGTTTCTGAATATTGAATGCATTTATTGTGTCTTTAATGTTTGACATATGTTAAAAGATGCATTTAGAAGAAAACTAATTTTAACCAACAAATTCTTTCTTCTACCACTCTATTCCTACCAGACCACCAGTCCCTCTCCTGAGCCTAATCCAGTTAATAGCTATTTCTCCATTTTCCAGAGACTAGGCCTTAATATAGACTTATATTTATGTCTATCTTATTTTTACATAAATAGGATTCTACTACATATTTTTCTACTACATTTTTTTCACTTAAAATATCTTAAGATGTTTAAAAATAATAGTATTTTATAATGGCATGCATGCTCATATACATATCAATATACCTTTTTCTTGTCAACAGCTTCATAATATCCCATCATATAGGCATACCATAATCTAATTAAACAATATCCTACAGTTAGGCACTTATTATTGGACATTTATTGTTGCAACAAAAATGTTTCCATGGGCCAGGCATGGTGGCTTATGCCTATAATCCCAGCACTTTTGAGGCTAAGGCAAAAGGATTGCTTGAATCCAGCAGTTCAGATGAGTCTGGGCACTATTTCTTAAAAAAATGAAAAAAATTAGCAGGCATAGTGGTGCATACCTGTAGTCCCAGCTACCTGAGAGGCTGAGGTAGGAGAACTCCTTGACCCCAGAAGATGAGGCTTCAGTGAGCTATGATCATGCCACTGTACTCCAGCCTGGGTGACATAGTGAGACTCTGTCTAAAAAACAGAAAAGCATATACGCAGTTTGAACAATTTTGTGCATGTAAGCACTTTGTAATCACACACACACACACATATGTACTTAATGCTAATATAGCTAGACTTAGGCTCATGCTCTGCGTGCTCTGTTGCCCATGCTGAATACAGTGGTGAGATCTCGGCTCACTGCAACCTCTGCCTCCTGGATTCAAGCGATTCTCCTGCCTCAGTCTCCCAAGTAGCTGAGACTACAGGTGCGAGCCACCACACTTGGTTATTTATTTATTTATTTATTTTGTACTTTTAGTAGAGACAGGGTTTCACCATGTTGACCACGCTGGTCTCAAACTCCTGACCTCAAGTGATCCACCTGCATCGGCCTCTCAAAGTGCTGGGATTATAAGCATGAGCCACCACGCTCGGCCAGTTCAGACTTTTTAAAAATACATTTGCTATTATAATTCCCTACACACAACTAACTGAGAAACCCAGTAAAATCCACTGGAGTCCACAAACATATGCTGCACACAATCTAATCAGGACCCAGATTTCTATTATCAAACCTCATTAATGAAGCCATCCACACTCATTGTCAAGATTGCTGCCTGGCCAAAAAGCAAGTAGCAGATGTTGAGCTTGCAAAGGTTAACTTAATAGAGTTGAATTTGATTTAAATCCAATCACCGCTTCCACAGCCGCTCTGTGGGCCCAGAAGGAGACTGTAGGAGTGATGTCACGGTGTCGCATGGCATGGCTTGATGCTCTGGCATGACTCACACCCATGCTCTGAAAGACTCCATTGTCATTTTGTTCCTGGGTGGAGTGGGATTTGACTCACACACTGACTCAGTCCCCTAGCACACCCTATATCTGCTGTTGGAAATTTTCATTCGGGTCATTAGCTTCATCACACCCTCCTCCCTGGCAAGTAGGTAAAGGGACAGAGACGCCTAATCTACAATGGTCTTTTGCTGTGAGGGCCGCACTGCAAAATCCAGCTAATTCTTGGGGTCCCCTATCCTTTCCTCCTCCCTTCCCCAGCCTCCAATCTCATCAAAATTTAGCCATGTTTGTTACTCAGCTCCCTAATGATACTTTAAATGCAAAGGGGCCACGTAAGAATAAATCATTAAGCATGGTATGGGCAGTTTTGTGAGTAAACACTTCTGTTAAATTGATGTGCTTAATTATGGATATACAGTTAATTTATAAATAAATTATGCCAGGGTAGATACAGTTTAAGCTCTAATCCCTCCTCACTAGGGAGATGAGAGTTTTACAATTTGGGAAGCAGTCTTCAGATTTTGGTTGGGTTCTTCATCATCTGTTAAAGCTTCATGTTTTTCTTTTTGCTTAGAGTCATTTCTTTTTTTCTTCTTTTTTTTTTTTGAGATGGAGTCTCACTCTGTCACCGAGGCTAGAGTGTGGTGGCACCGTGTTGGCTCACTGCAACCTCTGTCTCCTGGGTTCAAGCAATTCTCCTGCCTCAGCCAAGTAGCTGGGATTACAGGTGCCTACCACCACGCCCGGCTAGTTTTTATATTTTTAGTAGAGACAGGGTTTCACCATGTTAGCCAGGCTGGTCTCGAACTCCTGACCTCAGATGATCCACTCACCTCAGCCTCCCAAATGCTGGAATTACAGGTGTGAAACACCGTGCCCGGCCTTTGCTTACAGAGTCATTTTCTTACATGTTTAGGTTGACACCTAAACATGCCTGTTATAAGACAAATTCCTTGCGCCAATTCTTGGTCTTTTCATGTATTTCTTTGCTTTCTCCTTCCTTTCAAGAGATGCTCCTGCTTCTCCCCAAACATTGCCTTTTATTCCTTGTTTCCTGGGTGGTGCCAGCATCTGCATTAAATCAATGTCCATTTTATGCTTGTTCAGATCTTCCCTGTCTCACTAGAGATTTTTCTGCAATTGGCTCTTTTCATTGTGGGAGGGGTGATTTCTCTGCCCTTCAGGAAACTCATTAGTGGGTCAGGAATTACTGGCTCTCAGGTGCAGTCATAACGAAGAAAGTGCTCCCTGACAACAAACACACACACACACGCACACACATGTGCACACACATGCACACATGCATGCAGACGCACACACGTGCACACACACTCATGCACACACATGCTCACACACATTCACAAACGCATGCACACACGCATGCACACACATGCACACACGCACACACGCATGCATACATGCACACACATGCACCAACATGCACACATGCATGCACACACAAGAACGCACACACATACACACATGTATGCACGCACAAACACATGCATGCACACACACATGCACGCATGCACACACACATGCACACACAACTGAGCCTCTGTGCTAATTGTCACTTCTGCATTTTAAAAATGACCGGAGCCTGGCAGAAAGGTCCCCTCAGGGCTGGGAGTGGTGGCTCATGCCTGTAATCCCAGCACTTTGGGAGTCTGAGGCGGGTGGATCACCTGAGATCAGTTCGAGACCAGTGTGACCAACATGGTGAAACCTCGTCTCTACTAAAAATGCAAAAATTAGCCAGGCGTGGTGGTGCATGCCTGTAATCCCAGGTACTTGGGAGGCTGAGGCAGGAGAATTGCTTGAACCCGGGAGGAAGAGGCTGCAGTGAGCTGAGATTGCACCACTGCATTCCAGCCTGGGCAACAAAGCAAGACTCTGTTTAAAAAAAAAAAGTCCCCTCAGCATCTTCCCTCTTTTAAATCCTGTATTGCACACTGGAGTTATACTAAGCTGAGGTTTGGGATGTTGGCAGGTAGAAAGGATGGAGCAGTCGTGCTCCCAGCAGAAGATGTGAGGCAGGAGGAAGGCATGTAGATCTCATCATCTGGGTAAAATGTTTTTATAAGGCTGTGATCCTTTTCCTTGGAGTGATGCTTATTTATTCTGAGCCTTGGTTTTTGGTTTTAGCTGCCTTTCCTAAATTCTTCACAAACTGGCCAGTTAGAAGCACAATATGCCATTCACAGGAACCATGTTTTATTCCACCCTCACCCTTTCATTCTATGCTTTGAAGGTACAACCAGTCAGGGAGAACCAATGGCAGACATGTGCTATATTCCAATACACCTTGACTCTTGCTGTCACCTGAAGCTCAGCTTAGGGAAAGATCTTAATAGGAGACAGAAGACCAGGACGCTGGTTTTGATTGTGCCCTTCTCCAGCTGTGTGGCCTTGAGCAGGTGACTTCACCAGTCACGTCTTTCTATTTGTGAACACACAGCCCCAGTTGTCTGAAGGCTGAAGCCTCATTCACGCCTCTCAAGGTTCTTTCTCACTATGATATTTATGAACCAAGTAATTATTAGGCTGGTAACAAAAGTAACTGCGGTCTTTGCCATTTACTTTTAATGGCAAAGACTGCACTTTCTTTTGTTAACAACCTAAATTAGTTAATGTATTACTGCCCTCATTGTAGCAAGAAAAAAAAAAAAAAAGGAAGTTCAAATAAGTGATTTCTCAAGTCTCATGAAGTGCAGAAGATATACTAACGGAAAATTTGCTGTAAGTCAAATGATGTAAGTCAGACCAGATGACCCCCCACAAGCCTGGAGATTTGTTGAGTACATTACTCTTACTTAGAAACAATGGCGTAATAGAAGGGAAATGAGATCGTGTAAAATTTGCTCAGCTTAGTGCCTAGGACACAGTAAGACTGCGGTCCCCAACCCCTGGGTCACAGACTAGTACTAGTCCGTAGCCTGTTAGGGATTGGACCACACAGCAGGAGGTAAGTGGCGTTGGCGAAGTGAGTAAAGCTTCACCTGTATTTGCAGCCATACCCCATTGCTTACATTACCGCCCGAGCTCCGCCTCCTGTCTGATTAACAGCGGCATTCGATTCTCATAGGAGCACAAACTCCATTGTGAACTGCGCACACAAGGGACAAGGGATCTAGGTTGCATGCTCCTTAGGAGACTCTAATGCCTGATGATCTGTCACTGTCTCCCATCACCCCCAGATGGGACTGCCTAGTTGCAGGGAAACAAACTCAAGGCTCCCACTGATTTTACACTATGGTGGGTGTATAATGATTTCATTATGTATTACAATGTAATAATGGAAATAAAGTACACAACATATGTAATGCAATTGATCATTCTGAAACCACCCACTCCCAACCCGCCCCAGTCCGTGGAAAATCTTTCTTCCATGAAACCAATCTTTGGTGCCAAAAAGGTTGGGGACCGTTGCAATAAGGCATGAAGAAATGAATGTCTGTAGTGAAAATAATGATGGCTTCATTGTTATCTTTTGATAGAAAGCACTCCACGGCCAAGTGTGGTGGTTCACCCCTGCAATCCTAGCACTTTGGGAGGCCGAGGTGAGCAGATCACGAGGTCAGGAGATCGAGACCATCCTGGCCAACATGGTGAAACCCTGTCTCTACAAAAATACAAAAATTAGCTGGGCATGGTGGCACTTGCCTGTAGTCCCAGCTACCTGGGAGGCTGAGGCAGGAGAATCGCTTGAACCAGGGAGTCGGAGGTTGCAGTGAGCTGAGATCGTGCCACTGCACTCCAGCCTGACAATAAGAGTGAGACTCTGTCTAAAAAGAAAGAAAGAAAAAAAAAAGCACTCCATATGCTGTATCTAGTCAGGTGTATTATCTATCTATATGGCTTCAATCCAGCAAACAGGCACATACATTTTAATTTAACATTATGTAGTACATCTCCATGAATGATGACTCATTTAAATTCCACATAATTGTGGTCTAATTTGACTACGATAGACAAAAACTTAAAAAAATATGCTTACTAGGAGACAGGATGGTCTAATTAAAAGAGTATGGACTTTGGGGCCAGGTGAATCTTTTCCTTGCCACAAAAAATGAGAGACTATGGTTTGATGCAGTGCATCTTTAGAAACAGGGACACTTTCTGCTATCCTGAGATGTTACTTGTCACACAAAGCTTCAATTTGTACCTAACCTAATCCAGGGTACATCTGTCTTTGGACTGCAAAATCAAGTCTTATCCACAGTGAACTTACATCTTTATTCCTTCATCAGTTGGTTGCTTTACAATGTAGAAAAAAAAAGGTTAAAGATTTGGCTTGAGGGGTGCCCAAACTCAAAGACACAGAGTTCCAAATGTGATCCTAAACCATCAAAACCAAGATTCTTTACATTTGGTTGTCTCTCAGTGCTTGCAAAATGACCTGCCATCTTTACACTCACCCAGGTGAGTATTTAAGACAAGAGAAGTCTGACCTTGTAATACATTGGAGTTCCCATTGTATGAGCAAGTGGGCTTTGGAGATGTTTGCGGTCCCAAGTCCATAGTATGGATCCCAGGGGCTGAACTGAGTCCCAGATGCCTGCATGAGTGAAGACCTGCCGTGTCCCTACTCAGCCTTCACCAGAAGCATGCCTCTCTGTTCTGTCTTGTTATGGGATTTCACTACATTCAGCGGAGACATTCACCAACTCATCCAATACCCACTAGGCTATTCTTCCAGGGCTGGACCCTGTTTTTTTTAATGACTCCTCCCTCCTCGATGTCTGCCCTCCACCACCAAACACTGGTCCTTGAGCCAACCCAGATGAGCTCCCTAAATCTGACAGTCACCTGATTCTGAAAGCCACAGCTTCCTCAGTGCCCCAGATGCCCCAAGCAGGGGATCTCTGTCTGGCTAAACCCTTGGACTTGTGATTCCTGATCCAAACCCCACCTGACAGAGCTGTGTGATCCAGGGTCGGTCGCTTCTCCACACATGCCTCCTTGCCTTCTGCCCTCACCCGCCCCACTCTAGGCCCACTGGCCTTCTTCCTAGCTCCACTGGGACCTTTTAAACTTGGTCCTTCATGTTAGTTGAGGCCTCTGCTCAATGCACTCTGGCCTCCTAACTACCATGATTTGCTACTTCTTATCATACAGGTCTCAACTTATGTCTTAGTTCACACTGCTATACCAAAAAGCCCATAGAGAATTATAAACAAGAGAAATTTATTTCTCATAGTTTTGGAGGCTGGAAGCCCCAGATCAAGGTGGTGGCAGATTTTCTATCTGGTGAGGGTCCTCTTCCTGGTTCACAGATAGCTGTCTTCTTGCTGAGTCCTCACAAGGTACAAGGAGTAAGGGAGCTTTCTGGGGTCTCTTCTAGAAGGACATTAGTCCCATTCATGAAGGCTCCACCCTCACGGCCTATTCACCTCCCAAAGGCTCCATCTCCTAACACCCTCCCATTGGGGGTTAGGATTTCAATATATGAATTTGTGTGTGGGGGGGTGGGTGCTATAGATCATAAACATTTGATCTATAGCAGCTTATATGTTATTTTTTTCAGAAAGATATTCTTTAATGACCTCAGTTGCTTTCACATCACTTTTTAAAAATCATTACACAGTGCTATGGTTTAAAGGTGTTCCCTAAAGTTCATGTGTAGTAAACGTAATCCCCAATGCCAGAGTGTTGGGAAGTGGGGTTGAGTAAGAGATGATGAGGTCATGAAGGCAGAGTCCTCAGGGATTAATGTCATTATCACAGGGGTGTGTTAGTTATCTCAGAAGTGGGCTTGTTATCAAAGCAAGTTTGGCTCCCTCTCGCTCACTTGCACTCTCATATTCTCTGACCTTTTCACCTTCTGCCATGAGATGATGTAGCAGGAAGGCCCTCACCAGATATCCATACCTTCAGAACTGTGAAGAATAAATTTACTTTATAAATAAATTGCCATCTATTGTGTTCTGTTATAGCAACACAAAGTGGACTACGACACTTAGCATTTACCAGTAACTGACATGTAACTATTTATTTTAATTATCATGTGTCTTTTTGTTTCTGGCCATTAACCTCCTCCATGCCCTACCAGCTCAATTTAAGTTCCATGAAAGCAGTAAAATCCCAGACATAAAAGATTTAGCCTCATCTGTTTCAGTCTCTGCTACATCCCAGCATGGAGAATAACTCTTGGTATATAGAAGCTGCTAAATAAATGTTTATGAAATGAGTCACTGCTAATCCCTTCCTGGGTAGGAGGGAGGATACAGACCCTATGTCTGCTAATTTCCCGACCTTGACCACCACATAGTCACCTCAGTTCACTTCCTCTTCCTCACTGGGGTATTCCTAACACCTCCAGGGTTGGGCTACACAGCACGAAATAATTCTCCTGCATTTTGATGCAAGAGCACTACTGTCCTTATTTTTAAAATCAAATTCAAGTATATCAATAAAATTATGAAGCTTTTCCTATATTCCCTTTAAAGAACTCCCTTCTTCAACATGTTGCTAAAATTCTCCTTTCTAACTTTTTACAGTTGGTTTATTACCAATAAAGTAAAAATCACACCCCAGGGCATTCCTGTTTCTCTCTTTCTCTGTCTCTATCAGCCCTCTTTTTCCTCTGCCAAGCCTGAGGCTCCCCATGAAGGGTGGTGCCGGAGCAGAGGTGCTGGGGAAAGGCACAGACGGATAGGGCTGAGCCAGGGAGCAGCCACTTAGTACTGCCCACCCGACTACAACAGGCTGTCACTGGGTGTGACAGGCAGGATGAGACATTGCAGGAAACTGAGAACTGCCGGGGGACGGCAGTGATGCATGCCAAGCTGGGGTGGCCTGAAACAGCGATAGAAATTCTGAGGCATACCTTGCAGTGATGTGGCTTAGCTGAGCACTGCTTGAAAACAGGCTGGAAAGCCAACCTCCCAGGTTGCCATTAGGAACGGAGCTGCTCAAAATAAAGGCAGCTCTAAGGAGAGTCTTGACTCACACAGATGTGGTTGGGCACATGGCTGTTATTCCAACCACACAAACACACACGTACACACACACACCCAGAGATGGTAGTGACTGCCAAAGATCACCCCCTGATACAGAGTATGGAATATCTGTGTAAATGGTATATGGAATATAACAGTAAAACTGGAAACAAGACTTAGGACATTTCAGATGAAATCTTCTGCATGCTATTGAAATACTATTTGTAATTCTAATTCCTAACACTTAAACATTTTGCATTCCACAGAGCATTTTATCTGCATTATCTTGCTTGATCCTTATAACAATATCATGTAGGAGGCAGAGCAAATAATAGCATACTGACAGTTGAGAAAATTGAAATTCAGAGTGGTCAAAAAAATTACCACAATGTCATACAGATTGTCAGATATTTCTGGAGGGTTCAATAGTATCGAGGAAACCACTTTTTTTTTTTTCTGTTTTAACTTCGAACAGCTTACATTAGCCTAAAGAAATTTTCATGAAACTATAATTTTGATTAAGTTAGTAGGTAAAATTATATTTCCAGAAAAGAGAAAATTGGGATGGGGGTAATTTTATTCACTTTACAAAAGAAATATTAATTTATCTAAAGAATATGATCTGGCTTGTTTAAATCACAAATGACAATATTTTAAAATCGCTTTATTGAGTTATATATACTGGTATATTTAAACAATCAAAATTATTGTATAAAGAAATGATCAAATCTAGAGCATATGAAGGCTTCCTATGAAACAATAAGGAAAAAAGCAAAATTAAAATGGGCACAATGTATTAGCAGCTGAGTCATGGAAGAAGAAATCCAAAAAGTCAACAAACATCTGCTTGGGAAGGAATGCTAGCACTTTCTCCATTCCTTCCTTCTTCTTGGACATGGTTGCCCAGCCAGACACATATATTTCCTATTCATGAGACTAAATTATTGCCAATGAAATGTGAGTGGAAGAAATGTGTGCACTTCTGCCTTATTTGTCTGCAAGGAAATTGCTTTCCCTGAGCTTGTCTTTTTTTCCAAAAGCTGGTATGTGGCGACAACCTGACTTCGACCGGAAAGACAAGGTTGATGACCTAAAGGATAGCATGGTAGCAAACGGAAGGATCCCTGAGTGACTGTGTAGAGCAGAGTCCTCTTACCAGCCTGGACTGGCCAACATAAGATTAAGAAAGAAAAATATCTTTTTTATTGAAATTCTTACCTACATTACTAAGTCTGGAGGTCTCTTTGTTACAGCTGCTTAGCTTTTACATTAATGAATACAATGGCCACTTAACTAGTAGTCTGGGAAATGAAAGTTAAAACAGACATCATTTCATACCCAAAATTTGGCCACACTGTAAAAGCCTGGTGATATCGAGAATTGACAAGGATATGGGACCTGAGAAACTCTTATGTATTTCTGGAAGCAGTGTAAATTGGAACAACTACTAGGAGAATAATTTGTCAGTATTACTAAAGTAGAAAATAAGTATTCCCTGCAACCTATTCATTTCAATTCTAGGTCTAGTAACTTTACATACTCAGTCATATCTTGAAGGTCATTACTCCATCATTTGTATTAGCAAGAAATTAGAAACTATATGAATGTTCATTTTAAGAGGATGGATGAATACTTTGTCATATTTTCATACAATAGAGTACAGTCAATAGTTGAAATAGATGAACTGCATCTGTATGTATTAACATGAACAGATTTTTAAAACATGATATTGAAGGGGACAGGAAGTTGAAGAACATGTACAACATGAAAGCATTAGATAAAAATTTAAAATATGTAAAGCACAACTATGTATTCTTTTGCATACATATACATGTAGGAAAAGTGCAAAAACATGGTCTAAACGAATACATACCGGATTCTTAATAATGGTTGTTGCTGGGGAAGGAAGGTGAGAAAATGAATCTGTGGAGAGAAACAGAGTACTTCAGCATTATTACTGTTTTATTTCTTTTGTAAAAAAAAAAAAAAATCATGCAAAACTGCTAAATTATTAACATTTATTATTTATGGTTATTGAGTATAACCAGAAATGTCCGGCCAGGCACAGTGGCTCACGCCTGTAATCCCAGCACTTTGAGAGGCTGAGGCAGGTGGATCATCTGAGGTCAGGAGTTTCAGACCAGCCTGACCAACATGGTGAAAACCCGTCTCTACTAAAATACAAAAATAGCCAGGCGTGGTGGTGCGTGCCTGTAATCTCAGCTACTCGGGAGGCTGAGGCAGAAGAATTGCTTGAACCTGGGAGGCAGAGGTTGTAGTGAGCCGACATTGCGCCACTGCACTCCAGCCTGGAGCTGGATCACACCAGGCAAGCTGATCACGTGTACCTCTTCCCATCTCCCCATTCAATGGTGTCAGGGACGTAGGTGGCTTGGAATCAGCCACGGTGGAAGTATTTACACCACAGAAATCAGCCAGTGCTACAAACCAGCAAATGCTGTTTTCCTCTGGAGAGTTAGTTACTAACAGTGACTAGCACACCAATAGGTTCAATGTATCTTTCTGTTTTTTTTTTTTTTTTTTTTTTTTTTGAGACGGAGTCTCGCTCTGTCGCCCGGGCTGCAGTGGGAGAGTTTCGCTTTTGTTGCCCAGGCTGGAGTGCAATGGCATGATCTCGGCTCACTGCAACCTCTGCCTCCCAGGTTCAAGTGATTCTCCTGCCTCAGCCTCCCGAGTAGCTGGGATTACAGGCATGCGCCACCATGCCCAGCTAATTTTGTAGTTTTAGTAGAGACAGTTTCTCCATGTTGATCAGGCTGGTCTTGAACTCCCAATCTCAGACGATCTGCCTGCCTCAGCCTCCCAAAATGCTAGGATTACAGGCGTGAGCCACTGAGCCCAGTCCAGTGTATCTATTAAATTAACCTTAGTACTTCTGAATGCTTTACAATCTTTTCAAAATGTAAAAAATTAAAATTCTGTTTCATCTTATTTTTCAGGATTATATTTTTTACATAAAGCATACTGGTGATGGAAAAAGAAATGAAAGCATTTCTCAAAAGTGTCAAACCAAGGCCAGGTTTTATTTGGTGGTTGAGAAAACCTGGCTCATTTGGGTTAGGAGAAAATTTTGGACTTCCTACTAATCACAGGATTTCAATAGCAAGCATCCTCCAGTCATTTATGATATCCCCAGGCTGATAAGAGGCTTCCTGCCTCATCTCAAAGAAGGCAACATTTTTCATAACTACCAGAATGACTACATTTGCCTCACTAAATTGTATTTGTTGGATCACAAACTTGATTCCTACTTCTGTAAAAATAAACCGGGATTAAAATGATGAAGATATGGAACTGAGCCTCCATAAGGTTTCAGCGGGCATCCACAACCTAGGTATGATAGTCATATTTTCTGCATCCCAAATCAGGACATGGGACCATGGAAATACAGAGGACCATCAGGCAGAATGTTTGACTTCAGTTCTGTCATGAAGATTCTGGGCTTTCAATCCTTCTAACTACAGTACTAGATGACAAAGATGATTTATTCCACATTAAGCACTCTTGAGGGCTCTGTTAACCTCATTTCTTGGAATGATTATTTTAAAATAACTTTCCATTTTTGCTCTTAAAATACCTCCTACTTGGGAGGCTGAGGCAGGAGAAATGCTTGAACCCGTGAGGTGGAGGCTGCAGTGAGCCGAGATTGCACCACTGCACTCCAGACTGGGCAACAGAGCGAGCCTCCATCTCAAAAAAAAAAAAAAAAAGAAAAAAAAGGAATGCATATTAATTGAAGAAAATATAGATATGGAAAGGAAAGAAAATCATCCATCCATCATTTCACAACCCAGAGATAACTACCACTAACAGCTTAATAAATAGCATTTCAACTTTTTTTGTGTGTGTATATATATATTTTTTTCCACAAAATAATATTAAACTATGCACACTGCTTTAATTGGCTCTTTCCACTTAAGAACTATCATTAACTTATTTCTATATCATTAAATTTTCTTCAAATGTATTATTATTTTATAGCTTTATGCTGTTACATTATATAACTATAACTAAATTTATTTTACCCATCTTCCCACTGTTAAATATTTAGAGTATCTGCAATTCATCTATATAAATAGGATGAAGTGATCATCACTCTAGTAAGTCTTTGCATACATCTCTTTTCCTTTCTTTGGGATAAATTTTAATAAGTGTAATTTCTGAGTCAAAATTTATAAATAATATTTAAACTTTTTTCTATCTTTATGGAAATAAGTTATTCATGTGGAAAGCTTTATACCCATATACAAAAGTATGTTTGGAGTAAAGATTCAAAAGTTAAAAGCAAAAATTTGAACTTTAGAATAAAACTTTTGAAAATATTTTGTACAACATTGGTTAGGGCAGAGAGAAAATACAATAAAAAAGGTAATAAGAGATAAAATTTGAGTATATTAAAATGTAAAATTTTGTGTAACAAAAGACTATAAAAGACAAAACAAAGACTGGGAGAATATACCTACAATACTATCTATATCTATATGTACCCCTATGTAACACAAAAAGGTTAGGATTCCAAATATAAGAGCTTATAAATCAATAAAAAATGGGCCAGGCACAGCGGCTCCTGCTTGTAATAGCAGCATTTTGGGAGGCTGAGGCAGGAAGACTGCTCGAGGCCAGGAGTTTGAGACCAATCTGGGCAACACAGTGAGACTCTATCTCTACCAAAAAAAAAAAAAAATTAGCTAGGCATGGTGGCACATGCCTGTAGTCCCAGCTACTCAGGAAGCTGAGGTAGAATGATTGCTTGAGCCCAGGAGTTCAAGGCTGCAGTGAGCTATGACTGCACCATTGCACTCCAGGGTGACACAGCAAGATCCTGTCTATACATTAAAAAAAATATATATATGTATATCTACATGTATGTTTTTATATATACACATTTTATGTATATATAAATATGTGTATGTATATACACATATTTCTTATGTACAAGAAAAAGGTAGGCAACACAGTAGAAATTGACAAGGAATATGAGAAATTCACAAAAAAGGAAACCTATCACGTTCAAATTGACTAGTAATAAGTGAACCATACATTAAACCAACACATCCGTAAGATTATCAAAAATTTTCAAGTTTTCCATTATACCTAATGTTAAGTGTAACTGGAACTCTCATACATTGCTGATGAGACCGTAAATTGGTTCCAACATGTGGAGGGGCAATTTGTGAAGCTATTATTCAAGTTGAAAGTGTATGATAAGCAGGGTCAGGACCTGGGTGAGTCAAGCAGGTGCCTGGGGCTTCACATTTAAGGAGGCCCTCACTCTCAGGATCATGCAAGTGTAGGGTTGTCACCTGAGAGGGAAGTCCTCCTTAAATATTGCACTCTGTGCCTTTGATTGCCTTATCCTGGTCCTGGTTCTGATGCATGTAACCTAAAAACCAATAATTCCATATATATAATATGTATTAATATACCTACAAATTATTTCACCCCTCTTCCAAGAGATATAAACAAGATATAAATAAAAGTTTCATTGTAGCATTGTTCATAAAAGTGAAAAATGGAAAACATTTCCCAATTTTCCAAATGTCTTCAACAGAATGCACATATATAAATACAGCATATTCATGTGATAATGCTATACAATAATTAAATGACTAAACTAGAATTACATGTATTGACATGGTTACATCTCAAAATACAAAGTTGCATGAGCAAAGCAAGTTACAGAATGATACATTTGGCATGATTCATTTACATAAGCCTAAAAACATGCAAAATAATATTATCTACTGTTTATACTACTTTCATACACAGTATGAAAAAACAAGTCATGGGAATGATAAACAACAAATTTATGGTACTACTTCTTTCTGTAAGAAAGGGAGGAAGCAAGGTTCAGAACAATGTAAAAAGAGGTCTACTTATTAAGTTTTTTTTTTTTTTTTTTTATGAAAGTATCTGAAGCAAAGTCAACAAAATACCAAGACTTGTTAGAGTCAAGTGATGAGCACCTGGGTATTACTTAAATTATTCTCCAAAGTTTTATGTATGTTTAAGATTTTCATAATTTTTTGTTAGGCATAGTGGCTCACACCTGTAATCTCAGCACTTTGGGAGGCTGAGGCAGGAGGATGGCTTAAGGCCAAGAGTTTGAGACCAGCTTGGGCAACATAGCAAGATCCCATGTCTATTTTTAAAACAAAAATAAATAAAACAAAAATTTAAAAATTTTGTGAGTTTTAAAAATGAAAAAAATAAAAACCATTAACAAAATAGATATTCATGTCCATAGCTGGTAACTTTGGGCAAGCCAGTTAACTTTTCCAGAATAATAGTTTATTTTTTTTCTAAAATAACAACATTAATTTCAAATTCAGAGGGAGACAGCTGTTGTGTTTTCTAACTCTACAAAGGCTTCTCTGCTATATATTCAACATCGTTGTTACTAAACGACTCCTGACTGAGGTTTGTGGGCTTAATTATTGGCTAGTGGAGTCCCAAATGGGTCCTGTGTCATGAGATTCAGAATGTGGAATGTCTACAGTGCGCACCGAAATACAATGTCACCTTCACCGCATTGGCCTCATCTCTGTGTTTTAAGTCCTCGTGTTGGACATGGTGACATGCCACCCAGATCCCCATCAAGGAAGGACTTCTTGCCTATTTCTGGAAGGACTATCAGCAGACAACCTTCAACTGTCAGTGCCTTCAGGGATTACCCCGTCTGCAAAGAGCCACTTAGTACAAGGTCAAGCCCTTCCCAGGGAATCCCATATCTGGTGACTGATAGATATGAGTGAATAAACATCCAACCATTTTGGCCCAACACAGGTCAGTTCTAACCAGCGATTTTAGCTCCAAAGCTCCCTCTGGGGTTGCCTGGGGTGGCTGCAGCTTCTCTTCTCCCACTGCCCAATTTAGCATCTCCCCCTGGCCTTCCACAGGTATTGACGCAGGGAGCATTTCCTAATAAACAATCTGCAGGCTCAACAGTTTCAGGGTCTGCCTCCTAGAGAGACCAACTGATACATTTGGGGAGTTGAAAAGGTAACGTGAGGCTTGGGAACTGGGTCACTTGCCACCTCGCTGGCAATAAGGATCTCATCACTGGTGGTAAGTTGAGCTCAAATAGCTCCTGAAATAAAGTGACCATCTATATCGGGTTGAATAGCATCCCTCCAAAATTCACGTCCACCTGGAAACTCAGAATATAACTTGTTTGGAAATAGTGTCTTTGTAGATGTAATTAGTTGAGGTTGTTGAGATAAAATCATCCTGGATTTAGAGTGGGCTTTAAATCCAGTGACTGGTATCCTTATAAGACAAGGGGAAGACATACAGACAGAGAGACATGGGGAAGGCCCTGTGAAGACACAGAAATGGGTTAGAGTGATGCAACCACAATCCAAGGAACGCCACGAACCACCAGAGTCAGGAAGGAGTAAGGAAGGATTCTCCCCTCACACGTTTAGAGGGACCATGCCCCTGCCAATATCTTGATTTGAGATTTATAGCCTCCAGAACTATGAGATATTAAATGTCTGTAGTTTAATCCACTTAAATTTGTGGTAATTTCTTATGAACAGACTGTGCAAGGAAATTAATACAACCTAGTTCTTAAAACTTTCACCAGTGGCAAATGGAGATAGCATAGTAGCAGAAGGAAATGCAGTGGCTGGTATAAAGTATTAGATATTTGAAAACTTTGGAAGAATCAGTGCCTATAATGACAATGGAATCCAATCCTACTGCCTTAACGTAGTCTGATACTTTAGAAAATACAATGAAAACCCAACAGCAATTTACAGGCCATGGGGAATCAAATGTGGAGAAGCCAGTGGGCCTTCTTGCAGCATAGAAAGAGGCTCTCCTCTCCTAGGCGAAGGCAGAGAAAACTGACCGCCAGCCTTAAGACCTAATTGTCAGAACAGCAGGGCTCCAAGGAAAGCTAAATTCCCAGCTAAGATAGATCTGCTATGGCAAGGTCAGAACCCTGGTGTGAAAGAACAGTACCCTGATACTAGGATGGGGACATCCAGGTTGATTTCAGCACCTTCATTCCCTCAATCTGGGAACTCCTAATTCTCTGAATCCTCTGGGCCTACAGAGGTGGGCCACTCCTCCCTAGTAAGAAGGTAAGAATACTTCATCCCCATTGCTGGAAGACAGTGCGGGGAGCCTCTACCCATAAGACAAAATGTGTCCCCCACCTCCTCTCTTGGTCCTTAGGCCTATAAATACAGTTACGTTGCTGCCTAACCTAGCCCCTAGCCGAGGATGTGGTGGGCCTGATAAAGAGAGAAAGGGATTATACACCAGGGGACGGTCAGGACTTCCTGGCCCATGTACCAGCCACAGCATGAGGACCAAGCAAGAGACTTGATGCTGAAAGTGATGATCAAGGGGCCAGAACATAAGACTGGATGAAGGAAAGGTTGTAAGTTTGAGAGTGCTCTCTCGAGACTCAGAATTGAGCATCTTGGAAAGGCCTCCTAGAGATGGTGTGAGCTGGCTACTAAAATGGCTTCTAGAAGCACAGAAGAGGTGATGGCCCAGGCTAACGAGGCTGAAATGCAAGAACCGCCAGGGCATATGGTAGAGAAAGAGATGGAGAGACTTGGGGAAGCAGAAACACTGATTGCATATACTAGGTAACACCAGAAGACCTACAGGTGATCAGTTTCCACAGGAGACCCAGCTGCAACCTTACCAAGGTCATCAGGAGTGTGCTGATGGAAGTGTACCAGGTTCTCTATGAAGTTCAATGATGGCCTCATCTGTGGGCCAAGGCTGAGGTAGTGGGGGTTGTCACAGACAAGGTTCATGTGCAGCAATGGGGAGGAAACGAGGCACAACAAAACATTAAAGAGCAAATTGAACTACACAGTTACCCACAGTAGATGCCTGTGTGTGATGTGGGTTTGTTGAATGAATGTCAATCATCATGAAAAAGAACTTCTGAGAATAAAATGTTGAACCCTAAAACAAAAATAAGAGATGCTTGCATTTACAAGTTATTAATGTAGTTTTGAGAACCATCTCTTTCACCAGCTGCCATTGGCCCTTTCCTCTGGACTGTTGAAAGAAGAACTTAGACTAACTAAATTGAACAGAGTGTAATTGAGCAAAGAATGATTTAAGAATTGAGCAGTCCTCCAAAGCAGAATAGGTACGGAGTCACTGCAGTGCTGCCACGGGCTTGGAGAGGATTTATGGGCAAAAAAAGGAAAGTAAGGTACAGAAAACAGAAGTGAGGTACAGAAACAGCTGGATTGGTTACAGCTTGGTGTTTGCCTTATTTGAACACGATTTGAACAGTTAGCCACCTGTGATTGGCTGAAACTCTGGGATTGGCACAAGAGTAGGTTACAGGTTGTTCAAACATTGTATTAGGCTACAGTGCACTATGTACTATATGTGGAAAAACTTTTAGCCTGAACTTAAAATATATAAGGAGGCAGCTTTAGGCTAAAATTAATTTATTTTTAAATCAAACAAAATTTTTTTTTGGAGACAGGGTCTTTCTCTTTTGCTCAAACTGGAGTGTAGTGATGCTATCACAGCTCACTGCAGCCTTCACCTCCTGAGCTCAAGTGATCCTCCCATCACAGCCTCCCGAGTAGCTGGGGCTACAGGTATATACCACCATGCATGGCTTAAACATAACAGGTCAAAACCCAGTGCTTTTGTTCAGGGAAAATTCTTACCTTGCTATGAACAATTAAAAAAAAGGGAAAAAAAAAAAAAAAAAAAAACAAAACATGGCAGATGATAGAGGAGGGAATGAAGAGGCTTGGGAAATAGACATGCTGTGGTGGGAATCCTGCACATCATCAATGGCACGGCAGCCTACAACATGAGGCAGACGCAGTGTGTGGTGGAGAGTGGTGTGCGGTCCCTGTGTCCCTGTGGGGACAAAGGTACCCACGCCTCCAGCTGCCAGAAGTGTTAGTGGCAGCTTCCAATTGAGTATCTCCGCAGGAACTGCCTAGCTGCTGCCTAGTCCAAGGTCAAGCGCCTACCACAGGGCCAGCCCACATTCAATGATTGGCTGATGCTAGGTACAAAGATTCAGCTCTCTTTCCTGGTGAAAGATAACCAGAAGGGCTTTTCCAGCTGCACACTCCCTGTGGGGTTGACTGAGGCCTCTGAACAACTACATCGCAGCTCATGTTCCTTCTGTGCCCAGGCCTGGAACCTGCACCCCTTTACAGATGTGGTTCCTCAGAACACTATTAAAAAATAGGTCTCAGGACCTGTTCCAGAAACCTACCTAAGGCAGTAGGCGGTGTCATCATCCATGGAGTCTGCCCAACTGTACAGAATTTTGAGAGTGGTGAAACTAATATTTGTAAGTCTGTCCATGGCAGGCCTGACAGCTCTGAGAACTCCATAAATGACTCCTAATTTCTGTGTGCCTTGAGTCAGTTTTAATAATGAAGTTAAGAACATTTGACCTTTAATAGCTCCCTACACGCTTATATTTGCTAATTGAGTGACTGCCTGAAACGGAACAGGCTTTGCACACCAAAGCCCTCTCACATACTGAAAACAAAGGGATCTCCAGAGATTTGAGGTCTACAAAGGCATGTTCATGCTTGGGAATTCATGGGTTTAGCATTTTCAATTAGGTCATTTCGTATAGAAGGAGGACTGAGAACGTGCAGGTATTGGTCATGGAACATTAATTGGAAATAATGGAGCTTTCTGGGGTACGTCTGAAACCACTCCCAGAGAGACAACTGATTTAAAGTCAGTGCAGTATAGTGTGCACGGTGCCTGACAACCCTTTTCTAACTGGATTATCTGAGACTAAATGTGAAGAGTTAAATAATTTCTTAGCACAACACAAAACAAATACTCATGGTGATGTGACCCAGAGAAGAAGGAGCACTCGTGCTTCTACTGTAATCTGAAAGGCTTTGGCAACCTTGGCTCCAGCTGGGGTACAAAGGGGTCCATCAAAGTGAAGCACAAATTGCCCCAAAGGCTGCCGGCCAGGCCACAGCTGGGCTGACTCATTGTTTGGTGACTTGTCCAGGATTATAGCTGCTACACAAACAGAGAAAGTGGGATTGCTTTTGCTTTTTGTGGAGGTACAGTCACAGTCAGGGCTAATTTAATTCCTTAATGCTGACAAACTGAACACAGAAGTCAAGATTTGGGGACAAAGGCACATGAGGCCGTAACTTTCCATAGCCCCAGTCCCAGCACCTTAGTGCAGCAAAAGCAGCACAGAGGCAGTGCCACGAGAAAGTCAATTTCAAGAGCTAAGACAGGCCGGGTTTGGTGTCTCATGCCTGTAATCTCAGCACTCTGGAAAGCCAAGACAGGAGGATTAACTGAGCGCAGCGTTCAAGAGCAGTCTGGGCAACAAAAATGAGACCCTGTCTTTACAAAAAAATTTTAAAAATTAACCAAGCATGGCAGTACACACCTGTGGTACCAGCTACATGGGAGGCTGAGGCAGGCGTATTGCTTCAGCACAGGAATTCAAGACTGCAATGAGCTCTATGATCATACCAGCACCAGCACACTTTAGTCTGGGCAACAGAATGAGACCCTGTCTCAAAAAAAAAAAAAAAAAAAAAAAAAAAAAGTAACACAACAGAAGAACTTCATTCCCTGAGACCATCAAGAAAATGCCAAAACAACCCACAGAATGGGACATGCTGGGGTGGGTATCCTCCATGCCATTTATGACACTGCAAATATTTGCAAATCACTTACTGGATGAGTGGCTGGTACTCGGAATACATAAAGAACCCTTACAACTCAATAATAAAGAAACAAATAACCCAATTGAAAATGAGCAAAGTCTTTGAGTAGAAACTTCTGTAAAGAAGATAGTATTCTCTGTATTCTCAGTAAAGCAAGTGTATGCCATTAGTGATCAAACTATTTAAAATATATTTTAAGTGATCAAAAATAATAATACAGATACATAATTATTTTATCAAGTTTTATTCTTTTTCAGAATATTCTAACATCCAGTGTTTTGATTTATGAATATTCTCTTTGATAGATGAAAATATGTATCTGGACTCAGAAATCTGTAATTCCTTGAAAAAAAATCTTACAATGACATAATAATATCAGGGCAATTTAAATTCCTGCACTTAAAGTCCTAATACAATTCCAAAATTCCTTTTGTTTCTTTTTGAGATATTTTAGATTTCTTTAATCACACAGTCCATAATTGTGTCTTGCATATATGAAGTTATTACCACCCATGAAAATACTGTCAACAAGTGTGTATATTTGACAGTCTAGAACATGTAACTCTCCTTCCAGCATAACGATATGTGACCAGGTTTAATTTTATACATATATATATATAATAAATGAACTATAAATGTACATGTAAAAAAAAAAGATATACAAACAGTAAATAAGCAAATGAAATGACGCCCAACATTAATCATTAGGGAAATGCAAATCATAACCACTAGGATGAAGCACTAGCAAAATTGCCTTTGCAAAATTTTAAGTGAGGCAATTATGACAGTGAAAGAAATCAGACCTAACCAACTCCACCTTGCTTCTAAGGTTTATGCTGTTCTTGTTCATTCCCGGGTGTAGTCAGAACTAACTTTGGGAAGGAATTCAGTTCACGGTTTGACTCTGAAACAAAATTGATAATAGCCCTTCCCAAAAAGACCCCCTTCTTGCCTGGGGACCAGTCTGCTTTTGCAAGACTAACAAATTAGCTACAAGATTAGAAATTATGGTTTAGGGGTCACGCAGTCTCTGGCTCTAAGAGTCTGAACCTCTCCAAATTGCTCCTGGGGATAACATCACTATTGTAAAACCTAAGATCATTGCTTGAGATATTTTGCAGATCCTGCCCTGGATGGATCAGCTGACACCACCTAGAATGGAATCTGGCTCAACCAGTTCTACCAGGGCACCCAGAAACAGAAGCAGCAAGAAAAACTTACTTTGACCTCCTATGAGTCCATCTCCAACCTGACCAATCAGCACTCCCCAATTCCCAAGCCCCACCCACCAAATTATCTTTAAAAACTCTGATCCCCAAATGTTCTGGGAGACTGATTTGAGTAATAATAAATCTCTGGTCTCCCGCACAGCCAGCTCTGCTTGGATTACTCTTTCTCCATTGCAATTCCCCTGTCTTGATAAACCGGCTCCCACTAGGCAGCAGGCAAGGTGAACACAATGGGCAGTTACACTAGGGTGGCTGGAATCAAGAAGACAGATAATGACAAACGTTGGTGAGGATGTGGAGACATTCAGAACCCTGCACATTGCTAATGAGAATATAAGATGGTGCCATTGCTATGGAAAACAGTTTGGCAGTCCTTGAAAAGGCTAAACATAGAGTTAGCATATAACCCAGTAATTCCACACCTTGGTGTACACCCAAGAGAAATGAAAGCATGTTCACACGAAATCTTGTACACAAATGCTCATAGCAACAGTATTCATAATTGCCAAAAAGTGAAAACAACTCAAATGTCCATCAACAGATGAATGGATAAGCAAAATGCGGTACAGACAAACAATGGAATACTATTCAGCCATAAAAATGGATGAAGTACTGGCTGGGCATGGTGGCTC
This sequence comes from Chlorocebus sabaeus, assembly GCF_047675955.1. Taxonomy (NCBI): domain Eukaryota; kingdom Metazoa; phylum Chordata; class Mammalia; order Primates; family Cercopithecidae; genus Chlorocebus; species Chlorocebus sabaeus. The sequence goes on from NC_132911.1 coordinate 18,646,887, forward strand.
ATGCCTGTAATCCCAGCACTTTGGGAGGCTGAGGCAGGCGGATCATGAGGTTAGGAGATCGAGACTATCCTGGCCAACATGGTGAAACCCTGTTTCTACTAAAAATACAGAAATCAGCCAGGAATGGTGGTATGAGCCTGTAATCCCGGCTCCTCAGGAGGGTGATGAGGAGAATCACTTGAACTCGGGAGGTGGAGGTTGCAGTGAGCCGAGATCGCACCACCGCACTTCAGCCTGGATGACAGACTGAGACTCCGTCTCAAAAAAAAAAAAAGTATGAAGTACCGACACACACTATGACATGGATGAGTCTTGTAAACATAGGCTAGGGGAAAGAGAAGTTAGAAAAGACCACATATTCCATGATTTTATTTTTATGCAAAGTTCATAATAGGCAAATCTCTAGTGACAGAAGTAGATTAGTGATTGCCTAGGGTTAGTTAATAGGGAAAGGTTGCTGGTGGGTACAGAATTTTTTTTTTTTTTTTTTTTTTTTTTTTTAGGTGATGAAGATGTTATAAATTTAGATGGTGGTGATGGCTGCACAACTCTGAATATGTTAAAGCCACTGACTTGTACGCTTTAAATGTATTGGGAATAGGCCCCCAAATCTGGCCATAAACTGGCCATAAACAAAATCTCTGTAGCACTGTGACATGTTCATGACAGCCATGATGCCCATGCTGGAAGGTTGTGGGTTTACCTGAATGAGGGCAAGGAACACCTGGCCCACTCAGGGGGGAAAACCGCTTAAAGGCGTTCTTAAATCACAAACAATAGCATGAGTGATCTGTGCCTTAAGGACATGCTCCTCCTGCAGATAACTAGCCAGACCCATCCCTTTATTTATTTCCCATAAGGAATACTTTTAGTTAATCTATAATCTATGGAAACAATGCTTATCACTGGCTTGCTGTCAACAAATATGTAGGTAAATCTCTGTTCGAGGCTGTTAGCTCCGAAGGCTGTGAGCCCCTGATTTCCTACTCCACACTCTGTATTTGTGTGTGTGTGTCTTTAATTCCTCTAGAGCTGATGGGTTAGGGTCTCCCCAGCTGAGCTGGTCTCGGCAAAATGAACGAATTTTCTGACGTGTGAATTATATCCCAATAAAGATGTTTTAAAATTTTTAAGAAGAAACTTTTATTCCATTAAGATTGCCTCCTCCATTTCTTCCCTAAGCCTGGGTCAGCTGGGGAAAAGAGCTGCCCATTCTGAGTTCCCTGGGGAAAAGCCTGCATTTTATTCTCTTTTTTGTTATGAACCCCAACCAACATCCTGAAATGTAGTTTTTATTTTCCATTTATTAATAATGTATCAAGCCATATAGCATGTTTAACACCACCTCTTAATGGTGCAGCAACTCACAGAAGAAAAAGAAAGTCCAGAGAAGGGGCAGGAAATAGATAAAGCAAGAGCAGGAAGGAAAAATGCACAATGAAGTATGATAAGGGGCAAAAGATTTGGAGAACCACTGCCAACGACCCTGACAAATACGTGCATGCTATTTGCTTTTGATTGGAAACTGTCAGCTGGAGAAATTGTTGATGTCATCTCTGAGTTACTTTGCCTTTATCTTTCAAGAAACATGGATCCCAAATAGATTAGCCTTCTTTTTCATTTCTCCTGGATCACTTCACTAAAGGATACCAACTCCATTTTTATTTTTATTTTATTTTATATATATTTTTTACATGTGTATACATATTTACTTTAAGTTCTGGGATACATGTGCAGAATGTGCAGGTTTGTTACATAGACATACATGTGCCATGGTGGTTTGCTGCACCTATCAACCCATCATTTAGATTTTAAGCCCTACATGCACTAGGTATTTGTCTTAATGCTCTCCCTCCCCTCCCTGTGTCCACGTGTTCTCATTGTTCAACACCTACTTATCAGTGTGTTTGGTTTTCTGTTCCTGTGTTAGTTTGCTGAGAATGACGGCTTCCAGCTTCATTCATGTCCCTGCAAAGGACATGAACTCATTCTTTTTCATGGTTGCATAGTATCCCATGGTGTATACGTACCACATTTTACTTATCTAGTCTATCATTGATGGGCATTTGGGTTAGTTCCAAGTCTTTACTATTGTAAATAGTGCTGCAATAAACATACGTGTGCATGTGTCTTTATAGCAGAATGATTTATAATCCTTTGGGTATATACCCAGTAATGGTATGGCTGGGACAAATGGTATTTCTGGTTCTAGATCCTTGAGGAATCGCCACACTGCCTTCCACAGTGGTCGAACTAATTTACACTCCCACCAACAGTGTAAAAGTGTTCCTATTTCTCAACAGCCTCGCCAGCATGTTGTTTCCTGACTTTTTAATCATCACCACTCTGACTGGTGTGAGATGGTATCTCATTGCGGTTTTGATTTGCATTTCTCTAATGACCAGTGATGATGAGCTTTTATTCATATGTTTGTTGACCTCATAAATGTCTTCTTTTGAGAAGTATCTGTGCATATCCTTCACCCACTTTTTGACAGGGTTGTTTGTTTCTTGTAAATTTGTTTAAGTTCCTAGTAGATTCTGGATATTAAACCTTTGCCAGATGGACAGACTGACAAAGGGGGCAAGCCCTTTGTCAGAGCAGTGCTTGCGGGACAAAAATTTTCTCCCATTCTATAGGTTGCCTGTTCTCTCTGATGATACTTTCTTTTGCTGTGCAGAAGCTCTTTAGTTTAATTAGATCCCATTTGTCAATTTTGGCTTTTCTTGCAACTGCTTTTGGTGTTTTAGTCATGAAGCTTTTGCCCATGCCTATGTCCTGAATGGTATTGCCTAGGGTGTCTTCTAAGGTTTTAAGCCTGCATGCTTTTCTATAGTTGATCTGTATTTTCCCCCACCTGTGTATATTTTTCAAGCAGGCTGAAGTTACATGGATGACGACAAATCTCCAATTAGAGCATTTATAAGGACGGAAATTTAATGTGAACACTTTTTTGGAGGGCAGCCACTTAGCTTGGTGGCACCTTTGCTACAGCACTGAGTCTCCGCTCTGCTTCTGCTTCTTTTCCACTCCAAATTCTTCTTTATCTTTGGGGTGAATTGTATTACTTTTCTGCAAGTATTTCCTCTCCCCTCTGAGCCTGTCCTGCCCCCATCCCCACGAGGAATGTACTTTCAAGCGAAGTTGCGTGAGGCTGGCTGACTTGCTGTGGCTAACGGAATGAAGGAAGCAGTGACTACTGCTACTTGCAGGCTTAAAGAATCTTGGAGGCTGGGTGCGGGGGCTCACGCCTGTAATCCCAGCACTTTGGGAGGCTGAGGCAGGCAGATCACGACGTTAGGAGATCAAGACCATCTTGGCCAACATGGTGAAACTCTGTTTCTACTAAAAATACAAAAATTAGCTGGGCATGGTGGTGCATGCCTGTAATCCCAGCTACTTGGGAGGCTGAGGCAGGAACATCGCTTGAACCAGAGCGTCGGAGGTTGCAGTAAACTGAGATCGCGTCACTGCACTCCAGGTGACAGAGTGAGACTCCTTCTCAAAAAAAAAGAAAAAGATTCTTGGAGATTTTCCACCGACCTTCCATCCACTATGGAAACTGCACATTCCAGATAGAGGTATCTCTGTCCGCCTCAGTCCCAGACTAAAGACACAGGAAGCATATGTGAAAGGCAGCCTGGAGCAGCGCTACTGCAGACTGCTCATGACCTCCAAGGGAGAAATAAAGGCTGATTGCTGCAAGCCACTGAACTTTCTCTTAAACACAACATTATCGTAGTGAAAGCTGATTAACACAATCATTGTATTCATTCAGAAAACATATTCCGAGCATTCATACACTCAAATCCTATTGTTGTTCTTTAATAAATAAGACTGAATGTCTTCTGTTCTCAGGCAACTTGCAGTCCAGAAAGTAAGACATAAAAGGACGCAAGTAACCCAAATACAAAATATGTGGTGAGTGATATGAGAGAATCAAGTACACTAAGAGGTTTGGCACAGAAACAGATTATTTCTGGCTTGGAGGAATCACAGAGCTTCTTGGAAGAGGTGACATTTGAGGTAGAATCTTAAAGATTTATACATATATATAGAAAGATATGGATAAACAGTATATATATATTACTCCTGAACTGTTCATCCTATAATCAGCTACTTTAGATGAGGAAAATGCAGTCGTATATAAATAGAAAGCAAATTAATACACTTTAACATAACATATCTAGTTATTAAGGTACACAGGTATAAGGGTACAAACAATATATTAGAATAAGATGAAGGTAACTTTTTTTTTCTTTTTTTTTGAGACGGAGTCTCACTCTGTCACCGAGGCTGGAGTGCAATGGCACGATCTCGGCTCACTGCAAGCTCCGCCTCCCGGGTTCACACCATTCTCCTGCCTCAGCTTCCCGAGTAGCTGGGACTACAAGCGGCCACCACCACGCCCAGCCAGTTTTTTGTGTATTTTTGGTAGAGACAGGGTTTCACCGTGTTAGCCAAGATGGTCTTGATCTCCTGACCTCGTGATCCGCCCATCTCGGCCTCCCAAAGTGCTGGGATTACAGGCTTGAGCCACCGTGCCCAGCCAAGATGAAGGTAACTTTTTTTTTTTTTTTTTTTTTTTTTTTTTTTTTTTGAGACGGAGTCTTGCTCTGTTGCCCGGGCTGGAGTGCAGTGGCCGGATCTCAGCTCACTGCAAGCTCCGCCTCCCGGGTTTACGCCATTCTCCTGCCTCAGCCTCCGGAGTAGCGGGGACTACAGGCGCCCGCCACCTCGCCCGGCTAGTTTTTTGTGTTTTTAGTAGAGACGGGGTTTCACTGTGTTAGCCAGGATGGTCTCGATCTCCTGACCTCGTGATCCGCCCGTCTCGGCCTCCCAAAGTGCTGGGATTACTTTTTAAAAATTGTTGTCACTTTATTTAATGACATTAAATAGTTTAAGTTTCAACTACTAAACAGCACTTTGAATGGTGAAAACAGAGATAGTATATTGTCAAACTTGAATGCTTTTCTTTAAAATCACAATTCCAGTCCTTATATATATTACAAAACAACCTTAAAGGAAGAAGTGGGCTGGGTGCTGTGGCTCCCGCCTGTAACCCCAGCACTTTGGGAGCCAAGGTGGACAGATCACAAGATCAGGAGATCAAGACCATCCTGGCTAACATGGTGAAACCCATCTCCACTAAAAATACAAAAAATTAGCTGGGCATGGTGGCGGGTGCCTGTAGTCCCAGCTACTAGGGAGGCTGAGGCAGGAGAATCACTTGAACCCAGGAGGCAGAGCTTGCAGTGAGCCAAGATTACACTACTGCACTCCAGGCTCAGGGACAGAGCAAGACTCCATCTCAAAAAACAAACAAACAAACAAAGAAAACAAAGAAAACAAGGAAAAAGTGACATATTTTCTACAGTACTTCAGATACTCAATACAGAACTGAAAAGCAGTCTAACAGAAACAAAGGCAAGTCTTCACAGCTATATGATTTCAGCAGCCAAAGCTGGATGATGGACTGAAACATTACTATACAACTAGGACAAAATATGTACAATATCACAATACTAAGCAAAAACCCTTTACACCCAAAGAAATAAAACAGGTTACAAAATGTGGAGAATTTAGCAGGCAAAACTGTATTACAAGCAACATTTCAAATCATTTTTAATCCATTGCAACTATTTAAAACATCTAAAACAAATATAAAATGAGCCTTTTAGTATTTTATTGATGTGGTTTCTTTGTCTTTAAATATTTGTTAAAGGTTGATGTTATACTCAAAGTACATATTACGTAGCTAAAATGTCAAGTTAGAAGAGTGTATGCAAAGTGGTCCAAGTTTTATTTCAAACTCTGATTTCCAATGAATCCTTCTAAGTATTATTCTCTAAGTTATAGTTTCATCCATGGTGAAAAAGGTTTAGAAGGTTGCCTAAAATGTTCACGTCTATGTCTTTGAGTAAATAATTAGACCACGTTGAAAATTCCCAGGTCTAGTAAATCAGGTTTAAAATATTTGAAACTTGTAGAAATACCAACTCGTAAGAGTTGGTCATAGTGTACTGTCTTCAAATATTTCTCATAAATCTTGCCTTTTTCATTTTTTCTAAAGTAAATACACACCTGCCTGGCCCAATTAAATAAATCTGATTACATGGCTGGCATAACATCTAAATATCCAGAATTTATTAGTGATATGTCATCATGGGAAGGTGGGGGGGCGGTGGCTGTGGATCCACCAACCCTCACAAATTCTTTATCACAATCCTAGTGCTCTTAGATGTTTTACCACTATTCTTTCAAGATAAAAATGACAATCTCTTAATTATCCAAACCACTCAAAGCAGTTTTAGCTAATGTTAAACTCATTCTAATTCAGTGATATCTAGAGCAAAGCCTATACCCAGTTTTCTTTTTTTTTTTTTTTTTTTTTTTTTTTTTCCTGGAATTCTTAGGCTGTTTCACTACATGTTATGTCATCACCTCAAAAATGGTTTTGCCATGTTGAGTTGACTCCCATAGTCAAAAACAAGGTTTTTTTTTAAAAAAAATTCCAGTAACCACAATTTTACATGAATAAAATATGACATTTTTATAGAACTGGATTAAGAGAAACTAAAATGTAATATATTTTCTAATAAAACTTCTAGTAAAAGGGTATTGCATGAATTAATTTTGACTTAATAATTGTCTCGCAATCTAAGCTGAAATAAAACAACTCTGAAACAATTTTTAAAAAATGTAAGGAAACTGGGGTAAAAGAACAATGATGAGGAGAGAAAAGAAGTGCATAGAAGCCAGTGATTCTTATCTTTCAGAGGAATTATTTCACAATGCTGATAGTACTGGGAATTGTTAAAGCACATTCTTCATGTGAACTTAAACTCAGTAACGGTTCTACCATTTTGATGTTGTTTATATAACAGGGTGTGGGCCGGGCGCGGTGGCTCATACTTGTAATCCCAGCACTTTGGGAGGCTGAGGCAGGTGCATCACAAGGTCAACAGACCAAAACCATCCTGGCCAACATGGTGAAACCCAGTCTCTACAAAAACTACAACATTAGCCAGATGTGGTGGCGCACACCTGTAGTCCCAGCTACTCGGGAGGCTAAGGCAGGAGAATCACTTGAACCCAGGAGGCAGAGCTTGCAGTGAGCCAAGATTACACTACTGCACTCCAGGCTCAGGGACAGAGCAAGACTCCATCTCAAAAAACAAACAAACAAACAAAGAAAACAAAGAAAACAAGGAAAAAGTGACATATTTTCTACAGTACTTCAGATACTCAATACAGAACTGAAAAGCAGTCTAACAGAAACAAAGGCAAGTCTTCACAGCTATATGATTTCAGCAGCCAAAGCTGGATGATGGACTGAAACATTACTATACAACTAGGACAAAATATGTACAATATCACAATACTAAGCAAAAACCCTTTACACCCAAAGAAATAAAACAGGTTACAAAATGTGGAGAATTTAGCAGGCAAAACTGTATTACAAGCAACATTTCAAATCATTTTTAATCCATTGCAACTATTTAAAACATCTAAAACAAATATAAAATGAGCCTTTTAGTATTTTATTGATGTGGTTTCTTTGTCTTTAAATATTTGTTAAAGGTTGATGTTATACTCAAAGTACATATTACGTAGCTAAAATGTCAAGTTAGAAGAGTGTATGCAAAGTGGTCCAAGTTTTATTTCAAACTCTGATTTCCAATGAATCCTTCTAAGTATTATTCTCTAAGTTATAGTTTCATCCATGGTGAAAAAGGTTTAGAAGGTTGCCTAAAATGTTCACGTCTATGTCTTTGAGTAAATAATTAGACCACGTTGAAAATTCCCAGGTCTAGTAAATCAGGTTTAAAATATTTGAAACTTGTAGAAATACCAACTCGTAAGAGTTGGTCATAGTGTACTGTCTTCAAATATTTCTCATAAATCTTGCCTTTTTCATTTTTTCTAAAGTAAATACACACCTGCCTGGCCCAATTAAATAAATCTGATTACATGGCTGGCATAACATCTAAATATCCAGAATTTATTAGTGATATGTCATCATGGGAAGGTGGGGGGGCGGTGGCTGTGGATCCACCAACCCTCACAAATTCTTTATCACAATCCTAGTGCTCTTAGATGTTTTACCACTATTCTTTCAAGATAAAAATGACAATCTCTTAATTATCCAAACCACTCAAAGCAGTTTTAGCTAATGTTAAACTCATTCTAATTCAGTGATATCTAGAGCAAAGCCTATACCCAGTTTTCTTTTTTTTTTTTTTTTTTTTTTTTTTTTCCTGGAATTCTTAGGCTGTTTCACTACATGTTATGTCATCACCTCAAAAATGGTTTTGCCATGTTGAGTTGACTCCCATAGTCAAAAACAAGGTTTTTTTTTTAAAAAAATTCCAGTAACCACAATTTTACATGAATAAAATATGACATTTTTATAGAACTGGATTAAGAGAAACTAAAATGTAATATATTTTCTAATAAAACTTCTAGTAAAAGGGTATTGCATGAATTAATTTTGACTTAATAATTGTCTCGCAATCTAAGCTGAAATAAAACAACTCTGAAACAATTTTTAAAAAATGTAAGGAAACTGGGGTAAAAGAACAATGATGAGGAGAGAAAAGAAGTGCATAGAAGCCAGTGATTCTTATCTTTCAGAGGAATTATTTCACAATGCTGATAGTACTGGGAATTGTTAAAGCACATTCTTCATGTGAACTTAAACTCAGTAACGGTTCTACCATTTTGATGTTGTTTATATAACAGGGTGTGGGCCGGGCGCGGTGGCTCATACTTGTAATCCCAGCACTTTGGGAGGCTGAGGCAGGTGCATCACAAGGTCAACAGACCAAAACCATCCTGGCCAACATGGTGAAACCCAGTCTCTACAAAAACTACAACATTAGCCAGATGTGGTGGCGCACACCTGTAGTCCCAGCTACTCGGGAGGCTAAGGCAGGAGAATCACTTGAACCCGGGAGGTGGAGGTTGCAGTGAGCCGAGATCGCACCACTGCACTCCAGCCTGGCGACACAGCGAGATTCCCTCTCAAAACAAAACAAAACCAAGAATTAGGTGGTGAACCTAATAACCACAACTTCAGCGCTAAGCTCCTAAAATGCTAGAACTTGGTTTACTAAGTCCGCGTCCCACCGCCAGGAACGGTGTGAAGCACTAGCACAGCACCATGCACTTAAAAGATGTGCTTTATACTCATGCCAGGAGAGAGAAAAATCATGCGTGGAAGATAATCCACAACCTGACTCATCTCACAAGTGGAACTCTAATGTTTAGTTATTGGTACCATAAATTTCCAGTTGTTTAGAAGTCTTTTCATCTTAATTATCTGTGGATAAACTAGTTTAGTTTCGTTCAGTTTTGTTTTTAAGGTAAGCTCACACCAGCCGTGCTTGCAGGGGTGACGGAATGACTTCACCCTGAGCACAGAGGTGCTTCATGGCAAGTAGATCCACCAAGTCCACATCCATGAAAACAACCCTGTCTGAGGGCAGAGTCCAGAGGGGAGGCTGGCCCATCAGAAACTGTCTCACCCGATTTCAGCACGGAAAGAGGTCTTCACATACCCTGATCCCACCCCATCATTATGTTGGTGAAGAATAGAGGCTTGGGGAAGCTGAGGGACTCTCTGAAAGTCACACAGGCTGTTTGTGGCAGCCGTGGGGATTGTAGGCAGGCCTCTTGATTCTCTATCCTGTTCTTATTTTATTTCTAACAATTATAATGAGAGAGAGAGAGAGAGGGAGGGAGGGAGAGAGAGGGCGCAAGTTAGACAGATAGATACCTACTTACCTATCAGTCTATCCCTCACTATATATTTGCGCCTTGCCTTGTGCTAAGTTCAGTTTAAAAATAAAATGTAAAAGTGAAGAGTTCAGGGCCCATGTCACAAGTGTCTACAGGGTCTAGACAGTTCTATAAGCCTAGACCAAAGACAGCAGCTGTGGGTATACTGGGACAGACTGTGGCTGCAGAGGCAGAAGGGTCCCCTGTGACCAGAAATTAGGATACTTTTCAATTCAGATGTTGTTTCAAGACAAGGTTATTGGGGTGGGGAGGACCTTTACAAATAGAGGGAAGAGTGTAGATAAATTAAAGAAAAATGGCTGGGCATGGTGGCTCATGCCTGTAATCCCAGCACTTTGGGAGCCTGAGACAAGTGGATCACGAGGTCAGGAGATCGAGACCAACCTAGCTAACACGGTGAAACCACGTCTCTACTAAAAATATAAAAAATTAGCCAGGCGTGGTGGCAGACACCTGTATTCCCAGCTACTCGGGAGGCTGAGGCAAAAGAATAGCTTGAACCTGGGAGGCAGAGGTTGCAGTGAGCCGAGATCGCACCAGTGCATTCCAGCTTGGTGATAGAGTGAGACTCTGTCTCAAAAAAAAAAAAAAAAAAAAAAGGAAGAAAGAAAGAAAGAAAGAAAGAAAGAAAAGATAGATAGATAGAGAAAATGGGGAAATGTGCTTAGAGTAAAGCCAGGGTTCTGATTTAGAGACATATGAAGTATCTCTTGGTCAAGATAAGGGTATGCATCTGGCAGCCCATGGAGAGAAAGAGATGAATTTACCCCCAGTAGGTGCAGAGAGAACCACACTCAGGGACCAGATAGGACTGTTCTCACTGGATACCACAGCACGAAAGGGAACAACTGGAGAATACACACTTTCACCTGTGCCAGCCCTGCCCCAGCTATGGTGCTAGACAAGCCCCTGGAATGTATACCATTTTTCAGGGAAAAGAAAAAGGGGGCAAGGAAAATCCTAAAATTACTGGAAAGCCCTTGCAGTGATAGGTATGCTTAGAATGGCATAGACTTTCTATCTTCAGGAAGAATGGAGGTTTAAGATAGGCTTTAGGTTTCACTATAGAAAAATATAGGCAGATTTCTGCATACTTAAGTCTGTGCCTATAAAAGTCATACTGCACACACAGGAAGGGAGCGGCGATTCCAAATGAGGCTATGTATCTTAGAAAGCCAGGTGCTTGCGTTCCTGCCTGGATGTCTTGTTTCTTTAGATAACTATTCTATTGCATTCCCTTTGCTAAAATAACGTCCTATGAGTTTTCCATATATTGTGCTATGACTAAGACCCATGCAGAAACATCAAGCCCAAAGGAAAAATCGACACATTTGTTTTTTTCCATGTTGATGGTATGCTTTGCAAATGTGGAATTTCCTCCCAAATGTTTCTGTTAAAACAGCCCTACCACAACTCCTTCTTATTTTAAAAATACACGTAAAATAAGGGGAAACGGAATGTACCTATAGCAAAATCCACAGAAAGCAGTCCACATATACAAGAAAAGGCTCAAAACCATGGTGTAGCTTTGACAGTCTGAATTTAACTTTTACTTAAGTAAATCTTCATGAAAGCGAAACACCAGGTAAATATATCCTCCAATTTCTTTAGGTTTTGGCATAACCGTTAGATCTCTAGAAGGCTGCAGTACATTTCATTGCAGCAATGGATTTAAGGAGACATTGGCATCTCCTACAAACTCCAGTGAGAGTACTGCAATGAGCCAGGTGCTACTTCTGGTCCTACCAATCACGCCCAGTGCGGCTTAGGAAATGAGGGGCAACCCCTCTGGCTGTTGAACCTTATTTAATCATCTTTAAAACGAGAGGACCCCATGCCAGGCACGGTGGCTCACGCCTGTAATCCCAGCACTTTGGGAGGCCAAGGCGGGCAGATCACCTGAGGTTGGCAGTTCAAGACCAGCCTGACCAACATGGAGAACCCTGTCTCTACTAAAAATACAAAATTAGCTGGGTGTGGTGGCGCATGCCTGTAATCCCAGCTTCTCAGGAGGCTGAGGCAGGAGAATCGCTTGCACCTGGGAGGCAGAGGTTGTAGTGAACCAAGATGGCGCCACTGCACTTCAGCCTGGGCAAAAAGAGCAAAACTCTGTCTCAAAAAAAAAAAAAACAAAAAAAAACAGAGAGAGAACCCCTAGATGATTCTAAGCCCTTTCCAGCTTAAACACCATTTGATTCTACTTTTTATTCATGCAACTTCTAGATATACAGCTTGGCAAGTCCTTTAGAATTTAACATTTTTTTTCCTCCTAATAGTGCGTGTTTTGACCAAAGTCCATCAGAGCTCATTTTGTTCATCTTCCTAAAGGTTGATTCAGAACTGATCTTTATACTTACATGCACAAAGAGGGTGTCAATGCTGCAGGAATTCTACCATCCTATGCAGACTTTGGATCAAGTAACTCTACCTTGGGGATGGCAAGGGACTACAGATTACTCAGAAAAGAAAAGTATTATCCCATGGAAGGAGAAAGCATGATTTTCCATTTGAAAGAGAACAGGCATATTCCAGGAGAGACTGCTCACTATAAACCATTGTCTAATTTATTTCCATACCGCTTTATTGACAGATACATAAGCATTTGAGAGCAGTTTATAGCATTGATAGTTTGCTTTCAAACACAGTATTGCTAAATATAGAGCTCAGAAAACAATCACAATCAGTAAAATCCTATAAAAACATGACATGCCAGGAGGGAATACCATAACATTACAGAGAAGAAAGAGAGAACCAGAAAGAAAAATAAAACGATTTTTAAAAGATCCATGAAAGGAAATTTTACAGCCTCTAAAATCTGAATGGAGAAAGGCATTCAACTAGCGGTAGAATATGATCTAAAATTAAAAGTAAATAGAAAATAAGAAGAAAGGGACCGGGTGTGGTGGCTCACGCTGGTAATCCCAGCATTTTGGGAGGCTGAAGCAGGCAGATCACCTGAGGTCAGGAGTTCAAGATCAGCCTAACCAACCTGGCAAAACCCCATCTTTACTAAAAATACAAAAATTAGCCAGGCATAGTGGCGTACACCTGTTATCCCAGCTACTTAGGAGGCTAAGGCAGGAGACTCACTTGAACCCAGGAAGTAGAGGTTGCAGTGAGCTGAGATTGTGCCACTGCACTCCAGCCTGGGCAACAGAGGGAGACTCCATCTCAAAATAAATAAATAAATAAATAAAAATAATAATAATAATAATAATAAATAAATAAAATAAGATAAAGAAAAAGAAAAGAATAATAAGAAGAAGAAAGGGATGAATTTGCAGAACTGAAAGTAAACAATGGAAAATGAGAAATTACTAGTCCGAACAAAGGATTGTACTCAAGAAAAATAAAGTGAAAAAATTTCATGTGTGAATATCGTTTTCATCAGCATTGTTGGCTGAAACCTATGTCACTATATTTATTCTCATCTTGGCCATTTGTTTAGCCCAGGACGATGTGGTTACAGCATTTAAATAATTTGTGAATACACTCTCAAAGGGAAGACAGTTAAATTAATACATGAACAGTTGTTAGGCAACATATACATATATAAATTAATTAACATAATAATATAAAATGGAACTAAAGATGATTCTTGAGCTTTGCTTCACAACAATAGTTTTCCCAGGTCCATCCACTTAGAATATGCAGATTATAAACAAACTTCTATTAAAGATTAGCTACTACCACTTATAGATATCAACTATTTTAAAAACGATAGTCAAACAATTATGCCAAGATTCTTAAAGCATTACAATCTGGGTTATATTGAATACTTTGAAGAAAATTTGAGAAGTTTCACTAGAAGCATCTACATTATAATGAGTAAACACAGTAACAAAAATGAATATAATATGAATGTAATGCTTTGAGGTTTTATTTTTTAAGAAAGTGCTTTCTTAAAGACTGCTTAAACATTTGCTGCTATTGGTTTATTCATACAGGATTTCACATTTAAATTCATCCATGTCTTTAAACAAAATAACTTGAGGTAAAGAGTTCAAAGTGTATGCATTGAGAAAACTCCGATTTTTCTTTTTCTTTCTTTCTATTTTTTTCAGAGACGGAGTCTCACTCAGTCACCCAGGCCGGAGGGCCGTGGCATAATCATAGCTCATGGCAGCCTCAAACTCCTGGGCTCAAGCTATCCTCCTACGTAGCTGGGACTACAGGTGTGCAATATTGTGATCAGGTATATTTAATTTGCATATTCCCTTTGAACGGATCTAAGAAAAATACTGTTTTGTGGGAAGTTCAAGAAAAATTGGCTTGAATTTTTCTTGTTGTACAAGAGACCCATTTAAAATAGGACTCAATCATCCAAGGGGGTTTTGGGTGGATGCTACTCCACAAATCTAAGTCAAACAGCTACATGCTCTTTCTTCAGAGACATAAGGAACACAATTGTTTACTGAAAGAAACCTAGACACCTCATGGAACCATGGGAGAAAGATTGGAAGAGTGACATGGCTTATCCAGGGTCACGTGGCTCATCTGAACACACCTGCAAGTGAGATGGGCCATACCCTTTTCACCTCCCTAAGCTACTATTATTATTGCAATTTCACTTATGATTGCAATAGGCAGGCAGTGTTGCTCTTACAAGTGATCCCTCTTTTTTAGGAAATGATGCAATTGAACTCATATTTCTATGCTGATCCTCAGACCTCCTGATCTATACCCTCACTGTGTGATCTTTCAACCAACATTTATGGAGTAAAATACAAGGATGGACCTCATAAGAATCGTCGTCCTTATTTGTTGAGCACTTACTACATGCCAGGCACTGTTCTGAAAATTTTCCATGCAGTAAGTCATTTAACTCTCCAAACAATCACACGAGGTATTATCTCTGTTTGCATTTTGCACATAAAAAAGAAGAAAGAAAAAGAGGCACAGACAGGCTAAGCAACTTGTGTAAGATCACAGAGTAAGTGGTAGAGCCAGGATTCAAATCTAAATGGGAGAAAGTCCCACCCCTGCTGAGTGCAAAGGCTAAGTCGGAGACAAACTCAAACAACAGGGCTAATACTTTATATTTTGTGTGTAGGTGCATTGGGGAATTCACCGTATCTAACCTTCTTTCTTCATCTGCCTTGAGGGGATTTGCATTGTTGCCAAAGAAATGAATGCCAAAAACAAGAAAACATTAGCAGTCAAATTCTAACATTCAAAATAGAACTTTTCATTACAAAATCAGCTTGAGAGCCAGGCACTATTGAGATGTGATGTGAAGGAAAGAACGGGCCGGGCTTGGCTGTCCAGACCACAGAGCTTCACAGTACAGTCAATCAGGGAGAAGAGGAGGAAAGTCCCTTTCTCCTCCAAGGGATTGTGGGAATAAGATGGCTGGCAGGGATGGTTGTATGTGTGATGGACTTGCGAAATACCGGGGGATGGAGGACTTAGGAGTTTGGCAGGGGGTCCTGGGACAACCTAGGTATCCCAGGATAAAACAAAGGGCAGAGCAGCCAGTTCGGGCAGAGGAAGGTTCCAGTTGGCCCTCCTAGGCTTCCCACACAGAAGTCATACAGCAGGGATGCTAAGTTAGGGCCAGCATCATTGCAGGAGAGCTGGGAGTAGACCACCTGGAATAGGGGGCAGAATGGAAAACATACAGTGGCATGGAGGAGTCTACACCGTGGGGGACTAAATCAGCAAGAACATGATTCCTGAGTTGAGAAAGAGCTAAGTGTGAGTCAGTGGTCGTAGGCCCTAGTAGAATGCAGGCACATCCCCTCAGCTGGGCAAACAGAGAATCAGAGTGTGGCACGATCAAAGGACCCTGCGATCCTCCATCAGAGGTAGGCCATCCTCCCTCCCTGTCTCTGTAAATGCCAGAGGGTAGAATTGGGGGCATGCAAGTAAGCAAACATCCCAAAGACTGGATGTTGTCAATGAGATGCTTAAATTATTGGAACAAACTCAGTTTGCAAAGGCAAAGTAAGTTTGGTTACTTTATCTCTCAGAGAAAGAGGGATGGAAGTGGTAGTTTGTCAATTCATGAAGAAGCCCAGAACCACTACCAACAAGTTAAAGGAACTACACTTTTCCTACATGACTGAGTTCTGGTAGTACTTTAAAAAAAAAAAAAAGTCTTGCTGTATATAAAAACTGTTAACAATTATCAGAGGAGTGTGAACCAGAGCAACTCCATCTTGAATAGGGGCTGGGTAAAATAAGGCTGAGACTTACTAGGTTGCATTCCCAGACAGTTAAGACACTCTGAGTCACAGGATGAGATCGGAGGTTGGCACAAGATACAGGTCATAAAGACCTTGCTGATAAAACAGGTTGCAGTAAAGAGGCCAGTCAAAACCCACCAAAACCAAGATGGCAATAAAAGTAACCTCTGGTTGTCCTCACTGCTACATTCCCATCAGCACCATGACAGTTTACAAATGACATGGCAAAGTCAGGAAGTTACCCTATATGGTCTGAAAAGGGGAGGTGCTAATCCACCCCTTGTTTAGCATATAATCAAGAAATAACCATAAAAATGGGCAACCAGCAGCCCTCAGGGCTGCTCTGTCTACGGAATAGCTATTCTTCTATTCCTCTGCTTTCAGTTTACCCTATGGACTTTCCCTGAATTCCTTCTTGACGAGATCCAAGAACCCTCTCTTGGGGTATGGATTGAGACCCCTTTCTGGTAACATAAGGAAGCATGGGAAGGTTTGTAGTAGAATAACAAAACACTGCTTCCTATATGTCAGACACTGTCCTCAGCACGTTATAGCTATTAATTTATTTAAGGCTTATAACATCCCTATGACAGGTGCTATTATCATCACAATTTAGCAGATGAGGAAACTGAGACACAGAGAGGTTACGTAACCAGGCTCCAGATCACATAGCTGATAAATAACAGAGGTGGGATTGAACCTAGGCAATCTGGCTCTCGTGTTCATGCTCTTAACCTCCGTGTTACACATTGCACAGACAAAGCATGGAGGCAATACAAAGATGACAAGACCCACTCTGCCATTTGCAGAGGAAGCGCTGTTAGGGATTTGGCCTCAGAGATGAGGAAGAGAAGCGAAAGGGTGAGAAACAGGAGCAAAAGCACAAACCCTCAAGGAACACGCATGCAGGGAAGAGCAAGGCAGTAGACTCCTAACAAGCAAAGGGATTCATCTGCAGGGTTGCTAGAATATTCTATTTGTGAATACCACTATGGCTGCTGCAGCATAGCACATTTGATACCTAAGATTTCTTTCTTCTGGCTGAGAACCAAAACTTTCTAACACTTCCGTGCTTTGACTTAACTTCTACTTCATGGCCATTTTGCAAAAAGAAATACCTTCTATGACTTTATGAGAATGCTCTAACGATGAATATGAAACAATAAGGTTCAGTCCATTGGGAACGTTTGAAGCCAGTTAGGTTCACTCACTAGCTGGATGACTCACAGCTCATACCCCTCACATGTCTGTGATGTGAATTCAAGTCTCAGCAGAGCGGCTCACAGATAGCCAACACCAGGAAAGTGAAATCTGGGAATGTGAGGAGCCTACCATGTCCTGCGGGCTGGACCACGTGGTATGGAGGAGAAGAGGAGGAAAGGAGGCTGGCAGGTCAGCAGAGGTTGGGTTCTGACAGGCCTCGCATGCCCAGCTCAGGAAGACATGGGAGTCAGAGGAAAAAGGGGGCCAACGAAGGACCCCTACAGCATGGCCATTCTCTCGATCTAATGATTCCGATTAATTTTTCTTTCTTTGAATATTTTCCTCACTTTTATTGGCTTCACATTTGTATTTCTTATTTTCTGAATTTTCAATTTTGTCTTTTTTCATTGAATATTCACATTTTAAAACACCTTTCAAGATGTTTTTGTATTAAAATATTAACTGGGCCGGGCGCGGTGGCTCAAGCCTGTAATCCCAGCACTTTGGGAGGCCGAGACGGGCGGATCACGAGGTCAGGAGATCGAGACCATCCTGGCTAACACGGTGAAACCCCGTCTCTACTAAAAAATACAAAAAACTAGCCGGGCGTGGTGGCGGCGCCTGTAGTCCCAGCTACTCGGGAGGCTGAGGCAGGAGAATGGCGTAAACCCGGGAGGCGGAGCTTGCAGTGAGCTGAGATCCGGCCACTGCACTCCACCCTGGGCGACAGAGCCAGACTCCGTCTCAAAAAAAAAAAAAAAAAAAAATTAACTGATATATCATGAAAGTTGTTGGAATCAAAATGGAGTGATGAATGTTAAGAAAATCCTGAGACAGCCCGGGCACGGTGGCTTACGCCTGTAATCCCCACACTTTGGGAGGCTGAGGTGGGTGGATCACCTGAGGTCAGGAGTTTAAGACCAGCCTGGACAACATGGTGAAATCCCATCTCTACTAAAAATACAAAAGGAGCCGGGTGTAATGGTGCGCACCTGTAATCCCAGCTACTTGGGAGGCTGAGGCAGGAGAATCAATTGAACCTGGGAGGAGGTTGCAGTGAGCCGAGACTGCACCATTGCACTCCAGCCTGGGCAACAAGAACAAAACTCCATCTAAACAAAACAAAACAAAACAACAACAACAACAACAACAAAACAACAAAGAAAAGAAAAGAAAATCCTGAGAAACAGAGCCAGGGGTGGCCCTGGAGAGTGGGTTCTCACGCTTGAGTGTGTGATAACAAAAAAGACTATAAAACCACAACCTCGCACAAAGGCCATCACAACCTTACACACACACACACACAGTACTTCTGCGAGAACATCTGCCCAGCGACTGGCCTCTCCAGCCTCAGACTGGCGTCACCCTTGTTATTGATTTTTGTAGCCAAGGATAATGATTTCAAAACAATTATGTAATCCTCCTCCTTTTTCCCTTTGGAAACCTTTGTCTTTCTCTACCTCCCTGAATACACACATAGTTTACTATGACATGCCTATTCCCATTGCAGAGCTCTATTCTTAAGTAACATCTCCTCTTTTAGAGAGTCCATGAGATTCAGGTTGGCAATACGTTGTGAATATTTTGCTCAATGTGGTGTGCTATTTACTTCTGAAATGTATTTAAACTGCTTTTTATATGAAAAGTTTAAAAAAGTTATGTGGCCAAGTCTATACACTTTCTTTCCTTCATGGTTTCCTTCTAGTTTCTTCATTTCCTTACATTATTATGTGATATAAGGACTGCTCAGAAAAGCAATACTATGGTTTTTTATATCTGCCTCATGGTTCCATTACAGCTTAGAGGTTCAGAACTCAGGTTCTGAGTCCAGTGAAGGTGAGGTTGAATCCTGGTTCTATTCTTCACTGACTGTGAGCAATGTTTTTTCCTATAGTTTCCTCTCTGATTTTGAACCAGGCACTCAACAAACCAAAGAGAGACATAGTCTCTCCATTATGCAGATGGCAAAATTAATATTTAGAGAGGTTAAGTTAGTTGTGCAGTAAGTGGGAGTTAAAATTGGACATGAGTTTGCCTTTTTTAGAGGCTGGGCTCTTACCAGTTACACTTATTCTATATTCCCTCACGTGGGACACGACTGTTAACAGTACTTTACTACCTTGTAGATTAAGTTTTGCTAGCATTTTACTTGGGATGTTTGCACTTATGGTCAGAAGTGAGAATATAGTACAGTTTGTAGGAAGTCTGCAGGTAGTTTGAACAATTTGTAGGTAGTCTGAACAACTTCTGGGCTCTGGCTACTATTCAGAACCTGGTGATGTCATCTGAAACCTTAGTTATCATATTTGGCCCGTGTCAAACACCAGACTGGACTAAATGCCCTGGCTTGGCACATGGTCTCTCTAACGAGACTACAAAGGACGGGGGCTGGAGAGAGAAGAGAGCAGATTGACTTAATTAACAGTATTTGGTAATTACCCTCTCTGTGAGGAACAAAATATGCACTGTAAACAGGCACCAAGAAGATTTTGCTCCACTGGGCTGCTTAAAGCAAGAACAATGATGTCAGGCGATGGTGTGAGTTCAGTTCAGAGCATGTTTTTAAATTTGCATTTAACTTGATTAGAAACAGCTGGAAAATCAGAACGATTGAGTAACTCTGCAATGATGCAGAGGGAAAGAATGCCCACTGCACAACCACAAGTTACCATCTTGAGCTGTTTTAGACAGAGAAATAATTCACGGTCACTGCAAATCATTTTGCAAGCCCCAAACTTCTGGTCTTTTCAGTGCTCATCTTTATGTCTGTTCAGATAATGTTGCTGCTCGCTGCTGACTAGAGTCACAGTGCTAAATACTACAAAGTTAACATCCATTTTGTCTTTATGAAGTGTTTTTTAAAAGTTTTTAAATCAATATGGGATTCTTAACAATCAAATATAATTCTTTTCATTATTAAGTCATGGGCAGATGAAATAGAATATTCTCCAGAGGTTGAGGAGTCAGACGTAGCTCTCAGCCCTGAACATACAGGGAGAAATGTAAACCTGGGAGAGCAGCAGTGGTCCTGGTTCGGCTGCATCCTGATTTTGCCTCCAGCCTGGTGGCAGTGACAGTGGCCCTGTGCTCAGCCACCAAGCTCCATCCCCAAGGCCAAGCTCCACCCCCACAAAGGCCAAGCTCCACCCCCAAGGCCAAGCTCCACTTTCAAGGCCAGACTCCACCCTCAAGGCCAAGCTCCACTTCCCAGGCCAGGCTCCACCCCCAAGGCCAGACTCCACCCCCAAAACCAAGCTCCACTCCCAAAGCCAAGTTTCACCCCCATTCCCTGGAGCCCGCTTCCCCGGCCTGCCTGGGCAGTTGTCCAACCTGTAGCCTCAGATCCTTGACTGAGTCTAGTGTTAGTTTCACTGAGAAATTGGAATATTTTGCTGGTATTTTCTGTTCTTCATTTGTGTAGTACAAAACATAAAGTAATTAAAATGCTAGGTGTCAACCCCACAGAGCCGCTGCCAGAATAAACAGAGGAACCTCTGATTTGTTTCAAATAAAACAAGTTGCCTTTAAATGAAAATGATTACTGCTTAAGTTTAAAATGAGAGAATACAGAAGAAAAGAGGTAAAATAAAAGAAAAAGCCCTGGCATGGTGGCTCACACCTGTAATTCCAGCACTTTGGGAGGCTGAGGCAGGTGGATCAACTGAGGTCAGGAGTTTGAGACCAGCCTGGCCAACATGTTGAAACTCTGTCTCTACCAAAAATACAAAAAGAAAAAATTATCTGGGCATGGTGGCGATTGCTTGCAGTTCCAGCTACTCAGGAGGTTGAGGCAGGAGAACTGCTTGAACCTGGGCGGCAGAGGTTGCAGTGACCTGTGATTAGGCCATTGCACTCCAGCCTTGGCCAACATGGGAGACTCCTGCTCGGAGAAGGGGAGGGGAGGGGAGGGGAGGAGAGGGGGAGGGGTGAGGAAGGGAAGGGGGAGGGGTGAGGAAGGGAAGGGGGAGGGGTGAGGGAGGGAAAGGGGAGGGGAGGGAGAGGAGTAAGGGAGGGGTGGGGGAGGGAAAGGGGAGGGGAGGGGAAGCAGAAGTGGTTCTCTGCTTGGCATGGTCTCACACATCCTATAAAACCCAGCTCACATATGATATCTATGAAGTGGTACCCAACTCCACAAGACATTGTCAGTTCCCTCTCCCGTGTCGCCACAATGCTTGGCAGGGTCTTTCCATCAGAAAGTCTCCTACCACACGAGGCATTTACATGTCCATAATTCCAGCTAAGTGGTCAGGTTCTTAAAGGTGGTGTCATATCGTATTATTTACTAGCACAGTGCCAGGTACCCAGACATGTATTTGCATTCCCTGTTAACCTACAGCTGTGGCCACAAGGGATGGATTAAGAGGGGCATTAGCCCCTCCATGGTTTCCATCAGTCTACCCTCACAAGTCTTTGGTATATTCAACTGATGTTTCTCAAACAGAACGTTATAGAGACCAGCTTTAAGACAAGTCTTCTGCCTCCTCTTCTCCCTAAACCCAGAATGTCACCTCAAATATCTCCTGCATCATACTGAGTAGCACTAACAATGCCTGACATAATAGGTGCTCAACAAAAATGTGCTGATCATAAAAAGAATACTAGTTAATGGATATAGAGTATTTACTATGTACTAGGCAATAAACTAAACACTTATATCGATTATTTTATCCAGTCCTTAAGAAAACCCTATGAGGTGGGACATTATTACAATCCTCATGTTACATCTGAATAAACTCAAACTGGTTAAGTGTGCCTGGGTCGACATGGTGGGTAAATGGCAGAGCGAAGATGTGAACCCAGGCTCTCCACCTTTAGACCCTTTGTGTTAATTAAAGAATGAATGCTCAGAGTTTATGTTTTTCTGTTTTGAGACAGAGTCTCGCTCTTTCATCCAGGCTGGAGTGCAATGGCACAATCTTGGCTCACTGCAACTTCCACCTCCCAGGTTCAAGCGATTCTTATGCCTCACCCTCCCAGGCAGCTGGGATTACAGGTGCCTGCGACCACGCATGGCTAATTTCTGTATTTTTAGTAGACATGGGGTTGCACCATGTTGGCCAGGCTGGTCTTGAACTTTTGAGCTCAAGTGGTCTACCCTCCTCGGCCTCCCAAAGTGCTGGGATTACAGGCATGAGTCACCACGCCCTGTCCAGAGTTGATTCTTGTGATCCCAAACAGTAACATTCAAGTATGAAAATGACCTCCTGGGGGGAAAAAAAAAAAAATTGACTCAAGAGTCAGGTCTCTAAAGACGGTGAGATGGACCTGAAATAAACTTTTTGTTAATAGGAACGTTTGCCATTTTATACTAAAGGGCTGGTGTGATACCAGGATGTTGCATGTCCAGCCTGCAGCTCCCAGTGGTAAAAGCTCTTTTTGTCTACAAAACTGGATCTAGTCCCAGTTCTGCTACTCACTACTTGAGTGAACTTGAACCAAGTTATTTAACCTCTCTCTTTCCCCATTTCCCCAAGAGAAAACTGGGGAAACACTAGCCCTATCTCATAGCGTGTGAGGATTGTGTGGGCTGATGCATATAAGACACTTAACACAGGCCTGGTACATTTTTACTGCTTAAGAAATGTTGACTATATTTATCACATAATCATTACAACAGGACAAAACTGCTTATCAGTATCAGCTGCCATCTCTGATATATCGGTGGACTGAGATTTCCCTCCATGCACTGAGAACCAAGCCATGCTCGACGGAGGAAACTCACATTAGAAGTCCGGACCTAAGTCAGTTCTTGGCTGTGCTATTAGTTTATGAGAGGGCTCGAGCAAAATAGCGTGATCTTTCAGGGCCCAGGTCTCTGTCTCTGGGCAATGCAGAGAATGATGTACCAGTCACTAGCAATGAGCGGTACAATCAGAGAATGTCTTAAAGCTACTCTATATGGCCACGCCAGTAGCGGCTATATAGAGCAGTGACTAATGGTCACACTAAAAATTTCTGACTTTATTTTTAAGTCATCTATGTAAACTAATGAAGGCTGCGTGGAATGGATTAAATTTTGGGTTTTGTTTTTTAGTTTTTTTTTTTGTTGTTGTTGTTGTGGTTGTTTTGAGGCAGAGTTTTACTGTATCACCCAGGTGGGAGTGCAGTGGTGCAATCTGGGCTCACTGTAACTTCCGCCTCCCGGGTTCAAGTGATTCTAGTGCCTCAGCCTCCTGAGTAGCTGGGTCTACAGGTGCGCGCCTCCACGCCCAGCTAATTTTTGTATTTTTAGTAGAGATGGGGTTTCGCTTTGTTGGCCAGGCTGATCTTGAACTTCTGGCCTTAGGTGATCCACCCACCTTGGCCTCCCAAAGTGCTAGGATTACAGGCGTGAGCCACTGTACTCGGCCAGATTAATTATTTTTAATGATAAATTGACATAACATTTAGAGAAAAATCAACATTTAAGTGATAAGAAAAATCGTTTAAAATGCTCAGAAATGGAAGGACTCAGGAGGAGATAATCAGCTTTTAATTACTTACATACTGTTCACTCCAATTGAGATAATTAAGAAGCATTTTCCTGTTTAAGAAGCCTATCTACCAGAGAGAGAGAAAAGGTAAGATTCATAAACTCCACCTACTTAATTTTTTAGGAGAGCTCTTGGAAACAAAAAGTCAGCGGGAAGTAAGAGTTGTGCTGCTTCAAATGGAATTTAGGAATATTGAACAATGTAGGTGGCTCCCGCTGGTATGATGCAATGCATTTCTAGAAACCAGAGAATGACAGGAATCCTTCTAAGGCCCGCCAAGCAGCTGCTCTCGCATTTGTTTGCACCGGCCACAGGGTAATCCTTAATTTCCCAGGCCATTCTTGATCCAAAGCACGGTGGTAACAAGAAAACCCTCTATTTTTCAGGCAATGCCAGAAGTGAGGATGTGCTTATCAAAGTGTGGGAGTCATTTTCGTGTTTTTGATTCCTGAGACCCCCACTGGAACACCACACTCTCTGAAACGGGTGTTGTGGCACAGGGCGGAGTGTAGAGGCTTTGAAGCAACACGGATCTGGGCTTCAATTCAGATTGCTCTCCTTGCTGTGTGATGTGAGGCAAATTACTCAGCTGTCCTGCGCTTTTCTGGAGTTGTCTGTAAATTCAGGGTAATGATACCTAACCTGCGGTTTGTTCTGAGGCTCGGTGAGTTGTCACACCTATACAGAGCATCAAGAGGGTGCTGGGACACCGTCACTGGCATTCAGTAAAGCTAGTTATGGCCTCAGTGGCCCCTCTTTTCCCTCATGAGCTTTGGACGTCTCCTCTACAGTCTTGTAACCTTTGCTCAGGGTGCCCCCTTTAAGAGCCTGCAGCTCAGCGGCTTAGTCACCAGCTCTCACCGCTGCCAGTGTTGCTATTCTTGCCTGGCTACCCCTCTGAGGGCACCAACGAGCTACACTTTTCTGATCATCTTCATTACGTGTGGCTCCTCAAGTGACACAGGAGTGGTGCAGGCCCAGAAGTCAGCCTGGGCCCTGCATTGACCTGAGCTCATTATTCCCTTGGACCCCTGCGGCAAGGTTTGAACAACTTTATAATGGGCAAACTGTTTCACCACATTTCCGTCCATTAAAGAAAAATCCAAGTTGGTATATATGTTTAAAACATACAAACTGCTATACCTGCACTGTCCGATGTGGTAACCACAAGCCACATGTGGCTACTGAACATCTGAAAATTGATCCGATGAACTGGGCCATTCTGGGCTTATCCAAGGAAAGCAGAGTTGAGAGGCCAAGGGGAGTAAGCACTCAGGTCACATCACGTGGCTCCAAGGATATAATTGCCTGCAAGCCGGGCTGCTGAAACTGCCTGCTGTAACTGGAAACCAGTTTTATCTGACAGCTACTGAAACAACCTGCTACAACTCTCAGATTACTTTTACCCGCCACCGTAGTCTCTCACCAGTCAGGACTTGTCAGCTTCCCAGAACTTGCCTGGTGCCAACGAACTTTTTTTCAAAACAACACACAGCATTTCTCCTTTCTGTAAAATCTCCAACCCTCTCTTTGTTCTTCAGACAGAATGAGGATCCCTGGTCTGTGTATATGCCCTGAATTGCAATTCTTGCTTCCCAAGTAAAATGGTTTAAATTTAAAGATTCATCTCTATATTTTATTTGACTTCAGCAGATACTAAAATGTGGCTGGTGAGAAGTGATGTGCCATGAAGTAAAATACACACTGAATTTTGTGCAAAATACAATTAAATATAATAATTAAATATACTTTATTTAAATATATTTTTATTGATGATATAAAATGTATCATTAAAATTAAACTGTTTCTTTTCATTTTACTTATTTTTTTAGATGGAGTCTCACTGTCTCCAAGACTGGAGTGCAGTGGCACAATCTTAGTTTACTGCAACCTTTGCCACATGGGTTCAAATGATTCTCCTACCTCACCCTCCTGAGTAGCTGGGATTACAGGCATGCAGCACCATGCCCACTAATTTTTGAATTTTTAGTAAAGAGGGGTTTCGCCATGTTGGCCAGGCTGGTCTTGAACTCCTGACCTCAGGTGGTCTGCCTGCTTCGACCTCCCAAAGTTCTAGGATTGCAGGCGTGAGCCGCTGTGCCCGGCCCTATTTCTTTCTTTAATTCTTTTTATTTGTCTCAGTGTGACTAGTAGAAAGTGGTGGCTCACATTAAATTTCTATTATACTAGACAAGTCTGAAAAGCAAACATATTAACTATTTTAGAAATACTGTAGTAATCAACAGCTTCAGTACTGTGGAGACAGGTTTTTCTTGGAAGAGATTAGAGAATGTAAGTATTCATGTTTTGAAAGAGTGCTTGCAGCCTTCTGTATTCACCTTTCATAATGGCTGTGTCACCATATGATTGACCACTTGTTTAACTTTATTGAATAAATTCACACATAGATGATTTTCAATTGGCAAAAAAAAGTTAAAAACCATGCATAGGGTTTCCTGTTACAAAAGTAATGCACAATCATCACCAACGTCCAAGTATCTGTCATATCCAGTGTAGATTTACAATAATGGAGTAATATCTGGTTTACTGATTGGATGGTCTAACTCATTTTGTGTACAATTTCCAGTTACTTGGTCACTATTTTATAAGCTGTTTTGGATACATACGTAACTTTGTTTTAAAATCCCTAATTACTCACTCAAGAATGAACTGCATTCAGTAGTTGGCTAAATGATTCCTATGAAATTTCTATTTGAGGAAAGCCAGTCTTCATTCTGACATCAGAAAGACAAAGCTTCCACTAAAAAAGATTAATAAACACAACTCTTTTTAGCAATCAAAATGATACTATATTTCTTTGTCTGATCTTTAACACTTTGGCCTAGTACATTTTTCTTTGTTCAATATGTGATCCAAGTAAACATAGCCATCTTACGCTTTAGGATTTTTGAAGGTTCTCAACATACTCACCCAATCGAAAAACTGACCTCATATAGACATCTGGCTCATTGAAAACCACTTACAAACAAAAATCATACAGGCTGTCTTGGTATAGGCCAGCCAGAAGATCACCACAGTTTGATCATTTTTAGTTAGTTTTTTTTTTCTTCCAGAATACCTATTTTTAAAACTTCTTTTCAAAAATATGCCTGTATGTTGTTTAATTTTCTGTATTATTGGGATAATAATTTTGGAGGGAAAAACCTACCATATTTTCATTACATGGTGTAACAAGCTGTAAAGAGAGATCACAGTATTTATCAAGGTCCGTGAATTCGTCCAATGAAGCTGCTATTGGCTTCTCGTATTGTTTGTACAAACTGTGTCTTACTTCACTTTTATTTTAATATTTACTATTCTGGTATTTTTCTTTCCCATTTAAGACTGTCCTGACCATCATCATCTTTTTAAATTCTTCTGTGTCATTTCGATTACCTATATATTCTTGCCATTCTTCACTCTCTTCCGTATCCTCATGAGTTTTAACCAGCCGAGTTTATATTTGTTTGTTTGGGCTTTTCAAGTTTCTACTGTGACATATAGGAGAGTGTGGGACATTTTCAGTTCTGCCAGTCTTACCCCTTTCGGTTTACAGTTTGAGTTTCCACTAGGCTACTTCCTTCTTCTTATTTGAATTTTAACATGAACATAGATCTGAAGAACTATCCCAAATTCATCTGAAATTAAGGCATACAGAACAGCAATTTGAATACATTTAAATGGTTACAATGTTGCATTACTGTGTGAAGCTGCATTACTGCTGAATCAAATCTTCTGCTATACACCTTGACTAATTATGAATGAGCTCAGGAGTTTTCATCACTGGATCATTTGTGTCAGTAACTATTTTGCACATTGTTTCCTCTGGAACCACCAGACTTTGTTAAGACAAGATGAATTAAGATATTCTGAGATACAATGCAATGTGCTAAGTTGTGTAAGGCATATGACTTTTTTTTTTTTTTTGGAGACAGAGTCTTACTCTGTCACCTAGGCTAGAGTGCAGTGGCGTGATTTTGGCTCACTGCAATCTCCACCTCCTGGGTTCAAGCAATTCTCCTGCTTCAGTCGCCCTAGTAGCTGGGATTATAGGCACGTGTCACCATGCCAGGCTAATTTTTTTGTATTTTCAGTAGAGATGGAGTTTCATCATGTTAGCCAGGCTGGTCTCGAACTCCTGGCTTCAAGTGATCCAACCACCTTGGCCTCCCAAAGTGCTGGGATTACAGGCATGAGCCACCTCACCTGGCCATAAGGCACATAACTTTGCACACAGACTCACTCCCTGTTTGTAGTACTGGCATAGGTCTGTGCTCTACACACACGAGAAGCCTGAACAAGTCATTTCACTGATGTCCATTAACGAAGAAAAATACTGTACAGGACTTTTATTGTTTTAGACAGTGGATGATGGAGTCTACTGACAGGAGAACTCTTCCGTTTTGAGCTGGTGGTGTTGAAAATAGAATCCTCTACTTAGCTTTGTACATGTCTGATGATAGGGAGAATTGTCCACAGACCAGTTTTGGTCTCCACATGTTGTATACTAGCTTCCCTTCCACTCTCCAGCCGTACAGTGCCAGTACACAGGCCACGTGCTGACCACAACATGACCTGGCCCTGCACAATCACATCAGTGCAGGGCAGGGCAGCATGGGGACCACAGGACTATTCCTGGAATCTACTCCATACTGGGACAGCTAGCAGTAACTTAACCCTACACAACAGTGACTGTGAACCTCACAAATATATGCCATGAAACCCAGCTAACTGGATCCTTCATTTAACTTCCTCTTAGATAGAGCCTCAAAACCTCCATGATTTCCAAACACACTCAAGGCAAGAAGAAGGATGGAGGGAAGGCAGAAGTGGACAGAGACAGAGGTGTTAAGCAATCATGCTTAAGATATCTCTAAAAAAATTATTTGCATTTAAGAACGTCAGACCATGCGAGCACATTGCTAAGCTCTTTCCTGGGGTCTTGGGAAAGGCCCATGCAACTGAAGGGCCCTGAAATAGAAGCTTTATCAGCTGCACAGCAAGCCAGCTTCTAATTTATTTCAACACCAAGCCAGGGTTCCAGGACATGGCCCCCGTATCTCCATTCTCTTCTGTGTCAAGGTCTGTTCCATGCCCACCAACTGGGCTCCTTATCCAGATGTGGGCACTTGTGGCCTCCCCTTTATTCAGGAGTGTTCAGCAGAACTGAGATGCCCTTTTATCAAGTCCTTCCTCATTCTCAATTTCTCCCAGATGATCTGCTGCGTCCTCATGAAAACCTGTCTCCTCCTGAGACAAGGCTTCCTCACCTGTACTCCCCACTTCTCGTTGTCTCAGTTTCTTGCTGTGAATTATAGAAGAAACTATCTTTGAGTGAGTAAAGAATATGAAAAATTAAACCAGTTTTATTAGGCAAAAATCAAAGTGGCAGTGAATGGGAATCAAGAACATACACAAACTTTGTATGTTGACAGTGACAGAAAAACGTCCTAGTATAGGATGCTATGCTAATTATAGCATGGATAACTTGGAACGGATTCCGGAAAGAGTATCAAAACATCAGAGTCAATGACGTAAGACAAACCCAGGAGAATTTTTAACCCAGTTGTGACTTACAAACCCAGAAGAATTTTTAGCTCAGTTTGGGTGGGGATGTGACAGCTGCCTTTCAATAACTGTTACGTGTACCTACAAGGATGAAGTGAATAAGGTAGCTGGGTGCAAAGCAATCTAAATTAAACCAACTAAGTCAAATTAAGTAAAAGATAATGAGAGCCAGATGTTGTGAAACTCCATTAGGCTATGGAAATCTCCCAGAAGAGATGCAAGTAACATCATTACTCAGAACCAAGAAAATAGTATTATCACTGAATGTGTTATGAGTAACTCCAGGATGCTTCTTCCAGGGAACTAACCGGAGGCCCACACATGTTTCCTGTTTCTCTGTGGTCCTTGTTTACCCAATGCTAAATTATGAGCAGAAATTTCTTCATTAATATAATACTTAAAAACAAAGACTATTGCCTAAAGAGTTCAATCACTTAAAGCCCTACTTTAAAAAAAAAAAAAAAGTGTCATCTCATAGAATAACTGAATTTCCCATAAAAGCCAGTTCATTTTGATGCTGTACAACGAAGCCTGTCAAACTGGAAAGAAAGAGACAAGAGCACGGAAGACAGGTTTCATCTAGTAAGCTTACTCTAATTAGTTAATAGCATTTGCTTGGGGCTGTGAGGGGAGAAGGGTTTTGAGGAAAATAATATCATGATCCATCGGTGATGTCTGCCACGGTGTGGGATAAGCCAGCAACAATTTGTGTGCCATTTGCAAAACTCTCTTAGACCAGAGCTAGAGGTCAGCTAACCACAGACTCATCAGAATCCAAGAGGCCCCAGGCAGCGCAGACACAGCCCTGGAGCTGAGGCTGTCTGCTCCTCCCTTAAAAGATTCCGCCAGCATCAAAGAAACTAGGAAGCTATGTTTAAGGGCCCTCTCTCTTAGTCTGTGAAGGTCATGACTGTACCCTCTGGCTTTTGGGAACACTCTTGGAGGCCATTTGGCACAACCGTGTCATTTTAATTATGAGGAAGCTGAGGCCAGAGAAGCTATTTCACCCATCCGTGGCCATAAGACAACTTAGAGGGAGCCTCGGGACTAGAACCAAGGCCCTCTGGCTCTCAGACCTGTGACGTGAAGTTCTATGGGAGCAGCTGGTCCCTTTCTCTCCTGCTCTGCAGCACTGATCCCAGGTCCTGGGTAGCCACATATACTAGTCTTAAAGTTGTGTGGGTACTTGTCAATCGCTGACCTGTTGTTGGCCACCAACTTCAAAGGTTGTATTCTTGCTTCCTTTTGGGGTCTGTGGTCAGTCTTCTCTTGTTCTTCAGGATCAGTGGCACACTGGACACCTTAATTCAGGAGATAACAACAATGGTGGCTCCTGAAATGCCCCATCAAAGCCCACGTGGGCTATAGTGCTCTTCGTGATGTAAAAGTCATAAAACAAAACGTGCTTGACCTGGGTCTAGAGAACCCTGAACGAGCCTCAATATTCCTTTCCGGTCTGCTGGTGACAAGAGCCAGCCAAGGGCAGATATGAGTCAGACTCTGGTGTCAGGTACCTCCCAGGCTGACCTTGACCTTGCTCTGCCTGTTAGAGGCCCAGGGACAGCAAAGAGAAGCTTCCGCTGCCTTGCTCTGGGCATGATCACTTTGCAGAGGACAATCTAATCCCTTTCAACTTGACTTGTTTTCATTTGTGCTTTTTTTTTTTCCCCCTCTTCCTATCAAGGCTCCTAAGGACATCTGACAGCCTGATGACAACCACCTTAAGGTTCATCAAGACCCAGACAAAACAGAATTTCACATCAGCAGAAAGCCGAGCAAATCCTGTCTTCTTTCCGGGACTGACATGTTTAGTCATACACCCTTCTAAATTTCTTCTTGGTTTTACTTACTTGTGTGCCATGGCCAGGGGCCAAGGCCAGGGAGATGCTCAGCAGGCTGCCCCAGCGGGAGGAGTTTGATGCTGCCCGGCTTTTCCCCTCTTGCAAGGACATACACCATTCCTGGTGCAAAACTTCAGACATTGTTTTCTTAATACATGAAGCAGCTTTGGCTTGACTACAAGGACAGTGTTGTTCTGGCAATAACTGGTATTGTACCAAATGAACATGAAACTCAATACGGCAGCGTGGTCTTCTCCATCCTTGGCCCACTTATGCCTAGTGTTCCATTATTGGAACACTAAACATGTGGGAGTTATTTATATCCTACTGCTCAAGGTCATCGCCAAGGTCTGATTGCAAAATTTCAAAAAATTGCAACCTCAAGCATAAATGAGTTAGAGCCTCTTATTTTCAGAGTGCCTGAGCAAAACAGCAACTATTCTTCCAAAGCTTGTTGGATTTGAATGTATATACCTAGGCCTCTGTGAAGGGGTCTGTGTTACTGCGTCGTTATCCAATAGTCAAAAAGAATACATCCAGCTTCTCATGTAAAGCACTTACCATAGTATCTGGCATATGGTAAGCATTCAGTACAGTTAACCATTGATGTAATTATTATAACTTTTATTGTGTAAGTAGCACCATGCTATAGTGTGCAGTACTATATGGCTTAGTCTTAATAAGAGCTGGCATACTATAGAAGTTTATAGCTATTAAATAATTTTCAATCATAATTCCACTTAATCCTCAGAAAAATAGCTTAAACTGCACCTCTACATACAATTTTCTCCATTGGTTCCCATCTATTCCTTCTCTGAACTACCACAGCACTGAATTTGCCTCTGTTTGTTCCCTCTCCCCAACTTAACACACACAGCCCTGGGAACTACACCCTCTCCTCCTCTGCTCTGCTCTGAGCCCCAGGAAGTGACATCCCCCAGGCTCCCCTGCTGGCTGGGAGGCACCAGCTGGAGATTAGAGATGTGGCCGTCAGAGTTGTCCAGAGAAACACAACTAGTATGAAGAGATGTATTAAAAGGAATTGGTTCATTTGATTATGGAGGCTGACAGGTCCCAAGATCTGCACAGTAAGTCAGCAAGCTGGAACCCCAGGAGAGCTGATGGTGGATTTCTAGGCTGAGGGCTGGCAGCTTAGTGACCCAGGAAGAGCCAATATCCCAGTTCAAGTCCAAAGGTAGTAGAAATGTCGATGTTTCAGCTCAAAGGTCATCAGGCAGAAAGAATATTTTTTTACTAGGAGGAGGGTCCAACTTTTTGTTCTTTTCAGGCTTTTGACTGATTGGATGAGGCCTGCTCACATAAGAAAAGGCAACCTTCTAGGGCCAGGTGCGGTGGTGGCTTACATCTGTAATCCTAGCACTTTGGGAGGCCGAGGTGGGCAGATCATGAGGTCAGGACATCGAGACCATCCTGGCTAACACGGTGAAACTCTGTCTCTACTGAAAAAATAAAAAATCAGCCGGGTGTGGTGGCGGGCGCCTGTAGTCCCAGCTACTTGGGAAGCTGAGGCAGGAGAATGGCATCAACCTGGGAGGTGGAGCTTGCAGTGAGCAGAGATCACACCATTGCACTCCAGGCTGGGCAACAGAGCGAGATTCTGTCTCAAAAAAATAAAAAAAGGTGGGGGACAAACTTCTTTGCTCAGTTACCAATATAAATGTTAATTGCATCCAAAAACACCCTCCCGGAAATACTAAGAATAATGTTTAACCAAATATCTGGGCACCTTATGGCCCAATCAGGTTAGTGCATAAAATTAGCCATCACAGAGGGTAAAGGACAGAAAGGTCTCAGTATTTCTTTCCTTCTGCCTCCCTGGTTTGGGTGCAGCATCTCCGAAAGTGGCCGTGTTTCTCTAGGATGACAGATCCAGTGGAACAGCTCCCACTGCAGGCTCCAGCTCTATTTATTCATTTCCTACCATGGTAATAGTTCCCTTTCTCATTAATCGTTGGGCACCTGAGCAACCTTTGTTGATTCTTTAACCCAGCACACACCTGAATGATCCCATCCTTCAAGCCTCTTCATTTGAGTCTTTCGGGTGAATGTTTCCTCCTGAGACTCAGAGACATAGCAATATTCATCCTTCTCTCCATTTTATAATTACAATAGAAATACATGTTTGTTGTGGAAACTTTTGAAAATAAAGAATACATTTTTAAAAATCAACCAGAATCCTACCAAAAGGAGGTCGCCGTTATTGACCCGTTATCTCCTATTGGTGTGTGTGTGATGGAGAACCCTTATAGAAATAGCTTGCTGGTGTCATCTGTCTCATTTCTTTAAACATTCTTCAAGAATGTAATTTTTAATGGCTGCTTGTTATTCTATGATATTTATAACTCTCTTACGGCACTTGGATTATAAATTGTTTTCTGCCCCTAGAAGATACTCATAGAAGCCAATTTGCCATTCAGCTAGCTTCATATTTTGCACATTAATGTCATTTATTCAAAGCCACATCACTCACCACACCCTGTCAAAGACATTAAATGGTTTACAGAGATAAATAAAATATAGCAAGAGAACATACACTTAAAGTATATGAGAGTAAACGAGAAAATAAGCATAAGCATAGTAAAATGAGATGAAGCCAAGACTGGGGTTAAAATCCACTAACGCATGCCAAGAATCTTATTTCTTATTAGAAGTTGGCCACAAACTTGGCTGTAAGTCCATTCAAAGAGGAAAACATCAGTAGTTACTCAATCAGAGTTTCCATAAAATAAAAACAATCCAGTTACTTGGGAGTAGTCTTGACAAACGGCATAATGTCGTCTTCAGTATCCTTACTGCCAAGGCCAAGAGGGGATTTTTATGGAGTTGTTTCTTATAAAATCTGCCTATATAAGCTGAGGTTATTGTGCCAAACTGCAAGTCAGGAAAAGCAATTCTACCAGAGCCCTGGGGAGATGCATTCCTGGTATACAGCTCTTCATCTGGCTTAAGCTAGGAGTGGAATTCGGAGACTGTAGACAAAAGGATGGTTTGCATATTCTTCAGGAAAATATCCATGCTGGGTCTCTTTACAATATCTATAGATCTATACCTACTATATTAAGTAGCAGAGTTCTGGCTCCAGCAACATGGTTATTTGAACTAAACTGGACTCCATCCCTTCTAGAAACATTTAAAATATCACAGAAAATTAAAACACAGTCAAAATCGAAAGAACAGATGAACAGTCTCCAGGTGTCAGCAACAGCAGGAAAGATCTCAGACAGAGGGATTAGGCTTACCGACCACCTCTCGCGGCCCAGGGAGACATGGAATCACAATACAGATCCAAAAGGGTGAGATTTTAACATGTCAAGAGGGGAATTTGGTGTGATCTCAGGCCTCTGCAAAGTAGGGAACTGAGACTGGAAAGTTCTGTATGCAGTTAAGTCCCTGGAAAGAACTAGAAAAGCTATTATTAGCCCATCACTGATTAGGGCTCTGATTTAAAGTAAAACATCAGATAAACAAACAAACAAACAAAAATTATCCTACAGAAATGAAACCCCAATTTCAAGACACTTGTAACTGTAGAGTCCTGATTTACCCAATCATAGCTGCAAAGTTCACATAAATATGGTTCCCAAACCAGTGAAACCCGCAGAACATTTGGCAAATGAAAATGCAAAACAAATCTGTAGGGATATTTCCCCTGCCCAGGCTCCTGGGACACCCACAGGAACAAACGACTTCAGTTGAGGATGAGCTCACAGTGAAAAACGTATAAACCACAAGACAAACAAAAAACTGAACCACATAAGGGAAGTCAGCAGATATAAAAATACAGAAAAAAAATAGCTGCTCCCCACCAAACTGAAATATTTGGGCTGTTGGGGATGTTGGAGGTGGTGGGATTCCCTTGCATCTTTGTAGATCTCAAGACCTCAGAGATCTTGGGCTGTTTAGGTGAAGATGGTGGCACAGGTTCAGGAAGAAAGAAGAAACTCCTCAAAAGCCCTTTATGTCAGAGTTCCCACTTTCACTGTTTTAAAATAATGTTACAAAGTGAACTGAGCCATGAACCCAAGTCAGAAAGCTAGAGAGCTCTGAAGTTCTCACCAAATGTATGGACATAGGCAAGTTTCCTCACTTCCTCAGCCTAAACCACCTATTTACCATCTATTTACCAACCCCAAAACGTAGGCAGTTACTAGAACCCTTCCAAAGTCACAGAAAGCAGGGCAGATGGGGCTGTGCCGATTGACAAGAGATGAGCTCTGAAGTTCTACAGTGAGCAGGTCTGTGCAAATCTACCCCCAAATTCTGAGGAAGCTGAGAGGCCAAAGAAAAAGCTGACAAATCCAGTTTCTTAGAAACTATTAAAAGCAGCCTACATAATAACTATGTTTAAATGATTAAAAATTCTGAGAGAGAATAGAAACAAGGCTGACAAATCTAGTTTCTTAGAAACTATTAAAAGGGGCCTACATAAGGACTCTATTTAAATGATTAAAAATTCGGAGAGAGAATAGAATCAATATGAAAAATCAGGCCACTAAAGAAAGGAGAATCTGTACAGAATTAGAAATAGAAATACACCTATTGAAGTTAAAAACTCAGAAGATGGGTTAAATGACAGACCTACATCCAATTAAAGAGAAGAAAGACCTGAGGAAATCTCCCAGAACTCAGTTCAAAGAGACGAAAGGATTCTAAGATATTAAATGACAGTGAGCTCAAGATCATATTTAACTTTACATTTACACAGCACTTATGTGGGCAGCCTCTGTCCTGTTCTTTACAAAGGTCATCTAACTTAATCCTCTTGACAGTCCTCTTTTTCGAATGTAGCTGAGGTACAAAGAGTTTTATTGACTTACCAAAGACACACAGGTAACCTTGGAGGTGGCAGAGCGTGGGTTGGATGCCAGTAATCTACCCTCACTACAGTACAATGAGCCTCAGAGGCCCTACTGCTTCTGTGCTTCTCTCTCTGCTGCACTAGCCACCTCCCCCTCTCCACAGGACCATTCCTATCAGCATATCATAATGCTCTTGTATTTCCCAACATCAAAAGAAATGCTTTCTTGACCTTATACCCTCTGTCAGCTACTAATCCCATTATTCGGCTGTTTATCACAACCTGAATTTATAAATTTTTACAAAGGCTGTCTTGACTTCCTTACCTACTATTTTCTCTTCAACTCACTCAATCTGTCATCTATCTTATAGCATACTATCTTAGAGAATCTCTCTCTCAGCTTCAAATTGATATATCTGATTGTCTATTGAATTCCAAATTTAACTTGTATAAAACTTAACTCTTGACCTCCACCTTCCCCATTATATAAATCCAAAAACATATGAAAGTAAATTATCTCCCCACAAGATGCTTATTTTTTATTTATTTTGAGACAGAGTCTAGCTCTGTTGCCCAGGCTGGAGTGCAGTGGTGCCATCTCAGCTCACTGCAACCTCTGCCTCCTGGGTTCAAGTGATTCTCCTGCTTCAGCCTCCTGAGTAGCTAGGACTACAGGCGCCCACCACCACACTTGGCTAATTTCTGTATTTTTAGTAGAGATGGGTTTTTGTCATGTTGACCAGGCTGAGATGCTTATTAATAACAAAGATAAAATATTACTTTCCTAGCATAAATAACTTTAGTCAAGTAAAGTTAATCACCAATAATGTGACAAACAGATCTTCTATGACTCTTGATAAGATGCACTGGGAAGGACACATCATCACTCAGTGTTCCTCCCAAAAATATATAACCTGAGTTGAATAAAAAGAAACATCAGGCAAACCTAAATTGAAGGACATTTAAAACAAACAAATGGTCTATAGGATTTTTTACTTTTTATTTTTATTTTTTTGAGATAGAGTCTCACCCTGTCACCCAGGCTGAAGTGCAGTGGCACGATCTTGGCTCACTGCAGCCTCCACCTCCCGGGTTCAAGTGATTCTCATGCCTCAGCCTCCTGAGTACCTGGGACTACAGGCATGCATCACCACACCCAGTTAATTATTTTTTGTAGAGAAGGGGTTTCACCATGCTAATTTTTGTATTTTTAGTAGAGACAAGGTTTCACCATGGTGGCCAGGCTAGTCTCGAACTCCTAACCTCAAGTGGTCTGCCCATCTCAGCCTCCCAAAATATTGGGATTATAGGCATGAGCCATCATGCCTGGCCTTTATTCCATCTTTACCTATACCTGATGCTCCACACCGATATGGGGCTGTAGTCCTGTGACATTTTCACAAATGCGATTTCATTCTGAGCCTGAAAGCCCTCCTACAAGAGGAAGGGTAAGAATTATCCTCTCCATTCGGTAGATGAGGTAATTTAGACTGAGGTGATGAGGAAACTTGTCTATATCTGTACATTTGGTGAGAACTTCAGGGCTCTCTAGCTTTCTGACTTGGGCTCATGGCTCAGTTCATTTGGTAACACTATTTTAAAACAGTAAAAGTGGAAACTCCAACATA
The DNA here is from genome assembly GCF_047675955.1 of Chlorocebus sabaeus. Classification (NCBI taxonomy): domain Eukaryota; kingdom Metazoa; phylum Chordata; class Mammalia; order Primates; family Cercopithecidae; genus Chlorocebus; species Chlorocebus sabaeus. The sequence continues at coordinate 18,684,411 of NC_132911.1, forward strand.
AAGGGTTTTCGAGGAGTTTCTTCTTTCTTCCTGAACCTGTGCCACCATCTTCACCTAAACAGCCCAAGATCTCTGAGGTCTTGAGATCTACAAAGATGCAAGGGAATCCCACCACCTCCAACATCCCCAACAGCCCAAACACCACCTTTTAGGTGGAGGTTACTCTGTCCCTTGTCACCGCTACCTTTCCAAGGACATCTTCATTATTCTTTCCTTGGTGCTCCGACATCTTTTTGCACAGGCCTTTACTGTAAAGTTTTCACTTTGTATTACAGTTGGTTCTTCGTATGGCTGTGTCTTTCAGCTAGAAATTGATTTCCTGGATGCTGAGTTCATATCATCTCCATGTCTTCTTCATCTGTTAGTGTCCTGGCACCCACACATTAGTAATTTGGAGAGAGTTTAATAAAGGGACTATTTACAAAGATGTGAGCTGGGATTAGGAAAATGAAAGCAATCATAGAGTGTTCTCCCTTCCCTTCTCTCACCTGTCCCTCAGCCCCACTGACCCCCACCTATTTACCAACCCCAAGACCTAGGCAGTTACTGGAACCCTTCCACAATCACAAAAAGCAGGGCGGATGGGGCTCTGCTAACCACAGGAGATGAGCCCTGATGTTCCACAGTGAGCAGGTCTATGCAAATCTATTCCTACAGTCCAAGGAAGCTAAGAGGCCAAAAAAAAAAAAAAAAAAAAAAAAAAAGGCTAACAAATCATTCTTAGTAATATTTACTAGGAACTTACAGACAGAAGCCATGTTTGTGTGCCAGGTGGCAGTGGGACAAGATGGTGGATTCCTGTGCTATCAACCCTCAGACCCAGAGCTTATATACCATAGGGAAAGGGTGATTCAGAAGGGATGCCTGGGACAATTGAAGTACAATAATATCAAGGTTGTCTGACCTAAGGGCAGGATTTACAGTGAGTACCTGCTCTTACACAAGGAACAGATAAACTGGAAATCTCAGAAGATTCCCAGAACTGGGGTTAACCAGAAGTCAACATGGTGGATTAACATCCAAGATGGAGTTACTTTGGCCCTGACACCTGTCTACAGGGTGCAGCCAGGCCATGAGATCCCCAGCGAGGAGCTCCTGTCTGCTGGCCCATCCTGACTGGAAACCAGAAGGCAAGGGAGTCGTCAGTGGTATCATCCCCCTTGGGTGCAGAGCAGGGAGAGGCAGAAATGGGACAGACGGAGAATGTGCCCACATCTTTGCATTCCCAGCATGCAGCAGAATGTCAACCACATCATTGGTACACAGAAATATTTTTAATTGAATTGCTGAATCTTAGATATTTCTCATTGATATCCCTTAGAAATAAAGTTTTTTTTTCATTGCTACATGTTTAGCACAGTTCAAACCAGAGAAATACCAGACATATTATCAAAGTTTCCAGCATTGCACTGTCGTGACGAACTCAGATTTCTATACCAAAACATAAAGCTAACTGCTCTATTTAGGAATGTCATAGCCAAAATATAGACTACTGTATGATTATGAAGTTATAATTCTTTCCTACTTCATTCAGTTAAAGATCTTGTGTACACCTCAATATGAGAAAAATGTATTTTTGTTCTACTTTTCTTACTCAAATGCGAAGGCTCTTCAGCCTGTTTAATAATTAAAACAACATGAGACGTAGAGCGAATGGCAAATATTGCAGCTAATGATAAATGTGGACGTGTGTGTTAGTTATGCCATCTCTGAAGAAACTGGCGAGTTGGCTTCCTGATTATGAACAGTGACGGCCAAAGTTCCAAAACAGACACTGCCGCTCCTCCAGGTTTCCATAGCTCTCTTTCCCCAGCAGTCAGATTCACTGCTTTTATTAATATCTCAGCAAGGTGATGAGTGTAACACAAAATCCTTACTTCAAAGGCCACTCGGTATTCCATTTTCTAATTGATTCTTTTAATAAAACACCCTGAAAAGTCTGCATCATACACTCAAACTCCTTGAACATCTATGATTAATAAGCTGAGATTGTGGCTCCAATACAAACTCGCAGTGGTGACTAATTTGCTGAAAATTTATGGCTTTTGCTGTTAATCACACAGGGCAGCTGGCCTAGGAGAGGCATGGTTTGTGCGGGTGGTCCAGGTGTATTCACTGGTACTCCCTGCTTCTTTTCTCAAAAGTGTGCTGATTTGGTCGATAAAATATATGGTAACCCTACATAAGGCCCCGCCTCGGTCTCATCTTCAGGACTTTTGGAATATGGAGATGACAACACTTCTGCAGCAGTACCATCACTAACATCAAAGTTACAATATCCATGCTATCATTTGCCAATTCATTGCGATATTTTGTTAGTTTCCCATGGATTCCATAACAGATTATCACAAACTTGCCAGCTTAACACAGCCGACATTTAATAATATTTGCTCACAGTTCTGGAAGCCAGAAGTCTAAAATCAAGGCACGGCCTTCCTGTAGAGGCTCTGGGGGAGAATCTATGCATCTCCTCTTCTGGTGGTCACTGGGATTCCTTGGCTTGCTGGAGCCTCATCTTAATCTCCATGTTCTAGGTCATGTTGCCACCGCCTCTACTGTCTGTGTAACTTCCCTTTGCCTCAGCCTTATCAGGATTGTAGAGGACGACGTGCTTGCAAACGAAGCAGGGTGTAAGTCCTGCTCTTGCAAACGAAGCAGGGCGTTGGGGGCTTGTTTATGTGTAAATATCTTGAAAATCCAGAAAGTCAGGGAAAGGTCAGAAAAACAACAATGTGTCTTGTGACTTGGCAACATTCCACAAATGACTGTATAAAATAAAGCAGAGCATGCCATTCGAGGCGGCCGCCATGTTTGCCTTGTCTTGTGTTGTCTTGTGTGTTCATTCCTTTGTTTAGGAAACACGCGGACCCCAACAAGGATATTGTCAATGTATTTAGATCCTACCCAGACGCTATAGCAGGGGTCCCCAACTCCTGGGCTGAGGACTCGTACTGGTCCATGGCCTGTTAGGAACCAGGCCGCACAGCAGGAGGTGAGAGCAGCAGGCGAGCGAGCATGACCGCCTGAGCTCCACCGCCTGTCGGATCAGCAGTGACATTAGATTCTCCTAGGAGCGTGAAACCTATTGTGAACTGTCCATGTGAGGGATCGAGGTTATGTGTTCTTTATGAGACTCTAATGCCTGATCTGAGGTGGAACAGTTTCATCTCAAACCATCCCCTCATCTCCCTCCCCGTCCAAGGAAAATTGTCTTCCAGGAAACCAGTCTCTGTGCCAAAAAGGTTGAAGACCACTGCCCTACAGGATGATCTCACCTCAAGATCCTTAGCTCAATCACACCAGCAAAGAGTATTTTTTTAAAAATATGATCACATTCATAGGTTCCAGGAATTAGGACACGGAAGTATCTTTTTGGAGGACACCCTTCCACCCACTACCCACGTTAAAGTCAAGCTTACGTTTCCTAGCCATATTTTCGAATGTATGAAATTTCTGTGTTACATTTTCAAAGATCCTGTGAGTCACTTATACTTGACATAATTACACCTCAGATGTTCCCAGTACAAATTAAAAACCAGTTCAGGACAGCCTGTCTGGCCCCTCTCTCAGGACTCTGCTTATTTTATTATTTTATTTTATTTTATTTTATTTTATTTTAATTTATTTTATTTTGTTTTGTTTTGTTTTGTTTTTAACTGAGACAAGGTCTTGCTCTGTTGCCCAGGCTGGAGTGCAGTGGTGCAGTCTTAGCTCACTGCAGCCTCCACCTCCCAAGCTCAAGAGACTGTCCCACCTTAGCCTCCAGAGGAGCTGGGACCACATGTACACACCACTGCACCTGGCTAATTTTTGTATTTTTTTGTAGAGACAGAGTTTCGCTGTGTTGTCCAGGCTGGTCTCAAACTCCTGGGCTCAAGCAATCTGCCTACCTCGGGCTTTTGTGCTGGGATTATAAGTGTGAGCCACTGTGCCCGGTCTGAGAATGCTGCTTTCTATAATCCTCTTCACAGTAGATTAATTCTCTTCTTCTCATGAGTCCAATCCATGTAGAGAGTCCATCCATGGGACTAGGAAGAGGCAAATGAGTCATCTGCCTTGGACACAGAATTTAAGGGCATGCCAAAAATTTTAGTCGTCAAGATAAAGAAGAATGACGAGAGTTTTCATCACCCTCTTAAATATATTTTACATCTGTTAAAATATTATTTATCTGGATGACTGAATTTTTTGGTATCTCCTGGAAGGTGGCACCAATGGTGAGAACCTCACTTGCCTCCCTGCTGGAGTCTACATCTGCTCTTTGCCTGTGAAATAGCAGGTATCACAGCTTCTGGGTCTGTGGCATTCTCTCATGGTGAGTATGTAACATCTGCTCTTTTCTTTCCACCCTCAGTATTTCTCAGTATCAAAAATTTGCATTATAGGTAAACAGAATGGGAATGTTCTGAAGGATTTGGGGTTCTTCAGTTACCTGGTTCCTTCTGTGTTCCTTACCACCAGTCTGCCCCACAGGCTCTTCCAATCCTTAAGTCCACAGAAAAACAAAAACAAAAACAAAAACAGGTTTTCTAATTTTTCCATTTTGAAGTAGCCATCAAACCAGTGAATGCCAGATTTTTAAACACTTTTTTTTAGAGACAGGGTCTCACATTGTTGCCTAGGCTGGAGTGCAATGGTGCAGTTTTTTTGTTTATTCTTTTACAGAGATAGGGTCTTGCTCTGTCATTCAGAATGGAGTACAGTGGTACAATCATGGCTCATTGCAGCCTTGAACTCCTGGGCTCAAGTGATCCTCCAACCTCAGCCTCCTGAGTAGCTGGGACTACAAGCATGCACCACCATGCCTGGTTAATTTTGTTTGTTTGGTAGACATGGGATCTCACTGTGTTGCACAGGCCAATCTCAAACGCAGGCCTCAGGCAATCCTCTTGCACTATGAGACCTCCCAAAGCACTAGGAATACAGACATGAGCCACCAGGCCAGCCTCAGGCTTTTTTTTTTTTAAATTAAAAGTTACACTTAAATCAATCAATATGTCGTTGTTGAGTAATTGTTAAGTGCCCCCCACCCCCGAAAAAAAAAAACTCTAATTTTTCTTTCTATTGAAAAACTCATGTTTTTCATGATATCTCTTTCTGACAAGTTATATACAAAGTTATGAAGATCCCAAGCCAGTGTCCCGAAAGGCTGGCATGACAAGCAGTGTCTTCTAAGTTAAGCCAGCAGGATTGAAGAAAGACTTGCTCAAAAGATCTCATCCCCTGAGCCCCACATATACACTTGAGTGTGTGTGAGTATGTGTGTCTATATGTATCTGTGTGCATATACATATATATATACTGATAGGTATATATAGGGGTGTGTGTGTGTGTATATATATATACCTGAGAGTGTGTGTGTGTGTGTGTATATAGCTGATGGGTATATATAGGTTTACGTATAGCTTATAGGAGTGTGTGTGTGTGTTTATATACATATACATACACCTGTGTGTGTATATATAGTTGATAGTTATAGATGTGTACACACACACACATATACTTACATAGAGAGAGCCTGTTTCCTTAAAATATATTTTCTATAAAATTCCAACCTATTCCCACATTGCCCTCCATCACCTTTCAGAGCTCTCAGGAGCCCCTTTTCCACAAATGTGGGAAGGATGCCCTTACCACGTGGGAGGTTGTGACATGAGTCTTAACTGGCCACGGAGGACGGCACCACCTGCACCTCCCGCAGTGTGTCTTGGGAGAAGCATCTGCCCAACAGTGATTGTTCAGAGTGATTTTCAGAACAGGATACAATGCCACGGCTGGTCTCCTTCCTGAGTAATTAATTCTACAAATTTGCTGTTTAGGTCTGATGTCGAGCCGGAACAGAACTGTAGATTATGTGGCGACAAGCTGAATTTGTCATGGGATGTTTATATAATTCCACATATAAATGCTTACAAAGGAAAGAGAATTCCTTGCCTTGTCTTTCCTACTTCAAGCCCATACGTATGAGCTGGTGGCTATTTTCTATTTGTTAATAGCTTATTAATAAAGCAAATCCATGTTATTTCAATTTCAACTGGGTTTGTTTACTAGTTTTTAGTCTTAGCACATTCAAAGGATGTTGTTTTAAAATAATTGTAGAACTGTAGCCATAGAGCTTGTAAGGAAAAATAATTTATCGTTTTGTCAAACTCAATAAATATTGTTATAATGTGGTTTACTAAATAAAGCGTTGGGTTAAGAATAAATGTAAAAATACACTCACAATCTTTCAGTTTTTACATTAAACTAGAAGGAGGGCTGGGTGTGGTGGCTCCCACCTGTAATCTCAGAACTTTGGGAGGCTGAGGCAGGAGGATTGCTTAAGGCCAAGAGCTTGAGACCAGTCTGGGCAACATAGTGAGGACCTATCTCTAAAAACAAAATTAAAAAAAAAAAAAAGCTGGGCATGGCAGTGCATGACTGTAGTCTCAGCTACTCAGGAGGCTAGGGCAGGAGGATCACTTGAGTGCGGGAGTTGGACATTACAGTGAGCTATGATTGTGCCACTGTGCTCCAACCTGGTGACAGAGCAAAACCTCTGTCTCTAAGAAAAAAGAAAAGAAAATCATCCACACTTATTGGCTTTTGTTTGCAATGTTTGCAGATAATTTAACTTTTAAATTATGTTTTGGAGAGGCTAGTTTTAACAGTCACATTATGTGAGCATACACAGTTGTATAACAAAGTAACCTGGGAGTGTGTTGGAAAACTGTAGAACAGTCCAGTTTGAAACAGAAGAGAAAGAAAAGAGAAAAAAGAAAAAAGATAGAGACTAAGCCTGGAAAATATTGAGAATACATCCATTCTAATGATAGCTATAAAAGAAAAGGATTGTTTCTTATTTGTGGTTTGAGCAGTGTATGACTTTGTAGTCATTTTCTATGTTAGAAGAGGAAGCGGGTGGTGAAAGGAAGAGTTAGAAAGCAGAGCAAAAGAGGTTTAAAAGATGAAGAAAAGAGAATAATGTTAAGATGGCTTCCTTTGCGTTGTTTCTTCTTGAGGACAGTTGTTCCCTTTGCACTCAATTCCTACTTGAAAAATAAAAGAAAACCATCCAGATGGGGCAGGTCAAAGAAGGAAAATGCTTGTCAGTCATAACCCAATGTAATAACATTGAATTGTTTCCCCAAGTTTTACCTCAGGTTACTCTGCTACCATAGACCCAGGAACTACGCCGCTCTTTTAAACTCTTGTTACAGATTATGTGACAGAAAATGATCGGAAAAAACTATATTTAAGCACATCTGCTGCTGTGTGCGTTTCATATTCAAACCAGCTCCACTGTTGTCCATCAGCCCGGTTAGGCAAGTGCCAGAGGTGACACTGTCGTTCCTTAAGTTGCTTAATCAACATGCGACAGGTGTGACACATCTTCCTACTGCTGCACGCTGCTAACAGACTGATTGATGGGCAATCCACAGCCACACCCTTTGGCTCAATTACCCTGATGCTGTCTTTGCCTTTTCTTTTTTCAATTCTACTTTACGTTCTAGGGTACATGTGCACAATGTGCAGGTTTGTCACATATGTATACATGTGCCATGTTGGTGCGCTGCACCCAATAACTCGTCATTTACATTAGGTGTTCCTCCTAATGCTATCCCTCCTCCCTCCCCCAACCCCGCGACAGGCCCCAGTGTGTGATGTTCCCCTTCCTGTGTCCAAGCATTCTCATTGTTCAATTCCCACCTATGAGTGAGAACATGCGGTGTTTGGTTTTCTGTCCTTGTGATAGTTTGCTCAGAATGATGGTTTCCAGCTTCATCCATATCCCTATAAAGAACATGAACTCATCCTTTTTTATGGCTGCATAGTATTCCATGGTGTATATGTGCCACATTTTCTTAATCCAGTCAATCACTGATGGACATTTGGGTTGGTTCTCAAAGATCTAGAACTAGAAATACCATTTGACCCAGCAATCCCATTACTGGGTATATACCCAAAGGATTATAAATCACGCTACTATAAAGACACATGCACATATATGTTTATTGCGGCACTGTTTGCTTTCTCTTTTTATTGTGTTTGAGCTTGCACTTGGGACAGCTCCTAAATCTCTAATCTCTTTCAAGAAAAAGCTGAAACATTGGAGTTAACATTCTACCAACAAAGAGAAGACTGGCACCTTTAAGCTACTTTGAAAGCCATAAATACTTAACATTTTTTTTAAAAAGTGAAGTCAAACAAACCAACCAACCAAGAACACATTCTGGGTCACTCTTGCACTGCTTCTTTAAATAGTGACACAGGGGATCCTAGTTGTGTTTGAATTCCAAAGGTAACATGTCCAGAGAAAGACACATGGTGTCCTGTACTTTAGCTGGAGCAGAATGCACTGATGCAATCCTTTCATCGGGGTAGATGATGGTCCATTAAATATGGTGATGTTAAATAGACCCACCAGACTGAAGATGCAACTGGACTCCTGATTGTGTATCAACGCCTCCAGCCTCAGCAATAGCCATCTCTTGGTCTATTAGCAAAGGTGAAACCAGGAATATATCCTCTAGCAGCATGTCAGTGAGTGAAAGAGGATTTGGCTTCTTAGCCTCAGGTGTATTGGATATACTGAAGTCACAGGAGATACTAGGTTTTTAAAAATCTAATTTTTCTCAGTACATATTCTTTATCAAAACTGTAAATTTCCACATTAATCTTTCAGTTTCTCTTGCAGAAGTAGAGAATGAAAACAGAAACTGATTTAAAGCACCTTGTATAATTATCACACTGTAACACTGTAATTAGAATAGTGGTTCTCAAAATGCAATCTCTGTACTCACAGCATCAGCACCACCTGGGAACTTGTTAGAAATGCAAATTATCAGGCTTCCCTAGAACCACTAAGAAGCTCTGGCAAGGCCCAGCAATCTGTGTTTTAACAAGCCCTCCAGGCAATGCTGATACAAGGCCAAGTTTAAGAAAAACACTGTCATTATTTATGACTGATTACAGTAACATCATTATAAATTAAGCAAACGAAAACCACCAAATTTTACATTTTTTTTGGTCTGTTCTCAGATCTGCTATTCAGCAAGATAGCTAATTTTGAAATTGCTATGTCGACAGGTATTTAAAACATAAATCTTAAATTAATTCCACCGAAAACAGAACTCAGAAAGGATAAATTCTCTGCTGTCTGCCACTCAATTTCTGAAGAAATGTTTGATTCTGGAAAATAAGACATTGCGTCTATGTTGTTGACATTGTAAATTATTCTAAAGGATGGATGTTATGTGGCTTCAGACTCTCAGGGGCATTTGATTAGGCTGGGCAAGTTAAATTCCCACAGCAATTAATGAGTGCTCTGACCAAAAAAAGGGATGTGAAACAAAACTAAACACAAAGAAATAAACAACAACTTTATGTTTGGATATAAACGGGTAGAAATATTTGGAAGACTGATGGAAAGAACAAACACTATACAATATCATTAACATGACCCACCCGTTCCCACCCAAGGCACTTCCATTTTAAATTAGAGCTATGTTTTATTCTATTGTAAACCCTTGAAATCATCTCCAACACACAAAGTAGAAAACAAGGCAAAGCAAGGGAAGAGTCTTCAGATGAATCTCTTAAAACCTAAAAGCATGACTAAGTAAATGCTCCTTGGAAAATTATCAAGGGTTCACATTTTTCTAAAAATTAAGTCTACAAAAAGGAAAACCAAAGAGCATTAAGCCTTATATAATTCAAATATTTACTTCTGCTAAAAAAAAAAAAAAAAAAGAAACCAGTAAACTGGGCTTTTAATAAGTACTGGAAATAAACTTTACTAAGACATGTGATCAGCACATTAAATTAATTTTAAGACTGTCAGTTGTCAACTACCTATCTGGGGTTGCCAAGTTTCTTTCTTTACAGATAACATGGGGACTGCAAAGGACTTTGGAGCTACCAGGGCTTCTCTGATGCATTTTCTGCTTTTCTTCTCCCTCAGGGTCTGGAGATGCACATAGTCTTCCTTCCAACTTTTATGCTGCTTTTCAAGAAGTTTTTCTTTTCAGTCCAGTATTTGTACAACTGCCTTTTCTTCTTTAGAAGAAAGTTGAATGCATAATTTTTCAAGAGTTATTAATGGTTTCCCATAAATAGTCACATGAGGAGGAAGGAGGAAAGGAAAGGAAAGAAGAAGTAGAAGTAGGAGGAGGAGAAGAAGAAGGGGAGGAGGAGGAAGGAAGAAAGACTTGGCTAATTTGAGAAGTAGGCAAGTAACTATGGTCCCCACACACAAATCTGTAGCATAAATGAGTCATCTGACTTTGAGAAGCCTTTAAAGGGAATATGCTCAGAGAATACAGGAAAGCTTCTCTGAGTGATTTCCTGGATGTTTCTCAATGACACACTAAAGATATATTGTGTACCTTGTAATGAGAGTTGTACTTCAAATATATTTTATACAATGACTCACTGGAGTGGAATATGCTGCCCTGTCCTCTACTGAGAGACGGGACACCAGGGGGTCATGGACTCTATTAGAACAGTGTAGCTCAAATTCTCATTGTGAACTAATCGAACAGGCCCAGTAACAAGCACTTTTCCAAGCATTTACCTTTCCTCAGAAAAACCCTTTTATGTTCTGACCCATTTCAACAGGCAGCAGACAACAAAGTGAAAACCAAGGCCTTTATCCCCACAAGTAACTTCCTTCCTTTATTAGGACAAGGCAAAAAGAGAAATGATATAGTTTGGATATTTGTCTCCTTCAAGTCTCACGTTGAAATGTGATCCTGAATGTTGGAGATGGGTCCTGGTGGGAGGTATGTGGGCATGGAGGAGGATCCCTCATGAATGGCTTGGTGTCATCCCATTGGTAATTAGTGAGTTCTTGCTCTATTAGTTCATGCGAGGGCGGGTTGTTTAAAGCAGCAAGACACCCCTACTTCTCTCTTCCTCCCTTTCTCACCATGTGATATCTGCTCCCCTCGCCTTCTGCCAGGAGTGGAAGCTTCCTGAGGCCTCACCAGAAGCAGATGCTGATGCTATGCTTCTTGTACAGCCTGCAGGGCCATGAGCCAAATAAACTTATTTTTATAAATTACCCAACCTTAGGTATTTTCATAGCAACAAAAAATGGAGTAAGACAGGAAACAAAAATGGCAATTTCTGCACTTGAATTTCAGGTATTTTGAAGCATTTTAATTTCTCTCATGCTCTTGGGAAGAGGGGAAAATGAAAACCAAGTGACGACCCATGTCTACATGTGTCACCAAAGAGAATATAATGGAGCCATCGCCAACCCCACCTCCCCGGCCCTGCTTAACATCAACCCCAGGAAGGAACCTTGGGTTACATTTAAAAAGATGAGGGTGAGACTAGGAAAAGTGGGAGAACGAGAAGAGGGCTGTCTCACAAACCCAAGGAAGGAACCCCAGAAGAGAGGCCTATAATGAGGTTCTGTGAGATGACCACCCAAATATAATGAATTTGGCAGTTAGGACATGGATGACCTCTTCTATCCAATTTCAACCAACTGGTGAGGGCTAAAATCAGGTTTCCCAGGATTGAGAACTAAGTGAGAGATGAAATAGTTCTTCCAAGAAGCTTGTCAATGAAACAGAGGAGAAGAAAAGGGAAGTAACTTGGTGGAGAGTGTGACATTAGAGAAGGTTTTTATACGACAGTAATATTTGTGCATGATTACAGGAAGGAAGAAAGGAATAAAGAGAAGAGAGAAATACGGCAGAAAAATTAACGAAATAAACCCCCAGAGAAGGTGGAAAAGAAGGAAGATCATTAGCAAAGTTGAAAAAAAATTGATTTTTGAAGAAAGTAGATTCCTTCTCCCTCAGATAGGAGGGAGAAAACGATGGATGAATATATGGTAACTCTGAAAGTGGACAACAGGGAAATGGAGGCATTAAGATATTTCATAGATTTTTCTTCTGAATAACCTGGGAAGCCAGGCTCTCCGCCAAAACCAGACATAACTAATGGAGATGTGAATTAGAGTGGACTGATTTTACATGGAGACTTCCAGAGATGTTATGCAAATTGGTCTCTAAGGACAGAAGCATAGAAAAGGGAATAATAATTCCTACTTATGTGCAGTCACTTCTCTAACCATTACACTTCCAGGAAAAATAGCACTTTAAAATAAGGAGATAAGGAGTGATACTCGGGCAGTGGTAGAAACATTGGCACCACTTTTGTCTGAAAGAGAAAGTGCAGCTGACTGGTACCTGAGATCTGAACACGGAGCATGTCAATTGCTCTCATAAAGGAGAAAGGTAGCAGCAGCCCAAGGCATTCTTGGGTTCATTCTTGGGTTCTCAGGCAGAACTGTTGAGAGATGCCTTCATAACCTCAGGTGTCCCTGACTTGCCTGTTTGGCACAAAAGGGGGAAGCAGAGTGTTACCCCAAATGCTGCATTTATATCACTTCCTCAGCTCTAGTTGCCAGCATCTGTCAAGGCAAGAGAAAAGCAATGCCAAACAACGTTGGGAGATGAAGGAAATCAAAAAGCATCAGCAGAGCACCAAGTAACATAGACTGCTTTCTGGTGGCTTCCCAAGTTTAGAAAACAGTAAGTTCTAAGAAACTAGAGTTTTATTAGAAATGGGAAAATATTTAGCTTACACTGACCCAATATGTAACAATTCTTCGTAAAACTGTTGGCCAAAAATGGGGGATACTCCAAAATGTTTAAATTGACAAACGTCAGTCTAAAACGCTAATTATGTTTCCAACAGAGTGATGCTTTGAAGACTGGATACACAAGTGAACTGTGTATACTCTCCAGCTAAGAAGGCAAGCACCTAATAATCAAAATTTAGCCAATTATTCTTTACTAGCAATATATTAACACAGGAAAATCATAACCATGAAATTCTGATTATATGAAAGCATTGGTTAAATATAAATCCTGTCAACAGAAGTGCACAGGGCTATAGAAGCAAAACCAGAAGACGCTATCCAGCATTCTCTACAGTCACATTCCCTACACGGGTCGGGGGAGGGAGGGGCAAAAGAAAGGAAAAGAAGAAGAAAATATATATACGGAAATAAAAAAACAAAAAATTGGTACTCGCATGAAAATAATTGCAAAGACTAGAAATGCCAGCATCTCCAGATGAGAAGGAGCCAGTGCAAGAATTCTGGCACCATGAAAAATCTGAATGTGGCACCACCACCAAAGGATGGCACTAGCTCCCCAGCAACGGTCCGTAATCAAAATGGAAACTCAGAAATGACAGATAAAGAATTCAGAGCACGGATTACAAGGAAGTTGAACAAGATCCAAGACAAGGTTGAAAATCAACACAAAGAAACTTCTAAAGCAATCCAGGAAATGAAGGAAGAGATAAACATCTCAGAAATTTTTTTTTTTTTTTTTTTTTTTTTTTTTTTTTTTTTTTTTTGAGACGGAGTCTCGCTTTGTTGCCCAGGCTGGAGGGCAGTGGTGCTATCTCAGCTCACTGCAAACTTCGCCTCCTGGGTTCACGCCATTCTCCTGCCTCAGCCTCCCGAGTAGCTGGGACTACAGGCGCTCACCACCATGCCTGGCTTATTTTTTGTATTTTTAGTAGGGACGGGGTTTCACCATGTTAGTCAGGATGGTCTCCATCTCCTGACCTCGTGATCCACCTGCCTCAGCCTCCCAAAGTGCTAGGATTATAGGCGTGAGCCACCATGCCCTGGCGGAAAAAAAAAAAAAAAAAAAAAAATTAGTGGGAGTATATAAAGTGACCAATGAATGGATTACTGGCATTCCTGAGAGAGATGGAGACAAAAAGAACAACCTTAGAAAACATATTTGAGGGGATAATTCAAGAAAATTTCCCTAATCTTGCTAGAGAGGTAGACATCCAGATATGAGAAATCTAAAGAACACCTACAAGATACTATACAAAATGAACATTCCCACGGCATACACTCATCAGACTGTCCAAGGTCAACACTAAAGAAAAAAATTGTAAAGACACCTAGAGAAAAAGGTCTGATCATACACAAGGGCCTACCAGGCTAATAGCGGACTTCTCAGCAGAAATCTTACAAGCCAGGAGAGATTGGGGGACTATTTTCAGCATTCTTAAAGAAAAGAAATTCCAAGCAAGAGTCTCACATCTCACCAAACTAAGCTTCATGAGCAAAGGATAAATAATTTTTCCATTGAAGCGAGCACTAAGGAAATTTGTTACCACTAGACCAACCTTACAAGAGATCCTTAAGGGAGGTCTAAACATGGAAATGAAAGAATGATACCTGCTACCACAAAAACACACTTAAGTACATAGCCCACAAACCCTATAAAGCAACCATGCAATAAGAAGTACAAAGCAAACAGTTAAAAACTTCTATCTATTCTATGAAGCCAGCATCACTCTAATGCCAAAACCTGGTAAAGACACAAAAAAGAAAACTGCATGTTAAAATATCTAATGAACAAAGATGCAAAAGTCCTCAACAAAATGCTAGTAAACTAAATCCAACAGCACATCAAAAAGTTAGGCTTTATTCCTGGGACACAACTTTGGTTCAACATAGGCAAATAAATAAATGTGATCCAACACATAAACAGAATTAAAAACAAAAACTATATGATCCTCTCCAAAGGCGAGGAAAAAGCTTTTGATAAAAATTCAACATTCCTTCATGGTAAGTTTTTTTTCAGGAAACTTGGCATCAAAGGAACATACCTCAAAATAATAAGAGCCACTATAACAAGCCCATAGCCAACATTATGCCAATGAGTAAAAATGGAAGCATTCTCCTTGAGAACTTTAACAAGACAACGATGCCCACTCTCACTACTCCTATTCAACCTAATACTGGAAGTCATTGCCTAAGGAATCAGGCAAGAGAAAGGAAGAAAATGTATCCAAACAGAAGAAGAAGTCAAACTCTCTCTCTTTGCTGACAACATGATTCTATGCCTAGAAAACCCAAAAGACTCTGCCAAAAGGCTCCTGGAACTGATAAATGGCTTCAGTAATATTTCAGAACACAAAATCAATGTACAAAAATTTTAGCATTTCTATACACTAAGAATGTTCAATATGAGAGCCAAGTCAAGAATGGAATCCCATTTATAATAGCTGCAATAAAATAAAATAAAATACCTAGGAATACATCAAATCAAGAAAGTGAAAGATCTGTACAAGGAACTACAGAACACTGCTGAAAGAAATTATAGATGACACAAACAAATGGAAAAATATTCCATGCTCACAGATAGGAAGAATCAGTATTGTTAAAATGGTCATACTACACAAAGCAATCTACAGATTCAATGCTATTCCTATCAAGCTAACAATGTCATTTTTCACAGAACTAGGAAAAAACTATTCTAAAATTCATACGGAACCAAAAAAGAGCTTGAACTGCCAAAGCCATCCTAAGCAAAAACAACAAGCCTGGAAGCACCACATAGCCCAGCTTTAAACTGTACTATAAAGCTATGGTGACTAAAACAGCATGGCACTAGTACAAAATCAAACACATAGACCAATGGAACAGAATAGAGAACCCAGAAATAAAGCCACACACCTATAGCCATCTGATCTCCTATGAAGTCAACAAAAATAAGCAATGGGAAAAGGTCTCACTATTCAACAAATGGTGCTGGAATAGCTGGCTAGCCAGATGCAGAAGATTGAAACTGGACCCCTAAGTTTCACCACATACAAAAATTAACTCAAGATGGATTAAATATTTAAATTTAAGACCTAAAACTGTAAGAACCATAGAAGAAAATCTAGAAACCTAAGAAAAACCATTCTGGACATCAGCCTTGGGAAAGAATTTATTACTAAGTCCTTAAAAGCAATTGCAACAAAAACAAAAATGGACAAATCAGATCTAATTACACTAAAGAACTCCTGCACAGCAACATAAACTATAATCAAAATAAACAAATAATCTACAGAATGAAAGAAAATATTCACGGATTATGGATCTGGTAGAGGTCTAATATTCAGAATTTATCAGTAAACTGAACAAGTGAAAAACATATAACCTCATTAAAAATGGGCAAAAGATACGAATGCATTTCTCAAAAGAACACATACAAGCAGCCAACAAACATGAAAAAATGTTCAACATCACTAATAATCAGAGAAATGCAAAGCAAAACCACAATGAGATACCACATCATACCAGTCAGAATAGCTAGCATTAAAAAGTCAAAAAACAACCGATGGTAGTGATGCCACAGAGAAAAGGGAATGTTTATGCACTGATGGTGGGTATAAATCAGTTTAACCACTGTGGAAAGCAGTTTTAGGTATCTCAAAGACCTTAAAACAGAACTGCCATTAGACCCCATGATCTTATTACTGGATATGATAGATATATCCAAAAGAAATCATTTTACCAAAAAGACACATACACTCATATGTTCACTGCAGTACTATTCACAACAGCAAAGACATGGAATCAACTTAGCCCCCATCAGTGGCGGATTCGATAAAGAAGATATGGTATGTATGCACTGTGGAATACTATGCAGCCATAAAAAAGAATGAAATCATGTCCTTTGTAGCAATATGGATGCAGCTGATTATCCTAAGCAAATTAATGCAGGAACACAAACCAAGTACTGCATGTTTCATTTATAAGTGGGAACTAAACAATGGTACTCGTGGACAAAAAGCTGACAACAACAGACACTGGGGAGTACTAGATAGAGGAGGGGAGGAGCATGGCAATGACTGAATAACTAATTATTGGATAATATGCTTAGTAGCTAGGCGACAGTATTAGTTGTACTCCAAACTCAGTATCACCCGATATACCCAGGTAACAAACCTGCACATGTACCCCCTGAATCTAAAATAAAAATTGTAATTATTTATTTATTTATTTATTTATTTATTTATTTTGAGACGGAGTCTTGCTCTGTCGCCCAGGCTGGAGTGCAGTGGCCGGATCTCAGCTCACTGCAAGCTCCGCCTCCCGGGTTTACGCCATTCTCCTGCCTCAGCCTCCTGAGTAGCTGGGACTACAGGCGCCCACCACCTCGCCCGGCTAGTTTTTTGTATTTTTTAGTAGAGACGGGGTTTCACCGGGTTAGCCAGGATGGTCTCGATCTCCTGACCTCGTGATCCACCCGTCTCGGCCTCCCAAAGTGCTGGGATAATTATTTTTTTAAAAAAGAAAGCATTGTTATATGAAAGCATAACTAAAAATCTGATATAGAGAAAGCCTTGAAGAAACTCAGACACCCAGGTTATATTTTGGTAGAATTCATGCTTACTATTTCTGACTTTTAAGAAAAGACTCACTAAGCCTACAGATCAGAAATTATCTCAGACATATACATTATTTATACAAAACAATCTGACTTGACAGGAAACATTATATATATACATTATATATACAAAATAACCTGGCTTGCTTTAGCTGTCAGACCTTTCATTACCTGCTTACTCTAATGACTAGGACTTCCTCTTTCTCTATCTTCTCATTACCCCGGGACTCTGAATTCCCTGAATCTTCTGCTGTAGGAGGAAGCTACTTTTCTTCCTCTGTGCTCCAAGACTTTAAGTGTTCTCTTCCTTATGGCTAGCAGAAAAAAAGAAAAAGGATAAAAACCATGGCACACACTGTATTTTCCCATGTCTTCCTTTCATTCTATCATGAAAGAGTTGCAATTCAGATACTTCCTTTGAATGCCTTCTCTCTTTAACTTCAATTTTTATATGGCATCAAATAGCTTGTTTGCTTAACATTGTCAATTTTAGTCCTAAGAGACTTCTTAAATGGGTGAAACCATTTATTCCTGAATATTTTGAGATCATGTCACACCCAAAGTGTGTTTTTAGCCAAGCAATACAGTAGTTTCTTAAAATATCTGTTTAGATACTGTAGGAAGAGAAAACCAAACACCGCATGTTCTCACTGGTAAGTGGGAGTTGAACAATGAGAACACATGGATATGGGGAGGGGAACAACACACACTGGGGCCTGTCGCAGGGGGAGGGAGAGCATCAGGAAAAATAGCTAATGCAGGCTAGGCTTAATACTTAGATGATGGGTTGACAGGGGCAGCGAACCACCATGGTACACATTTACCTATGTAACACGCTTACCTATCTATGCAAACCCACGTGTTCTGCACATGTACCCCGGAACTTAAAATAAAAAAGAAAAGATGCCCGGTGAAATCCCGTCTTTACTAAAAATAGAAAAAAATTAGCCGGGCGTGGTTGAGGGCACCTGTAGTCCCAGCTACTCAGGAGCCTGAGGCAGGAGAATGGCGTGGACCAGGGAGGCAGAGGTTGCAGTGAGCCGAGGTAGTGCCCCTGCACTCCAGCCTGGGCGACACAGCGAGACTCCATCTCAAAAAAAAAAAAAAGAAAAAGGCACAAATAGAAGGTTATGAAAAGCCAATTTAGGAAATACATCCACCCTGAGATTTTAATGGGCAGGAAATCC
The DNA here is from genome assembly GCF_047675955.1 of Chlorocebus sabaeus. Lineage (NCBI taxonomy): Eukaryota > Metazoa > Chordata > Mammalia > Primates > Cercopithecidae > Chlorocebus > Chlorocebus sabaeus. The sequence continues at coordinate 18,702,793 of NC_132911.1, forward strand.
TGTGATCTCAGCTTTTGATGACATGTGCTGTTAAAAAAGCACATGTAGATTCATAAATATGGCAGTGGCCAAATAATTAATGAATCAGAATCGAAGCACCTATCTCTGCCACTTGGAACTTACAGTGAGTTATATAACCATAGCAAGCTTTAGTTTCTTCATTCAAAAAATAAACCATATAGAAAAAAAAAATCTGTTCAGAAAAAAAATTTAAGGTATTTTGTTATGCCTTCCATTATTGTCTCACCATCAGATTAGCTGAAATACTCATTTTACACATGAGCATATTAAGGCAAGTTTATTTCTCTCCAAATTTATTTATTTTTATCTCCGATAATTATTTAGAGTCTCTACCTCAAAAGATAGTTGTGAAAGTTACATGATTAATGTCAAATAAATTACATGTAATATAAAACACTTAGGAACGTGTCTATGAGAAAGCAAGTAGTGTAGAAATGTTAGCTGCTGCTATTGTCATTTTAGGAGTGATTAAGCAAATAATGATTGATTACTCTGATAGTTGGCTTATATCTTCTGCCTAAGAAATCTGTGGGATGTGGTTTTCTTTTTCAGAGAAGTCGTGTGAAAGCCAGCATTGTAAAGATATTAAACTCCTTGTTTAAATGTGCACAGGGATTACTATTAACCAAAAATTTCCCATTAAAACTTCAGACATATGAATGTATATTGGAAAAGAATGAACTGCAAAGCTGAACATGAGATGGAAACTGTAGGGGAACTTTATGTTTGCTTTCATTTCCTAAATAGATCTCTTGAACTTAAGAAGCTTCTGTTGAGGTTTCATATGTCAAAATGCTGCTTCGTTCCTGTTATTCATAAATTCCCCTGAAGTAAGGCTCCAGTAAAAACTGTGAGTCATGGTCCACTCTTTTGTAATTGTCACAAAATACAAATTTCTGTAACAATCGTAAAGTAGTGCCACATTTTACCATAGTGTGCTGGGTTATACAGTCTTCAGGATGTGGGGAATGAGGAATGCAACTGTTCATAAGTGGGAATTGCATGGTTTATTGTAAAAGTTCATGTTTCCAGCAAACGACAAGCTATCACCAGGACTACATGTAAGAAACAAGAAACTTTACAGAAGCCCAAATATGGGGTCTGCCATGTTGATGGTGGGGATATTTTTTTTCTGTAAAAATCTACTGATCATACCTCATATTTAAAAAGACCATCTAAAAGCTTTACATAAATTCAAATTAATTTCAAGAGAAGAAAAATAAAATATCCCAATCACTCTGTAAACTAAGAACAGATGATGTAAAACCTGACTCACAAATGTAATAAAATATATATTTAGAAAGGCAGAAAGGATGGTGTAAAAGATAAAGCACCTACAAAGGGGATGAATCAATAAAAGAGAAGGAGGCTTGGCGTGGGGCTGATACCTGTAATCCCAGCACCTTGGGAGGCCAAGGTGGGAGGATCGCTTGAGGCCATTTCTACCCTGGGGAACATAACAATACTCTTTCTACAAAATAAAAATAAAAATAAGCTGGTTGTAGTGGTGCATGCTTGTAAAACCAGCCACTTGGGAGATGAGGGCAGGAGGATTTCTTGAGGCTAGGTGTTTGAGACCAGTGAGGGCAACATAGCAAGACCCTGTCTCTAAAAAAATTTTTCTTTCAATTAACTAGGTGTGGTGGGATGCACCTGTGGTCACAGCTACTTGGGAAACTGAGGCAGGAGGATCCCTTGAGCCCAGGAGGTAGAAGCTACAGTGAGCCATGATTGCACCACTGAGCTCCAGCCTGGGCAACAGAATGAGAACCTGTCTCTAAAAGTTTAAAAAAAAAAAAATTGTGAGGAAGAAGAGGAGGGAAGAGGTCTAGGAACAGAAATACTGCCCAGAATAGGGAAGAGAATGTAACTTCAGGAAAGTTATAACAGAGGCATAGTGGTTCCAGGGAACAATTAAAAGAGCTCTGTCTACATTAAGTAAGAAGTTGGAGGGGAAAAGCTTTTGTATATTAATTTTCAAATTTCAACATCTATTTTAAAATATAGATTCACCCTCTGATCGCATTCTGTAGATTTTTCATCGCATTGCGTCATAATGGTGTATGTATAATTATTAAATTCGGATCATGGATAATAATATTTAGGGTATATTTTTTATGTTTCATTTTTATTGGCTTTCACTGCAGTGGAAGTATAAATAAGATCCTTATGGAAATAAAGAAAACTTACTCTGTTTACTCTGTTTTAACCAAAGGGATTAAGGGAATATATGAGGTCTCATTTGAGTTGGACCTCAACCTCCTGAATTGAAAAAATAAAGCAAAACACATTTATTATTGAGGAAAATTTCAAATAAACACAAAAGTAAAAAGAATAATAAAATAATTTCATGTACAGCTGCCCCCCAATATGAGGGGAAGAGCAGCTCCAGGACAGTCCATGGATACCAAAATCCAGGGATGCTCAAGACGTTCATATGAAATAGCATAGTATTAGCATGTAACTTACGAACACCTGTATACTTTACACCATCCCCTAGATTACTTGTAACACCAATACAATGTAAATGGTTCTTACACTGTATTTTTAATTGTATTATTTTTGTTGTTATATTGTTATTTTTTAATTTTTCTGAATATTTCCCATCTGCTGTTGGTTGAATCTGCAGATGCGGAACCTGCAGTAATGGAGCGCTGACTGCACTCACCATTCAAATTCAAAATTGATCAATGCCTTGCCAGTCTCATTGCAGCTATTCCCTTATTTAAACACATGCACACAGACACACGTACACACATACACACACACACAGATGGAGGCAGAGCTGACCATACGTGTCCATGTATGTCTGTGTGTTTGTGTACATATATACATATGTACAGTTGTATATGGGGGCATACACACATAGATTTGAAGTGCAGTGTTTTAAAATAGTGCTACTCAAGGTCAGTCTGAAACCCAGCAACATCAGCAGCAGCAGGAACCCTTTGGAAATGCACATCCTCATTTCCACTACAGACCTCCTGAATCAGAACCTCTGGGGGTGTGACTCGGTATTCTGTGTTTTAACAAGCTCTCCAAGTGATTCTGATGCATGCACAAGTTTGAGAAGTGAAGTTTGAAAGCAAATTCCACACATGATGTCATGTCATCTGTGAACACTCCATCATGCCTCTATAACTGATACTACTACGTCCAACAAAATTACGAGTAATTCCTTAATAACATCCAACCTAGGGTAGTCACAGGTCCTGGCTGGCCCAGGTCCATCCAGTTTACACCTGCTGTCCTGGAGTAATTATTAACATCACTCCTTTCACATTCAGAAGTGTCCCAGTTAGAATGACAAATGTTACGATCACTGTTTTCATATTTCTGAAGATTATAAAACAAGATTCACCTTTGTCCTCTCTATCCCGTTCCTTCCCCTCCCTTTGGTAACCATTTTTTACTGGTTTTATTTACTCTTCATCTGTTTATTTTTGAAACTGTGCATTAACTCATCTGAGTTTCACTTGCTTCCTCTTTTAACACGATTCCACAGCTCGCAGTTTTGAACTCTGCAATATCCAGGAGAGAGAACTCTATGGCAGTGTACAGGATCTTTCTCTTTCCTCTTATGGCTACATAATAATCCTTGTTGTGAAAGTTGTAGTCATCGGACGGCTACTGATAGACACTGGGTTGTTCACAGTCCTTTGCTATTTCAAATAGTGCAGCAGTGAGCAGCGTTGGGCACGCGGTCATTTCAGAATTTTGCACATGTGTCTGGGAGAGACTTCTAGAAGTGGGGCTGCTGGGCCAAAGGATGGATGTATATATAATTTTGCTAGATATTGTAAAATACCACTGTATGGGGTTGTGCAAATTGGATATTTGAGTTCCTGTTTCCCCACTGCCTCCTCTAGAGGTATGTTATCTAACTTTGGGATGTCTGCCTATCTGATAAGCAGAGATATGGTATCTCAGTGTTGTTTGCTTTTCTAACTTCTTACGGACGTAATATCCATATAGAAAAATATATAGATATGCACAGATAGAAACTTCACAAACCCAACACACTTGTGTAACCAGCACACTGATGAAGAAACAGAAAATTATCAGACATCTAGAACCTTCCACAGGCTCTCTTAGTAAATTGTAGTGTCTTTCTCTTACTTTGAGCAAGGTAAGCTCCTTTTCATATATGTCAGGACTTTTTTGCATTTCCATACTGAGTATCCCAGTATGGTTTATTACACAGTCACAGAGTTTTTAGACGAATTGTGCTAGCAGAAACATCAACTGGGACAGAAAAGGATGGAAACATTATAAACTAAAATGAGACCTTTGGGCCCGCAGACTTCTGCAGACCTCAGCCTCCCATGTAGCTAGGACTACACGTGCATGCCACCACATCTGGCTAATTTTTAAATTTTCTGTAGAGATGGGGTCTTGCTATGTTGCCCAGGCTGGTCTCAAACTCCTGGTCTCAAGCGATCCTCCTGCCTTCCAAAGTGCTCGGATTACAGACGTGAACCACCACTCCTGGCTGACTGCCTTTTGGAATGGTGGCATCTATAGCAGCTATCCTATGCCGTCCCCGCTATTGTAGGTTGCACGTGGAGAGCAGATAAACTGTCTCTTTAGCTGGCAAGTCTTTAGATTGAGAAGAAGTAGCCTCTGGAGCTCTGAACCACTATGTAAGAAGCTGAGGCTGTCCCGCTTGTGAGGAAACAGAAACTAATCAGGAAGAGAGACCACACCAAGAGAGAGATGCCTCACCCATGCCTGCATGCGTCAGCACACCGCTCATCTCACGGCAGCCACCATCACCCTGCAACCTCAAGAGCGAAGGTGAGGCAGAAATACTCCACTGAGCCATTTCCAAATTCCTGCTCACAAAAACCAAGAGGAATACTGCATGATAGCCATGGCTTTGAAACATCATTTGGGGGTCGTTATGCAACAATAGATGATTGCGACTGATTTTGATCCTTGCTCATGAAGTTAAAAAAAAATCCAATTTCCTACTGAATATAACTCAAAAAGAAATTCAGGAATGGCAGTTGAAAAACAGTTTAAGTTTTGGAAATGAATTCTAGAACTCAAGAGATGTTGTTTAGTTTAATACAAATCATTTGTAATTTCAAGTTACCTGGCTGCCTCTTTATACTGTAATTTGTAACAACGAGACACAGTGCCTGCATTTTTAGCCAACAATTACTTAACCGATACGAGAGTTTCATAAAATTAATCCAGGTTTTAAAAAATCTAGTCGCTACAAGTGAAGATAATCAATTTAAAAAAAAAAAAACCATACTACCAAAAGCAAACACACTCTGAGAATAAAAATGGAGCTGCGATTCTCAGTTCTTCATCAGTTGTTGTAGCTTGGCTCTAAATGGAAATGTCAAAGAAGTCATTGGATAGAAATTACTCTGTGAGTCAAAACAGTGCTCCTTTTAAGAACAACTGACCAATCAAATTTATCTAAAGAAAATTGGGACTTGAAAGACATTTGAAAACCCTAATTTTATCATTTGATATTTCCAAGGCCCAAAGCATCACCATTGGATACGATTTCCAATAAATAACACCAAACTCTCGCCTTGATTGAAGTAGTAACCAATAATAAAAATATTGAGTTATATACTTTTGATACAGAAGAGCTATCTAAGCTGATTGGTGAGTGTAGGTGTGGCACTGAATTACTGAGCCAATGAGGCATAACTGCTGCTGTAATTTGATTATTAAATTAGTGTTTGACTTGCCTTTTAGATGGTAGATGTGGTTTTCCTCTGAAAGCTTGTGGAGTCTCAGCACATTTCATCATATTTAATGGCTGTTTCCCTTTCTTTTTAGTGGTTTTTATTTTTAATTTTCACAGGATATCAGGATGTGACCTGTTTTGTTTCAGTATTGCCTCAAAGACTGAGAAATAAGGGGTTCCAGGGACTGTCAAATTCCAAAGAGCACCTACACAAGGCATGTAAGAGCCAGAAGCAGCTTTTACAAAGTTTAACCCTTCAGCCAGTTGGAGCCGCAAAAGGACTGAATGCAAAGAGGAAGAGAGTGAGGATTTCTCTGGGCCATGTGGGGATGTGCGGGGGCTTCCCCTCCCACCTTTGTCCCACGTGCGGGTGGGGGAGGGGAGCTTCCCCCCACCACAGTGGGAAGGCGGCTGCAGTAGAGCTGAGGCAGGAGGTGGGATTTGACTCCAGAGGTGGGGCTCTGACACAGGACCAAATTGAGGACTAGCTAAAACAGAGAGGAAGCAGAAGTACCTTTCCATGGCACTCCTACCAAGATGCCATTTCAGTTTACCATTGCCATGGCAACTCCTGGAAGTTACGATCCCTTTCCATGGCAACAACCTGATGACCTGGAAGTTACCACCCTTTTTGGAGAAATTTATGCATAATCCACCCCTTAATTTACATATAATTGAAAGTGGGTATAAGTATGACTGCAGAACCGCCTCTGAGGTGCTACTCTGGAGAAACTGCCCATGGAGCAGCCCTGCTTTGCAAGGAGCAGGACCTCTGCTGCTGCTGCACACTGCCGCTTCAATAAACTTTGCTGCCTAACACCACTGGCTCACCCTTGAATTCTTTCCAGGGTGAAGCCTCCCAAGTTCGGGGCTCTCCTGCTCTGCATCAGAACCAGGTGGAGAGCTTGGCACAAGCATACGGAGTGGGTTGCAACGGCAAGGCCAGGTCAGCCTGACATGGTGCCTTGGTGTACAGTACCTTCCACCAGTGGCGGGCTGAGGAACACATTCTTCCCTTGGGCCAAGTGGACAGCCCACAGCTGGACATCGTCATTTACAAAGAAGGATGCTTTTCAAAGGCCTTCATCCAGGGCAAGCCTAACACCCCCCACAGAAAGGACTGGAGGTAGACCTTTGTCAAAGGAACTCAGGGTTAAAAGAGGTTGAAACTGGCCATCCAGAAAAGTCAAGATCTACCTCATCTAGCAGGAATTCAGTTGGAGGTACCCAAAGGGGATTCCTTAAAAACTCATAAAAGCCTCCCTACCTCTCAGAAAAGGAGTGGGTTGTGGGGATCCACCACACTCAGAGATTGCTTGCACGGATGAACTTGGGGCTGGGCCACCAGGAGCTGTGCTGTGCCTCATCTCCCCTTCCCAGGGCCAAAGTGATGAGCTGTCTAGGGTGGGGGGAGTCAGGGGTCTCGGCAGGGATCAAGCAGGAGAGCAAGATGGGAACAAAGAACAGACCTGCATTCATCTAGATTTCTGATGTTTTGATACTACGGGTCTTGCTGACTGCCCCTTCCAGGGTTAGCCAATTCCTAAAAATAGTAAATGAGGTTGGGTGCGGTGTCTCATGCCTGTCATCATAGCACTTTGGGAAGCCAAGGGGTTTGAGGCCAGCCTGGGCAACATGATGAAACCCCATCTCTACAAAAAATACAAAAATTAGCTGGGCATGGTGGCACAAGCCTGTATTCCCAGCAACCCAAGAGGCTGAGATGGGAGGATCGCTTCAGCCCAGGAGGTTGAGGCTGCAGTGAGCCATGATCTCTCCACTGCATTCCCGCCTAGGTGACAGAGCCAGATTGTCTAACAACAACAACAAAAAGATAGTAAATGACTCATATGGGAACGTGCCTTTCATGTGCAAACCAACCAATCCAAAGCCCTCAGCCCATCACCTCCTCTATCAGACTTTCACACTCTGAGCCACTAGCCCTTGCCCTAATCACGCCAGGGCCTGGGTCCAGAAAACTAGAGACAGCCTTCATCACCCCAGAGCCTTCAGAAATTGCTCAAACCAGCCAGCCTAAGCCTGCCCACCCTGCCTTGCCCATTTCCACAGAAACTAGAACAAAGGTGCTTGTCCACATTTTCCCTTCGCTCCCTCTGCCTTCGGACCAACCCTGGTGCTTCCTGGCATGGCCTGCCCTGACTCCTGCCTTTGGGGAACTGAGAGTAAACACTTCCTCTTGCCTGACAGTCATGTCTGCATCTGCACATCTTATCATACTCGAGTAAATCAAAATCCTGGTACCCTACTAACAGGAAGCCACCCCATTGTAGGCTTTCCAGATGAAGCAGGCTCAGGAGAATAAGAAGCTTTCTGCCCAACTCAGACCCAGCCCCCCTTTTTTTGAGTCAGAGTCTTGCTCTGTCAGGCAGGCTGGAGTGCAGTGGCACCATCTTGGGGGAGCTACCCTTTTGAATGAGACTTCAGATTTGATTGTCAGATTAGACAATCAACTACTGACATGAGACTGTCCTGGAAACTAATAGTTTCAGAAGACTTTTTGTTCTTGAAAAATAGGAGGGCATGGAAAAGCTATAGGATCCATCTGAGTCTGCAAGTTTCTGGGAAGAAACATTAAGTTTGAAGGATACAGTGGGTGGAAAGAATCAAGTTGTTTTCAGCTTGAATCATTTTGAGTTCAGCGTACTGAAGGCTCTGGTTACATAACAAAAACGCACAAATATATCACCATCAGGTTATGTGAAACAGGAAGTTCTTCTTACTGATAATGCAATATTTTAAGTGACGATATATTTCAGGACATGCCAGAGAAAAGCATTTTGAGAAAGAGTTGTTTGTAGTGGCGTTTTAAAGTACAATCTCACACTAGCAGTGAATTTATTAACCTTGGTTGTATGAAAAATGTCTTCTCTTTTCTCTAGTTGTAGGTATAACTAGAATTGAAAATTTCTCTGAAAAATGCCTGAATTCGAGGCCTGACTACATATTGAAAGCCTTGAAACATCCTTCAACCTTCAATTCCCCTTTTGGCAATTGCTCTTAATGAAATAATTGAAAAGATGCAAAAAATATTTACTGTAAGGATGTTTATTGAAGTATTGTTTACAGTGCTATAAATTGGCATCATGCTCAATTTTCAATAACAGAATTTCAGATAAATAAATCATGGTGTATTCATCCCAAAGGAACGCTGTCCTGTTATGTAAAATGATGTTGTTGATCAGTGTTTTTCAAAATTTTTTAAATTATTATCTCACTAAAGAGCCTGGTTTAGTCTGTTCTCATGCTGCTAATAAAGACATACCCAAGACTGGGTAATTTATAAAGGAAAGAGGTTTAATTGACTCACAGTTCCACATGGCTGGGGATGCCTCATAATCATGGTGGAAGACGAAGGAGGAGCAAAGTCACATCTTACATGGAGGCAAGCAAAGAGAGCTTGTGCAGGGCAACTCCCCTTTATAAAACCATCAGATCTTGTGAGACTTATTCACTGTCAGGAGTCAGTACAGGAAAGACCCACTCCTGTGATTCAATTACCTCCTACCAGGCCCCTCCTATAACATGTGGGAATTATGGGAGCTACAATTCAAGATAAATTTGGGTAAGGACATAGCCAAACCATATCTGAGCCTTTTTAGACTCCTTTTTTCCTAATTGTCACCCACCAACCCCTTCATCCCCATGAAATTTTAAGACCACAAATATGTATCTGTTATGTACTATGGCCCTTCGGAGGAGCCACAGATTATTGTAATATCTAAGTTTTTTCACCCCAAAGAACACATTTTTGCCAACTTGGGGATGATATGAAACCTATTGAGAATGCATGTTGTTGATGAATATTGACATGGAAAAACATTCATGGTATTTTGGGAAGTAAAAAAAACTAGAACATAGAAAATAATCTATTTTCACGTATTTGTAAATAGGTATAGAAAAACTTATAGAAGTTTCTATAAAAACATATTAATACTGGTTATCTCTGGGTGGAAATTAGACCTAGTATATATTAATCTCCTGTTATATGTGGGTACTTTTCATGTCATTTAACACTTATAATCATGCTGTGAGAAACTGGAGACCTACTGGGAGACTACTGTGTCGTAGTGCGCACTGTGTTTGGCCTAAGTTGACATTTAGTAAATGGTAGCTATTTTTATTATTATCTTAGAGGCTATCTTTAAGAGTCAGAAAATGTTTTTAATTAATACAGCATAAATGAAATGGTATGATGACCCAAGGAGCCAGATTGCCCAGGTTCAAATCTTTGCCCTGTTGGCTAGGTGGCCTTGGAGAGTCACTTAATCTCTGGCATTCAGATCCCTCACTCATTAAGTGACTATGATGACAGTAATTATAACTAGTCACAGGGTTGTTGTGAAAACTAAATACATTAGTCCTTATAAATAGCATCTGGTATATAGCTAGCACTCAATAGATGTTAGTTTTTTATTCTTACTTAGTCTTTACAATGAATCTGTGAGGGAAATATAATTATTTTAATTTTCCAGATGAGAAAATTGAAGCTCAGAGAAGTTGAATAATGGAATGATTGCTGAGGGTGAGGACATCAGAAAAGGATGAGACACCAGGTGTCCAGAAGTAAGGCGAAGGACCCAGGAGTTGGGTCATAAGAAGTGAAAAGGTACCAGAGATGAGTTTTTGCATTTCCTTTCCATGTCTATTGTGAATATTGCCTACATGTATGTATAATACATATTTCACATATCCACATAAACATCTGCCATGTGCTCCCCATGGTCCCTCCTGGAGACCACAGAGGAACAATAGGATTGGGGAAAGTACATGACCTTGGGATTGAATTCGTCTCTGATGCTCCCTGGTTAAGCGGCCCTAAAGGATACATCCTTCCTCTGAGCCAACATTTCCTTACTTATCAAAAAGGAGATATAACATCCACCTCTTGAAGTTAGTAAAAATTAAATAAGAAAATAAAAACAGCCACCATGTAAAGAATTCCAGGCATGCAAAAGGTACCATGCAAGCTATTTTACATGAATAACACAATAGACCCTCAAAAAATACTATTTTCCCTTTCCAGCATCCTTCCTTGTCCTAGTTGAATGAATCATGTTGCATGATAATGAATAATTCTTGCCTAATGCTAATCAAGGAGATTAGTTATTTGCTGTGCACCCAATAGGTCCCTGCTGAGTTGCTTCCAGGTGCCGGTACTTGGCCAGGCTTGGGGAGGGTAACAGGAAAAACACCTCATCCAAGCTTTGGAGAGTATTTGGTCTAGTGAAAGAAACAGTCACATAAGTCGCTAGAGTATAATGTGATGCAACATGCCATGTGATAGTCATATGATATATTTAAGTGGCTTTAATAACATTTGATTTCAGCTACAAACTCTCCCTAATAAGCCTGTCCTCATTCTGCCTTCCACTGACAAAGGATACTGTATTAGTCCATTTTCACATTGCTATAAAGATACTACTAGAGACTGAGTAATTTATAAAGAAAAGAGGTTTAAGTGACTCACAGTTCTGCATAGCTGAGGAGACCTCAGGAAACTTACAATCATGGTGGAAGGGAAGCAGGCATGTCTTACGTGGTGGCAGCCAAGACAGCATGTGAAGGAGGAACTGTTAAACACTTATAAAATCATCAGATCTCATGAGAACTCACTATCACAAGAACAGCATGGAGGAAACCACGCCCGTGATCCAATCACCTCCCACCAGGATGACACATGGAGATTATGGGGATTACAATTTGAGATGAGATTTGGGTGAGGACACAGAGCCAACCATATCAGATACTGTCTCTGGGATCTGCAACTATTGCTAGGGATCATTAGCACTTGCTTGTCTCACTTTCTAGGAAGCTCTTGTTCCAATAAATTGCAGTTGTTCTCTTTCCTCCAAACTCTCTGTTACAGAGATACAAAACAGTGTCGTATTTCTCCTGCAAGTGATTGCCTTTCCCTTCTTCACAACCTTTCTCAAGGGCTAGAAACTCTAGAAACTGTAAATTAGGTTAAACAAATCCAGAACACAGCACTTCGAAGGCTGAGAAAGTGGACCAATAAATCTCTTTAGGTTTATAATATATATATGCCCCCAGGGTGACTAAAAAGAATGAAAAACTTGCAGCTAAAATGTAGTTAGGTAAAAAGAAGACATGCTATGACCAAAGGCTTTAAACAATGGAGACGGTTATCTTCCTTACAGAAATTCCCTGGAATGATAAAGTAAGAGTTGCTTCCAATAAATGAAGAAATGTATAACATAACTTTTTCAATATCTCCTTTCTCCAACTTAATGGGGAGGCATAAACTGATAACACTCAGTTCATACAAGTTTTTATTGAACATCTACTCTGCCAGGGTCTGGCAACTGAAATACATCAGTGAAACAAAATCTTCAAAATCCCTGCCCTTGTTGGGCTTACATTTCTAGTTGGAGGAAGCAGACATAAACATAATAATAGGTAAAGCATATCTTAAAATGTAGTAATTACTACTGAAAAACTATGCAGCTAGTTAGGAAATAGGGCTAGCTGGGGCATGGGGAATAGGGAAACTGTAATTTTAAATGGAGTAGTCAGAGTAGGTTTTACTGAGGTGCTATTTAAGCAAAGTCCTGAATTAGGTGACGGACAAAGTTTTGTTAGCAGCTGAGGTAATGAGTTCCAGACAGATGGAACAGCCTTATGAAAGCTCTAAGGTTGGAATGTCCCCAGTGAGTTTGACAGGTCATCTATGTTCTTGAAGATGGATGCAGAGGGAGACAGATGTGGTTTCCGTTTATCATTTATCATTGTGGGTTCCAGTTTATCCTGCTTTCTTCCACTTCAGGTCCAGTCCTCCCTCTCAATTACCTGTCCAGGTGACCTACAACAACTTCAGGTCCGCCACCAGATGCCAAGCCAATAGCTTCTCATAAACTTCTCCAGCACCCCCGACACCCAGACAGGTTCTAATCCTTGCAATAATTCCCTCACTTCCTATCACTCATAGTGGTTCTGATCTTCTGATTGAACCCTAAGCAATACAACATCCAAGTGAGATGTCAGGTAGGTAGCTAGATAAAAGAGTCTTAAGTTCAAGGGAAAGTTTCCAGCTGGATGTATAAATTTGAGAGTTATCAACATATAACTGGTATTTAAGGACATGAGGCTGGATTATGTCACCCGAAGAGAGAGCATGTAAGTAGAAGAAGAGGTATAAGAGCCAGGCCCTGGGGCACCTGTAGTAAAGAAGTCAGGGAGGACACAGCCAAGGAGACTGAGAAAGAACAGCCAATGAGATAGAAGGAAAACTGGAAGAGTACAGAAAATGTAAAGGGAAGAAAGTGTATCAAGGAGGATGCAGTGATCACTTGGGTCAAATGCTGCCAACTGTTGAGTAAGACTGAGAATTGATCACTGTGTTTGGTAATACCAAGGTTACTACTGATATTTTCAAGAATGGTGTGCTGAAGTGGTATGAATAAAAGTCTCATTGCAGTAGACTTCAAGAGGACATAGGATAAGGATTGGAGAAGATAATTCTTTTGAGAAATTTGTAAAGAAAATCAGAGGACTGGTGAGGAAAAAATGAGGTCAATTAAGAATTGATTTTTTAAAACAAGAGAAATAAAGCCTGTTTTCTCATGGGAAGGATTCAGTAAAGAAGGAGAATAGTGGTGAAATTGGAGAGGAGGAGGATAATTTCTGCGGAAATACCTTTAAATGGTGGTAGGTAATGGGATCTACTTCACATGGACGGGTGTTAGCCTTAGAAAGAAGCATGGGGACCTCATGGAGCAAGGAGTGTGGGTTCACATGCTTACTGGTTAGATGAGTAGAAGGATTTCAGAAGGTCTCTGCTAATGGCCTCAGTTTTCCAGCAATACAGAAAACAAAGCCATCAACTGAGAGACAGCTTAGGGGGAAAAAAATGAAGGTTTTAAGAGAAAAGGCAGGAAACAGTTCTGTAGGAGAGTAGGAGAATATGTGAACTAGGGAAATGCAGTATAATGACCGGTAGTATTAAAGGCCTGCTTGAGGATGGTGGTCGTGAATTTAAAGTGAGACCGTGTAATGTGAGTATGTGTGAGCCAGGCTCAGCTGCACAAATGCAGGAGCAGAGTAGAGTGATCGGAGTGTTTAGCCAGACTTATGATTTTCATAAATAAGATGAATAAAGAGAAGAATGTACAAGTGAAGAGGAGGCTTTATGCAAAGGAGTGATTGTAACAACTAGCCATAGAATTTTAATTGGGTAAGTAGGCAGGGAGATGAGATGGGAATAAATAAAGAAGACAATAGGTGACAAAATCAATGGAACGGAGGTCTCACTGGGGGGGTCTTCACTTTGGAATGAAGGTGCTAGAAGGAGTGAACTAGAAACACAGGAGGTGGAGGTTGGAGAATGGGATGTGTGAGATGCATGGAGGTCCGGATTTGTTGGTAACAATATGGAAGCGAATGGCTGAGACAGGGCTGAGGACAAGACCAGTAACTAAAGGTACTGACAAACTAGGACATTGCAAGAATCACCTATGCATATATTGACATCAACAAGATGTCAATTATTAAAGATTATTATATATAATATATATATATCTTATATATATATATCTTATAATATAATCACCTATGCATATATTGACATCAACAAGAAGTAATGTAGGAAAAGTATTCAAAAGAGTGATAGTGATTCAGGAGCTAAAAGTGATCCAAAAATAGGGGAGCTTGACTGTTCTGATAACCTCCTATTCACTCCACTGATGAAAGAGGGCTCTCCTGCCTTAAATAGTGTGAGGTGACTGAACACCAGATACCCAGCACTGGACAGATGGAATTGGTAGCACTTTATCCGTCACATATACTCACAGCGCCGGACACTGCATGCCTTCCAGAACAGGGCCACGCAGGGGTCACACTCAGGAATTGAGTGAACCAGCAGAGACTGTAGTAGATAGGCTTTGTAGTAACAGAAGAATGAAGGACCCCTTCATTCTCATGGGAGGACATAACTGGCTTATTTGAATCACTTCACAGGCTAGCAGGCAAATGAAACTTGTAAGGTTGAACAGGTGGAGTGTAGCTGTCTGGCTGGTAAGGGAACTAGGTGGATGGGGAACCTTTCCCACTGGGGGAGGGGTATATCTGGTAAAAGTAAGTTCATTCATGGTCAGGCCTTTGGGGCCCTGTGAGACCCAGAGACGTCAAGGCAGCACTTGAAATTTTACACCTTACAATATACTTGACAGAGGTTGATGACTTCAGCAACGAGAGGTAGTGGGTGACACAGTCTGATGGCATGGGATTTAAAGCAGTCTGATGGCATGGACTTCAAAAGCGGGAGATCTTAGGGTAAGGGAGAAAGTGTGCAAGGAGTAATGAGGGCACAGAGGACACCTTCGCCACCTACAACATGAGACAGGTGCAGGAGAAGCAGAGCCCTCAAAGGAGATGCAGACTTGAGTTAAGCAGTGAAAGGAGCATTCAGAAAAACACTGTGAGGATATGGAGAAGTCAGCTGATGATGAATTGTGAGTTCCAAGGGCACACAGTAGAAGGATTTTAGGAGTTGGGAGGAGTGAAAGATGAGGGGAAAGAGAGATGTGCAAAACTATATGGTGAGCAGTTACAGGAGATAACTGGTGACCCAGGGGTCTGGGGCTTCTCGTGAAGACAGACACAAACAAGGATGAAAGATCCAGTGAGGTTGGGCATGAAGGTTTCGAGGTGGATACTGGATACTGGTGGCAAAGCTGACTACTTAATGGATAGGGAGAAAGAGGCAAAGTCTGGTCGGCTCTGTCCCTTATTATTTATTAAATATTGAATTAATACCTGGGTTTCACTCTCTATGTGTGTGAAATGAGGGAGTCGGAATAGAAGATTTCGTAGATACCTTTTAGCCCATAATACAAGATTTTAGGTTGGGTGCAGTGGCTCACACCTATGATCTCGGCATTTTGGGAGGCTGAGGCAGGTGGATCACCTGAGGTCAGGAGTTCGAGACCAGCCTGGCCAACATGATAAAACCTAATCTCTACTAAAAATACAAAAATTAGCTAGGCGTGATGGCACTTGCTTGTAATCCCAGCTACTTGGGAGGCTGAGGCATAAGAATCGTTTGAACCCAGGAAGCGGAGGTTGCAGGTTGCAGTGAGCCAAGATTGTGCCACTGCACTCCAGCCTGGGGGATAGAGTGAGGTGTCTCCAAAAAAAAAAAAAAAAAAACGACTTTAGGCAGAGTTTGCACAGTCATGGCATCAGGAGAATGACTTGCCCAATCTGGTGAAGCAGCACCGTTAGGCCAACATGGCTATGCTTAGCCCCCCCAGTATGTACTGTACACACTTTGTGTAAGCAAAGCCAGGTCACAGT
The DNA here is from genome assembly GCF_047675955.1 of Chlorocebus sabaeus. Taxonomy (NCBI): domain Eukaryota; kingdom Metazoa; phylum Chordata; class Mammalia; order Primates; family Cercopithecidae; genus Chlorocebus; species Chlorocebus sabaeus. The sequence continues at coordinate 18,718,859 of NC_132911.1, forward strand.
CATTCGAGGCCATTCCTTCCTTTCAACTTGCCTCATTTTGCTTCTGACTCTTTTAGTACCAACTTTACTTCTGGCTTCCAACTTCTCTCCTTGCCTTGATTGTTGGGTTTTCTGCACACATCTCTCTTCCCTACTATGATTGTAACGGTCCAGGGTTCTGATTCTCCACTTGAGTCTTCATCTCATTCCTGCTGGATCCAACCAGAGTCACCCCAGAAAACCTCAGTTCCTCCACAGCCAAGACACTCCCTACCCCAGCCTGGGCAAGACTCACCCAGTTACCACATTCTGAAATCTCCCTGGCTGACCTGTATTTGTTTACTAAGGGAGGGAAGTCTCCCTCTCTCCAAACACAGACACCCTTTACCAAGCACAAGCAGAAAGGTTCTGTTCATGAATATCCTGAGATACAGGGTGTAAGCCCTGGAATAGCAGCAGCCCTAGTTTCAAAGACAGTCTCAGTTCAAAGGCTTTTCTCTCCTTCTCTTGAGCCAATGCTTTTCCTTCCAACAGCCTGCTGATGCAAGAAGTGGTTCCTCAGCTAGCAAGTCTGCATAATATTGCAGGAAGCTCACAGGCTTTCTTAGACCCATCCAAAGAGGGATCTTTTAAAATCCCATAGACATCTTACAGTTTCTCTGATTTGGCCAGAATTTCTTCACGGGGATTTCATGTTCTCCTTTTTGGAGAGAAGATGAGCACCCAGAAGACGGTGGAAAGGCTCCATTCCTTTCCCCATCTCAGGAAAATGAAATTCCAAGGACAGAGATCAGGGGGAAAATCACATCTTGATCCTTGGCAAAATTGAAACTATTAGGCTTAGCATATCCTGTTTTGAGTAAGGAAAAAAAAATAAAATTCTCTATTCTCTACACCCCACCTCCCCCTCACCCCCCTAAAAAAAATCCCATCCTCATGACTGAAGGAGTTATTCTGAGACGCTTATCTCTTCATATCTACAAAAGTACATCAAATATTCCCCAGACAGTCCTATGACCTCGTCACCTCCACCCTTGCCAGCCCACATTCATTTTTAAAATCTCACTCCTAGCTTATATCCTGCCCATTAACAGAACTGTGATTATGGAATTAGGCTGAAACCGTGTCTACATTCCACACGATCTCTAACACACTGATATTTGGTCATTGTTATTAATGACACTAACTGTAATGTTTATTCTCCTTAAGAATGTATAGCATGACATGAGGTTGCATGCTTTCTAATCTTTTTTTTTTTTCCAATTATTTATAAACTTTCACATTCTGTGTGGTCATCATTTGCCTTCAAAGGGAACACTGACATTTTCTGTTAGCAACTGCTCTACATGGAATTGGTTATCTAATATGTCTGGTCAACAAATCTCTCTTTCACATTTAATAAACTGCAATGATTTCACATTCAGGTAGTTCCCTACTTACTTGAGGGCAAAGGGCTCTACAGAAGCTAAGTTAGTAGATTTGATTACAAAAACAAAGGAGATTTTTATAAGTGGAAAATAGAAGGTCTTTTTTTCTAACTCTGTCTTTCGAAGTTTCAATGTCCAGCCTTTCTTTGGAAACACATGGCATCTTAATGTTTTTACTGGTCACAATTTTCTTTGAAATCCATTGGTCATCAACTCAATGCTTTTGCCATGATTCCATCTCTGTAACCATGAGATATTAAATGAAGGGCAAAAATCAGAGTTTCTATTCCCTTTTATTAAAACAGAACTAGATCTGAATCAAGATAAACTTGAGTTTTCTATTTTAAAAAAATCATCCCTCAATGTATGTTCATGAAAACTGTGTATTCAACCAGCCAGTATTTCAGAATATATTGAAAGCAAGCATAATTCACAGGTCATGAACCTGCCTAAGTCCTCAAATACTGTGCCACTGGTCACTTGATTTTATGCTAGAGTAGGTTTAGATGGTGAAACAAAAAAAGTTTTCCTGATTGTCCTGCCTCCAAAGGAAAACATGCCACAAAGCCGCCTAGCAAAATACCCCAAATTACCTCTGCTATTATGCAAGAATTTCCTTTGCACAGTTATGGATATAACAAAGACAGAATTTTGAAGGACCCAAACACTTTTTCCTAAAATATATTCTTGCTAGTATTCCACTTCAGATGAAAGTTTAAATGCTAAGCAGTGACTTACCAGGCTTGCATCTGTCAGCTCCCTGAAGAGGTTCCGCTTTGGTTTTGAGGGGTTATGTCTGAAACTTAAAATATAAAATACTTTCAGTTAAGCTGTCCGGCATGATTGACTTTGTTTATTCCAGTCATTCCATTCCAGTGAAAATTTCAATCCCTTCTCTCTGTAAAATCTTCAAGTTATTTTCTTCCTCATCTTCCTTCTCTCCTAGACTCCAGGCCATGGATGAAAAAACACACAATCTTGGCTCACTTGTTAAGGAAAAGGTGTAAAATGTACATGTAATCAAGCAAACAAGGAATTGACAGTTGCAAAATGATTTAAAATTTTTCAAATAGACATAGCTAACCCTATTAGCTCTCTGCTTATATATATTTGGCAAGAGAATAAGCTTTTTCAGTGCAGGAATGATATAAGTACAGGAAGGGACATTTCTGCAAGTCAAACAGACAGAGAGAAGAGGAGAGGATTCGAAAAGGTGCCAGAGGGTAATTGGACTCTGGCTCTGACAGTTGATCCAAAGCACGCCACAGGAAGTGCACTGGTTAGCTAAAGTTAGAGAAACAGTGGCCTCTGATGGAGCCCCAGATGTCACATCAATTACTTATGGTACAGAAACTTGCAGTTTATTTTGACAGTCATTCAAGTTAAAACACGAGATGAGAAGGTTGCAAGAGAAAAGCCATTTTGGGCCTAATTATTTCATTTCTATAAACAAGGTCAAAAGGTCTCATTTTATTATTATCCTCTGTCCTTGCTTCCCAGCACGGTTTATTTTTCGCCTCGTATTTTAAAGATGCAAACATATTTTAACAAGGTTCATCTTTAACAATTCTGTATCAAAATGGAAATTTTTGTTTTCTGGCTTCTTCTACGTTGATATAAGCAAACAATCTTACAGTATTTATTTTCATAATCAGTATTGAACAAACATCTTACAACTGGGAAAAATCCTCCTGTTCTGTAGGGAGCAGTTTGGCCCACTGGACACATACAATATAGGCTAGAGTTACAGACACTGGGTAATGAGAAGCTCATGTTCTTCCTCTAAGTACTATGTTCATTTATTTTCTTTTACGCCGTTTTTACAAATATGAGTACAGCCAAGGAAATGAGCACATGTGGGTATACCCAAAGACTAATGACAAGTTGATCCTCAAGAAAACCAGACAGAAAGACTGAACCCTTGATACAGGATTTTTCTCGGCCCCTTTGTCAGACTTGCAGCAGGAGGGGCGTCATCTACTTGGCCTAAGGTGCTCAGCTCCTGGCGGGAGGGAGCATGTGAGTAAGTGAGTGCAGGGCCCAGTTGGCTGCTTTGAGTGCTGACACAGGAGCAAACTCCATGCAGGGCCCACGGCCAGACCAGGCATGTCACCCTGAGGGGAACGCAGTGGCTCCCAGGCAGGGGTGCCCCGTGACTCCAAAGCGCCAGAGGAGGTTTTAGTTTGCTAATTAGCTCTTTTAGTTCTGCCATCCGAAGCCCAACAGACTGCGGTGTGTTAGCAAGCTCAGTCGACCCCTTGACTCGTTCTGGCCCACGGCTCTGGGACTGTCTTGACCCTGCCACTGCTTCTGTTGTATGGGGTGACTGCCCTCTACCAGTGAGGGCAAAGGGCAAGTGTTACAGCCCTTCTGGGTACCCATGCTTGGTGGGTCCCGAGTTCTTGTCCAGTGTCCAAGAAGAATAGGTCACACTCACTATTGAAGGGTGATGAGGGCAGAGAATTTTATTGAGTGACAGATCAGCTCTCAGCAGAGAGGGGAACTGGAGAGGGGACGGTAAGGTCACATTGTCTTTGCCAAAGTCAGGTCATCTCTTCTTGATGTGGCTGAATCTGGGGCTAGGGGTGTGCATGCTGATTGGTTTGTGAGCATGAAAAAAAAGGTTAAAACAAAAGCACCAGTAAAAGGTGGGCACAGTGTAAAAACAATTGGGGAAGGGTAGGTATATATAAAATAGTTGAACGGCGGGGCTCAGTCAAAGGAAAGTATGCCAAATGGAAGACAGGTTCTCAACCCAGTCCGTGGATTGGGCTTGTAGCTTGGCCTTCAGACTTTAAATTATTTTTGACTTGAAGGTGGGGTTTCACTGGGGACCTGACCACTCCTGTCTGCCTAGGATTTCTCTGCTTTCTGCCTCTATCACGCTGATTCTTTCCAGATTTGGTATTTATTGGGTTTGCAGAGACCTCTAGCGTGCTTCATCTAGTGATAAGGTGGGGTAACACCCAGAACAGACGGTGATGGTGAACTTGGGCAAGGTCAATGCAAATTGAAGGGAGGAAAAAGAAAACATTTGGGGGGAGCTTCTTGAACTTTGAGTAGCATATATTTGGTGGAATAACAACAATAACACACAGGTAAAAGCAGAATAAAATCAAAGATAATTAAAGTGGAAGGTTCCATTTGCCAGAAACTACCTGTTAAAGATAGTTCCCATGGTTTTCATTTTAAGTAATAGTACAAAATCATGTGAAAAATACATTTAGCAAGAAACTGAGTCAAAGGCAGTTTTACTATTCCATATTTCCTCAAATGAGTAGGCCTGTTGTGTTACATTATCTGCTGTCTAAGCACAAAAACAAATTACCATGAATCATTATCAAGATATTAAGATAATTATTCTATTGAGTTTTTAATTATTATTTCCTCAAGCGCACATTTGTGGTCTCATTTCCTAGCTATATTTTATGTAGTTTTATATAAATTCATGAAAATTTCTCAAAACATGGATGTTTCATAATGTCACTGGATGGTGGATCTTCATTTATGCAACAATACACATTCATTGAAAACATTTTGCAGTCCTAATGGAAAACCAAGAGGAATCCTAGCAAAGGTCTCCTTGAAGTTAGCAAACCTAATTGAAATATTTTGTACAATAAAACATTGTTTTCATTTGTGACATAAATTCATTCTTATCTACTTCCTGAGTTGATTTTGTATTTATCGGAGCTATAAACAGCTCCCAAAAGTCAGCCTACTTCACTGACAAGGACTCTGATTTCCGTTCAGTTAAGGCAGCTATCTCTGCTTTGTTATTGCAGTATTTTTTCCTCTTCTCTCTTTTCTGCTCTCTCTCTTCAATGAAGGTCACCTCTCTCTCTTAGTCATGTCTCAGAATCTATTCCACTTCTCTGATATTTTCTAAGTCAGATAGAGAAGGATGCTACGTCTCTATTCACTGTGATATTTTATTTTGCAACAGTTATAAGGGACACATCTAAAGATTTTAAGTAGTAGTAATCTCATGTCTTTTTCCTTTTTCCTAATTTTTTTCATGATAAAGACTTATTGTACAAAATTTGGAAATTCCAGAAATGTACAAAGTACAAAAATGGTAATACAGATCACATTACCATCAGCCAGAGATAATCTCCCTCAACCAGTTCTTTTTTTCCTATTCACATATTTATTTTTAACAATATTTGGATAGCATTGTGTCTTGTTCCACCTACCACTATATTATAAGCATTTATATCTCCATATTCCTCAATGTGATTTTAATTTCTACATAATACTTATAATTTGTTTCATTCTTCCCCCATTATAGAGCATTTAGATATTTTCCAGTTATTCATTATTTTAAATAATGTTATTGAGAGCATCTTTCTTGTCATTTTCAAGTTATCCTTCTTCATTAAGAGTAACTGATTATTCCAGTAATTCTACACACATAATTTCAGTGGCCTAGGGGGAATGAGGGGCCCAGAGAGACTCTATGACTTGCCTGAGGCCATATAACTACTTATTGGAAGTGTGGAATTCTTTGATATTTTCAGTTTCTTTGTCTATCATGATCAAACCCTAGGCTTTTTGTCTTTTTTAAAGCCAGTTTCATTCCATTTTATAACAACTCCTGCCACTGCATTCCCATCCTTTCCTTGCAGCCCCACCCAAAAGCCACCTGCCTGGTCCCTAGGGCTTCCCTCTTCCCATTTGCCCTGTATACCACTATCAGGTGATTCAAATTATCCTCCTAATATCACTATCAGGTTCAAAAATTTCATTGACTGCTTAGTGAAACCCTGCATGAAATATAAACAACTTGCCTTACTCCCAAAGCTCCACTTTTCCCTTCAGTCTTTCCTCATCCACTCCCACTTGTCTGCTGTTCCCTATCCTTCTTCTTACATTTCTTTCTTTTTTTTTTTTTCCCCGAGACAAAGTCTCACTCTGTTGCCCAGGCTGGAGTGTAGTGGCACAGTCTTGGCTCACTGCAACCTCCACCTCCCGGATTCAAGCGATCCTCCTGCTTCAGCCTCCCAAGGAGCTGGGATTACAGGTGTGTGCCACCACCCCCAGCTAATTTTTGTATTTTTAGTAGAGACGGGGTTTCACCATGTTGGCCATGCTGGTCTCAAACTCCTGACCTCAAGAGATCTGCCCACCTTGGCCTCCCAAAGTGCTGGAGTTACAGGTGTGAGCCACTGCACCCAGCCTTCTCCTTAGATTTCTTAACCAATCAGAATACTCCTTTGTTCCTCCTTATCTCTTTAACTTCATGCAGTCCTCTAAGGCCCAGTGTGAGTCTCATATATTCCATGAAATAGAATGAACTTCCCACTGTGTCTGAAATTGTTCAACTTGAGTTCTAGTCTGTAATGAACCACTTTCACTGGAAAATGTGGGGGCAAATAATTAACTCTGCTGAGCCTATTTCTGCATATGAAAAATAAGAATAATTACAGTAATACCTGTCCTATCAACTTCCCAAGATCCTAGGAAGGATTGGATATGCGTTACAAAGTTTTGGTGAGCTACTAACTGGTATACAAATGAGGGACAAGATTCTCCACTGTGTCCACTCATAGCTGTCACTTTAAACCATTTCAGCATCCAAGTCTGTACAACATGTAACACAGCACTGAGTTATGTTCCATCACATCACATTCTCTCATTGTCTTACGGATGTTAGTCATTTTTCCTCAGCTTGGTTGTGAAGTCTCTCAATGTAAAATACAGTATCTAATACTACCTCTCTAACTTGGGCATTGCTGTAATGACTACTAGTCTAATCTAGATAAGTCCTAGCTGGTAAGGTCTGGATGGGGTCACAATGGGATTTAGATATAAGTGGATGAGTTAGTGAGGCGTCAGTGTTCCAGAATTTTTCTGAAGTAGAAAAGTGTTACACTTCAGTAGTACAAGAAGACTGGGATTAAGGTTAGCACACACCTTGTGAAGTCTATGTACTCTCAATTTAGATTGTGTTTCTTGGATATATTCATTGAATTTTTATAACAACCCATATTAGGCATGCTTACTGTTGGAAAGCAGAAGCAAGAATATCCTTCAGACATCTAACCCAGTCTTTGGTTACCCCAATCAGAAGGGTCAGACTATCCAATCTTGATATGTTGTTAAACATGGTCTCCTGATGATCAGCTTATAAGTTATTCATTTAATCTGAAATTTACTTCTCAGCTTTAATTATCTAGTTTCTAGAGTCCTAAAGAATATTTTTTCCTAACAGGCCTACCCTGAAAAAAGTCAGTTCTATGGTAAAGATTAGGACTAATGACAAGAGACAGGGATAAGGCTAGAGTTAGGGTTAGCAATACCTTTAGGTTCAGAGTTAAGGTTATGATTAGGTTTATGGTTAGTGTTGGGTTAGGGTGCAGTTTAGGATGATGGTGAGATTTAGGTTGAGGCTTAGGGTTAGCATTTATGCTAGGGTTAGTGTTTGTGTTAACTCTACCCTTAAGGATACCAGTTAGGGTTAGTGTTAAGATTAGGGTTAAGTTAGATTCCAGGACACAAAGGACACTTTTATAAAAGATATTCTTGCAAATTTTACTTCGTATGGTAAAAGAACACATCGTCCACATTTTTACCTATTTCCTTGGAACTAGCAAAAACACTATTATAGTAGAATGTCTATTTTACAGTATTCCACAATTAGAAACAACTATACAGCTTTCCATAGTTCATCAGAGTATTTTTTAAATCTCTAGTACAGAAAAGGCAAGCAACACTTTTAATGTCAACGTTAACTCCCAAGAGGTCAATTTGTCAATGGTATTCAATTTATACCACCTTCTTCCCCTGATATTCCCGGTCACCAACATAAAAGCTGATACCATTAAAATAAAATGCTGTGATCTGAAATGCACTAATATTTTACCTGAAAAACATTTATCTATCTATATCTATCTATCTATCTATCTATACACTTTTGGAGCACCAGTCACTTGTCAAGCACCATAAACCAAAACACAATCTGTTTAATAAGGTTTCCAAATCATTAGATGTCACTCAAATAGGTATTTTCAGCCAGACCTCACTCTCCAACAACTTGAACATCTATTGACTGAACGATGTCCTCACATAGCACCTGAACTTCACTAGGTCCAAACAAGGTCTCCACAGCCCTCACCCAACACACCTGCTTCTCCTTCTTTTCTTCCATTTGATTTAATGGCAGCACCATTTACCAAGCGCTCCAAACCAGAAACTTTTCATCAACTCATTTTCCTCACCTCCCCTGTCCCATCCCGTTGTGAAAATTACCTTTTAAACCTTCTTTCTGCCTCTCTCTTTGGTTCTATTATTTCTTGCCTAAACCATTTGCAACAGCCTCTTAAATAACCTTCAGATAACTCTCCTACCTCCAGCCTCTTCATTGTCCAATCTGTCCTCCCCACACTGTCACCAAAATGTGCCATGTTTGCTATACCACCCACCAGTTGAAAATCTATGCTAGGTTCTGTTCTAGAGTCTCTTTCATGAAAACCTTCTCACTCCTCTGTTGGCCTGGAATTTTCCACTTCCTTCTTTGCACCCTCCCATACCTTGTACATCTATGGTTGTGCTTACCATAGTTTATTACACGTGTTTTCCTTGAGTAGATGATAAACTTCTCAAAATTAAGATGATCTCATTCACTCCTGTACAACCAGTTCACAGAACAGTGCCTGGCATATGGTAGGTGCTCACAACATTTTGCTGGAAAAAAAAAAAAAAATAGCTTACATGACCAAGTAATGCTCACAGATCCTTTTTATATAATAGCGTGTCCGGTCCCAAAATAAAACTTATGCTGTGTAAGGCTTCTTAAAAAAGCACACCCTGCATCTTAACAGGAAGTTACAGATTAATAAACAGCTGACGGAACAAACTAAACAGCAGCCAGTGAATCACCAGGGGACCGTTCAACTGCTAACTAAATTCAAGGAGAGCGACAATGGGGCCAAACCATCATTCCCCATTGATGGGAAGATTTTGCAAAGATGCTTGAAAGCCCTGGGTATCAGGGCGATGCCTATTTTCCTACACTGTAGTGGAAACTCAGGAAGAGAGAAAGGCCATAGCAAAAATGAATTTGGAGGGCTATGTGAATACAGACACCAGATAAATACCAAATGTGTGGCCACAGCATGTCTACCACACCCTGCTTCATCCTTTGTGTAACATACAGCCTTGCAAGAGGTATATACTCAGTTTTTAAGTTACTCTTCATGAGAATATGTGGTGAATACATAGACGAGACATGGATTTACCCTGGATTTTCTTCTGCCTTTGCCACCTCTGCAACACCAAGACCAACCCCTTATCTTCCTCCTCCTCCTCGCCCTACTCAACATGAAGACGAAGAGAATGAAGGCCTTTGTGATGATCCACTTCCACTTAATAAATAATAAATATATTTTCTCTTCTTATGATTTTCTTAATAGTTTTTCTCTAGCTTGCATTACTATAAGAATAGAGCATACAATATTCTTACAATACAAAATGTGTGTTGTTTATGTTTTCATAAGGCTTTCAGTCAACAGTAGGCTATTAGTAGTTAGATTTTCAGGGAGTCAAAAGTTATACTCGGGGTTTCCACTTCGAGGAGGGTGGGAGGATGTGGGGGTAGGAGGGGCTGCCTCTAACCTCCTGGGCATTCAAGGGCCAACTCTATATGGTTTTCTGTAACTACTAGCTGTCCGCACTGTGTGGAACTAAGACAAGGCTGAGGAAGCTGGTTTCACAATTTTAAAATCCAAGAGCTCAGCTGCCGTCTTCATTACAGAGCTGAGGGCCCAAAAGGCGCAGCCTTGGGCTCAGGCTGCCCAGAGCAGATGCCTCCCACCTGAAGCACTTCTCACAAACATAATGTTAAAACCCAGCACCTTGGAAGGTTAGATCTGATTGAGAACTCCCATTGGCAGCTCTCTCCTGGAAAGCTGTAGGTGTCCAGAGGTAATAGGAGAGGTGACAATATACAAACCCATCAGGGCCAGACCATACATAAAAATAGAACTCTGACCCGTGACCCCTGCAGCAACCTGACCCAGAGCGTCAGGACTTGATCAATAACCACAAGCTTCCCTAAGGTTTGCCCTTCCCCTTCCCGCTTCCAACTCAGGACCAACCTGAGAAAGCCAAATACGTTTACCAACCTAATCACATGGGATACCTCCTCCAGGTCCCAGACGCCAGCAGCCTTCAGTCGGGGCACACCGTGAAGCCTTCCTTTTTCCAAGATGAAGCGTCCCCACTCCACGGCCTGCCTCTGAGTCTTGCCACAGCAAGCTCTGAATAAACAGCCTCCCACTACGGTGGCCCTGGTGGATTTCCACCTGGGTGTCTTTGGAGCACACCGGGGACTTGCCTACTGTGATGGAAGGCGGCCTTGCCCTTGGTGGAGTTGGGTAGGTGGGAACTGGAATTGAAAGGGGGCACCTTCCAGTTCGGTGGGAGGAGTTGGGTGCAAGTAGAAAGCCCAGGGTGATGCCTCAGGCCAGGAGGTGGAGGTAGCTGGAGAATGGAGGAAGGAAGCAAAGAAATCCTCCCTGCAGCGCTCCCCTGCGCCGGCCTCGGGAACAAGGGATGTGCGCGGCTGGTGGGTCCTCCCCGGGCCCGGCCGCTGAGATGGCGGTGACTGTGGAGGCTGCCGGGCCGTGCCCGCCTGGAGAGCGCCGGGGTCCTGGCCACGGCTGTCCCCAGGAGCCGAACCGCGGGAGGGCGCTGTGCGGAGCCGGTGGCGGCCTGCTCGACGGAGGTGGCCGCGGTCACCCTACTGGTCCTGTGCTACGTGCCCGAGGACTGCCCGGGAGCCAGACCTGCCAGCTGGTGCAGGACACCAAGGTCAAGACTGCAGCAGGGAGAAATAGTGCTGCAGCCGGGAGAAGCGCATCGGCCAGGACCGGAGGACATCTGCGAGCTGCCGGGCGGCCAAGGGGAGGAAGTGGCGATGTGGCGCAGATCCCCCACGGTACCATGCTGCCTGCTACCACAGCATTTTCAGGGAGGGTCAGAGAAGAGGAGGAAGGCGCTGACCCCAGATCCCAGCCTGCTGTCAGCATCCTAGGCAAGGGAGGGCTCTGGTTATAACTCACAAGCACGCCTCATCTTGTCTCTGCTGATTTTTTTTGTTGAAACTAAGAACAAAGGGAGTTAAAACAAAACAAAAACAGGTTCTCATGGGACCAGCGTGGACACAATAGCCCGAGAGGGTGAAAGCAAAATGCGGCCGATTCAAACATACACCAAAAAATATAATAATTCTACAAGACAAACTTATAAAATTATCCATAATGATTGGCAAGTGTAGTTGGCTTATGGCTATTACCCTTACTTTGTCTCCTTAATGACAAATTTGGCAATACAGACTTTTGGGACTTGGTGCAACCAATGAACTTTAGATTGCATTACACTTTATACAGAATGTATTATTCAGTTTTTCGTTATCAGAATAACAATCTTGGTGGTGGCTGTTCCTGAAAGCTTTTCTTTTGCAGTTCCCCTTTCCTTGGCTTATTCTGTAAAGAAAATGAAAGATAATCACTCCGTGAGACATTTGGGTGCTTGTAAAACTATGGGAAATGCAACAGTCTTTTGTTCTAATAAAGCAAGCACATTACTATTCCAGGAGTCCAGGCTTCCACTGATGAAGCTCATTGTATAACTCCTATACCCATTTTGAAATACCTTTTTGACAAGTATTGCTGTTCATTGTTCTTATAATTATAACAATATTTTAGTTGTTGAGGGTCCACCCCAACAGATTGGCAATATAATAGAATGTGCCTTTTTGGGATTTCTTCATCATTTAAGAATAGATTTTGAGAAAGAAAAGAAAAAGGAAGGAAGGGAGGGAGGGAAGGAAGGAAGGGAGTGAGGGAAGGAGGGAAGGAAGAAGGAAAGGAGGGAGGGAGGGAGGAAGGGAAAGAGAGAGAAGGAAGGGAAAGAGCATACCATAGGCTCATGCCTGTAACCCCAGCACTTTGGGAGGCCAAGGCGGGCAGATCACTTGAGGTCAGGAGTTTGAGACCAGCCTGGCCAATATAGTGAAACTCCGTCTCTACTAAAAATACAAAAATTAGCCGGGCATGTTGGCGGTCACCTGTAATTCCAGCTACTTGGGAGGCTGAGGCACGAGGATCACTTGAACCCGGGAGGCAGAGTTTGCAGGGAACAAAGATCATGCCATTGCACTCCAGCCTGGGTGGCAGAGTGAGACTCCATCTCAATTAAAAAAAAAAAAAAAAAAAGGATACCACATAAGAGTTTATACCAAGTATTAGCATATATCTTCAACTCAGAGAGAAAAATCTATGTCTACTGTCTTCAAACTGCCTGATGAGGGTTTCTGGTTGTTCAAAGAGGGAGTCTCAGAACTATCATTTAACAGGGGTGTCAAATCCTGGATGAAGAGGGAATACTTGTATTTTCCAAAGTGTTGTGAAACCAACGGCTTGTGCAGGGCTAAGAATACCGTGCCTGGCATTCAGAAATTCTGCAGATACTGACAACAAACCCGGCTGAGAATGTGTAAGATATTACTACAGATCTTGCATGAATTGCTTTTGTAGGCATTGCAGATGCTATGAGACCCAAGGCATAAGTTTCCTGTGGCTGCTTCAACAAAACGCTACAACCTGAGTAGCTTAAAACAACAGCAATGTATTTTTATCCAGTTCTAGAGCTCAGAGGTCCCAGAGGCCATGTTCCCTCTGAAGGCTCTAGGAAAAAATTCTTCCTTGCTTTTCTCAGAGATTCTCGTGGTTGCTGGCAAACTTTTGGCATTCCTTGACTTGGAACTTCTATCTGCATATGGCCGTCTGTCTTCTGTATGTCTGTGTCCAAATTTCTCTCTTTTTTTAAGGACAGCAGTTTACTGGATTAGGGCCCCCCTAGTCTAATGTGACTTCATCTTGATTACATTTACAAAGACCTTATTCCAAATAAGGTCATGTTCACAGGAACCAGAGTTTGGACTTGAACACATCTTTTTGGGAGACCTATTTCAACCCTCAACACCTGAGGTACGAAATGCAGTTTCGTAATGCCAGCATATTAGATTCACTGCGTATGTGATTCTAGCGACAATCTCCACATTGTAAGGGCTGTTGCCCTGAAATACAGCATTGTAAAAGTTCCAAAGGTTACCCCTGTTTAGAGGGTACAGATTTCAAGAAACTAATGCATAAAAATGAAAATCGAGAACTTGAAAAAAAAAAACCAAAGGCTCAAAAACAAGGGATGATCAAAATTTCATGTACTTGCAAGATCCAGCTGGTGATGGTGAATTTTCTGTGTTAATTTGACTGGGCTAAGGGATACCCAGCTAACTGGTAGAAACATTGTTTCTGGGTATATCTTTGGAGCTGTTTCTGGAGGGACTGTTAGCATTTAAATCAGTAGACTAAAGAAGATTACCCCCACTCAATCTTTTGACGCCCCAAATAGAACTAAGGGGCAGAGGAAAGGTGAATACATGCTCCCTGTTTCATCCGGGACATCTGTATTCTAATTCCCGGAGACATCAGCACTTCTTGGGCCTTCTTGGACGAGGAATTATATCAGCAGCTCTCCTGGTTCTCAGATCTTCAGACCCAGACTGAATTACACTGCCAGCTCTTGTGGTTCTCCAGCATGCAGAAGGCCAATTGTGGGACTTAGCACCCTTCATAATCACGTGAGCCAATTCCTATAATAAATCTCCTCCTATATAACCTGTTGCTACTATTTCTCTACGGAACCCCGACTGGTACACTGGCCTTACTGTTAAATATAATATTACTTAGTAAAAATGTGTAATGAATAAAGTTTCAAGACAGAGGCAAATTGTAACAGTTACTTGTGATGGTCCTAATGATGGCCCAGTGTTAAAGACAGCAGATGTTGGATCTGCAATGGAATTAACAGAAACAAATATAGCTAAAGAAGTTTCTGATATCATTCTTACCCATGACAACCTTGAAAGTATTGTTAAAGCTGTCATATGAGGTAGAAATGTTTATGACAGCATCTTCACATTCCTTCCATTTCACTTGACTTTGGGTGTCACACTTGTGGCCTTCACAGCTGCGTGTGTTGTTGTCCAGGATTCTCCTTCAAAAGCTGGTCATACCCTTCTGGTGAATCTCATAATGGATGCTTTTGCTTCCTTCGCTCTGGCAACTGAAAAGACTATCGTGTCACTTTTGCTTTGTAAACCTTATGGTAGGAAAAAAATCTTTCCTGTTCATTTATAAAATTGGTATATAACAATTTTATATACAGTGTATAGTTACTTTTGGTCTTACGTTTGTTAATAAACTCCTTTTTGACAGTGGAAGAAATACCATCTGACATGCTCTTCCTTCTCTCCTTCTACCTATTTTGTAATGATATATTTATAATTTAGTACTTCTGTTAGATGCAACTTTTTTTAAACTTTTTTTTTTTTTTGAGACGGAGTTTCACTCTTGTCGCCCAGGCTGGAGGGCAGTGGCATGATCTTGGCTCACTGCAACCTTGCCTTCCAGGTTCAAGCGATTCTCCTGCCTCAGCCTTCTGAGTAGCTGGGATTACAGGTGCCCACCACCATGGCTGACTAATTTTTTGTATTTTTAATTGAGACAGGGTGTTGCCATGTTGGGCAGGCTGGTCTCAAACTCCTGATCTCAGGTAATTCACCTGTCTTGGCCTCCCAAAGTGCTGGGATTACAGGCACGAGCCACTACACCCGGCCAACTTTTTAATGAAATTAATGCCAGGAAGCTTCGTTGCAAAACAAACACATTTGAGAGACTTTTCAGTAATATCTTTTGTCTAATGGTCAGGGGAACATTTGCTGTATCATGTGGTATGGTGCAATATTGGAGACAAGTGTTCCACTGTACAAATCTTAGTCCAGACATGTGGCCATGGTGCATTTTCCAAGGAGTATGAGTGTTACTGGGGGTTCAGCTCTTAACTATAGTTCCCAATAACTGTGTGGAGCCCTTCATAAGACTTTCACTGGGGGAAAGATTTTCTAAGATTTTTACTGAATTTACTAAAGATATGTGAGCATCAGAATTAAAAATGCAAAGCAAAGGTCCTTTTTGGGTGCTGTGCTGAGGTAGAATCAGAGATCCAGTTAGAAAGACAGAAGCATGGCCGGGCACGGTGGCTCACACCTGTAGTCTCAGCTACTCTGGAGGCCAAGGCAGGAGAATCGCTTGAACCCGGGAGGCAGAGGTTGCGGTGAGCTGAGATCACACCACTGCACTTTAGCCTGGGCAACAGAGTGAGTCTCCATTTCAAAAGGAAAAAAAAAAAAAGAAAGATAAAAGCATCTTATTTCTCCCATTCATTCACTGTCTTTATCAGGTCACCCAGTGTAAGGAAAGGAACCCTTTCCAAATTTACACATGTTTTATCTTAAATACTTAAAATATCCTAATATCCCCTAAATAACTTCATTTTATCCTTTTCCTAAAATCTTAGATTTTGTTTTTATAATAAATGCATGAACTGAGTTGTCACCACTGCTACTTTTAAAAGCTGTTTTTTGGAAGTGAGAGATACACAGAGAGCTGTATTTAGATAGAAGGATAATGTGAGAATTCCTTATAACTAAAGCATGGACAAAAGAAAAATATTCTGTTGTATTTCCTTTCATCTTTTAGCAGAAGTGCAAGAACAAAATTATGAATAAGTTAGTATATTAATATTTGCTATTAATAAAAATCAACTATCTACATTACATGAGACAAAGTCATGTTTAAAAGGCCAAGTACCTTACTGAAACTGTTGATATTATATAGTGTAGATAAAGGACACTTGTTATTATAAAAACACAGGCAAGTTAGGTGCTTTCTAAAAAATACAGGCCGCTATGGTCCAATGTAATAGCTTTTAAATTAAATTGTTCTTTAAGTACAGATACCCTTCATGATTACTAAAAGGAACCGTATTTTCTCTGTTGTCTGGCCAAGCTACCGTTGTAACTGGGTCCTTGCAGTGCATCTGAAACATAACAAGGGCTCCATTAGCCAGGTGTGTTGGTGGTCACCTGTAATTCCAGCTACTTGGGAGGCTGAGGCACGAGGATCACTTGAACCCGGGAGGCAGTTTGCAGGGAACAAAGATCATGCCATTGCACTCCAGCCTGGGTGGCAGAGTGAGACTCCATCTCAATCTTTTTTTTTTTCCAAAAAAAAAAAGGAAAAAAAAGCATACCACATAAGAGTGTATACCAAGTATTAGCATATATCTTCAACTCAGAGAGAAAAATCTATGTCTACTGTCTTCAAACTGCCTGATGAGGGTTTCTGGTTGTTCAAAGAGGGAGTCTCAGAACTATCACTTAACAGGGGTGTCAAATCCTGAATGAAGAGGGAATACCTGTATTTTCCAAGGAAATACAGGAACTCCTAGTCTTAGTCTTCCTAAGACTTCCTAGTCTTGAGGAAAATGAACCACAAGACTAGAGAAAAGTGACGTAAACAATGGACTTTTTGCTTGTGTGACAATTTTTTTTTTTTTTGGGGGGGAAAGCAGCGTCTCGCTCGGTTGCCCAGTCTGGAGTGCATTAGCATGATCTTGGCTCACTGCAACCTTGGCCTCCCAGGTTCAAGTGATTCTCATGCCTCAGCCTCCCGAGTACCTGGGATGAAAGGCGTGCACCACTGTGCCCAGTCAATTTTTGTTTTTTGCTTTTTTTTTTTTTTTTTTTTAAGTAGAGACGAGGTTTCACCATGTTAGCCAGGCTGGTCTTGAACTGCTGGCCTCAAGTGATCCACCTGCCTCGGCCCCGCAGAGTGCTGGGATTACAGGCGTGAGCCACCACACCTGGTCTTGTGTGACCAATTTAATAATTGGAATGTGAGTCATCTTCTGTTTGGACACTTTTGCCTTAAAGATTTAGCTTTAAGGTTACATTTGGGAGATTTCACGTTTGGGTTTGTCACCAAACTCTACAAATTTTGCTCTTAATTATCCATTATGGGGAACAATAGACTCTATCCCTTTCCGTATATCTGTTTAATTATTCTGCATGCCAAGCTTGAAATGATTTCACAATATAAGGTCTACTACACATACACAATGAGCCAGGGAATTTGGCCCTGTAGTATGTTTACCTCTTTGTCTGTATAGATTCTTTCAATAAATCAGACATTTGTTTGAAAGCTCCAGTGTGAACAGCACTGTTCAGAGTATTTTAGAGTGGTAGGGAGAACAGAGACATGCTCTCCGTCTTAGGGCAAATTTTTGAGCAGTAAACTTCATAAAGCATGAATATACTTAAATAGATGCTTATTTTACTTACTGGAGAACCCACTAACTTCCGAATTTACGGTTAGTGACTTCACCATGCACCAGAGAACCCCATGAGAATTCAGGCTTCCCAAAGTTTAAAAAGCTTCTTATTCACTTCTGATTTTTTTTTTCTTTTTTTTCTTTTGTTTGTCAGTTACAACAAGCCTCAGACTTTTACTAATGGATATTGCTATTTTCTAACAAGGAGGGAATCTCTTCTCATTACCACAGTTGCAATTCGTATTTATGAGGACATAATGACAAGAACCATCTAAACATGTCTAGTAATCTGATGAAGCAAAACCCAAAGATTCTTCAGAAAATGCTTACTTTTATTCTAACGTAAAAGTTAGAAACACGTCTTCTCTGAATTATTTGAATGCCTGCTAAAAGAATCAATGGATTAAAAAAATTCATTTGCTGCTTTCTTTGATTAATACATTTAAAATAATCAGTGATTTTTTAAAAACCAATGCTGTAATAGAGCTTACATTTGAAAGTTTTGGAGAATTGTTCTCTCTCAGATATCATACAATGGGATATGCTTTAATTTATGGGGAAATTATATCCAAGAGTGATTATTATTTATTTCTGGTTTCTAAACAACAATGTTTGCTACTTTTTTTTGAATTATGATGCAATAATTGACTTATGAAATGTATTTTTATCAAACTTTGCATGATATCAGGGCTGTTAACATTCTGGAAAAGAAAGTGATGTTAACAGTAATGATGCTTCTTAATTTCCTCCTCGTGTCCAAAGAGGTTGCTAACAGGACATCCTCCTGAGGAGGAAGGAAGGACTTCTCATTCTGACTCAATGATTATTCATTTCTTTCTCTAAACAGTCCAGAGTCAGCTTTGAAAGGGGAGAATTCCTTTCTGGCCACAGCCCTGTGGAGCTGGGATGTTAGCCTGTTAAGTTCATAGCTCATTTGTCCATACGCTTTCCTCACCTTCCAGGTGCAGGAATTAAATCTCCAGGCCTGGGAATAACTCGGAGGAACTAGTTCCAGGGCAGAAGAATCTCAGCTGATGCTAAAAGGAGTCATGTGGCTCCCATCCACATGGCGGCAGTCTTCGTGGTCACAAAGAGAATGGGGCTGTCCTCTTTTCCTCCACTCTTTTCTAGGACTGCTTTTCTCTTTCAGGATTGCCTCAGGTGATGATTTAAATCTAATTTATTTCACTACTATGTGTCTGTCTTGGGGAGAGGACTTGGTTCAACAGGCCTTGACGCAGAATCTGTTAATCCTTCCTTGCCCCTGACTCATCCCCTCCAACCTTCTGGGGAAGCTCTGCTGGTTGCCATTGGCAAAAGAACTTGCTTGCATCACAATTAGTACTCTATAGCCAAGTCTTTGCCAATAGAGTTAAGGGATCAAAAAAAGTGAACTCCAGAAACACCAAGGATAGTATTAGTGGGTTTTTTGACAAATGGGATGTAACTTGCTTAGTGACCTCATCCCACCTCATTTATTTTATGTTCCCCGTTATTAGAATAATCGTCCTCCATAAGTGCTTTTCCATACCTGTTTTCCAAAAACTATCAGTGGATCGTATTTGCTATGAGATTAAATGTAACTGTTGCTTGGCTTTTAAAGCCTTTCAAAATCCAGCTCCACCATGTCTTTCTAAATTCACTTCCTAAAGCTCCAGAATCCTGAGTAAATTCTCATTTCAATTGGAATCATTTCCATAAATATTCATTGAGCACCTAGTTGATCCCAGACACTGCTATGTACTAGGAATAAATAAGACAAAGTCCCTGCACTATAGGAGTTCATGACACATCAGGAGAATTAACACAAATTTAGCTATAATATAATAATCATAATAACGATCATTAACTTTTTAGCCCATTCATATAGTCCAGGCACCGTTCTAAGCATTTTATATCAATGTATTTAATCCTCACAACACACCTATGAGATGGTATCATCAGTATCCTCATTTTATAGCTGAACCACAGAGGTTGTTTTCTAAGATCACACAGTTAATAAATCAGTAACGGAATCCAGACAATCTGGCTACAGAACCTACTTCCTTAACTGCCATTTTATATAGATATTGTGAAGAGAGCTGTACTGGAAATGGAACAAAGTCTACAGGAACAGAAAGGATGCAATTCATTCAGCTTGGGGACATGGGAAATGGTGTCACAGAGACAATCTTGCTCTATTCCTTATTTATATATACTCCTACCTCTTGGAAAGGAATCAGGACAGCTCACACTCGGAAAAGTATGCATTAAAGTAATGATAAAAGAGAAATAAGGAGTCAGGCCCAGGGAAAATGTAAATATTGTAAGAAAATCAAAACCAGAGGAAAAGTAAATTTCTTCTTAAAGGAATAGCTTAGTTGGCCAGGCGCGGTGGCGCATGTCTGTAATCCCAGCACTTTGGGAGGCTGAAGTGGATGGATCACGAGGTCAGGAGCTCAAGGGCAGCCTGGCCAAAACGGTGAAACCCCCTCTCTACTAAAAATACAAAAATTAGCTGGGCGTGGTGGTGGGCGCCTGTAATCCCAGCTACTCAGGAGGCTGAGGCAGAGAATTGCCTGAACCCAGGAAGCGGAGGTTGCAGTGAGCCGAGATCACACCACTGCACTCCAGGCTGGGCAACTGAGCAAGACTGCAACTCAAAAAAAAAGAATAGCTTAGTTACACCATTACACCATGCTTTAACGTCTAATTTTGCTATGAACTTTCTGGTAGTCAAAGAGAAAAGCAAGTCAAGCTCAATTGCATGTTTATTGTCATAAAGGAAAAAGCAAACCAGTTTATCACAGAAGAAAACAAGCCTTCCTTAGAAGTATGTTCTAAAATAAAATTTTCAAGAGGGAGTTGTATTATTGTTACTGAGAACTGTAGTAGAAACCATGTCCCCTACCATTGTAACAAAATCTATTATTTTGTTACAGTTATTTTCCTGTAACAAAATAATAGAAAAATTGATATGGCAGTTTCTTAAAACATTTGTTGATAAAAGCCAAGTATATTGCATTAATGTAATTTAGCAAAGATGATTCCATTAAGGATACTACTGTCTGAATTCAGAATCTTCCAGTGGTAGGACTTGGAGCTAAGTTTAGAAAAATCAGGATTTTTCTAGGCTTAGAAGCAGGGTGAAGGCATGCAAGGAGAAAAACAATATGATGTACAGTTTAGTGTGATTTCCCTGGTACATATTTGTGAGGAGGGAGGAATGGAGGGAAAGTCAGTCGGTGAACAAACTTTTATTGAGTGTCTCCTATGTGTCAGGTCCTGTGCAAGCTTCTGGGATATGAGAATGACTAGGACAAAGTCCCTACCCTCAAAGAAATTACATTCTAGCGTGTAGGTATAGTGAAGGGATGGAAACTAGAAGAATAAACCTGGGAACAAATAAATAAGTAATTTCACATGAGTGTTGATCATTATGATGAAGAAAACAGGGTAAAGAACAGAACCTGGGGTGGAGGACTGCTTAAGCTGGGACCTTCAGGAGAAAGCCTCATAAATACTTGCTGAAGAAGCACTTTTTCAGACAGAAAAGGTGGCAAGTTTTAAGGCAGAAAACGAGACAGATTTTCTTCTAAGAATAATGAAAGCCAAAGGAGGATTTTAAGCAGGAAGTTGACAATGTGATTTACATTTTTATTTTTTATTTTTTTTGGGACAGAGTCTCGCTCTGTCACCCAGGCTGGAGTGCAGTGGTGCAATCTCGGTTCACTGCAACCTTCACCTCCTGGGTTCCAGTGATTCTCCCGCCTCAGCCTCCCGAGTAACTGTGTTTACAGATGCCCGCCACCAGACCCAGCTAATTTATTTGGTATTTTAAGGAGAGACCGGATTTCACCATGTTGGCCAGCCTGGTCTCGAACTCCTGACCTCAGATGAGCCACCCACCTCAGCCTCCCAAAGTGCAGGCATGAGGCACCATGTAAATTTTTAAAAGCTCACTCTGGCTGAGATGTGGAAGATGGAGCAGATGCATACTGAGAGAGAAAAATGGTGGCAGAAATGCCAGTTGGGCGGCTGCTTGGAGAGACCAGGGGACATAATGGCAGCTTGGACTAGGGTTGTACATATTTTGGAAATAAAACAAATGTGGGGTATGAATGAGAGACTTTTGTATCAGGAAAGAAAGAAGAGTAAGTGGATCAAGTTACAAGTAGGTTACTGGGTTTGGTGATAAGGAAATTGATTAGTTGTCATTTGTGTCTATTTTTAATGTAATGCATGAGGCAAAACTATCACCTAATAATGATGGAAAGAGTAGATGATAGAGGTTTAATCAAGGATGATGCATAGTTGTGTTGTCAAAGCAAGTAGGTGAATGATGTGCCCTTTTCTTTCTCTTTTTTTTTTTTTAATTATACTTTAAGTTCTAAGGTACATGTGCACAATGTGCAGGTTTGTTACATACGTATACACATGCCATGTTGGTGTGCTGCACCCATTAACTCATCATTTACATTAGGTATATCTCCTAATGCTATCCCTCCCCTCTCCCCACACCCCACAACAGGCCCCAGTGTGTGAGGTTCCCCGCCCTGTGTCCAAGTGTTCTCATTGTTCAGTTCCCACCTATGAGTGAGAACAAAGCAGTGTTTGGTTTTTTTGTCCTTGTGATACTTTGCTGAGAATGATGGTTTCCAGCTTCATTCATGTCCCTATAAAGGACATGAACTCATCCTTTTTTATGGCTGCATAGTATTCCATGGTGTATATGTGCCACATTTTCTTAATCCAGTCTATCATTGATGGACATTTGGGTTGGTTCCAAGTCTTTGCTATTGTGAATAGTGCCGCAATAAACATATGTGTGCATGTGTCTTTATAGCAGCATGATTTATAATCCTTTGGGTATATACCCAGTAATGGGATGGCTGAGTCAAATGGTATTTCTAGTTCTAGCTCCTTGAGGAATCGCCACACTGTCTTCCACAATGGTTGAACTAGTTTACAGTCTCACCAACAGTGTAAAAGTGTTCCTGTTTCTCCACATCCTCTCCAGTACCCATTGTTTCCTGACTTTTTAATGATCGCCATTCTAACTGGTGTGAGATGGTATCACATTGCGGTCTTGATTTAGATTTCTCTGATGGCCAGAGATGATGAGCATTTTTTCATGTGTCTGTTGCCTGCATAAAAGCCTTCTTTTGAGAAGTGTCTGTTCATATCCTTTGCCCATTTTTTGATGGAGTTGTTTTTTTCTTGTAAATTTGTTTGAGTTCTTTGTAGATTCTGGATATTAGCTCTTTGTCAGATGAGTAGATTGTAAAAATTTTCTCCCATTCTGTAGGTTGACTGTTCATTCTGATGGTAGTTTCTTTTGCTGTGCTGAAGCTCTTTAGTTTAATTAGATCCCATTTGTCAATTTTGGTTTTTGTTGCCATTGCTTTTGGTGTTTTAGACATGAAGTCCTTGCCCATGCCTATGTCCTGAATGGTATTGCCTAGGTTTTCTTCTAGGATTTTTATGGTTTTCGGTCTAACATTTAAGTCTTTAATCCATCTTGAATTAATTTTTGTATAAGGTATAAGGAAGGGGTTCAGTTTCAGCTTTCTACATATGGCTAGCCAGTTTTCCCAGCACCATTTATTAAATACGGAATCCTTTCCCCATTTCTTGTTGTTGTTAGCTTTGTCAAAGATCAGATGGTTGTAGATGTGTGGTATTATTTCTGAGGGCTCTGTTCTGTTCCATTGGTCTATATCTCTGTTTTAGTACCAGTACCATGCTGTTTTGGTTACTGTAGCCTTGTAGTATAGTTTGAAGTCAGGTAGCATGATGCCTCTAGCTTTGTTCTTTTGGCTTAGGATTGTCTTGGCAATGCAGGCTCTTTTTTGGTTCCATATGAACTTTAAAGTAGATGTTCCAATTCTGTGAAGAAAGTCATTCCTAGCTTGATGGGGATGGCGTTGAATCTATAAATTAACATTGGGCAGTATGGCCATTTTCATGATATTGACTCTTCCTATCCATGAACATGGAATGTTCTTCCATTTGTTTGTGTCCTTTTTTATTTCGTTGAGCAGTGGTTTGTAGTTCTCCTTGAAGAAGTCCTTCACATCTCTTGTAAGTTGGATTCCTAGGTATTTTATTCTCTTTGTAGCAATTGTGAATGAGAGTTCACTCATGATTTGGCTCTCTGTTTGTCTGTTATTGGTATATAAGAATGCTTGTGATTTTTGTACATCGATTTTGTATCCTGAAATTTTGCTGAGGTTGCTTATCAGCTTAAGGAGATTTTGGGCTGAGACAATGGGATTTTCTAAATATACAATCATGTCATCTGCAAACAGGGACAATTTGACTTTCTCTTTTCCTAATTGAATACCCTTTATTTCTTTCTCCTGCCTGATTGCCCTGGCCAGAACTCCCAACACTATGTTGAATAGAAGTGGTGAGAGAGGGCATCCCTGTCTTGTGCCAGTTTTCAAAGGGAATGCTTCCAGTTTTTGCTCATTCAGTATGCTATTGGCTGTGGGTTTGTCATAAATAGCTCTTATTATTTTGAGATACATCCCATCAATTCCTAATTTATTGAGAGTTTTTAGCATGAAGGGCTGTTGAATTTTGTCAAAGGCCTTTTCTGCATCTATTGAGATAATCACGTGGTTTTTGTCTTTTGTTTGTTTATATGCTGGATTATGTTTATTGATTTGCATATGTTGAATCAGCCTTGTGTCCCAGGGATGAAGCCCACTTGATCATGGTGGATAAGCTTTTTGATGTGCTGCTGGATTCGGTTTGCCAGTATTTTATTGAGGATTTTTGTATCGATGTTCATCAGGGATATTAGTCTAAAATTCTCTTTTTTTGTTGTGTCTCTGCCAGGCTTTGGTATCCGGATGATGCTGGCCTCATAAAATGAGTTAGGGAGGATTCCCTCTTTTTCTATTGATTGGAGTAGTTTCAGAAGGAATGGTACTAGCTCCTCCTTGTATCTCTGGTAGAATTCAGCTGTGAATCCGTCTGGTCCTGGACTTTTTTTGGTTGGTAGGCTATTATTTATTGCCTCAATTTCAGAGCCTGTTATTGGTCTATTCGGGGATTCAACTTCTTCCTGGTTTAGTCTTGGGAGGGTGTATGTGTCCAGGAATTTATCCATTTCTTCTAGATTTTCTACTTTATTTGCATAGAGGTGTTTATAGTGTTCTCTGATGGTAGTTTGTATTTCTGTGGGGTCGGTGGTGATATCCCCTTTATCATTTTTTATTACGTCTATTTGATTCTTCTCTCTTTTCTTCTTTATTAGTCTTGCTAGTGGTCTATCAATTTTGTTGATCTTTTCAAAAAACCAGCTCCTGGATTCATTGATTTTTTGAAGATTTTTTGAAGGGTTTTTTGTGTCTCTCCTTCAGTTCTGCTCTGATATTAGTTATTTCCTGCCTTCTGCTAGCTTTTGAATGTGTTTGCTCTTGCTTCTCTAGTTCTTTTAACTGTGATGTTAGGTTGTCAATTTTAGATATTTCCTGCTTTCTTTTGTGGGCATTTAATGCTATAAATTTCCCTCTACATACTGCTTTAAATGTGTCCCACAGATTGTGGTATGTTGTGTCTTTATTCTCATTGGTTTCAAAGAACATCTTTATTTCTGCCTTCCTGTCATTATGTACCCAGTAGTCATTCAGGAGCAGGTTCTTCAGTTTCCATGTAGTTGAGTGGTTTTGAGTGAGTTTCTTAATCCTGAGTTCTAATTTGATTGCACTGCGGTCTGAGAGACAGTTTGTGATAATTTCTGTTCTTTTACATTTGCTGAGGAGTGCTTTACTTCCAACTATGTGGTCAATTTTGGAATAAGTGTGATGTGGTGCTGAGAAGAATGTATTCTGTTGATTTGGGGTGGAGAGTTCTGTAGATGTCTATTAGGTTTGCTTAGTGCAGAGTTGAGTTCAATTCCTGGATATCCTTGTTAACTTTCTGTCTCGTTGATCTGTCTAATGTTGACAGTGGGGTGTTAAAGTCTCCCATTATTATTGTGCCGGAGTCTAAGTCTCTTTGTAGGTCTCTAAGGACTTGCTTTATGAATCTGGGTGCTCCTGTATTGGGTGCATATATATTTAGGATAGTTAGCTCTTCTCGTTGAATTGATCCCTTTACCATTATGTAATGGCCTTCTCTGTCTCTTTTGATCTTTGTTGGTTTAAAGTCTGTTTTATCAGAGACTAGAATTGCAACCCCTGCCTTTTTTTGATTTCCATTTGCTTGGTAGATCTTCCTTCATCCCTTTATTTTAAGCCTATGTGTGTCTCTGCACGTGAGATGGGTCTCCTGAATACAGCACACTGATGGGTCTTGGCTCTTTATCCACTTTGCCAGCCTGTGTCTTTTAACTGGAGCATTTAGCCCATTTACATTTAAGGTTAATATTGTTATATGTGAATTTGATCCTGTCATTATGATGTTAGCTGGTCATTTTACCCATTAATTGATGTAGTCTCTTCCTAGCATCAATGGTTTTTACAATTTGGCAAGTTTTTGCAGTGGCTGGTACCGGTTGTTCCTTTCCATGTTTAGTGCTTTCTTCAGGAGCTCTTGTAGGGCAGGCCTGGTGGTAAGAAAATCTCTCAGCATTTGCTTGTCGGTAAAGGATTTTATTTCTCCTTCACTTATGAAGCTTAGTTTGGCTGGATATGAAATTCTGGGTTGAAAATTCTTTTCTTTAAGAATGTTGAATATTGGCCCCCACTGTCTTCTGGCTTGGAGAATTTCTGCCAAGAGATCCGCTGTTAGGTTGATATTCTTCCCTTTGTGGGTAACCTGACCTTTCTTTCTGGCTGCCCTTAACATTTTTTCCTTCATTTCAACTTTGGTGAATCTGACAATTATGTGTCTTGGAGTTGCTCTTCTCGAGGAGTGTCTTTGTTGCATTCTCTGTATTTCCTGAATTTGAATGTTGGCCTGCCTTGCTAGGTTGGGGAAGTTCTCCTGGATGATATCCTGCAGAGTGTTTTCCAACTTGGTTCCATTCTTCCCGTCACTTTCAGGCACACCAATCAGACGCAAATTTGGTCTTTTCACATAGTCCCGTATTTCCTGGAGGCTTTGTTCATTTCTTTTTACTCTTTTTTCTCTAAACTTCTCTTCTCACTTCATTTCAATCATTTGATCTTCAATCACTGATACCCTTTCTTCCAGTTGATCAAATCAGCTACTGAAGCTTGTGCATTCGTCACGTAGTCCTCATGCCATGTTTTTCAGCTCCATCAGGTCATTTAAGGACTTCTCTACACTGGTTATTCTAGTTAGCCATTTGTCTAATCTTTTTTCCAAGGTTTTTAGCTTCTTTGCATTGGGTTCAAACTTCCTCCTTTAGCTTGGAGAAGTTTGATCATCTGAAGCCTTCTTCTCTCAACTTGTCACAGTCATTCTCTGTCCAGCTTTTTTCCATTGCTGGTGAGGAGCTGCGTTCCTTTGGATGGGGAGAGGCACTCTGATTTGTATAATTTTCAGCTTTTCTGCTCTGTTTTTTCCCCATCTTTGTGGTTTTATCTACCTTTGGTCTTTGATGATGGTGACGTACAGATGGGGTTTTGGTGTGGATGTCCTTTTGTTTGTTAGTTTTCCTTCTAACAGTCAGGACCCTCAGCTGCAGGTCTGTTGGAGTTTGCTAGAGGTCTACTCCAGACCCTGTTTGCCTGGGTATCAGCAGCAGAGGCTGCAGAACAGCAAATATTGCTGTACGGCAAATGTTGCTGCCTGATCGTTCCTCTGGAAGCTTTGTCTCAGAGGGGTACCCGGCTGTGGGAGGTGTCAGTCTGCCCCTACTGGTGATGCCTCCCAGTTAGGCTACTCGGGGGTCAGGGACCCACTTGAGGAGGCAGTCTGTCTGTTCTCAGATCTAAAACTCCATGCTGGGAGAACCATTGCTGTCTTCAAACCTCAGTTGGAAATGCAGAAATCACCAGTCTTCTGCATGGCTCATGTTGGGAGCTGTAGACTGGAGCTGTTCCTATTCGGCCATCTTTGAACCAGTTCTTATTTTTCTCATGCCCTTTTCTTAAATAGGCACATTTAAACTTAAAAAGACATGGAAATGGGGGAGTAGGAAAATACGTAGGCCTGTTTTGACCAAGTTAATTTTGAAATGACTACTGGATATCCAAGTGGCAGTGGCGATAGAAGTCAGGAGCTCAGGGCATAAGGTAAGAATAAACTGAAAATTAATAGGTATCTAAAAGATTTAAAATATCTTAAATACAGAGAATGTATTTTTAAAATATGCTAATAACATTTTCAAATGTAACTCTTGTTTTCTTTTATCTTTGCAGACAAAGGCTCTCTTTAAAACCCTGAGTCCCCAGGCCAGGCGCGGTGGCTCACGCCTGTAATCCCAGCACTTTGGGAGGCTGAGATGGGCAGATCATGACATCAGGAGATTGAGACCATCCTGGCTAACATGGTGAAACCCTGTCTCTACTAAAAATACAAAAAATTAGTCGGGCATGGTGGTGGGTGCCTGTAGTCCCAGCTACTTGAGAGGCTGAGGCAGGAGAATGGCATGAACCTGGGAGGCAGAGCTTGCAGTGAGCCGAGATGGTGCCACTTGCACTCCAGCCCAGGTGACGCAGTGAGACTCCGTCTCAAAAAAATAAAATAAAATAAAACCCTGAGTCCATTCATTAATCTGTGCAAAAAAGTACAATAAATAAATATTTTCCCTGTTTCCTCTTTTTCCAAGATTCAGAGCATACATACAGAAGCCTTCAGACTAGAAAGATTATTTGGATGATGGGAAGAAAAGCAGGTCACAAACAGACAAAGAAAGGAAGCCAGGTTAACAGGAGGAATACTAGAAAAGATGGAGGGCTTCCAGATTTATTGATGTGATAAATGTAAAACCAGTGTCACAGAGTCTGGAGAAGAAAGTCTTTCAAGAAGAAAGGGATGGTCAATCATGCAAAATGCTGCTGAGAGGGTGAGCGAAATAGGAAGATGGCACTGACCATTGGCTTTGGAGAAATGTAAGTCACTGGTGATCTTGCCTAGGATTTTAGAGAAGTGGTAGGAATAAAAGCCCAGTTGGTGTGGGTGGAGTGGAAAATAAGAGGTGAAGAAGTGGAGACAGCCAGGAATACAAGTCTTTTAGGGAGTTCTGTTGTGAAAAGAAATAGAGACATGTGGTGGCAGCTGAAGGCAGACGAGATCATGGAGGATCTTTTCCAATGATGGGTGATATTGAGATATGTGTATACATAGATAGGAATGACCCAGTGAATGGAAACTGATGATGCAAGAGAAAAATGATATACTTGTAGAAGCGTGGTCCTTAGGAAGGGAGAGAGAATAGGACAGAGAATTCTGTAGAAATTGAATGATGAAGAGAGGAGATGAGAGAATTTTAAGGAGAAAATGTCAAATAATCATCTTAAAGAGTAAAAAGGCAAATTTACCACAGCAAAGGAGGAGGATTACCTAAGAGTGTTGAAGGCCAGTTTGATATTTGTGGATTTAAATAAAAAACAATTGAAGGGGCTGGGCGCAGTGGCTCATGCCTGTAATCCCAGTCCTTTGGGAGGCCGCCAGACAGATCACTTGAGGTCAGGAGTTCGAGACCAATCTGGCCAACATGGTGAAACCCCATCTCTACTAAAAATACATAAAATTAGCTGGGCATAGTGGCACATGCTTCTAATCCCAGCTAGTCGGGAGGCTGAGGCAGGAGAATCACTTGAACCTAGGAGGCAGAGGTTGCAGTGAGTGGAGATCTCACTCCAGCCTGGGTGACAGACTGAGACTCCATCTCAAAAATAAATAAATAAATAAATTTAATGAAATAAAAAACAATTGAGGTATTATGAAGGAAGGCTCAAGAAGTGCCTTCTTCTTCACTTCAGTCACTCACTTCCTAAACTCATATCTTGACTTCTCTACATCTATCCTACCTATGAAATTTAAACTCCAATATCCCACTCTCTAACCATAGTCCTTTATCATTTAAATTTTCATCCACTTGGCACCATTATACCATGAATCTATTTAATGTCACAATGACCTTGGCATCTTCATTTCTCTTGGGCTATTAGGTATCATTCAGGCTTTATTTCTTTTTATGTATTGCCTGGATTCCACAGCTTATTATTTCAGTTATTTTCTCTGTAATATCTTAACTCTAATTTCCTTAACCTATTGTCCATTCGTTGTGCATATTCTATAAAATTCAAGATGAGCCAAGTGATCTGTCTTTTCTATTCTTACACCTGTGCTGTAGGGCAAAGCAAGGGGAAGAAAGAAAAAAAAAAAAAAACATGAATGCTGCCACACACATCCACGGTTTCCCAATGCCCGGCCATTCTTGGTGTGCATTCTTGGTGAGTTTCTACTCTTCTTCCTCCTGAGTGACTACATTTTCCTCACATTTCTGAAGGTTTGGCCACTTCTGCCATCACAATTTGAAGGTAACATAGCCTTATTGATGATAGAGAAAACAGAAGTAATCAGAGGAGAACCTTTATAAATTGTTGTTTCCCCTCCATCGACTTTACTCTACCCTCCTTCACTGTTTCCTTTCTGCCTCAATAGAAGTGACATCTCAACTCCCATCCTATTTTAATTCCCTCCTTGCATGTTTTGCCTCCCCTGTATTATCCTTGATAGTTTGGGTTGTCATAAACACCGAATTCAAACTAACGTAGGCAAATAACCCCAAGGATGAGACTGGTTTTAACCACAACCAGTTCCAAGAGTTCAAATTCGTTTTTCAGGACTTCGCCTTTTTCTTGTTCCCTCAGCTTTTCTTTCCTCCATCCCTCAGCACAAGGAAGGTCACTTCCAGGTGGGTGGTGAAGATTGCCACCAGCAATTCTAGCTTTTCTTGTCTTTACAAATAATGACACCACAGGAAATAAGATTTCATTTTCTTGGTAACTGAAACAAAAGTACCAGGAAGGACTCTGATTGCCAAACCTGAGTCACACATCCATCTCATCACCAAGAAAATGATCAGCTACCCTGGGTCAAGTGTTCATCCCAGGATTCAGAGTGGAGAGGGAAGTGGGGACATGCGAGTGACAGCCTTACCATGTGGGAAAGTGGCATTTCTTGAGCAAAACTATGCTCAACAGACAAAGCCTTATCATACTTACACTGCATATCCCTTCCTGGCCTTCCTAAGAGTTGAACTCATGAAGCAACCCTTCTCATTCCTGTATCTTCAAACTCTTCTACTGACATTGCCATATGTTATATAATAACAATGCTTAACACCAATGCCTGGCACATAAGTATTCAATAAGTGTCAGTAGTAGGAATAGTAATGATGATAATAACATCAACTGCTGTCCCAGCTGAAGCAAATTCTTAGCATCATCCTCTGCCTTCCCTCTCCCTCCTTTCCCCTGTGAGAAGAAAGTAAATCTCCAGACTCCAAAATCAGCAAGCCCAAGGGAAAAGTCAGGCTGGGAACTGCATTGGACAAACCTGCCTCCCATTCTGTTCCTGAATAAGACAGCAAGCAAGCAAGCAAGCAAGCAAGCAAGCAAGCAAGCAAAGCGGGAGGGAGGAAGGGAGGGAAGAAGGAAGGAAGGAATGCAGGCAGGCTACATACCTCCCTCACAATTCACCCACACTGAAGTTCCTTGTGGACCAAAGACAGAAGTCAAAGTCATCCCTCTGCTCACAAGAGACAAATGCATATGTGATTGCTTCCTTTGCCCTATTGTTTCACTAAGCCAGACTAAGGCATAAGTGACTATTCTTGTAAATTATGTATTCAGTGAAAGGCTAATCAGAAACTCAAAAGAATGTCTTTTGTCTACCTGTGACCTGGAAGCCCCCTCTCCACTTCAAGTTGTCCCGCCTTTCCAGACCGAACCAACGTACATCTCACAAACATTAATGTTTCATGTCTCCCTAAAAGGTATAAAATCAAGCTGTGCCCTGATCACCTTGGGCTCATGTCATCAGGACCTCCTGAGGCTGTGTCACAGGCATGTCCTTAACCTTGGCAAAATAAACCTTCAAAATTGACTGAGACCTGTCTCAGATACTTTGAGTTCACACCCCTCTTCCCTGCTAATCATCTGTCTGGGTATATTAATGCTGCTGTAACAAAATACCACAAACTGAGTAATTTATAAACAACAGAAATATATTTCTCACAGTTCTGGAGTCTGGTAAGTCCAAGATTAAGGCACTGGCAGGTTTGATGTCCAATGAGGGTCTGATTTTTACTTCCAAGAAGGTGCCTTGTTGTTGTGTCCTCTGGAGGGGACAAACATTGTGTCCTCACCTGGTGGCAGGGATGGAAGGCAAAAAGGTAGACCAAACTCACTCCCTTTTATAAGAGTATTAAACCAACCCACAAAGGTGAAGCCCTCATGGCCTAGTCACTTTCTAGGAGGCCCCTCCTCTTAATACTGCTGTACTGGGGATTAAGTTTCAACATGAATTTGAGAAGAGACACAAGTATTGAAACCATAGCAGCATGACTCTCTGTCCTTCCCTCCCATCCACTTCCTCAACTTACTACAGTCTGTCTCGCCCCTGTACCACTCCCCTGACACACCACCAACAGTCTTCACCATCCCAAGTCAGACAGATACTTTCCCAATTTGATTTTACTGAACACCTTCAATATTTCATACTATTGACCATTATATTCTTGTGGCTTTCCTCCCTTCGTTTTGTAATTCTTTTCAAACAGCTTTCCTCCTTAGCGTTATTCTCGTCTACCTTAATGGCTGCTTCCTGATTTCCACTGTGAATCGGACTGCAACGATTTCCAACATCAGCCCTATCTCTTTATTGAGATGGTGTTCTCTGTAATACAACTTCCTATTGAAGAGTTCCATTTGGATGTCCCACAGGCACCTAAAGCAAAGCATTTAAAAAACTGAATTTATCTTTCCCACAGCCTATAACAAAAAATAAGTTCCCTTAATTATAGTTCCTAATTCTATGGAATGGCTCCTTTAAACCCCTATAACTGCTAAAGTCACATGATTGGGAGTTATCCTATTATTTTTTTCTCTCTGAATCGCAGTATCCAGAATCAAATTTAGTAAACGTTTTCTTCTAAGTATCAAATCTACTCACTGCAAATGCCACTGCTCTAATTCAGCCCACATCATCCCCTGCCTACATTATTGCCAACGATCCATAACCGAATCCTCTACCTCTTCCGCAAATCACTCACCGTATCTTTACTAAAGCAATTTTTTTCATTAAAAGCAAATCTGGTCGTATTGTTCTTTAGTGGTTTCCTATGGCATCAGACAGCTCTAGTCTTCTTGTATAGGAGACCAAAATTTCTGACTGACCAAAATTAAGGGACAGCTTATTTGCCTGTAGCCTCTAGAACAAAGACAATAATGTCTTTAACCTCTTCACTTTTCCAGTGCCCAAGAGAACCTCATAAACTTGCCATGAATAGGCTTAGCAATAAGCCATATTCATGAATAGGCAGGGAAACTCACCACTCTTTCTAAAGGGGTGGGAGGGTTCTCAATAATTTAGGAGAGGAAAGTCTTTACCTTCTGGTATTCATATCTTTATGTAATTCCCTCCCCTTGAGTATGGGTTATCACTTCTGAATTAGTTATAAATTTTAGCTCTGCTTAGGTATTTTTTCTTACACTCTCTTGGGTCCTCATTCTGGGGGAAGCCAGCTGCCAGATTCTGAGGCAGTCCTGTGGAGAAGGCCACGTGAGTGAGCTTGGATATAGATCCTCCCATAGTTTTGAGATGACTACAGCCCTGGCCAGCATCTTGATTGTAGCCTGTAAGAGATCTTAAACCAGAACCACCCAGCTAAGCCACTCTCAGGTTCCTGACCCACAGAAGCTGTACGATAAGAAATTCTTGTATTTCCAACTGTTATATTTTGGGATACTTTATTATACAGTGATAGAAAATTAATGCGAAGTCTAAGGGGGAGGGCATCTCACTGCAAAAATACTGAAAGAATAGAAGAAAATTTAATAAAAATTAGAATCTCAAATAGATGCAATTAGATTTTTTTTTTAAAGATTCACTGTAAGTACAAAATACAATTTTGGATTCAAAAGTTCACAAGAAACTAAAAACTATTATGGTTGTGGTAAGAACTAAATTGATGGCACAAGACTGAAATGGATAAGTAATTCTCAACATACAACACAGAGTAAAAACAAACAGAATTACAAATCATGAGAGAAATTGTAAAAGACTTGAAAGGCAAACCTAAGAAACCTATTATGCAAATAAAATTTTCAGGAAACAACAGAACAGAGAAGTAACAATAAAGGAAAACATAGGAAAAAATGTTCTCAAGTATAAAAATACAAAAACTTATATTGAATGGGAGCAAAGTCTCAAGTAGGATTGGGAGCAGGAGGGATAGAAACATACAAGATTTCTGAACCTCGTTGATTTTAAAAGCATTGTAAATCTTCCAGCCAAAAACAGCAGAATACTCTAAAGAAAAGTGGATTCAACTTCTCCTCTGTAGTATCAGAAGCTAATAGTGAACAATTATTTTAGGCTGCCAAGGGAATGGGGCTTAGTCCAAAAGTCCTATACATTGTAAAGACATAATTCTTGACATTTACACATTTTCAAGCTCTCAGAAAGCATACTGTCCACATATCCTATCCAACTAAAACACTTCGGGAAGTAACCTAACCACAAACACACAAAAAAATCAGAATAAAAGACCTTAAATCAGAAAACAGAGAAGCTAAAGAGTAAAAGAAACACTGGTGAGAATTGAATTTTATAGTACCTGTGGCTACATGTAAAGAAATGACTGTAAAATTTCTTGATGTTAAACACATGTATTAGGATAGTAAGAACAGGAGACTTCCAGTTTCCAGTTGGGCATGTAAGTAGTATAGAAGTCATTTCTCCATCACAACAACACGTATAAAGCCAAACACACTGGAAAACCAACAACTTTTCTTAGATTCATTACAAAAGTGAGCTCTCAGGGAAACCACTATCCACAAAATTAGAGAGACAGACAGGCTAGATACAGAGAATCACAACTTACTGAGGCGGAAACCCATGGCCAGAAACCCTCACTGGAACCAGTACTGGGGTAAGAAAACCTGAACTGTAATTTATGAATTATAGGAAGCTTAATGTGGACAAGTCTGAAAGTTAAAAACTCCAGGGGACCCAGTCATGGGACGGCTTCTCACACTTTTGTGTGTTTTACATCAGGAGATCTATCAGGTTCTCAGAGTGAAGATCAAAGAAAAATCCCTCATGCTTCCATTAGGAAGGGAGGGCAGGTCGCCATTTTGAAATCCAACAGAGCTTTGTTGTTAACAAGGCCTCCTGCCCTCAAGAGAAGCTGTTTTACCAGAGCCTAGCCTAATGATAGCATAGCAAGGGGAAATCGATAAATTCATACTTATAGCTGAAGATTTTGACGTTCTTCAATCATAAATGGACAGATCCAGCAGACAGAAAATCAGTAAGGACATAGTCAAACCCAACAGTACCATCAATCACCAGGCTATAATTGACATCTATCAACTACTTTATCCAACAAGAGCAGAGTACGCATTCCTCTCAAGCTCACATAGAACATCCACTAATGTAAACCACATACTGAGCTATAAAAC
This sequence comes from Chlorocebus sabaeus, assembly GCF_047675955.1. NCBI lineage: Eukaryota > Metazoa > Chordata > Mammalia > Primates > Cercopithecidae > Chlorocebus > Chlorocebus sabaeus. The sequence continues at coordinate 18,754,044 of NC_132911.1, forward strand.
ACAAATTATCAATGTAAACACATAAATCTTACAATATATTCTCCTTCTGACCACAATGGAATTAAACTGAAAATCAGTAACAGAAAGACAGCTGAAAAATTTCAAAATACTTAGAAATTAAACAGCATACTTCTAAATAACACCTGGGTCAAGGACAAATTCTCAACAAAAAATTTAAAATACTTCTAACTAAATGCAAATGAAATACAACTTATCAAAATTTGCAGGGTACAGTGAAAGTAGTGCCTAGAGTGAAATTTATAGCATTGAATGCATATTATTAGAAAAAACGAAAGCTTTAAAATTAACGATCTAAGCTTTCACCTTAGGATACTAACAAAAGAAGATATAAAGGTAAATAAGCACATAAAAAGATGCTCAACATCATATGTTGTTAGGAAATCGCAAATTAAAACAAGTTACCACTACATTGAAAACTATGTCCACCAAAAAACCTGCAGATAAATGTTTACAGCAGCTTTATTTATAATTGCTAAAAGTTGGAAACAATGAATAGGACCTTCAGTAGGTGAATGGATAAATACACATTGGTACATCCACACAATGGAATATTACTTGACAGTGAAAAGGAATGAGCTATTAAGCTATGAAAAGACATGGAGGAACCTTAAATACATATTGCTAAGTAAAAGGCGTCAGTCTGGAAAGGGTGCGTACTGTATGAATCCAACCATATGACATTCTTGAAAAAGCAAAACTGTGGAAACAGTACTATAAACGGTTCAGTGGTTTCCATGGGTTAAAGGGAATAGAGGGATAAGTAAGCAGAATCCAAGGGATTTTTAGGAAGTGAAACCCCTCTGTACAATGTTTTAATGGCAGATGCATGCCATTGTTAATTTGTCACAACCCATACAATGTCTTTAAAACAATACCAAGGGTGAACCCTACTGTAAACTACAAACTTTAGGTGAGAATAATGTGTCCATGCAGGCTCATTGATTGTGACATAATGACCACTCTTGTGCTGGATTTTGATAGTCAGGCAGGCTGGGCATACATGGGGGCAGGGGTTCTATAGGAAAACTCTGTACCTTCTGCTCAATTTTGCTGTGAATCTACAAATCATTCTAAAAAATACTATTGATACTATTGATAATTATATTCTTGTGACTTTCCTCCCTTCGTTTTGTAATTCTTTTCAAACAACTTTCCTCCTTAGCATTATTCTCATCTACCTTAATGGCTACTTCCTGATTTCCACTGTGAATCGGACTCTAATGATTTCCAACATCAGCCCTATCTCTTTATTGAAATGGAGTTCTCTGTAATACAACTTCCTATTGAAGAGTTGAACTCTTCAACTCTTAGGTTCAATAGGTTTAAAAAATAAAGTCTATTTTTGAAAATGAGTCCTAAGCCATGAAAAGATAAAGAGGAATCTTAAATACGTGTTAACTACTAAGTAAAAGAAGTCAATCTGAAAAGGCTACATACTGTATAATTGCAAGTATATGGTCCTCTGGAAAAGGAAATAGTAAAAAGATCAAAGGTTTCCAGGAGTTGTCGAGGGGATGAAGGAATGAACCGGCAGAACATGGATTTTTAGGGCAATGAAAATATTCTGTATGATACTTTAGTGGTCAATACATGTCATTATACATTTGTCAAAACCCATAAAATATACAACACCAAGAGTGAACTTGAAAGTAAACTATGAACTTTGAGTAATAAGAAAAACACAGACTAAATAAACAAACAAAAATATCTTTAGTAAAACTCTTGGCTGGGTGTGGGAGCTCACGCCTGTAATCCCAGCACTTTGGGAGGCCAAGGTGGGCACCCATTGGAGGTCAGGAGCTTGAGACCAGCCTGGCTAACATGGTGAAACCCTGTCTCTACTAAAAATGCAAAAATAAGCTGAGCATGGTGGCATACGCCTATGATCCCAGCTACTCTGGAGGCTGAGGCAGGAAATTTGCTTGAACCCAGAAGACAGAGGTTGCAGTGAGTCAAGATTGTGCCATCTGGGCGACAGAGTGAGACTCCATTTAAACAAACAAACAAACAAACAAAAAAACCTCTCAGAAAATCCTGGAATGGGGTGGGTAGATAGGGGTGGTGTGGTGCATCAGTCTGTTTCTACACTGCCAATAAAGACATACCCAAGACTGGGTAATTTAGGTTTCACTGATTCACAGTTCCACATGGCTGGGGAGGCCTCACAATCATGGTGGAACGCAAATGAAGAGCAAAGTCACATCTTACATGGCGGCAGTCAAAGAGCTTGTGTAGGGGAATCCTCTTTATAAAACCATGAGATCTCGTGAAACTTAGTCACTATCACGAGAACAGCATGGGAAAGACGCACCCCCATGATTCAATTACCTCCCACTGGGCTCCTCCCATGACAGGTGGGAATTATAGGAGCTACAATTCAAGATGAGATTTGGGTGGGGACACAGTCAACCATATCAGGTGGGTACAGCAGAGAGAGCTGGAAGTTGAGAATATGAACATCCAAAGGTCTTGTACTGATGTGGGGGAAATGGCACTGTAGATGAGTAAAACATATCGGCAAAAGAGCACAGTTAATATTTATTATTAGTTTTTATGCTAGTAGTAAGTTTGAGGTTTACACATAGATTCAAGATGATAACATAACCACTACGGTTGATTGGCATGATAGAAATTATAACTGGTGGAAGGCAGAAGGGAATAAAAAGAAAAAATATCAAACTAGCAAAAATAAGGAAAACAGGCAAGAGGAAACAATTATACACTTTAGGTAATAAACATGAAATAAAACCAAACTGAACTCGTTTCACTAAAAAAGTGTGAATGGGGTCAATTCTCTATTAAAACCTGAAGTCTCACATTAGGAAGAAAAATAAACGAAATCTAGTTATATATTGTTTACAAGAGTCAGAAGAAACTAAAGGGATGGGTGAGATTTCTATTTCTGATATTTATGATGGACTGAATTCCCAGAAAAACCCTCCTGATGAAAATAACAACAAACATGTTTTTAAATGAATCTCACGATTTGAAAATAAGGATTCCACAGAGGCCTAAAACAAGAGGAAAACAACAGCCTTAGGCAGTGGGGCTGAACCCTGGAGAGCTTAAAGAACCATCTGAGGGCTCCTGCAGGCCAACAACCCCAGAGCCTTCCTGAGATCAGACGTCCTAAAGGAGATTCCTGTATAAAGCAGGGGCCAGGGACCCTAAAAGGTTACATTCTCCATGTAATGGTGAAGAATAAAACTATTATGCAGTAGGCAAGAGGAAGAATCTTGCTTGTCTTGATCTTGGTTCTCATTAGAAGGAAACAAACAAACAAAATCTTTCCGGTAATTCAGAACTGCAAGCCAGCCTTCCACGGTTTGACACCTGAATTCACGGTCTCCAATATGCTGAAATGAAATAAGAGTAAGCCTGAAATTCTACATCTAGTGATGACTGCAGGGTGAGATTCCACTGAGAACCACACGATTGTCAACTTAATGATGTAAGAGTTCTAGGCCGGGCGCGGTGGCTCATGCCTGTAATCCCAGCACTTTGGGAGGCCGAGGCGGGTGGATCGCGAGGTCAGGAGATGGAGACCATCCTGGCTAACACAGTGAAACCCCATCTCTACTAAAAATACAAACAATTATCTGGGCTTGGTGGTGGGCATCTGTAGTCCCAGCTACTCGGGAGGCTGAGGCAGGACAATCGCATGAACCTGGGAGGCAGAGCTTGCAGTGAGCTGAGATCGCGCCACTGCACTCCAGCCTGGGCAACAGAGCAAGACTCCCACTCAACACACACACAAAAAAAAAAGCTCTAAAATTCAGATAACCCTGGGAAGAGAAAGACTCCAAATTAACAAAGATTAAGATTCTGCTCTCTGGTAGAAAGGAGGCTTGGTATGGAAATTAAGTTGACTTACTTTTAAAATCATTATATTTCTCACATGCCTGAGTTGTGGACTCAGATTTATATCTATCTGCTGCTTTATTTAAAAAGGAAGACTAAAAATACATTAAGTATGCCCCAGCGACAACTGGAAATAAACACTGAAAATAAACATTAAGACAGTACGTACAGGAAATTAAAAGGATTAAAGGCAGAAGTGATTAAAAATAAACAAAACAAAACTAGTAAAAGGGGTAATAGAACCAAAATCTTTTTTATCTGCATAAATAGATAATTCCCATTACATCTCATTAATGAAAAATGTGAAAAAGCAAATACAAATATATCAACTTTGAGAAAGAGAAAAGGTATGTCCGCAAATTCAAACAAGATTAGAAAAATTATGAGAAACTATCAGCCAGGTGCGGTGGCTCACACCTGTAATCCCAGCACTTTGGGAGGCCACGGCAGGTGGATCACTTGAGGTCAGGAGTTTGGGACCAGCCTGGCCAACATGGTGAAACCCCATCTCCACTAAAAACACAAAAATTAGCCAGGCATGGTGGCGCATGCCTGTAATTTCAGCTACTCAGGAAGCTGAGGCAGGAGAATCCCTTGAACCTGGGAGGCGGAGGCTACAGTGAGCCAAGATTGTGCCATTGCACTCCAGCTGGGGCTACAGACTGAGACTCCATCTCAAAAAAAAAAATTGTTAGAAACTATTACATCAACTCTCCAGAAATATAAAGAGAAACCAATAAGAAATGGAACATTTTGTAAGAATAAATAAATTAATTAAATCTTCTCAAAAGGACACAGAAAAGTTGAACAAATAGCTGGAGAAAAATGAAGGTACCTTCAATTAGTTTTGCAATAATAATTTCAACATTGTTTGAACTCTTTCAGCTCATAAAAAAAGAAAGCTCTATGGGCTGCCAATGATGAATCATACCTGTAATCCCAACATTTTGGGAGGCTGAGGCAGGAAGATCCCTTGAATCTAGGAGTTCGAGACCAGCCTGGCCATCATAGGGAGACCCTGCCTCTACAAAAAATTTGAAAATTTACTGGGCATGGTGGTTCGTGGCTGGTAATTTCAGTTACTCGGGAGGCTGAGGCAGACAGATAGCTTTGAGCCTGGGAGTTTGAGGCTGCAGTAAGCTATGATCACACTGTTGTATTACAGCCTGAATGACAGAGTGAGACTCTGTTTCAAAAAAAGGAAAGACAAGAAAAGAAAAAAGTAAGAAAGTTCTCAATTCATTTTAAAAGTCAACAATTCTAGTATCATAACCTGACAAATATAGGGAAAAAAAAACCTACCATAACTTAAATTTACTCAAGGATATACATGTAAAGATTATAAATAAAATATTAGACAAGCAAACCCTATAGTATATTAAAATAATAAAACATCATGATGAGAAAAGGTTTATTCCAGGGTGTTAATATTAGGAAATCATTGACAAAAATGTATTACATCAACGAATTACATCAACAGAAACAATATTGACATGGTCTAAAAAGGCTTTTGATAAAATCCAGTGGTAATTTCAAATAAAAACTCTAAGTAGGAACAAAAGAAATATATAAAAGTGATATAGATTAACAAAAAAGAAGAGCAAACATCCTATGAAAGGGTAACATATTAAAGCCCTTAAAATTAAAACGAAAATTAAGAAATATTTTCCTCACTTGACTTCCAGGAAGTGGTGTACTTCCCTCTGAGACCACTGGTCTGCCTTTCTGTTTTTTCGTTTTGTTTTGTTTTGTTTTGTTTTTTGAGACAGAGTCTCACTCTGTCACCCAGGCTGGAGTGCAGTGGTGTGATCTTGGCTCACTGCAACCTCTGCCTCGCTCCCTCAAGCAATTCTCCTTCCTCAGCCTCCCGAGTAGCTGGGATTACAGGTGCGCACCACCACACCTGGCTAATTTTTGTATTTTTAATAGAGGCAGGGTTTCACCATGTTGGCCAGGCTGGTCTCCAACTCCTGACCTCTAGTGACCCGCCCACCTCAGCCTCCCAAAGTGTTGGGATTACAGGCACGAGCCACTGTGCCCGGCCCCCACTGGCCTGCCTTTCTTGGTCATCTTTACTGGCTCCTTCATTTCTACTTGGTATTCTTAACATTGGAGGTCATTTGGGCTCAGCCCTTGACCTTGCGTCTTCTCTCTCTGTGTATTTACTTGATACAGTACTCACAGTAGTCTCATAGCTTTACATACCACCTGTTTGCCTTTTCCTGCCACATTCACATTTCCAGCCTAGATCTCATCCTTGAGCTCCAAGCTGTGATGTCCTCCTGCCCATGGAAATCACTGCTTGGATGTCTAACATTGATACATCTCACACACCAGACCCCTGCTCTTTTCCTCCTTCCAAGCCTGCTCTTCGCACAGTCTTTCCCGTTTTTTTGTATGTTTGTTTGTTTGTTTGTTTTTGAGACCCAGATAGAGCGCAGTGGCACAATCTCAGCTCACTGTAATCTCCGCCTCCCGGGTTCAAGCGATTCCCCTGCCTCAGCCTCCGGAGTAGCTGGGAATATAGGCTCGCATCACCAAGCCCAGATAATTTTTTTGTATTTTAGTAGAGACAGTGTTTTACCATGTTGGCCAGGATGGTCTCAATCTCCTGACCTCGTGATCTACCCGCCTCGGCCTCCCAAAGTGCTGGGATTACAGGTGTAAGTCACTGCACCCAGCCTCTTTCCCATCTTAGTAAATGGCAATTCATCCTTCTGGTTGTTGTGACCCAAAGCCTTAGAGTCGCCCTGACTCTTCACTTCCATTCTTGCCCTGTTAGAGGCAAATCTCAACACTGTAACCAGAGTGATTCATGCAAAATATGAGTCAAAACCCTTCAGTGGCTACACATCACTGGGACTAAAAGCCATTTCCTTCTAATGGCCTATGTACTCCTGCAGAATCTGGTCCTTGGTGGACAGAGCCCTCTTACATCCTTGACTTCACCGACTCCTCCTCCATTCTGCATCTTCTGCTCTGCTCCAGCCATGCGGGCCTTCCTTCCCCAGGACCTTTGCACTGGCCATTCTTCCTGTCTGGCTTCTTCTGTTGCTCTTTTTCCAAACCCTTGAGTTAAACTTGTCATTTCTGACATTTAACAATTTTCTGTTAAATATATTTAAAGTTATAATTTTACCTAACATTACTTTTTATATGGTTCCACACATTTTGACATATAATGTTATCATTATCCTTTAATGATAAGCATCTATTAATTTACTTGATTTTCCCCTTAAAATCAAGACTTACTTAATCTTCCCACATGGAGGATTTATTAAATTTTTATTTCCACAGGTTTTTGGGGGAACAGGCGGTGTTTGGTTACATGAGTAAGTTCTTCAGTGGTGATTTCTGAGATTTTGGTGCACCCATCCCCCCAGCAGTATACACTGAACCCAATTTGTAGTCTTTTATCCGTCATCCCCTTCCCACCCTCTCCCTTGAGTCCCCAAGGTCCACTGTGTCACTCTTACACCTTTGCATCCTCGTAGCTTAGCTCCCACTTATGAGTGAGAACATAGGATATCCCACATACGGGATTTTTAAAAAGAGTTACACTTTTGTGACTAACGTCTAATTTTACTGAGTAAACTACAATTTCTACTTGAATAAATTACAAGTTGCAAGTTCTCAGGGAGAGTTTCTTTCCCCTCTTCATCTCCAGAGCCTCAGCAGAAACCATGTGTGTCCTTGATCTCTTCCCGGGTGAATTCCGCCCTCCCCAAACCTGGCTTGTGCGAGGCAGCTCAGTTATTCTCCAACCCTCGGACCCCAAGGCAGCTGTGGCAACAGGCAACAATGCTCTGGTTTTCAGCACCCCTGTAATTCTTAGCACCTGATTACTTCCCCCTTTTATTCCTGCAACCTCAGCTCAGCATTGAAAGGGATGTTTGGAATATACCAAACAGCATTGTAAAGGTCTTGAAGTGGCAGGATTTTCAGGTAATGCTGCCTTCTCTGTTGCATGTAACTGGAACAAATTCCAGCTACACAGATGGGCATAAAAGAAAAGTGTACTCCTGCCCAGGGCGGTCATCCCAGTCTCCTGCGCTAACCAGTGGGAACAGTGTGGTCTTTTTCCCCATCAGCATTTTCCTCCATATTTTGCAGACCTGTGTGTTTCAGGGAGTGGTGATAGAAAGACCAGATTCAGTCCCAGCTCTGCCGCAAATGACCTATGTGACTTTGAGAAAAATCACTGACTTCTTTAGGTCTAGTTTTCTCCTTCAAGGGTCATGAACAGTAAGATGTAGCATTAGTAAGCTTATTTTTTCTTACATAGTCTGGTTTTTTGTTTTTGTTTTTATTCTCTTTTTTTTTTGGCTTCTGTACTTATTTCAGAAAGTAGAGTGTGGTTAGTTATGTATAACTTCGCTTGAATCAAAAAGGAAGAAAATATGAGGATTCAGACTATATCTAAGGTCTTTTTTATTTAGCACTAAAATCCCCTATGCTTATCTATACGAACAACCTTGATAACCAGGTACTTCCCAAACCTGCCTATGCATCAGAATCACCTTCAAACACTTGATAAAAATGCAGGTTTGTGTTCAAAATACAGTCCATTTGTTTTGAAAAAAAGACCTCTTGAGGATTTTGACAAGCAGCCAGCTAAGTGCTGAGCAAAGCTCTGGCTTCGGGGAATGTGGCCTTGACAATTGCACAGGCGAGTACACAAGGGCATTGTTTATGTCACTACTGAAACCATTTTGCATTTGGATTATGAAGTCCCCACACTGACCTTGGCCAAGAACCTTTCCCGCCCCTGGCCTCTGCTGCCCCTTCTACAAAAGAAAGGGTTGGATTTTCTTCCAACGTGGACATTCTACTAGTTCATAACCCAGTGCTCCCTTCTACCCAAACCTGTCCTATTTAGTAGAACATTTTTGCCTAGGGGTCGTCCTCTGCAGAATTGTGAGGTGACACTGCCTTTTACACCCTGAGTTTCGAGGGCATGATTCATAGAACCGTTCTGACTCCTTCCTGCCCAGGAAGAAAATATTTGGCTATCACACTTATTTTAAGGGGACTGGTCCACCCTGCTTAGGGATGTTCATATTTTCAAAGAGGCCCTTAGGCATGGACAATACTTAAGCTGATGAAATAAATTATTGGTAAAATTAAATATCTGCTTGAGTGATCTATGGGATGTGGGGGAGGTCTGGTGTGTTGCAACACATATTCCTTAAGTGACCACCCATACATATTCCCTGCGGATAAGGAAAATTCTATTTGTATGTTAATCTTGCATCACTAACTAGTTCATTCAGATATTCAAATTACTTTGAGTGAGCCAGAGTCCCCACTCCAGGGAGCTCACACTTTAAGGGAAAGACAGATACTCATAGTATAAGTGAACCTGAAAGGCAGTATCAAAATGTGGAGGAGGTGGAGGCATGGAGGCACCACAGAGAAGCCAATGTTTGATTTCCTCTTGAAGGGCGTGGAGGAGGGTGTCAGGTAAGGAGAGTTAAGGGAAGGCAGGGAACTATTAGAGCTTAACAGAGGTGCCCAGTTTTAGTGGAAGGATGGGCTGTCATGTTTGAGAAGATGTCAGTTTTAATGGAAGGATGGGCTGTCATGTTTGAGAAGAAGTCAGTTGGGTGTTCCCTAAGAGACTGTGTACCCTGAGTGTTCAGAGGCTCAATGTCTTTTCGGGGAGTCTTTCTTCTAGTAGTCTCTTTTCTTAATAAAAGTAAATGAAATCACTAATATCCATATATTACTTTTCTCCTAAACAGATTTAATTATTCCTTTGAGAAGTCTCTGATTCCCAAATCATTAAACGATTAGTGACCTGATTGAGCACTGTTTTAAGACTCATTTGCTACTTCTTAGGCTACAAGATGAATGAGGCTTAATTTCCTAACACTTACAAACCTTAGGGAAAGGACCAAGTTGATCCTGGTAAGGACCTGACTATATTATAAGTGATTACTGAGGAAAGGCAAAGATCTGAAGAATACTGCTGTCTCTCCACTCAGCATAGTCACAATGTGCTTTTTTGGAGGGCTAGGGAGGGAACGCATGGATGTAGGGAGACTGAGCATCTGGTCATAGCCAATGTTCGAACACTGGATTAGGAAAACTAGTCCATTTCTGCAACTTGGCCCATTTTATGGATGAGCAAACTGATTCAGAAACATGAAAGCTCACATAAATATGACCTGTTCTTCCCATTACATCACACAGACTGGAGGGTAGAGTAATACAAAGCTCTACACTAGATGCTAAGACAAAGCTTCAGAGTCGTCTATGGAACTTCAGAAAATACAGACTCCCAGATCCTACTCAGACTTAACCAACCCAAACATTGAGAAGTGGGATTGAGGAATGTTTTCCTGTTTTAAGCCAGGGTGATTCTAATGAGAATCTCTGATTAAGAACCACTCTATTGAATAAACAGACAACCTACAGAATGGGAGAAAATTTTTGCAAACTATGCATCTGACAAAGGTCTAATATCCAGTATCTACAAGGAATTTAAATTTACAAGAAAAAAAAAAAAAAAACACAACCCCATTAAAAAGTGGGCAAAGGGCATGAATAGATACTTCTCAAAAAAAGACATACGCATGGTTAACAGTTAGTGAAAAGAAAGCTCAACATCACTGATCATTAGAAAAATGCAAATCAAAACCACAACGAGACAGCATCTCACACCAGTCAGAGTGGCCATTACTAAAAAGTCAAACAATAACAGATGCTGGCGAGGTTGTGGAGAAAAAGGAATGCTTTACATTGTTGGTAGGATTGTAAATCCTACCATTCAACCATTCAACCATTGTGGAAGACAGTGTGGCGATTCCTCAAAGACCTAAAGACAGAAATGCTATTCAATCCAACAATCCCATTATTGGATGGGTATATATCCAATGGAATGTAAATCCACCTATTATAAAGACACACACACATGTGTATGTTCATTGCAGCACTATTCACAATACCAAAGACATGGAATCAACTTAAATGTCCACCAATGATAGACTAGATAAAGAAAATACAATACATATACACCATGGATACTATGCCGCCATAAAAAAGAATGAGATCATGTCCTTTGCAGAAACATGGATGGAGCCAGAGGCCATTATCCTTAGCAAACTAACGCAGGAACAGGAAACCAAATACCACATGTTCTCACTTATAAGTGGGAGCTGAATGATGAGAGCACATGGACACATAGAATGGAACAATACACACTGGGACCCACCAAAGGGAGAAGGTGGGAGGAGGGATAGGATCAGAAAAAAGAATGAATGCATACTAGGTTTACTACCTGGGTGATGAAATAATCTGTACAACAAACCAACACACATGACACACGTTTACCTATGTAACAAACCTGCACATCCCGCCCATGAAGTCCTGAACTTAAATAAAAGTTTTTTTTTAGAAAAAGAATTTCACTGTATCATCAAATGCTCTATTTATACTTAAATTGTTTGGTTTACTTGGTTCATTGGTTTGTTTTCTCCCCTTTAGTCAGCCCAGTTTCTGTTAACACAGCATATCTGAAACCACCAACATTTGGAGTTTTGCCAGGCTTATTCTCAATGCATGCATTTGGCGAACTCATTCTTATTTATTCAGGATTGCAGTGCTTAAGAAGGCTGTATTCACCAATTTCCTGCATGGCCTCAATTGAGTCTTGTCTGTAAAAGGATCATATGACAACGCTGTTGGATTCCAGGATAAAATCCTGGGCATGCCTCTCTGTCCTTGAACAAACTGAGAAAGCGGGTCTCCTTTCTGACTGTAGCCCTCCGAGGACTTCTGTGTATTCCCGGAGCCGGTGGCTTCCAGAGCCTCCAGAAGCCTCCAGTGCCGCCTGCTGGAAGAAAGTTTTATTTCAGGCAACTTTACTAGGTTGAAAGCGGTGAACCCGGGAAACTTGGAAATTCCGATAAAAAGGTAAAAGCTGTAAGCCATCCAATTCATGTTCCCTTATTGTCAGCAGGTAGAGGCCCACCCCAAAGTGAGATTCTGCAAAAGGGACAGAGGGAGGAGAGGGCTGGAGAGAGGGAAGTAGGAAGGAAGAAAAAATAAGTTGCTGTTCTTCGGCTAGGCAGTCACCTGGTTGGCTGCCCTACACTGTATCTCTAAGCCAATGCACAGCGGGGCAGCTTTATGGGATGCCTAGAAATAGCAGTATCAATATCATATGGAAAACATATACCCCAAAACAGCAAAAGCAAGATATTAGAACCCACGGACCTGATCCACAATGAATAAATATTACGTTGTATGCCAACACGGGCTCTAAGCCAATCAAAACAACTCTCAACTCAATAGGTCTTCCATCAAATAACTACAAGGAAGTCATAGGATCCTAGGAACTACTCCAGCTAGAAGCAAATATGAAGGGCTCTGGCAAGTTTTGACAAGGAAGATAGAAAGACACTATTTCAGGAGGGTGGCCTGGTAACACAGCTACTTTATACCCAGGAGAATTTTAATCTTGGGATCAATCAGAAACCATAAATAACATACAAATGAAGATCCTGGGTATTTTAATCTGCAGTTTTTCAGTTCCCTGAACATAAGTAAAAGTTGGTATCAGTCCTCGTGTGGGGCCCGGGGTCACTAGGCCCCTTTGTCACCACCATGGCCACCCACAGCAGATTTTTTTGGCAATGATTATTCTGTGTATAGGTATAGATATAGGAAGGTTCAAACCTAGCTTTCAAAACTGAAAACATGTGACTCTCTCATCCCACATCTCATAAAGTCACTCATTCTGTTTATTCTTCTCAGCAGCAGAGATTTTCTAAGTACAACAACAGTAACAAAATTGCTACAGATAAGACTGATCATGCCATTGAGAATGGAGTGGCTTAGGGAAGGGAATATTGTAATAGACGTTTCCTTAACGAAGGATTTTTGGCTTTCAGCGGCACACCAGGAAAGTCTAAAGTCCTTCAATGGTCCTTTAAAGATTCCTCACGTAGGGGCTGGACACAGTGACTCATACCTGTAATCCCAGCATTTTGGGAAGCCGAGATGGGCAGATCACATGAGGCCAGGAGTTCAAGACCAGCCTGGCCAACATGGCGAAACCTCTTCTGTACTAAAAATACAAAAATTAGCCGGCCGTGGTGGCACAGGCCTCTAATCCCAGTTACTTGGGAGGCTGAGGCACAAGAATCACTTGAACCCAGGAGGCAGAGATTGCAGTGAGCCGAGATTGCGCCACTACACTCCAGCCTAGGTGACAGAGCAAGACTCAGTCTCTAAATAAATAAATAAATAAATAAATAAATAAATAAATAAATAAAATAAAGGCTCCTCAGGTGAAGTGTTATTTAGAAAAAGGGTCAGAGACTGAGATTCCTTTAAAGTTCCTGTTGTCTCTGTAATGTCCCCTGCCTCACAGAGTAAGCCATCTGATTTGTTTAGAAGGATCTGGAATCTCCCTTGGGTTCTTCAGCATCATGCAACATCTGAGGACATTTAGTCGTGTTGCAAGAGCAATTCCAGCCTTGAAAGAAAAGACCAGGGCAGATGGCTGAAAACAACTTTAAAAGTTGACTCCATGTATAATTGTATTTATTTCCTCCCTCTGCCACTCTCAGCCTAATGGGTTCTAAAAGTCGGTTTGGGGCAATATACAGAACATGAGCTTTGAAGTCAGGGAGAACTGAGTTCCAATCCCAGCTCTGCCGTGTATCAGTTGGGCAGCACAGGCAAACTTAGTTAACCTTTTTTTTTTTTTTTTTTTTTTTTTTGAGACGGAGTCTCACTCTGTCACCCAGGCTGGAGTGCAGTGGCACAATCTCACCTTAGCAACCTCCGCCTCTCGGGTTCAGGGGATTCTCCTGCCTCAGCCTCCTGAGTAGCTAGGACTACAAGCGTGTACCACCACACCCGGCTAATTTTTGTATTTTTAGTAGAGATGGGGTTTCACCATGTTAGCCAGGATGGTCTCAATCTGCTGACCTCATGATCCAGCCACCTCGGCCTCCCAAAGTGCTAGGATTACAGGCGTAAGCCACCACACCCAGCCCTTAACCTTTCTGAACATTGGTTGCTTCATGTATAAAATGGGAATACAATAGGCCTATCTCATAGGCTCTTCCTCAGAGGTTGTGGAAAGGAAATGAGAAAGTGTGTGATCCCCTTAGCCTGGTGCCAGCCTCCTCGGAGGAACCCAGAGAATAAGCATGACCGTGGTGCTGAGGATGAGATGTTCATGCGGGAAGAGGGAAGAACTTGGCAGTGCTCTTCTCCCACCTTCTAGGGTGGAAATGACCTCAATGCCCTAAAACCTGGCCTCTGCCCTGCGTGGGTTAACCGGCCAGCCACTAGGAGGTGGAGGGAAAGACTGAGGCTCCAAAGAACAGTGTTTGAAAGGCCCAGCACGATGATGAAGGATGGGACCTCACAACCTGCACCGTACCACCTGCTTCCCCAATGTCATTTCTGGCACCTCGCACGATGCGTGGGACGTGGTAGGCATTGCATGAATATTTATCGAATGGATCCTCTGGCCCCAGGCATGTGGATGAGCAGAGAGAGCCAGGCCCTGGGCAACTCTGTTGCTTACTTTGTGTCTGACCACTCAGGGTGGCAGTGGCTTCTGTGCTATCTGTGCCCTGGCCCAGCCACTTACCAGCCCTGAGATCCCGGGCAGATTAGTAACCCCCCTGAGGCTCAGTTTGCTAATCTGCAAAATGGGGATAACAATTTCACATAGCCGTTTATAGGATTAAACTGTAAGCTCTAAAAAGCACATCTTACAGTACCTAGCACACAGTAAAAACTTAAAGCCAGCTGTTTAAATTACCATCTTCATTATCACGGTGTTATTACTAGCGTTATTATTCTGGCTTCATGCTGATTGTTACGTTATTCTAGAACCTGGCTTCTGGCCCCAGGGTTACCAATTTCAGGTCGCTCCCAAACATAGTAATCAATCTTGTTGAGGGCAGTGGCGTCTGTCACTGTTCTGAGCTGCCTCCATTGCCAATAAGCGGTTTTGTGGAATTCCCCGTAGAAAGCATATGGCCGAGTGCGGTGGCTCACGCCTGTAATCCCAGCACTTTGGGAGGCCAAGGCGGGTGGATCACGTGAGGTCAGGAGTTCATAACCAGCCTGGCCAACATGGTAAAACCCCATTTCTACTAAAAATACAAAAATTAGCTGGGCATGTTGGCAGGCGCCTGTAATCCCAGCTACTCAGGAAGCTGAGGCAGGAGAATCGCTTGAACCTCGGATATGGAGGTTGCAGTAAGCTCAGATCATGCCATTGCACTCCAGCCTGGGGGACAAGAGCAAAACTCCATCCCAAAATCAATCAATCAATCATATAAAAAGAATCCTGTGGTTAGAGGATGCCCTCTTCAGGTAGTGACCCTCTCCTACAACGTCATGTTTATTCAAGGTTGCTCCATGTGTGGAATGTCTCTTGGACAGACTGGGAGTTTGAGGGCTGAAACTGAACTGAAGTTACTATGTGTGCAGTCAAGGGTGGCTGACAAGGGGCTGGGAATTAAATACACCTTCTGAAAAGGGGCTTCCATGTGTAGGAATTTTCTATCATGCCTAAAATTCAGCCCTCAGAGAGTCATTCCTTCTGCATCTGGAGAACATGGTCTTCCAGGGAGCGTTATTACATAGCACTACTCCTAGAGAAACCACTCCTGAAGGTGCCATTACAATAGCAGCAGCATAAGAAGAGAAGTTACTATCATTTGCACATTCATATCATTATCTTATGCCAGGCACAGTGTTGAGCCCTTTGTGTGCATTATCTCATTATATTCCAACAGCTTTTGAGGTGGGCATGGTTAGCCCCACTTTTATCCATAAGGAAACTGTGCTTTAGGGAGATTCGGAAACATAAGCAAAGTCATACAATTAGTAGATGATGGACCTGGGCACAGTGCCAAAAACTGTGTGGGTGAAAACAATATAAACTGATTTTCTGACAGTTCTGGAGATCAGACGTCCCAAATCAAAGTGTCAGCAGGGGAAACCCACCTGGGAGAAACCTTCTGAAACCTGGAGGAGAGAATCCTTCCTTGCCTCTCCCTAGTTTCCCGTGAGGGTCAGCAATCCTTGGTGCTCCTTGGCTTGCAGCTGCCTCGCTCCAATCTCTGTCTCTGCTGTCACATGGCCTTGTCTCTGCGTGCCTGTGTCTTCACCTGACATTCATCTACCTGTGGGTCTCTCTCCTCTTCCTTTAAGAACACCAGCCGTATTGGATTAAGGACCCACTCTTCTCCGGTATCAGCTCATCTTAATGTAGCTAATTACATTTGCAATTGTCCTCTTTCCAGATGAAGTCACATTGGAAGGTACTGGGGGTTAGGACTTCAATATATCTTTTTGGGGAACCACCATTGAACCCATAGCATTCCGTAAAATATGTCATGTGTCACGTGAACTAAAACATGCTCTTACCAAACAAAAATATGATATCTTGCACCTCATATTCTGTTTCAATCTTAAATTTTTTAAAAAACCATATAAAAACTTCAGGTGGCCACTTGAAGAATGACAAAACTGAAGGACACATTCTGTTTCTTTGTCCTTACAATTCCTATGTTAGCTTTATTTTGAATCTACTGTTTAAATTCAAATAAGTGTATTACTAACAAGGTTGTAGACACAAACTGCACCTCAAGTCAGTTCAAATCACTCACAACTGTGATAAACTTGTTCCCTGAATGAAAGCATGTGGCTGTGTTCTCAGGTATAATTAGTAGACTTGCCAGATGAAATACAAGACACCTGTTAAATTTACATTTCAAGCAAACTACAATGTTTCTTTTGGCATAAGTATGTCCCAAATAAACATGAGGCATATTTATACTAAAAATCATTTGCAGTTTACCTGGAATTCGAATTTAACTGGGCATCTCATCTTTATTGTTAAATCTGGTATCTCTAGCTGGGAGATCTCGGAATTAAATTTCATGTGGAATACAAGGCTTATTAGAGGTTAAGTAACAAAAATGTGTTAAGCTGAAGCTTTCACACATATCGTTAAAATTCAATAGTAACCATGACAATTGTTTGCAATGGTGACCTGCAAAATAAATTTTCAGGAAAGAGTATTTTATCGCTGACATGATTTAAAACTGCCAAACACAACAATAACAAAAAGCAACCTAATTTTTAGTCGGTTTTATAACTGTTTTTACATTTTCAGCAGATAATACAGCCTCTTATTGTTTGCACAGGAAGCTGGTGGTATCCACTGTCCCATCCTTAGTCCATTACTGACTGTGAATATTAAACATCTAACATGAGCAGAACACAGTCTCAAAAGCCCTCTTTCACATCCATTTTTCAATTTAATCCTTTAATCCAGTGGCCCTTTGGATAGGCTGATGTGGTTTAAAAAGTATGTTAATGAGAAAGCTTGTGTGACTGACTTATCCAAATCTACGCACTTCCCGCAAGGTAGATAAGGGCCAGTGGCCCTGTCTTTTAACCTTTTGCCGGCGACACCTTGGTTCTAGCGCTGGTTTTACCACAAACCAACCTGAGTTAGCCACTTTACTTGTCTTGGCCTCACTTCCCTTGTGTATAGAAAAAGAAAGGGTTGGGCCAGGTGACTTTCGGGATGTCTTCCAGCTCTGAGATTCTACATTTCAGATGTTGGGACCAGTTTAGACCCAGGCATTTAGCCTCTACCATTGGCTGGGAGCAAGAGAGGAGAGTCAGGACACAGCACAGGGACGTGGGAGCAGCGTCGAAGCATCTCAAACTTTACCTCTGTCATCATTTGGCCCTGGAACTGTGAAGTGCCACTGTGCAAACAGCAAACAGTACACACTGCACTCGCCCCTAAAACTAGAGAATGGTGCCAAGGAATCGTGCTGGGAACGCCCCTCTCAGCAGCTCACACTCACACACACATGCACGCAAACAGGCACGCACGCACAACAAACAGGCACGCACGCACACGTACACACGAAGTGAAAGGACTGAGAGTCTTTTCAGGTTCTATGTGACAGCCTCATTAAGGACACTTCAAAATTCTCACCATCAGCCAGTGGACAGGGGGTCAGCAACCCCATTAATCTATTTCCAGGGTGGGTGTGATCTCATCGACACCCATGTGAATCCAGTGACTTGGTCTCTAGCATAGAGTTTTATTCTAGCCTGGGTGCGCTTGCTATCTCTGCCACTCAGTTTCTGTGTTTTATTATTACCTTTGTGAATTTTTAAAATATTATGTGGGTGTACATGCAGATGAGGCCTGGAGGGTATGCCGGGCTGGGAGAAGGCAGAAAAGCAGGTAAGGGAGAATATAAAAAGCAAAGAGAAAAGAAAGGGTGCTGTGGCCTAAGGAATCCTGTTATTGCTTGCATCTAACTTATATATGTACATATGTATAATACCTGTAATTCATATACGTATATATCACAATAATAACTGCAGTAGTAACAAATAGAACAATAGATACATTTAACTGCAAGACTGAATAGAGTAACATATATTTTCCTTCCAACTCAATTTACAGATTCAACACAATCCCAGGGCTGGAAAAGGCTCTAGGAAGCAGACTATCTGCTACGTCAGGGGTGGCTTCATAAATCAGCACAACACTTGGAAAGCAAGTTGGAAATACGTGTAAAGAATAATAAAAATATGAAAACCCATTGGCCATAATTTACCTCTGGGAATCTGTCCTAAAGAAATAATTCAAAATATTTAAAAAACCATATGTTCATAGATGCTCAGTACGGTCCTTATAATAATGAAAAATTGGAAGGAATTTAAATGCTAACTCATGGAGAATGGTTATGGAAAAACATAAAAGGGATATTATGCAGATATTAAAATTACCGCACAGAAAATAATGTTGAGGAACAAAGTACAACATAAGTCTCTATGGTTATAACTGGCAAAAAGCGTAGAAGTAAATGTTTTTAAAAGTTGCCTCTTTGATTTGGATAGTAAGTAACTTCTTTCATTTCTAAATATTCTGTAATTTTCCTGTTATAATAAGAGACGAGTAAAATGTAGACCAAAACTGAGTTAGAAAGGTGTACTTTATTCTTTGTGACGTGACTAACCACATCCCATATTTGACCTGCTAAATATCACTCACCCTGGTAGCCTTTTTCCTTAATTGTGGACACAGTCCCTAAGAAGAAAAGAATCAATCCTGCAAACTAAACCAATTACACAACAATAAATATTTTACCTCAAAGTGGCCCCTGCACAGAGCCGGCCAGGGTGCACACTTTACTGGCAGTTAGTCAAGCTGCTGGGCCAACCTGGCTTCCTCCTGGAGTGGGCTCCGTGGAGGGCAGTGTCTATAATGAGACCTGGCCCATGTAATGTGTGATTTTGTTACATCACAAGAGGACACAGTATAGGAAGAACCCAAGAAGGAACCATAAATGGGACAAAGGCCATTGTTTTTTAATCTCCCTGTTTTAGTCTGTTCTCATGCTGCTAATAAAGACATACTCACTCAAGACTGGGTAATTTAAAAAGGAAAGAGGTTTACTTGACTTTGTTCCACATGACTGGAGAGGTCTCACAATTGAGGCTGAAGGCAAAGGAGGAGCAAAGTCACATCTTACACGGTGGCAGGCAAGAGAGGGCATGCGCAGGGGAACTCTCCATTATAAAACCATCAGCACTCACGAGACTTACTCACTCTCACCAGAACAGCACAGGAAAAACCCTCCCCCAGGATTCAACTACCTCCCACTGGGACACTCCCATGACACGTCAAAATTATAAGAGCTACAATTTGAGATGAGATTTGGGTGGGGAAACAGCCAAACCATATCACCCTTTCCCTACAATTTCTCCATTAGGACATTGGTTTAATATCCTACTGAACTATGTGTATTTCTATAAGCCATCTGAAATTTATATTGGAACGAGATGATTATCTACATAAATAAAACAGTCAGATTAAAACAACATGAGAATCAACTCTATGTGCAGCACTATTGAAGGCATATGGGATGAGGGGTGAGCAGTTAGAATTCTCAGACATGGTGCCTCTCACACAAGAGCCAAGGATTTAGTCGGGGAGATATGGGGGGAAATGGGGCCATGAGATATGAAGGTAAATTAAGAGATGAAGGAGGCCAGGCATAGTGGCTCATGCCTGTAATCCCAGCACTTTGGGAAGCTGAGGCGGGTGGATCACCTGAGGTCAGGAGTTCCAGACCCACCTGGCCAACATGGTGAAACCCTGTCTCTACTAAAAATACAAAGATTATTTGAGCATGGTGGTGGGTGCGTGTAATCCCAGCTACTTGGGAGGCTGAGGCAGGAGAATCACTTGAACCGGGAGGCAGAGGTTGCAGTAAGCAGAGATCACACCACTGCACTCCAACCTCGGCGACAACAGTGAAACTGCATCTCAAAAAAAAAAAAAAAAAAAAAAAAAAAGGTCGGGGGGAAGAAGGGGAAAAACATTATAAGAAAAGAGAAGGAACAGTGAACCGTAGGTCTGGGAGAGATACCAAAATAAAAAAGACATCCCACGGAAGACAGTCTGCCTTGTGGACCACAGAACACGTAAGACATAGTAGCACCACTATGAAATAAATTGAGTTTTGGTTTGGCTTCATATTTCTGCTTTCTGGTTGAGGTACTGGGGAACCTCATTTTGATTCAAGTGCCACACATCTTGTTCATTTTGATTTATCTGAGAAATTTCAATCAAGTCTCTTAGTACAGCACAGTACTCAGGCTGTCATTCCTTTAAAAAAGACAGGTGATGTATGGGTGCAACTGACGCAGGGTCTTCCGCATGCTGGGCTTTGCGGCTGCCCTGGCAGCTACTACGCTTATCAATCTTGGTCCTTGGCTGGCACATTCAGCCTCTATTGTTAGAGGCTGCTGAATATGGCTTCGGTACTGGTCAAAAGATAATTTGAAAGCTTAAACAGACACTGAAATTATTCTATTTTTCATTGCTTGAATGATGAACTGAGCTATTATTCCTGAAGGGTATGGCCTGGGTTTTTATTGCTATGCAGATGAGCTAAGGTTATTTCACTCTGCTGTCAAATTAGAAAGCTGTACTTTCTTTTTTTTATCTGCTCACACGATGCTGGGACAGGGACATCACTGATTCTTTTTGCAGCAAATTGAAGACCCAGATGGGAATTTCTGCATCAATCAATCAGCATCCATTGGGAATCAACTTGATGTCAGGTGTTATGCTAAATAAGGCAAGTTAAAGAGATATATACAGATGACATGAGCCCTGCTTCCAGGATGCTGACAATGAGCACCTCACAGAGATCAAACAGAACGTTTACGTAAGAACAAAAGAGTTCAATAATGGCATGAGGAGGCAATGTGAATAATTTCAAGGTGGAGAGTAGGAAAGTCATTAAAATATATTGATCACAAGCCCCACCTGATCTGCCACCCAGCCCCCACCATCAGCTGTGCTTTAATCTCCTCCAGTTCTGCCTTCCCTTCCCTCTGCTCCAGTCACTCTGGCCACCTCCCTGTTCCTGGAGCATGTCAAGAAGGCTCACATCCAAGGGCCTCTATTCAGGCTCTCCCCTTTCTGAAAGCTCTTCCCCAGATGTCTATATGACTTCTCTCTCACTTCCGGTAGGCTTTTATGCACATTTCACTCTCTGAGAAAAGCCTTCCCTGACCACCCTATCTATACTTGCAACTCCCCTTCCAAGTCCCACCCTCTACTTTATTTTTGTCAGCACTTACTACTGTCCAAGATAATGCATGATTTACTTAGCCATATTGCTTTTTATCCTGGTTCCTCTCTTAAATAAAAGCTTCATGAAGGCAGGAAATTTTGTCTGCTTTGTTACTACTACATCTCCACAGCCTGGAGCAGTGACCAACACGTGGTGGGCATTCCTGAATATTTCTCAAATGAATGAACTAATTGCCTCTTGCTTCTCTTGCACTGTGTGAAGTGCTTTATGTAAGAGGTGTGTTTGAACGCTCTTGGCGAGTCCATGAGGCAGATGTTATTTGTAGGAATTACAATGTGTGTCCTTGGGCCCACAGCAATGTTTTAGAGTCCTCATCAGGGCAAGGTCGGTTGGATGTTTCCCAGAAGGTTTCACAGGGTAGTGCTCCTCACTCTGGTAAATTTACTCTGGACCACGGTGTGTGGTCTTTGGCCTTGCTGGCTCAGAAACACTTTTCAGATTGCCAACGTATTCATTTACAGTGAGAGAGAAAACTGCCCAATGAACAGGCATGGACACCACGTGCTGAGTATATTCCTTTCTGTGAAGTCAGACCCACACGGGAAGCCAACCCAACAACAGAACCACCGCAAGCCTCCAGCACTCATCTCTACGTTAGGACTCTCCCACCCAAAGCTCAGCCCAGGTCAAAGCTCCCTCTGCTTTGGGCAGAGCTTGGAGAGAGAGCTGATTCATCTCCTTTGCTCCTGTTTTCATTCTCCATGCTTCTCTGTCCTGCTCTGTGCCCCAAGACCCTGGCCTTTACAGCTTGCTTCCTGGGTTCCTTTCTTTTGACTTCTGGTCAGACACCAGTGGGAGGCACCAGCAGGACATCTGGTGAACAGTAAGAGAAGGAATTGGGATATTTCCCCAACTTCCCACTGCAGGCTCATCAATTTGGCAGTGGTTATTTTCATGTACAGCCAAGCTCTCTCTAGCCAGGTCCAGCGATGTCATTTATCCTTCAAAGGTTGGGGCAGTGGCAGAGGAGGTGATAGCTCCCAACTGTGCAAAAGCTCCCAACTGTGCAAAAGCCTTCGAGGTTCCACCATCTCTTGTTGGTTCTCTTAGCCCTATCCACACCTTTGTTCATAACCTCCTTATGAAACTCTTCAATTCATCTTTAAGTGTGCTATCTGTTTTCTACCAGCACCCAGACTGATGTAATGTCACTGCCAGGGATTGACTTGAGGACTTTCCATTGTTTGTGCTTCAAAGATTAATCAACTCACCAACTTGTCTATGAATTAACTAGTGCTTTCCTTGAGCAGTGTCGTCCAACAGAGCTTTCTGTGATGATGGAAATGTCCTCAATCTACGTTGTCCCCCTAGTCACATTTTTAGTGGACACTTAAAATGTGACCGGTAAGACTGGGGAACTGAATTTTAAACTTTGTTTAAATTTACTCAATTTTACTTTAAATAGCTACACGTGGCCACCATACTAGATGATGCAGGTCTGGCCATGTCATCAGTCAAGTACTGTTGACCCGGTAGTTATTTTTCCTTCAAATGACATATCTGTGTCTCGTCATTCATGGGAACAGTCTTCCTAATTTCCAAGATTTTGGTGGAAAACTCACTGTAGCCCTCAGGAATTACAACAATATTGTCTAGAGACATGAAGCAACTTGCCAGCATGGGCTGCATGACAATACTTAAGACAGTGTTAGTTAAACAAGAGAACAGTGTTACACAGGAAACTATTTCATGGGGTCCCTGTTTCTGTAGGAGAAGTGGAACAAAACTTTCCCCTTTCATCCCAATAGCAAAGAATTCAGCAGCAAGCTAACAATATCACAGTAACCTGTAAGTTCCTGGGGGCTAGTGACCTGCTGATTGTGAATTAGGAAGGGGAATTGAACATGCACAGGACGGGCTTTCTCCTCCTCCTAGGAACCAGCTGTCTGTAGGAAGCCTGCAATCAACTCTGCTCCTCCACCAGGAAACAGTGTAAGGAAGGAAGGCTGCCACGTGGAGAGCCTGAACTGAACTGAGGTGTAGGTGTGTCTGATCCGGGGACACAGTGCCCAAATGCCTTCTGGTCAGCAGATACAAACTGTGCCCTAGCATTTATCAGTAATAAAAGGGTCATCTAGGTGTTCCATCTGTCTTCATCTTGTCTAACTTTTTAAAATTTTACTTTAGTAGCTTTAAGGGTACAAGTAATTTTTGGTTACATGAATGAATTATACAGTGGAGAAGTCTGATGTGTTAGTTTACCTGTTGCAAGAGTAGTGTACATTATACCCAATAGGTAGTTTTATATCCCTCATTTCTCCACCCTTCCCACTTCTGAGTCTCCAAAGTCCATTATTCTATTCTATATGCCTTTGCATACCCACAGCTTAGCTCCCGCTTGTAAGTGATAACACATAGTATTTGGTTTTCCATTCCTGAGTTACTCTACTTAAGATAATAATTAACTCCTTCCAACTTGCTGCAAAAGACATTATTTCATTTTTTTTATGTCTGAATAGTATTCCATAGTGTATATATACATTTTCTTTATTCACTCATCAGTCAATGTGCACATAGGTTGGTTCCATATCTTTGCAATTGTGAATTGTGCTGTGATAAACATACATGTATGGGTGTCTTTTTTAATGTAATGATTGATTTATTTTCCTTTGGGTAGATATCCAAGTAGTGAGATAGCTGGATAGAATGGTAGATCTACTTTTAATTCTTTGAGAAATCTCCATGCTGTTTTCCACTGAGGTTGTACTAATTTACATTCCCACCAGCAGTGTATAAGTATTCACTTTGCCACATCCACACCAACATCTATTATTTTTTGACTTTTTAATAATGGACATTCTGGCTGGGGTAAGGTGGTATCCCACTGTGGTTTTAATTTGCATTTCCCTGTAGGTTAGTGATGTTGAGCATTTTTTATATGTTTGTTAGCCATTTGTATATCTTCTAGAAATGTCTATTCGTGTCATTTTCCCACTTTTAATGGGATTATTTGTTTTTTTCTTGCTTATTTGATTGAGTTCACTGTAGATTCTGGATATTAGTCATTTGTCAGATGCATAGTTTGCAAATATTTTCACCGAGTTTGTGGGTTGTCTGTTTACTCTGATGACTATTTGTTTTGCTGTGCAGAAGCTTTTTAGCTTAATTAAGCCCCATTTATTTATTTTGATTGTTGTTACATTTGATTTTGGAGTCTTAGTCCTAAGTTATTTGCATAGGCCAATGTCTAGAAGAGTTTTTCCTAGGTTTCCTTCTAGAATTTTTATATTTTCAGGTCTTAGACTTAAGTCTTTATCCATCTTGAGTTGATTTTGTACATGGTGAGAGATAGGCATCAGGTTTCATTCTTACACATGTGGCTATTCAGTTTTCCCAGAATCATTTATTGAATACAGTGTCCTTTCCTTGATTTATATTTTTGTGTGCTTTGTAAAAGATCAGCTGGTTTTAAGTATTTGGCTTTATTTCTGGGTTCTTTATTCTGTTTCATTGGTCTACGTATCTACTCTTATCAGTACCATGCTGTTTTGGTTACTATAGCCTTGTAGTGTAATTTAAAGTTGGGTAATGTGATGCTTCCAGATTTGTTCTTTTTACTTAGGATTGCTTTGGCTATTCAGGCTCTTTTTTGATTCCATGTGAATTTTAGTATCGTTTTTCTAGTTCTGTGAAAAATGATGTTATTATGATAGGAATTGCATTGAATCTGTAGATGGCTTTGGGCAGTATGGTCATTTTCACAATGCTGATTCTTCTAATCCATGAGCATGGGATATATTTCCATTTGCTTGTGTCATCTATGATTTATCTCAGCAGTATTTTGTAGTTTTTCTTGCAGAGATCTTTCATCTCCTTAGTTAAGTATATTGCTAGGCTTGTTTTTTTTTTATTTTTGTTTTTGTTTGTATCTAATATAAAAGAGATTGAATTCTCAATTTGATTATCTGCTTGGTCATTGTTGGTGTATTGCAATGCTAATGATTTGCATACATTGATTTTGTAGCCTGACACTTCACTGAATTCATTTATCAAATCTAAGGGTCTTTGGAGGAGTCTTTAGGGTTTTCTAGGTATATGATCACATCATCACCAAACAGAGACAGTTTGACTTCCTGTTTTCCAATTTGGATGCTGTTTATTTCTTTTGTCTGACTGCTCTGGCTAAGACTTTCAGTACTATGTTGAATAGAAGTGGTTAAAGTGGGCATCCTTGTCTTGTTCCAGTTCTTAAGAGGAAGGCTTTCAGCTCTTCTTCATTCAGTGTGATGTTGGTTGTGGGTTTGTCAAATACGGCTTTTACTATTTTGAGGCATGTTCCTTCCATGTCTAGTGTTTTGAGGGATTTTATCATAAAGTGATGCTTGATTTTATGGAATGCTTTTTCTGTGTCTATTGAGATAATCAGATGAGTTTTGTTTTTAATTCTGTTTATGTGGTGGACCATATTTATCGTATAGTGTATATTGAACCATCCCTTCTTTCCTAAGATGAAATCCACTTGATTATGGTGAATTATCTCTTTAATGTGTCATTGGATTCACTGTGCTAGTATTTTGTTGAGGATTTTCGCATCCATGGTCATTAGGGATATTGGTCTGTAGTTTTCTGTTTTTGTTATATTACTTCCTAGCTTTGGTATCAGGGTGATATTAGCTTCATAGAATGAATTAGGGAGGATTCTCTCTTTCTCAGTCTTTTGGATTCATTTCAGTAGGATTGATACCAATTCTTCTTTGAATGTTTGGTAGAATTTGGCTGTTAATCCATCCGTCCTGGGCCTTTTTTTGTTGTTGGCAAACATTTTATTACTGTTTCAGTCTCACTACTTGTTATTGATCTACTCAGGATTTTATTTTTCTTTGATTCAGGCTATGAGGATTGTATGTTTCCAGAAATGTATTCATTTCTTTTAGATTTTCTAGTTTCTGTGCCTAAAAGTGTTCATATTTGTCTCAAAAGATCTTTTACATTTCTATGGTTTTAGTTACAATGTTTCCATTTTTGTTTCTAACTGAGCTTATTTACATCTTGTTTCTACTTGGTTAATCTAGTTAATAATCTATCAGTTTTGTTTATTTTTTCAAAAAACCAATGTTTCATTTCATTGATCTTTTATATTTTTTGGTTTCAATTCCATTTAGTTCTGCTGTGATCTTTGTTATTTCCTCCCTCCTGCTACTTTTGGGTTTGAATTGTTTTTGTTTCTCTGGTTCCTTGAGGCATGACATTAGGTTGTTAATTTGTCATCCTTCAGACTTTTCAATGTAGACATTTATAACTACATGTTACGAGGTTTTGATAACTTGCCTCACTGTTATTTTTTAAATTTCCATCTTGATTTCATACCCCAAAATCATTTAGGAGCATATTGTTTAATTTCCATATGTTTGTATAGTTTTGAGGGTTTCCTTTAGAACTGATTTCTAGTTTTAGTCTGCTGTGGACTGAGAAGATACTTAATATAATTTTGATTTTTAAAAATTTACTGACCCTTGTTTTGTGGCCTATCATCTGGCCTACCTTAGAGAATGTTCCATGTGCTGATGAGAAAAATGTATATTCTGCAGTTCTTGGGTAAAATGTCCTGTAAATATCTGTTAGGTCTATTTGTCCCAGAGTACAGGTTAAGTCCAGTGTCTCCATGTTGATGTTCCTCCTTGATGATCTGTCTAATGCCATCAGTAGAGTGTTGAAGTCCCCCACTGTTATTTCATTGTTTGATTGATCCTTTTATCATTATATCTTCTCATATAATTGATCCTTTTATCATTATGTTATGTCAATTTTTGTCTTTTTTTTCACTATTGTTGTTTTAAAGTCTCTTTTATTTGATGTAAGAATAGCAACTCCTGCTCATTTTTATTTCCATTTGCATAGAATTTTTTTTATTCTTTTACCTTGA
Organism: Chlorocebus sabaeus; assembly: GCF_047675955.1. Lineage (NCBI taxonomy): Eukaryota > Metazoa > Chordata > Mammalia > Primates > Cercopithecidae > Chlorocebus > Chlorocebus sabaeus. The sequence continues at coordinate 18,781,476 of NC_132911.1, forward strand.
ATCTGTAAGAATTCTTATGTGTTAGATGTGTCTCTTGAAGAGAGCACATATTAAGTTTGTGATTTTTAAAATCCATTCTGCCATCTGTATCTTTTAAGTGGAGCATTTAGACTACTTACATTTAATGCTGTTAATATTGAGATGTGAGGTACTGTTAATATTGAGATGTGAGGTATTGTTCCCAAAATCATGTTGATTTTTATCTAGTTACTTTGTTTACTTCACCTGTTACTGTTTTATAGTCCCTGTAAATTTTAGACTTTCAAGAGTTTATACTCCAGCACATGTGAACCTTTTTTTCAAGATTTAGAACTCTTTTTAGCACTTTTTTTTGTAAGACTAGTCTGGTAGTGACAAATTCTCTCACTATTTGCTCATCTGAGAAAGACTTTATTTCTTCTTCATTTACGAAACTTAGTTTTGCTGGATACAAAATTCTTGGCTGAGAGTTATTCTGTTTAAGGAGACTAAAGATAGGAGCCCAGTCCTTTATAGCTTATACAATTCCTGCTGAGAAGTCTGCTGTCCGTCTGATAGGTTTTCCTTTATAGGTTACCTGATGCTTTTGTCTCACTGCTCTCAGAATTTTTTCCTTCAAGTTGACGTTAGGTAATCTGATGACTATAGGCCTTGGTGATGTCCTTTTGCATAACTCTCTCAGTAGTTCTTTGAGCTTCTTATATTTAGGTGTCTAAATCTCTAGCAAGGCAAGGGAAGGTTTCCTCAATTATTCCTTCAAATACGTTTTCCAAACCTTTTGCTGTTTCTTCTCCTTCCGGAACTCCAGTGATTCTTAGAATTGGCCATTTCACATAATCCTGTATTTCTTGAAGACTTTATTTCTTTCTTTAAATTCTTCTTTCTTTTGTCCGATTGGGTTTATTCAAAAGCCTTGTCTTCAAGCTCTAAAATTATTTATTCTACTTGGTCTAGTCTATTGTTAAAACTCAACTATATGTTGTAATTCTCTAATTGTATTTTTCATTTCCAGAAGTTCTGATTGGTTTTTCTTTAAAATATCTATCTCTTTAGAACATTTTTCATTCATATCCTGAATTCTTTTAATTTCTTTATGTTGGTTTTCACCTTTATTTTCTATCTCCTTGAATAACTTAATAATCAACCTTTTCAACTTTTTATCTAGTATTTCAAAGGTTTCATCTTGGTTTGGATTCATTGATGATCTTTTGGGGGAGTGTTATAGAACCCTATTTTTTCATATTGCCAGAATTAATTTTCTAGTTTCTTCTCATTTTAGTAGACTATTTCTTCTAATCATTTTGGAATTTATTTCTCATTTGACTGTGCTTTAAAAAAAATTCAGGTTTTTTTTCCATTAAGGATGTGGCTTTAATATTTATAGTTTATTGTAACCTAATTTGGCTCTGGTGTTTTCAGTGGCGAAGGTTCTGTATGAGTTCCTTGGCTATAGAGAGTCACTGTGTGATCACATTCTCAGGTGCCAGTTGTAGTAACAATGTATGCTGTGTGTGAGTGAGTTCACTGTCTCCTATGAGGCTGGAATGGCAGAAGTCTCATGAAGCTTATCTCATTCCCCAGTGGTGTGCCCTTATTTATTAATTTTTTCCCACTTATTTCTTCAGTGGGTTGAATAGTTTAGGCTTCGGGCCAGTGGGAGATTTCCATGGGTAAAAACCAGTTATGGCTAAAGCAGGTGGGTAAACATAACACCCAATGGTGGGCAGAGGCCCCAGCCTTGACAGAGGCAGCTGGGGAAGCTCTCAGTGACATGTGTTGAGACTTTTTTAGGGGAAGGATGGGAGCCACTTTAGTTCCCCTACCAGGCGAGCAGGAAGGTGATCCACCTCTCAGTCACACTTCTTACCCAGTGTTCTAGCCATTCAAATCAAAGAGGCACCTCTTTTTATCTGCAGGAATACCAATGTTCCATTTAGAGGGGCCTTGTACTCTACCCCTCATGCAAGCTTAAACCTGGATGGCACTGCTCTTATGGTGATGCAGTCAGCCTGAAGTGTTACGGAAAGGCTGTCTACAGGTACACCCATGCTGAGATCACATGGGCAAAGCCTCCGCTGTGTCTGCAGTGGTGGGTGAGGGGAAGAAGAAGTCTCCTTTGCCAAGATGCTTCATGAGCCTTGAGGCTGCCTGAATGTTGGGGTAGAGCTGCAGACTTTCCCCACTGAGCCCAGCATTCCACTTGTGCCTCTGCTGAAACATTTTGTGAACAGAAAGCTCCAGGACTCAAGGCCTACAGTCTGGATTCTCTTATCCACAGGGTGCTCCCTTATGTGTTGCATTCTCCTTTCCCCTAGAAGTAGGAATCTCTGAGAGCCAGACTCCTGTGAATTCTGCTGCTTCTCTGGGTCTAGCTGCACAGTGGGTCTGCCACACTTCAGGCTGGTGCTAGAGGATATCCACAAAAGATCCAGTGATGTGACCTCTCTTCTAGCCAGCATCAGGTACCAGCAACAGGTCTGATGGTGTTGGAATGGGAATGATGTAGACTCTGTGAGATTTCCTTCCTTATAAATCACCTTAGTGAGTTGGCCTTCTCAAATGCCAGCTGTAGTAGTAATGCACAGGTCATGTAGACAGAGTCAAGACTTCCTGGTTAGGCACAGTGATGCAGGCTTGGGTAATAGCTAAGGTTGTGCAAAAGTCTTCTCCTTCCTAGGCACTGTGTTACTGTGCCTGCATTGTAATAGAATGTGTTGGTTGGCCTCCAGCTAGGAGGTGCTTCGTGTTTACAAAGAACGCCAGTTGCAGTGGTACTGGTGGGATTTGTGCTTGCCTTATGTTATCCAGGGGAGGTATTCTGGTGTCTCGGATGATGGGTGGTACCGTGGAGCTCTCAAAAGTACCTGTCCTTTATATTAAGCTACCAGGGTAGGTAGAGGGACAAAGTCAGGTGGCACTGGGTCAGGCAAGGCTGTACCCTAGTTTCCCATGTACAGCTGCAGGCAGTGGCCCCAGTGGAGATTGGAGGGCAGTTCCCTGGCCACTGGAGTAATAATCCAGGAGGACCAAAGCTGCATCTGCTGCACAGAAGAATCTGCACAGGGAGTGGGGAGTAGCAGGCAGCAGTAAGCACTACCCAGCTCCCATGCACTTGGCAGGACAGGTCTTGCACATGCAGTGTTCCACCAGCAGCGGCTAGCTGGGTTCCAGTTAGCCTGTACTCTGAACTCAAAACTGCCCCAGGCTGTCAACCTTCCCTATCCAGACAGAAACTGAGGTTTTCCAACTACACTTCTCCTGGTCTGACTGTGAAACAGCGCACCCAGCTCCTGCACCTGTGGCTATAGCACACATACTGCTTGTGCCTCAGTTCTGGCCAAGGGGGTTCGTCACCACTCAAGATCATATCACAAATCTCAGTTGCGAGCTTCTCTCAACCTGTGACCACCGCCTGAGTTAGCTGGCGATTTCTGCAACGTCCCCTGTGAGGTAGGATCAGGAATGGCTTCCTTCTGTCCCTGCTGGAGTCTGGGAATGCACAAAAAGCACATCCCAATGCTGCTCCTTCTCATACACTCCCTACCGCTTACAAAATCAGCACTGGGCAGGGTCAAGGCCTCCCCCCATGGCCTGGATTTCCCGGCCCCCCAGTAGGAGTGAATACCATGGAGGCAGCATCTCCCGCCTCACGTTGTGGGGACTCACAGTTTTCTGCCTGGCTCATTCATGGTGTAGGCTGCTGCCTGCTGCTGCTTTCAGAGGGTCTGTAGTTTCTTTCAGTTTTTCTGTTAAGTTCTTGTGTTGCTTCTTGGAAAAAAGTTCGCAGCATAAATCTCTACACACTCTTTTGTCTTTCCAAGGGGAGAGGCAGGATAACAATGTCTCCAATCCGCCATCTTGGAAACAAAATGTTTTCCTCTTGTCTTAGTTTTCAATTTGTTCAGAACTTGAGGGAAAAAAAAAGGAGTGGCACTATTTTGGGGGTACGCTTCAAGCACTCCAATTTAAGATTTTGGCAAATATTTTGTGATCATGAAACTACCATCTGATAGAGCAGGGAGAGAGAGCTATCTAAAGAATCATGTATCCCCAAGAGGAGGCTCTGGAAAGGAAGTGTATACAGGAAATGCAGGAAAAAGAAAATAAGGCAAGACTCATGATCATCATGTGTCTGAATTAATCATTGTTATGATCACTACCTTATTGATTACGTATCAATAAAGTTGCAAAAGGGAAAGCAGTTTGTTTTGTTTCATTGCTGAATTTTTTCTGCTTGGCACGTAGTAGTTTGTCAATGAACATTTTTTAAATAAACAAATAAAATGCAATTGACAGTGGTGGAATTACAGATTTCTTTTACAAGTGACCACACTGAAGCCAAGGGAACTTGATCACCCAAACAGAAACTGCTAATTCATGGCAGAATCCAGGCTTCCTGGATGTTATTAAAATGCTTTTTCCATTATAACATACTGCTTCTCTGAGTTGTCTCCCAACTATAAGACCTTGCAAATTATCTTACCTCTAATCTAATTAACTTTAAAGCTCTTTGTTCTCTGACTTTAATGTTTTGGGTTACTCAAGCAAAGTGGTTGCTCACCCCAAAAAATGACTCTCTGAGTCTATGTGCACTTTTTTCCCCTCTACCTGGAATAGACAGTGACTCATCAAAACTTTAAGTTTCCATTCATAAACCTTCTTGCTTCCAAGAACCCCTTCCTGATCAACCTTATTCAGTTTTAGTCATACATTAAAGCATTTATTTTACCTACTTATAAATACTTTCATAACTACATTATTTTTACTTGAACTTTAGGTAGAACTGAAAACATATTGGTATGGCCACCTGGATCTCATCTATTTGCCTTTCTCTGGAAATTGTCACCTAGCTCCATTCCTACCCAAAACACAGGGTGAGCCAACAGCTATGGCTGTACTTGAATATCCAATCCGCCTGGTCATAGTGATGAATCCAGGCGTGAACAGCAGATCCACCCTGGGCTGATCATGGTACCTGTCACAGAAATTGAAAATTCCAAGTCGAAAGACACAGGGGGAAGGAAAAGGATTGGAGGGAGGGAAGGGGATTGGAGGTGGTGGAAGGGGCTTGGAGGGAAGGAAGGTGATTGGAGGGAGGGAAGGGGATTGGAGGGAGGGAAGGGGATTGTGACTGAATCTTGTGCACAGCAAGATGCTCTAAAGAAACCCCACAAATTCAGCTGCTGAACTTTCTGGAGCTTCCTGGTCTCTGTTGCTTCTGAGGCCTGGTTTTCCACTTCTCTATGGATTCCACATGCTCCAGAATCTTTCCAGTACATTCTTGCTTTTGCAATGGCCAGCTAGAGTTAGTTTCTATGGGTTGCTATAACACTGAGAAATAATCTTCTCATTTTGAAGCTAAGAAAACTGAGGCCTGGAGATGACTTGCCCGGAGTAGCCTTCTTTAGGTTACCTTGAGAGTATATGTCCTTCCTCTCTTGCTAGCTTGTCATGCACCTCTTTTCTATCTCTCTCCATGCCTGTATCCTCACCACCTTGCCTTGCTTGCACACTGGTGAGAATGTGCTTGTCAGCACCCAGCCTGGACTCCCTAATAGCATTGTATATTTCATCTCAAGCCTCTCTTCACCTGTTTTGAGAGAGTCATTGTAAAAAACATTCATTGCCTTTTTGGCCTTTTTGCCCTTGTCTTTCCATAGCCATCCATCATGGGTCATTCATCAAGGTCATGTGTTCACTAGCTTCCAAGTTAAAGTCCAGGTATGTGAAAAGCACTGTTTAGGAACATGATACTGGCTGGGCACAGTGGCTCATGCCTGAATTACAGCACTTTGGGAGGCCAAGGTGGGTGGATTGCTTGAGCCCAGGAGTTCAAGACCAGCCTGGGCAACACAGCCAGACTCTGTCTCTACAACAACAACAACAACAAATACAAAAATTAACCGGGCATGGTGGCACATGTCTGTGGTCCCAACTACTTGGGAGGCTGAGGTGGGAGGATCACTCGAGCCCCGGAGGCAGAGGTTGCAGTGAACCATGATAGTGCCATTGCACTCCAGTCTGGGTGACAGATCAAGACTCTCTCTCTCAAAGCAAACAACAACAAAAAAACAACTAATACTAAAACATAAAACTGTTTATCATCTGTGTTAATATTGCCAGACATCACACCAAAATCCCCCAAATTAAAACCCTTGATCTGAATTCAGTAACAGTAGAAGGTGATCACCGATGCTTCTGGTTCAAAGATTTAGATTTTATTTGCAGGTCTGCCCCTTTGTACGGCTGTGGACAGGAACTGGATTGGATATAGACACCCCTCCTGTAAAGGCCACTCTCAAAGACTTCCAGGTCCACAGAGGTTGGGAAGCGAGGCCGCAACACAGGTGGGGATAGAAATGGCCTTCTTTGTAAAACTAATCTAAAAAATGCAAACATAGAGGCTGAGTATTTTATTTTAAATTCTGCTGTAAGAAAGACTAGTATATTTGTTTATGGAATTCAATGTCTTTCAGAAACTCATGTTATACTTTTTTTAATGCCCTTTAAATATGACTATTCCATTATACTCATGAAGATGTGTCATTTAATTTTAACAACAACAGAAATAAAAAGGAGGCTGCACTCACTTGGGAATTAAAGAGGTTTTTTTCCAAAATAAATTCTGAAACGTTATTCATCATTTAAAACTTAATTTTTAGGCCAGGCACGGAGGGTCATACCTGTAATCCCAGCACCTTGAAAGGCCGAGGCAGGTGGATCACCTGAGGTCAGGAGTTTGAGACCAGCCTGGCCAACATGGTGAAACCCTGTCCCTACTAAAAATACAAAAATTAGCCGGACATGGGGGTACACACCTGTAGTCCCAGTTACTCTGGAAGCTGAGGCAGGAGAATCACTAGAGCCCGGGAGGCAGAGGTTGCAGTGAGTCGAGATCGTGTCACTGTACTCAAGCCTGGGCAACAAAGTGAAACCCTGTCTCAAAACGAAACAAAACAATAAACACCAAATTTAATTTTTAGCACCTAATGATAATTTAGTATCTGTATATTTTCTTTTTTTTTTTTTTTGAGACGGAGTCTCACTCTGTCACCCAGGCTAGAGTGCAGTGGCTGGATCTCAGCTCACTGCAAGCTCCGCCTCCCGGGTTCATGCCATTCTCCTGCCTCAGCCTCCTGAGTAGCTGGGACTACAGGAGCCTGCCACCTTGCCCAGCTAGTTTTTTGTATTTTTTTTTAGTAGAGACGGGGTTTCACCGTGTTAGCCAGGATGGTCTCGATCTCCTGACCTCGTGATCTGCCCATCTCGGCCTCCCAAAGTGCTGGGATTACAGGCTTGAACCACCGCGCCCGGCCAGTATCTGTATATTTTCTATTCAGTTTAGCAACAATATTTATTAGGTTTTACACTTATTGTGTGCCTAGCTGTCTTGATATGTCCTTAAGGAATTTAAAATCTAGATGTACAGGCAAGATTTACACATGTGAAACAATCGAACGACCTAAGACAGCATAGATTTACGTTCCATGAAGGTCAAGAAGCAGGAAACGATTACTATTAATAAGTATGCTTATGATTTTCAGAGAACGGTTTCCCTTTCAAAAGCATTATGCTGATTGACCATTCAACAATCCAAATTATGAAGCACACCTGACGAAGGCAAAACATTTGGCAATGACTAAAAATAGATATGCTTCATTCACTACATCTCTAAGTGTTTAAATCAAAGAATACTTTTCAAGTTGTGTTTCATAAGCACTCAAACAAGACCACTATCCAAGGAAGTTATAAAAGTAAAGAGTCGCCTTGAAAAGTTATTTCCCCATGCGACGTCAGCTGAAAAGCCAGTTAGACAGCTTCACTTTCAGACAGGCATGCTGGCTTGAAGACAGTAAGTGCTAGTCAGATGCTCATGCCAACAGTGACTCAGAGATATGCTGTTGCTTCATGGCAGGGAGGCCAGCTTTGCAAATAGTTTAGATTCTGTGGACGCCGAGCATACTTCAGGATTGCAACTTGGCTGACACAAATTCAAGAGGAATGTGAAATGTGACAAAGAAGACTCCTAATCCATTTTTCATTCCAGGGAGGCAGAATGCTTAATGGTTAAGGACACAAACATGTGAATCTAACAACCTGGATTGATATCCAAGCACTTCCATTCTTAAACTGTGTAATCTTGGGCACGTAACTGCTCTGCCTCAGTTTCCTCATCTGTAACACAGAGATAACAAAAAGTTTACTTTGATGGTTAAGTGAATTAAAACATAAGATACTCAGTGTCCAACACATTGTAAGTGTTCAATTAATGTAAGCTTTTTTCATTTCACGGAAGGCTACTTGAATTGTTTCTTTGCCCCAGTCCCAACCTGAAAAGGAGACTCATTCTGTTGCCCAGGCTGGAGTCCAGTGACGAGATCTTGCCTCACTGCAACCTCTGCCTCCTGGGTTCAAGCGATTCTCCTGCCTCAGCCTCCCGAATGGCTGAAACTACAGGCATGCACCACCATGTGCGGCTAATTTTTGTATTTTTGGTAGAGACAGGGTTTCGTCTTGTTGGCCAGGCTAGTCTCAAACGCCTGACCTGAGGTAATGCACCTGCCTTGGCCTCCCAAAGTGCTGGGATTACAGGTGTGAGCCACCGCACCCGATCTTGAATTGTTTCTTAAAGGATACACCAATTCACATAGAGCAGTGGTCTCTGAACTCTTTTCCTCGATCCCATATCCAGTTGTATGAAGCAGCTGGAGAGAGGAAAAAGGGTGAGGAATGAGAAAGTCCATGTGGATATGTGCTGCACACCAGTTACATGTCACTTACACCTGCATCTAAGCTGACATTGTGTTGTCTATTCCGTGGAATCTGGAACCGCCTACATCTCAAGGCAGATGGAGGTAATAAACTGTGGATGGAGGTAATAAACTGCAGATGGAGGTAATAAACTGTGATCATTCTGTCCATTGTTTTTTGTTTTTTTTTTTTTTTCTTTTTGAGACGGGGTCTCACTCTGTTGCCCAGGCTGGAATGCAGTGGCAAATCTCAACTCACTGCAAGCCCCGCCTCCTGGGTTCACGCCATTCTTCTGCCTCAGCCTCCCGAGTACCTGGGACTACAGGTGCCTGCCACCACGCCCAGCTAATTTTTTTTTTTTTTTTTTTTTGTATTTTCAGTAGAGACGGGGTTCCACTGTGTTAGCCAGAATGATCTCAGTCTCCTGACCTTGTGATCCGCCTGCCTCAGCATCCCAAAGTGCTGGAAGTACAGGCGTGAGCTACCGTGCCTGGCCCATTCTGTCCATTTTCTTAATTTCAAAGTATACAGTAGTCAGAGGACAAAATTAGAGCCAGGCAAAGAGAGAAGAGGGAGCAGACTTCCAGGGAGATAAGGGAAGAGGATACCTCATTCGTGTTTTGAGTGTTTAAATCCACCCTGCCATGTGTGGAGTTTCAGGTAACCACTTTGGGGAGAGAAGGTGATGGGCAGGACACTTAACGTCTGAGTGATATTTTTGCCCTAATAATCCTGGTCTTCTGCAATAGGAGCCTGGGAGAAACCTATTAAAATCTTTGCTTGATCAATCGATTTTTAGTCCCTTACCCACTGGACTAAAAACTTGAGGGCAGAAGCTTCTCTGTCTTGCTTTTTTACATACTCCCTGACCAAGCACTGTGCTTAGAACACACTAGCACTTGACATGTATTTATTTTTTTTTACTGTTGAATTTGATGTTAGAAACTTGTCACTGAAAAAATTCAAACATTTCAGCTCCACGTGGGTGCTCATGCATTTGTAACACTTATTTTGAGAGTGCTGGACAACAAGCTGGGAATGTAGGAAGGACTTGGGAAGGCTGCACAGGTGTTGACTCCCATCACCGTGTCTAATCTCCAAAGCCTCCTCCGCATCAGCTCTCACTAATCACCACCGGCCGATGGGCAGTGGGTCAGACCTCATTTGACCTTTGGTAGACGGCAAGGCAGTTTCAAAATTCATCTAGATGCTGCATCATGAGAAACACAGGAGGGCATTTATATCCTTCCAGACTCTTGGGGGGTGTGTGTGTGTGTGTGTGTGTGCGCGCGCGCCCATGTGTGTGTATTTTCTGAGACAGAGTCTTGCTCTGTCACTCACGCTGGAGTGCAGTGGTGCAATCATAACTCACTGAAGCCTTAAACTCCTGGGCTCAAGTGATCCTCCTTGGTCAGTTTCCCCAGTAGCTGGGACTACAGGCATGATCCACCTCATCTGGTTATTAAGAACGTTTTTTGTAGGGATGGGGTCTCACTACACTGCCCAGGCTAGATAGATCCTTATTCCTGTGAGGCTCCAGCAAACTGCCATCACCATGACACATCGATGCTACATATAACTGGCCTGCCTGTGGATTTCAGATTGATCTTTAAGAATGAAAATTAAAAGTTAAACGATTATAGGAAAATGCCTGTAGTCCAACTGACAGAACCAGAATTTTTAGTCTTGAGTCATTTCTCCCTTAAACCTCAAACCATTAGGTGCCTAATTTGTGAGAGATTAAAATACATAGATTGATGACTGGATAAACCGTGTCATGAGCTGGAAAAACCAGAGTGTTGGCATTGTTAAAAATCTTTCTCATTTATTGCTCTTTTTCATTTCTCATTTGTTCTTTATTATAAATGTAAATATTTGCTGGCATTTAGAAATGTATAGAATATGATTTTAATCACACTTAACTCAGATTCTCAGGCTAATTTTTTGTCTGATTCTCAAGATTCATGGAAGGGTAGAATTTTGGACTTTTAGATTCCTTTCCTTGCAAGTTTTTCATTGTGTAGATGAGGACATTGGGGCTGGAGAGAGGAGTGACTGAGCCATGGTCCCCTTGTTTGTTCTGTTAGAGCCAAGATAGCCTCCAGGTATCCTCACTCCTCTTCCCTTTCCTCAAGTATTCTTTGTTCTGTTCCAAACAGCCACCCATCTTTCAATTCCAGGCCATCTCTACAAGATAAATGTGTTTAGCTTACAGGGACTCACTTCCAGAACCATCGGTGTTTTAGTTAATGACTAATTCACCACTTCCAAAAATAGAGCTGCGAAAAAGTTTCTTCTGTTCTCTAATGAAGTTAGTTCCCTGCCAAAAACACAGCCACCCCCTAAATGTGGGAGAACAGAAACCAATCCTGATGCTGCCTATTGTCACACTGAGACCCACATAGGGAAGGGGAGGATCCCTGGCCAGGAAGAGTACAGGGTTGCATCTCCTGACAGTGCAGGCAGGAGAGGACGGTGGCCTCAGGCGAACAGCTGGTATGACCCGGGACAGCAGTTCCCAGGACAGGGGTTCCAACAAAGTTAACAGAACAGCAGGAACCAGTCCATAGGCTGCCCTAGAAAGACCACAGGATTCCCTCAATTGTGGGCTCATGGGTAGAGCCTTGGCTCTCATTGAGAGTGACCAGTTTATCGTGAACTACACAACTCAAAAATAAAAATAGCCCACCAAGCCTTTCTATCTTAATGAAAGTCAATTATATGCTTGTAATTCAAACCTAGCATTTGTGCCTACAAAAATTTATGCTACTGCACTGTAACACATTTTTGTCATCTTCGTTACACTGTAATGTCTATAGCCTGCAGCCTGTGGAAGGGGACAGTTTATTAAATAAAGAGGAAAAAAATATTTTTACTTGGTGGCATTTGCTCTGAGAACCCATATTCTACCTTTGGGAGAAGTTTCCCTGGGGGCTTACATGAATACAGACAATTAATGAACATGAACTCAAAACTTTCCTTTATTAAAATAAATACACAAATAACTTCCCAAGGTTTCTGGCTATTTGGCCCTTTCGGGGGTCTGACAGTACTTTGTTTAGCAGCTGATAAAGTGGTCTTCACTGTTCCATTTTCACTTCACAGAAGGAACACGTGAGTCCCTGTGAATCCTACTTGGTATACTGGCATCCTGGTAGCTTACATAGTGACCTTCAGCTCTGCTTAGCAATTGCCTACAAGTGGATTTCAAAATAACCCCTTAACTAAGGGTTAGATCATTTAAGGACTGAGCATGTCAATTACGGGAACTTACAAGCCTTTAAATGTTGTGCCATTTTCATTGCATGCAACAAAAGTTTCTTTCTTTTTTGGGTGTCTAAAGAAAATATATTTACTTCACCATACTATTTATTCCACTCCCCCTTCCTAATGATTCATTTGTTTTGTAGTTTAATAAGTGATCTTTTAAACTCTCACTAGCTCTAATTTCAGCCCAAAGATTGCAAATGCGCTGGATATTTGACTTTCTCTTGCTATAGTCTTTCTTCTCATTTTGCCTTCCAACCTTGGATGTGCTCTGATCTTCCATCCAGTGGGGCTCATGGGTCAGTGTTAGGGCTGCTTCTTAATTTTAGACAAAGGGTAGTCTTTACTGTGCTTGGCTTCTGATACTGATGATACAACTGTGTAAACACCTTTTAAAGTGCTATTAGAAATGTGCTTTGGTGGCCTTGTAAGTCTTAAATATATACAAGGTTATTAAATGACAGAGCCATTTTTCAAACAAGGGACCCTGAGAGGATTAGCATCTAGGTACCAAAATTAGACTCCAGGGTTTGTAAAGCTAATCTATCATTTTATTGATTTGTCAGTCATGCATAAAGTGTCCACTGGATGCCAAGTACTTTACCGAGTTCTGGGGTTACAACAAGGAATGAAACAAAATTTGCTCATAAGAAATTTAGTCTTAATTCAAGTGTTTCTAATATAAAGAAAAGACAAATACTTAAGGTGATGAATAATCTAATTACAATGATTTGATCTTTATAAATTACATATGAATGTATTGAATTATCACAGATACCTGGAAAATATGTAAATCTATTATGTGTCAATTTTTAAAATAATATAATAAAATCACTCCATTAAAAAAGACATTTACAGTCTAATAGGGCATACAGGCCTATTATAGCTTGATGTTATACAATATTGAGTAAGTACTTTGAAGAGTATGTAATAGGTACTATGGGAGCTCTCAAAAGGGGCATATCTCTACAGGGGAGGAGAAAAGAGGTCAGGAAAGGCTTTGTAGAGGAGCTGATGACTGAGCTGAGTATTAAAGGATGAGAAGGAGTTAGCTCGTGTTTTGTTTTTGCTTTGTGGAGTGAGGGTGGCGGTGTAGCAAGGAAAAAGAAAAGAGGATTCAAGGCAAAACAGTATGTACAAAGACAGAGAAGCCAAAAATAGCATGGAGGTGCAAGAAACTGGATACATTATTTAGTGTTTTGAAGCCAAAAGTGAGAGACAGATTAAAGGATGAAGCCCGAGAGAGAGACAAGAGCTTGCCTTGGGGCTATGGAGCTTTGACTTTACTCTCTCAGTGATGGGTTTTGAGGTGCTGTAAACACAGTTGGCTTAACATTTTTTTAAAGCATATTTCTTTTGTGGCTCTGTAGAAGATGGATTTGGAGAGGATAAGATGAAAAAAGGGAGACCAGTTGGGAGACCATACAAGTTAGAAATTCAGAAATAGATAATGAGACCTTGGTCCAATGACAGCAAAGCTGAGGAGGCTGGGAAGAGTTCAAGAAATATTTGGCCATTAGAATTCACATCACCCGGTCAGAATTGACATGAGATGGCAGATAGTGAAGGGGAGGGGAAGCCAAGAATAGCTTGAGGGGCTGGTTAGTATAACCAACTAAAAGAGATTAGAGTGAAAAAGAAAATATGAATTCTGCTTGTGCTGTGTTGAGTTGACATATGGGATGCTTGTGTGGATATATGCATCAGGTATTCGTTATCCAAGTCACAATTTCATGGAAGAGATCTGGACTAAAGGTAAAGACTTAGGAGGCATTGACATGTGGATTTTAAAAAGATGTGCAGATGAAGTCATCCAAGCAGAGTTTGTAGAGTCATTACAATCAGAGGAATCAGAAGGGAGGGTAGTACTCTTAGGAACTCCAGCATTTAAAGGTAAAGAGGCAGATGAGCATTCCAGGAAGAAGCATTAAGGATTGATTAGAAAAGTTCAGAAGACCAGGAGAGTGGGCACTCAGAGAAGCTAAAGGAGAAGTAAGTTTCAAGAAACAGGCATCATCTCTAGGGTCAAAACAAGCAAAAGGTGCTGTGAGTTAGAGGAATTAACCCATGCTCATTAGATGTGGCAAGCCCACGGTCATTTGTTTGCCACAGTAAGAGCAGTTTCAGTGGAGAACAGGTTTGGGACACTGAATCATGGGTCAGAATCTGATAACAATGGGTTGGTGGTGAATTACAGATGAAGACATGGACAGTGTTAGTTCAATCTATTATTTTAAGAAGTTCACTTGAGAAGCAAATGAGAGTGCACCGAGAAAGTCCAGGGAGGGATTTCTAGGATAGGAGAAGCTTAAATATATTCATAAACTAAGAAATGTCAACATGGGGAAAGATTCAGAATATAGTAATGAGAGGATAGAGGACACAAAAGCCAAAAGTGATGAAGTTAAGCATAGAAATTAAGAGGATGAACTTCAAAGTAGAAGGCATTGCGATGAGAGGAAAGGAGGCAGGAATGGGTATGGAGGAGATAAAGTTTTTGGCCGAAGAATGAGCAGCTAAGAGATTATGGGGGACATTTATCATGTTTGTAGCTCTGAAACATCTCTTGAATACTCCTCCTATATTTGAAGAGTTTTCCACACTATGAATCCTGATTCCCCAAGGTAGAAACCAGAACTCATTCTCCTGGCATCATTTGTCACTAAAGTGCAGGCATGTGAGCTCACTTCCATCAGTCAGATGCTTCTGCATGAGATGCTGACTTGGAAGGGAGCAATGTGAGGAGGTAGGTGCATGGAAACTCCATATTCTGTTCAGACACAATAGGGACAGAACTTCTGGTTTCCAGTTCTAAGCATCAGCAATGCATGGTTCTAGCGAAGATTTGGATTCTGGCAGTGGTGCTCACCACAACAGCCCTCTTGGCATGGCTGGGGCTGGGTAGCTCCCAAGCTGGTTTTCTGGCTTTCCTGGAGATTCCTTTAACAACTGTGGCATTCAACCAGCAGACTGGGTTCTGTTGTTCATTATGAAGAATGCTGACTGATACAGCAACCATGTGTAAAGGCATCAATTTTCTCAAGAAGGGAGGCAAGGTCATCTGCTGAAATTGAGAGAGAAAGGGCATAAAGAGAATGATAATGGGTTGGAGTCACTGATGAAATCACTGGGAGAGGAAACTGACCCAGAGATAACTGAAGAATTAATGGGAAACCCAAGGGTCTGGTACTGAAGGTCAAGTTGAAGTTAGACCCATGAATCTGCGGTAGACTTTATCTTCATGGATTGCTTGATTTTCTTTTCCTAGAATAATTAGGTAGTGGGGGAAGGGAAGTGAAAATGACAGTAAGAAATCAACCAGGGAGGTCTATTCTGGGGAGAAAAAAAGGAAAGGCCGGAAGTGAGCTGATAAGCCAACAAAATGGGAAGAATCAAGGGATTAAAAATTCATTTGCATTAAAAGAGCAAGTGTAGTATGAGTGAGTTCATGAGAAAACTGAGAGCATAAGAGACTGTCTCCAGAAGTTGCAATCTTCAAATATTATATTTTAGAGGTAGAGAAGATCCTGGTCTTGAAGAGATTCAAGGGAGTAAAGAACGTCTCTGGCATTAAATAAACTCAGGAACCTCTAAGCTAAGATGTAGGATTAGTTGTCCATCAACATGGATGGTGAAATTTCTTAGGATGATGGTAGGAGTTGGAGAGAAGAAGATTTAGTATCAGATGGCAAAGTTTATGAGTGAGGGACCGTGCTTGGGAGCCGAGCAGGTGGCAGTGGGTGAAGGAAATGAATGACAAAGTCTGCTGGTCTCAAATGCATCACAGAATGAGCTTTAGTACAATAGTTCAATAGTAATAGACTAGAAGCAGCAGTGGTTCATAGAGGGTGAAAAGATCTAGAAAGAAGGCACACTCATAGCTAAGGATGGTAAAACTCAGTGCGGGGCCAGGAGAGGGTGAAGGTGGCAGTATGGTCCTCATTTGTCCTTCATTTGCTAGGTAATGACTGCCTCAAAGTGAGAAGACAGGCTTGGTGAGCAAATAACTGGTCTCAAATCTCCAATGTCCTAACTTTGTCCAAGGAATTTGTAGAGCAAAAATGAACTAAGTCACCTCCACATAAGACTCCTTAAGATACTTGGAGATGTCCCCACATACCCACAAGACTTATTTCGTCCATGCTAGACACCCTTAGTTCCTTTAACTATCCCCCACTTCACTCATTCATTCTTCTCTGGAAAAAAAAAATTGCCACTTGATTGTTTTTTCTTGAGCTTTTACTCATGGCAGAAGGCAAAGCAGAAGCTTGCACGTCACATGGTGGGAGCAGTAGCAAGAGAGAGCTGTTGGCAGAGGGAGCTGCCACACACTTTCAACCAACCAGGTCTCATAAGAAGTCGTTATGATCAATGTCATCTTAAAATGTGGCACTCAAAATCAAGCACAATTTTCCAAAGACAATCAGATGTAAGGAGAACATGGTAAAATAGCTAACCTTTAATTCTTATGAGTTGAAATTGACTCAGGAGAGCCAAGAAAACACCCTGACATCACTCTGAGTGTAGACCCCTTTCTTCTCTTCATTCCCTTCAAATGTACTTGTGCCTGGACAAAAATTTTGTTATTGATGACAAGGAGAATTCTGTGGCTAATAGTGAGGATGATGATTGCCTTAGGCCATTCTTGCATTGCTACAAAGAAATACCTGAGACTGGGCAATTTATAAAGAAAAGAGATTTAATTGGCTCACAGTTCTGTCTGCAGGCCAGACAGGAAGCATGGCAAAAGCTTCTTCTGCTTGGCTTCTGGGGAGGCCTCAGGGAGCTTTTACGTGTGGCGGAAGGTGAAGCAGAAATTTGCGTGTCACATGATGAGATCAGTAGCAAGAGAGAGATGTTGGCGGTGGGAGGTACCACACATTTTCAAACAACCAGATCTCTTTAGAACCCAGGATTGTGAAGACAGCACCAAGCCATGAGGGATCACCTCCATGACCCAAACACCTCCCACCAGGCCCCACCTCCAATGCTGGGTAAATTTCAACGTGAGGTTGGAGGGGACAAATATTCAAACTATATCAATGATGATGTTGATCATGATGAAACTCAAAGCAAACTGTGGGTGACAGGCCCCTCATGGAACTAGCATTAGCACTCAGGAGTTAGGTAATAAGTAGGGTTTATTGTTTTGTTTTGTTTTCAACCTGAACCATATGTACATGTATATATATGTATATAAATATATGACTTATTCAGGGACCTGCTGTTCTAATGCCCAGGTTACTTCCTGCTTTAAATTTGGTAGCACAAGCTAAGGGTGTTGATGTGGTTACCAAAGATGGCTAACCTATTCCCACATAATGTCTTATGTACTGGGAAATTCTGACTCATAGAAAAGACACAGCAGAAAGAAGAACTTAAAAGTCTAGCTCCTATATGGCATTCCATTGTTGGTTGAATTATACCTTTAGGCTTGATGAAAAATAAAATCAATAAAAAATGCTACTTTGAATTTACTTACAGTTACAAATCGAGGTTTGGTTGATGGAAACTGATAACTTTTTTTCCTGAAAAAAAAAAAAACCCTAAATTATGAAGTATTAGACCACAGTCTTGCAGTCAGAATAGCGGTTAAAACAAGGTAAATAAAAGTTAATAATAAACAGGAGGGTACATAGTTTTGGGAACACAGCTGGTTCAGTGCTACAAGATCAGGTCTGGGGCCATTTCCCTTTAGTGTCTCCACTAGTTAATTTAATGTTAGAAGTGATAAAAATGAAATTATTTCAAAATTATGAACAAAGGATCATTCTCAGTATTGAGAAGTAGAGGAAATGCCAAATAAAATAATTAGAAACATGGAAAACTAATTAGAAACATTAGATAAGAAGTCCTCAGATGTATAATTTAACATAAACAAAGATAACTGGAGATCAGGTATGCACAGGATGTAAAGAGGGAGGTAATTTACTTGTGCAAAGTTCACTAGAGTGATGCTTGAAAGACCTGAATTCTAGTCACTAATGTCCCCTAAATTAGCCCGGCAAGTCATGGCTTTCTTGGTCCTCATTTTGTATATTTGTCAAATAAAGCATTTGAGGGATTAAACCTAATAACTTGGCTCAAATATTCAAATGATTCCATAAAAAAAAAAAACAGGAAGAAAAGAAGGAAGGAAGGAAGGAAGAAAGGGTGGAGGGGGGAGAAAGGAAGAGAGGAAGAAAGGGAGTAAGGAAAAAAGGAAAGAAAAAAGGAAGAAGGGAAGGAAGTGAGGGAGGAAGGAAGAGAGGAAGGGAATGATGAAGGAAGGAAGGAAGGAAGGGTGGGAAGGAGAAAGAAAGAGGAAAGGAGGGAGTAAGGAAAGAAGGAAGGAAAAAACAAAGGAAGGAAGGAAGAGAGGAAGGGAATGAGGAAGGAAAGAAGGAAGGAAGGGAGAGAGGGTAGGAGGTAGAAAGGAAGAGAGGAAGGAAGGGAGGAAGGAAAGAAGGAAGGAAGAGAGGAAGGAAAGGAAGGAAAGGAGGAATAAAAGGAAGGAAAGGAGGAATAAAAGGAAGGAAAGAAGGAAGGAAAGGGAAGAGAGAGGGAGGGAGGGAGGGAGGGAAGGGAGGAGAAGAATAGGCAGATCCCTGCAGAAAGCCCCACAATAGTTTGTCTAATTTATGAGTTGTCTAGACACTCCACATCTGCAGAAAAAAATCATCCCAGGACCCAGGAGAATAAATTCTTATAAAAATTGAGCATCCCAGGGCATGTTGTTCAAATGCTGGGGAATTCTATATTAGTGTGGCAGACTGTTGCACCAACAGGCCTCAATAAATCACACCTTTCAGCATCTATGTCATCATATGGTCCTCTCCTAACTGACTCTAGACTTGGCCACATGGCTTGCCTCAGTCAAGAGGACGTTGGTACATGTGTTGCTTTGGGGTTTGTCCTCTTGAAATGCTGCCACTACAATGTGAAAATATGAAGAAGCCAGTCTGGACTCTTTGAGAATGAAAGACCACTTGCAGGGAATGGCCCAATAATTCCAGCCTGTCCCAGATTCTAGCGGAGCTACGGGACTGAGCCCAGGCAAGACCAGCAGAATAACCACTCAGATGACCCAAAGACTCATGAGAAACAGTGCAGTGTTACCATTTAAAGCCACTACGATTTGAGTGTTTGTAATGCAGCAAACGATGACTTGTCCAAGTTGGAAAGCTCAGGCAGACTACTAAAAAGTTCTAATTAAAAGTTCCCCAGATCCTAGAGCCTTAAAATTGTATGTGTTTAGCCTCATGCACAACCCCAACTGTCTCTGTGACTCTGTGACTCTGCCCCATGAATTTCTCCCATTCCCATAAGAAGGTATGTGAAGAAGGGGAATTTAAAATAAATTTTATGATAATCATTTGAGTTTACCATGTATAAGACGAAGAGGCCATAAAATATAATGTCAGGACAACTTTTGGTGCACAGATTAGATTTCCTTCCAGATCAGTCTGTGTTTGGAGAGTTGAAGTGGAGGTTTCAGTCATAGACTCAAAGAAGGTGAGCACAAGCAGATACATAAAATGGCCTTCTAACTGAGGCTCCATTTTCCTCACTGGTCTCTCCCCATGCCAGCCTCTGCGATGTTTGACTCAACTGACCTTGGGATTTTCTAGGACCCCTGAGGCTATTCTGTGCTTGAGTAAGTGAGATGGCTGAGTTGGAAAACAGCGTCATAGGATTACATAAAAAATTTAGCAATAGCGTTGATACAGGATCGAGTAGCTTCGTAAAAGGCCCCTAATGTTCTGGAGGGAGATGGTTTCACCAGCCAACAAGGAAATTAGAAATTCAGGTAAAAGAAGGAGACATAATTGCAGTTGGTCACAGGCCCGCTCACTTGTGTTTTGCCTTCAATGATTCCCGTAAGCCCAAATGACAAGATAATGCAGCGGCTGTTGGGTATTGTAGTAGAGTTCTCCACCATATTAACTTAAGCATGGGAGCTGAAACTGGTTCTGTGGTCTTCCTAGCACTGGCCCTCGCTCACCATTCCCCACTAGTATGGAAGAACTGCAGTTCTATTTATCGATCTATTTTGTATCCTTGTATTAGACTGCTCTTGTATGGCTACAAAGAAATACCTGAGACTGGGCAATTTTTAACAAGAAGAAGTTTAATTGACTCAGCATTCTTCAGGCTTTGCAGGAAGCATGGTGCCAACATCGCTTGGCTTCTGGGGAGGCCTCAGGGAGCCTTTTACTCATGGTGGAGGTGAAGTAGGACCACAGGCATGTCACATGGCAGTGAAAGCAGGAGGAAGAGAGTGGGGTGATGGGGGAGGTGCCACGCACTTTTAAATGACCAGATCATGCAAGAATTCACTCACTATCATGAAGATAGCACGAAGTCATGAGGGATCCACTCCCATGATCCAAACAAGCCCCCACCTCCAGTATTGGGAATTACAATTCAACATAAAATTTGGGTGGGGACAAATATCTAAATTAATCAATTTTCTTCCTCCTTTTTATTATGGTCACTGGAATTTAAGCCTTTGTTTTGAACTTGTTCACCTTGCCTTCAATCTCTCCTTGTTCAGATACTGCCAGATTAATCTTCCTAAAATACAGTACTCCCCTCTAAAAGCTCACCGACAGTCAATGAGAAAAGTGTATAATTTTGGTCCTACATTCCTGGCTCCCTTCAGTCTAATCTTAAAGAATTCCACTGGTCCTATCATTCCTAAGTCCTCTTTATCACCCTAGAATCACAGTTCTCTATATAAGGCTGTCTTTCTTACCTCCAAGCCTTTGCTCTTAGAATATCTCTGCCTGGAATGGCTTTGTGTCTCATTTCTGCTTGTGTCTGTCAGATTCCTCCTTGAAGACCCATCTGAAATACCACATCCTCCATGAAAACACTACTGATCCCTCCATGTTGATGTAATCTCTGTTCTTCTGAATGACCACAACTTTGTCTTTGTGGCCTTTGTGGCACTTATACTTTCTACTCCTTTACTTAAAGCATTATAATTATTTTCATTCATGACATTTTACCCTTTTAGATATTATGCTCGTTGCCATCAGGGACTGTATCCTTTCTTTTCCCCCCCAGCACTGACAGAGGCTTACTGCATGTTTGATAAACAAGCAGAAGCACTCATTCATTTTCCTTTCACGTTATCCATGGAAACTACACCCCTGTGTGTTCCAAGCATATCATGTGAGTAGGAAGATATGAAAAGCTAGAAGACAAGAAATGCAGGAAGGGAAGGAAGAGGAGAGCCACGTGTGACTTTTTAACTCAAACATCCTAGAAGTAGCACCCTCAATTCTACCAATATTGTTTGCCCTAGGGAAAAAAAAGTTTTATTATAAAAATATGTAACTATTGGCCAGGCACAGTGGCTCATGCCTGTAATCTCAGTACTTTGGGAGGCCAAAGCGGGCAGATCCATTGAGCCTCAAGAGTTCCAGAGCAGCTTGGGCAACACGGTGAAACCCCGTCTCTACAAAAAGTACAAAAATTAGCTGGGCCTATTGGTACATGCCTGTGGTCCCAGCTACTTGGGAAGCTGAGGTAGGAGGATCATCTGAGCTTGGGAAGTTGAGACTGCAATGAGCCCAGGTTGTGCCACTGCACTCCAGCGGGGATATGGGAGTGAGACTTCTGTCTCAAACAAAAAAAACAAAACAAAACTCTCTCTCTATATATATATATATACACATACACATATATATGAAACACTATGACGAATTTAATAAAACATTTCATTCTAACTATAGTATTTGCTAAGTTGGATCAATATAAATTGAAAAGAAAATTCTTACGAACATTTTCAAACTACTCTAAAGCGTCAAGAGAATTCTACATTCTTTGATTTAGACACTCAGAAATTCATCTTTGAGCAGTCAGTCCTTCATTAGGCATGAGGGGAATACACAATAAATAAAATAAATACACCAGTCTTGGTCTAAAATAACTTACAATCTAGTTGGGGAATCAAGAATAATGAAATGACCGAAAAATAATTCAAGATGGTATATTACTAAAATTGTAAGATGAATCATGTAAACACTAATCACTCTGCGTCAGAGTTCTAGAAATGCTATATTTCAACACAATGGTTACTCAAATCAGTATCACTCACATTTTAGGTATGAAAGATATATATATCACTGCATGTAATGAATGATAACTTGAAAAATAATGAAACTTCAAGAGAAAATAAAAATAGGTAGGACATGGTGGCTCAGGCTGGCCACGGTGGCTCACGCCTGTAATCCCAGTACTTTGGGAGGCCAAGGCAGGCGGATCACCTGGGGTCAGGAGTTTGAGACCAGCCTGGCCAATATAGTGAAACCCTGTCTCTACCAAAAATACAAAAAGTAGCCGGGTGTGGTGGCACACACCTGTAGTCCCAGCTACTTGGGAGGCTGAGGCATTAGAATTGCTTGAACCCAGGAGGCAAAAGTTGCAGTGAGCCAAGATTGTGCCACTGCACATCAGCCTGGGCAACAGAGTGAGACTCAGTCTCAAAAATAAAGAAAAATAAATAAAATAAAATAAAAGCATATGATTCTATGACAGGATAATAACCTGATCTCCATGAAATCACCTCCTCCTTTTACACAGAATAGCATCTCATCTCGGAACACTCAAGCTACAGGAGCCATGCCTGAAGTTAAGGTTTTCTATGGAACATATTGATAGATATTAAGTTACAAAGCCACTTAGGCTTAATTTCCAAAAATGAGCTTACTCAAGTTAATCAGGAAGGCTCTGGCTCTCTCTGGGTTAACCCAAATTTAGATGTGTTCATTTGTTCAACAAACATATATTAAGTACTTACTGTATACCAAGCACCGAGCTAGGCTCTGGGAACAGAAAGATAATGAGGTTAAGTTCCAGCATTCCTGATACACGCAATGTAACTGGGGAAATGAGGGTGTGCTGGGGACAGCATGGTGTAGCAGAAAGAGCCTTGGACTGCACGTCAGAGGTCTTGAGTCTCAACCTTGGTTCCCTCGCTGCCCAAGTTACTATGTAAACCTAGGCATGTCACTGATATTCCCTGTACCCAAGTGTCCTTGTGTGTCAATTGACGATCACAAGGGCCCACCTCACCAAACATATTATTAGGGCAGAAGGAAGTAATAGCCTGAAAGTTCTTTGCAAAGTTAATCTGCACAGATTTATGGTGTCATTATCATTTATAGCTCACTCAGAGGACCAGAAACAGTATCGGAGCATTAAGTGTCATCTAAATCTTTAGTGACATGTTTCTTCCTTGGAATCTAACTAGGAAATATTGACTTTAAAAAAAAAAAATAAGATTGGAGTCTTTTGTTCCTGGTCATTTAATGAGACTCTTTATTCAAACAATTTGGAAACGCTGCTTGCCACATAGCAAAACTAACAATGAAATTCATGCTTTTAAGTTCAGTATTGGGCAGGAATTCTTTCAGTAAAGACTCTCAAGATAATTTCTGAAGCCCAGAGGCATTCTTCCTTTCTCTCTTGTGTGAACCATTTCTCCATTAAAAAGAAGTGTGGAGTTGAGACTCCACAGGAATGTACCAAAGTGAAGCTCACTTACAAAATCAACTATATTACACATTTCTTTTTTAATATCTCCTCCATTCTTTTTATCCTACTGGTATTGATTTCTCTGTCTCTTCTCATTTTCTTATTCCATTTTTCTTTATGTTTCCTCTCTGGGTCAGAATTTGATCTAAAAAAAACCACTTGGAATTTGTTTGATTGTTCCATCAATACCTTCTTATTGTACTTAAGATGAGTCACACACTGGGCGCGGTGGCTCACCCCAGTAATCCAGTGCTCTGGGAGGCTGAGGTAGGAGGATTGCTTGAGGCCAGGAGTTCAAGACTAGGCTGGCCAACATGGCAAAACCCCATCTGTACAAAAAATAAAAGATTAGCCAGGCCTAGTGGCACATGCCTGTGGTCTTGGCTACTTGGGAGGAACCCTTGAGCCTGGGAGGTTGAGGCTATAGTGAGCAGTTATCAAGCCACTGAACTCCAGCCTGGGCAATAGAGTAAAACCCTGTCTTAAAAATAAAAAAAAAATAAAAATAATTTAGAAAAAAAAAGAAGAGGAGTTGCTTTGTTTAGGCTCAAAACTTGTGTGTGACTTGCAGGTCTTCAACTCTGAGCCCAGGACTGAGAGTAGAAACTAGAGCTGAGTCCTGTACACCAGCCGGCCACGAACCAGTGCAGCCTTGGAGGTAGCTCCCATCTGCTCTCCATCAGGAGACACAGATGCTGTCTGTTAGGGGAGAGATCTGTTGGTGGCTTGCTTCACTTTCATTCCCGAATTCAGTAAGGCAAATGAGCTAGTTAACTGAATGTAGTGTAGTAACTATGTAAAGATTATGCATCAGAAAGTATTTGTTTTGATTCTGTATGCCACTGACTAGTTCTGTGATGTTTAAATTGGTGAATGTGGCTATATAACTTCTATGAATCTAGAACCCTCTCTTCAAAGGGTTCAGGGAGCTACTCTCTTTCATATTTCTCTATTTGTATAGAATGATCAGTCACCTATGGGCCATGCCCTTCCACTAGAAACTATACTGGGGGTTGTACACATTTAATTATCCTTAAAATACCAACGCGCCAGTCAAAACCAACTCTTTCAAACTTAAACAATGGCACTTATCAAAGAGGCCATAAGCTGGCTCTTATTCAAACATATGCTCAGGGGAAGAGGCAAAGTGTCTTACTTTACCCAAGGGCAGAATGAACTTCAACTTCAGTTAGAGAAATCTGGAGGACACTTGGAGCCATGCATGGGGTATGTGTGGGAGTGGGTGAGACTTTGGTGCCAAAGAAGGAAATGCTTTCCTCAACTAAAGGGCCAGAGGGAATGCTGGGGGTTTCAAAACCAGGAAGAAGTGAAAGGAAAGAAAGAAGCAAAACTTACGTATGTTGGGCCTCCAATAATAAGCCAGACACTGTCATCTTATGCATCTCATTTCATTCCCATCCTATTAAATGACAGGCTGGGTTTGGTGGAAAGTCCATCTCAGACTAACTTTAGGAACTCACTCAAAGACCAGAACCAAGAAGATGACTAGCCTTATGTATGTTTCAGTAAAGTCCAGAAAGTGCCATTACTACTTTTTCAACATTTCTCAGAGCCAAATAACTTTATTTCCATATATTTCAGTGGCTCTCAACCTCGGCCACACATTAGTATCCCCTTGGATGCTTTGAAAAAAATGCTGATATCTGCACTCCATCCTCTCCCAATCAGATAACTCCTTGGAGGAGTGGACAAAGAGGCAAATGTTACAAAGAAAATCTCCCTGGATTATTTTAATATGTACTTGAGAACTGCTGTACTCATTTGCAGAAAATTCCTTATAAAACTAAAAGGGATTTTTGCACTTTTTGCAAAGATTTCATGTAAGAGAGAAGCTAGGAAATGAAAACCCATTTCTGAATCTGGTCCAAGAAAGAGATGAGATTTGATTTTATGAGTCTAGTAGACCTTCTCAAAACTGCCTGGGAAGATCCAAGGAACACCAGAATATTAGAAAAAGTTTGCTTCTGCTCCTTTCTCAGAGCTTTGACCCGTCAAAAAGCACTGGTTACCAAAGGCCACTGCAGATGTCCCATATCATTTGGATAGTGACTGTCCAATTTCACCTGTAAGTTTTAAGTCAGCAGTTCTCTGAGCCACGGGCTGCTTGTCACTGTATTACAGAAATGTAAGAAACTGCTGGGCATGGTGACTCACACCTGTAATCCCTGCACTTTGGGAGGCTGAGGTGGGCGGATCACGAGGTCAGGAGATCAAGACCAGCCTGACCAACATGGAGAAATCCCGTCCCTACCAAAAATACAAAAAAATTAGCCAGGCGTGGTGGCGGGCACCTGTAGTCCCAGCTACTCGGGAGACTGAGGCAGGAGAATCACTCGAATCCAGTAGGCGGAGGTTGCAGTGAGCCCAGATCGTGCCACCGCACTCCAGCCTGGTGACAGAGTGAGACTCCGTCTAAAATAAATAAATATATATACGAAACCAGAAATGTCTAATTAGCAACTCCGAGTGTGGATTTTAAAGAAAGAACTCCATAAAGGTAACTCTTGGAAAAACATTAAAAATTACAGTAATGTAATTGATTCAAAGATGAATGTAAAGACCAATAATTTATCTTGGTGTTTATGAAGATGAAGAAATAAAGGCCCATACAGAACCATACACAAATGAAAATAGTTCAAAATTAAATCTAACTGTTTACAGAGAGCTGAAAACACAGCAGACCCTCAATATATTTTTAATGATTGATGAACTGATTGAGATTTATTTTGAGATTTGATCAGTTTTTAGTGGAGTTTAAATGTTTTTGTATTTTTCTTTCATATGTACATTACATTCATTGCGGAACAAGTAAATACCTGCTTTAACAGTTAAAAAGTGGTTGAGGTTTCTGATGCTGATCATAAAATATGACAGGAAAAATATTCTATTTTATAAAGAAAACATATGAAGGTAATTTTCATTGTCTGTAGAAATTAAAGATTAATCTTTAACTTAGAAAAAGTGCAAAGTGGGTTATCCTGTCTTTCTGGCAACAATAGGGCTGGTAGTGTTACACAACTCCAGGGGGCGCCTTTCACATAGTGATATCCTGCTTGTTCTCTGCCCACCCATAGTTGTACAAGTGCCATGCTATGCCATTTTACTTGAGAGTCCTGGACAGCAGGGCTCCTAAGCAACATTCTAAAACGAAGGCCAAGGAACACATCCATTAAAATGTAGGCTATTTGTTTCATGGTATTCATTACTATGAATAAATGACAAATTAAAAATATTAGTAACCAATAAATAGATATTTAGCTTTTCTCTTTGAGTTCTGGCAGTGAACGCTGCACCAGGGCATTCCTAAACACATGTGTTGGTGCCACCATGTTCCATGTCTGTGAGTAGTGAGTGAGTAGTCAGCCCCTGTCAGTAGTCCTCCTCACATTCCTCCCTATGACACATCCTAGATTACGGAGGGGGGAAATGTTTTCTTCTGCGAGTACTGGCCCAAAGCGGGGGAAAAAGTAACTGAGGGTCCCACAAGTAATAGGCCACCCGATTCTTTTTAGAGCATTATAAAACATTCTTGGCTGGGTGCAGTGGCTCATGCATGTAACCCAGCATTTTGCGGGGGCCAAGGTGGGCAGATCACTTGAGGTAAGGAGTTCGAGATGAGCCTGGCCAACATGGTGAAATCTTGTCTCTACTGAAAAAAAAAAAAAAAAAAAAAAAAAAGCCAGGAGTGGTGGCAGGCACCTATAATCCTAGCTACTCAGGAGGCTGAGGCAGGAGAATCACTTAAACCCAGGAGGCGGAGGGTGCAGTGAGCCAAGATCACACCATGCACTCCAAGCCTGGGCAAAAAGAGTGAAACTCCATCTCAAAAACAAAAAATTCGTATTGTCTACTTTTGAAATTAAGGGAAAAACATCTACCTTTTCTCTTCCAGACCATGCCAATTAAAAGAGGAAATTCCAGGAGTCAGGAGAAAGGGAACAAAAAGAGAATGTGGTAGAGGTGAGGGGAGACCAAGTGAAGAGGATCCAGAAGAAACTATAGAAATAAGAGAAGAAGAGATCATGGCAAATACAGGAAAGAGGTATGAGACAAGAAGGATGGAAAGGGGCAGAGAGAAAAGGGAAGAGTCTGGATTCTGAGTTGACTGTGCTATTTGTGTACAGTGTGTGTTCCTTTGGGCTGTTAACATTCTTTCAAGATAGAAGCTCTAAGGTGTTTCCTTACCTAATCTCTGAAGTGGCATACCATCATCACTTCTTCTGCCAGGTTCTATTGGTCAAGCAAACCAACCTTTACAAAGTGGTGGGGAGCTATGCAAGGGTGTGAATACCAGGAAGACGGGATCCCTGGGAATGACTTGGAATGTAGATGGCATGGTGGGCAGAACCCATAGCCTAGGGTGAGATGGCAGGAACCTGGAATTATAGTACCTGAATGTGATATGAACTGATCTGAGCAAATGTGTTTGAACACTCACCACATGCCAAGAGCTGTTCTAATCCCTTTGCATGCGGTATCTCATTTACCCCTCTTAACAACTTACGGAGGCAGACACTCTATCCAGAGAAGAAATTGAGGTACAGAGGTTAGTAGCACAGTGACAGAGCTATTATAAGGAAGGACTTGTCAGGACCTGGAGAGAGACTGGGTATGAGAAAGGTAACTGGCTGTCACAGTGTCCTGTGGGATTTTTCCAGATAAACCACCCTGTGTAGTTAACTGATCCATCCATGCAGGGCTAGGATTCATTTCGACCTCGCCATTGTAGCTTTCCAGGGGCCAATCCCACTCCAGCCTAAAGCACCCCATGGGCTATCATTTAAACTGCAGTAGTAACTAAGCCTTAGACCAGAAATTCCTCCCTGATGGGATCCCTGGAATGGTTCCTAAATAGCTGGGTCTTGTTTCCTGACAATGCCGCCTGCCCCGAGGCTTGATGTGACTCTGCAAAGCTTCTGCAGGTTGGAAAGGCGGAGAATGACGTTTTATGTTTGAACCCAGCAGGTCAGGCTCCTGAAGAGGTCAGGTAGTCTGTGGAGAGGACTACCGGTGTTTACTGTTTATTACATCTCTCCCAACACATAAAATCTGGGGTTCACCAAAGCAGGCGGTTTCTTCCACATACTCCTTTAGGATGGAAAATGCCCTCCAGTGGAAATGCCTTTCCACTCTGCTTCTGCTGAATTTTCCTCCAAGATTTCCTCTAACTGTGGACTGCCAGCTCCTCCCTGATGTCTTCAGGCCCCAACCCAACCTGTTCTTGTTGCGATCCACAAGACTCCTTTCAGCATCTTAACTTTTTCCCCAGTTTTCTTTCATTTTCTCCCCGTCTGTGTTGACTGCGGTCTCCTTCCCAGTCTTTTCCGTCCTTCGTCTTGTCCTACAAAGCCACACCTGTACCGACAAGTGCCAGAGTTTGATCATTTACTTAATGTCAACAAAAGAAAAAAAGAAAAAAAAAGTTCTAGAGCCGCCTGGCCTGCGGCACCCAAGCCGAGTGAACAAGTGGGGCCCGCGCACCCTCCTACCCTCCACCTCGCATGGAACCCCGAGCTCTGAAACGTGGAAAGGCTCAGACCTGCTGATTTAATCTAAGTCCTGCAGCCCCCAAGAGATCATAGACTGCAGATTCCAGTCCCACGAACTGAGAGAGGAGAGGAGCAAGGCTACCCCGGACTACCGCAGCTCGGGGACAGCGCGCAGACCAGGCGGCCCGAGATGCGCAGGCCACGCAGCCTCGCCGACGATTGTCCCTGGAGAGCCTCCAGGCGCCCGGGTGGGGCAGCGATCGCGCCCCGCCAGTCACCCCGGCATGTGGGCGCGGCGGGGCGGCGCGGGCGGGCCGGCTGCAGGAGCTGTTTGGCGTCCCGGTCAGAGTATTTGCTCAGCCCGCCTGCGCAGCTTGGGACGCTTCTGCCTTTCCCTCCCTCCCTTCCCCGACGGCTTCTGGCAGCCAAGTGGATGTGGCGGGTGATCGCGCCACCCTGCCCAGGGGCGCCCAGCACTGGTAGGTGCTGGGGTTGGGAAGAGGCTTTGGCGAGAGTGTGCCTGAGGTGGGAGTAGGGGGAAGGGAATTTCCTCGGGGGTTGCAGGGGTGCATGGGAGGCGCAGGGGCCAGAGGGGGCGGGCGGAAGCCTCACCCCCGCCTCCAGCCCTTCGCGGCGCCCGGGGCGGGCTCAGGTGCGGGGTTGGGCGGCGAGAGCGGCTGCGGCGGGTATCCGGTGTCCGGTGTCCGGTGTCCGGTGACTGGAGCCGCTGGCTAGGTGAGCGGCTGTCCCCGGGGTCTGGGGGCTTGCAAGGGGTGGCGGGGGGGAACTTCGAGGGAGAGGGTCTGCCGGAGCTGAGGACCTTCGGGGAAGTTCTGGGATCCGGCGGGGACACGCGGCGCGTGCTTCCACCCGCGGGGAGTGCAGGCCCCGGGAGGGTCCGGTCTGGCCTGGAGTTTCCAGACTCCTAGCAGGAGCACGTCCTCGACCTGCGCCTGGAGATCTTCCAAGAGGGAAGTCCCGGGAAACAGTGGCAGCCGGCGCAGCACCCCGGCAGCGCGTTCCCCGCGCGCCGGCACCCAGGGGCGCCCCCAAGTGGGGTCAGGGCGCGCGCGGAGGCCCGTGCAGCGCCGCCTGCCAGGGGCTGCAGCGGCGGGGCTGGCCCAGACCCAGACCGGGTGCCCAGTGGGCTCAACCAAGCGGCGCCCCTGCCCGCTCCTGGACTCGGGGATTACGCGGGCACCGGAAGGAGCTACAGTTTGTAGGTTTTCTGAGTTGTCTTTCCCTTCCCAGGGAGCTTAGAGAAACAGCAAGCGTGGCACCTCCCCCAGTCAAACAGATGCTCCTCATCGCCCAAAAGGCTTTTATTTGATTGCTGGTTTAATAGCAACAACGACTTGAGTACCATTATTTTAAAATAGTGAATAAATAAGTGGAAAGCATACAGGGGCATAGATTTGGCATAGGAGTGGAATTTTCTATGTATACTAAGTCTGTGTGTACAGTAACCTCAAATTTCTGAAGAATAGTATATATTTACAAAACTTGCCAAATTGCTGTCATCTCTGGTAATTTGTTTCATCCTCAAAAACAGCTCTTTTGCTGGTAGATGAATAAGATAAAGTTTGAATAAGAGAACAAAGCTCGACCACAGAGCTGGCTGTTTTAAAAGAATTAGAATTCAAGCTGTATTGTTAATGTTATAGTTACACTGTCCATACCACAATACTTTTATTTATTTTTAATTTTATTAGGTAAGTGCAAAAGTAGTTGTGGTTTTTATGGCAAAAACCGCATTTATTTATTTATTTAGGCCATAAAAAACACAATAACTTTTGCACCGACCTAATGTTTTTCATTTTTGAGGCAGGGTCTCCTTCTATCACCCAGGCTGTAGTGCAGTGGTGCGATCATGGCCCACTGCAGCCTCAAACTCTCCAGCTCAAATGATCCTTCCACCTCAGCCTCCCAGGTAGGTGGGACTACAGGTGTGGGCCACCACACCTGGCTAATTTTTATATTTTGTGTAGAGATGGAGTTTTGCCATGTTGCCCAAGCTGGTCTCGAACTCCTGAGCTCAAGCAATCCACCCACATTCACCTCCCAAAGTGTTGGGATTACGTTTTGAACCACTGTGCCTGGCCTACTATTTTTATGATTTAGGCTGTATCTTAGGCCTTTTAAATTTTTTATTTTGTTTAGGTATCAGAGTTATCCAAAAGACAGTTGTATTGTAGAACAGTGTGAAGGTGTGAGAATCAGGTCAAATCTATGGTATTATGGAAAACAACAGATTCTCTGATCCTTTAGCAATTGGTATTCAGAATAAATCGCAGGTGTGGGCTTGCTTCTTATCATTTCCCTCTTTTAAGAAAGGTGCTGTGTTAGCTGAGCTATTCCTTTGTTGGATCTTGAATAACTGGAGGTTTGCTGCCCTTGATATAGTATGGGAAAGTCCTCAGCGTTTGAATCCATATCAGCAATGATTATTTGTTCTCGTCAGGGAACGAAAGTGGGAAAACCCTGGTTAGTTAATTTCCTCATTTCTATTTCTTCTACCGTGGTTCCACCAGTCTCCTTCACTTCACAGTAGATTATGTCACATACCGACGCATTAGGAGTCACAGACTGAACCCGCCCTCATTTCACAGATGAGGAAACTGAGTCCCGAGGAGGCGAGGTGACAGCCACACTGCTCATTAGAGGTGGAGCTGGGAGTTGAGGCTGGAGTGCCTCTGGGTGTCTTGGGTGCACTACGCTGAGCTTGAGTTGGAGTCTGAGAAAGCCTTGGGGTGGGGGTTAGGGGATGGGAGTTGGGGGTGAGGGGACAGGTGATTTACACCAGTACCATTCAGCAGCCGCAGAATGGTCACATCTTCAACGACCTGACCACAGATAGTTGTTGGCTGGGCCTCCCAAGTATTCTGGGAGGCGCAAGGAAGCCAGTGTCTTTCCTTCAAGATGAACTAGTTAATTTTAATGTTAGAAATCCACGTTTGCTATAAAAAGCAAAACAAAACAACATAAAAATGGAAACAATATGAGCATTTCATCACAGAGGTGCCGTGAACCTCCTTGCACATGTGAGAGGCTGTGCTGTTTGCACTGTTCTTAGTGTGTGTTTGGAAGGGGAAATTGTGGAGACGAAGTGGATGACTAAGTGCAAGGGGAAATGGAGGGGACTAGGTGTCTGGTGAATACGTGGGTAAACAATGTCCACACCTGGGCCAGTGTGGCAGTCGGTGCTTTTCTGTCCTTCCTGGCTGGGGTGTGTTCACCTGGCGTCCCCTAAGCTTAGCCACAGTGGACCAGGAGGAGGCTTCTGCCCTGTGTCAAGCACCATCAGTTCAGGAATGGAATTTGCTGGCTTCCATTCTGAAATTTCATACATGGCACCACATCCTGCTGTTCTGATTCTGGGCACACAAACAAACTCACAAAAAGGCCTCTGTGCTGTGGATTACAGTGAAGCTGACTTAGAGCTGGACTGCCCGGCTCTGCCGCTTACCAGCTGCTGACCTGTGCTCTGTCTTCCTAATCTGTGAAATGAGCATAGTGATGGGCTGGACTCGAAGGGTTATTATGAAGATTAAGCGAGTTAACACAGGTAAAGTGCTTAATTAAGATGGTGCCTGGTACGAGAAGTGTTAGCTGTGTTATCAGGAATATGCAGGGCGGGGGAGATAGTAGGAATGTGACTTTGGCGCTTTAAGGGTTTTAGATTTTAGGCTCTACCCACGCCTTGAATAGGACTCACCGCACTGAAAATGGGGAACAGAGCAGAAGTCTCAACCCTAACTGAACTGTTCATTTTCTGCCATGTGTGATTTCTGCGAAAGCCAACCACAGAACATAAAGACATTTACTGGAATGTCAAGGAGTCATTCCGTGTCGTTTCTTACCACTTTATCTTGGAGCTTGTGGATTTCATTGGCTCCACCCTTTCAGAAGCTGCTAGAAACAAACAGTCAAGAAATCATTACAAGACATCCATTTTTTTGACTGTTCAACCCTTTAAGGGTATCTCCATGCAAAATACAAAGTTAGCAAGGGGACCTGGGAGTGGGCGTGATGTTACTTTTAGTCCTTTAAAAGTTTTCTCTTAATATTTGGTTCCGTTTGAATTCTGGTAGTTGAATGCTGCGGAGATGATAGGTTGCAGTCAGTAGGGATAGGTGTAGTTTCATCTAGGGCCTGGCTTCGCAATGAACCGTCAGCGAATCTGAGTGCTGCGTATGCACACCACTCTGTAGTAGCCTAGCTATTGAGCGTGCTCGTCTCAAAAGACAGATGTACGTCAAGGAACAACTTTACAAGGAAGAGGAGGAAGACAGGAAGCTGAAGGAGGCCCCAAGGTGGTGAGAGGATTACAAATCTAGCTGTATCAATGACAAGGTAAACAAAGAGAAACCAACACTACGATGGCCATAATATAGCTAAGTGACTTGTCTAAAGTTTAAGAGTGTTCGAACATAGTATGGAGAAACGAGATATTTGAGAGCACATGGCAAGGTGGTAAGATTATTGAGGTGTTACTGTAAACAACAAATTATTGGTCAATTTCTTATTTTTTCTTTTTTTTTTTTTTTTGAGATGGAGTCTGTCACTGTCACCCAGGCTGGAATGCAGTGGCGCGATCTTGGCTCACTGCAATCTCCGCCTCCCGGGTTCAAGCGATCTCCTGTCTCACCCTCCTGAGTAACTGGGATTACAGGCGCCCACCACCACGCCTGGCTAATTTCTGTATTTTTTGTTTTTTTTAGTAGAGGTGGGGTTTTACTATGTTGGTCAGACTGGTCTCGAACTCCTGACCTCGTGATCCACCCACCTCGGCCTCCTAAAGTGCTGGGATTACAGGCGTGAGCCACCATGCCTAGTCTGTTGGTCAATTTCTTAGGACACATGTGATTCTGAAAAGTTGTAGTAAGTTTTTTTTCTTACATCTTACTACATCGAATCCAAAGTCTTGTTTTCCAGAATAGAAATATTTACATAGTTTCCTTCTGATTACAAAAGTATGATGGTTTATGAGACTTAGAAATTGTTTAAAAATAGAAAAAGTATGACAGTGTGGTAATATTTTTAAGCCAACCAAATAGAAATGTGGAAAGTAGAATGAAACCTCAGTGGGATTTCCAACCCCAGGAGAACCTCTAGGAGGCCACTGTGCACGCTCGATTTATGGTTTCTCTTTCAAGGAGCCATGCAGTAAACTCATATAAATCAAGGATCCTTTGTTATGAACCTAATGACCTCTTCATCCCGCTAGTTTATCTGGTCTGTCCATTTAGATTTTATTAAACTAGGTTATCTAGTAAAAGCACACCTAAAACTCGGTGACCTTCCAGAATGTAGACGGATGTTCTCTCTTGCACCTGCCCTGATTTTCATGGCTCTAGTAGGTTGCCTGGAAATTACATTATCCTTTTGTGAAGAGGAAAGTACATAATTATGTTTATTTAATGCTACTTTTTAGGGAAATTGCAGAAATTGCATGGTGGTCTAGTTTTTATTTCTTCCTTTTTCTTCCTTGAACGTGGCTCTATTTTGGTTTGGTTTGGGGTGAGTTACTCTGTGACATCTCAAAAATGGTATTTTCTTTTGAAATAGGTACTTTGCAGAGAACCTTTTAATTTCTTCCTGTGACCTTTTTTTTTTCCTTTCTTTTTTCAGCCACACAGTTGGTGGTTTGTTAGGCTCTGGGGTAATAATGTGTTTGCTTAGTTGGGAGCAGGACAAACCTCTGTGAACTTTTTTTGTTTCCCTGAGATTGACCTGTATAAAGTTAGGGTTTGTTTTCTTTTTTTTGACAAAGTATCTTTAGAAATTATAGGATAGAAGTTACACAAACTCTTAACAAAGTGTGCCTCAGGTTTTCTTTTTCTGTTTTCTCCCTGAAATGAAAAGTGATACTGTATTTCCTCCTGGCTTTTTTTTTTTTTTAACCCGTCCTAGCCAGTGTCCACACATTTTAACACGCCACCTGAATGCGGGCTCTTTCTCTCTGTAGGTTCAGTGAACAGCATTTTGGACCGGACATTTGGTGCCAGGTCTCAGGAGCCAGTTTGCTGAATTATTGCCCCAGTCAGCCGGGATTGTGAGCTGTTCGGGAAGTTTTGTGGACACGCCCAAGTGCCAGCACAGGTGGAGGGACACCAGGAGGCCAGTTTCAGGAACTTTTGCCACAGGTACAAAAGACTCCAGAACTGCAAAGATGCTGAAACAGATACTGTCGGAGATGTACATAGATCCTGATCTACTGGCGGAGCTCAGTGAAGAACAGAAACAGATCCTGTTCTTCAAGATGAGAGAGGAACAGATCCGACGATGGAAAGAAAGAGAAGCAGCTATGGAAAGAAAGGAGTCCCTGCCAGTGAAACCCAGACCAAAGAAAGGTAAACTTAGCCACGTTTCTTTTGTGAACGTGTTGGTAGAATAACTCCTGGCTGGCTTTGACAATTTCAAACTAATCACAAGCAAAGCAGGTGCAAGTTCCAGTTTGGTAGATGAATCCTAAATGTTATTGAGAATCCAGTAGTGCAGTGTATCTGTTTGAAGTCTACACACACACACAGCATTCACCATGGAGTTGCATAACTGTGAGGAAATCTCTTACTTGAAATAAGACTAAACTGAAGCTGTAGTAAAAAGTCGCCTATGGGGTTTGATTTGAGGGGTATTAAGAAAGGTTTCTATCTCCTTTATTGTTACTGATTCCTCATATTCTACTACCAGAACACAAAGTTCTTATATCAATATATTTATAGCAATTGTGTTTACATTTCTTAGACCTCAGAGATTTTTCTTTGAGATATCTTTTTAGGGAACACCCTCTCTTAAAATGTAAGGAACTGCTGTAAGGAAAAAAATCATAATACTATCTTTTTTGTGTGTGAATGAGTTTTTCAGATGTAAACTTTTCCTCATTACCAAAGGAGTCTCTGGTAGTTTGAGAGGGTTCTTTTGAGACCATGGGGGAGGAAATCTTTGTACATTAAGACTTAAAACAGATAAGGTACAGTGGCTCATGCCTGTTATTGCAGTACTTAGGGTGGCCGAGGTGGCAGGATCACTTGAGCCCAGGAGTTCTGACCATCCTAGGCAATATAGTGAGACTTTGTCTCTAGGAAAAATAAAAAATTAGCTGGGCATGGTGGTACATGCCTATAGTCCCAACTACTTGGGAGGCTGAGGTTGGATAATTGCTTGAGCTCAGGAGGTCGAGGCCATACTGAACTGAAATCACACCTCTGGGCTCCACCCTGGGTGACAGAGTGAGACTGTGTCTCAAAAAAAAAAAAAAAAAAAAAAAATACTTAAAGCATATACACATATAGACACAGAAAAACACACATTGTCCACCCCGCTCACCGCATTCTCACTAACCCCTACATCCCGCCCTGCTGTTCACATGCCAAATCTGTTGTGGGTGAATACCGAAGTTGTGAAAACACAGCACACTTTTCAAGGTCACTTGCAGAGGCATCCAAGACCAATCTTTTTTCATGTTTCATTAAACCAGGCAAATAAAACTTTTTAAATTCACATATGGTTTCAAAGATTGAGAAAATGAATCTCATTTGCATGCCTGGTATATACCCAGGTTCAAAAAGGAAGTCAGTGTAATGTCCTTTACTTTTTCCTGTCTTTTATTAAAACTTTTTTCCAATGATGCCTTTATTGTGACAAGAAAATAAACATAAATGTATCATTTCCTCTTGTTATGATCAATACAACTATTTATGAAACACCTCCTGTTTCAGACACTGTGTGAAGCACGTTTATGTACGTAGTACCTAACCTTCACAAAACTTCTGCAAAGTCAATATTGACAGTCCTGTTTTATAGATGATGAAACTTCGAGAAGTTCGTTTTTGTTTGTTTGTTTGAGATGGAGTCTCACTCTGTCGCCCTGGCTAGAGTGCAGTGGGATAGTCTTGGCTCAATGCAACCTCCGTCTCCTAGGTTCAAGCAGTTCTCTTGCCTCAGCCTCCCGAGTAGCTGGGATTACAGGCATGTCCTACCACACCCAGCTAATTTTTGTATTTTTGGTAGAGATGGGGTTTCACCATGTTGGCCAGGCAGGTCTTTAACTCCAGACCTCAAACGATCCACCCCCCTGGGCCTCCCAAAGTGCTGGGATTACAGGCCTGAGCCACTGTGCCTGGCCATGAAACTTAGGTAAGTTGAGTAATATATGCAAGGTTACACCACTAATAGATGCCCAGTTCTGTTGGAGTTTACATTACTCTGCACTATCCAAAATATAACTTTTCCTCCAACAAATAACATGGCCAAACTGAAACATAACTCTTTTGTCTTTCTGAACTGGTTTATGCACCTTCTTGGATTCTCTAGTCAGAGTATTTCAGATATAATTGGGTCTCTTCTGGGCACCATGATTTTTGTGAACATAACATATATTAGTGTGATGGGGTGACCTTGGGGACTGGCAGCCAAAGGGTTCTTGCCACTAGAGTCAATGACTCAGACTCTGTTAGACTTTGGGTTTCTCATGTTTGCTGAATTGGTCTCCTTGTGATGACTTAAAATAATCATTTCAGTTTCTTTGTTTAAATTTCTCAATTGTAGAGTTTTGAATCTACCTCTCAGAAACCCTATATTAATTTTGTTAGTCAAATGATCATGAGAAAAGTATGTTAATAATCGCAGTGAAAGTTCTATCAATATTTCATGTCAAAGGTGTATTACCCCCTTAAATTGAAAACTTGGAAAAATATATTTTGCATTAAATTAGTTCCTCTTCTGACTACAGAAAAGGAAAAAGTTTCTCCCACTTCCCCTAAAATCACATCACTTCTCTTTCATCTTGCGCTGTCTTTGAACGTAAAGCCATAGACCGTCCAAAGCAATGCTGTCATGGTGCTTATCTGTGCTGCAGACCTGCTAAGCCTGTGACCCTTGTGGGTTGAGAGGTCACTTGTGCATCTGTTCCCTGAAGGCTTGTGTTCCCTGCCTCCCTTCTTCTGCCTTTCTGGCTGTACTGGGCTAAGTGCTGCTTTTCCTTAGCAGTTCTTAGCCACACGGTGGTTTTGAAGGTTGTTCATTTCATTAAAAGCATCATATGCCACCCCTGTCATTCCTTGACACCCTCTACCTTATCACTTAGAAGTTCTTTCATTGCCATCTGGTCATTTTTCACTATAAATACACAGACCCCTGTGCTTAGTGTTTAGGGATCCTTACTAAAATGGTTGTGTATTGTGCATCACAGGAACTTGTCTATATTCTTTTTTTTTTTTTTTTTTAAAGACGGAGTCTCGCTCTGTCACCCAGGCTGCAGTGCAGTGGTGCGAGATTTCAACTCACTGCAACCTCTGCCTCCCGGATTCTAAGCGATTCTCCTGCCTCAGCCTCCTGAGTGACTTGCTAGGATTATAAGCACCTGCTACCACGCCCAGCTAATTTTTGTATTTTTAGTAGAGACAGGGTTTCACCATGTTGGCCAACCTGATCTCAAACTCCTGACCTCAAGTGATCCACCCACCTCCGCCTCCCAAAATGCTGGGATTACAGGCAGGAGCCACCGCGCCCAGCTTGTCTACTTTTTAGTAATCTGAAGACTGAAGTAGAAGGGGCTGAAAAACTCTCAGCAAGTGAATTTAACTTAGTTCTATATGAGAAGATCACTTCTGATTTCTGTAGTGGGAGAATGTGATACTTAG
Organism: Chlorocebus sabaeus; assembly: GCF_047675955.1. Lineage (NCBI taxonomy): Eukaryota > Metazoa > Chordata > Mammalia > Primates > Cercopithecidae > Chlorocebus > Chlorocebus sabaeus. Next base: position 18,820,153 of record NC_132911.1, read on the forward strand.
GGAGAGAACTATGGACCAACTCCGCTTGCTGGGGTAGCTAGAGGTCTACAGCCGCACCGTCCAGTGCAGTCACTACCAGCCACATGTGGCTCTTGATCATAGGAAATGAGGCTAGTCTGGATTGAGGTGTGCTATACGTGTGAACTACCAGATTTCACAGATTTGGTAGAAGGAAAAGAAAATGCCACATTAATAATTGTATATTCCTTATATATGGAATAGATAATATTTTGTATATCTTGGGTAAAGTAAAATATTTAAATTAATTTCATCTGTTCCTTTTGATTTTTTTTTTTTGAGACAAGAGTCTCTTGCTCTGTCGCCCAGGTTGGAGCACAGAGACACAGTCTCAGCTCACTGCAACCTCTGCCTCCTGAATTCTAGCGATTCTCTTTTCTCAGCCTCCTGAGTACCTGGAATTACAGGTGTGCACCACCATGCCCAGCTAATTTGTGTATTATGAGTAGAGATGGGGTTTCACCATGTTGGCTAGGCTGGTCTCAAACTCCTGACTTCAGGTGATCCACCTGCCTCGGCCTCCCGAACTGCTGGGATTACACGTGTGAGCCACTGCATCCGGCCTCCTTTTGATTTTTTTCTAATGTGGCTACTAGAAAAGTGATAGTTATGGATATGGTACACATTTCTACAGCGCTATAATGGTAGCATCAGTCAGCATTCAATACGCTTAACTGGGTATCAGTCTCTGAGCATTGAGCTTAAGGATATTATCTCATTAAATAATCACAGCCACGCCTGAAGTGTGTGTTGCTATTCACATTTCACAGATGAGGAAAGTCAAGCTCAGGGACATTCATTAACTTGGCCAGGGCAAACAGTAAGTGACAGAGCTAGAATAGATCCTGGATCTGATTCTCCCAAAGCCTGCACTGTTAACAAATCAACTACACGTAGAGCTTAACTGGAGCTTAATGACAGTGACTTTTGTCTGAAGGTGACTTCACTGGAGCTTAATGATGGTGACTTTTATCTGAAGGTGCCTTGCACACATCTAAAACATGCTCGCTTCGGGAATCTGCCACAGAGCCTTCTTCTTGGGTGATTTTATTGGGTAACACAAAGAGAAGACACCTTCACTTAGCAGCGTGTTTCCCAGCACTTGTTTCATGGGGTCTATGTCAAGTTGATGGAAACCTAATGCGATGGGCTGGGATCTGGTTGCTGTGCATGGTGCCGAACCGGCTCCTCTGTGTGCCCTTGAAACAGACTTGGATTCATACAGCTTTGTTTGCTGTGTTCTCATTGTTCCCAAGGGGCAGATCCTTTATGCAAAGTCTTCCCTCCATTTTTGTGAAATAATGTTAAAGCCTTGGTTCGTGCCATTGACAGTGTCTGCCTCCCTGCCTTTCCCTCTTGAACTCACTGCTTGCAGTAGGGCTGGCAGTGCAGGGGTGTCAGCTGCCGGATTCCGTCCTTATCTTGATCAGTTCCTCAGCCGCCTCTGATCTAGATGATGTCTCTTGGTATCTTTCTCTTGGAATTGCTGCTCAGTCATGAGCCTCTTGCTCTCTCCCTGTGTTTTTTTTTTCTTCTCTGCCTGCTCCTTGAATATCTGTATTCCCCAGGGGGTGCCTCACACTGCAGTGGTGGTTTGTGATTTTCAGATGAGGCTGGGGGCTCATAGATGCCTTTGAAAATTTACTGAAAGCTTAGAGCTAGGAAAATGCACAGAGACACCATTCTGTGTATAATCTCACAATGTTCACGATTCCCTGAAGCTCGTAGTCTCTCAGGGGTTCACAGATCCTAGGGTAAGGTGAAAGTTCTTATTATCTCCCTAGGGCAACTCTTCTAACCTTTGAAGGTAAAACATCACCTTTATGCCAGTGACTCTCACACCCAGATTGCCAAGCCGGACCTCTCACCGGAGTGTCGGTTGCCTGATGAGCACCTCCGTTCAGAAGACCTGTAAGCCGCACAAGCTTGATGCAAAACTCAGTTCAGCAGCATCACTCCAGCTCTCCCCAGCATCTGCTGGTCCTGCCTTTTACTCTGTGTGATGATGAGTGGTACTGCTCTGTTCCCAGTCACCAAAACCAGAACTCAGGAGCCACGCTGGTTCCTCCCTGACCCTCACCCACCCGCCGAGTCACTGATGTCTTGGATTTTGCTTCATCTGTCCCATTCCATAGAGGTTTCCCACTACCAAGATAGTGGTCTGTTAGGATGTGCCAAGCATAAGTTTTGTATTTATATGATTTCATTTAATCCTCACAAGAATCTGGTCAGGTAAATTTTGCCCCCTTTATTGTTACAAATAAGGAAACATACTTAGAGACATAATTTGCGTGAGACGGTGGTGGAGTTAGGATTTGAACTAAGGTCCACTTCAACTCCAATTCTGTCTGAACTGCTGGCCCTGCGCCCCACTTCTCTGCTCTCCCAACTCTGGGCTTTATAATTTAACTGGGAGACTTCCTAGCTGCGTGGTGAACATCTTTTTTGGGTAACACCGTCAGAACCCTTTCACCTTCCCTGAGCTGCAGGCTTCACTGATCTCCTCTCTATTTTCTAGTTCTTCCATCTGCTTTTCCAGTGGAGGTTCTCTCGTTTCTATGCCACCCCCTGCTTCCTTGGGCTGTAGTGCCATGCAAGTTCCCCAGCTTTCTTTCTGTCCTCGTCTCTAAGCATAAACATTTATTAAAATGTTTAAAAATTGAGTTTGATATTAATAACTTCAGGATTGTTACCTATGCTAACAAATGTAGAAAATAATGGGGAAAGCAACAGTTTGAATCGTTTCAGGAAGTTCTGATAGGAATCGGCCTTGGCCTTCATTAAAATGAATACAGGGCTAGACCTAGCGTTTTCATCACCCCGCTGCTCTGTGGCGCCAGGAAAGTACATGATGACGACTTCACATCCCCGCTTGCCCAGTGGGGTCCTGTGTGTGGTTGCCACCCCAGCGTCCCTTTTCAGTTGCTCCATTTTCACCTTCGAAAGCATTTCATTTTGGACTGTACGAGGTAAGCTGGCCGAAACAGGTCTTGCCATCACTCATGCAGAACGGTTTTGAATTCTGGTCTCAGTGTTTACTGGCTCTGAGATCTTGGGCAAGTTATTTAACTTCCTTGAGCCTCAACTTCCTCATTGTAAAATGGGTGAGTAATCACCTGAGCTGATATTTAGTGACTGATAGGGCCTGGGCATTAACCAGTTGGAAGGGATGTGGCCCCTGCCAGTCAGGCATTTGTCTTCTGGTTTCCGGGTCAGCTGAGGGGAACTGGGGTGTTCCAAAGGAGTGGCCAGAGGGAAGGCAGATCCACTTGGGACAATGTGGCCGTGGTTTCTGGGAGTCTGCCAGCATGGTAACAACCTTGGTGTTGGTGGGCACCTTGTTTCCGTCAGCCCTGATGAGACGCCGCTGTAGTTAATATGGAACATTGCTCCCACTGTCCCCTTTACCTCATAGGAGGCCCTGGTGTTGATTCTCTTTTGCGGCTGTTGGCTCAGTCCTTGGTCTTCTCTTTGTGGGGATAAAGTACATGATTCTCCTTTGCTTTCTCTCTGTTCTCTCTCCCCCCATCGTGTGTGTGTGTGTGTGTGTGTGTGTGTGTGTAGTATGTGTGACAATGTGTGTGCGTGCCTCTCCCCCCTCTCGCACATACATCTTTTACTGTGATTGCCCTTCAGGTTGTATCCAGTGGGGGTGGAAACCAAGGGCTGACTCCGCAAAGGTGAGTCTTAGCCCTCGATCTCCACCTTAGCTGAGTCTAAGGCTGGCATTCACCGCCCCTGAGGAGCTAATCCACACTGATGCCCACGTCTCCCCCTCAGGCGCCCCTGTCGTACCCATCACCTGGGAATTAATCCAACACAACAGTGTTGTGAGTGGCATCACACTGCAACCTAGGACTGGACCAAGCCCGGCCATCTCCTTGCCGGGGACATATGTCACCCCACTTTTATCTGATGTTTTTCAACACTGCCTAGTTATAGGAGGCCCCAGGGGGAAACGTCTCTCAGATCTTAGAGATTTCTCTGCAGAATGAAGTTGGATATATCTCTACTTGGCCGTCCCTTTGTGGTCTGGTTCCGAGCAGGACTGACCCGCCATTCTAGAAAAGTTGGTTTTAGAAAAACTCTTCAAGAAACCCCCAAGATAGCAAACATGAAGAGTCCTGCAGTGTATAAACATGATTCAAGGACTGGGAAGAAAAACCCTCTAATTAAATGGAAGTGCTATAAAAAGCTGCCTCCTTCGCTCACCTCTGATTAAAGAGTGCGTGTAATTTTAAGGTGAAGCAGACAGAAAATCCAGAAGGCCTGGGCGGTGTTCAAGTAGAAAAAGACACGTGCGTGTCCCATTAGGCTCCCTGAAATGTACCTTAAGGAAGCACACTTAAGGAGGTACACTGCGTGCAGAAATGTGCTTCTGTGTATCCATTTTCAACTTCTCTTACCAGCCTGGAGCTTCCCTCACCTCCTTGTCAACACTTTCTTCTTCGCCGACACCTCCTTCTGTCCATTATTCCCTGGGCATCATCTTTGACATCCTTTCTCTCACCTCTTCCCGTACCCCAAGTATACTCCCTGCCTGTGTTTCCCCCATTTAAATAAATAGTTCAGTTATCTGTGCTCTTCAAATGCTCCTTCTGTCCTTTGAGTCTATGGAGCAGTGCCGGGAATGTAGCAGACACTCTGTAAATACTTGCTGAACCAATAACGGAATCCTCCTTTTCCTCTTCACAATAAACTCCAGAGCACACGCTGACTGCCGGCACCAGTTCTCACCATCCCTTCCATCCCGCCTTTGTCGCCTGTCCCCACTGGTGTCCCTAGAATGAGTCTCTCCGAAGCTGAGGCTGCCTGAGACTTTTCTCAGTCTGCATCATCCTCCCCTTCATCTCAGCAGAGCTTGACACTGCCGTGTCCCTTTCCTGTCTCAGCGACATGGCAGGACATTCTCCCTGGTCTCCTCCACTGTTTGGTTATTTGGGGCATCAGAAGCCTCCATGTTTTCATTTGTTTATTGTCAGTCAGGACTGTCTTTTCCTTCCCCTTTCTTCCGCCCTCTGAATAAAGCACCTGCTTTTCCAAGGTTCTCTTGTTGGCTTCGTTCTCTCTATGAGCCCATCTGTGTCAGCAGCTTCAATGACGCCATCTATAGAGTCATTCCCACGTCTACATGGCTAATCTCGGCCTCACTTCTGGACTCCAGTTCTGGATTCTAGATGTCGATTGAATGTCCTCATATGGATTTCTAGTAAAAGTAAAAATGACATAGTCTACGCTTCCAAAACAGCTAATTTTTTTAAACTTCTTAAGCAAATTAATTTTCTTATCACTACTTCTGCCTGTCCCCTGCTGTGTTCCCAGTTAGTGAGTTTCAGGACTCTGGTATCAACTTCGAGTCCTTCCTTAAATCCAGTGGCCTGAACCTTCCTATATTCTTGAACACTGTCCTTTCCTATGCCTGCCCTGTTTAGGACCTGACTGCCTCACTCCCGGTCTTTTTACCCCTAGTCTCTCCCCATTCTCTCTCCAAATGCTGACTGAACACCCACCACATGCCACCCTGGTCCGTCCTATATATACCGACATGTGGAGCAGAGCTTCCTCAATCACTTTCTGATCCTGGCACCATCTGCTCAGAAATATTCATGCGTTCTTCATTGGCCACTCAGATAAAGAATGTGGAAATGATCCATTCTGAGCATTTGTCACCTAGCAGGCATGTGAGGTAGGACTTTCTTACCTCTGTTTATTATAGAAGGACTCAGGCTTGGAGACATAAATTGATGTATGCATGGTCTCATAACTTGTCAAGGGTAAAACTGGGATTTTGCTATAGCTTTCTGGCTCAACTGCAGTACAGGGCCTAAATTTCAGTCCCTTAGCCAGGTGTGTGGGACCCTGTGCCACGTGGCCCTCTGCTCCCCTGTGTGATGGTCAGCCTATGCACACACATGCAGATGACTTCTGGTGCCCCTGTCAGCCCTGGTGGAGACCCTCATTTCCTATTGCCCATGGCTGCCTGCTGATTCCCTTCTCTGTTCTTTGGTCACGCTGTTCTTTGCATCCAGTGTCAAACACACCCTTGCTCTCTGTCTAAATTCCATATCCATCCTCCCATACTCAGTACAAAGAACTTGTCTTATTTCTCCTCTGTCTTTCCAGAGCAATCTGTCCATCCCCTGAATCCTCACTGGACTTAGTAGAAAATCCCCTGTGGTTATAATGTATGCTGCCCTGGCCCTCCAGGGACTTAGTTCCTTTTTTTAAGCATTCCCGTAGCATCCTTTAGCACTGCACCCTATCACCTTTCAAAGTTGTAATAATTTTATAATTAGTTAAGTATCCATGTCTGCTTCCCATAAATAGAATGTTAGTTTCCTGAGGACAGGGACTGGGCTGTCTTGTCCTAAGTGTTCACCTGTGTGACATCTGTTTGGCTCTGTGTCCCCACCCACATCTCATCTTGAATTGTACTCCCCTAATTCCCACATGTTGTGGGAGGGATCTGGTGGGAGACAATTGAATCATGGGGGCAGTTTCCCCCATACTGTTCTCATGGTAGTGAATAAGTCTCATGAGATTTGATGGTTTTATCAGGGGTTTCCACTTTTGCATCTTCCTCACTCTCTCTTTGCCTGCTGCCATCCATGTAAGACGTTACTTGCTCCTCCTTGCCTTCTGCCATGATCGTGAAGCTTCCCCAGTCATGACACTTTAAGTCCAATTAAACCTCTTTCTTTTGTAAATTGCCCAGTCTTGGGTATGTCTTTATCAGCAATATGAAAATGGACTAATACACTGTGTCTACCTCAGTGCCTGACACGTATTAGATCTGTGATGAAGATTCATCAAATGAATCACCTAATGTCTTGCTCCTTCTCTTGTAGACTCTAGGTTACTTGCAGGGGAATGGGCACATCTCTTTCATTCCTTTCCTTCCTGTATCACCTGCAGCATCTAGCTCTACAGTTTGCTAATAGCAAAAACTCATTTTCTGGCTTGTAGAATGAACTACATTGAAGGCCTTGAGAGTCATCTCCTCATCTGGTGTGAAGCCAAGGGTATCCCAGCTAACACTCATTATGCTAGAACAAGTTCCCCCTCCTTCTACAGCTTCAGGGCGTTCCATGGAACCACTTGAAACTCCTCCAGTATCCCTGCTCTCTGAGCTTACTGAAGAGCTCTTAGAGGTGAGGAGTCAGCACAGAGACCATTGTCAGTGCCACTCCGTCAAGAGCCCATTTTTCAGCATCTCGCTAACTCTGACATTTCACATCTCATTCTCTTTCTTCTTGCCAAGAGCCACTTTTTCTTTATGGTCCCGTGTTCCCTCTGTTCCCTCCTTTATAGCTTTCTTGACTCTGCTCCTCTCCTTTGCTCTCTTCTTGGTGTTTGGCTTTGAAGCCCCAACTGTTCATATGCAGTTCTAGGGTATCTCTCCCCACCTGCAGCAATGCCCCTTTTCCTGAAGAGTTCCTGCCCTGCCTGCAGCCTATGGCTTCTCTGGAGGCTGTTCTGGGCTGTCCTAGCTGAGCTGCTGGAATCCCTCTGCTCATCCTTTTTCTTCCCCTGGCACAGTGCCACCTGCCATCCTTTCTGGGCATCTTCCTCTTGCTGTCAAAAAAAAAATACCGACAGAGAACTACTTAGGTGAAGGCTGAGAGGCTGACACCATAAAAATATTATTAGTTGGCCTGAGAGAGTGTAATAAAGGGAGTTTTATGAGGTATGACAGCTTTCTAAAGTTAATGAACCATCTGGCATTACGTCAAACAGACAACGAGCTTGCCAGGAGCTGGCACTGGTGCCCAGCCCCATTTGGGCATGGAGGGATTGACCTTCCCCTCCTTACCTGGCAGCCACATTCGCTGTTTCTCCACAGTGAACTCAGTAAATGGGAATTCTTGGGTAGTGCAGAGTCTGAGTCTATTCCCTCTGCCCAGTATCTCTGTTTAGAACATACTGCAGGAGTATCCATTGTACCAAGAAGGGTAGAAAGCGTCAAAAGAAAGCATAAGCCTGGCTTTGAGCAGCCTGCTTTGGTAATGTATCCCGAGGCCACAGTACAAAAGTCAACAATACATTGGACCTTAATTGGAAACTTCCTTTGACTTAGTGTGAAAGGACAAGACACAATCCCAGTGTGGATATTTCGCTCATCAAACAGGGCCCAGCACATGCACCAGCCAGGTGCCCTCTTCCATGCAGTCAGCACCACTGCTAGTTTGGGGTCTTGACTAGAGGTCCAGCTTTGGCCCACAGTTGCCCTGGGTAGGCCTGATAGACTCAGGGATGATCTCTGTTGGCCTCTCCTAGGTAAGCTCCACCTGCCTCCGGTTTAAGGGAGCATGACCCATGTGGCCGCATTTCAAGAGCACTAGGATGTAATCTAACCTGTGAGGCCAATTGTAAACAAGGGTTATTTAAGTAGCTTCACCAAGTATCACACTACCTGGTCATATTATCTTCTCACAGGCTGGTGTGAATCTCTGAGGCAGCCATATAAGTAAATAATAGGCTAGCAATGATAGCAGTTAACCTCTATTGAACTCCTATTATGTGGCAGGCACTAGGGGAAGAACTTGGCACAGGTAGCCTGCCTAGCCACAGCAACCCTACGTAGCAGATATTGGTAGTCCCATTTTGCAGATGAGGAAATTGAGCCTAAAGAGTTTAAATAAGTTGTCCAAGTCACATAGCTCATAAGTGGCAGGGCTAGGATTTGAACTCAAGCTGGTCTAAATCTAAAATGCCTCTTTATCTGAGGCAAGAGGATTGCTTGAAGCCAAAAGTTTGAGACCAGCCTGGGCAACAAAGCAAAGCCCTATCTCTACAAAAAATTTTAAAAATTAGCTGGGCATGGTAGTGCATGCCTGTAGTCCTAACTACTATGATCTCACCTCTGCACTCCAGCCTGAGTGACAGAGCAAGACACTATTTCTAAAATAAAATAATAAATACAAATAAAATACAATAAAAATAAAAGTAAAATAAAATGATAAAACCTGCTTTTTACCCACCAGTGAAGCTTGTGAACATAGTACAAATACCACACCCTTGAGCAGCTGTGGAATTCTGGGTTACAGGGAGATTGTTAGATTTAAGAGATTATGGTGTGAAGTGCTAGCTCTGTTACCCTAAAGGATAATGCAAACAATGAATGCTTTCTTCCCATTTCAGTTTCTTCATTTATAAAATAGGCACATGCCGCCGGGTACAGTGGCTCACACTTGTAATCCCAGCACTTTGGGAGACTGAGGTGGGTGGATCACAAGGTCAGGAGTTCAAGACCAGCCTGGCCAAGATGGTGAAACCCTGTCTCTACTAAAAATACAAAAATTAGCCAGGTGTGGTGGCAGGTACCTGTAATCCCAGCTGCTTGGGAGACTGAGGCGGGGAATTGCTTGAACCCAGAAGGCGGAAGTTGCAATGAGCCAAGATCATGCCACCTGACTCCAGCCTGGGCAACAGAGCGAGACTGTGTCAAAAAAAAAAAAAAAAAAAAGCACATGCAAAAAACATACCCCTAATATTTTTAAAACAAATATTTTCACTGAAGCTGCCTCTCACTGCCACCACTGCCATTGCCACCTACGGATGTTCCTGAGCAGTTGGAAGTTCCTTGTCTCATCTAATATTAGGGTCTTTGAAAATATATATATATATAAGATGAGAATATAGGGAAATAGTAATCTATGACTAAAGATATTTGTCCAATCTGAATTTTTTGTTTGTGTGTTTGTTTGCAGAGAATGGCAAATCCGTTCATTGGAAGCTGGGAGCCGATAAGGAAGTCTGGGTGTGGGTGATGGGCGAACACCATCTAGATAAACCCTATGATGTGCTCTGTGATGAAATTATTGCTGAGAGGGCCCGGCTGAAGGCAGGACAGGAGGCAGAAGAGCTCAGGTATGCGATCTGCAGACCAACCAGAGACTTAAAGACCCTCCAGACATTAGAAAACATTGCAAACACGCCCCTTGTTCCCAGTATCTGGTGGGAGAGTGGGGTTGGGTTGGAGGGTCACGAAAGTCATTTTGGATCTCTTTGGAAGGTTGACTTAGGCTTTTGGTCTAAAGACCTTTTGGATCTCTTTAGAAGGTTGATTTAGGCTTTTGGTCTCAAGTCTTTGATAGCACTAAAGACCTCATGAAAGTCTTTAGTGCTGTCACATCCGCTGCTTCCTCCCCCTGCTTGTCATTCCAGTTTTGATCTGCATGAGTGTGTGAGTTCCCCAGTGATCACCCGTGGCTGCACTAGAGTCATGTGAGAGCAGTGCAGGCCGACGCAGCTGAGGATCTGGAACATATGTGAGAAATGCAGTGACTGTGCAAGCTTCAGGCCCTCCAAGGAGATCACTCAGATACAGGCGGCTGGATAATCAGGCTCTTTAGGTGCCTACACCATGCAAGGTGCTGGGAATTCAAAGAGAAACAGGGAGCTTCCAGTCTAGGAGGAGAAGTAGACAGATGCACAGCTCACTACGGCCAGTGCAGGCTGTGATTTGGCTATAATGAAGGTATAAACAGAGTTTACCAAGCATAGGTGGGAACCTATCATTCCGATCCACAGACGAGGTGAAATCTGAACCAAACCTTGAAAGGAGTGGTTTTCCAGCTACAGAAGGCCAAGAAGGAAAGTGCAGGCAGAGGGCTTAACCAAGGCCCCTAGACTTGACTACGGATGGTTCTTTGGGGAATGATGAGGTCTTCTGAGCATTTGGAATACCCTTGGGCAACTGCTTCAGAGGCCAGATTTGGGAGTTTGGACCTTATTCTGTGGACAGTGAGGTTTTTCAATAGAGAAGTGATATCAACTGCAGATGTAGGAAGGTAACTCGGAGGGAAACTGAGGCAGGTGATGACACTCCTCTGCTGGGTAGCTGGGGTGCTCTGGGTGTCCTTCTCTGGCTCTGGGCAGTGATGTTGACAGCATTACTCTGAGATGCTGAAGTGGAAATTGGGACAGACATGAGGACCACAGTTTAGTTCCCAAGGGCTAGGGATGCAAAGCAGACTCTGTGACACAATGGATGGTGCATTGGACTTTCAAGGGCTGGGATGCTGCCCACTAGTGCCTGTAACTTTAAAACTATCAATGGACATATGAAGATAAAGGAATTATTTAATGACCGATTGGAAGGAGATGGTATGTTCTAATAGGTTAACTTGTAAACCAGGAGTTGGGCAGACCAGGATTCAGATTTTGGCTGTACCACTATGTGGTCTTGGATGAATTACAAAATTTCTTGGAGCTCTTATAACAAAGTGAGGATGACAATGCCTTCCTCATAGGGTTGTGATGAGGATGAAGTTAACGTCTTTACACTGAGGGAAACTGAGGCAGGTGACGGCACAGGGCCCAGCATGTTAGAAGCACTCAGTAAGTGGTGTCTGTTACTGGTTTTCATGTATTTTGAATGTCGACATCTGCTTTGGAAAAGCTCTTCCTGTTGTAGAATGGTTTTTGAGAATGTTACTTTTGTCTCTCTTCAGAAAAACTCACTCTGAAGAATTCACCAATAGCTTGAAAACAAAATCACAGTACCATGATCTGCAGCCTCCAGATAACCAGCAGACTAAAGACATCTGCAAGACAGTGACAGAGAAGGAGGAATTGGAGCAAGGATCTAGCCCATCCCCAACCCTGGAGGACGAGAAAATCCGAGTGAGTCCTTCCTGTCTGTACGTGTGCGGCATTTCATCACGGGGGAGAAAAAGCTATTGAGGCCACTGAGACCACTGTGGCCGAGTGTCAGGATCCTCCACTGGCTTTCTTGGGAGAAATTCCTCCTAACTTTAAGGTCCTCTTGCTCATGTCCCTTGAGGGATTTACCTTCCCTGCTACTTCGTGAAAAATAAAGCACCCCTATTTCGTGAGACTGAAAGTACCAGGCGAGAACGCTAGGAATGCAGCTTGGCATTTTAAGATATTTTCAGGTTCTCCCCATTGCTGCCCCATTATATGTCTTCTGTTACAGCGGAGGTTGGCAAACATTTTCTGTAAAGTGCAACATAATAAATGGTTTAGGCTTTATGGGCCATGCCGTCTTTCTCACAGCTATACACAAATGAATGATCATGGCTGTGTTCCAATAAAACTTTATTTTCAAGGACAAGCAGAGGGGCAGATCTGGCCTGTTCACGATGTAGATGACTTTCTACCGAGTCTCCACCTTTTTGTTGCCGACTCTAAACATCAGTGCTTGTTTGGCTTCATTGGCTCTGCCTGTGACTGTGGGGACAGTTACTTCCCCAACATAATAGAAATTTTATACTCAGAATTGGTATGAATTCTCTTATGGTTCGGGTGGTTTAAAAAACGCAAACATAATTTGCTGGCTGGATTATAGTTTGGGAGAACAATAAAACTATATTATGAAGTACCTTATTCTGCCAGGAATTTAATTACAACTGAGAATTAACAGGGATTCGCAGTTGTCTGATTTCCATTCATGTCTCCAGCCCGGCAGCACTGGTTGTGTGTGCTTTTGACTTCTTTGAGGCTATCAGATGGGAATACAGATATCTCCTGCTTCCTTCTAGGGCCTAGTGAGACTCTGATAACTAACACGGTCAGGGGGTTATTCCACAGCAAAGCACACTGCTGAGTGTCTCCTGTGATCCTTTTACAGTAACATGAACTAGAGACATTTGTCCATTTTACAGCTGGGGAAACTGAGGCCAGGTGTGGTTAAGCAACCTGCCCAAGGTCTTATTCCAACCCAGGTCTGCAGGACCCCCAGGCTATTCCTTAAATATTAACTGTTAACTCCTTAACTCTTAACTCTCGTATTTGGTTGTGTCGTTAATATGAGGGCCCTGAAGAAGCTTTTTATGAAGGGCTACAAATATGAGGCTCAAAATATTTAAGAAGAAAAAATTCTAAATTTGGTTTTTCCTCTCGGAATCAGCCCTGGGCGCGCTTCCCACATCCTCAGCGAGGCCTCCATGCCTCCCCAGGCGTGCTTTGCACTCAGCATGCGTAACACCAGACTCCCCCAACACGGCTCCCTTTCCTACACCCATAAAACCAAGAACAATAGCAACAAGAAGAAAGCTCCTTCCAGAGTATTAATTATGGAGCTGAGTGTGGTTGCTCACATTTGTAATCTCAGTGCTTTTGGAGGCCAAGGCAGGAGGATCCCTTTTGAGGCCAGGAGTTTCAGACAAGCCTGGGCACAATCCTGTAGAGATAGTGAGACCCCCATCTCTACAAAAAATAAAATAAAAATAGCCAAGCATGGTGGTTCATGCCTGTAGTCCTAGCAACTCAGGAGGCTGAGGCAGGAGGATCGATTGAGCCCAGGAATTTGAGGCTGCAGTGAGCTCTGATTATACTACTGTACTGTAGCCTGGGCGACCGAGTGATACCCTGACTCTTAAGAAAAAAAGGAAGTTTTAAGTATGTATGCTTATCTCTGTGCTTGAATTACAGTACTTTTTTAGATCTTTTTTTTCAAAAGTAGGACAGAAGATTAAAATGGAAATTAAAATAGATACCACAGTTATTATTCTTTAACCATCTCATAAATATTACATTGAGAGTGGCACTGTTCCATTCCTTAGGTGCCTGCTAAACTGTCATATGGAAGGAGATGGGGGCAGTGGAGAAAGAAACAATTAGATACAAGGAATACAGAAATAGATGGGTGACAGGTTTTTATATTTCTGCTTTTTATCTTTCCCTGTGTCAGAGAAGATGCTGTCAGGGGCTGCTGTGATATTTGCTGAAGTTCACTCTGACAGCGGGCCACGCAGCGAGGAAGCTGATCTTCACAGCTAGTGTGAGCATTTAAAGAGGTGTCTGCTACCTCTTAGACAATTGACTCGATGGTACATTTACATTTTTATTGTAAGTTCTGTATATGTCACTATAGTGGCCTGAATATTTATCCCCCGAAATTCATGTCCACCTAGAACCTCAGAATGTGAGCTTATTTGGAAATAGATGTTTCCAGATGTAATTAAAGGATCTCAAGATGAGATTGCCCTGGATTTAGGGCAGACCCTAAATCCCATGACAGGTGTCCTTATAAGAGGAGAGCCAAGGGAAATGTGAGAGAGGGTGTACTAGTCTGTTTTCACGCTGCTGATAAAGACATACCCGAGATTGGGCAGTTGACAAAAGAAAGAGGCTTAATGGACTTACAGTTCCACGTAGCTGGGGAGGCCTCACAGTCACTGTGGAACGTGAAAGGCACGTCTAACATGGCAGCAGACAAGAGAAGAGAGCTTGTGCAGGGAAATTCCCCTTTATAAAACCATCAGATCTCATGAGACCCACTCACTATCACAAGAACACTGTGGGGAAGACCCGCCCCCATGATTCAACCGCCTCCCACCAGGTTCCTTCCACAATACATGGGAATTGTGGGAGTTGCAATTCAAGAGGAGATTTGGGTGGGGACACAACCAAACCCTATCAGACGGAAACACTGGGAAGAAGGCCGAGTGAAGAAAGAGGCAGAAAGTGGAGTTATGCTGCTACAAGATGGGAGCCACCAGAAGCTGGAAGAGGGAGCACAGCCCTGCACAGCCTTGATTTCTGACTCTAGCCTCCAGAACTGTGAGAGCGTAAATATCTGTTGTTTTAAGCCACCAAGTTTATGGCCATTCCTTGCAGCAGCCTTGGGTAGTGAATGCAGTTACTTCGCATTGACTTTCTCAGAAATGTTTCATTATGCTACCCTAATTATTAAAGAGTTATTAAAATGGAGAAGCAACCATTTTAGAGAGACAAACCTGCTTTCTGGAAAACCAAAAATAAGTTGAATCCTGCATCCCTCACCTCCTCGTGCTGTAGCTTTTAGCTCTTGAGTTTCTCCTGCTATAAAAAGGGGAGAAACCATCTATTTGTTAGGCAGAATAATGGCAAATATATCCACATTTAGATCTCTAGGACACGCTACTTTACATGGATCCGGGGACTCTGCCTCTGGGACCGAGGTTAAGGACTTTGAGATGGAAGATTATCCTTGAATATCCAGGCAGGCCCAGCTTAATCGCATGAGTCCTTAAAGCAGAGACTCTTTCCCGGTTGAGGTCAGAGGGAGATGTGGCTATAGGATAATGACAAGAGACATGTGATGTTCCTGGCTTTGATGATGGAGGAAGAGACCATGCGTGAAACAAGGAACGGAAGCAGCTTCTAGAAGCTGGAAGAGGCAAGGAATCGGATTCTCCTTGAGTCTATGGAAGGCACGCAGCTCTGTTGACACCTTGATGTTGGCCTAGGGTTGGGTCTCTGACCTACCGAAATGTATCCTAATTTGTGTTGTTCAAAAGCACTGAGTTTATTGTAATTTGTTACAGCAGCAATGGAAAACCAATACAATCTGGTAGGATTTTGTGATGAGTAAGTGAGGTATTGTATTAGTCAGGGTTCTCTAGAGGGAGAGGACTAATAGGATAGACATATATATGAAAGGGAGTTTATTAAGGAGTATTAACTCACACGATCACAAGGTAAAGTCCCACAACAGGCCACCTGCAAGCTGAGGAGCCAGGAAGCTGGTCCAAGTCCCCAAACGTCAAAAGTAGGGAAGCCAACAGTGCAGCCTTCAGTCTGCGGCTGAAGGCCTTAGAGCCCCTGGCAAACCAACGGCATGCATCCAAGAGTCCAAAAGCTGAAGAACTTGGAGTTCGATGTTTGAGGGCAGGAAGCATCTAGCACAGGAGAAGGATGGAGGCTGGAAGACTCAGCAGGTCTAGTCCTTCCATGTTCCTCTTCCTGCTTTTATCCTAGCCATGCTGGCAGCTAATTAGATGGTACCCACCCAGATTGAGGGTGGGTCTGCCTTTCCCAGTCCACTGACTCAAATGTGAATCTCCTTTGGCAACACCCTTGCAGGCACACCCAGGAACAATACTTTGCATCCTTCAATCCATCAAGTTGACACTCACTATTAACTATCAGGGATATTAAATACTGAGCACTTATTTCAGTGCCTCCAAACACATATCAGATATTTAGTTAGCTCACTTTCCTCTTCCCTATACATTTTGTTATTATTTTTTCTTTTTGAGGCAGGGTCTCACTCTCCCCCAAGGGTGGAGTGTAGTGGCGCAATCATAGCTCACTGCTGCCTTGAACTCCTGGGCTCAAGCAATACTCCCTCAGCCTCTCTAGTAGCTAGAACTACAGGCACAGGCCACCACCCCAAGCTGATTTTAACAATTATTTATAGTGATGGGATCTTGCTGTGTTGCCCAGGCTGGTCTTAAACTCCTGGTCTCAGGTGATCCTGCCATCTCAGCTGCCCAAAGTTCTGGGAGTACAGGTGTAAGCCACTGTGGCCGGCCCCTATACATTTTTCTTAGCTTAAATATATCGACAGTGAGGAGAGGATCCCAAGGTTGATTGATTTACTCATAACATATTTTGAGTACCCAATAGGTGCTAAGTATTGAAGTTATGATACTGGAGTAAAACAGAATCACTGCTCTCATGACGTTTTAGTTGGGGAGGGAGAGAGAGACATCACATAATATATAATTTCAAACAGTAACAAGTGCTGTGACATGAGGGATAGGTTTCTCTTCACACCAATTACATTAGCACTTGGGCAGCTCCATGAAGCCAAGGATGGCTTTGCAGAGGACATGGCCCCTAGGGCTGGCAGTTCCAGCTGAGGAACAGTGTGGCAAAGGCTCCATAGCTGGCGGGAAAGTGGGCTTTGGAGGAGCCAAAGGGGCCAGTGTGACTGGAGTGCAGAAGCAGGGAAAGCATTGTGGGGGGAGGGCAGGGCCAGACAAGACAGGGTCTTGGGGGCGACTTACATGTTTTGACTCTTTTCAAGAACATTTGGAAACTGTCAGTGATTATCGAGCAAGGGGTTGAGGTGATCAGGTTTATATTTTGAAAAGGAGGGATCATTCTTGCATCAGAGAGGGTGGAGGAACAAGGTAGCGTGACCAGGTTTCTAAGCTTGGATGCCTGGGAGAATAAGGTGTCAGCAGGATGGACAGGCGTGTCTGGAGGAAGAGCTGATGTTAAAGGAGAAGATGATTCTAGCTGAGATGCATCAGGATTTCCCAGGCTACTTGCAGCAGTAGTCGTGGTGGATACACACTGATTTTTTTTCTTTTTCTTTTTCTTGTTTTTGAGACAGGGGCTTGCTCTATCACCCAGGCTGAAATACAGTGGCACAATCATAAGCTCTCTGTAACCTCCAACTCCTGGGCTCAAGTTATCCTTCAGCCTCAGCCTCCTGAGTAGCTAGGACTACAGGCACATGCGTGGCTAGCTTTTAAATTTTTTGTAGAGACAGGGTTCCACTGTGTTGCCCAGGCTGGTCTTGAACTCCTGGGTTCGAGTGATCCTCCTGTCTCAGCCTCCCAGAGTGCTGGAATTACAGGTGTGAGCCACTACACCTAGCCAGGCTGATCTTATACATGTGATTTAGAGTTCACAACACTCCTGTGAAACAGACAATACATTACCATTTCTTTTGTACAGATGAAGAAACAAATGTTCGAAGAGATTAAGTGATTAACCCCAAAATTACAGTTAGAATGCCCTCATTTTTGTATGTCTACTTTAATCCCCACTCTCATTGTAACTTTGACGTATTTAAAACAGAATGCATCACTGCCCCCAGGCCTTCTCCTTTAGAAGGGAACTCCGGTTTCTGGTGAGAAACCAAGACTGGAGCTTTAGGACGCATCCCACGTGTTTCCAAAATGCAATTCAGATTTGCACAGTAAGGATTAAAGATTTCCAAATTTCTGCTATAATTTATTTTAACTCTAATATCTAAAAGTATATTGTCATGTCTTCAAAATTGCATTGTATACACAAGGCCCAACATCTGTTATAAAAAAATCTTCAAGCAGTTTTTATTGAAGTTAGTGACCGTAATCCTTATCTGAGTAACTCTGGGGGGATTTAAAGAACAATCAATCTTCCAGGATTATCAACAATATTCAAGGGAAATCAGCTATAAATTTATTAAAGTAAAGCTGTCTTGTTAGATTTGTAGTAAATTTCCAATGAAAGATCATCACTGGGACTCACGCCTGTAATCTCTGCACTTTGGGAGGCCGAGGCAGATGGATCACTTGAAGCCAGGAGTTCAACACCAGTTCAACATGGCAAAACCCTGTCTCTACAAAAAACACAAAAATTAATCAGGCATGGTGGCATGTACCTATAGTCCCAGCTGCTTGGGAGGCTGAGATGGGAGATCACTTTAGCTGGGCAGGCAGAAGTTGCAGTGAGCTATGATCACGCCACTCTACTCCAGCCTGGGTGACAGAGCAAAGCCCTGTCTTTAAAAAAAAAAAAAAAAAAAAAATCGTCACTAGAAACTGTGCCCCATTTTCTAATAAAATACTCCAGACCTGAATCAGAATGCACTTCTTACCAGTCTGATCTAAAATCTACCGAGGGCTGTGGAGAATGGGTGAAAATTAAATTCAACCCAAATATTGATGTGTATTCAGCATTATAGAATCTCTTGTGGAGGAGTCAGTTCTTTTAGGAGGTAGTGCTTCTGGTTAACAGGGACCCTTTTTATTTGTACTGATCTATCAGTTGCTGCCTGAAGAAGTCCAAATAATGGAAAAATATCAGGGTTGGGCTTGGGCATGAGAGTCTTCAGTCTTATGCACCTCAGGATACACTGGATTTCTGCATTTGTATCAGTAGTGTTTTTTCAACTCTGCTGTGATTATCTCATGGAAGGAAGGATTGAAGGAAACATGTAGTCAGAGTCCCCTTTGAGCTTATGTAGAACTTGGGGTAAATCCTACAGTTACTTCTTCATTATCCTTCCTCTTTACTCACTAGTATTTTGAATAGGATGAAATCGGGTTAATAGGATGCCGAGGCCAGCCTCAAGGGAAGAGAGCAATGCGTGGTAAGAGGATAGCTGGGAACCTGGATGCTATTTTGTGAAACAGACAGATTTGCCTTAGTGCTGGTCACTGGGATGATAGTGGTTAGATATAGGTAGCCCCGTACACATTTGGAAAGATGTACATTCGCGATGTTACTTCATCCTCACAACTGTGGTGTGAAACAGGTATTTTTATTCCTGTTCTGAGTGGGGAGATCAGGGCAATGGTTTGATTCACAGGTGGAGCTGGGTCTTCCACCTAATTCAAGTCCTTCTTGTTATCTGCCCCAGGGAAGGTAGTCACGTCTGCATCTTAATGATCACACTGCTGGAATTAGAGTTTTTGGGCTTTTCTCCTTCACTAGCAGTGATACTTTAGACCAGATATTCTTGACTTTAAGTTAAACAGAAAAGCTTTTTCCGTAGGAAAACATGGAGAAGGGGAAAGAGGAGGGAGTTGGGTTTGAAGAAACAGACAGGATTAAATCTACCTTCCTGGACACCTTGAGCCAGTCTCATTCACCTGGGTGGTGTTTTTGCAGAGCTCACAGCTCTATCACGCTGCTCCTGTCTCTGTGTGCCTTGGAGTTTTAGAGCAGGCTCTCTGCCTTTCGCTGTGAGAGGGTTGCGTCTGTACTGCTGGGTTTGTTACCTATGCTGACTGTGCAAATCTCTAACCCTCTGGAACCTCTGTTTTCTCATCTACCAAAACGAGGAATTAACACCAGGTGTGGTGGCTCATGCCTGCAATCCCAGCACTTTCGGAGGCCAAGGCGGGTGGATTACTTGTGCCCAGGATTTCGAGACCAGCCCTGGCAACATAGCAAGACAGTGTCCCTACAGAAATAAAAATAAAAAAATAGCAGGACGTGGTGGTGCACACCTGTAGTCCCAGCTACTCCAGTGGCCAAGGAGAGAGGATCGCTTGATCCTGGGAGGTTGAGGCATCAGTGAGCTGTGGTCACATCATTGCACTCTAGGCTTGGCGACAGAGAGAGACTCTGTCTCAAACAAGCAAAAACTGGGAATTTAAAAAGACTTGCTTTGTTTATGTCATGGGTTTTTGGTGAAAAAAAGTTGACATAGTAAAAAATGACATGAGATAATATATTTGGAAATTCTTTGAAAACTGCAAATCCCAGTACAAATCTAAGGGGTTTATTTTAACTAGGAGCACTAGAGATTGCCCCTCCCCTGTGTGAGCGCCTCCTACCCAGGGGCTGCACACTTCAGTGCCCAGCACTGTTGGGCTGCATCAGTCATTCTCTGAGCAAATATCCGTCAAGGTTTAATCTGTGTAATGACAGGCATTATGGCGCCACGAGGGAGGCATAAGACGAGGTTTTCATCTTTCAAGAGTTTTAGGCCCTGAAAAGAGCAGCAGTGAGTGCTCCGTAGGGCAGGATTGAATCACATTCCAGGAGGCTAGTGGCCTGTTCACTGGTTTGTGGAAGGCAGGGATGGAGGGGGTGGCAGAGAAAGGCAGAGAGGCCCGGGGGAAAGGACTCCGCAGTCCTGGCCGGTGAAATGTCCTGGGTAAGAAAGTGCAAAGCCTCATGTGTCCGGGAGGGAGAATGCGGGGCAACAGTCTGATGGGGGTAAAGGGCGTTGACTGGGATGCAGAAAGGTAAGTCTAAGTAGATGCTAACAGGACACCTTATGGAAGAAGAGTCAGGCTTGTTGCATGTATTCATTTTCTTCATGACTTACCCTAGTACCCATGTATTATCTCCCAGCAACTCAGGTGGGAAATCTGACATAGCAGGACTGGGTTCTCTGATTAGGGTCTTATGAGGCTGAACTCAAGATGTCAGCCATGATGGGCTCCTATCTGGAGGCCCTGGAGAAGAATCTGCTTCCAGGTATATTCATGTCGTTGGCCAAATGAACCAGCGGAAGGCCCTGATTCGTTACTGGGCATCAACCAGGGGCCAATCTTTGTACCTGGAGCCGCCTGCATTCCTTAGGCTTTCCAGGTGGTCCCTCAAGCAATGGCAGATTGAGTCCTTCTCCTGCTTAAAAGCTCTCTCTGACTTCCTCTTCTGCTGTCTCTCTCTGACTCCAGCTGGAGAAAGTTCTCTGCTTTTGAAGAGCACCTGTGATTAGAATGGGCCCACAGTTAATCCTGGATAATCTCATTTTAAGGTCCATAGCTAGTAATTAATGTCTGAGGAGTTCCTTTTGCTGCATAACATAACAGATTTACAAGTTCCAGATTAGGGCGTGGGTATCTTTTAAAGCCATGACACCTACCACACCCCTGTAGGCTGTTGGGTCAGTAGTACAGGCCTGCCACCCCTTATCCAATACATCTGGACCCAGACGTGCTGTAGATGTCAGCTTTTTTCCAGATTTTATAAAAGAAATACTGAGCAGGTACTATGTAATATATAATGCTTCCCAGCAAGGTCTGGGGCAATACTCTGTAAACAAATGCTGTAAATACTGTAAATAGCCTCATGTTCAAGTTAGGATCCTCCCTGATAGGAGTTACATATTTTCAGAGCTTTTTGGATTTTAGAATTGTTGATAAGGGAGGGTGGGCCTCCAGTCCATTTTTGAGCTATGGTAATATAATGAGAGCAAGTGGTCAAAAGAACTGGATTTTCATTTTGACTTTGTCTCTGCAGGACTTTTGTTTTCCTAATCTATAAAATGAGAGACTTTTAAATTGTTTAGTGACCATAGAGCCCGGGTGCAGGTACTTCCAATGCTGCCCCTGGGAGAGACATCACTAATCAATTGCAGCACTCTCTCCTGATGAGCCAGGACAGGACCTCACATCCTTGTCAACAGGGCTGCAGGCAGCCAAATGGAGCCCTAGGTGTTAACGGCACAGATGGACTCTGTTTGCTAAGGCGATTTTTCAGAAGTTTCAGTCTAGCTCTAAACATGCAGATCTTAAAGCAACAGTCGATGCCTGTACAACAGGAAGAATGTTTTTTCCTGTCACTACTGGCTGTTAAGGAGGGTTGCCATACTGTTTCAATGAATAAGCCACACCACAAGGTCTAGACTTTTGTATTTGAGCAGCAGTTAGGCAGGGGTGTGATAGGCAAACCCGGTGGTATGTGGCAAAGTCAACTCAATTTTATTTCTGTAAATAAGGCACAAACGATGTATTCTTTGGACAAGTGGCATTCCTCTCCTGAGCTGGTTTTCACTGCAGCCCTCCCCTCCAAGACTCAAAACATATCTTTTAGTCCACCTGGGTAACAGCTAATCTTCTCACATACAAAAATGTGGAGAGGTGTACCTTCCTGCCATGCAACAGTTTCTATAGTTTTAACCAGAACACCAAACCACCCAATCTGTAGGTTTGCATTTGGATATGATTTTATACCAATGTAACCCAAGTTATATCTTCATTAGTAAATGGCTTCATTCAAGGAGATCCCTTATAGAACAAGGGAAGACTTGCCCCAGTTCTAAGAGTGAAGAGTTTCTGCTTCACCCTGAAAGCCATGACAAGCAAATCTTGAGAATCTGAGAATTGTTTGATGGCTGCTACAGGCTTTGGAAACCTTAAAGTCCAGGCTCAGAGTATCTTTCTACACATGCATGACAGTCTTTACAAAAGATTTAAGGATACATTTTTGTAAACCTTAAGGTCCAGGCTCAGAGTATCTTTCTACACATGCATGACAGTCTTTACAAAAGATTTAAGGATACATTTTTGTTGGTTTAAAATTTTTATTATACCAAATAAATATCCAAAAGTAAGACGGCCTGAATAAGTATCAGATACCTGGAAACCATAGCACCAACACAGTAGAAGATCTCTAGTTAGGGAATGGAAGTTTCAGTCCTTACAGGCAGCTCTGAGACTTGGGGCAGTATCCTGTAAGGCAGGAGCCTCTATCCCTGGGGTACCACTGGTCTGTGATCTGTTAGAAACCGGGCCACATGGCAGGAGGTGAGCAGCAGGCAAGCAAGCGAGCATTACTCCCTGGGCCCTGCCTCCTGTCAGATCATCAGCAGTGTTAGATTCTCAAAGGAGCACGAACCCTATTGTGAACTGCGCACATGAGGGATCTAGGCTGTGTGCTCCTTATGAGTATCGAATGCCTGATAATCTGTCACTGCCTCCCATTACTCTCAGATGGGACTTTATAGTTGAAGGAAAGCAAGCCACCGATTCTGCATTATGAATTATGATGAGTTTGTAATAATAATAGAAATAAAGTACACAATAAATGTAATGCACTTGAATCATCCAGATGCCATCCCTCTGGCGCCCCCTATCTGTGGAAAAATTGTCTTCCACAAAATCGGTCCCCGATGCCAAAAAGGGGGGACTGGGGATCAGTTTCTTCTGTAGATGTTAAAATTAGCAACACTAACCCTTTACAAAGGAAGCTGATAAAATGTATAAATAGGAGAAAGCAGCTTGCCCAGTATTGTCTGATGGAAGCAGCAACAATTGCCTCCTGAAGTCCTTGAATTACAGGATGCCGTTCTCTCACCCCCAGTCCACATCCTCTGGCAAGTATGTGGAGCAATAAAAGATGTTGTTCTTATCAGGAGCCCAGGCTTGGTCCTTCGCATTCTTCAGATGAAGAGTTGGAGGCAAAAGAATGCTGTCTGACTGGATTTTCCAAGCTGAGGAGGAGGCTGAAGTAACATCTAGATTAAAACTGAGTATATGGTTTTTGTTCTGCAAAGTCGTTGCCTTCTGCAAAATCGCTGGCTTGTCCTTGTTTTTTGGCAGTGGTGATGCAGCTGAGGAACCTCTGAAATGATGCTCTGCTTAATACCGAGTCAGTGTTGTGGTTCTCCATGGATCACAGCGAACACGCAGGGTTACTGGGTGCCTACACTGAACTGGAGGTGCTGGGGAATAGCTGGGTTTCTCTGTCCTTCTGCCACGTTTTGAGACATGCAGGTTCAGAGCAGATGCCATTCCCAGTTAACGATGAATGTCATGGGGAGTTAATGGGACTCAGAGAAAAAGACAGTGGCGTGCTGTGTGAACAGACTCACCTTACCTAGGGGAGTTTGGGTATGAACTGCGAGTCCCCTGCAGCTGAAGAGACCCTTAGGGACCCTCTGTGTGGACAGCCATCTGAATGCAGTGATGTCCCCCGCCCCCAGTCAGAGTCATTCCGCGCCTGGTTGGGAGAATGGCAGATTCTGCCAACTCAAAGATAAGCTCCTCTGTGTTTTCCGCTTATATGTAATTTGTAGGCTTGGAACTCATTAATCAGTACCGACTGTCCTTGCCCCTGAAGAGGACCTTGAATGAATCTATATCTGCTCACTTTTAGATTTTATCTCCAGAGAATTCTTCATTATTTTTACAGAAATGGCCTTCAGAGTGGGCCACAGTGCAAAACAGGAGCTAAAAAAAAATTAGAACCAAACATCTGGGATTCAAAGCATTACACACACACACACAAAAAGAAGACCTTGTAGCTGGCAGATTAAAGAGCCTTGAGCAAAAGTCTTCCTTGCGATATATTCTTCAACCAGGTGGAGTTACAGATGAGGCCTCTTACCTCTCCACCTCCACCACACCGGCACACACATGCCACACATTGCATGCATACATGCGCACACAACACACGTATTCATGCTTTCCACACTGCCCCAAGGCTCTGATACCTGTTTTTAAGTCTGTCATTTTTCTATAACAACTAATGATCACAAAAACGTGCCACTAAAACGTCCATTTTAGTTGTAAACTTGACACTAAAACTATGGTGGTTTTTAGTTGTTTGTGTGTGTGTTTTTTTAGAAACAGGATCTTGCTGTGTCACCCAGGCTCGAGTACAGTGGTGCATTAATGACTCACTACAGCCTCAAACTCCTGGGCTCAGGTGATCCTCCTGCCTCAGCCTCCCAAGAAGCTGGGACTACAGATGCATGCTCCCAAGCCCAGCTAATTTTTTTATTTGTTGTAGAGACAGTGGTCTCACCATGTTGCCCAGGCTGGTCTTGAACTTCTGGCCTCAAGTGATCCTCTTGCCCCTGCCTCCCAAAGTGCTGAGATTACAGTTCACTTCTATTTTTAAGTGTTATTGTAACTCATACTGTTATGTTTCCATGAGTAGAGAGCAGTGAAGTAGCTACCTGTAAAATGATTTTAAGATATAATATGAAGCTTCCACTTAGATTTTCCTTCTTCTATACCTTTCTTTCAAACTAAAATTAAGAGTGCTGTCCACTCTGAAATGACCAGTTCTCTAAAACTGGACTTCAGTGGTTTGCCTTGATAAAGGAGAGATTCAGAAGAGAGTTACTGAGATCCAAACAAGTCTTTGAAAGAATAGAAAAGGATATGCTGAATTATTTCTGGGATTCTCATTCATCTCAAAGTGCTATTGCATAGCAACAAAAGTTCTGGGTTTTCTGTCACTTGTGCCTCAGGTTAAGGGGGAAAAGCAGTATTAGCAGCATAATGCTTTCATGTGATTTAAGCAGAGGTGAGTACTGAGCTTGGCGAGTAGGCTGGGTCGCAAAGCGTGCACCCCACCCCAGAGTAGATACCTCGTGCCTGGGGTTAGTGGAACCAGCGTGGCATTGCCTGATTCCTGGCTGCAGACAGCCATGTCATCAATGTCTGGGAGGCAAGGGGGTTCACACCTTAGAACAAGGACCACCATGGTAAGTAGAGAACATGTGCTTCTGAAACACAAGCTAGAATTTTGAGGCTTAAATTGGATATAGAGACAAAAGAGGAATAATCCTATTCCAAGCTAGGAGTCATTTACCTTGACGTATATTCCATTCTAGTACACATGAAGGAAGCATTTCAATGTAATTTTTATAAGAGATAAAGCACTGGACATGCCAGGTAAAAATAGATAATGAATTAATTGTGCATATCTTATTAATTCAAGAGTGGAGCCCTAATCAGAGAGCTACACAATTCCCCAAGTAGTTTCTGCATAACTGTAATAGAATTTCATGGTAGGTAATTTGTAGAATAAAATCTTATATAAGATAGAATCACAAAATACTAGCACCTTAAAATTCACTTAAGCTGTTGTGCTTCTTAAAAGCAAACAAATAATCAAAATTTCTAAAATAAAAAGCTTAATATAAATTAGAAAAGAGAAAAACAGACTTCTAGTCATAAGTGTTTACTCAATTTTGTTACCAACTTCATAGTGTATAACTTCTTTATAGAGATATTTGCATTGATTCACTTATTGAACTCATTAAAAGTAGTATGCTAGAATCCTGAGTTGGGAGACGTGTTGACCACTTCAAGGTCAGTCGTTCAACCTCTCTGAGGCTAAGTTTCCCAATCTATAAAACAGACATTAAAGTAGCTACATGTCATTGGGTTAATGTGAGAATCAAATGAAATAATACACATAAAAGTGTTTTGTAAAGGATGTATGATATGAATATTGTTTTCTATTATTGTTATTATTATTTCTTGAGACAGAGTCTCACTCTCTACCTCCAACATTCGAGTGATTCTCCTGCCTCAGACTCCTGAGTAGTTGGGATTACAGGTGCCTATCACCACACCCGACTAACTTTTGTATTTTTAGTAGAGACAGGGCTTCACCATGTTGGCCAGGCTGGTCTCGAACTCATGACCGCAAGTGATCTGCCCACCTTGGCCTCCCAAAGTGTTGGGATTACAGGCGTGAGACATTGCCCCTGCCTATTATTTTTCTATTATTATTTGTAGTTAAGTTCTATGTTCCATTTCGTCAGGACTTCCTGTATCAATCATTTTTTAAATCATGTTTTTAAGACTCTTTGAATATTTTCTAAACAATCCTTTATTATTTTATGCTTACACTTTATATTTCACAATTCCTTTTTTTCTCTTGCTTGTCTTTTACTTCTTCATGGATCCTATTTCAGGCGTCTCCCTGGGTGAGAATGTAAGAGTGGTGTTTGAAACTCTCTCACATGTGAATGCTTTGCCCTAGCAACCTACACCAGCTCTGCATCACTGCATTTTCCGAAGATGTTACTGCCCAGCTCTGTTGTTTGTGCGTTGCTTAATGGTGTTTTAGGGGATGGTGCAATAGGAGTGAGCATGTTGTTCTTCTAATATGACTGATGTTCTGTGCTCTAACATGCTCAAAATAAACTTGGACACCAAAGACAATGTTTTTCGTTGTTGTTGTTCTTTATTGTTTCGTTTTGTTTTTGAGACAGAGTCTTACTCTGTCTCCCAGGCTGGAATGCAGTGGCGAGATCGTGGCTCACTGCAGTCCTGACCTCCCCAGGCTCGGGTGATTCTCCCACCTCAGCCTCCCGAGTAGCTAGAACTGCAGGCACACACCACCACGCCCAGGTAACTTTTGTATTTTCTGTAAAGACAGGGTTTCACCGTGTTGACCAGGCTGGTCTCAAACTCCTGGGTGCAAACGATCTTCCTGACTTGGCCTCCCCAAGTGCTGGGATTACAGGGCTGAGCCACCGCAGCAGCTGACAATGTTTAGTGAAAGATGTGCCATAAAATCTCACATCATGTTAGAGTCTGCTGTACTTTCCAGTTGGGGCTTTCAGTAGTCTCTGCATGGATTTTGCTTGGAACCATATTAGAAAAATAAGGAAAAGATTTGCTCGGGTCTCCATTGTCCTCATTCATGTGTCAGTAAAATCACTCTACATGGAGTTTGTACCATATTTTTAGCAATACAATTTATTGTCCCGCTTTTCATCTTGTTAGTCTCCTTGGCCTTAGGAAAATCTCTCCTCTCTCTATTATTATGCTTTTTAACTTTATGGAAGCAGAGTTCCATTATTTTGCCTCTCCCGTTATTTTAGAAGCAAAAAGCTAAATCCCTGTATGCTCGGAAACTTAATATTATAGTCATCATTGGGAAATTGCCTTTTTGTTTAAAATGGCTGAAAAGAGGTTGATCTGATTATGTCAATGACCAGGTTGGCAATATGGGTGAGTTATAGACCATTGATTCTCAGAGTATTTGAATTCAGTCTCTCTTGATTAATAGTGAAACTAGATCTCGGCCAGGCGCAGTGGCTCACGCCTGTCATCCCAGCACTTTGGGAGGCCGAGGCGGGCGGATCACAAGGTCAGGAGATCGTGACCATCCTGGCTGACACAGTGAAACCCCATCTCTACTAAAAATACAAAAAATTAGCCAGGCATGGTGGCGGGTACTTGTAGTCCCAGCTAATCAGGAGGCTGAGGCAGGAGAAGGGTGTGAACCCAGGAGGCAGAGCTTGCAGTGAGCCAAGATAGCCCCACTGCACTCCAGCCTGGGTGACAGAGCAAGACTCTGTCTCAAAAAAAAAAAAAAAAAAAAAAAAGTGAAACTAGATTGAATACCTTTTAATGATTTAGAACATATTTCATGAATTTGTTGTGTGTTCATTCATTCACCAAATAAGTATAAAGCCTACTGGCTGGGTGCAGTGGCTCATACCTGTAATCCTAGCACTCTGGGAGGCCAAGGTGGGTGGCTCACTTGAGGCCAGGAGTTTGAAACCAGCCTTACCAACATGGTGAAATACCATGGCTACCCAAAATACAAAAATTAGCTGGGTGTGGTGACAGGCGCCTGTAATCCCAGCTACTCGGGAGACTGAGGCAGGAGAAATCGCTTGAACCCAGGAGGCAGAGATTGCAGTGAGCAGAGATCACGCCACTGCACTCCAGCCTGGGTGGCAGAGTGAGACTCTGTCTGAAAAACAAAAACAAATATTTAGGAAGCCTACTAAGTGCCAGTCACTGTTTTGTTTGCTGCAGATGGTGGTGAATTTGCTGGCATGGTCTTTGCCCTTATTGAGGTTATTATTCTGTCATTCTATTCAGGAATACCATGGTTTAAGAGGTATAAGAGAACAGGATGAGTCAATACTTAGTAGTTTCTTTTAAAAAATAAACTCTTGGCTGGGCATGGTGGCTGACGTCTGTAATCCCAGCACTTTGGGAGGCCGAGGCGGGCGGATCACAAGATCAGGAGATCGGGACCATCCTGGCTAATACGGTGAAATCCTGTCTCTGCTAAAAATACAAAAAAAATTAGCCAGGCATGGTGGCAGGCACCTGTAGTCCCAGCTACTCGGCGTGAACCCGGGAGGTGGAGCTTGCACTGAGCTCATATCATGCCACTGCACTCCAGCCTGGGCGACAGAGCAAGCTCTGTCCAAAAAAAACAAAAAACAAAAAAACAAATAAAAAAACACAACTCTTGATTTTATGCTGTTAATTCTTCATTTTCATCTTTACCATAAAAATTGAGTCCTGACAATGTTCTGTTTGTTGGAGCTTTCTGGTTTATTGGGAATGAAAGACACTTGGCATTTGTTTGACTGTACAAACCTACTTTTTTTATTATTATTATTATCATTATTATTATTTTGAGATGGAGTCTTGCTCTGTCATCCACGCTGGAGTACAGTGGTGAGATCTTGGCTCACTGCAACCTCTGCCTCCTGGGTTTGAGCGATTCATCTGCCTCAGCCTCCTGTGTAGCTGGGATTACAGGCACCCACCATCATGCCTAGCTAATTTTTGTATTTTTGTAGAGTCGGGGTTTCACCATGTTGGCCAGGCTGGTCTTGAACTCCGGACCTCAGGTGATCTGCCCACCTCAGCTTTCCAAAGTGCTGGGATTACAGGCCTGAGCCACCGCGTTTGGCCTATAACCCTACTTATAAACAAAGGGAATATTAAGTTAGAAGCTAGAATCAACTGTTTCTCAAACCAGTTTAAAAAGTGAACATAATTAGAATAATTTTTCTCGTATGACAGATAGACTTTGGAGGAAGCATATTTTGCAACCAGGTAATTAATACTGATATTGTCAGCAGCATCTTTTCGTAACCCAGTTGCTTATGTAGATTTGAACTGCCATACTTCTAAGTTTAACTGTAGCTATTATTTTTCATACTGTCCTTTGGCCAATCAGATACGCTACACCCCCAGATGTATTTGGGATCTTCACTGATTAGAGAGGGTTCTTCTGACTCGATGTCTGTAGGAAGTCCACTAGCTTCTGATGTTATTAGCATTCAGTTTTTCTTTTTTGGAAACTTTTGCATAAATATTCATGGCAGTTTTTATGTTTAAATAGAGCAGATACGAGGCAGATAAGATTGCTTTAACTCTGCTCGTAGAGCTCCAGCAGCTGCAAGAATTTCTGTAATGTGGCAGATGGATGATGACCGCAGTGGCTGTTACACGTGAGAGCATACATATGTTCTCTCTGGGAGACCCTGAGGAAGGAGCAAGCTTCAGACATGCAAATGACATGCGTTTGAATCCCTGTCCTCCTACCTATTAACAGGTCGACTTAGGCCAGTTGTGGAGGCTCACACCTATAATCTCAGCACTTTGGGAGGCTGAGGGGGGGGCATCATTTGAACTCAGGAGTTTGAAATGAGCCTGGGCAACATAGTGAGACCTCATCTCTACTAAAATTAAAAAAAAATTTAGCCAGGTGTGGTAGTGCACGCTTGTAGTCCCAGCTACTTTGGGGAGACTGAGGCAGGAGGATCACTTGAGCCCAGGAAGTCGAGGCTGCAGTGAGCCCTGTTCATGCCACCACAGTCCAGCCTGGGCAACAGAGCGAGACTCTGTCTCAAGAACAAAAACACAACGACCAATAAAACAGGTCAAGTTACCTCTTTGGTAAAGGGATAAGACCTATTTTGACACCTGATATGAAGGTCAAATGATGTATTAGACTTCAAAGTGCTTTATAAGCAAAAATTATACAGGTAGGAGGGTCATTTTCTTCCCTTTTTTGGTATAGAGATAACTAAAGAGTGTATTTCCTGGGTCATAGCAGCATATGGAAGCTTCAGAGAGGGCGTGGTACCCTCTTTGAAAAGCCTCTTCATCCTGCCTCTAGGAGTGCTTCAAAGAGGCAGTGGTGTTGCTGAGGTATTCCCCTCTGATACTGCCATCATAAATCATCACTTTTGAGCCCATTAATCATCCAGCTTTTCTCTTTTTCTTTTTTTTCTTGTTTTTTTTTGAGACAGAGTCTCGCTCTGTCACCTAGGCTGGAGTACAGTGGCGCGATCTTGGCTCACTACATCTTCTGACTCCTGGGTTCAAGCAATTTTCTTGCCTCAGCCTCCCAAGCAGCTGGGACTACAGGTGCATGTCAGCACGCCCAGCCAATTTTTGTATTTTTAGTAGAGACGGGGTTTCACCATGTTGGCCAGGAGAGTCTGGATCTTGTGACCTTGTGATCTGCCTGCCTCAGCGTCCCAGAGTGCTGGGATTACAGGTATAAGCCACCACGCCTGGCCTCTAGCTGTTTTTTTTTGTTTTGTTTTGTTTTGTTTTGTTTTTAACATAAGGAAAATACCTTTTGGATCCCACTGTTTTCAGTCTATTACTTTCTACTTGTTGTGCATTTCATGGATTTGTAGAACGTGTAAATGTATCTAAATGAGCCTGCTTTCTGCAAGTTTTAAGTTTTTCATGTTATTTTAACATGTTAGAATAATGACAAAATCTTGGTTCACCATGAAAAGTAGAATTTTTATAAATGTGGTTCTTAGTATGTGTGAATAGCTTTAGAGTTTACAGTATGTTTTAGACACATTGACTAGAAATGTTTAAATAGAAGGATTCATCTCTGGAGTGGTTGTTCAGCTAAATTTTTTTTTTTTTTTGACATGGAGTTTCACAGTCACCCAGGCTGGAGTGCAGTGGCACAGTCTCGGCTCACTATACCCTCTGCCTCCCAGGTCCAAGCAATTCTCCTGTCTCAGCCTCCCGAGTAAATGGGATTACAGGCATGCGCCACCACGCACCACCATGCCAGCTAATTTTTGTAGTTTTAGTAGAGACGGGGCTTCACCACGTTGGCCAGGCTGGTCTCGAACTCCTGATCTCAGGTGATCCGCCTGACTTGGCCTCTCAAAGTGCTGGGATTACAGGCATGAGCCACCATGTGTGGGCCTAATGAGTTTTTATGCTAAAATTCTTTTACTCCAGAACAAGCTTGTGAGTTTCGGTAGACTAAAGACAAAACCTAAAATTTCAAAGAAAAGAAAGATCATCAACTCCAACTACCATGAGTGGATGGTGTTGGCGGACACCACAGTCACTTTAGTGCCCAGTGGCATCGTTTCCATGCACACTGTCTGAAGCACGTGTCTGTGCGTCTTATTATTTTAACATAATTCATAACCGCGTCAGATGTGACAAATGCAAAAGCAGTGAGCATGATGAAAGTACTAGTAAGAAAAGGCATACAATGATGATAGGAAAAAATATAAGATAGTTTAAAGAAAGCAAGTAGTAAAAAAACATTGTTCATGGGTACATGAGATGAACTGTTCGGTTGAAGGAATAACTGAGGGATGGAGGGTAACTCATGCATTATGTTCAAAGCACTGTACCCATGCAGATGATAGTAACTGGGGGGAGACTGAGGGGAAACTGACAAAATAGACAACACTTTTGAATACATGGATTAGAAGATAACCATCAGATGCCTATTCACCTAATGCTAATTCAGGAAACAAGTAAGAGTGTGTTTAAAAGCTCAAAGTCTGAGAACAGCAAATGTGCTGCCGACAAAACCTCGGTCCAGAACTCCAGTTTCAGATCTGTCTGACAGGTCCAGATCTGTCTGATTCTGGAACAGCTGCTCTGCGTCTGTTCTGTTTTAGATGCAGAGCAGCAAAGTGTCCTTTTATAATATTCAAATGAGAAAACAATGAAAGTATGATAAGTAGCAGTTGTGAAACCTACAGGATTCATTAGTTTGCCAAGTAATAAACACAGCATATTTGAAACATTCTCTGCAATACTTGAGGAAGTATTAAGAAAGAAGGGCTACCTGCCTCCTAATTTTCAAATATAAGAAACTGATCCTTTTTGCAAAACGATGCCCCAAAGATCTTATATCATCAAAGAAAGGGAGAGTGGGCCTGTTTTTAAAGCTCTCATTCCTGGTGGTGGAAATGCACTCAGAGACTTTCAAAGTCATCTTGGACTTTTGAGCAGACACGCTTACATGAAACCTGGGGGAACGGTTCACCCTGTTCCCAAATAGAGGAACTGGTTCCTGTTCTAAGTTTAGATGTAGAGCAGCAAAGCATACTTTTATAATATTAAAATGAGAATATGGTCAGTAGCAATTGTGAAACCTACATTATTCATTAGTTTGCCAAGTAATAAGTATTAGATATCTGTTGACCCGCATCTCATTTTCTTATCACTACAATGTCGACATAGTAGAAAAAGCATAAACTCTGGCACAAACCAGCTGTCTGGTCCTGAGCAAGCTCCACAACTCGTCTGAGACTTGGTTTCTTCATCTGAAAATTGCCCAGTATGTTGCCCATCCATCACAGGTGTTGTGTGGAGTGAAAGTAACACTAAGACACTAACATAGTGCCGGGTCATAATATGTCTTCGGTATTCAGGAGTGCTTATCAGTGGAATTAGCATTAATCTCACCACCTGTGATTAATTACAAAACCTCAGCAGAGAGCTTGAAACATGCCACCAGCAACTGTGGTGACCAGTTTTATCAGTTGATAGGCTAAACTTTTGAAACAAATAGACCCCAAATGCCATGGCCAAAACTACAACAGAAGTTAATGTTATTTGTCTTCTGACAGTCCAGAATAGGTGTTCTAGTTCAGGAGGGCTCTGCTGCACATAGTCATTCAGGGATTCAGGCTTTTGTAGTCTAAGTGTCTGCTATCTTTAGTAGTAGCACTACTGCTGTCACCATTCCAGCCCAAAGGAAGGTGGAAGTGGCCTGGAGGGGTGTGTGAAGGAGGTTTTGAGTGGGCCTGGGGAGAAACGGCCAATGCCTGTTGTCACCCGCTTTACATTGAGACAAATGCTGGGGCATTTGGGAAATGCAGTACAGTGGTGTAGCCACATGCCAGCTACTGTGAGAAAAGGGGAAGACTGAGAAAGCCACTGGTTTATTGCATGGTGTAGTCATGATCCCCTGTACTCCTTCTGAATGGTGGCACCAACCTTTTGCTGAAATTTTGCTGACAATTTCCGATCTATGCCAAAATTAAGAACTCAGACACAAGGCATACACTTGGTGGTAATACGGGTTGTGGGTAGGTATATCCTGCTACTCAGGGCATGTGACTACCCATGTTGGGACTTAGCTTAGGCTCTGCACTCCAGCCAGGGACTGATGGGGGCCTGTGTCTTAAGAAGCACCCATTGTGATTTGCTGGCATACTTGCAATGCCAGAGGGTTGGCCTGTGGCAGGCAGGAATGACACCAGGGAATCTAGGCAACACATCTGGGAACCCCACTGGGGAATTTGCCTCATGGGAAATCCATCTAGAGCAGCAGAAACATAGATACCGGGTGACAAGGGTGGGAAGAGAGGAGAAGTGTAGCCCAGGCAGGGAAACTGGGCGGGGCTCCCAGGCACCAAACTGGTGCTCCAGGTATGCCTGCAAGACATCATTTAGTTAAATCTGGAGACTAAGGCATTTCTTTGGCCTGCACTAAAACAGGGTATGCAGAGATGAAGCAAGAAGAGAATTTAAATAGGGGGTAATGTTGATGTCTAGAAGTGATCCCAGGGCTCTCCAGGGCCAACCAGATGGAAGCAAAATACACCAAACCACCAGCTCCTGGCTCTTGGGCAACAATTCCTTCTTAAACCCTACTGAGTGGGAATACTGAGGATTCACATGCCCGTTGCTGTAGTCATGATCAGCCCAGGAACTCACGTGCCAGTGGGAGCCTTGGGTGGATCCAGATGTGGGGGTGGGGGCAGCATTAGGGAATGTTGAAACCAGGGAAACATTGACAGATTATCTTATGAAACTGCACTGTAGGTCCAAATGCCATAAATGTGTTTCGTTTAATTTTTAGTCACCCTCCAGTTCTTCAAGAAATATTCAACAAATGTTGGCAGATTCAATCAATCGTATGAAGGCATATGGATTTCACCAGGTAAAAGACTTCCCTTCTGTCCTCCGGGGGCTGCATACCTAGGCATTTCCATTAACGTTTCACAGATTAGTTAATCTCATGCAGAAATGAAATTAAGCAGCAGAATGGGAAATCTGTCCTAAAAGATGCAAACACAGTTCTTCATCTTTATCCATTTATCTGAAGTTCAGGAAGTGTTGAATGTCATGGAAAGAACAGAAGCCAAGATGTATCAGCTAAACTCCTCCCAGAAGATCTAACATAGAGGCAGCATCCCAGGCTGCTTCAGACATGGAGGGAAGACTGATTCAGACAGTGATAAATGGAGCATTAAACTTGGCAGAAAGAGTGAATTCAGATCGAGTTACTTCTGTGCTCATTGTTTCTGAACCTGTCCCTTGAGGGTGAGCAGCTGCTGTGTCCTCCACATCCACCACTCCTGGAACCCCTTCTGGCACTCAGCCCTCTCTCACGTCCATCCAGATATGACATTGTCCCTCCAGGCCAAGTCCTGCCTCCTCCATCGTGTGAGCTTGCTATCATGTCATAAATTGCTCAAAATAAATGAGGCATAGACTGGTACTTGGAAGCTGTAGTAGGATTTGACCTACAGAGAGTCTGAAACAGCATTGTAAGATGTAAGCCTGTGAAGAGAAGGTTCCTGAGACCGGGCTACAGCGGAGGTCAGCCCAGGGACCTGTTTTCCTGTGGACCATGTCATGAATTCCATGATTCCTCTGCAGGGACATGCATGAACTTGCATTTTTGAGACTTCAAGAAATCAGGATGAAGTTGTGGAACTGTAGTCCTGAATGCATACTGCTGATATAATATGCACTTCTTTCTAAAACAGCAGCAATAGTCGATCTAAAGGACATTTTCATTAATTCTGCTTAGATCTCACTATGTCATTTTAAATGGGGACAGCTGAGGAAGACAAAGGATCGTATATTGATCCAAGCAACATTTATGGAGTATCTACTACACATTAAGCACTATTATGGGAGTTGGAGACACATTTTATGAAAAAATTAGATAAAATTCCTGCCCTCAGGGAGCTTATATTCTTCATGGGAGAGAGAGATGATAAACATATCTGTGAGGTCAGGTGATCATAAGCGCTGCAGAGGAAAATAAAGCAGTACCAGGGAACTGAGGAATCCTGGGAGGATGGAATTGGGATGGGACAGGTAGTCAGAGAAGGCCACTCTGGGAAGGCAGTATTGGAGCAGAGACCTGAAGGAAAGAGGGAAGGAGCAATGTGGATGTCTAAGCCATGTGGACGTCTCTTCCAGGCAGAGGGAACAGCAAGTCGAAGACACAGAGGCAGGAACTCACTTGGCATGGTCAGGAAAGGGCTGATCATTTGAGAGAATGAATGAGCCACGTTGCTTCTCTGTAGAACAAAGGTGATAAAACAGAGCCATCCTGCTTTGGGGGCAGTTGTGAGGCTCTGATGAAGGAATTGGTAGTGAGTCACTCTAAGTGCTTCCATCAACAGGCTGGACAAGAGGCTTTCTGTATGGGCCCTGTGGCTTTCTGTATGGGCCCGGCGTGGCCTCATTTTCTGGTCCTGTTAGCTGAGCACATTTTCATAGCTCACACCACACATCTGGGTCTCCACACCTTCCACCCTGGGTATCTGGATTAGCATCCAGCCTTGGCCCCTCTACCCCTCCACTCCAAGCCATCACCTGGATTTCCCCATGCCTGGCTCAGAGTCCTGAGTCCTGGACCAGCATGCTTCCAGCAAAACACTGCCGAAAAGGAAATGGTCTTCTGAATAGAGAAAGTAAAGCATTACAGATTTTGCTAAAAGTCAAATTATTTGAGGGACTCAGGACAAGTTCCTTACGTTTTCTGGCTTTCTTGAATAAATATGGTGGTCAGGGCCGTATATAGATGAGTAATAGCGGATCTCATCTGCTATTACTCTGTGAAACTCATGAATTTTTCTTCTTTTCCACTGTGCCTGTACATAATTACATGCAGATTAAAGGAGTAGATTTATTAAATATAGCACTGTTAGACATTTGAGTAACATCCACCAAGTACTACATCTGTTATTAATATTTTTTCTTAGTAGAATCATGTTCCAGACTTCTTGCTGATCCTCAGCAACAATATCTGTGATGATCATAGCTTGATGTTTTCACTGTATGTTTCCTAATCATTTAAAAATAAACACGTACGCATGTGGAAGGATGAACAAAGCTCCACTTTTAAGCTTCTTCTGTTGAAGCTTAGAAATTGCTAGCAGCACATTTATGTGCAAACAGCTTCAATCAAAGGATGGCAAATCTTAACAGTCCTTTCAAACATCAAAGCTGCCCTTTGGATTTTAAAATGATGGCAAACGAAAGGAGCTAGCTCTAGGCAGGAAAACAACGTAAGGAAAAAAATAAAAACAGTAAATGCACAGAGGTTTAGTTACATCTGCAGTGAAGCACAATTTATGAATGATGATTACTTAAACTGTGATTTATGACTGCCCACAGCGATCAGAAGCAAGTTTCACAACATTAACGTTTATATTTTACGTTGTGGTGACATTACAGCAAGGAAGTCTTTATATTTCTATGGGAAAGCACAAAAGAAAAAAACCTGTCACTCGTGATGGAGAGGTGGGCACAGGCAGCCGTTCCTGGCCGTTTCAGTTTGTTTTATTACTTAGCTAACCAAGGCTTTTATTAGTTCTCCAAGTTGTAAATTCAGTCTTTTTGTGAGCACTCAGAAGCTTGTGTCCAAATAAACAGAGTACTTTTCAGGTCTAAGTGATTTGGTTTGTTCATTTCTCTTTCGTTTAAAATGATTTCCCTTGAATGCTCTTAATGCCAGAAAACAGTACACTTAAAAATGGTTGAGGTGGTATAATTTTGTTATGTGGAATTTTACTGCAATTTTTAAAAAAACCTAATTCTCCTTTTAAAGGAATATTCACATTTTAAAAATATTTTTCCCTTTCTCAAAAGATGCTTTTGAAAAATATTTTTCTGGTTTTTTTTTTTGTTTTTTGAAACAAAAAAATACATATTCTGGCAGGGTGTGGTGGCTCATGCCTGTAATCCCAGCACTTTGGGAGGCTGAAGTGGTGGATTACTTGAGGTCAGAAGTTTGCGACCAGCCTGGCCAACGTAGTGAAACTCCACCTCTTCAAAAAATACAAAAATTACCCAAGTGTGGTGGCATGTGCCTGTAATCCCAGCTACTCGGGAGGCTGAGGCAGGAGAATCACTTGAACCTGGGAGGGGGAGGTTACAGTGAGCTGAGATTGTACCACTGCACTGGGCGATGGAGTGAGACTCCGTCTTTAAAAAATAATAATATATATTTCTTTTAAACCACGTAAAATCATGTAGTAAGTACCACATTTTGGGACACATGATTCGAGGGAAGAGATTCAGCTGAGCTGAGATTGCTCTGGAAATGTGCATTTCTTCCGTGGGGCCTGTCAGCTACTGTAAAGTAGGTTGACGCTGGTTCTATGTAATAGTGTGTTTACATGCTTCTTCAGGGAGTCAATTTGAAGCACCTAAGTACTGTGAGGAAAAGGAATATTTTTTCTTACTATATGTTATACACTGTGCCAGGGACTTCTTAAGTTATCTAATCCTCAATATAACCCTAAGAAATATTTTTTTCTTATCTTTCTTATGGGGAAACAGCCCAAGAGAGGTTCAGTTGTTGCTCCTGGAGTTACACACTAGCTAGCAATGGTCAATCCAGCTTCAGGTCTTACTGACTCCAAAGTCCACACTTGATCCTCCCTAGTGGGACAGAGAGTTAGATAGAAATCAGCTGTGCTGGGTACCACCGTCCTTCAGGAAACTGCTGGATTTGCTCACCAAGGTTCGTTTTTGTTTGTTTGGTTTTTGTTTTTGTTTTTAAATAGAAGAAAGAATCCATGAAGAAAAAACAAGAAGAAGAAATAAATCAAATAGACGAAGAGAGAACGAAGCAGATTTGTAAGAACTGGAAAGAAGACTCGGAATGGCAGGCATCTTGTGAGTACCCAGAGGTCTCCGTAGCACCTTCCAGGCTCTCAGCTGATTCTCTTACTTAATAATGTGATCAATCTAGAAAGCACTTAATGTGGGTTGTTGAGAGAGATCTTCACAGTAAGTGACCACTCAAATGTTATTACTAACTTATTACTCAAATGCTTAGAAGTTACTTTTGAACAGTGGACTGGTTCTCCATTTCTGTATCACCAAAATTATGATGTAATTTATCAAATAGCGTGATATATAGCTATGGAAAATAGGTTTTGGAAGAGTGTTTAATGATCTTAGACTATGTTTACATGTCATTAGCTTGGGGAAGAAAAAACACCATGAAATAGAATGAAAAGCTTTGCTATTTAGAAATGTCTAAGTATCTGAAGGAAAAGAACTGGAAGGTTGTAATAACATGTAAACATTAGTTTTCTTGGAGAGGTGAGATTCAAGATTATTTATTTGAATGCTTTTCTTATAATTTAATACTGTGTTTTGGATTTATTCCCCTAAGTTTTTGATAGTGAATACATTTTAACTTTGTAATCAGAAGCACACAGGATTACCAGGCCAGATGTGTTAGCATCCAGCTTGTGCCTGTGACCCAGCCCTGACTCCTATTTGAGTTAGCAGAGCTGGAGAGAAAGCTCATAGGGAAAGAATAAGCCCATACAACTGAAGGCAGAGGAGAGGGTGCTCCAGAATGCTAGAAGAATTAGGTTTGAGAAAGAATTCGTGTTTCCATCTGATTCAGAGAAGTCTGAACTGCTAGATCATCCTGAGGTAGCTTGAGGAAGACAGCAGGTATGGCTGTATTTGCAGGATGTTGAGATCCTACATTGATCTGCCGTTACACTATAACCAATGCTATTTAAATGGCAACTACTGTGAAATGAAAATATTTGCAAGATCCAGTGGCCTCTTTGTACTTTGCAGTGAAATCCTGGTATAAGGGAATATTTTGGGTATGTCTTTGAAGTATAACAGGATTTGACCAATAATGCCTGAAGTGTAAATATCCTTAATAAAAATCATTTTTACATTCTGCATTAGAGTCTCATTGCTACAATGAAAAATTCTCTTTTACAAAGTAGTTATGCACTGTATAATGATGTTTTGGTCAACGATGGGTCGCATATATTTCTTAGGCCAGGCACTGTGGCTCACTCCTGTAATCGCAGCCTTTTGGGAGGCCAAGGTGGGTGGATCACTTCAGGTCATGAGTTCGAGACCAGCCTGGCCAACATGGTCAAACTCCATCTCTACTAAAAATACAAAAATTAGCTGGTTGTGGTGGTGTGCACTTGTAGTCCCAGCTACTCAGGAGACTGAGGCAGGAGAATTGCTTGAACCAGGAAGGCGGAGGTTGCAGTGAGCCAAGATCATACCACTGCACTCCAGACTGGGCAACATAGCACGACTCAGTCTCAAAAAACAAAAACACACACACACACATACACAAAACCAAAAAAAAAAAAAACCATAAAAACCCCAAAATAATGGGTCGCACACATTTTAAAAATATAGTGTAGCCTAAGTGTAAAGTGCTTATAAAGTCAACGTTAGTGTGTAGTAACGTCCGAGGCCTTAACATTCATTGAGCACTCATTCACTGACTCATCCCAGAGCAACTTCCAGTCCTGCAAGCTCCATTCATGGTAAGTGCCCTATGTAGAGGCACCATTTTTTTGGTCCTCTATACCATATTTTTACCACACCTTTGCTATGTTGGGGGTATTATTATTTTTTTTGAGATGGAGTTTCGCTCTTGTCACCCAGGCTGGAGTGCAATGCCATGATCTTGGCTCACTGCAACCTCCGCCTCCTAGTTTCAAGAGATTCTCCCTCCTCAGCCTCCCTGGTAGCTAGGATTACAGGCGCCCACCACCACACCCAGCTAATTTTTTTGTATTTTTAGTAGAGTTGGGGTTTTGCCATGTTGGCAGGCTAGTCTCAAGCTCCTGACCTCAGGTGACCCACCTACCTTGGCCTCCCAAAGTGCTGGGATGACAGGTATGAGCCACTGTGCCTGGCCTTATGTTGGGGGTATTTAGATACACAAATACTATTGTGTTATGGTTGCCTCATGATGCATTTCTCAGAACATATTCCTCTCATTACATGACTAATATGAAAAGGCAGACTTGGGGTACTTTTTCGTGTACTAATGTGTTCTGTAATTACCTGTGGTTAAGCATCCCTTTAATTTTTTGCCTGTCGGGCTGATTCTCATTTCGTCCTGCTCCCTGCTCCTTAACCCTGTGCACAGGCCTGTGCCACTGAGTAGTCCTGACCTTTGCTAGTGAGCCAGGCATACTGCATCTGAACATGAGTCTACGCAGGACGTGACAATTGTCTCTTATTACTCAGCACCCCTGCTAGCTTGAACCCATGCCCAGGCGGGGACGCCTCACTTGGTCTTGCCAACTGCGGGAAATTCTTGCACACTTTCTCTCATTCTCTCTCATCCCTTCTTCCTCCTCTTCCTTTTCACTCCCTCAGAAAATCCCCACTCCTGTATGAAGAGAGGAATCCTGCAGCAAACGCTGGGCAAGCCCTAATGCCCTGGATCCTAGGTGTTGATAATGATTGTTCCTTATTATAAGCAGATAACAAACTGCTGAGAACCTGCGCTGCTGCCCTTTGTGCATTGCTGAGCCTTCTCACCTGCTCTGTGGGCTGATGAGGGTTTTGTCCAACCCCGTTGCTTTTCTAGTGCGAAAATCCAAAGCAGCTGATGAGAAGAGACGCTCCTTGGCTAAACAAGCACGAGAAGACTACCAGAGGTTATCCCTCGGGGCCCAGAAAGGACGAGGCGGTGAGAGGCTGCAAAGCCCCCTGCGTGTTCCACAGAAACTCAAAAGACCTCCCCTTCCACCCAAGCCTCAGTTCCTAAACCCGGCGGCGTATCCTCAAAAACCTCTTAGGTAAG
Source organism: Chlorocebus sabaeus (assembly GCF_047675955.1). Classification (NCBI taxonomy): domain Eukaryota; kingdom Metazoa; phylum Chordata; class Mammalia; order Primates; family Cercopithecidae; genus Chlorocebus; species Chlorocebus sabaeus. The sequence continues at coordinate 18,861,733 of NC_132911.1, forward strand.
AAGTCACCTAGATGGGTTTAGGCATCAGTATTGCAATGGGCTTTGAATAAGCGTTGAAATTAAAGGCAAATTGTATGAGCTGCCACGGGGTGTGGAGGGCCAACTGGCAGCCTGTGTAAGCAGCTCAGGCTCCTGTCTAAGCCTTCTTCCTGGGTTATCTGGTCGAGCATTCCTCCCCTTCTTAGCTGTCAAATGGCCGTAGCTGTTATACTTAGTATACCCAGTGAAATAGTAAAGCTGTGCATGGAGTGAGAGAATTTCCCATGCCCCTAAGCACCTCTTCCCTTTCACCCCCCAAAGGCGGCCGGTGAGCCAGCGAGGGGACAACAGGAAACAAGTGGGGTTTCACTAATGCCCAAGATCACCCCTTAGTCAAAGATGATCAAAGTAGGAACGCAAAGGCTTGCTGACTTTCGCATGGTCAGCAGAACATTTTCACTGCCAAGGATTGAAGGTTTGATGGTAATTCTCATTCTGGGATACATAGCCCAGTTCATCTTTTGAGAATTTGGAAAGGCTCCTGTTTTTAATGAATTGTCTATTTGGTGGTGGTGATCCCATTGTCTCCTAGGCTATGGAAGAATTAGGAAGAACCATTTGTTCTGGAAAAACTCTGCAGAAAAGTGCAAGAAACCCCCATCCCTGATGTTTGCTGATAATAATTTTTTTTCTGGTATTCATCTTATTTTTAACATCCCAGTATTTAGAAAGAAGTGTTAAAATCAAATTTTGATCGAAAGAAATATTATCTAAAGCTTTGCCTTCTGAAATAAAAACTAAAAAAACAACTGGAAATACTTCTCGGTTTAAGATTATGGAGAAATGAAAAACAAGACTCTCGCCCTGCTTGCAGTCATAGTTATCTTCAAGGTTTTCTTTAAACAGGAATGATGACCTCAGGAGAAACACAAAGGCAGACCTTTTTCTTTACTGTAATTATTTCTACTTACCCTACTGGAAAGTTCTATTTTGGGAAATGGGGACCAACATGGAACTCAGTGGAGTAAGTGGAAATAATTACAGTAAAGACCGTGATCTCCAAAGTGATGGTTTGGGTAATGATTCTTTTCTTATCGACAACAAAGCAAGAAATGTAGTCAGGAAATAGGAGTCTCCTTAATTGTGTGAACAGGTGACCAAGGTGCACACGGCCCTTTAAGTGCTGGCGCTTGTCTGTGTGCACGCTGGTGACAGAGCCTCGGCAGGGATGTTTTCGCAGCTAACTCCTGTTCTCCATCTCTTCCAAGGGTAGCATGGAAACGACTTGTAGATAGATGTCCCTTTCCCACAGCATTCTGAAGCATAGTATATTTGATTGACAGCAATGAAGGTGGTCTTTAAAAAAGAGGAATTCCTGGCCGGGCGCGGGGGCTCACGCCTGCAATCCCAGCACTTTGGGAGGCCGAGGCAGGCGGATCACGAGGTCAGGAGATGGAGACCATCCTGGCTAACACGGTGAAACCCCGTCTCTACTAAAAAATACAAAAAGTTAGCCGGGCGCGGTGGTGGGCGCCTGTAGTCCCAGCTACTCCGGAGGCTGAGGCAGGAGAATGGCGGGAACCCGGGAGGCGGAGCTTGCAATGAGCCGAGATCGCGCCACTGCACTCCAGCCTGGGCGACAGAGGGAGACTCCGTCTCAAAAAAAAAAAAAAAAAAAAAAAAAAAAAAAGGCAATTCCTCATTTTTTGCAACTTAAGACAATGCATGAAGTGCTTTTTGTCAGACTGGGTGGTTTTAGAGCTGGAACTTGACACAGGGATGGCAGAGGTCACCTCGGAGCCACCCCAGGAAAAGACAAGAGACCAGCCCCTCCAGTGTCTGTGGAGTTTTGCTCCATCTCCAAGGACTTCCCAAACAAGAGCCTAATTTGGAAGCTAGTAAGATAATGTATAATATAACTTCGTATGTGTGCAGTGTCTGCCTCCCAGGGAAGTCAAATATTATAGGATATTTTCTCCAAAAGGCTCTGAAAATCATTAGGGATAATATATGCACATACATGCATATGTACATCTATATATGTATATCTGACAGTATGTCACACATAACTCAGAAGCACGTGTTAGAAAAAGCATAAAGAACCGTTAAGTTAGTTAATTACAAGAAATTCTAGTAGTTCATCCAAACTTGATTCTGGTGGTTGTGTTTCATAAATTGTATTTTGTTTTTAATTGACACAATAATTGTACATATTTATGGGATACAGTGTGATGTTTTGATACATATATACATTGTGTAATGATCAAATCAGGATAACTTCCGTAGCTATCATCTCAAACACTTGTCATTTCTTTGTGGTGAGAACATTCAAAATCCTATCTTTGGGCTGTTTTGAAGTATGTAGTACATTACTGTTGACTGTGTTCACCCTGCTGTGCAGTAGAGCAGCAGAACTTATTTCTGCTGTATCAGTGTAATTTTGCGCCAGTTGACCAACCTCTCCTCATTTACCATCCCCCCTACTCTCCCCAGCCTCTGCTAACCACTGTTCTATTCTTCTATAAGATCAACCTGGCTGGGTGTGGTGGCTTATGCCTGTAATCCCAGCACTTAGGGAGGCCCAGGTGGGTGGATCATGAGGTCAGGAGTTCGAGACCAGCCTGACCAACATGGTGAAACCCCGTATTTACTAAAAATACAAAAATTAGCCTTGTGTGGTGCTCACCTGTAATCCTAGCTACACTGGAGCCTGAGGCAGGAGAATCACTTGAACCCAGGAGGCGAAGGCTGCCTGGATGACAGAGCGAGACTCTGTCTCAACAACAACAAAAAGATCAACCTTTTTGATTCCACATATAAGTGAGGTCATGCAGTGTTTGTCCTTCTGTGTTTGGCTTATTTCACTTAACATAATGTCCTCTAGGTTCATCCATTTTGTTGCAAATGACAGGGTATTATTCTTTTTATGGATCTTTTGTTCCCTTTAATTTTTTGAGAAACTTCATACTGTTTATAATGGTATGCTAATTTATATTCCTGCCATCAGGCAATGAGAGTTCTCCTCCAGATTCTCGCCAGCATTTTTTTTATTGCAAATGACAGGATATTATACTTTTTCTGTCTGAATAATATTCCATTGTGTATATACACCACATTTTCTTGATTCATTCATTATTGGACACTTAGGTTGATTCCATATCTTGGCTATTGTGAATAGTGCTGCAATAAACATGGGAGTGCAAATGTCTCTTTGACATACTGATTTCATTTCCATTTGACATGTACCCAGTAGTGGGATTGTTGGAGCTTTTGTTCTACTTTGAATTTTTTTGAGAAACTTCATCCTGTTGTCTATAATAGTATACTAATTTATATTTCTACCAACAGGCTATGAGAGTTTTCCTTTCTCTGGATTCTTGCCAGCATTTGTTTTTTGTTTGTCTTTTTGATAACCAAAAATACAAAACTGGGCAAGGTGATATTGTGGTTTTGATGTGCATTTCCCTGATTAGTGGTATTGAGCATTTTTTTCATATACTTGTTGGTCATTCTTATGTCTTCTTTTGAGGCATGCCTATTGAAGTTTTCTCTTATTTTGATTCTTTTTTTGCTATTGAGTTTGAGTTCCTATATTGATGCTTTGTCAGATACAGTTTATGAATATTTTCTCCCTTTCTGTAACTTGTCTCTTTACTCTGTTGATTGTTTCCTTTGCTGCAGGAGAATCTTTTTTAGCTTGATATAATCCCATTTGTTTGTTTTTCTTTGGTTGCCTGTGCTTTTAAGGTGTTATTTTTTAAAAATCTGGGGCTAGGCATGGTGGCTCACACCTATAATCCCAGGACTTTGGGAGGCCGGGGTGGGAGGATTGCTTGAGGCCAGGAGTTTGAGATAAGCCTGAGCAACATAGGGAGACACTCATCTCTATGAACAAATAAAAAATAAAAATCCTTGCTCAGACTGATGTCCTGAAGTGTTTCCCCAATATTTTCTTCTGGTAGCTTCATGGTCTCATCCATTCAAGTCTTTAATCCATTTTGAGCTGATTTTTACCTAGCGAGAGTAGGTAGTTTCACGCTTATACACGTCACTATCTAGTTTTCTCAGTACCATTTATTGAAGAGACTGTCCTTCCTCCAGTATGTGTTCTTGGTGCTTTTGTTGAAAATCAGTTGACTGTAAATGTGTGGATTTATTTCTGGGTTCTCTGTTCTGTTTCATTGTTTATGTGTGTGTTTTTATGCCAGTACCATGCTGTTTTGATTACTATAGATGTGTAGTATATTTTAAAGTCATTTACTATGATGTCTCCCAGCTTTGTTCCTTATGCTACAAATTGCTCTGGCAATTTGTAGTAGTCTTTTCTGGTTGCATACAAATTTTTAAAGTTTTTTTCTATTTCTGTGAAAAATATCATTGGTATTTTGATAGGAATCACATTGAATCAGATCTTTTTGGGTAGTACATCCATTTTGATATTAATTTTTCTAATCCATGAACATGGGATGTCTATTTTTTTGTTTCCTTTCATTACTGTTTTATAATTTTTCTTATAAAGACATTTCACCTCCTTGGTTAAATTTATTCCTATTTTATTTTATTATAAAATTGCTTTTTTTTTTTTTTTTTTTTTTTTTTTGCTAGTCCATTGTTGATGTAGAGAGATGCTACTGATTTTTGTAAGTTTATTTTATATACTACAATTTCACTGAATTTTATCAGGACTAAGAGTTTTTTGGTGGAGGCTTTCGGGTTTTCTATATGTAAGATCAGGTCATCTGCAAACAGACAATTTGAGTTCCTCTTTTCCAATTTGGATGTGTTCAGTGCTTTCTCTTGACTCATTCCTGTGACTAGGACTTTCAGTACTATGTTGAACAAAAGTGATAAAAGTGGACATTCTTGTTTTGTTCCAGGTTTTAAAGGAAAAACTTTCCATTTTTCCTCTTTCAGCATGTAAACTGTGATTTTGTCATATATGACCTGTATTGGGTTGAGGTACATTCCTTCTATACCTAATGTGTTTAAAGGTTTTTATCATGAAGGGATATTGAATTTTAGTAAATGCTTTACCTGTGTCTATTGAGACGATCTTGTGGCCTTTGTCTTTTATTCTGTTAATGTGATGTGTCATGTTCATTGATTTGTTTATGTTGAACCATCCTTGCATCCCTGAGATGAATTTCCCTTGATCATGGTGAATGATGTTTTTGATGTGCTGTTGGATTTGGTTTGCTGGTATTTTGTTGTGGATTTTTGTATTTGTGTTCATCACCATCAGGAATATTGGCCTCTAGATTTCTTTTTTATTGTCTCTTTGTCTGGTTTCGATATCAAGGTAATGCTGACTTCATAGAATGAGTTTGGAAGAATTCCTCCAACTTCAGTTTTTTGGAATAGTTTGAGAAGAATTGGTATTAGTATTTCCTTAAATGATTGATAGGATTTGGTAGAGACTTACAAACTTAACTTTGTGAAGGAAAGAAACAAAAACACTGACAGTGAAATCTATCAGGTCCTGGGTTTTTTTTGATAGGATACTTTATTAATGATTCAATCTCATTAGTCATTATTGGTCTGTTAAGTTGTCTTTTTCTTCATGATTGAATTTTGCTAGGTTGTATGTGTCCAGGAATTTATTTACTTCCAAGTTTTCCATTTTGTTGACATATAGTTGTTTATAATAGTCTCTAGTGATCTTTTTATTTCTGTGGTATCAGTTGTGATGTGTCCTTTTTCATCTCTGATTTTGAGTCATCTCTTTTTCTTTGTGTAGCTAAATGTTTGTCGATTTTATTAAAACCAACTCTTCATTTCATTCGTATTTTGTATGGTTCTTTAGTCTCTATTTTATCTATTTTTGCTCTGACCTTTATTATATTTCCTTCAACCAATGTTGTGTCAAGTTTGTTCTTCTTTTTCTAGTTCTTGTGGTTTGACAATAAATACTTATCTGAGATCTTTCTACTTTTTTGATATGTGTATTTATTGGAATAAACATCACTCGTAGAACTGCTTTTGCTGTATCCCATAGGATTTGGTATGTTGTTTCCATTTTCATTTGTCTCAAGAAAATTTTTGGTTTCTGAAATTTATTTATTGACCCGTTGGTTGTCAGGAGCATGTTTAATTTCCACATATTTGTTTCTAGTTTTCCTCCTATTACTGATTTTTTGATAAATTTTAACTTAAAACAATTTAAGAATTGTTTTATGGCCTAATATATTCCTGGAGAGTATTCTGTTTGCTGTTGAGATACTGTGTATTCTGCAGCTGGTTGGCAGAATAGTCTGTAAATGTCTGTTAGGCACCTTCTAGAGTGTAGTTTAATTATTGATTTTCTGTTGGTATGATCTGTTCATTGTTGAAAGTGGGGTATTGAAGTCCTCTACTATTGTTGTATTGCAGTCTTTCTCCCAATTTAGGTCTATTAATATCTACTTTCTAAATTTAAGTGCTTCTATGTTAATTGAGTACATATATATTTATAACTGTTCTTGCTGTATTGAACTCTTTATCATTGTATACTGGCCTTCTTTGTCTCTTCTTACAGTTTTCAGCTTCAGGTCTATTTTATATGATATAAATGTAGCTACTCCTTTTGTCTTTTGGTTTCCATTTGCATACAACCTTTTTTCCCCATTCTTTCCCTTTCGGACTATGCATGTCCTTACAGGTGAAGTTAACCCCTTGTAGGCAACATATAATTTGGTCCTGTTTTATTTTTATCTAGCCACTCTATGCTTTTTAATTGGAGAATTTATCCATTGATATTCAAGGTAATTATTGATGCTTAAGGGTTTACTATTGCTATTTTCTTTCTTATTTTCTAGTTATTCTGTAAATCCTTTCTTCTCTTATGGTCTTTGTGGTTAGGCACTTTAGTAGTACGTTTTGGTTCCTTGCTTTTTATTTCTGGTGTATTTGTTATAGGTTTTTGCTTTGTGGTTACTATAAGACTTACAGAAAACATCCTATAGTTATAACAAGTTAATTTAGAGACTTACAAACTTAACTTTGTGAAGGAAAGAAACAAAAACACTGTATACTTTACCTCCATTCTCTCCTAGCATTTTGTATTTTTGATGTGATGATTTACATTTTTATATTACGTATCTGAAATTATTGAAGTTATTTTTGGTAGTTCACTTTTTAGTCTTCATATTGAAGATATAAGTGGTTTACACATCATGATGATAGTATTAGAACAAAAATCATGGTAGCATCCTGTTTATGTTTGAAGAACTATTTTTTAGCATTTCTTATAGGACATGTGGTATATTATAGTGGTAAATTCCCTAAGCTTCTGTTTGTCTGGAACAATCTTTATCTCTCCTTTTCTGAAGGAATACTTTGCTGTGTGCAGTATTCTTGGTTGTATTTTTTTTTTCCTTCAGTGCTCAGCATGTATCATCTCACTTCTTTCTGGCCTGTAAGGCTTCTTCTGAGAAGACTGCTATCGAGCACATTGGATCTGTCTTATATGTTATTTGTTTCTTTAGCTGCTTTTAGGATCCTGTATTTGTCTTTGCACTCTGAGGGTTTTATTATAGTATGTCTTGGGGTATTCCTATGTAGGTTGACTCTGATTGGTGACCTTTGACCTTCCTATGCTTGGCTATTAATTTTTCTCTAGATTTGGAAAGTTTTCTGTAATTTCTTTGCATAAGCTTTTAACCCCTTTGTCTTCCTGAATTCCCTCTTTAACTCTAATAACTCCAATATTTGCTCTTTTGATGTTGTCCTACAGACCCCAGAAGCTTTCTTCATGTCATTCTTTTCTTTTTTATGATCTGTGTATTTTCAAATAGCCTGTTTTCTGGCTCATTAATTATTTCTTCCATTTGATCAGGTGTGCTGTTGAAATGCTCTATTGCATTTTTCATTTTATTCATTGCCTTTTTCAGCTCCAGGATTTAATTTTTTAAAATTACTTCAGTCTTTCTGCTAAATTTCCCTGATACATTTTTGAATTGACTCTCTGTTCTTTCTTGAAGTTTGTTAAGCTTCCTTGAAACAGCTTTTTTGAATTGTTTTAGAGATCACACATCTCTATGACTTTAGGCTCAACCTCTAGTATCTTATTTTGTACATTTGGTGAGGTCATATTTTCTTGAATCTTCTTGATGCTTGTGTATGTGTGATATCTGCACATTTAAGGATTAGGCTTTTATTCCACTCTCCACAGCCTGGCTTTATTTGTGCCTGTCTTACAGAGGCCCTTCCAGAAATTCTAAGCGGACTGATGTTTCCTGAGTCTGTGACCAATGCAGCCATCTCAGCGCTAGAGGGCGCTCCAAGCCCAGGCTTGCTGCCAATCTCCCAAGGGCTCTATGATCTACACAGCTCTCCCTCCTTGATGGACTTGAGGAAAAACTCAAGGAGGGTACAAGGGCTGTGTGGGGAAGCTGGCCAAGGACTCCAGTACAGAAGACTGTTTTAATGACCCAGACAAGTGTATCTCCTAGTGGATCCCTGCAGGGAATGGGTAGTTCCTTGACTTCAGTAGGAGGGGATGGAGCTGATACTGGGACCCCCTCAGTATCTGTTTATGGAGGGTGGCTGGAGAGCCCATCTCATTGGCTCAAATAGACGCTTGTCTCCCAGCAGGTGTCTCTACAGACAGGATAGTTCACTGACTGCAGTGGTGGTTGTGTTGTGTTTAAATTGAATGCTGCTCAAAATTAGTAGGCTGTTGAGTAGGACTTGGAAGTCTGTTTATTACATTGCAAAGTTACTCTTTGTAGTAGAAATTGACTTACATCCTAGAAATTAAGTTCTGCTACTGAATCTATTTCAGAATGATTCTGCTACCTGTATCTTTGTCTTACCAAACTTCAAATACTCTTCTTCCTTTTATTTTATATTTCTTTACATTTTTTTTAGCAGCAGTAAATGTCATCAAAGGGTGGAAAAGGAGAAAGCAAGTCAGGGAGGTTAGTGGAAAGAGAAAGAAGAGTAAATCAAATAATGCAAACATTAGGAAAGAAATTGTCTTACTGCATTTGATTTCTTTTGTTTGCAAATACATGCTTTCCAGGAAAATGTGCTGGGGTAAAAGTGTATTTTGCCTTTTAATGCTTATTTTTTCAGATGTTAATGGAGCTTCTAATTCTTATACAAATGAATTTAAATCTGTGTGTCCACACAGCAGTGGATCATTCTCATAACTAGCCCTTTAAGACTGGAAGGACAAGCGACAGATTTATATTCCTTCCTCTTCTGCCCTTGAGGAGGTGTATAATGGTGGTGTGTAGGGGGTCCAGCCTCCTGTTAGCTGAGGTCACTGAATTAGGTCTTGAAATGTATGTAATTATCTCTCCCTCCCATTTTCTCTCCCTCCCATTCTCTCTCTCTCTCTCCACACACACACACACACACACACACACGTATATATATTTGCATGTATATATATGTGAATGTATAAAGCACCTCTGGTGTCTGTAGATATGCATGTATATATATGCATGTCTGTGTGTGTGTGTGTGTGTACGTATATATGACTTTTGAGGGCATTATTTTCAAATTAGTTAAATCTAACTTGAAAAACTTTTATGAATAACAGAAATCAGGGAGTGGTGAGGACAGTGTCCAGCTCTGCCCAAGAGGACATCATCCGGTGGTTTAAAGAGGAGCAGCTACCACTTCGAGCAGGCTACCAGAAAACTTCAGACACCATAGCCCCCTGGTTCCATGGTGAGTGCAGAGATTTCCTCAATGGTGTTTCGTCTCAGGGCGGATGAAGCTGTGCTAATCCACCAGGAAGATAGAATAAAAGCTTCCATTTATTGGTGCTGCCCAAAAAGAGTCTTTCAGATTATTTTCACAAAGCAGTGTTTCAAAGACGCCTCAGTAAGCTGCATTCTCATGACTGTTTAGAAGGCAGTCAGCATTCACGGGCACTGTGTTCACTGTGGGACAGATTTATCGCCACAAATAAAACCCATAGGGCGGGAGGGAAAAGTGGTATTCCCTGTGACTTACCACTTGGTTGTTTGATTGCAACTTCCATCAAATGGCCACATTTTCCTTCCACCGAGGGAGATACAGTTATGGGGGTGGGAAGGTGCTGGATAGGATGCTGGTTGAGCAACCTTGAACAAATCATTGTTTTTTTCTGTAGGAAACCAATTTATCTAAGTCTCATTTTCCCCATCTGTTAAATGAAGGAGTTGAACTTTGTGGTCTTGTAAGTGAAAACTGGCTGTGATCCCTTGTTTCCAGTATGTAGTTGAGTGTGCAGCATAGGCGGTTGGATCCTGAGCAGATACCAGTTAGTAAACATTTTCTGTATTTGACTCAAGAAACTTGATTCACGCCCCTCTTCCACCTAGCGGATACTTCACGGACCTCTCTGTTTCTTGGATCTCAAGAAAAGTGAGTGGCTTCTTGCCTCAGTTGACTTCCATAAGGTCCATGGTTGAATTGGACTAATTGGCTATAGGGACAACAAAAGGTGCTTTAAAACAAAAATACGGTCCCCTCCCAGAGTATGTTTGTCCTCAGGATGTCTTGGTTTGAATTATGTTTAAGACATCTTTCCTTGAAGTAGTGTCATCTCACACATAAATATACCACAAAAAGTAAACTGCCAAACACATAGCATGGGAAACTTTCTAAAAGGAATAGTTATTTGTGATAGGCTTTCTCCTAAAGGGCTGCTTGTGCGGTCAGAATGTCACAGCGGAACTGTCTGTCTGGCGTCACAGCAGAACTGTCTGGCTTCTCTTGGAAGTGTTTGTTCTTTGGTGATTGAGACTTCGTTAAGTGTCGATCCCAGAGGAATCCCTTCTCCTTCCCAGGATGAAGTTGCAAGCCTCCTTCCTTTCTGCTTTCAGACACTGGGGAAGAGATGATGGTGTCAGAGATGAACAGAAAGAACGTGAGGCAATTATGCATTAGCTGTGGCTGTCTCAGCTGTCTGATAATGCCTTGCTTTCCTTTTTAAAATAAGCACCGAGGAAATCAGCCACTTTGTAGTTTCTGTGTCTTTGGACAGAAGAGACTGTCATATCTGATTATAAGATTGGTAGTTTTTTTAACAGCAGGGAGTAAGAAATGGAAAATGTCAGTTGTTATTAAAAACCCTGGGACTTTAACAGGCAGTTCTGTTTGAAAGGCTGAAAGCTAGGAAGACACAGACTAAAAATCGAGTTGGAGCTTTGGTTAAAAAATATGACTCTTGAGTTTTACATAAAGTAACTCATTCAGGTGTGCTTATTTTTGATTTATTTTCACTTATACACATATTTTTCAGACTCATAAGCAAAATTTAAAAAAAACTGTATAATTAATAACCAGGACATAGCCACATAGTCAGTATACATCTCTATTTTCAGTTTCAAGAAGATACAATTTCACATCTTCAGGATAAAGAGAATATGCATCACATCTTATCTCCTTGAAATATAATTATCACTAGGAAACCTATTCTGAAATATTAAAATGATAGCCCTTTGTAGGTTTATTATCTTCTTTCCTTTGTCACATCCACTATGAATTACCCTACGTAAGATGCTATTTTGGTTGCCTAATTTTTCATCCCACAAAGTTTTATACTTTCATCTTTTTCTCTCAGTTAAGCTCGAGGTAAGGATGGGAGTGAGTAGGAGAGGACAAAGGATTGAAGAGTATTGGATTTCTGGCTTTCGTGGCTGGGAAGGAAGGTGGCTGGGCTATCAATGGAGAGAAGGAACATAGGGGATAGGGAGGGTTAGGGAAGCAGAGAAGAGAACAGAGCGTTCTATTTCACAGCATGGTAAGTGTAGTTAATAGAGTATTGTATGTTTCAAAAGTGCCAAAAGAGTAAATTTCAAATGTTCTTACCAGAAAAAAAAATGCTAAGTATTTTAGGTGATGGATGTGTTAATTAGTTTGATTTAATTATTCCACATTGGGTTCATAAATCATAACATCACCTGGTATCCCATAAACTTACACAATTGTAAATTGAAGATTTACAATGAAAAAGTTCCAAACTCCTCCCTGTGATCCACAATGCCTGCTTGATCTGCCCCTGTCTGTTGCTCCAGACCCAACTCAAGCCACTGTCCCTGCCTTGGTCACCTCTCCAGACCTCCCTTGCATCCCTCAGACACACCACACTTGTCCCTACCTTAGGGTTCTTGCAGTTGCTCTTCCTGCATGCCTGCCTTTGGCTGACTTCTTAAGGAATTGACTTGCGTGATTATAGAGGCTTGGTAAGTCCCAAATCTGACAGGGTAGGAGGGAAGGCTGGACATGTGGGGAGGAATGGCCTTTTCCATCCAAATGCCTCCTGCTGGCAGCATCCCTTCCTGCTCAGGGGAGGTCAGCCTTTGTCATAGTAAGGCCTTCAACTGACTGGACAAAACCCACACACATTATGGAGGGTAATCTGCTTTACTCCAAGTCCTCCCATTTAAATCTCATCCAAGGCCAGGTTAAAATTTAAAAATTAGCCGGACATGGTACTGCAGGCTTATAGTTCCAGCTGCTCAGGAGGCTGAGGTGGGAAGATCACTGGAGCCTAAGAGTTCGAGACTGCAGTGAGCTATAATTGTGCCACTGTGCTCCAGCCTAGGCAACAGACAAAGACCTTGTCTCTTAAAAGAAAAGACCTTTTCTTTTAAGACCTTTAAGAAAAAAAAAAGAAAAAGAAAAAGAAAAAGAACAAGTGCTGGCAAGGATGGGGAGGAATTGAAATTCTTGTGCACTGTTGGTGGAAAGGTAAAATAGTATAGCATAGCCACTGTTGGTGGGAAGGTAAAATAGTATAGCATAGCCACTATGGAAAACAGTATGGCCAGTTTCTACAAAGTAAAACCACAGAATTACCCTATGATCCTGAAATTCCAATTCTATTGGGTAAATACCCAAAAGAACTGAAAGCAGACTCTCCAAGAGATATTTCCACACCTGTGTTCTCAGCAGCACTATTCACAATACCTGAAACACAGAAGCAACAGATAATGGGTCAGCAAAATGTGGCCCATCCATAGAATGCAATATTATTCTACTTCAGAAAGGAAGAAAATTCTGACATACATGACAACATGAATAAATCTTGAGGACATGATACTAAATGAAATAAACCAGTCACAAAAAGACAATTCTACTTATTGTCTTTTAAGTACAATTCTACTTATATGAGGTATTTAGAATAGTCAAAATCACAGAGAAAGAAAGCACGTGGTAGTTGCCAGGGGCTGGGGGTTGGTGGTGAATGGAGCATTATTAAATGGGTAGTTTCAGTTTTACAAGGTGAAACGACTTTTGCAGATGGATGGTGATAATATCTGTACAACTTTTTTTTTTTTTTTTTTTTTTTTTTTTTTTTTTTTTTTTTTTCTGAGGCAGGGTCTGGCACCGTCTTCCAGGCTAGAGTGCATAGTGTGATCTTGGCTCACTGCAACCTCTGCCTCCTGGACTCAAGCGATCCTCCTGCATTAGCCTCCCAGGCAGCTGGGACTACAGGCGTGCACCACCATGCCTGGCAAATTTTTTTCTTTTTTTTTTTTTTTGGTAGAGATGGAGTTTGCCAGGTTTGAGTTGTTAGTCTCAAACTCCTGGGCTCAAGGGATCCACCTGCCTTGGCCACCCAATGTGCTGGGATGATAGGTGGGAGCCACCACAAGTGGCCAATTGTACAATATTGTAGATGCATTTCACACTGAATAGTACACTTAAAAATGGTTGTCCCAGCACTTTGGGAGGCCGAGGCGGGTGGATCACCTGAGGTCAGGAGTTCAGGACCAGCCTGGCCAACATGATGAAACGCCATCTCTACTAAAAATATGAAAATTAGCCAGTCTTGGTGGCAAGTGCCTGTAATCCCAGCTACTCAGGAGGCTGAGGCAGGAGAATTGCTTGAACCCGGGAGGCAGAGGTTACGGTATGTCCAAGATCATGCCACTGCACTCCAGCCTGGGCAACAAGAGTGAGACTCTGTCTCAAAATAATAACAACAAAATGGTTAAGGGGGTAAATTTTATACAGTACATACTTTTACATAATAAAGTCTCCATGTCTCATTATATGCAAAAATAAATTGTGGGTGGATTGTGCATGACACAACAAGCAAAAACCATAAAGGAAAAATAGCTAAATTTAACCTCATTGAAATGAAAAACTCCTCTCCCTTAAAATGTGTCAAAAGACAAGTCACAAACTAGGAGAATATATATGTAACTCATATGATTGACAAAAGATCAGTATCTACAATATATAAAATCCTACAGGTCAATATAAAAAATCAATTCACTAGAAAAATGGTCAAAAGATCTGTGTAAGTAATTACAGAAGACCTACTTATCCAGCCAGTAAAATATGAGCTCAATCTCACTATGAATTAGTACAAATTAAAATAAGATGCCACTGTGCACCCATAAGAGGAATGGAAAATCAAAATCTGGCAGTATCGAGAACTGGCAAGTACACAGGGAAACATTGTCAAGTACAGCTGGTAGGAGTATATACTGGTATAATCAGTTTCATGGGCATTTAGCAACATGCAGTATAATTAAAGCTGCACATAGCCTACCTCCTAGTAATTCTGCCTCTAGATATATACTCTGAAGAAACGATCATGTTTACAGCGAGACACATTCAAGGGTGTATACCACATCATTTTCTGTAATAGCAAAAAAGTTACAGCAAATGTAGAAGAGATGAATAATGATACATGTGTATCATATGTGTGTATACATATATATTATATATATATATATATATAAAATACCGCATGATAGGTAAAATGAATGAGCCTGTCTATCTGTATAAGCAAGGACAAATCCCAATAACAACGTTGGAAGAAAACATTACATGCAACAGGATCCCATTTAAATGTTAAGCACAATACTGTATGTTTTCATTACAATATATACGTTTACAGCATAAAATATAGATGGAAATCACAGCTTCAGAAGAGAAGTTCACCCTTGGAGAAGGAGACAAGGAAAGGAAATGGGATCAAAAAGTAACAAGGGGGCCTTAATTCTATATGGCAGGATTTTCTTTTCTTTTTTTTTTGAGATGGAGTCTTACTCAGCTGCCCAGCCCAGGCTGGAGTACAGTAGCACCATCTAGGCTCAATGCCAGCTCTGTCTCCTGCGTTCAAGCGATTCTCCTGCCTCAGTCTCCCAAGTAGCTAGAACTACGGGTGCCTGCCAGCACATCCAGATAATTTTTGTATTTTTAATCGAGACGGGGTTTTGCCTTGTTAGCCAGGCTGGTCTCAAACTCCTGACCTCAAGTGATCTGCCTGCCTCAGCCTCTCAAAAGCACTGGGATTACAGGTATGAGCCACCACGCCTTCCCTGGCGAGTTTTATTTCTTAAGAAAAACAGACAGGAAGTAAATATGGCTGTTAATATTCATTGTACCTGGAGAATAGATATAACACTTGTTATATCACTGGTGTTGTATTTTTCTTGGTACTTTCTTTGTGTTTAAAATATTTCATAAGAAAAATCATTTTTTAATGAAAAAATTAAAATTTGTATAATCTCTTTCATGCCTGTGGTTTTGAGGATTTCTGAGATTATTTTGCCTAATTACACTGAGAACTAAAATCTAGCTTCATTAAGGAGACAACTAACTGCTCAACTCAGTGTTGTCTATTGCAAGCAGACCAGCACAGTCTCACCAAGAAAGTTGCCTCAATGGTTAATTTTATGGGTCAACTTGACTGGGCCATGGTCCCAGATATTTGGTCTAAAATTATTCTGGATGTTTCTGGGAAGAATTTTTTGGATGAGATTTGTTTTTTTCATTATTATTATTGAGACAGAGTATCACTCTGTTGCCCAGGCTGGAGTGCAATGGCGTGATCTCAGCTCACTGTAACCTCTGCCTCCTGGGTTCAAGCAATTCTCCTGCCTCAGCCTCCCGAGTAGCTTGTAATTACAAGTGTGCACCACCACGTCCAGCTAATTTTTGTATTTTTAGTAGAGATGGGGTTTTGCCCTGTTGGTCACGCTGGTCTCAAACTCCTGACCTCAAGTGAGCCACCCGCCTCGGCCTCCCAAAGTGCTGTGATTATAGGCGTGAGCCTTTTAAGAGACAAGGTCTTTGTCTGTTGCCTAGGCTGGAGCACAGTGGCACAGTTATAGCTCACTACAGTCTCGAACTCCTAGGCTCAAGTGATCTTCCCACCTCAGCCTCCTGAGCAGCTGGAACTATAAGCCTGCAAGTACCATGTCTGGCTAATTTTTAAATTTTTTGTAGAGACAGGACCTCACTGTTGCTCAGGCTGGTCTGAAATGCCTGGCCTCAAGCAGTCCTCCCTCCTCAGCCTCCCAAAGAACTGAGATTACAGGCATGAGTCACTATGACTGTTTTCTTTCTTTTTTCTCTATTTCACAGCAGCTATCCTAGAGGATGGGAGGCCATATGTCGTCATGGTTTTGATTTACGTTTCCCTAATGACTAGTAATGTTAAGCACGTTTTCATTTGCTTATTGGCCATTTGTATATCTTCTTTGAAAAATGTTTACTTAAACTCTTTGCCCAGTTTTGGATTGGGTTCTTGTTGAATTACAAGAGTTCTCTATACAGTATATTCTGGGTATCAATCCTTTATTAGATGTCTAATTTAAAAATATTTTTGCCTGTTTTATGGGTTGCCTTTTTAATCTGTTGAGTGTCTTTTGATGTATAAAATGCTTTAATTTTTATGAAGTTCAATGTGCCTATTTTTTTCTTGTGTTGCTGGTGCCTTTGGTGTCGTATCTAAGAAATCACTGCCAAATCCAATGTTGTGAAGATTTGACCCTCTGTCTTCTTCTAAAAGTGTTCCAGCTTTAGGTCTTACATTTAAGTCTTTGATCCCTTTTGAGTTAATTTTTATATATGGTGTTAGATAAGGGTCCAACTTCATTCTTTCACACGTGGTTATCCAATTTTACCAGCACCATTTGTTGAAATGACTGCCCCTTCCCTATTGAATGGTGTTGGCCCCTTTGTCAAAATTCATTTGACCACATCTAAGCATTTTTACTTCTTGGTTTTTTATTATAGTCTATTGGTCTATAAGTCTGTGTATATGCTGGTACTACGTTGTTTTGATTACTATAGCATTGCGTTAAGTTTTGAAATGACTGTGTGTTAGTCTTCCAGTTTTTTTCTTCTATTTTCAAGATTGTTTTGATTATTTGGGGTCTCAAGATTCCACATGAATTTTTAGATGGGTTTTTCTACTTCTACAAAAAATGTCGTTGAGATTTTGGTAGGGATTACACTGAATCGGTATATCATTTTGAATAGTATTTTTATCTTAATATTAAGTCTTCTGATCCATGAACATGGGATGTGTTTTTATTTACTTATGTCTTCTTTATCTCAGTAATGTTTTGTAGTTGTTTTTTGTTGTTGTTGTTGTTGTTTGGTTTTTTGTTTTGTTTTGTTTTTTTAGATAGTCTTGCTCTGGTGCCTGGGCTGGAATGCTGAAGTGCAGTGGTGTGATCTCTGCTCAGTGCAACCTCTGCCTGTCAGATTCAAGAGATTCTCCCATCTCAGCCTCCCAAGTAGCTGAGATTACAGGCACCCACCACCATGTCTGGCTAATTTTTGTATTTTTAGTAGAGACAGGGTTTCACTATGTTGGCCAGGCTGTTATCGAACTCCTGACCTCAAGTAATCCACCTGCTTCAGCCTCCCAAACTTCTGGGATTACAAGCATGAGCCACTGTGCCTAGTCATCAGTGTTTTGTAGTTTTCATTGTATAAGTCTTTCGCTTCCTTGGTTAATTCTAAGTATTCTTTTTTTCTTTTTTCTTTTTTTTTTTTTTTGAGACGGAGTCTCGCTCTGTCACCCAGGCTAGAGTGTGGTGGCACGATCTCCACTCACTGCAAGCTCCGCCT
Source organism: Chlorocebus sabaeus (assembly GCF_047675955.1). Classification (NCBI taxonomy): domain Eukaryota; kingdom Metazoa; phylum Chordata; class Mammalia; order Primates; family Cercopithecidae; genus Chlorocebus; species Chlorocebus sabaeus. Next base: position 18,879,514 of record NC_132911.1, read on the forward strand.
CCCGGGTTCACGCCATTCTCCTGCCTCAGCTTCCCGTGTAGCTGGGACTACAGGCGCCCGCCACTGCGCCCGGCTAATTTTTTGTATTTTTAGTAGAGACTGGGTTTCACTGTGTTAGCCAGGATGATCTTGATCTCCTGACCTCGTGATCCGCCCGTCTCGGCCTCCCAAAGTGCTGAGATGGCGCCCGGCCCTAAGTATTCTTTTTGATGATAGTGTAAATGGAATTTGATTTGTAATTTCCTTCTCAGCATGTTCATTGTCAGTGTATAGAAATGCAACTGATTTTTTGTGTATTGACTGTGTATCCTGCCACTTAATTCATTTATTAGTTTTAACAGTTTTTTATGGAATCTTTCTGGTTTTCTACATAGACGATTGTATGATCTGACAACAGAGATGATTTTACTTCTTCTTTTCTAATTCGAATACCTTTTATTTATTTTATCTAACTGCTGTAGCTAGAACTTCCAGGAATAGTTGAATAGAAATGGCGAAAGTGGGCATCCCTGCCTTATTCCTGATCTTAGAAGAAATGTCATTCAATACTAACTATGATGTTTGCTGTGGGTTCTTCATACATGGCCTTTACTATCTTGAGGTAGTTTCCTTTTCTTCCTAGTTTGTTAAGTTTTTATCATGACAGGGTATTGCATGTTGTCGGATGCTTTTTCTGCACTGAGATGAGCATGTATTTTTTTCGTTTATTCTGTTAATATGGTGTATTACACTGATCAATTTTCATATATTGTACCATCTTGCATTCCAGGAATAAATCCTACTTGGTATGGTATATGATCCTGTTGATATGCTGCTGGATTAATTTTGATAGTAACCATGTCACTGTAATACTATCTTTTATAATTGCCTATGTGTTTACCTTTATTGAGTTACTTGTTTCTTCATTTGGCTTTGAGTTACCGTCTGCATCCTTTCATTTCACCATGTAGCATCCTTGGACATTTCTTGCATGGCAGGTTTACTGGTAAGAAACTTCCTTAGCTTTTGTTTACCCAGGAATGTCTTAATGTGTCTCCCACTTTTAAAGGACAATTTTTCCAGGATCGGCCAAAAGAATCAATAATCAGTAGGATTCTTGATTGACAGTTGTTTTTTCTTTTAGTATTTTGAATATGAAGATAGTCCTAAACTTACAATGGTTTGACTTACGATTTTTTTACCTTGTGATGGTGTGAACGTGATACACATTCAGTAAACACCGTACTTCAAGTACCTGTTCAACCATTCTGTTTTTCACTTTCAGTATAATATTCAATAAATTACATGGGATATTCACTTTTAAAATGGTTTTTGTGTTAGATGATTTTGCCAAAGTGTAGGGTAATGTAAATATTCTGACCATGTTTAAGGTAGGCTAGGCTAAGTTATGATGTTCAGTAAGTTAGATGTATGAAGTGAATTTTTGACTGACAATATTCTCAACTTATGCTGGGTTTATAAGGATGTAACCCCCCCATCATAAGGTAAGTTGAGGAATGTCTTTATTGGCTCACTGCTTTCTGTTCTCCAAAACTAGTGATAGGAAATCTGGGGATAATCTTATTGACCATCCCTTGTATGTGATGAGTTGCTTCTCTCTTGCTGCTTTGAAGATTCTTTTTTCTTTTTTTGAGACAGAGTCTCACTCTGTAACCCTGGCTATAGTACAGTGGCGTGATCTCAGCTCACTACAGCCTCGACCTCGCAGGTTCAAGCAGTCCTCCTGCCTCAGTCCTGTCAAGTAGCTGGGACTACAGGCACATGCCACCACACCTGGCCAATCTTTGTCTTTTGACAGTTTGATTGTACCGTGTGTCAGTGTGGGTCTCTTTTAAGTTCATCTCACTTGGATTTTGTTGAATTTCTTGGATGTTTATATTAATGTCTTTCATCAAATTTGGGAAGTTTTCATTATTTCTGCAAATATTCTGTCTGCCCCCTTCTCCTTTTGATAGTTCCACAAAACATATTGGGTCATTTGATGCCGTTCCACAGGTGCCTTAGGCTGTGTTCACTTTTCTTCATTTTATTCTTTCTATTCCTCAAACTCGATAATGTCCATTGTCCTGTCTTCAAGTTCAGTGATTCTTTCTTCTGCCCACTTAAATCTGCCTGTGAATTCCTCTAGTGAATTTTTCATTTTAGTTATACTTTCAGCTCTAGGATTTCTTCCTTTTTTTTTTTTTTTTTTTTTCTCTGTATATTTACATTTTGTGAGTAGATCTGTCATCGGGTCTTTTTCATTCCGGGACAGTTTCTAATTTGTTTTCCTTTGAATGGGCCATGTTTTTCTTTTGATTTTCTTGCATTGTGATTTTTTGCTGAAAACTGGGTATTTGAATGTAATAATGTGGTAACTCTGGGAATCTGATTCTTCCTCTTCCCCAAGGCTTACTATTTTTTTTGTTTCTATTGTTACAGGCTTTCTCCATGTCAAGGATCAGTCTGAGGTACAAACTTAAGGTCTTCATAGCTCCTTTTTGAGCCTGTACCTTTCCATGGCCATGAATAGTCATGTTATGATTTTCTCCATATATGCAATTATTTTTGAATGTCCTAGTCTTCAGTGTCTGGCTCCCAAAAGGGGGAAAAAATTAAGGGGGAGGGATTTTAAAATGTAATGACTAGATTACCTAGGTTTGAGTTGGGTTTTCTTCTCTGTAAAATGAGGATAATACTAATCTGTCTATGTCATAGGGTTGTTTTTATAAAGTCAGTCAGCTAATATTATGTAAAGTGCTTGGAATAGTACCTAATACCTGGTGTTTGTTATTTTGATTTATCAGAATTGTGCAGTTTAAGTTCATCATTCCTGTTCCCCTACCTCTCTTTTCCTATCATTTTGAGTAACAGTGTAAGTAAGCAGCACTTCAATAAAACAGATTGTAATTACTGCAAAAACTGTGCTATGTTATTTCTACAAGTGTTTATTTGGGGCCTGTCTTTAAAAGCTAGAAGGCCACCTCAGAAGCAAACAGTAATTTGGAAGGACAGAGGGTCAACACCCTCACCAACAGAGAATGAAGGTTTTTGGGCAAGTTTGGCAGGACATTGCAGGTTAAGGCTGAGCTTGGGTTTGGGAGGGATGGTGCAGAGAGACGGGGGTGAGTCTTAGCGTTTCTAAAGTAATAGCTCCCATTTTCTGGATTTATGATCTTCTAAATATTGTTATTGCTTAAGTCTGCCTGATTTTGTCATCCTTTATCTCTTCTTATCCCGTTGTCCTTGAACAACCATTTTTTCAGGTCGGGACTGTCTTGACCTTCAAATGCAATGCTTGTTTTATTCATTTGGTTCTTGCGTCTGATAGCCAGATTCCAACATTCTTTAAGAAAGACCTTATAGTCTGTAATATTTGTAAACTAAGTAAGTGTTGGAAAGTCCTTCTGGCCAAACTTAACATCCTGCTGACTGAAGAGTCATCCCAGTTATTCTGGCTTCAGATTATGAGTCTCCAAAGTATGTAGATACATAATTCATTTTACCCACTAACGTGCTTTTAAAGTCCCCCAAGACAAGGCCAAAGAATAAATAAAATTGAGATCTGAAGTTCTGTCCAGAACACCACAGGTTCATTTCTTCATTCTATCAACATTTTCCGACTTCTGCTAAAAATATAGCAATATATTGGAGCTTAGAAACTGGCAGGGACTGGGAGTGGGAAGATGGGTAAAAAGATATAAATCTGTGTATAAACAAGTTTATGATTTAGAAATTTTCCAATTATAAATTTTTAAACAAAAATTCACACATTTGCTTTATGTATCAATAGTTGATCATTCGTCCTCTGAAATTTAATGAACACTTTTATTTAAATGTAGATGTAATTAGATTTTTGATGAAATCTCTCCATCTTGATTTCTTTCTTTTAGCTGTCTTTTGCTGTCATGGCATACAACTGAACCTACCCTCCTGGTGCTTTGGTCCCAGTACTTTATATTTTAAGCTACTTAGCAAGCACATCCTGTTTACTTTGGTGGGATAGCAATATAGTTCACACTGCAGCCTTTTTTTTTTTTTTTTTTTTTGAGACAGACTCTTTCTCCGCTACCCAGGCTGGAGTGCAGTGACATGTCAGCTCACTGTAGCCTCCACATCCCAGGTTCAGACGATTCTCCTGCCTCTGCCTCAGGAGTAGTTGGAATTACAAGGCATGTGCCACCATGCCTGGCTAAGTTTTGTAATTTTCAGTAGAGACCATGTTGGCCAGGCTGGGTTCGAACTTGACTTCAAGTGATCCACCTGCCTCAGCCTCCCAAAGTGCTGGGATTACAGGCCTGAGCCACTACGCCTGGCCACACTTCAGCTATTTTTATTTCTTCTATGTTTTGATACATTCCACTGACTTTAGAGGGTCATTCTGAACCTCCTGGAGGTAGTTATTCTCTGGAATTGTTGTTCCCTACAGATGGTTGTTAAGGTAGAATCCTGTGTCCCACTCCTCCCCACTTCCCTTCTACTCCCGACAGTTTGTCACGCACAGCTCCTTCAAAACGGGAACTAGATACCACCCCAGACAGAGTGTATGTCACTCAATAGGTTGCATTAAGAAGGGCTCATGGAGGCTTCCCAAAATTTCTTTCAGTCTAAGATCTTAGCAGACCTATGAGTCAGTAGTTCTGATCCTTGACTTATTAAGGAGCTTCTCAGTGATCATCTGTCCTTTGACTATTTTGCTGAAGAATGGAGATTTCTTAATTGTGGGGCCATCAATATTCTGCCCACCTGTCACAAAGGGATTTTCAAGCTTCTGTGTTCACCGAGCACAAAGTAGTTATTTATGTGATTTCTTAAAGCCTCTTTGTTCTTAAACCTCAGATGACATATATATCCTGCCTCATTTACATGGATGATTCACACATTTTATGGAGTGGATAGGCTGTGGCCAGCAGCAGTACATCACTGCTTGTGTGTGGTGGAGGAGGACAGCTGGAAGTCCATTCCCGGGCAGGGCTCCTTTTGGCATGAAGGCTTCACTTACATTAATGTCATTAAAGCAAAGCACATTTTGTCCAAATTATTCTCCATGGTCCCCCTATAAAATTGCTTAGTATTTGTTCAGATTGTAAAGCAGCTGGAGAAGATGAAACAAAGAGGCTAAAACGACACACATTAATTTGGATTTCGGAAGAGTTAGCTTTCTGCAGAACATTCTATGCAATGCTGGCTTTTTCCTGGAAGAACCTGACTTTTCTCATAAATTACTCAGTGCAGCAGGCTTCCTGCAAAAATGCCACTATGTTTGCCAGTAATGTGGAGAATAGCCCATTGGCCCCAATCTCTTACTTGGGTTTTTGCCGATGATGCACTGGAGTCCTCATCCTGACACTATGACAGGATGGCAGTAGCTGTGCCTGGGAGCCCCAAGCTTCCCACTACACATGCTCAGGACTGGACCCGTCTAGTTTCCTGTCGTGCTCTTGGAGTCCTGAGGTTCCCTAAAGGGGCCTCAGTGGCAAGGGACAGGTACAGTGGGTGTGTGAGAACCTAAGAAGAGAGATTCTGTTTTGGGGGTTTCACCTGGAATTTTGAATAGAAAAGGGATTCTACTGTTTTAGTATTTTAAAAGCCATGTGTTTGTCTTCAAATTTTTTGCCATCACATGCTTTAAAAAAAAAAAAAAAAAAAAAAAAAAAAAAAAAAAAAAAAAAAAAAAAAGTCTTGCTCTGTCACTCAGGTTGGAGTTCCATGGTGTGATCACAACTCACTGCAGCCTTGACTATCTGGGCTCAGGTGATTCTCCCACCTCAGGCTCCTGAGCAACTGGGAATGCGGGTGTGTGCCACCACATCCAGCTAATATTTTTTGTTTTTTTCTTTGTAGAGATGGGGTCTTGCCATGTTGCCCAGGCTAGTCTCAAACTCCTGGTCTCAAGTGATCCTCCCACCTCAGCCTCCCAAAGAGCTGGGATTACAGGTGTGAGACAGGGCACCTGGCCATGACCATCAAATGCCTTAATTTTTATTTCTGTACTATCACATGCTTTCTTGACAGTTTCTTCTGACACAGTCAGGTGATGCCGCCTCACTTCTTTATGCCAAGGGAAAGTAAGTAAGTAGTGGTTAAGAGCATGTCCCTGGGGTCACAGTGCCTGGCTTCAAAATCGTGTTCCCCCGTTAATTAGCTGTGTGGCTTTAGGCAGTCACATGACTGTGTCCTTCTGTCCCTGATATGTATAATGCAGATCATTAGGGGTTGTTCCTGCCTCAGTATGTGGATGTAATTTGTTGTTAATATTTGTAAAGCATGAAGAACTGTGTGGCACATAATAAGCCCTAGTTAATAAGTGTTAGCCATTTAAGATAATGAAGTGAGGATGAATAATGCTAATAGTTCTGATCCTTGACTTACTAAGGAGCTTCTCAGTCCTCAGCAGCATGAATGCTAAGCTTAGATTTTGGAAGAGTCACTGTCCCCACATCAAGGCATACTACACATATGTAACCAGTGAAAAATGCATTTTCTTTAAGTTGCCAAGGGGAGAAATGAACACTGCTTTGTGAAATAAACACCCATTTTATTTTCAGTTCATTCCATGAAAATTCCATGAGCCTGGTGGGTTAAAAAGCAAAACCCTACAATAGGAGACAGAAAACCCTGGAAGTGTCATTTGCTAATCCTGCAAGCTTGGGTACTTGCCTTTTCTGCGTTAATTTCCTCATCTATAAAATAGAGATGATGATAACAACTCTAAAATGCAGTGGAAGCACGCTGAACAGTGTGGTACGCCGGTGCAAGGCAGGTGTTCTGTCTGAGAGAATGGGTGACAGCGTGGACCCTGAGGTCAGCCAGCCTGGGTCTAATCCCAGTGCTTCTCCTGACCTACCCGAATGACCTTAAGCAGGGTATACAAGTTTTCTCATCCATTATTTGAGGATAACAACAATATGTCTATGTAGGGTTGCTGTGAAGATGAAAGGAAGTAATACAAACTTTATTTGGCTGTCTTCCATTTGATTTTTAAACACACATTTTCCAGACACAGGAGTTGTACAAATGTACCCAAATAATATTTAGACCTGGTGGCACTTCAGAGAAAGATGAAATGCACCTCTTGTCCCTGTGATCACAATTCTTAGACTAGAGGAAGTGGCTGCATGGAAGTGTCCCAGAGAAGGAAGTTTCTGACTGGATTATAAGACACAAGCATTCATTAAACCCTTTTCTGGCCATCTTCTAAGTGGCAGGTGCTGAGTGTGTAAAAATAAATAAGATGGAGTAGTTGGCCTCGAGGAAGTCGGGGACGGCAGGACAGTCATGGCAGAAAGTTCTGTGAATTCTTGGATAGAAGCGAAAACTAGCTGAGTACACAGATGGAGATCAGTACAGGTGAGACCCTGCATTGACCACTTGAGTGCTCAGATGGAGGTGGCAGCAGGTGCGCAGCAGGTCTAGGAGAAACTGACTGACTGCCCAGGCTAGGATCAGGACGCGTCATGCTCTTGAGCTGAATCTTGCCGAGTGAGTAGGAGTTTTCCGGGAGGAAGCTGTGGAGAAAGATACCACTGAACCGCCCTGTGGGGCAGTCACTACCACTTGGATTTCCAACTGGAGCCTACTGGAGTTTGAGTTACTTTCAGGTTCTTGGGTCTGTTTACCCTCTCCTATGCAAAAAGTAGTTCCCTGGGGCCTTTACCTAGGAAAAATTGTCATTCTAGAGAGGTTTAGAGCTACACTATCCAGTTAGGGTAGCCCCTAAACACAGGTGGCTTTTGACATCAAAATGAATCAGAAATAAGCCCTATTTCAGTGCTCAGTAGCACGTGGCAATATTTCCATTATCACACAGAGAGCGGAGTGGGACCTTCTCCAGCTGTGACGAACCCCTGTGCTGGTGCTCTTGTGTAGGCTCTCAGGAGTTTCAGTTCCTGCTCTGCCCCAGGCTCTTGAGGGCCAGACGCTGCCCATCAGACCTCACGCAGTAACATCTGCTTTCTTTTGGGCTGCCAGAGGTCTGCCATTCCCGGCCTGGATTCAACTGTAAAATCAACAGACTGTTGCCTGGGTGAAAATCTGGTTCACTAAACTGATGGACTAAAATATTCCAACCTGGGCACCATGGCGAAATCCCATCTCTACAAAAATTTGCTGGGCACGGTGGCACGTGCCTGCAGTCCCAGCTACCCAGGAGGTTGAGGCTGCAGTGAGCCATGATCGCATCACTGCACTCCAGCTTGGGCAACGGGGTAAGACCCTGTCTTAAAAAAAAATTATTTATCTCTTTTCACTAGCACAGAAATCCTCCTAGGACCTCAGGTTTGGTTCTTTTAAGCTGTGTGGAGAGAGATCAGGTCAGAGGGAAGCAGCACCAATGTCATAGCCTTTAGGGCTGGGGGGAAGACCCGTGCTTCAGAATTCTTAGAGTTGTGCAAAAGGCAACTCGGGGGATAAGTACCGTGAGAAGGTTGACTGAGGCCAGGTACGGTGGCTCACACCTGTCATCCTAGGACTTTGGGAGGCCGAGGTGGGCAGATCACTTGAGGCCAGGAGTTTGAGACCAGCCTGGCCAACATGGTGAAACCCTGTCTCTACTAAAAATACAAAAAATTAGCTGGGCATAGTAGTGGGCTCCTATAACCCCAGCTACGCAGGAGGCTAAGGCATGAGAATCTCTTGAACCCAGGAGTCAGAGATTGCAGTGAGCCGAGATTGCACCACTGCACTGCAGCTTGAGTGATTGTTTAAAAAAAAGAAAACATTGATTGAGTCCTCAGTGATCAGTGTCTAACCTAGTATTTTGGTTTTGTGCTCAAGAATTCCCTATCCCAGCAGATAAACCTAACTGCTTGCCAGTAATCACAGCCAGGACACCCCAAATGCACACGCTGCCCCTGATGGATTCATGACAAATTGTACATTGACCTGTGTATTTAGCTGCACCAAGCCGGTTTGCTATTAAGGAATAGTAATCCTCTTACAAAGCAAAAGAAGCAAAGACAAAATACCTCTTGGATCATTCAAAGCTTAGTCTCCAGGGCACTTCCCTTTGGAACCTGCCCAATCCCATGTTGTACAAGGAGTCTCTGCTATGACCTGTGCTTTGCCACCAATATGTTTGATTGGGTCCTGGTGTCCCAGGAGATTAGATGGCACCAAGATCTGTGCGTAAGGCTAACAGGCTTTTGGAAAGTTTCAGTTACAGTAACTACGACCTCATCTTAAAAGGCATTTGACCTTAGTTAGCCCAGGTTTGGTGATAATTTTCCAGACTAGCTTTTATTTTAGGAATTCAGATTCATCTGGATAATTTCCAGATGTCATAAATTATAACATCTGCCCCATCTGTTGAAACAACCTGGAATTTCATAGTGAGCCATCAGTCTAAGAGGAGGGACTAATCTTTTTCCAGAATGCTGCTTCTCCTCCAATCGTGGCTTCTTGTTTCTGAAGGGGACTTTTCAGCGTCATTGAAAAGCATCCCTGGGTTTCGGAGACAGCCTCATACAGTGTCTTCAGAGATTTGCCATGTGCAGTCCCCACATGGGCTGGTACCTGGTGCTTTGTTTTAATGTATGGTTGTCATTTATAATTTATCACTGGGACCAGGTATGCTTAGGAAGGGGAAATAGACACACAGGAGCAGCAGCCATTATCTGATGGAACTTAGATAGCCATGATTTGAGTACCTCATGTGGATAGTAAAGCATCTGAACCAAGAGGCTCCCTCAGTGTCCATGGTGCCTGCAGTGTCCAGTGGGTCTGTCTCAGCAGGGAAGGGGTGAAAAAGCCACTAGATGTGATGGGTACAAGGCATGTGCATCAGTCATCTGCTGGGAAGGGGTATAATAGAGCCACAGCCCCTAGCAGCAAGGCCCCGGTCTGTTGTAAGGACATTGACTATCTGCAAGTCAGGGAGATTGGTCTTTTCATCTACTCCCAGCTCTTACCTAGAGCTCACACGGGGTTGACCTTCATACACGGGGACTCTGCAGTGGGACACCTGGGGTCTATGTCCTCCCAAATAGGAAACAGGAAAAGAGGAGGCAGGAGAAGGGCTGGTCGGATGATCTTGGCTAGGAGAAAACAGACAGTTTTTAAAATCCTCCTGTCATTCAGGTCTGTTTATAGAAGAGAGAACAGAAATGGTTTTATTTTACTCTGGAGAGAGTTCACTTCCCAATTAACTGTACTAACAAGACAAAAGGGCTCTGGGAGCCCATTGCCTTTTCCTAAGGTGGTTCTGTTACTGTTTTGTTTTCCTAATAATAAGGTACTGAGTATCAACAGGGAGCCAACAAGGCAAGAGTTTTATCTGCCGAAATGAAAAAGGGCACGCGTAGAACGCTGTTCCTCCCTCCCAGATCACAGCTCACTGAATAATTCATTGACTTCCCCATCTTTCCAAGATGCGATTCTGCACTTTCTATGAGTTTTACAGCATTATCTATTCATCGACGAATTATGATGGGAATAAAAAATTTGGAACATGAGTCACACCTCATGAGTTTGGACTAACTGGGGAAAAGGCTGGTCTGGAGTAAGAGTGTGAATTCATGATGTCTATATATAACTTCATATATGTATATGAAGACACACATATAGTTTTATTCCTTTAAATGCCAGTGTAGTGTCATTTAGCAGTAGCTACAGTCTAAGGTACTTTACAGAACTGAGTCTGACTTGGCTCTGTCACTAAATTGCTGCGCCTCCCACACCAGGGACTCTCAACTTCAGCACTACTGCTATTTGGGGCTGGATCATTCTTTGTCTCATAGGCTGTTTAGCAACATCCCTAGCCTCTACCCACTAGATGCTAGTGGCGTCCTCCATCCATGACGACAACCAAAGGTGTCTCTCAGACACTGTCCTGGTTGAGAACCACTGTCCTAGACCAAGTCAAATCACGCCCTAGGCCATTGAGTCCTTGTTGGTAAACTGAGCTGGCCTAGGGAGAGTATCTTAAAATCCCCTCCCAGATCAAACATTCCCAGGATGACCGTCAATGCATCCAGCTAGACCCTCATAAACTAACACCTGTGTGAAATGGGTGTATAAAGTGGAAATATGTTCCTCTTAAGGTTGACATTGAAGCTCTCATGTATACCTCTATACATGGTTTTTATACAGTTTGCCTCTGTAACCTATTCATGTCTAATTAGCAAATACCAGAAGAATATTCCGTATTCCTAAGAAACCCAAAACAGACTTAAAATTGCTCTTATTGTGTCTTATTTAAGTGTCACTGACTCTCTATCCATGCAACTGGATTTAACAGAGGAGAGTTTGGGAAATGATTTGGCTGAAATACCTGCCTTTTTTTTTGCTTTGCCACAGGAATTCTCACACTCAAGAAAGCAAATGAACTACTTCTGAGCACAGGCGTGCCCGGCAGTTTTCTCATCCGCGTCAGTGAAAGGATCAAAGGCTATGCCCTGTCCCACCTGTCAGAGGACAGCTGTAAACATTTCCTCATCGATGCCTCTGCGGACTCCTACAGCTTCCTGGGCGTGGACCAGCTGCAGCATGCCACCCTGGCGGATTTGGTGGAATATCACAAGGTGAAGCAATGCATAAACTTAATTTGCCTTCTGAGTTATTGTCCTGTAGCAGCTCTAACAATGAATGACAATTACAAGGAAAAGGGCTGACACAAGTACGTGGGGCGGGGTGGTTGTCTTTGGTAATTGTTCCTGATAAACAGGATTGTTAATTGTGTTTCATTTATCTTAGAACCTAGTTCTTCCTTAAATACTCAGGGAACCCCACTGGGGCAGAGAATACAGGAAATGCTAAAGAAAAGAAAAGAAAAAATAAAAGCTATAGCCACATGGATCACATATGACAGCAGTCCCCAACCTTCCTGGATGACAGTGTCTCCATGGACTAGGGGTTGGGGGATGGTTTCAGGATGATGTAAGCACATTACATTTATTGTGCATTTTATTTCTATTATTACATTGTTATATGCAATGAAATAATAATACAGTTCAACGAAGTGTAGAATCAGTGGGAGCCCCGAACTTGTTTTCCTGCAACTAGACGGTCCCATCTGGAGGTGATGGGAGACAGTGACAGATCATCAGGCATTAGATTTTCATAAGGAGCACACAACCTAGATCCCTCACATGCACAGTTCACAATAAGATTTGCATCCGATGAGAATCTAATGCTGCCACTGATCTGACAGGAGGCAGAGCTCAGGCGGTAATGTGAACAACAGGGAGCGGATGTAAATACAGATGAAGCTTCACTCCACTGCTCACCTCCTGCTATACAGCCCAGTTCCTAACAGGCCACAGACTGGTACTGGTCCATGGCCCTGAGGCTGGGGACCCCTGACCTATGAGAACAGTCTTAAGTTAGAACTCAAGCCCTGGAGGGAAAGAGAGTACCTGGCCACATGTGGATAAGAAAAATGCCTCTTAGGATGATCATAAACCACGAAAGCTTCATGTAAATCCTGGGTAGGCAGCTAGTGATGTCCTCTGAGGAAGTAGGAAGAGCATGTGGTTGCTACTCACACTGTTTGACCTTGTGCCTTCTGATTGACAGGAGGAACCCATCACTTCCCTGGGAAAGGAGCTCCTCCTCTATCCCTGTGGTCAGCAGGACCAGCTACCTGACTACCTGGAGCTGTTTGAGTGACAGCCTCCATCAGGGTCATCCTACAGCCTCCAGCTGGGTTTTCCCCTGGACAAACGCCACCGCAACATTTATGTGTGAAGCCAAAAGCACCCTGCAGCAGAGCCAGTACTGATCAACTGAAAGCATCCATGGAATCCTCATTGACACCTCTCTTCTGCACAAATACTGGAATTCGATGTCAAGAGAAAATGACCTCTGCTCATATTCACTCCAAAAGTAAAGGGAGAAGAGTCTCAATTTCAGCAAGCATCTGTCATGAAGGGTATGACCTTAATGATATACATAAAACAAACGAAGAAATGGAAACCTTTTAGAAATGAAGGTGTACTTGAAAACCAGTATCTTTGTGAAGTATCATATGACCCCTGTACTCCCTCTGTATCATCTCAGGAGGTTTCAGGGGCCTGTCAAGTTTCACACTGGCTTTGGAATGCTGGCCAAAAAAAAAAAAACCTTTTCCTGGCTGAGATGATGCTTAAAACACACCTCACTTACTGTACATGTTGGAACCAGGATACGAGAGACATAGAAAAACAGAAGTCATGAATGTAAATGGAATGAGAAGTTTTAAAACATAGGATGAGTGGCTTAACATGCATAAAAATACAGATGGACCTGCAGGAAAGTGAGCACACGTCACTGAGTTTGTTTTCTTGTTCTGGAGAATGGGGCCACGGCTTGCCTGGCCTCCCCTGGCTCTAGAGTACACCAAAAGGACAAAGCATCTGCACATGTATTTTTTTTTTTTTTTTTTTATCAGTAGTGCATAGACCAGAACAGAATAAGCAGGCTGTTTGGATGCTACTTGTGGTTGGATTGTGTTCCCCCAAAATATATAGTGAAGTCTTAACCCCCATCCCCGTGAATGTGACCTGGTTTGGAAATAGGGTCTTTGCAGATATAGTCAAGTTAAAGTTAAGATGAGGTCACACTGGATTAGGGTAGACCCTAAATCCAATGACTTACATCCTCAGGAGAAGAGAGAGGTTTGATAATAGACACAAATGCAGTGGGAAGATGACCAGGGGACAAGAGGCAAGTTGGAGTGATGCAGCCAGAAGGGACACCAAGATCGCTGGCCACCAACAGAAACTAGGAGAGACGCATGGGACAGGTTCCCCCCAAGCCTCAGAAGGAAGCATGGCCCTCACTTCAGAATTCCAGACTCCAGAACCGGGAGAATAAATGTCTGTTGTTTTAAGCTGCTTAGTTCATGCTGATTTGTTACTATAGCACCAGAAAGCTAATACAGTCATTTATGTAATTATATAACCTGACACACAGGATTGACCCAATAATTGCTGCCCAGTTCACCATTTTCATAATGAAGTAGAAATGGGAGGTAAGAAAAACATTCCAGCCAGTTCTGTTTAGCCTCGGGACACGTATTTGTCCTATCAGGAATCTTATGCTCTGCTGCATGCCCCCACCCACCTTGGTCCACTCCCAGTCCGGGAATGGACTCTGGACAGGGACTGAGGTGGCTCTGAGCCACTGGAGATCATTTTTCTGGGAGGATGGAAATTGGCTAGGACCTCTGGCCTAACTCTGTAGGTCAACACTCTTTTACATTGCCTTTTAATAAAAGCAGAATGATACAACAGTGTGGTTATGAGCTTGTTGGTTGCATCCAGCACTGACTGTAAAATGTAGCCAGAGAAGGGTGATGGTTGGCATGTATGTTCTAATGAGAAAGAGGATGATGTTTATTTTTAAAGACAGGGTCTTGTTCTGACACCCTGGCTGGAGTGCAGTAGTGCAATCACAGCTCACTTCAGCCTCGAACTCCTGGCCTCACGTGATTCTCCTGCCTCAACCTCCCAAAGTGCTAGGATTACAGATGTGAGATACTATGCCAGGTAGAGCTAGCTTTGAAACACAGATCATTGTTTAAGTCTTTCTTGAAATGTTCCATGTGGTTTATATTGTTAAACTATTGTAAGGATCCATCTCTTTTTTGTTCCTATTATTCAACAATCATGGCATTATTGACAAACTTCTCATCTCTTCCCACCATTTTCTGTGTAAGCTTGGACAGGATGTTTTATCTCTGAGCCTCAGTTTTTGCTTCTGAACAACAAAATATGATTTAACTGGGGGATCTTTATTATTTTCATGCAATTCTGAAATTTTAAGATTCCAGTGCTTCTCACTGGAATGAATGGAAAGTACCCCCTTGTCACTAATAATTAGGAAGACGTAAGATTCTAGTACTGGACGGGTACGGTGGCTCACGCCTACAATCCCAGCACTTTGGGAGGCCAAAGTGGGTGGATCATGAGGTCAGCAGTTCAAGACCAGCCTGGCCAACATACTGAAACCCCATCTCCACTCAAAATACAAAAATTAGCCAGGGACGGTAGCGTGCACCTGTGATCTCAGCTACTCAGGAGGCTGAGGCAGGAGAATTGCTTGAATCTGGGAGGCAAAACTTGCAGTGAGCAGAGATTAGGCCATTGTACTCCAGCCTGGGCTACAGAGCAAGACTCTGTGTTGGGGGTGGGGGCAGAATCCAGTACCCTCCTGTGCCTACAGTTATCTTGTAGGAAATAAGTGTGCCCATATCCAGCTATAACTACACAAAGCAACATCCTACTAAAGGAAGATTTAGAAAACAGGAAGGTGCCCAACTGAATTAACCCATCACTAACCCATCACTACAAAGGGGAGCAGATGTGGGTTCCGGACTAGTTTATCCTATTGGTTGCTGACAGAAGAATACACTGTCAGTGTTGGATGATATGATGGCATGAATGATAGTTGAAATTCTTAGGAAGGGAGAATGGTTTACAGATTTCAGAAACTGATTTCAACTGAATGGGATTCTGGAGGACTGAACTGTCATCCGAGCTGTGCTGTGGTCTCAGTCCTGCCTACATCTACCCTGAGTTACGGTCTAAAGTGAAGATGTCCAAACTCTGATCGATCCTGGTCTCCTCCTGTTGCCTCCGCAAGCCCAGCTCCTTGACCCGCCTGCGTGAGGTTTCTGGGTCTAGGAATGCTGGCCTCATGTTACTGTCCTGTTTCTCAAGCCTAGGGGCTCTGGTCTGCATACCCTGACTCACTGGGCCTGTGCCCAAATGCTACTCCCTGCCCATCTAGATTCTTCTCTCCCACAATTCTGGAATCTCCCTCCCACAGTCATGTAAGATTTTCTGGCTGCCATCATATTGCCAGATGCTCACAGACGCATCAGGTCACCGGCAAGGACCCTGCTTCTGGCCTCCTATCCTACCCTGCTACAGTACGATGCACAAGGAAGGTCGCTTGGCCCCCAGTGTCACCAGCAGTGCTAGCTAGGCAGTCTCAAGAAGTGTTTCCTGGTCAAGCACGGTGGCTCATGCCTGTAATCCCAGCACTTTGGGAGGCCAAGGCAGGTGGATCACAAGATCAGGAAATTGGGACCATCCTGGCCAACACGGCGAAACTCAGTCTCTACTAAAACAAACAAACAAACAAACAAACATGCTTTCTGGCTCAGAGCTTACCCTAAAAAGTGAGAAAACACAGGGTAAGTTAGGAAAAAAAAGATCAGAGAAGTCAGGTCACCAAAACTACCTCCAGGACATTTCCACCCAAAATTGCCTATCTGAGCTAATGCTTTGGAATTAAGCATCCTTTGCTAATATGACATGAAATCTGCTTTTAGATTAAAAAAAAATTTATGGCTTCAAGTTTTGCAATTGCCACCTTTTGTAAAGGATGTTTTCTTAATGCACTGGAGTCCAAACATGCTTTATGGCCCACACACATGGATTTTCAGGCTCCTGCTATTTGGTGACACAGAAGACACAAATGCATGTGTTATGCATGGATACGTTTCCATGGGGCCTCTTTGCTTTCATATTTATCCAGAATGTGGTAAATGCTTTCCTTTCAGGCTGCAATTCACAGGGATTGTTTTGTTTTGTTTTAGAACATACGTTTTCTACAACTGTATCTTTAAATAATCTGCTTGAATTTAGCTTTTCTCTTCGTCAGGAATAGCTATAAATGTTTGATTTTTCTTTGCTTTTCATGTGGTATTCTCACCCCCATTGTTTTCATCTCTCCCTTCTTTTCTGTTGTATTTTAGGAGAGCTCTTGCATCTGTCCTTTCCCCATCAGAGATTAAATTTTCTACAATGTTAATTCTGCACTGCACTGCCTCCAGGTGGATTTTAGTACCACTTTTACATTTCCAGCTACTTCCCATCCTACCTTCTCTTCCTGTGCAGGGATCTTTAGGCTTCCCACTGCTTCCCCAGACTGACAATTGTCAGGAAGCTTAAATGATAAAAGCACCCTATTCTAATTGTGGCAAAAACACATTATTTGATAATCAGGCTGCTCGATATAGTAGAGAGCAGGCCCAGCAGGTTTGGGGTGGGGTCCCGGCTATACCATAACTAACCGTGTGGCGTCGTTAAAGAAGAAGAATAACTAAGCCTGTCTGAGCTTCAGTTTCATCTCTCAGATGGATGTTACTCAAGTCACCTGGGTTCTGAAGATTAGGAAAGAAATATGTTAAATATCTGGCATCCAGAAAGCTCTCCATGGGCCCAGCATGGTGGCTTACACCTGAAATCCCAGCTCCTTGGGAAGCTGAGGCAAGAAGATTGCTTGAGCCCAGGATTTTGAGACCAGTCTGACCCACATAGTGAGACCCCATCTCTACAAAAAAAATACCAAAATTAGCCAGGTGTGATTGGCATGTGCCTGTAGTCCCAGCTACTTAGGAGGCTGAAGTCAGAGGATCACCTGAGCCCAAGAGTTCGAGGCTGCAGTGAGCTATGATTGTATCACTACACTCCAACCTGGGTGACAGAGTGAGACCCTTTCTTTACAAAGAAAAGAAAAGAAAAGCAAGCCAGCTCTCCATAAATAGTAATTGGGTAATTGCCTTTTCCTTTTCCTAGTGAGTTATGAGTCCAACAAAACCAGGATCCTTGCACTGCAAACTTCCCCTTTGTCAACTCAGTTTATGTGACCACTGGGCTGTTTATCCCCTATCCTTGTTTCCTAGAATTTCTGGGATGAATTTTAAGAAGAGGAAACTTCTGAAGAGTAAGGGATTTAATGACCAACCACACAATACATTCATTTGCCAGTTGACCTGCAGAGAATCGGCTCACTTGGCCTGGATCTGAAGTGGCACAGAGGGGCTTTTTCTAATGTCTGATTTTGACAAATCCCAAATTAGCAGTAACCAGTTTTTACCCACAAATCAGCCATTGTCCAACTGGCTCTGTTGCCTCATGATTCCTGATTACAAATCACCAAGTATTTGCCTCCCATTTCAACCAGGAGACATTACAAACCCAGCTCCCTTTGAGATGACCTCTCCCTGTCTCCCAGCTACGTCAGGCAATGCCAAGCAAACTCCCCCACATTCTGTTTTTCTCAGTCTAAATCAGCTTTGGCTTTTCTTCAATTGGGAGGATGTTTCTTGTTGAAATCTTCCCACCAATGAAGTTGAGATCCTGGGAGCCCTGCATGGGCCTGCACCTCAATAACCAGACAGAATGGCAAATGCCTTGCCCTCCAGGGGTGCCCTCCCAATGGTGTGCCAGTGCTCAAGAAAAGCTTTGCAACCAAGCCGCTCCCTGCTGCTTCCGACAGCCTGCCATGCCAGGGCTGTGATTTTGACGTAGCTTCATTTGAGGCTGATAAAGAACAAGTGATGTAAATAAGCTTTTCCTTCAGCCTTTCTTTGAACTTAATTTGGGTGTTTTTCTGATTTTTCATTGACTTATTTAATCCATTTCAAATGGGCTTTAACATCTAAGCAGGCCAGATGATGTTTACTATTGTCATTTTTGAAACCCTGGAGTGACAGGGTGAGGTGGCAGTGGGGGTAGAAGCTTCGGGAATCACAATGGAGGTGGAGGAAGTGGCCTGGCATGGTTGCACTTCATTCCAAGCTCAAGTATCTGACTCAGGTTGATGAAGAATAAATCCAGTTCACCAGACATCCCACCCAGGCTGAAGGTCATTCGGTTAGTCCCGGACAGAGGCTGCCATGGATGGCTGGCCCTCCCTGAGTCCCTGGGGCGACTGTGGAGGCTGGAGAAAGGTCTTCAAGAAGCACAGCCCTACTTCTCTCCCCAGAGCAATGCCCACCCTTCCCAGGCTGTGACCTTCCCCAAGGCGGCCCTGCCCTGCCCCTCCGCCCCTACAGTTCTGTCCACCTTCTTGCTAGAGTAGCAGACAAGGCCACACACAGCTGAGGAGACACTGGGGGTGACTACTCCAGAGGGCGTGTTCAAAGGATCAGTAATGCACAGTTTGAAAGTCACCTCTGCTGACAGGAAAGAACATATTCTGTGTGTTGAAAAAAACTATTGTCAAAACCCCCCAACCAACTGGCACCATCCCCATAGTTTTTGGCAGCAACAGCAAAGCACTGAGCCCTGCCAGGAGAAACAGCTTTGAATTAAAATATAAAGCTAATCAGAATATGGATCACACGAAGCTGCCAGTCATTTTATGTGTGTGGGGAGTAAAACACCCCTGCCCTGCTAAGAAACTGCCCAAGGTCATTATCTCAAATCAGCAATTCTCACGAACAGTATCAAGTCTTTTCTTAAAAAAGCAAGTATTCCCACCTGCTGTCCCCTCCTACTCAAATCATTTTTTTTCTTTCTTTTTTTTTCATTTTTTTCGAGACAGTCTCACTCTGTCACCCAGGCTAGAGTGAAGTGGTGCGATCTTAGCTCACAGCAACCTCCGCCTCCCGGGTTTCAAGTAGTTCTCTGCCTTAGTCTCCCGAGTAGCTGGGATTACAGGCGCCCACCACCAAGCCTAGCTAACTCTTTTTTATTTTTAGTAGAGACGGGGTTTCACCATCTTGGCCAGGCTGGTCTTGAACTCCTTACCTCGTGATCCACCTGCCTCGGCCTCCCAAAGTGCTGGGATTACAGGCATGAGCCCCTGTGCCTGGCCATCACTCTTTCAATGTAACATGTCGGAATCCTGCATGAGAGCCAGATTCCAGGGCTCTGATCCCATATGGAGTCCTAACACTGCCTGTCATTGCAGAGTGGCTGGAGGGCTTGGTCAGATGCCTTAGCTGTTCCTAGATCCCTGTGTTAGCAAGCTTTCTTTCCTTGTTAGGTGATTTCTCAGGTGGGACTAGAGAGCAGAAAAATGGTAGAAAACTGAGAATCAAAAACAACAGGCTGGGGACTTACCCTAGGCCAAAGCTCGTTCCCACAGACCTTCCAATCCATCTGGAGCTGGCCATGGGACTTGTCATTGTCTGGGACAATGACGGTCATATCAGTCTGAAGCTGGCTACTCACTGGTTGGATCTCTGGGCAAGTTCTTCAACGTTTCTGATCCTCATTCTCTGCACCTGGAAAATGAAAGTAATGATATTATCTAGCTTAGAAGATTGGGGTAATGAACATAAGGTTCCTAGCTATGCTCCTGACTTCAAAACCCTGTAAAGCTTCTCAGCTGCCTAGGAGGGTATCAACTCCATATTACTGAGTGTGGAACATAAGGTAGAAATTACCCATTAAATTTCACACTCCTAGTAACCCTTCTCCTTCAGATAAATTAAGTTTTCAGAATGACAAAAAGAACCAACAGTGTACATGATGGCTTCATAATCTTTACTGTATTGCCTGTAATAGCCATCTGATTATATCCAAGCAGCACTAGGCATACCAAGAAGCTTAAAAGACACTACCAGATACACAACTGTATGTGAGGAACTGTGTGTTGAATGCTAATAACTAAACACCTACCGTGTGCCTGATGCGTCCTAAGTGCTTCATACATATGAACCCATTTAATCTTTAAAACAATTGCATGATATACAAGGGATTGAATCCATCACGCTGAATGAGGAGATCGAGGTACAAAGACATCTAGCGACTCTTTTAAATTAAAGATCCCGTAAATTGCAAGAGAAATAACTGGAATCTGAACCCAGGTTGTTTGGCTGGAAAAACCATGATATCAACTACTCTGCTGAGCTGAACCTTGATTATATAAAATTAGGTAAGAGGATTTTTCCTGAAACAAAAACATTAGTAAAATTAGACTCTGGGTAGCTATTTTCCTAGGCCTGATCTTCATTGCTCATGTGGAAAGGGGCAGTCAACCACATTTACAAATACAAAGAGGGGCTAGGAAGTAGATGACTGAAGAAAAAAGAGCCCAGGGAGCCCAGGTATGTCACTTGGAGGCAATGATATGTCGATATAATATTTAACAGTGAGCCAGGCCTAGGGGCCCAGGGGTGGTGAGGATGGCTGATTGGCAGCATTTGCCAATTGCCAGAGTCCATGGTGTAAATACTCCCACCATGGTGTATTTCACGCTACAACCCAGTCAACACGGAGTGAGGACTGGGAAGAAATGCTCAAAACTGGCTCCCACCAGGTTGTACCAGTACGCCACTGCCTGAAGGAGACCCCCAGTGTATTAGAGAAACTGGCTCCCACCAGGTTGTACCAGTACGCCACTGCCTGAAGGAGACCCCCAGTGTATTAGAGAGCCCAGCTCAGTAGGATGACCTGTGCTGGTCACTGGGCAGTTTAGGGATAGGAACAGAGAGAGCATGCAGAGTTGGAAGGGGCCTCAGGCAAGCCCAAGACTCACTGCTTCCTCAGCAGCATCCTTGAGAATGTGTAATGTGGCTGGGTTCTTGAAACCACTGTTCTGGTACAGCTTTCCTTTGCTAAGTTTAAATTCCAGCCTCCTAATTCTAATGTTTTCGTGGGACCTTCTACCATCCTTCTTTTCTATATGTCTTGGGCAGGCAATGGGGGTATTCTCCTCTAGCATGTTGCTAAAGAGGGCCTCTACCCTTTGATAAAACTGTTTTACCTGAATAAGCTTTAAAAAAGAAATACCATAGTTTAATATCATGCTGTTCCGTCTCCTCATCAGCTACTCTCTGCAACTTTAAAAAACCCAATTCGTAACTGCACAGCCATAAAAAAGAACAAAATAATGTCTTTTGCAGCAACATGGATGGAACCGGAGACTATTAGCCTAAACAAATTAACACAAGAGCAGAAAACCAAACACTGCATGTTTTCACTTCTGAGTGGGAGCTAAATGATAAGAACCCATGAACACAAAGAAGGGAACAAAAGACACCAGGGCCTACTTGAAGGTGGACTGTGGGAAGAGGGCGAGCATTGAAAAACACGTACTGCACTTATTACCTGGGTGACCAAAGAATCTGCACACCAGACCCCTGCAACACACATTTTACCCATGTAGCACATCTGCACAGGAACCTCCTAAAAAGTTGGAAACAAATTCTTCACCACTGTCTTGGGCATCTGTGATATGCAATTTAAACAAGTACAAAAATGGCTGATGAGCCCACAGAGTGCGGCCTGGATGGGGCCACCAGTGAGACACCTAGACCTGCCCAGTGCCACGGTCAAAACATTGGATTGCCACCGCCAGCCTTGTTAGAAATGCATCCTTCTGACACTGGGAGGATATGGGCAAGAGCGTGCAGGTCACTCACCACAAATCCAGCAGACTCACGGCAGAGACAGGCCAAACACATGTCCTCAAGTCACTAGTATCATCAGAGCATAGGAAAAAAAAATACACATTTTTGAGATCAGGTCTCACTCTTACCCAGGCTGGAGTGCAGTGGTGCAATCAGGGCTCACTGCAGCCTCAACCTCCTGGACTCAAGTGATCCTCCCACCACAGCCTCTTGAGTATCTGGGACTACAGGTGTGCACCACACCTAATTTTGTATTTTTTTCTAGAGACAGGGTCTCACTATGTTGCCCAGGCTGGTCTTAGACTCCCAGGCTCAAGTGATCCTCCCACCTTGGCCTCCCAAAGTGCTGGGATTACAGGCATTAACCACAGTGCCCAGCCACACATGACAATACTAAGCACAGAGTTGAAAGGGGCCTTGGAAATCATTTCTCAATTTCCTCTAATGAAAACAGACAAGTTAATGTATAAATAATTCAAGTTTCTCATTATGGTTCTCTTCTCCCTCTAGCCCAGTGATTCTTAACCAGGGGTGATTTCCCCTCAAAGGACTTTTGAGCATGACTGGAGACAATTTGGTTGTCAAAACTGGGTAGGAGACGCTCCTGGCCTCTAGTGGGTATAGGTTAGGGATGTGGTTAAACATCCCACAGGATAGAAGACAGCCCCCCACAGCAAACAGTTATCTTGTCTAACATGTCAGTAGTACCAAGGCTGAGAAACCCTGGTCCATGCACAATATACTGTTTCCAAAAACGAAACAAAATGGCATTCTTACTCCACAAAGCAGTCATATCCACAAATCATATTTTATTAGCTGTGCAATACCACCTTCCATTCATGGCCTGTGTTTTAATTGAATTTTATAAACTACCGGTACAAATCAATACAATGCATTTTTAACACACCAACAGCTTGAATGTTCTTGAAGCTTTTAAACAATGAGTTTACTGTGGGCAAACAGAAGGCAAGGACTCAAATAGATAATTAGCTCATGCATCTGGTGCTGGCTAATAATTTTCACACGAATGTAGAAACCACTCTATGTGAACTGTATTCATTTTTAAAAAAGAGTTTGAAACGGTAATAAAATGCAATTTTCAGAAGCATCTTGGTGATCGAGTAGAACTGCTTAATTTAAAAACTAATTAAGTTACTTCCACCCGGCTTGGGGTGGATGAACATGTAGCAAAAACTTCCATCCCACTAGATTCTGGCAGATGGATTGATCTTTCACAAAATATATGTATTTTCTCCATTTCTTCTTATGGAAGCCAGAGGCCAGGAGGAGCACCCTGCTTTGAAAAGAGATTGTTTGGTTCACACGGTATACTTTGGTTTATTTAAACAGGTAAGAAAGCGGTCCCCACTTCTAAGGGGAAAATGTGGTTTCTGACTTTTAGTTACATCACAATATCACCAGTCTGAATGAGTTTCCTTTTCTGCAAAGCATAAAGTGTCATTTTGCTTTCCTCCAGTGTTCAGTTGCTCCTCTTCGAAAACACTCTTCAGATAAAGTATCTGTATATCTCTATCAGTACAAACCATTCCTTCCCTATGTCTCCAGGCCTGACACTCAGTGCCGGACTGAATCAGCATTTGGCATGTCCTGGGATACGGGATCAGTTTGATGCTTTGAACTGAAAGTTCTCAAACTGCATCTAAAAGGATCTTCTTTAAAAATATAAAAATGTAGGCTAACTTGTGCTCTCTTGTAAGGCTTGCAAAGTGGTAATTAAATAAGCAGACTAACTCACAAGCGAAAAAAAAAAGTGCATTTTTAAATAAAAGAAACAAACGGAGACAGTTAAAAGGGCAACCAAAAAGATAAGCAGATTATGTTTGGTTAATCTTTTTGGGAAAAAAAAATAACACAATATTTACGGTTTCTTTTCTGGTCCATTTGATTTTGCTTAATGTACTCACTAGGATCAGAATAAGCACATCTCCTCTTCTGCCTTCTGATATTTTAGCACTGCTAGAAACAAGAGCCCTGCTGATAGGCTCATTCATATGAGGAGAAATATGCTTGCCTTTCATGCTAATGAACTTTTTACAAAACAGCTCTTAAATCATGAATATTTCAGTGAGCACACAAAACAACAGGTCTCAGTGTGTTGTAAACACCATCAAAACCTCCACACCATTAGGCTTATAATCTCACAAGCATTCTGCCTTTGTCAGACACTTCGCAGGGTGCTACTGGGCTAGTTTTGCAGGCAAAGTGGAGATTTTGATTTCTGTTGTAAAAAGCCAAACAGAGAGAAATCGGAGGCTCTCTTGTCTCTGACCCACGGGTCCAGTTCTTTTGTCGTCCTTTATGGAAGTCTTTTCTTTGTTGCAGCCACTTTCAGTAACTGCAAAAGGAAAGAGAAAATGTCTCCCGCCATCCATCTCTGGGAGTTCATGTTTTTTTGCTACTCGTCTTCTGTTTCTGTTTGCGAAGGTGAGCCTCTATCTCGTGCCTGAACACCAGCATGCCCAGCTGGCCGTGGGACGCCTCGTTCATGGCCTTGGACTGCATGCACATCTTGTACTGCTCAGGGGACAGCTCATCCACGCAGCGCTTCTCATGCCAGAGGTGGAAGAGTCCTCGCACGGGCGTCCGCACCACTATGAGGTTGCTGTGGAGATATTTGCGATAAAGGTGCACATCCTCTCCGCCCCAGCCTTTGATGTCCAGGTCAAACCCACCTGTAGGGAGAGAACACACTGTTCAATCACACTGCACTGGTCTGTTTTGCTTCCCTGAGTTGCAACAAGCACAAACTTTTCATTGAGACATGACTGGGGGGATGCGTGCTTCACCACCACCTCCGCCAAGGTACGAGAGTGTCCACCTGGGTCAGAGGCCCCGGGAATTTCCCAACAAAGACGGCTTTCATGACAGACAGCACCGACTTCTTGAGATGACAGGACCTCCAACAAAATTCCAAGCGTTTGCCTGCACTCGAGAGTTATCAGCCATGCTCATGAATAGCCCCAACCTTGTAGTTAATAGGTACAAAAATAAGATCTAGTATTCGGTAGCACAATAAGATGACTTATTGTGATTATGAATTAGCTATTGTTAATAATTTATTGTATATTTAAAAATAACTAGAAGAGGAATATGATAAATATTTGAGATGATGGGTATCTCCAATGACCCTGATGTGATGATTACACATTGTATGCCTGTATCAAAATGTTGCACATACCCCATAAATACTATTATGTACCCATAACAATTAAAAATAGAGGTTTTGTTTAAAAAAAAAAAAAGAGCTTCTACAGCATCCCCACTTCTCAGCTTGGAACCTCTGAATGCAAATTCTTGTGCTTCTGTTAAGATGTGGCCTTCTCCTGCCATCGCAAACAGAGAAGAAACGAGGGGCTTGCAGTGCGACCGAGTGTAAGAGGGATGTGAGCATGAAGAACTCACATCCCACCAAAGCACTATGCACTTCACAGGCAGAAGGGGTCCGGAAAAGATTCCATCATAGGCTGGTGAAATCAGTCATCTTAAAGGGACTGGCCTCACAGTCAGTCCTGAAGTTGTACTCAAATAAAAATCTCATGTCACTATGTAATGAACTCCTTCATAAAGCCAGTAATGGTCGGCTGAAGTCTCGCTTTGGTAAATTGAGATGCCTCACACCTTTTCTTAACCTAAACCCCACCAGGTCCCAAATGGAACCACTGAAGCCCTGGCCTCTTTTGGTCCTTGTTCCCTCCTCATCTAGAAGGATGGACTTCACTCTCATGAGAAACAGTGAAGTGATTCTCAATACCTTTTCTCAGACCTTCTCCTGCAGCTTTGGTTCCTGCACACCCCAAGCTGTGCTGCCCTGATCAAGGCCATCACTGGAACCCCAAACGGGGCTCAGGGCCAGGGAAGCTTACAACCAAATCACCCACGGGCTGGGTGTCCGAGTGACTGTGACCCCTCCATGGTGGGTAGGCAAAGAACAGTATGTGAATCAGCCATCCAGAATTCGTGTCCTGGTTCCCTTAGAAGCCGCCATTTAACCTCTCTTGATTTTTGGTTCTTTATGCTTAAATGAAGGCAGGTATCACAACAAACTAAGACAAATAAAGGTGGTGCCTGGTTAACCGCAATTGATTTATTATCATCGTTATTATAACTTTATCAATACAAGGTGCACAAGTAAACTAGAAAGTAAGTCAAAAACTGCAAAGGATAGAGTCTCAATGTGACTCAAAGTTTCTGAGGTCATGGCAATGGCCTACTGAGAATGGCACCCTTCTCAGCCTGCTGTGCCCACTTTTAGCTACATCTGTCTTCAGGAGAATCCAGTATATTCTAAATCCAAATTTGATAAATATATGCATCAACACAAAATAATCTTTCCCTATGCAAAGAGCAAGGAAACAGAATTTCTTGAAATGAAAATCTCCAGAAAAATGTTTATTTTGAGACAGAGTCTCACTCTGTCACCCAGGCTGGAGTATAGTGGCACGATCTAGCTTACTGCAACCTCCACCGCCTGAGTTCAAGCAATTCTCCTGTCTCAGCCTCCCAAGTGGCTGAGACTACAGGCATGCACCACCATGCCCAGCTAACTTTTGTCTTTTTTTTTTTTTTTTTTTGAGATAGAGTCTCGCTCTGTTACCCAGGCTGGAATGCAGTGGCATGATCTTGGTCCACTGCAACCTCTGCCTCCCGGTTCAAGAGATTCTTCTGCCTCAGCCTTCTGAGTAGCTGGGACTACAGGCACCTGCCACCACACCTGGCTAATTTTTGTATTTTTAGTAGAGATGGGATTTCACCATATTGGCCAGGCTGGTCTCGAACTCCTGACCTCATGATTCGCCCGCCTCAGCCTCTCATAGTGCTAGGATTACAGGCCTGAGTCACCACATTCAGCCTAGAAAAAAATTTAAATGTCCATTTTGGAAAGCTGATTTGCACATAACCATTTAGGAATATTTCTCTCAGAGATGTCCAAGAATGCCTGCTGTTAGTTGCTGAGTGTCTGCAGGGCACCCACTACTCAGACCGGCATCCCGGGTGCTCTGCTCCTTCCAACAAGACTTGACTTCAACTTTTTTTTTTTTTAAATCTTTAACCTGGTGATTTCCTTGGGGGTTCTGTGGTCCTTGTAGTTCACATCATCTCTGAACAAAACAATCCTGGGGCTACCCCTCATCCCTGATTTTAAAATGAGTAGCTTTAGGCCTTGGACCTGAGGAGGAGTTGCCTAAAAGCCAGCGAGACCAGCAGCTCGTGAGTGGCATGGAGATGGGACATTCCATGCCACCCTGAGGGCAGGGTCCCCCTGACTCCATCCTAGCTCTGGGCCCAGTCTGAGCCCCTGCACCTGAGATCAAGGGTTCTGGACTGTTCATTCATACCCAGCTCATGCATAATCCGCAACTCTATCCCTTCCAAGATCCAAGAGTCAGTATCACTATGGGAACGTGGGGTGGCCTTTCCAAGGGGGACAGGAGGCCTCTATTCTCATCCTGACTCTGCCTCTCACCTGCTGTGAGGCCTGGGAGGGTCTCTTTGCCTTTGACAGGTTTGGTCTCCTCACCTAGATCCCAAGGGCCTTTCCTCTCTGTGCTCTAGAAACCCACAGGCATGTGCATGTGCATGTATGAGTGTGTGTGCATGTGCATGTATGTGTGTGCGCGCAAGTGCATGTATGAGTGTGTGCGCATGTGCATGTATGTGTGTGTGCATGTACATGTATGAGTGTGTGCGCATGTGCATGTATGAGTGTGTGCATGTGCATGTGTGTGTGTGCATGTGCATGTATGAGTGTGTGTGCATGTGCATGTGTGTGTGTGCATGTGCATGTATAAGTGTGTGCGCATGTGCCTATTTGTGTATGAATTGTGTGCACATGCGGACATTTGTGTATATGAATTGTGTGTGTGTGTTTGTGTGTGTATTGACAGCAACTGCACATTCAGTCACAGCTTAAAGTGACATTTGGAATTTTGAAGGTTAGCAGATAGAAATTTGGGTCTTTTCAAGTATGCGTTTTCCCCCAATTCCCCTATTTCCCTCATACCCTTACTGGGAGGCTTAGGATGTTCTACAGGAGATGGCAGAGCAGCCAGGACCCTGCTGGGAGAAGGCAGTGGAAGACTTGCTGCAAAGCTGCCTGGATGCAACAAGCAGCCTTTAATCTCAGATTATGTGTCTTATTTGGGGTGACTGAGAGGTGCTAGTGGAGATTACAGGGGCTAAAATGCTGCCCACTACCAAGCCCCGTCTTGGTCCAGCCCTGAGTCTATGACATGAGGAACAGCATTTGATTTGATTTTTTTTTTTTTTTTTGTAGTGATTCTCTTTAGGAGAATTGTTATGTTGTCCACATTGGTCTTGAACTCCTGGTCTCAAGTGATCCTCCCTCCTCCAGCCTCCCAAAGCACTGAGATTGTAAGTGTGAGCCACCGCACCTAATCTGGAATAGCATTTTAAAATTTATTTTAAGGCAATGGTAACACCTTCCCCACCAGACTCCTTGGAAACCTGACTTGATTCCTTTAAGGTCTGCACAGGCCAGTGGCCTCTGGGTGGCAGTAGAGATGCAGATTTGTCCTACCTATATTGATGAAGTCCGACCGATACTGACACGTCATCCCAAATCCAAAGTCTCTCCAAAATCCAGTTTCCTTCTTTATGACCTGCAAGAAAAGCACTGTCATTTGAGGGGAAAGTTTAGGGTGGACAAAAATAGAATGTTCAAAAACTCCTGTGAGCCACCGTGGAGTGTGGAGCCCATCCCATCACTGATAAACAGCCTCAGCTGGTGCACAAAACACAGATGGATTTGAGTCCTTGCAGACAGTCAGGAACACAGTGCACACACCAGTCCCAAAACAAGGCCTTGTGATTTTTGGCACCTCTGGCTGGAATGTTTCTAGGGCATAGGTATGGAAACATACACACACACACACACAATCAAAAACAAACTGGGAGAGCCAGTTTTTGAGCAGTGCCGTGGAAAAGCCACCTACGTGCCTGGCCCCACACCCGTGCCAGCGAGAACTGGAGGCTTGGGCCCCTCACACAAGCCTGGGCAGCAAGCCAGCAAAGGGCTCAGGAAGTTGAGAAAAGGGATAGAGAACAACTCGGAATTCAGTTGCCCTGGCACAGTCCACACACAGGACTCCCTCAGGGAATAAAAAGAAGTATCTGAGAGACTTCAGTATGTTACCAGCTCTCCAACTCTGCTAACTCTCGCTTGCTGAGGAAAAGGCACTAGAAGTCCAGGCTCTGAAGAAAGACTCCGTCCATTCATCTTCACGCTATTTTAAAACCAAACTGCTCCCAAAAGCATCTACCGAGGTGCCAGCCTGCAGGGCTGTGGAGAGGCCATCCAAGCACTGCCCAGTCTCTTACTCTGCAAGTAAATTTCCAATATATTTGCTGAAACAGCAAGGCTTTTTAAAACTGCATGTGTACATAAATATATATATACACACACACATATATATACACACACACACACATATACACATACACATATTCAGCTGAGAGAACTCGGGGAACAGTTTTGAGATCTTAGTTGTTTTACATAATTCATTCTTGCAGTTAACATGGGATGAAAATGATCCCATGATGTGATGAAAGGACATCCCCACATCCCGTCCTCTGGGGAAAGGCAGAGAGGGTGGCAGCAGGTTCCTCCTTCCCCACTTGGATTTCTATAGTTTTTGTTGGGGACATCTGGTTCTGTTCATCGCTAATTAAAAACGGTACGTGATGGGGGAGAAGCATCAGAGTCTTGGCCCAGTGTGACCACTGGCTGGCTTTTTCATTTCAGGCAGGCTCCTTCACTTCTTCATGAATCTATTTTTTTCCCCCTTATAAAACGAGGGGGTTGAGCTCACTCATCCCTTAGGTGTCTTTCAGCTTTCACATCCAAGTGTTTATCACATCTTCCCTCTTCCTGAAGTTTCACCACAGGCTAATTATGTTTGATAAATGGCTTGCAGAAGGGCTGATGAATCTTAAACGTTCCTTAATTTTGTAATGTATGAAACTCTTACTTTCACTACAATCTATAGGTAGACATCACTTCTACGATGTCACTTACATTCCACAGGGAATGGGGACCTGCTGACACCCTCTCCTGCAACCTGCTGCCACCCTCTCCTGCAACCTGCTGCCACCCTCTCCTGCAAGCATCAGGACTGCCCAAGGAAAGTAAGGACCAAGAGAGGTTCTGTTGGTTAAAGTTATCCCCAGCAAG
The DNA here is from genome assembly GCF_047675955.1 of Chlorocebus sabaeus. Lineage (NCBI taxonomy): Eukaryota > Metazoa > Chordata > Mammalia > Primates > Cercopithecidae > Chlorocebus > Chlorocebus sabaeus. Next base: position 18,909,777 of record NC_132911.1, read on the forward strand.
TATTCTCCAGTTCTACTTCAGAATACAGGACCGTTATACAGCATCTCCCAAATGACAAGACAATTTCATTAGTATCAACTGGAAATATTTTGCAAGGCATGAAAGTCTGGAGAAGTCTCCAAGGAGTAATTTTTTAAAAAATGGACTTTGTTCCATCCCCGCCTTACCAGGTACACAGTTTCTGTTGCAGCAAATGGACTAATATTCCTTCTGCTGGCAATCTAGACAAGTTCCCTAAGCTTATGGGTAAAAATGGAGTCAAAGAGAAGTGCCAGTATCCAATCTTCAAATATTTGGCAGAGGTACACATGGAATTTAAAAAGGAATGCTCCAAACAGGAAAGACAATTGGCCAAGCCTTGGGAAGGAAGACAAGACAGAGGCATCCAGGGACTCTGGGCTGCATTGATGTAGGGCCTTTCAAGGTTGAACAAGGTGAAGGGTGACCCTCACATGGGAACAGTGTGATGGAGGCAATCTGGCTTATGAGCTGGGGAGTGAGCTGTGTAAACATTTATTAAAGTCGGTTTGGAAGCTGGCAAGCCACAGAAAGCCACTATCTGAACAGCTTGTTGAAATTTAGCCCTTTGTGGAAACCCATTTGGTCATGCCCACAGCATGTAATTTCAGGGCAAGACGGAGTTCCCTTCGTCGAGGTTCCACCACCCACAGCTGTGCTGGGCCACTAACTGGAAGGACGCCCTCAATGGCAGTCTGGCAGGAGTGTGTGCCCTCAAGTGCACATCCGATTACGTCATGTTCCCACATGAAGCCCTGCACGTGAGGTTCCCTAATCCTCAGCCATCTCATTTCTTCTTATCCTTCTGCCCTATATAAGGCCCATTCCCCACCCCACCCCCGCCCTTGGATTCTCCATGCTCACAGGTCTCCAAGGCCAGACACTTGCAGTCCCTTCTGCCTGGGTCACCCTTTTCCCACTCACCACTAAGCTGTGTTCCAATGTCACTAGTCAGAGTGGTCGTCCTGACCCTCCTGGCCCGTGTTATGCACCTGCCACCCTAATGCCACTTGCTGCACTGTCACCCTGGTTTATTTTCTCTGTAACAATTCAGGCTTCTGAAATGATCCTGTTGATGTATCTGCTTCTCTGTTTGCTGACTGCTTCAGTCAGCAGCCCTGGTTAATGTAAGCTCAGGACTTGTTCTTGTTCACAGCTACATCTCCAGCACCCAGAACAATGTCCAGCACACAGCAAGTCCTCAGTAAATACTTCCTCAATGAATGAACCAAGAGCAGTCCTAGGGCAGAGATGGTTCCGACCCAGTGGAAACAGACATGCTGCAAGATGCTCGCCAGCAAGTGGCCCAGCAAAGGCCTGGGAAATGCGAGGGTGAGAACCACTCAGAATTCTGTGGCTCTGGACCAAGAGACAAAAATGTTTTCACCTCCCTGGGGTCTAAGGCGGAGCGTGTGACTTCTTAGAAACCTTGCTGCAAGTTGTGAGAAGCTCCACCGTTCTGTTCGAGCATTGACAAGTGATGCACCAATGATGTCGGCTACAACAGAGGAGGAAGGAACCCTAAGATAAAGAGGAGACTTTAAAAGAAAAAACATCTCTTCCTCCTGTTCTGGATTTCACTGATCTGTTTGCAAGTGCTATCCTCATTTATTTATATATTTATTTACTTTTTGAGATGGAGTCTTGCTCTGTTGCCCAGGCTGGAGTGCAGTGGTGCGACCTTGGCTGACTGCAACCTCTGCCTCCTGGGTTCCAACAATTCTCGTGTCTCAGCCTCCCGAATAGCTGGGATTACAGGCACGCACCACCATGCCTGGCTACATTTTTAAATATTTTTAGTAAAGAAGAGGTTTTGCCATGTTGGCCAGGCTGGTCTCGAACTCCTGATCTCAGGTGATCCACCTGCCTCAGCCTCCTAAAATGCTACGATTACAGGCACGAGCCACTGCAACCAGCCTGCTATCCTCATTTTCTAAAATGTCCTCTGATAGCTGGCCTCCTCTCAACTCTCTCTGCAGCACCCACTCCCGCCCTACCTGAGATCCCAGCAGAGCACTGCAGGGCATGAATACACCACAGAAGGACAGTTGTCAGCCCTGCTCTCTCACAGGAAGTTTCCAGAGCCACAGCTCTGTGGGTGATTCACGTGACAGGGATGATTATTTTCTATTAGGACCAAACAACAAAGCACAAATCAGCATCTCTCCCCAAAGATGTGGGAAGGCAGCCGCCCTGCAGCTGCATGTGAGCTGGGGCCGCAGTCAGTGCCTGTCTGGTTTAATGGTGCCGACTTGGCCACTTGCCCATGAAGCAATCTGGACCCTAAAACAAAATAAATAGCAACTGCTCAGACAGAGTGCCTCCTCTCCATCAGAGAGTCTCCCCAGCACCGAGGCTGTGCCTGGCCTACCTTGCATTCACAGCAATGCCCGCGAGCAGGGCCGGCTTACAGGAAAGCAATCCACGCAGTTGCACCGGGCCCCCATACATGGAAAGCCCCAAGGCCTGCTGTCCCTGTTGTGAAATTCGCAATGCTTTTTGAACAGGGGCTCACATTTTCATCTTGCACCGGGCCATGTCAATTACATAGCGGTTTCTGACCTGGGAGGAGCAGACTCCCTGAGCTATGGCGATGCCGGTGTCCAGGCTGGTGTCCCAACCCTGCCCGGGCTGTCCATTCCTTATTATCTGGACCCTGAGGACTCAGTGATCACGCTGCAGAGGGTGCCAGGAGGGCTGCATGCCTTCTTCTTGTGGCCTCTTGGTACGAAGGCAGAATGACTTGCCCAAGATCACTCAGCCAATGCTGCCACGCTCAGAACAATTCTAAGACTCCAGGGACAGTTCCATGTCTTGAGAAATAAGGTATCCTAGAGCCACAGCTTTAAAAGACTCATTTAAGAACAGACTCAAAAGCCATCTCCTCCCAGATGTATTTGCACTTATTCACAATTTGCTGTAAGTCTTTTCTAGGGGTGTGCATAGAAAACACATTGTGTCTTCTAAGGGAATCATACTGGACAAGGAGTCAACCAGGTTCTGCCATTTCCAGGCACCTAATCATCTAAAACTAGATGCCCTTGTTGCCCCCCTGAAGTGCTTTGAGGGCAAAGGATGTATCCCCTGTTGCCCAGCATCCTCAGCCCAGGTGCAGTCACATGGCGTGGCACTCATGTTCCCACCCCTGCCACTTAGCTGTTGCGGGCATCTGGCCCTCAATCCCTCATCTGTGAAATGAGAATATCAGCACCTCTTCCGCCTATTGAGTATTACATGAGATAATGTGGGCACGGGGCTGGATTCTGGAAAGTCTCCATAAATGGCCTCTGTTCATACTAATTTTGGTATTCGGGGGGTGTATGTTTCTTGAATAAATAAAAACAGAATGCAAGGATGCACAGGATGCGCCATGCTCATTCAGCAATTTACAAAAAGGTTTCAACTGAACTGCAATGGTAAAATACTTTCCGAAGGGAGGTAGAGAGGTCAAGGGTGTGACCAGAGGGAGGCGAAGGACAGAAGCCAGCACACTTTGCGCACACTGAGTGGTATCACAAAGTCATCAGATTTAACTGATGGGTAAGACTGCATGGCAGACCAAGATGTGCGCATCGGATGCTATGGGCGTTAGAAATGGTAAGGAGGTGGCCTTGAGGAGCAGTGACAGCCAGGGAGACTGAGCAAGTGTGCTCACCTGGCAACAGGACTGGTTGGGTGATTATGGAGCTGGTACCACGTGCCAGGTTCTGGGGTTTACAGATATTTTCTCTGCGTCCATTTGAGAGTCGGTCTGTAGAGGACAATGAATCCCAACAAGGACTCAGGGCTTGCAGTGCTAAGCTGGAGCAAATTTGCACCAGCTCACAAGGATTGCGTAAATCTCTTCCCAACCCTGTGTTCAGTGACGTCATGCTGGTAGCCTGAAATAAGCCATGGTGGGAGTATTTACACCATGGAAATTGGCAAATGCTATAAATCAGGTCTTCCCCCCACACCCTCTTTTCAGAGAGCAGGTTATTAAATATTTACCAGCACATCTCTGGCTCTGTGCCAAAAAAGATTTCTAAAAACTGAATGAATTTGTGATTCAGAAGCCTGTCTCTGGCAGAAGGTGAACAAAAAACTGGAGTCTAGGGAAGGGAAGGAGGCTAACGATAGTAGTGGTAGGAGGCTTCTGTGGTGACCTAAACAGGAACTGGCAAAGCTTGAACCAGGAATGTGAAACATCTAAAGTTAATGTTTGTTTAAATTATAGTTATTCCTTTCTCAGCAAATTGTTTCTACATTAAAGCACCAGCAAGTTTTATCTCATGGTTTAAACTAAAAATTTAAATATCAGTATAAAATCCCATAGTTTCACTTAATATGTATTACTAATGGTTAATAGACGGAAAAAAACAGTAGTTGAAACGCGCACACACAAACACACACAATCATAAATGTGGTTTCTTGCTTTTGTCTGAAGGCAAAACACTGTCAAATGACAGTGTAACAATCACGAGAAGGAATAACATACAGTGACTAATGTGATTGTATTTCAAAGGCTGCTAGTAAAGATTGTCTTTTGTTTGCAAAAGTAACTTTCATTAGAGCAGCATTCTGTATCTCTGTTCTCCCTTCACCTTTGATACTGATGTATTCCAATAAGGCTATCAAGGATGTAGTAATTAATATATAGATAGAATCTCTTCCAAGACTGAGTCAAAACATACCCTCAGTATAAAGTCATTACTAATTGATCTGTCTCCAACCACTACTTCTAATTTTACACCTTCTCGCCACCTACATAATCCATCTCCATTCTATTACTTTTTTTTTTTTTTAAACGGAGACTTGCTCTGTCACCCAGGCTGGAGTGCAGTGGCACGATCTCGGTTCACTGCAAGCTCCGCCTCTCGGGCGCACTCCATTCTCCTGCCTCAGCTTCCCAAGTAGCTGGGACTACAGGCGCCCACCACCACGCCCGGCTAACTTTCTGTAGTAGAGATGGGGTTTCACTGTGTTAGCCAGGATGGTCTCGATCTCGTGACCTCGTGATCCGCCCGCCTCGGCCTCCCAAAGGGTTGTAATTACAGGCGTGATCCACCGCACCTGGCCCATTCTATTTCTACAGTTTTATGTTCTCCTTTGGAATTTTTGTCAAGATTTTTCCTTCATACATCAGTTCTCATCTAGACCCTAAGCAAATCTTTTTCCTCTGTACTGATAGAGGGAAATCCCGATTTTTGCCCTGAGCTCTGCCACTAGCAAGCTGTGCAATCCTGAACAAGCCAGTCCACCTCTATAAAAAGAAGAAAGTGAACGAAACACTCTCACAAATTACTTCCAAGTACATGAAAGTGTTTCATTTCTTCTGACTTCCCCACTGGCACCTAGGCCAGTCCTCTGTAGGCAGTGAGTGCTCAAGAACTGGTTTGTCCAGTAAAAAACATAATCCTACTCTTCTTTTGGGAAGAGGCAGTCCTCCATCTCAAAGAGAAGAACTGCTGTGTCACCAAACTAAACAGTCATAAATACTGAACTCTAAAATATCAGACCTCTGTGGTCTAGGAAAGGTCAAAATTGCATTTGGAAGTAAATGTCAGGGGCTGCAGGATAATTCACAGCCTCTGGCAATGGACACAGGGAATCTGAGTAGTTTCTGCTTTGACCACTAATTCTGAGGAGGTGAGAAACTTGCCTAACTGTGCTGTGCCTCTAATTCCCTTCGCAGCTCCTCCTCTGCAGGAATAATAAAACAAGGAAAAAAACCATTGGATTGTAAAACGAAAACAATTCCTTGCAAGCAAATAAGGTCTTTATGAGTTTGAAGTGGAAATATGAATTACATTCTATGTCAAATGCAAAACACCACATTACTTAAAACCAAAGGAATTTTAACTTTGATTGGCTGAAAGAAAATAAATCCTGTATCCTGTTTCCCTTCCAATCCAATTAGAAGCTTAGAACTCTGGGAAAGGAAACAAGAAGTTTCTGTCTCAGTGAGGGTGATATGTGCTTCTTAACCATCGACTGTAAGCGTAGGCAATTGTAACACAATGGTATTTGTGTATGTGAATGTAGAAAAAGTACAAGAAAAATGTGGTATAAAAGATTTAAAAACACGTTCTTGTAAGTGTAACTTGTGTGCTGCATAACGACATTTCTATCAACAACAGGCTGCATATAAGATGCTGATCATCTAGGAAGCCAAGGTTAACTTATTATTAAAGAAAGGAAAACTTTCTTTTTTTTTTTTCCTGAGACAAGAGTCTTGCTCTGCTGCCCACGCTGGAGTGCAGTGACATGATCTTGGCTGACTGCAACCTCTGGCCTCCCGGGTTTAAGCAATTCTCCTGCCTCAGCCTGTGGAGTAGTTGGAATTACAGGCGCCCACCACCATGCCCAGCTAATTTTTGTATTTTTAGTAGAAATGGGGTTTCACCATGTTGGCCAGGCTGGTCTCGAACTCCTGACCTCGTGATTCACCTGCTTCAGCCTCCCAAAGTGCTGGGACTACAGGTGTGAGCCACCACATCCGGCCAAGGAAAACTTAAAAAATAAACTTAGTGTCACCTAAGTCTACAGTGGTTATAAAGTCCATGGCAGTGGACAGTAATGTCGCAGGCCTTCACATTCAATCACCATCCACTCACTGACTCATCCAGAGCAAATTCTAGTCCTGTATTACAAGCTCCATTCATGGCAACCATTTAAAAAATCTTTTACACCATATTTTTCCTGTGCCTTTTCTACATTTAGATACAGAATACCACTGTGCTTCAGTTGCCTGTAGTATTCAGGACAGTCACATGCTGTACAGGTTTGTAACCTAGGAGCAATAGCCTGTACCATACAGCCGAGGTGTGTAGTTGGCCATGCTATGTAGGTTTGCATAAGTGCGCTGTATGATGTCTGAACAATGATGGAATTATTGACGACACATCTCTCACGACATGTCTCCATTGTTAAGTAACACATGACTATAGATGAAAACTGACTATTTTCTTTGAGACAGGGTCTCACTCCTTCACCCAGGATGGTGTGCAGTGGTGCGATCTCAGCTCAATACAGCCTCTGCCTCCCAGGCTCAAGCGATTTTCAGCCTGCCTAGTAGCTGGGACTACCGGTGTGTGCTACGATGCCCACCTAATTTTTTATTTTTTAGTGGAGATGGGTTTTGACACATTGGCCAGGCTGGTCTCAAACTCCTGGCCTCAAGTGATCTGCCCATCTTGGCCTCCCAAAGTGCTGGGAATAAAGGCATGAGCCACCAAACCCGGCTGAAAACTGATTCTTAAGATGTGAAAAACTCTTACTGTTTTTATGTATAAAGTACAGATACAGACACAGTACAAAAACAGATACACAGTATATCTGTGGTACTACAGTTCCACTAGGGGAAAAGGGAACTGTATTATTAGTAATCCTGGTGCAGCCCAAAATAAAGCCATGCTAGGATATAAGACATGAACGTTGTCCAACCTGAGGGCCCCAAAGTTGAAACTTTCTGGGAAATATAATATCAGCTGCCAGAGGTTCACTGAGGGGTAGAGGATGAAAGGCACAGGATGGGGCTGGAAAGAACAGGTTTTGCTATTTCTGGAAGCTTACACACAAAGTCAATCCTCAAAGAATTTCACAGAACATGCATTTTGGATGGAAATCAGTTTACCCTCCCATTGCACGGAAGCATCAGAGACCTGGTGCCATCACGTCTTCAGGTTCCCACAGCAGATACCCTTCCTCCATCCTAAGGGGTCCTCAATGGGAAGCAGCATGGATTTGCCTTAGCAAGAGGCAGAGCTGCCCACAGCAAGGAATAACAGATGTCCCTCAGATGGGAAGGTCACCATGAGATACTGCCTGAGCTAGAATACAGCTTCAGACAAACCTGGCTCATCTCCCTGCAGGAAAAGATCACAGCCCAGCTTGAAGTGGGAGAAGCATCTTTTCTCTCTCTGCCAATGCTGCCAACAGTACCGGGAAATTCCATCCATGGGGGCCATGCCCACACAACACAGAGATCCTCTTCTGGCTTGCCTTTCCTCCTGCTGCCTGCACTGCTTCTCTGCAAAGTGGACTAACTGCCTGTGACAACAAAGACATCTCAGCCTACAGGGACCCTTGGGGGCCTTGTGCATCCACTATCCATCACCTGTGCAGCCAGGATCTTGGCAGAGAAGTCCTTCCAATATTCCTTTGAGAGCCACCTTGCCAGTGATACTTTTAATGCCAACGTCCACCCAGGCACTGTGATGTGTGGGAACGGTGGCATCAATGGGAAGGGCACTGGGAATTTCCACTTCAAATTCACAAAGACCTTATTTGCCTGCAAGGTCCAGGGAATTTTTCTGACCCTCTCTGGGGTGAGCTACCCCTTTTTGATTTCTGTCAAATGGGAACATAAATCTCACCTTCGTTACCCTGTAGGATTTTGCAAAAATCAAGAGAAACTGTACTGCATCCATAATGCAACAATACTAGTTTCCAAAAACCATTGATGGAAACTATGAAGGTGTGAAATTACCTTTCTGTAAAGTACTGCTTCCATTTATTTTCCGCTTTAAATATTGCAAGCACTTTTAATCAACAAGGCGCCAGGAGCAGAGGCTAGCACATCTGCCAAACTTAAAAACTACTAAGGGAATCATTGCACAGATTTCCACTCACCTTTGCTCATGGTCAGGTGCCCCTGGTAATGACAGACACTAAACAGAGCCACACAGAGGCATCTGCAGGGTAATTACTCACCAGCTGCTGTTCTAAGGGAGGGACTGCATCATGGTGGCCGTATATTATGCCAGGATTGTACTGACTGAAAAGAACTGGATAAAATACCTTCTTCCCTGCAAACCAAAAAACAAACATTCACTTAAAGTGATAGATCCAAGTAGTAGGTTTGTTCCTTGACATTTGGCCCTTGGAAACACCCCAGATATTTGCACCCACACTTTTTTTTTTTTTTTTTTTTAGAGAGGCAGTCTCACTCTTGTCACCCAGGCTACAATACAGTGCTGAAATCTTGGCTCACTGCAACCTCTGCCTCCTGGGTTCAAGTGATTCTCCTGCCTCAGCCTCTTCAGTAGCTGAGATTACAGGCACCCACCACCACACCCGGCTAATTTTTTTATTTTAGTAGAGATGGGGTTTCACCATGTTGGTCAGGCTGGTCTCAAATTCCTGATCTCAAATGATCCACCCGCCTCGGCCTCCCAAAGTGCTGGGATTACAGGCATGAGCCACCGCGCCTGGCCTGCACCCACTTTTCCTTTTCCCTTCACTCAGTTCTAACATGGGTTTAAGAAATGCAGCACCAAGCAGACCAGACAATCAGATCTGCAAGTATTTCTGATCTCCCAGCACAGGAATGATATTTGAAATACTGACAGTTCATGACCAGGCACTGGGCATCATGCCTTGGGAGGGGGTGTGAAAGAGAGTCCCGGTGCCCCTCACCCCACCAAACATTAAGCCTTTACTTGCTGGCTCATGGGGTCATCTTAAACGGCTGACTTTGGGTCAGGGTGACTTTGGGCAGTTGGACTAGAGTTAGAGTGTCCAGGGTGGTAGCTCTTTATCAATTTACACAGAAGTAGTTCTGTATTTTAGCAACCGGCATGGCCGTGCCAGTGTTCATCAGCTCAGTAGCAGCCTTGCCTATGAGTGGAGTCTGTGAAAGTTGTTAGTACTGTGGGTTCTTTGTGCGAATAGCTCTTCCACCCTAGGTAACCGCCCTCAGGTACTCCTTTCTCTTTAGGGTTGGGCAGTTTTCCAGGTCCACATCCTCCCCACCTCACTTTCTCCTGGGAACATTCACGAAAGCTGACCTCCCAGTTGCAGATGGAAGAGGGGTTATGGACATTAACTTGGGAACAGTCCCAGAATTACGGTGGCTGACAGGCCTATGATGTGGCCTCAGAGGAGAACTCAAACCAGATGGTGACATGGTTTGGCTGCGTCCCCACCCAAATCTCATCTTGAATTGTGGCTCCCATAATCCCCAGATGTCCTGGGAGGGACCTGGTGGGAGGTAACTGAATGACGGGGGTGGATTTTCCCATGCTATTCTCATGATAGTAAGTCAGTCTCAAGAGATTTGATGGTTTTATACATGGGAGTTCCCCTGCACACGCTCTCTTGCCTGCCGCCATGACAGACTTCTCTTTGCTCCTTCTTCACCTTCCGCCGTGATTGTGAGAACTCCCCAGCCATGTAGAACTATGAGCTCTTTCCTTTATGAATTACCTAGTCTTGGGTGTGTCTTTATTAGCAGCGTGAGAACGGACTGATACAGATGGTTTTCCTTTTCTTTGCTATTGGGGTAGAACAGACTAATTCAGAAGCAGGACATCGGAGTGACTGACCCATGAAGGCGACGACACATGGGCCTGAGAGGGCTGGGTGCCACCTGAGTGTGACAGAGAGAGGATCCATACCTGGCTGCGTATTCAGCCTACACGTATTGAGGAATTCAGATGTGAAGTAGATGTCAACATCACAGAAAAAGAGAAGGACGTTGCTTCCCTTCCAGAAGCGGGCTCCAACATCAAGTCCTTTTCCCCGAGAAAATTCTCCATTCAGCTGGATGAAGGTAAAGTTCCTGAAGTTGGCAGCTCTGAAAGGCAAGACCAGGTACTGTCACTCACATGCCCACATGTTGGCAGCATCCCCTGAGAAAATACGTGATCAGGGCCCATCCACCTCTTGACCCATTTCTTTTGTAACCTGAGGGCACTGGGACTCCCCAAGCAGTTAGAGAACGGCCCAGACTCACTGGATACTCACTGGGATCAAAGGTACCAAGAACACCGAGTGGAGTTTTAACACCAATTTCTTGTTTCTCTGGCAGCTTCCCCATACTGAAAACAGCATTGTCATTGCTAATGACTATTCTTTGTCATGGAGAAAACTTGAACCAGGGAAGACTAGAAACACAATCCAGGAAAATCTTCATGCATCCTGAGCCAACCGAATGAAGCCACTGAGCCAAGGAAGTAAGATCACATTGCAATGGCCCCACTTAGCATCTTTTCATCTGCATTCAAAACCAGGAGCCAGGCAACATGTTCTTGACGTGACTCTTTCCCCCAAAGAGATTTAAACCTGGACTCCTTCCCCATCCTCAGGTAAAGCAGCACAGCATGGCAGGAAAAATGACCAACTTGCAGTTAGTAGAAGAGGACAGTCTCAGGCCTGGCTCTCCTGTAGGCAGCTCTGTAATCTAGGCCAGCCCATGAATCTTCCTGAACCTCAGTTGCCTCATTTGCCAAATAGGTGTAGTAATACCTTCCCTCACTATCCCACAGGGTTATTAGTGAGATAAACAGTGCCAAGAGGATACAGCACTCTGTACGCATCAGCTATTGCTGTGATCAGCCTGGGCAAGGATTCCCAGGCCCCCGGCCATGAAGCCAAGATGTTTCTTGCATTCGTTCTTTCCCAGGGACAGCAGAACCTTCTGAAACGGGGCACGTCTTGAGCTAACATTCCACGAATTCATTCCATGCCCCGTGGGACAGGTGTTGTCTTCTACCAGAAAATACTAGAGAACCACCTTCAGCCCTCTTTCAGCCTAGCAAATCCCTTTTTCTGTCAATGACACCCTTCTTTTCCTAATGGCTTCCTCTCCTCTCACACTCCCCGTTGTGCCAGCTACCTGGCCTATCCCCCTGCCCCAACTTCTCTCTACTCTTTCTTTCCAAAAGGGACAGAAACTCATTTCTAATTTGTAAAGTTTGCATTTCAAGTACCTGTCTTGGGTAAAGGCCACACAAATATAGAATCATAAACTTTAAAAATGCTAAGTTGTGTTTATATCTGGAATTGAATCAGTAAAACTGGTTCTGCCACTCCCTCCTTGACTCATCTTCTTTTGGATCTTGGAGTGAGCTTGGTTTTTTATCTTAGGGATCAGTGGGCCCATGTTGGAGTTTGATGCCAAACAGCCTTTCAGATTTAGATCAAGGTAGGAGGCCTTATGATGGGTACAGCAGTGGTCTAGGAGTCTGGAAACTGGATCCAGGGCTAAAACCATGCCTGGGTCCCTCCTAGGTGTTCAATAGATGTTTTAGAATGACTGCATGAATGTACGAATGATTCTAAACCTAGCTGTGTCTCTGATGGATTTGAGACAAGTCACTCTACCCCTTTCATCTCTGTTTCCAGGTACAAAATCCAGTAGTTATAGAGCTCAAATACCCTATTACACGCTAAGATGTTATTCTTCTTTGGTTAAAACAATTTACTTTGCATATGTACATTATATATACTTGTATGTAATACACTTTTTGTTTTAGAGACAGGAACTTGATCTGTCACCCAGGCTGGAGTGCAGTGGCATGATCATAGCTCACTACAGCCTCAAACTCCTGGGCTCAAGCAATCCTCCTCTCTCAGCCTCCCAAGTAGCTGGGACTACAGGTGCAGGCCACCAAGCCCAGCTAATTCTTAAAATTTTTTTCATAGAGACAGAGTCTCACTTTGTTGCCCAACTCTTGGCTTCATGCAGTCCTCTTGCCTCAGCCTCCCAAAGGGCTAGGATTACAGGCATGAGACACCACACCTGGCCAAGACTCTCTTTTCCTATGATCCCGCATTCACTTCAGCACCACTCCACATTTGTAGCGATTCTCCTCTTTCAGAACTTTATCTTGAGTCTTCTCTCTGGGTGGGTGCCCCCAGTGCACATGTTCCGTGTGTTGCATTGAAGTTATGCTCCAAAACCTTTTCAGTATTAGGTAGGGCACTAGTCAAGGACACCGCTATCCTCCCGTCTCCAAAGACATTCAGATGGTGTGAGGTCACTGCAAGCACCTTCATGTCTCTTAGAGGTATCTGCAGCCCGAGTTCCTGTAAGTCAGGACAACCCATTTCTCCCTTCCTGGTTTGGTCAGTTTCCAGGAAAGTTTTACACATCGGAGATGCCTGGATTTTTACCTGTTCATCTAAAGGCATCTCATCCTGGAGTCCATCTTGCTTTAATTTTCTCTGTATTTAATATATACAGCCAGTAGTCAGTCTCTTTCTTCATTGTTTCCAGGTTTTTATCTTTTGGGACCTCCTCCTCCCCATTATACAGGGATATCTTCTAACTTTCAGAGTACAAACACAATGTATGAGCAAGTCCTTCCTCACTAAGGTTGTACCTGACTCATAATTCAGGTACCTTCTCCATGAGGGTTTCCAGGATCTACTATATGAGAGTTCAACTATAAAAATACCTGAACAATAGCAAGTGCTTTTGCCAAGGGAAGAAGAATATAGGTTCTTAACAGGCTGCATTAAATGAGCTGCGATATCAAGAATCTCCCCCTTGAACAGGTTACAGTCCATTTGTATAGATAGGTCAAATATTTACAAAAGTTAAATCATATTGAGTAATTAAATAAGAATACAAGACAGTGTTAGAAACTGAGGTAACAGCATCAAAGAAATGACGAGTCTACGGGTGACTGATTAATTGCCGAGTGAACGGTAGAGATAGTGCTACAAATTTAGAGGAGAGAGTGGTAATTAGGTGGTGTGCATGCTTACACAATGCACAAGTTAATCTAGTTTATTCTGTGCATGAATCCCCTAACCCTGGCTTGAGCTGTTGCTAATAAATGCTGTTTCCTCCTCTGCTGCAACAGCAGACTGGGTACAGGATGGGCTTCCTGTCAAAGTCATGGGAAAAGGGGTGGGAAGAACTCATGGTACCTAGTGTTTGACATGACCTTAATTTGGAAGAACTTTTTTTTTTAAGTCTTAAAACATAAATCCCTATGCTTCCATGATGTGTTGCTTCTAGAGAAAGAAAATTCAGGCAAATGGATGCTGGGGAATGCTTTATATAGCCTAATGCAAAAGGCAATTTGTTTCCTTTCCTTTCTCTTCCTACAAGGGTAAGACAATGCATGTTATATCCATGGCGATACCCAATCTGAATATGCATTTCAAATTCACTTTGTGTGTCCACAGGCTGCACAGAAAGCCCTGGGAAGTGGTACCCAGCTCTGTCCACGCACTGTTTCCATGTGGACCATACGGGGGCCAGTGCACACGCACACACAGCACCAGACACCTCTGCTCGCCTGTTCTCCCTGCCCCACGCAGGGAGATCTGCCCTGATCTAGCTTTGCCTGGGACTTTCATCCACCCTGATCAACACTGGCCAGAAGGCAACATTGCTGGCCTGGCAGTATGGGTCCATGTTAGACCTGCTCTGAAGCCATGACCACTTACCATGCCCTGATGAGAGAGCTGAACATAAGTGTGTACAGAAGGCAGGGTGGGGACAGAGTCACTGCTGGCTTGGGAAGCACCATCAGGCAGTCACAGATACTGGAGAGGGCCCAGAGTGCTAACTCTGTCATCCATCCGTGCTTCCCAGGGTGGCTGCCAGGTCATTATGCTCAGCTAGCGGTCCGTCTGACGATGAATCATGGTACCATTTTCCTTCCGGATTCCTCAACCCAAGGCTTTTTTCCAATAAACCAATGATCTGAAAGAACCCCTCCATGTCCTCTCTTGCCATCGGGAAGAGCCTCTGATAATTACCAAGCACCCTCTGCCAAGAAAGAGGACTGAGCTGAAAAAACTATGAAAACAATCAAGACAACTTACTGTCTTTGCCAAACCTCCTGGGCCTAGAAGTGGGGCAGCCTCCTCATCTGAAACTTATCAGTACCTGCCATGTGGGCTCCAGAACAGGATATGACAAGATGAAGAGGAATTGGCTTCTTCAAGTAGTCAGCCCCTTATCAATGCACCATATCCTCATTTTGAAACAGTGCTCATTGGGCAGGGACTCCACTACTAGACTAGAGTGCCCCTTGCTCAACAGTGCATTAAAAGGCAGCAGAGCCATTCAAACACAATGGAACATTTCAACTCTAATCACTGATGTGCCCTACGTAGTGTGATGGTGTGGCTGGGGAAGGTCCACACCATGGCCATGAGGCTACAGCCCCCAAATGCAGACTACAGTGGTTCCCAGGCAGGCATGCTACTTTATCCTCTCTCCTGCTTCCCCCTCAAGTGACCAGCCGGCAGTAGATGGTGACGAAAGAAAAATATCATCTTAGGACCCCAAACTTACCATGAAAAAGGGAAAATTAAGCTTGAGAACTGAGTCACCAAGACTGTTCTCCTGGTCAGGCACAGTGGCTCATACTTGTAATTCTAGCACTTTAGGAGGCCGAGATGGGCAGATCACTTGAGGTCAGGAGTTCGAGACCAGCCTGACCAACATGGTGAAACCCCATCTCTATTAAAAATAGGAAATTAGCCAGGCGTGGTGGTGGGCACCTGTAATCCCCACCACTCGGGAGGCTGAGGCAGGAGAATTGTTTGAATCTGGGAAATGGAGGTTGCTGTGAGCTGAGATCATGCCATTTCACTAACCTGGGCAAAATAGCCACATTCCATCTCAAAAACACAAAGAAACACAAAAACTATTTTCCTGCTGTTCACTGACAGAAGCTGTAACTTCATAACCCCGTGTCACAGTCTCATTTTCTGACTCCCTCCTTTCACGTGTGTTCATTTTGTAGATTTACTGAGCATGAGGCAATGCAGAATCCATTTGTTCCTCTGTTCCCCCTTTTCACGTGTAAAACAGAGAATTACTGAGGTTAATCAGAGCCTCACGAGAGTGGAAGCATCAACCTCACTGCCTGCTCTCCATCCATTTGTTCCTTCTCCTCATAGTTCTTTCCCCTTTAAATACCCAAGTGGACAAAACCCTCTTTGGAAAAAGCAGAGCTTGCAGATGCTCCTGTGGCTTGTGATTTTCCTAGGCGCATCCTCAACCTTGGCTAAATAACACTCGGATAGACTGAGCCTTCCCTCAGTCCCTTTTTGGTTTATATAACAGACAACTCACCAAGGTATGGGCATGGCTGGGGCCTCCTATCTTCTCACTGTTCTCTTCCCCAAACGCGTGTTCTGCATCTACTCCTGCGAACATCACTCAACCTTTAAGGCCCACGTCAAGCATCACCGCCCCTCCTGTGCCTCGCCACAAACTCGTAGTGCACCCTCTGAGCTCCCAACATTTGACCCAGTCCTGCCTTTGTCCCTGTGTCCTGGTGCCTTCAAGTGCCTTTGCTTGCACAGGTCTGTATGAACTGCTCTAGTAGACTCCACACCCTCAAGGACAGCAATTGCCTTACTTTTTTTCTGCCTTGGAGATTATCCAGCACTGTGCAATAAATGGCACACACAGGGTGACCAACATATACTGCACGAATCAAGAGCTGAATAAATGGGAAACACAGGCACGTTTCAGATTTGTCCTGAAGATCTGAAGGAGGGTGCTGCATGGAGATGCCTCCCTGTCAAAGAAAGCTCAGCCCACTCAGATGGGCGCCAGAGAAACCCCTCCGTTGTGTATATACCCACCTCCAACATCAGAAAGAGGCTGTGACCAATGGCCCTTCTGAAGGACAGGCACAAACCCCAGCTTTTAAGAAGATGAAAAATATATAAATAACAGAAAAGACATGAGAAAAAGACAATGCAATATGGTTCAAACTATTGAAGTTACTCATACAAAGAAATATAATGTTTAGTGTTGCCCTACAGTAATGGCAAAGAAATGTGCATTCATTATGGTAGGATGGGGGCACTACCTTTTATATTACATAATTTCCTGTTATGAAACTGAACGTGCAGCTCCTCTAAGATCACATGATTTGCTCATAATTATTTCTTCTTTTCTTGAATTGTATTATCAACTGACAAAACTCTTCCATTTCCCACTCAATTCCTGTTTTTGTATAATAAATCTGGCGCATGGAGACTCCTCTAACTTACACAAAGTCATTTTTATAGAGGTTATAATGACCTGAGAAAGCTACTGTTTGTACCGGAGATTTAATTTCCCTAATTGACTTGCATTTCCCAGAATTGCTGGATTAAAAATGATAGATCTTCCTGTCTAGTATGATTTACTCTAATAAAGACTTTTCCCCACAACTGCGAGGATACTCTCTTAATGTAACACTTCTCACGATAGCCCTCCATTTAAAAAAATCTTTAAAAATTTACATAGAAAACTAGTATTATATCCAATGTATGATTTTAAATCTCACAGCTCTAAATACTGAAATCACTTATGAGTTCTACTTCTTGAAGATATTGGAATACAGTGAAGAATTCAGAGCTGAATATGTTATCCAATTTTTCACAGTAGGCACTTTAAATGATTGATTTAGAATTGCCTAGATTCTGAGCTTCTTTAAACCTGTTTTAGCAAGTTTCTTTAGGAACTTCATTTTTGCCTTTCCTTTGGTTCTAAAACTTCATGTCAGCATGAGGCACAGTTCATTAAGAAGAGCAAATGAATGTCTCTGAGTCTCAGAATGGTCACAATGCAGGCATCAGCTGATTAGAATTCACCATCTTCCAGGCTACATCCTCAGATTGTCTTTTCTTTCTCACTGAATGCATATAATTTTGTTTTGTTTGCTTGTGTTTTAAATCGAGAAATCAAAGCCAGCTTTAGCAGGTACCAAACAAATTTGCTGATGCCCAGAAAAATGGTGAGATTTAAACATCTGACATGAGGCCTCCAGCATGGAGTTTCCTTAGAAAACTAGGGGGTGGTGGCCGGGCGCAGTGGCTCACGCCTGTAATCCCAGCACTTTGGGAGGCCGAGGCGGGTAGATCATGAGGTCAGGAGGTCGAGGCCATCCTGGCTAACATGGTGAAACCCCATCTTTACTAAAAATACAAAAAATTAGCCGGATGTGGTGGCAGGCGCCTGTAGTCCTAGCTACTTGGGAGGGTGAGGCAGGAGAATGGCGTGAACCCAGGGGGCGAAGCTTGAAGTGAGCCGAGATTGTGCCACTGCACTCCAGCCTGGGTGACACAGCAAGACTCTATCTCAAAAAAAAAAAAAAAAAAAGAAAGAAAAGAAAATTCGGGGGTGGCAATCTGAACACCATATCAAGCCCTCTTGCACCTTTGCCACAGGGAAGTGTGAGTGACTGCACACAAGGCAAGTGAGGATGGGAAGCCTCCTTCCTAATCAGTGAATCCCCCTGTGCCCCAGGAGAGGAAAGCAGTCTCATCGTAGGTGTAGGACAACACACATAGAGAACCTGGGTAGAAGCTCGAGGCTGCTACCTTATGAGGGCGCAATCCTTGCTCCTTCTCCTCTGGATCCCCTGCAGGTGGCCTCCATCCTCAGACTTAGCTCGTTGCATGTGCCGTTTCTCCTTGCTCTGTAAAGTCTGGATGGATAATTCCTAGCTCCTGTCTTGCCCTGCACCCTGAGGCATGCATCCCTCTGTTTCCCACACAACACCTGAACGTACACTAGCATCGGAGTCTGTATTACACTGTTTTCACACTGCTAATAAAGACATATCCAAGACTGGGTAATTTCTAAAGGAAAGAAGTTAACTGCCTCACAGTTCCATGTGGCTGGGGAAGCCTCACAATCATGGTGGAAGGCAAAGGAGGAGCAAAGTCATGTCTTACATGGCGGCAGATGAGAAGGAATGAGAACCAAGCAAAAGACGTTTCCCCTTGTAAAACCAACAGATCTCATGAGACTTATTCACCACCATGAGAACAGTGTGGGGGAAAATGCCCCCCATGATTAAATTCTCTCTCACCAGGTACCTCCTACAACACGTGGGAATTATGGGAGCTACAATTCAAGATGAGACTTGGGTGGGGACACAGCTAAACCATATCAGAGACTTTCCTCAAAAAGCCTGGAGCAAGCTGCCCTACATAGGGACTGGCAAATAGTGGATACTGCACTTTTACATCATTAAGTACAATGCTTCTTTTATGTCTTAAATAAACTAATATACAGCAGCATGTTCAATTTCGTTCCACAGAGGAAAGGTATGCCTGGCTCTGCAGAGGTCATAAGGTGTGTGAGACATTGATTAGGACAAAACACCCTTCTAATTTAAGACATGATGTGTGTGTGTGTGTGTGTGTGTGTGTGTGTGTGTGTGTGTATGCATGCATGTGTATTTATATGTATACTTTTTATTGAGTTAAAATTCACACAACATAAAATATTAAAGTGTATAAATCAGTGTCATTTAGTACATTCACAATGCTGTAAACCATCACCTCTTTCTAGTTACAAAATGTTTTCATCACCCCAAAAGGAAATCCTATACCCATGAAACAGTCACTTCCAATCCCCTCATATCCCCAGCACCTGGCAACTGTTAATCTACTTTCTGTCTTCATGAATTTATGTATAAAGAATATTTCCTATAAATGGGATTATACATTATCAATCTTTTTTGTTGTTGTTTTTCTTTTGAGACAGAGTCTCACTCTGTCACCCAGGCTGGAGTACAGTGGTGCAATCTTGGCTCACTGCAACCTCCACCTCCCGGTTTCAAGCGATTCTCCTGCCTCAGCCTCCCAAGTACCTGGGATTACAGGTGTGAGCCACCACACCCAGCTAATTTTTATATTTTTAGTAGACATGGGGTTTCACCATGTTGGCCAGGCTGGTCTCAAACTCTTGACCTCAGGTGATCTGCCTGCCTCGGCCTCCCAAAGGGCTGGGATTACAGGCATGAGCCACTGCATCTGGCCATTATTGACCTTTTATACCTGGCTAGTTTCATTTATCATAATGTTTTTAAGCTTCATCCCACTGTAGCATATATTAGTACTTCACTCTCTTTATGCCTGAATAATATTCCATTGTATGACTATGTCACATTTTGCTTTTCATTCATCAGCTGGTGGATATTTGAGTTGTTTCTACCTTTTGGATATTGTGAATAATGCAGCTAGGAACATTCATGTACAGTTATTTGTTTCAATACTTATTTTCTTTTCTTTTGGGTATATAGCTGGGACCAGAACTGCTGGGTCAGATAATAATACTATGTTTAACCATGTAAGGAACTGCCACACTATTTTCCACAGTGGCTATCCCATTTTTCATTTGCAAGAGCAATAGACAAGAGTTTCAATTTCTCTGCCTCCTCAGAGACACTTGTGATTGACTTGTGGATTACAGCCATCCTGGTGGGTGTGGTTTGCATTGTAGGTTTGATTTGCATTTTTCTAGTGACTAATAATGTTGACCATCTTGTCCTATGCTTATTGGCCACTTGTGTATCATCTTTGGAGAAATGTACATCCAAGTCTTTCATTCATTTTTAAATTGGGTTATTTGTCTTTTTACTGTTAAATTCTCTCTCTAGTTATTGAATATAGACCCTTATGAGATTACAATTTGTAAATATTTTATCCCATTATATAAGCTGTCTTTTCACTTTTATGGTAGCATAAAAGTTTTTAATTTTGATAAAGTTCAATTTACCTGCTTATTCTCTAGTTGCTAGGGTTTAAAAGTCACATCTAAGAAATCGCTGCCTAATTCAAGGTCATGAAGACTTACACCTATGTTTTCTCCTAGAACTTTGATAATTATTTAAGTCTTTGATCCATTTTGACCTCAAGTTTTGTATATATGGTGGATGTATACCTATCAAATACAGAAAGCAACTTTCATTCTCTGAACATAAATACCCAGTCATCCCAAAACCATTCTTAAAAAGATGATTCTTTCCTCCATATGATGGTCTGACACCCTTGTTAAAAATCAAATGACCATAAATGTATATTTATTTCTGAACTCTGCTTTCCATCCATTGATCTATATGTATATTTTTATATCAGTAGCAAAGTCTTAATACTGTAATTTTATGGTAAGTTTTGAAATTGAGAGTATGAGTCCTCCAATTTTGTTCTCTTAAGATTGTTCTGGTTATCTTGGGCCCTTGCATTTCCACGTGAATTTTAGAATCAGCTTGTCCATTTCTACAAAGAAAGTCATCTTGGATTTTAATAGGGATTGTACTGAAACTACAGATCAATTGAATGAGTACTGTCATCTGAAGAATATTAATGAACATGAGATGTATTTCCATTTATTTAGGCCTTCTTTAATTCCTTTCAAAGTTGTGTTGTAGTTTTCAGCATAAAATTCTTGCACTTTTTTGTTACGTTCATTTCTATGTTTTTAAACCTTTTTTATATTACTATGAAAATTGTTTTCTTAATTTCATTTTCAGATTGCTTATCACTCATGTGTAGAAATACAATTAACCTTTGTATATTGATATCGTATCTCACAACTTTACTGAATTTGTTATTAGCTCTAATAGTTTTGTGGATGCCTTGTAATTTTCTATATAGAAGATTATATCATCTGTGAATAGCATTTACTTTTTCCTTTCCAATGTAGATGACTGTTATTTCTTTTTCTTATCCAACTGTCCTGGCTAGAACACCCAGTACAATATTGAATAGTAGTGAAAGCAGACACCTTTGTCTTGTTCTTGATCTTATGGGGAGAACATTCAGTATTTCACCATTAAGTATGATGTTTTTCATAGATTTTTTTTTTTTGTATGTGTCCTTTATCAGGTTAAAGTTTCTCTTCTAGTCCTAGTTTGAGGATTTTTATCATAAAAGGATGTTAGATTTTTAACAAATGCTTTTCCTATTGAGATGGTCATGTGTTTTTTGCCCTTGAGTCTATTAATATGGCATATTTCATTGATTTTTGTATATTGAGCCAACCTTGCATTCTTGAGAAAAAATCACAGTAATAGCATATAATTTTTTTTTATGTTGTTGGATTCATTTTGCTAGTGTTTCGTTGAGGGTTTTGCATTTATATTCATAGGGATACTGGTCTATAGTTTTCTTTCCTTGTTCTGTCTTTGTCTAGTTAGGTTATAAGGGTAATGCTGGCCTCAAAAAATACGTTGGAAAGTGTTCTCTCCTCTTCTAATTTTTTTGAAAGAGTTTTTGACACACTAGTGCTAATTCTTTAGACACTTGGTAGAAATCAGCAGTGAAGCCTGGGCTTTTCTCTGTGGAGAGTTCTTTTTTTTAATTAAATCAATCCATTTGCTTGTTACAAGTCCAGTCAGATTTTCTATTCCTCTGTTCCCTCTCCATTCTTGTGCTGTTATTGTATTAATATTACATCTTTGTGCACTGTGTGCCCATCAACACAAATTTATAATTTTTTTTATGCAGCTGTCTTTTAAATCAGCACAAAAAAGAGTCACAAACAAAAATACATCTATACTGTCTTTTATATTTGCCTATATAGTTTCTTCAATGGCAATCTTTATGTCTTCAAGTGGATTTGTCTAGTGTCCTTTCATGTCCGCCCCAAGGACTCCTCTTAGTATTTCATACAGGGCATGTTTATTAGTGATTTAGTCTCTTCATTTGTTTATCTGGGAATGTCCTAATTTTGCCTTCATTTGTATGGAATGGTTTTGCTGATAACAGAATTATTAGTTGAAGTATTTTTCTCATGTTGAATATGTCATACCACTTTCTGGCCTCCATTGTTTCTGATGAGAATTCAGCTACTAATCTTATCAAGGATCCATTGTATTGGATGAGTTGCTTCTCTTTCTCTGTCTTTGAATTTCAAAAATGTGATTATAAGTTTAATGTGGATTTATTTGAATTTATTCTATTTGGAGTTAAGATTATTAAATATGTAGATTAATGTTTTCCATCAAATTTGAGAAATTTTTGGCCATTATTTCTTCAAATATTTTTATGCCCCCTTCTCTATCCCCTTCTTGACTCCCATTATTCATATGTTTGTATGCTTGATAGTATCCCACGAATCTCAGGTTTCTTCATTTTCTTCATTCCTTTTTCTGTTTCTTCAGAGACTGAGTCATTGCAGTTGGCTATCTTGAAGTTTGCCAATTATTTCTTTTGCTTCTTCAAACCTGCTAAGCCTCCTCTTCCT
Organism: Chlorocebus sabaeus; assembly: GCF_047675955.1. Classification (NCBI taxonomy): domain Eukaryota; kingdom Metazoa; phylum Chordata; class Mammalia; order Primates; family Cercopithecidae; genus Chlorocebus; species Chlorocebus sabaeus. The sequence continues at coordinate 18,932,506 of NC_132911.1, forward strand.
TATTAACTTTTCATTTTTGTTATTGTATTTTTCAACACTAGGATTTCTATTTGGTTTTTTTAAATAGTTTCTACTTCCTTGTTGATATTCTCTACTTAGTATAACATGTTTTTCATATACTTCGGTTCTTTAAATGTGATTTCTTTTACTTTTGTGAACATACTTAATACAACTGATTAAAAATTTTTGTCTATTTAGTCAAACATCTGAGCTTCCACAAGGACAAGTTCTAAAGACCGATGTTTTACTTCTTGTGCATAAGCCTTAGTTTATTCACATGCCTCATAGTTTTTGCTAACAATTGAACATTTTAAAAAATGTATTATGGCAAGCCTAGAAATTAGAATCTCCTCCTTCCCCCAGGTTTGTTGTTGTTAGTTTAGTGACTTTTTTGAACTAATTCTATAAAGTCTCAGTTCTTTGTTGTGTGACCACTTAATGGTCAGCTAATGAGTGGACAATAATTTCCTTAAATGGCTGGAACCAGTAAGTCTCTCTGATTTTGCTGAGGTATTCCGTTTGCTTATTGGGATACACCTTCAACACTCAGCCAGGCAGTCAATGACTTATTTATCCTTTACTTCTTGCTTCCACAGAGACTGAAGGTCAGCCACAAGTGGAAGCTTAGGACATACTTGGGTTTTAAGTAGGAGCATAGCCCTAGAAATATACATGGCCCTTAGGTTTTCGGGAATGTGCTGGAGCTTTCCAAAGGCCCTATGAATATCTAATCTCCCAGACTTTCCTTTTAAGCTTTTTGATTAGTCTATTGTTTGCCCCAACTCTTAACCACTGTCTCAGGCAGCCACAAAGTTAAACACTTCCTATAATTGTTTTAGACAAATGCTCTCCCCGAAGAACATACTTTCTGCATTGGAAGAGCTCTGAGTCAGGTCACAAAAAGACAATCTTGTGAGTGGTGTCTTCCAAGGAACCTCCAGACAGTTCAAATAGTGACAACCCTCTGGTTGTGATGCTTTAAAGCAAGCTTGTCCAACCCATGTGGCCCAGGAAGGCTTTGAATGCAGCCCAACAGAACTTCATAAACTTTCCTTAAACATTATGATATTTTATTTTTAGCTCTTCAGGTATCATTAGTTTTAGTATATTTTATGTGTGGCCCAACACAATTCTTTCAATGTGGCCTAGAGAAGTCAAAAGATTAGACAGCCCTGCTTTAAAGGATCTCTAACCCCATTTTGTTCCACCACTGGCTGCCAGGCTGTGGCGATCACTGTGCTTGTGGGTTGTTGGATTTCCAGGTTACCAGAGAGCAGTAGTTCGGGATGGGAACAGGGCAAGTTAAACCTTCACAAAGCTCCCTTTCACACCAAAATTCATCCGTGTTTCTTGGATAAATGCTCTCCAGATTGTTGGAAACTTTGGTTAATTTCTAGAGTTCTGAGAAAAGTGATTCTATTTTTTTCCAATTTTCTTACTGCTTCTGTGGAGAGGAGTATTTGCACAGGTCTTTACTCCATTTTCACTGCTCTGACTCTTCTTTTAAACAGTGCATTCTATTCCACTGCATGTACTAATATCATTTCATTGTTTTTCACAATATATCTTCCCCACATTTTTATCTGGAGAAATTCTAAACCTTCAGAAAAGCCAAAAGAATAGTATAATAAGTGCCCACACACCCTTGGCTAGATTCACTAAGTGTTAACATTTTGCCATATTTGCTTTTTTTCTCTCGCTGAAGCATTTAAGAGTTAGTTTCAGACATCAAGGCAACTTCACCTTTGAAGACATGTATCTCCCAAGAAGCAAGATACTTTTCTAGTTCATTAGAAAAATATAATAATCATACTCAGGAAATTAACATTTTTACAATAACATAATTTATATGGCATATTCAAATCCCCAGTAAACAATTCAGAATGCAGGCACATCTCCATCAAGAGTTGGCACACCAAGCAGAATCATGCTTAGCTCAGCCTCTGGCAAATGGCAGGTGAGATGGTCAGAGGCCTGAGATACTGCCGTCATCTGCAAGGTACAACTCCCTGCCCCTGTTTCCCAGGGTCTGAGACTAATTATCTGCTTGGGAGGGATCTACTGTGCAGCTTATTTCATTTTAGGAAATGAGATGGTTATCTAAAAATCCTTGTTTAAGAAAAAAAATAAAAGCAAATCAACAATGCTTCTCAAATTTCTGAAAATGAACAAACAAAAATCCTGGAATAAACCATTTCCCCCAGATAAAATCTTCCTGGAGGTATCTGTCAAATCATTTCAAAGAGGTGTGAAATGCTGACACAACCACTGGCAAGGTAGGTCCCTGATAATAACAACAACCCTCTCCTAGTATCACATACACTCTTTGGCAGGGCGGTGCCTCATTTCTAGCATCTCAATCTCAGAGATGATTCCTCTGAAGGATGCTTTCGTGTCCTTGTGACTGGGCAAAGATGAACTTGCAATGTAGTACATGTCAACTTACAATGTAGTAAATGCCAATTCATCTACCAGTTACATTAAAAAATTTTTTTCGGCCGGGCACGGTGGCTCACACCTGTAATCCCAGGACTTTGGGAGGCCAAGGCGGGTGGATCACGAGGTCAAGAGATCGGGACCATCCTGGCCAACAAGGTGAAACCCCATCTCTATTAAAAATACAAAAACTAGCTGGGTGTGGTTGCACGCACCTATAGTCCCAGCTACTTGGGAGGCTGAGGTAGGAGAATTGCTTGAACCCAAGTGGCGGAGGTTGCAGTGAGCTGAGATTGTCCCACTGCAATCCAGCCTGGCAAAAGAGTGAGACTCTGTCTCAAAAAACCAAAACAACAACAACAAAAAATTTCTATTACATAGCTCCAAGCAAGCAGCTAAAGCAGTATTTCTTACAGTAAGGTCCATTAACCACCCACATCAGCTTCATATGTGGAACTAGTTCAGTGATGGTTCCCAGGCTTCATCTCAGGCCCATTGATTCAGGATTGCTGAGCCTGGGTTAAAGGAATCTGCATTTTGAAAAGCACCACAGGTTATTCCAAGGTATGTTTATACTGAAGAACCACTGAGCTAACCTGAGATTAACTGAAGCTTGGAAAAATCTATAGAATAAGAATCAGATATTGAGAACCGATTTGTACTTCTGTCTATGGTAGTAGCTTTTAAACATTTTGACCATGATCCTTACAAAGGAATATACTACACATCCCGATGCAGCACACACACACACGCACACACACTGAAATTAAACTTTCATGAAAGAATATCTATCCTTACTACTTGTGATTCACTCTGATATTTTCTATCCTATTCCACTTCACTTTTTAAAAACTGGACATAAGCCACAAAATCGATTTCACAACCCTCTAATAAATCACAAACTGGAGTTTGCAGAACACTGATCTATAGCAATCAACTGCAATGCAAAGCTCAATTGAGTAAGAATAAACCTAGTGAGAGAGAGTGTAATATATTGCATACTGGTCACTAAACAAGATTTTTAAAAAGATATTAAAGTACATGCATTTAACTGGATTTACAACAGCTTAATCACAATACTGATTTCCAAATAACATAAATTTCATTGAGTGTGACTATAAATCTTACTACTTTCAACTAACAACTATGAGTTTTAGGAGCGAGCATATTAGAGTGAAAATGTGGTGGTATGCTAACACTATGAGTGTGGAACTTAACACGAGGCTCTGATTCTGGCTCTCCCATATGGCAGAGACCACGGCCTGAGTAACATCCTCATTAAACCTCAGTTTCTTCATCTATGAAGTAGGGCCCACAACAGTGTCTATCTCATCAGGTAATGAATATTAAATACTATAATTTATGCAAGTTATATTATTCAGAAATAAGACACCTCTGAACAAAAGTTTTATTACCTTAAAAATAATTTTAAAATGTTTAAATAAAGTTTCATGTATAAGCTTATATATAGATTACTATGGGAGGCTGGGTGTAGAGGATCACACCTGTAATCCCAGAATTTTGGGAGGATAAGACAAGAGGATTGATTGCTCAAGGTCAGGGGTTTGAGACCAGCCTGGGCAACACAGGGAGACACTGTCTCTACAAAAAACATATATATACAAATAAGCCAGGCATGGTGGCACATGCTTGTGGTCCAAGTTACTAAAGAGGCTAAGTTGGGAAGACCACGTGAGCTCAGGAGTTGGAGGCTGCAATAAGGTATGATCACACCACTGCACTCTAGTCTGGGTGACAGAGCGAGACCTTGTCTCAAAAAGAAACAAAATATATTACTATGTGCACAAATTTATTATATACCTGGCATTATTTTTCTCTTGATGAACAAACCTTGAACATTTTCTCTGCATTGTGTTGGGCTAAGTGCTGGAATTAAGGAGTCACAAGACGTAGCACTACTTATTGAGCAGCTTATAATCTAGTTGCAAAGTTAGGACAACAGGAAGAAATGTAAATCATCAAATCGTGCACCAAGTGCCAGATATAAGAGGTGTAGAAAGTGAGTACAGTTGGAATTCAGAGCGTAAAGGACTGGGAGTCAGAAAGAGCTCCAGAGGTGGGAACTTAGGTGGGGAGTGATGGGGGTTGAGGTTTGAGTTAACAAAAAGGAGGGTGGAAGGAACCCCCAAAAGAGGAGAATAATGGGAGTGAAGACAAACATCAAATTCTGCTCCCAGTTTGGCTGGGGAGCAGTAAGTCGTAAAGACAGGATTAAAAGCAACAGCCCGTCTGGGGACAAGGCTAAGGCAGTGGGGGAGGTAGGAAGATTGATCTGGAAGGTGGAGTGTGGTATGGTAGAGTGAAGTCAACTCAGGCTGGCTGCAGAGGTCTGGGCATTCCTAGGAGAGGTGGCCTGACCAGCAACACCCTAAGAGAAGGCAACACATGGCCCAAAGCATCAGTTACATCAACACTACAGATATCACTGGTTAATAGAATGAGGATATCAACACCGAAAAATTATTTATTTTATTCCCTATGCAACTAGTCAACTAGGTATAGGTATAGGTATATACATATACAACTATATACATATACCAGGTATAGGCATATACATACACAACTTAAGAAGTTCAGGTTAATTTTGCCAAAGTTTACGTAGCATTACTTTAAACACCAACCAACCTGGTCTCTAGCATGAAGCGAGCTGGATAGATTGATGACTAGATGTTTGCCAAAGTTGGAGGCAAACCATCTGTACCACTCGAATGATTTTACTTTTCTTACTCAGATTCTATGCATTCTTTGCTCACCAAGCTACCTTCTGGTTGCAAATTCAGCTTGCCAGGTAATTTGATATGGAGAAGAATGTATCGATGAAAGGATGACCTTAAGCATCCCAGTCACTACAAGCGGTCTAAACTGTCCTTCTACTTACCCATGGGACTCATGTAAATTTGGTTACCTGTAACCCTCAGCAAACGTCTGGTCACTCTTTGATGTGCTGGAAATCTGCCAAAAAGGAGGCTGTCAAGCCTAGCTGCACTTCAGAGTCACCTGGGGAGCTGCTTAAAATCTCATGGGGTGGGGCAGCCAGCTGGCTGCAGTTGAGGGAGCAGCCCCCAGGCGGACTACCACCTTCTGGTACAATTGTTCTCAACTGTGGCTTCATATTAGAATCATCTGGGAAACTTTAAAGAACCTATGTCTAGGACTTACACTGACAGAGATGTTAAAACCTACCCATAGGGCAGGGGACATGAATTTACACGATTCACGTTCTTTGTTTCTAAGCAGAGGTGAGAACATTGTAACTCACTGGAGTCAAGGAATTTCTATTTCACTTGCATTTAGGATATTCAATTATTTTATTCTATTTGATCTTAGACACAGGCATAGCTTTAAGTTGTTGCTGGTTTTAAACTCTCAACTCACTATAGCTTTAGAGCAGGGATGGACACAATTTGTCTGTAAAGAGGCAGACACTGAACAGTTTAGGCTTTGTGAGTCACACAGCCTTTGTGGTGACTACTCAGCTGCACAGCTGTAGACAAAGGCAGACACAAATAATATGTAAACAAATAGGCATGCCTGCATTCCAATAAAACTTTACTTGCAAAGATGGGTGCAAGACGCAATTTGGCCAGTGAGCTGTAGTTTGCTGATCTCCTGCTTAAGAATGCTGGAACAATTATAACTAGCATTCAGATCTTGGGCCCATTCATACAAAACTAACAACAAAGCATAAAAAGTACACTCAGTCTTAGAAGCTTATCCTTCGACTATCATCCTATTACCATCTACCAGAAACTCAAAACAGAGGGTACTGTTTATATCTCCATTATATGGATCTACTCAGACTATTTCTGCCCTTGAGTACCACTGGCCATACTCAAAGCTTCACTGGCTTAGAAACAACCCACCCTGATTACTCAAATCACCCCCCTGCAAACCTCCAGGGCAAACTACAGGCCAGTGTGCAGTGCCATTCCGGCTTCCTTACTGGCAGAAGATGCCATGGGGATTACTTATTCACTTATTTTTACAGGGAAAAAAATCCATCTCTGCTGCTTTTGAATAAATTTATTCCCCATGCAACTGATCAACAAGATATAAATGTACAACTGAAGGTCTCAAGCTTTCGGTTAAATAATTTGTATTCAACTGAATAAGTTTGATCAAGGATCCTGCCTTGGCCGCCATTTCTGGTTTCCCCTGAATGTCTCAAAATACTTAACGAATGAAAGCCCAAAGGGTGAGACTGTTTGCTAAGTGGATGAGATCTGAGCATAGACTTCACTCTTAGCCTCTGAAGCTATGGCTGAGACGGAGTTCACTGAACAGCTGTGCTCTCCCTAATTCCTACTCTGCAACATAAAGAAGTCCCTGCACCTATGGTGCTAAAAGTGACAACATCCAGTTATGTGGAATCTCAAAGAAGCCCACGCTCTCCTCACCCTTGATGTGTGCAGTTTATCTCTAATGACAAAGTCATCACCCATGCACACTGAAAACCAGTGTCAGACAGGGTAGTCTCCTGGGGAAGAGGAATGCAGACATTTCCCTGCACACAGCCAGCAATCAATCCATCCCAGGTCACCCACAGTGTAAAGGAAAATAAAACTAAGCAGAAGTTTCAGCCTTGGATGTGTGCTCCTGAGCTCAGTTACCAGGACTCCTTATGACGGCTCCGTGTTGTACTCACTTGGAAGTGTTTTCAAGTATTCCTTTGACTTCATTTATTTCTTCTTTCCCAAAGTAAACAACAGTGAGATGGACTCTCCCATCCTGCTCAATGCACATCTCCCTGGAAAACAAAACACATGCATGTCTGGTGCCTGTTTTCACATTGACAGGCACGGCACAAACAAATACCTTTTCATAAAGTACAAAAGGGTCTTGAAGGAAACTAGGTAAACTTCAAGAAGAGCAGAGATGGGAATCCAGGACCTTTCTGACTGGCCATTCCATAAGGAAAAAGACCAAAAGGGAGAGGTAAGAAAGATGAGAATTCCACATGGAGGAAATAGGGAAGATGATACTGACCCAGGCAAGACACATGCAGGGCTCACTCTGGTCACCGGCTTGGTTCTGAGAATTCTGTCTCTTTCTGGTGGAAGAAAGAGTTACCTCAGCAACCCAGAACAATGGCAGAGGTTTAAAAGCAGAAAAAGGATAGAGAACAGAGGCCTAGGATGTAACGACATGTTTCAAAATCAGGAGCTCCTACGTAGCCACAGTCCCTGCGGACTCAGTCATCACCAACCAACAGTGAAATCCTGTGTATAGAAAAGATCCCTTTCACAAACTTCCCAGACAATACCTTAATTTCCTCTGCCAGGGCAGAATAAAGGCACACATACAAGGCCAAATGCCAGAAAAACTGCTTGAAATTTGTGCATGCAGTGGGAAAAATCCATCCTAGAATCTGGAGAGGGTCGCCAGCTAAGTATGAAGAATAAGCATTCTCAATTTTCTAATAACATCTTTGCTGTCTCCCTCTCCGGTATTTTTAAATCCATTCAAAGCACTTCCTGTTTTTAAGCAGTAAGACAGATGCATTGGACCTTTACTCTCTGTGACTAGGTGAGGCGCCTTAAAAAAGGCAAAGTAGAATTTGTTGTGAGGTCTACCTCCAAGGTTGCGTTCCATTCATTCATGTACTCGTTCCCTTCATTCATTCAACAAACACTTGGTGACAACATACCATGGGCCAGATACTCTACCAGTGGGTCTTAAGAAATGAGTAAGACATGTCTGCTCTTGAGTTCTCCATGTACTGTGTAAAACGAACACTCTCTGTAATATAACAAACAAGTGCTTTAGAAGAATATGAGTCTCGTACTGTGAAAAACCATGGCTGGCTAGCTGAACGATCTTTGTTTTGCTCTAAACAATTCTCAGTAGACTGCATCCACTGGAAAGGTGTGTGTGAGAAAGAGTGTGTATGTGAGTGACTATGTCCATATGTTTTTGGTTTGGAGGCAAAAGTTTAAAAAGTAAAGTAGGCCGGGCGTGGTGGCTCACGCCTGTAATCCCAGCACTTTGAGAGGCTGAGGCAGGAGGATCACTTGAGGTCAGGAGTTAAAGACCACCCTGGTCAACATGGTGAAACCCTGTATCTATTAAAAATACAAAAATCAGTCAGGCATGGTGGTGCAGGCCTGTAATCCTAACTACTTGGGAGGTTGAGGCAGGAGAATCACTCAAACCCGGGAGCCAGAGGTTGTAGTGAGCTGAGATGGTGCTGGTGCACTCTGGCCTGGGCAATAGAGTAAGACTCCATCTCAAAAATAGTAACTAACTAACTAAATAAATAAATAAAATGCATGAGAATGGAGAATTGTATTTGTTGTGTATTCAAACTCCTGGCTTTGCACTCTTATTCATACCCAGACACATGGTGCCTGGCTGCCTCGGGCAGACTTACATGCCTCTGATAGCACTTCTCTATGAACACTTTGATAACACTGTCTATGGAGCCTTTGCTATGAATCCCAGGAAACTCCAACCTCCTAAGATCCCTCTGGGGAGCTCATCATTTTCCCATGGTCTCTGTGCATGAGCTCCCCATTCCCACTGGGTCATTCTTCTGCCTGAACCTGGAAGCCTGAAAATTCTTTGATTAACTGACTGATTGAGACAGGGTCTCACTCTATCACCCAGGCAATGGTGCCATCTTGGCTCACCACAACCTTAACCTCCCAGGTTCAAGTGATCCTCCCACCCTAGCCTCCCGAGTACCTGGGACCACAAGTGTGTGCCACCATGCCCAGCTAATTTTTGTATTTTCAGTGGAGACAGAGTTTCACCATGTTGGCCAGGCTGGTCTCAAACTCCTGACCTCAGGTGATCCACTCGCTTTGGCCTCCCAAAGTGCTGGAATTAAAGGTGTGAGCCGCCATGCTCGGCCTTAATACTCTGTTTCTATTCCACAAAAACTCTTCTTAGGCTGTTTTTTCTTAAAACAAACAAAGAAACAAATAAACCCATAAACCAGTTCTTCCCCTAGATATTGTAACAAGAGGGTACGGAGAGTACAGAGGCTAATTAAGATATATTTCCTATCACAAAACATGTATCACAGTCACTTAGACACCTACATTTCTGTTTCCCAAGAGGCCAAAAGCCCTTCATGGTCTTTGAGTTCTGTTATTGATCTGCATGCCTGCCCCGTGGAGGGAGGTACGTAGCCATTGTTCGCAGTCTTAGCATACAGGCGAGGGAAGGAGTTCCAGTGACCTGACCGAGCTATGGAGGCAGCCAGGCATGAAAGCCAGGTTTCCTAAGCACCTGCCTGGCAGTCATCTCCCCAGGTCACCTGGACTGCATGAGGGATGCGCCTGTTAAGTCTGACAGCTTTGGACTCACTGTCTAGGACCCTACTACAAAGCTGGGGGGCTGGTATGGCCAGGTGGAAGGGAAAAGCCACAAGAAAACTCCAAATGTAAATGGGCTGTGGGGAAGGACTGTTCAACCTGAGTTTCTGATGGGAACCAGCCAGATAGAATGGGCAGATCTGATGGACTGGTGACGGGCTGATCTGAGGCCTGATTTGAGGACGGGTTGTACCCTTAGGGTGATAACTCATCCTAAGGGAGGCTTTTTCAACCTCTGCACTGCTAATAGTTTAGACCCGCTAACGCTTTATTGTGGGAGGCACCATGATGTGCACTGTAGGATGTGTGGCAGCATCCCTGTCCTCCAGCAACTGGATGCCAGGAGCACCCACCTATCCCATATTTGACAACCAAACAGGTCTCCAGACCTTGCCAGACGTCCCAGAGCAGGGGGAGGTGGGTGTACAAAATTACCTTGGTTCTCAATCACTGTCTTGAGGGAGAAACAGGCTCAGTAAAAACAACTGACTTTAAGAGGGGCAATTTGCTTGTCAAAGTGATGCACACCCCTGGGGTGGGTCCTGTTCTCCAGCGAGCTCGTGTGGACTCACCTGTGAGTCCTAGAGAGACAGAGCTACAAAAACCACTGGAAGGCTTTCTTCACAGCAAACAAAATTTGAGGGTACTGGGAGCTCAAGCCAGGACTTTCGGGGAATGTAATGGTGTTACTGTGATAGAGATCGTGGTGGGTATGGTAGCAGCAGCAGCTCCATGCCATTACGGAGTGATAGCCCCCCGGCTGTTGTCAGAAGCATGGATGTGCTTCATACAACGGATTCTTGTGCAGCCAGGGGAGGTTGAATTTAACATCTGCACATGTGTGAGTTATCACTGAGGATACCTAGAAAGACTGAGAGGGCCAGAGAAGGTTGGAAATCTTGCCAGAGTAGATAAGAGAAAGAGAGGGGGACACTTGTGTTTCTTGCAGTTAAGGATACCTATCTTTATACCTCATAATTACGTGGTCTAGGGAATCATGGATTCAATAACAAACACTTACTGGGCACCTTTGCGTGCAATGAATTATCCTAACTGGAGGAAGAGTTACAAAGGATGACCATGTATGGTCTTTGTAGTGGAACCAATCATCCAGGTTTTCCTGAAATTTTCCAGATTTTAGCAGTGAAAATCCTGTATCCTAGAAAACTTCTCAGTCCCAAGCCAGTTGGGACAACTGGTCACCCTCCCTACTGCAGGAACTTTATAGATTTTTTTGGAAGCAACAGACAACTAAAGAACTAAAATACAATGCAGGATGCAATAACCACAGTAACAGACGTAAAATGAGCTAAAAGGCAGAGAGGAGAGTATGGTTATTTCCACTGGGTGCCAGGAAAAGGGGGACTGAGGAGGAGGGGGATTCAGGCTGAGCCTTGACAGGTGAGTAGCCACCACGCACATGCACAAGGGCAGAGGCAAGGCTTTGACAGCTGAGAAAGGCATAGATGCCAGGAAATCACCTCACTATTCTTTCCTAAGTCAATTTTCTACTCAAATGTTCAGGTATGTGATGAACATCTATTTAGGCTTTAACCAGTGCCCCATGCAAATGAAACGACATGTAAGAGACCTGATGTTCCCACTGTAGTCTTCCATGGTTACAAGAAGAAATTCCTTGGCACAAAGAAATTGGAAATAAGGAAGAGAGTTAGTCGGGCTAACTAAAATCTGGCTTTAAAATCAGCATTCTTCCTTTGGTTTAGAGGTTCATCTCCCCTCCCCTGTGTCAAGATAAATTTATTGATATATAATTATTCTATTCCATCATTTGAGTAGTCCAATCACTGTTAAGAAATGAGTAAATTTTGACTCTCAATCAAGCAATTTGGACCTATTTTCCTGACTGTCCATTTCAAAACAGAAAATGAGATCATTTGCCATTTGGTCATTTTTCACTCTTGGCTAGATAGATGTTGCTACATAACCCCTGGCTCAAGTGAAATAAAAACCAATTTCTATTAAGTCCCCAAAGAGAAACCTTTATCCAAATACAATGAATGATATAGATTAGTATCTCTCAAACACATTAGCCATCCAACTTTCTTGGTGCAGCTCTGGTGTACAAATAGTGAAATGGCCTATGGGAGAGGTAGAGGGGCTTGGGGAAGGCAGGAGGATTAGACTATGCAAAATATATCATTTTCCTGTTGGGGAATACAAAGAAACTGGGAATCTCTATCACGATCCAACATTTGATGACCTGAGGCCTTTCTGTCACATAAACCAGCCTAGCTATAACATGCCAGGCTCATTTCAATTTCCAAGATTCTATACTTATTGCTTTAAAATAATTTTCCTGAGATTTTCAGAACCATCTTAATTGTTCTAGGCCAAAAAAAATGAATAAAAGAGAACTGCTAAAGAAAATTCAAGTACAAGATTTCCTTGATACTATATTAAAATATCATAAATGTTAGAAAGAGAACATTAAGACAAAAATTACCAGTCAAGTCTGAGGAGGAATATAGCAACATGAAAAAGGGTTCTCAGTCCAGCTGGAAGCAGTCAAAATAAAAAATCAAGTAAACTTGGAATTGAGAAAGATTTTTTTTAAAGCAAAGTGAAGAATATTTTCCATAAAAATTCTGCCTTTTTCCCATCAGAGAGGCTCAGAGATAAAGACCAAAGAAAATCTATAGCTTTGTTATTATGAGGTTCTTCCTGCTATCACAAGCAAAATCAACAATGAAGTAACCAGCTGGCTTAAAATCTAGAATACGGAAGGTAAGAGAAACAAAGCAGCCAAAAACCAAATTTGAGAATAGTTTCAACAGCAAAATGGGGTGGAAGACGAAAGAAGAAAGAGGGGGAAGAGGGGGAGGAAGGGGAGGATGAGGAGGAGGAGGAGGGGGAGGAGGGAGGAAGGGGAGGAGGGGGAGGGAGGGAGAGGAGGAAGAGGGAGGGAGAGGAGGGAGAGGAGGGGGAGGAGGAAGAGGAGGGGGAGGAGGGGGAAGAGGAGGGGGAAGAGGAGGCAGAAGAGGAGGCAGAAAGGGGAGGAAGGGGAAGAAGGGGTGGGAGGAAGAGGCAAGGGGGAAGAAGAGGGGGAGGGGGAAGAAGAGGGGGAGGAGGAGGAAGAGGGGAGGAGGAGGAAGAGGGGAGGAGGAGGAAGAGGGGAGGAGAGGGAGGGGGAGAAGGAGGAGAAGGAGAAGAAGAGGAAGATGAAGTAGGTTTAAGCCAATATTCAACTGGACAACAAGGAAACAGAAAACAGCAGGAGCTACATTTAAACCAAGCTTTCCCTAGTGAGATCCCTCTGTTCCCAGCCACAGGTAGAGTCTGCAGAGACCCAAGAGAGGCGGAGGGGAGGGGCATCAAGGGGTGAAGAAACTGCACGTGAAGCCTGTGAGGGTCCCACATTAGCCAGGACAATGACGGCAGGAGAGAAGCCTGCCACAGTTCCAGGCATCTGATTTCCATAAACAAAAATGAAGTCATTTGCAGGTACAGTGTCTCACACCTGTAATCCCAAAACTCTGGGAGGCTGAGGCAGGTTGTAAAGTGATCTTTACAGAAGATCACTTGAGGTCAGGAGTTTGAAGCCAGCCTGGGCAACATAGCAAGACTTTGTCTCTATGAAAAATCCAGATGGATGTGGTGGCATGCATCTCTAGTCCCAGCTACTCAGGAGTCTGAGGTGGGAGGATCACTGGAGGCCAGGAGTTTGAGGCTGCAGTAAGCCATGATCGCACCACTGCACACCAGCTTGGGCACTGAGCTTTTTTAGAGACCCTGTCTCTAAAAAAACCACAAAAACAAAATGGACTCACACAGCACATACATAGCCCCACAGCACCAAGAACAGAGTAGTCTATATTGCTATTGAGGGGTGCAGTGGGACTTTTATTCTCACTGACAGATGACAATACTCAAGCTTTAGCATCAAGTTTAAGCATCATGATTTCTTGTAAATTCGAGGAGTATCATTTATTTGGTGGTTCAGTGCCTCTTAAATGAAGGCCCTTAGGGTCTGGGTGCTAGGAGAAAGCTCATCTCATCCAGTGGATGACAGACTTCTCTTCACTAAATATGAACAGCTGGAGGACTTTGGCCTTTATTTTACCCCTTTCTCCTTGCCTTTTGGGACGTTCTGAAACCTAGTGTTTTTGACAGGTTTTAACTTTCTATTAGTCCCCATTTTTAGGTGGACCTGTCCCTCTTCCCATATTGAGTCCTTGTTCATTGAACTTGATAAAAATTGTTTTATTAAACTTGTATTTTTTAAAACACAAATAATTTGTGAGAGTAGTTGAGATGACTATAATGACAAGAAACAATAACGACAATAAATAACTTAGTCCACACACTCTGCGCACCAAGGAATCTATTTCATCCCCAGGGACCGCCCCAAGCATTGTTCTAGAGCACAAAGATGTGGCCTTTGCTTCCTTGCAGATTATACCCGTGCCTGGCCAGCACCCCGGGTGAGCCATTTTCTGCAGACCTAGCCTTCCCCAGAACCACTTTGTGCCTCGTGACCAAGGCTGCTCTTTCTTGGGAATTCTAGGTTCCACATCTCTTCCTTCTGTCCAAGAAGACATATTTATTGTAAGATTAAGCCATGCAAGTCTTTTCTAGGTGAGTAATTAACAAACTGATGCTGATGTAGAATAACCTACTACTGGTAATAATCTGCATAGAACTGCAAGGAGCTGGGGCCCATCTGGACCAAGACTTTGCTTTTACAGAAGATACTAAAGCTGAGATATATGAGGCAACATGTAAAAGATTCCTCAACCAACTGTATGAGAGCAAAGGGTGCTGATATTTTAAAAGTGATGCATGGGAAGGACAATGCTTTAAATACATTAATCTCAAACAGCAATCACTGCAAACTGTGTGCCAAAAATAGTTGAAAATGGCAACAATTTTGCCACCAATAAATGACCAATGAGGGAGACATAATCTTCTGCTGTGAACTTCAACAGACTGGAGGCCAAGGAAAGAAATGGAAGGTTCTACATTAGCTCCCTGTGGCTCCTGGCCCCACTGACCACCTCCAGAAGGGAAGCTAGTTGGTGAGAAAACAGAGGAGACACAGGTCCAGGTGTGAGAAGGTGACCTGTGGGACCTAGGGACGACACAGGAGACCTCGGCTTCCACCTAGGACCTTGGCACCAACAGCAAGAAGAGCCACAGCAGGCCATTGTGGTCTTTCTACAAATTGTAATGAAAATGGAGAGGGAAGGTAGTTGCATTCCAATTACTTGCCAACTAAGCTTGTGAACTAAGCCCTGCAAATAAAAAAAAAAAAAATGGAGCGGGGAAGGGGAGATGTGATGTAAGCAAACGAAAAAAGTTAATCACATGTAGTCAAGACATTTTATCGGAACAGTTAGAGGAGAAAGGATTAGAAATACTGAGAGCCGACGATGTATATGCGTCTCCCCCACAACCCACAGAACTGTTAGAGCCAAAACTTTCCTTTTTCCTCTTTTTGACTGGTAGGCGTGGAAAGAGCTGTTGAAGACGAGCAAGTGAGCTGGAGACGTGAATAAGTGGTGCCGACTCTTTGTGATGTCCCAGGCCTCAGCCCTTATATGAAGGCATTCTGAGAGCCAAATATGATACATCTACCCTTTGGGAAAACAATTAATTCCGCCTATACCAGGTGAGCCTGGTAAAACTCACGTGTCCATCCCAGGGCTCAGAGGAGCCAGAAGAACAGGGAACTTCAACAAAGGCAGTACAAAGCCCCTGGGGGTTCTTCCTCTCCTACACCCAGCTTTTATACTACAAATAAAGTGAACAGAGAAATACCCTGTCCTCAAAATACCCACAATTCTCAGTCAAGATGAGGAGAGAGCCAAGGAGAATCCACCCATACTATGTTCGAGCAAACAGAAGGCTGGGTAGTCCCCTGCACACGATGAGAAAAGATAAAAAAGAAATCATAGCAACCACATCCCAAGAATCAGAACAAAATTAAAAGTTAAGAAAGAGCATGCAAAGCAAAAGAAAAAAATGAGTCTGAAAGAAAATGTAACTCAAACAGAAGAAAATTTCTTAGAAATGTTTCACTTTATTGATAAAAATATGAATTTAATTTTCAAAAAGTCCAATGAGAAAACAATAAAAACAACAGAATAACGTCAGCAGGCACACTGTGTGCTTAGAAAATAAATCAACAGCCAAAATGCACAGAAGTAATACATTAGAAACAGCAAGGTACATAATAGATATGTCAGAAAATCAAATTACTGACACAATAAAGGTTTAAGTGAAAGCAGATAAAAGACTAAGGCATTAAAAAAAAAACAGAGATGCTAATAAATGGAGAAGACATGTAAAATATATAATTGTGTCCATGAAACAGAGAATCCAATAAATGAAGCAAACAGAAGAACTAAAAAATAAAACATCCAAAAATTTTCCTGAAAGAACCCACAAAGCAAAAAAGGAAACTGTACTACAGGCAAATCAGTTAAAGAATGACAGACATTGGCCAGGCGTGGTGGCTCACACTTATAATCTCAGCATTTTGGGAGGCCGAGGTGGGCAGATCCCCTGAGGTCAGGAGTTCAAGACCAGCCTGGTGAACATGGTGAAATCCTATCTCTACTAAAAGTACCAAAAGCAGTTGGGCATGGTGGCATGCACCTGTAGTCCCAGCTACTTGGGAGATTAAGGCATGAGAAGTGCTTGAACCTAGGAGGCAGAGGTTGCAGTGAGCCAAGACTGTGCCACTGCACTCCAGTCTGGGTGACAGAGTGAGACTCCTCCATCAAGGAAGGAAGGAAGGAAGGAAAGCAAGGAAAGCAAGGGGGAAGGGAGAAGAGAGGGGGGATGGGGAGAAGGGAAAGGAAAGGAAAGGAAAGGAAAGGAAAGGAAAGGAAAGGAAAGAACAATAGACGCTGAGGTGAGACATACCCTGAATAAGTGAAAGTAATTAAAGACTAATTAAGGAATTCTTCAGGCATTCTGGCAAAAGCCATTTACAAGAGAGACAAAATAAAGTGGTCTTACACTTCACCAGATCATTCAATGCCAGAATATCTACAAAGTCCTGAGGAAGGAAAGTGTATCCATGAATTTTAAGCCCAGCTAAGCTGTCTGTACACGATAATGACAACAAGTAGATACTCCATTCTCAAACACTTGTGACCTTTCTTGAAAACCTTTCTTGACCATACAATATAGGCAGCTAAGAACTCAGGAATGGAACGTTATTGGAAGAGGACTGCTAATGAATACACGAAATCCACTTAAATCCAGAACTAGAACTGTAGAAACTGTAGTTATAAAGCAGAATGTAAAGGCTGTAACCCTGTCAAGGTCAAAGTAATAGATTGCAGCCGGGCACGGCGGCTCATGCCTGTAATCCCAGCACTTTGGGAGGCCGAGGTGGGCAGATCACTTGAGGTCAGGAGTTTGAGATCAGCTTGACCAACATGGTGAAACCCAGTCTCTACTAAAAATACAAAAATTGGCCGGGTGTGGTGGTGCACACCTGTAATCCCAGCTACTCAGGAGGCTGAGGCAGGAGAATCACTTGAACCTGGGAGGCGGAGGCTGTGGTGAGCCAAAGCTGTGCCACTGCACTCCAGCCTGGGTGACTGTGAGACTCTGTCTCAAAATAAATAAATAAATGATTGCTAACAAAAATCAGAAGATGAGACACAGAAGGCAGAAAGTATAGCTGTGCTGATTTCCTTTTGTACTGTAATTTTCAATCAAGTTACAAAATGTAGTAAAAAAATGATAATTCCAACGATTTTTTGTTTCGCAAAAATCACTTTTTAACTTCAGCAGGATCTCTTGGGAACTAAAGTCTCTTACAGTGAAGAGACATTTTCTTAAAGTTCAGCAAATCCTTTATCATACTTCCAGTTTTCTTCTACAAATTTAAGCAAGATGCATTTTAAGTCTATAAGTAGAAATAGAATGTATAGTATATCTCATGTTGCACTGACTTATTCCCAGCTGGCAAGCAATTCTTCTATCTGCAGCTATGCAAAGAAAATTGCCCAGAATGATGTTCAGCTAATGTTAATAATGGTTAATTCCGGGAGGTGAGACCTGGAGTGACTTTTTAAATAATTTATTCCTTGTGCTGTTCTACACTGCTTAAACATCTTATAATAGCCAAGTATTACCTTTTACAAACTAAAAAGTCATGTTTAAATTATAAAAGCCAAAAATAATCTTTCACTGAATCTTTAAACAAAATATAAAACATATGGTAGCTATATAAATATTTAGAAAACAGAGAAAAAAAAAGAAATACAGATCGCTTCCAGTGTCATCTTCAGTGTCAACCGCAGTTCACAGTCTCCAGTCTGGGGACGGAAAGGACTTTATAGAGACAACATCCAATATTTTTTAAGCAGCCCTTTATATTTTCTCTCAGTAATTTTATGGTCATGTTAATTGTATTTAAATATTTAATTAAATGGAGTTTACTTTGCTTTTTGGTGTGAAGAAAGAATCACATTTGTTTCTGCTATGTTTGGCTAGTTGTCCTGACACCATGCCCTGAATAACCTCTTCTTTGGGTTTGAAATGCCATCTTTAATAAGGTCTTATGAAGAATTAAATACCCACAGGTATTTACCCTTTCACATCCCAGTTTTTCAGAGACCTCAACACACTCAGAAATGCCCTGACTGTGAAGTAAACTCCCTACTCAGCCTCCTGCTCCAGTGTCAGCTGTCCTGGGCAGCTTCTCTTTGTGTCCCATTGTCCCCTGGCTGTATCTTTGCCACAGCACGTGGCTCTGTATTTGCAGCTTCTGCTACTTGTGAAAGTAGGCACTGCATCTTGAATCCATCTTCCGATCCCTCGCTTCTGGGTAGCGTGTCTAGCACATGCAAAAGGCTCTCAAAACATCCTCTCCAGGTCACAAGTTTTCCGCCACCCATCCCTTCCAACCTACAAGAGCAAGGGACATCCAAATAGTAAAAGTCCATGTGGTGAGCTGAGAGGAATTGACTCAAGGCAAACTGCCCCAGGATTTTTGTGTTCTTTTAAAACATACACTGGAATCACATTTCATTTCACCCACTCCATTTTGGAGGCTTATAAGCTACTCATTTAACTCTTCTCAACGACACTTCTCCTCCTGTTTCTTTTCCTATCGTTAATTGCTTAAAATTCTCATGACACTAAGGAAATAGCTGTTCATATACGCCCAAGAGAATCCTGCTATTTCAGGCCCCAGGAGTCCCACAGGGAGGACTTGTCCTTTCACTGAGCAGATAATTCCTTAGTGTAAGCGCCACCTCGGCAAGCCTAACGTGTCCAAGGACTCAGACAATCAAAGCTCAGGACCCTGAACCCAGTAAGACATAGGCAGCTTCTTCGCCAAAGGAACTTGCTACAACCTAGTCCTAGAAATGGGCATTCTAGCTGCTGACAGTAATGATTTCACTTAATGCCTAATGCAAACCACATTCAGGTTCCACAACCGCATTCAAAACTCTGCAGGTTCAGTTATTCTGGAGACGTAATCTTTAATCAACCAGTGGCATTGTGCCATTCCAAAGGGAAGGCCTACAGAGAAAGAGAGCAAAAACACGAGAAGAAGGTCGAAAGAAGCCAAAACTATAAAAACACCCACTTCAGGACTGGAGCCAGAGGAACACTGCAAACAATTATGTGATCATGCACAAAGGAGTATTCCACAAACTGGGAAAAGATCAATCAATGAGCCCACCCTACTTTGGATTACATCATGGCTAAAGGCAGGTTCCAGCTAATAAAAAAAGTTCACAAACTAAGGAATATGAAAAAGCTAAGGGAATTGAGAACTGCTATACCATGGAAAGAAAAGACCAGGGGAGTTGTGATGACCACCTTCAAAAATACTTGAAAGCTTATGATGTTTAAGAAGAAACAGACTTGTTCAATCCTCCAGAGGCTAGAACTAGACCCATCAGGCAGTAGAGACATGGAAGCTGACTTCAGATACAAACAATGAAGAACTTTCCATCCAGAGATGGTCAACAAAGCAGCAGCTTGACTAGCAATGTGGGCAGCTTCCTGGTGCACACACACATTGCCTAGAGAACCCTAGGTCAGAGACAGAGTCTGAATTAAGGGGAGATTAGACCAGATGACCTCAAAGGTCTCTTCCAAGACTATTTGATTCTGATCTTCAAAAACTTAGCTATAAGTGGGTTACCCTTTACATTAAAATAGGGTATGCTCACGAACCAGAATTTTGAAAAGTATCAACCACACCCTTATACTGAACATTATGCCTTTTAATAATGTAAATTTACGAAGATTAAAAATCAAGGCTGGGTACAGTGGCTCGTGCCTGTAATCCCAGCATTTTGAGAGGCCGAGCTGGGCGGATCACTTGAGACCAGGAGTTCAAGACTAGCCTGGCCAAAATGGCAAAACCCCATCTCCACTAAAAATGCAAAAATTAGCCGGGCATGGTAATGGGTACCTGTAATCCCAGCTACTTGGGATGCTGAGGCAGGAAATCGCCTGAATCTGGGAAGCGGAGGTTGAAGTGAGCAGAGTTCGTGCCACTGCACTCCAGCCTGGGTGACAGTAAGACTCTGTCTCAAAAAAGAAATAAAAAATCAGCTTGCTCTTTCAAGATTTATGATTAGAAAGTAGGATTTTCTATGTTTAAAACAAGCTGGCGAAATAACTTAGCTGGTTATCCTCAGCCAATACGTGCATCTGAGCCATCACAGCTTCTAAGATCCAGCACCACACAATCAAGGGCTTAAAGGCACACATGTAAAAACTTCATCAGCATGCCTGAAAAATGAAACCCCACTTACTTTCATTGAGTAGCTACAAAAATGTGGGCTTGAAACCTTCTTGGTATAATTCTACATTTAAGTCTAAGATGATGCAGGTTAGAATAAAAGACTGATTTGGATCCAATGCATTGCAGCCACCACTAGAACAGGATAGCAGGTGAAGGTAGCCTAGAGCCGATCAAGAACACCTTCCAGTGCTTGCCCACTGTTAACGTGGGCTCTACCACTGCCACCTCCTCTCTGGTCCTCAAGCCTCAAGGTTGCTCACTTGTCTGTGAGTCTTCGTTCCTGTTATCCCCAAACCCGAGCCCATCTGCAAGTCAGAATGAACATAACAGGCATTCGGTCATTTTTGTAGATCCTGGCAAAAACCCAGCCCTTCCTGCTTTTCACTTCTGAAGATCAATATGCTCGTAAGGCAGTTTTCTAATTGCTCTAGGGAAAGGCAAATACAAATGATAAACTTTATGTGGGGAAAATAGAGCTGAAGAAGAGAAAGGAGGCTTTGTACTCGGCAGGGGAAATGAAAGAGATGACGGGAAGTGATACCACTGTTCTAACACACACCATGCGGAGGAAGATAAACACGTGCAAACAAACCAACCTGAAATTCTGCATGAACTGCCGGAACTTGTCCACCCTTTTTGCTAGAGGCACGATAACATTGATAAGCGTGTTGGCCATGTTGAGCTTTTCTTTTTTTACTTTCATGATGGGGCCAAATGGTCGAAACAAGACGAGCCGTTTGAATTCGTGTTTGTGGTCCCCTTTGAAGGTGAGCTCGTACAATGTCCCTTTGTCCCTTTCTGTTCGGTAGATCCCTGTTAAGAGAAAAACAAGGAAAGATCGTTCTAAAAATTAGCCTTGGCTGCTGAGTGTTTTTTAACCGAGATCTAGCACAGAACGCCTTTAAAAAGTGTTTAAGATGGAATCTCTCCAACAATTATTCAAAAATTCAAAATGCTCCCAATTAAAAAATACCAAAAGAAGTCAAAATACCATGAATTTAAAAACCACAGTTATGAAGATTGCATAAAACCATGGCAAAAAGCTTGAAATGCTGGATACAAACTGTATTCGTAGGATACGGAGGCATTTGTAAAAGGATTTTTAGGAAATAGGCCAAAATACGACTGACTATGATACAGAGCGGGATTATTTGTTTTTTCTTTTCTTCTAGCATCCAAATTTTCTGCAATACGATTTCAAGAATATTAAAATAATTATATTTAATTTTAAAAATGAGCATTTAAATTATCTCTTAGAAATTAAGACTTTTCAGCCTGGGTACAGTGGCTCATGCCTATAATCCCAGTACTTTGAGAGGCTGAGGTGGGCATATCAGCTGAGGTCAGGAGTCTGAGAACAGCCTGGTCAATATGGTGAAACCTCATCTCTACTAAAAATATAAAAGTTAGTAGAGTGTCATGTTGCATGCCTGTAATCCTGGCTACTCAGGAGGCTGAGGCAGAAGAATTGCTTGAACTCAGGAGGCAGAGGTTGGAGTGAGCCAAGATTGTAGCACTTCACTCCAGCATGGGCAATAGAGCGAGATTCTGTCTCAAAAAAAAAAAAAAAAAAAAAAAGGAAAGAAATTATGTCAATTTCAGACGAACTGACCATAGTGAACTCTTTGGGACACCTGGGTTCAGGGCTGGTCACATGGGTTGTGGGGCCCTCTGGAAGCTTCTAGAAGCATTAAAATAGACAACACATAAAATATTCAATACAGTGGTATGAATACATCATATTTAGTTTCACATCTTCCTTCCTATCTCTCAGCAGCATGGCTCAGGGAATCAGAGCACATACTATCAAGCCCAACTGCCTGGGTTCAAATCCTGGCCCCAGAGGTTTGCTTTGAAAAATTACTTCACGCTCCTGTACCTCATTTTCCCCACAGGTTACTGTGAGGAGTTCATGTTTTCAAATGTGAAAGAGGTTAGAACAGTACACAGCATGCAATAAACCCTCAACAAATGTTAGCTATCCTTACGACTCCCCTTTCTCTGAGAAGGTAGAGAAGCAGGAGAGAAGTCTGTGGACCTTTCAAACTTTGTCCCATCCCATGTCATTGTTGCTGAAACTCCACAGAGTGTCGCTTGTCAGGTGGAAGATATGAACCAGCATCTCAACTCCCCTCTCAGAACAAGCCTCCCTAGGGTCTAGGTGATAGAATTTCCCAATCTAAGGATCAAATGATTTCCCTGATGCTTAAAGATCCATTTCCTTCCAATATCTCTGGTATTAAGAGTATTTTCTCTACAGTCAGGAAACATACACACACACACACACACACACACACACGCACACATAACAAAGGTAAAATTCAACAAATCAGAAAATCTTTTGGGTTATACAGTAGTCCCCTTTTTCTAGTTTCACTTTCTGCCATTTCAGTTACCTGAAGTACAATGTATTTTGAGAGTGAGAGAGAATCAGGGAGACACACACACAGAGAGAGAGAAAGAGACCATGTTTACATACTTTTTATTACCATATATTGTTATAATTATTCTCTTTTGTTATTGGTTATTGTTGTTAATCTCTTTCCGGGGGCATAATTTATAAATTAAACATTATCCTAGGTATGTACGTATGGGGAAAAACGTACTATAGCTAGGGTTCAGGACTCTCTGTGCTTCTGGGCATCCGCTGGGGGTCTTGGACTGTATCCCCCAGGATGAGGGGGAACGTAGGTACAATGGATTCTATTCATGTCTCCTTAATCCCCACAGTAAACTGAGAATGCACCTACCATTCACTGGCTACAGAAATAAATCTCCAGGGAGAAACCTGACAAGTGACACTGTGTGGAGTTTCACTTCCAGTGACACGGCAATGGAATACAGTTTGAAAGGTACATAAATAGATTTCTCTTCTGCCTAGAGTCAGTTACAGCTTCTCAAGGTCTCTCACAAACCACTCCTTTTTTCTTCCTCACTCTACCTCTTCTTTTCTTTTGTGGGAACTACATGTCTTCCTTGCAAATGTTGCCAAGTTCTCTTCTCTGTTCTTTGCCTTCTAGGAGCTTTTCATTCTGCAGCACTGGTTTTACAGCCCCTTTGATTGTGTTCAAAGACTGGATTTCTTTGAGGTGCCACAGAGAGGAGTGTGGTCCTGTGAGTTTTCAAGGTAGTCTTGTGTCTCCCTGCTGTCCTCACAGCCCCACCTGAAAACCCAAACGCACAGTTCCCCAGCAGTGAACACAGCTATTTAAAGGCCCAGACACAGAGGAATTACAAGGACTAAGTTCCCTTTGGAAGCCTTCACCAATGCGTTGAGTAAAAGGGTATCCTGCTTGACTGCCCTCAAAGTCTGGGAAGCTGAGAGTTGCTGAGCTCATGATGGAAAAGATTTCAAAGACCCAGAGGGGAAAGCCATGGAAGAAAAGAAGGTTCATTTCTTAGGAAGTTCAAAGGACTTATTTGAAAACGTTAAGTGTTTCCCTTTAAAGTCTGTTCATTCTTTCAGTAATGTAGTACTCACTGAGGCAACAGGCTCTTTTCCCATCTCTGATGTTGTATGGGATCACAAGGTGAACCAGCTCCCAGGGCCCAAATGAGGTGGGACTGAGTCTGAAAGCAGCCACTTTCACCATGGAGGGCTTATCCACACAGCAGTCACATTCACCATGGAGGGCGTATCCACAAAACAGTCACATTTACCATGGAGGGCGTATCTGCACAGCACCCACATTCACCATAGAGGGCATATCCACACAACAGTCACATTCACCATGGGGGGGCGTATCTATCTGCACAGCACCCACATTCACCATGGAGGGCGTATCCGCACAGCACCCACATTCACCATGGAGGGCGTATCCGCACAGCACCCACATTCACCATGGGGGGCGTATCCGCACAGCAGTCACATTCACCATGGAGGGCGTATCCGCACAGCAGTCACATTCACCATGGAGGGCGTATCTACCTACACAGCACCCACATTCACCATGGAGGGCGCATCCACATAACAGCCACTTTCACCATGGAGGGCGTATCTGCACAGCAGTCACATTCACCATGGAGGGCGTATCCACACAACAGTCACATTCACCATCGGGGGCGTATCTATCTGCACAGCAGTCACATTCACCATGGAGGGCGTATCCGCACAGCACCCACATTCACCATGGAGGGTGTATCCGCACAGCAGTCACATTCATCATGGAGGGTGTATCTATCTACATAGCAGCCACATTCACCATGGAGGGCGTATCCACACAACAGTCACATTCACCATGGAGGGCATATCGGCACACCACCCACGTTCACCATGGAGGGTGTATCCGCACAGCACCCACATTCACCATGGAGGGTGTATCCACACTACAGTCACATTCACCATGGAGGGCGTATCTGCACAGCACCCACATTCACCATGGAGGGCATATCCACACAACAGTCACATTCACCATGGAGGGCGTATCCACACAACAGCCACATTCACCATGGAGGGCGTATCCGCACAGCACCCACATTCACCATGGAGGGCGTATCCGCACAGCACCCACATTCACCATGGAGGGCGTATCCGCACAGCACCCACATTCACTATGGAGGGCGTATCCACACAACAGTCACATTCACCATGGAGGGCGTATCCGCACAGCAGCTGCATTCACCATGGAGGGCGTATCTGCACAGCAGCCGCATTCATCATGGAGGGTGTATCTACACAGCACCCAAATTTGCCATGGAGGGCATATCCACACAGCACCCACATTCACCATGGAGGGCCTATCTACACAGCAGCCACATTCACCACGGAGGACGTATCTGCACAGCAGCCACATTTGCCACAGATAGTACCTGCACAGCAGCCACATTTGCCACAGGCAGAGTATCTGCACAGCAGCCACATTCACCACAGAGGGCCTATCTGCACAGCAGCCATATTCGCCACAGAGGCCGTATGTGCACAGCTGAAACAGGCCTCCTGGTGTGGGTGGCTGTGTCTCGTCAAGTTTCTGTTTTTCGTGTCAGCAGTGTTAACTTCTCCACACAGTCATAAACACAGAAAATGCAGCTGATGGTTTAACATACAAATAAAAATGTATGCAGGCTGAGGAATGATTTTTTTCCCCAGTAAAGTCATTTTCCCAGAGGCAAGCTAAGAATCATTAACTTTTAAAAACCTAAATCCACAGAGTTGAAAATACAGATAGCAATACACCTAAACCTGTCTTAAGAGATGGACATCTATTTATGAAGAACCTAGAGAATGCAGTAATTCTTATTTATAACAACTCCTACGAATAGAGAATGCCAGCTGCCTTGGTGGTGCCTGCATCATCAGCCCAGGGTGACAGAGATCACCAGCCATGGTCACTGGTTCCAGGTATGGTACACTGCCCATCAGGAAGGTCACAGCACCCAGGCTCACCCCACACACCGTAATTTATGCTGCTTTCTATCTTCCACATACCATGCCTTGCAGCAGTCATTACATCCATTTTTTAGCTGGTTTCTCTATACTCTGGTAATTATTTTAATTATATCTTATCAATCTGATTTGGGATCCCTTAATTTCATCTATTTTCTTTTTTTTTCAACTTTTAGGTTCAGAAGGAACATGTGTAGGCTACACAAGTAAACTGTATGTTGCAGGGGTTTAGTGTACAGATAATTTCGTCACCCAGGTAAACAGCATAGTACTCAACAGGTGGTTTTCCAACCCTCGCCCTCCTCCCACTCTCCACCCTGAAGTAGGCCCCAGTGTCTACTGTTCCCTTCATAGTGCCCATGTGTACTCAATGTTTACCTCCCACTTACAAGTGAGAACATGTGTTATTTGGTTTCCAGTTTCTGCATTCACTTAGGATAATGGCCTCCAGCTGCATTCCTGTTACTCCAGAGGACATGATTTCATTCTTTTTTTATGGTTGTGTAGTATTCCATAGTATATATGTATCACATTTTCTTTATCCAGTCCACAGCTGATGGGCATCTAGGTTGATTCTATGGCTTTGCTATTGTGAATAGTACAATTTCATCTATTTTAAATACATTATTTAAAACTCTCTTGCAACCTGAGTCCACCAAAAACCATACCCAGCCATCCACCCACCATGCCCACAGGCACACATTCCCATCCCTGCAGAGAGGGAGCAGCATTCAGTTGGTCTTCCTTAAACACGAAGGACAACACCTGAAAAATTCCTTTTGCCTCCTGGAACTCTTTATTGGTGGAAACACAAAGGAACGGAGAGAACTTGAGGCGGGGGTGGTGGGGAGAGAAGGCTAAGTATTCCAAAGGCAGGAATGGTTTTTCAGCCAGTAAGCTGACACGTGCAAATGGCAAGTACAAAGCAAAGTAGCCCCACAAACACCTTCCTTGTCATCTTGTGTAGAACAGCATCATTTCATGCACTATGCAAATTAAAGATCAAAATCAGGACTCTGGAGCTAGCTTAGATCTTTGTTTAAACACCCTACCTGGCACCTCCGTGCCCTTCCTCCCTTCCATAAATGCTAAGCTTTCTTTGAGTTTGGTGTAATTACTCCTTGTGCAAGCATCCTGATGCCAGTCTTTTCCTACTCAAAGGGCCAGGATCTAAGACCCCCAACGAGGTGGGGACGTCTCCAGGTATGCAATAATCTGTAGTCTATTCATGCAAATGTCTATTCCTTCAGCAGGCCAGAGCTAACCGGGTGCAGACACCTCTCTGTACCCTGTCTTCCACTGAGGACCTTCACAAGGGACAAGAAAGGCACCACTCCTGACTCTCACATTCCCCGCCCCCACTGACATGCATGTACACGGGTTGTGACAGATGTCACACTACCGAGCCTATGCAGAATTTCTCTTCAAACTTCCTGCCTGCAAAACATTACATTCATTCTCAAGAGTCCCCTTCACCCACATTCATTCTCAGTCTCCACATTCATCCCAGCCTTCCCAACCTTCCTATATGGAGCCTCGGTCTCCCAGCTGGATAACGACAAGCATCTGCTAACCCATATCCTGGCCTCCGGGGCCCAGTTGGTCCCACACATATATCCTTTGGCCCTTACATGTCCACAGCACCACTCAAACCCCAATCTCCCAAGCTCAAAGTTCTCGCCAGCGTCCCATACCACAGAATAAAGTACCAACACCACAGCCCGGCCTTCAGGACGCTCCATATTCAGGACCCCGCCTACTGTGCCAGTTGTATGTCTTGTTCCTGCCTTTTGTAAAATCTGGGCACCAATCAAGCTGGTTTATATTGAGCACATGAAACTACTGATTCCAGGGGTCCCTAAGCCCCGGAACGGTACCAGTCCGTGGCCTGTTCGGAACCGTGCTACACAGAAGGGGAGCAGCGGGTAAGTAGGCATGCCTGCCTGAGCTCTGCCTTCGGTCAGAATTACATTCTCACCACCCCACGGTGAACTGCACATGCAAAGGATGTAGGGTGTGTGCTCCTTATGAGAACTGAAATAATGCCTGATGATTTGAGGTGGAACAATGTCATCCCAAAACCACTACCTTCCCCTTGTTGTGGAACTGTCTTGCATGAAACTGGTCCCTGGTGCCAAAAAGGTTAGGGACCGCTGACAACTTTCTCCAGTTGGAAAAACTTGAATCCTGTGCACTACTGGTGGGAAGCAACATGGTGTGGCCACTGTGGAACGCAGTTTGGCACTCCCTCAAAAAGTTAAACATAGAAATACCATATGATTCAGTAATTCCATATATACCTAGGTCTATATCCCAAAGAATTAAAAACAGGGGTCCTAAAAGATACTTAGGCACTCATGATCAGAGCACCGTTATTCACAAAAGCCGAAAGATAAAAACAACTCACACCTCCATCAACAGATAAATGGATAAATAAAATGTGGTCCATCCATACAATGGAGTACCAGCTGCCTTAAAAAGGATGTACATTTGCATACATGCTACAACATGGACGAATCTTGCAGACATTATGCTAAATGAAATAAGCCAGGCACAAAAGGACAGATACTGTAAGATCCCGCTGATAGGAGGTGCTGAGAGTAGTAAAGTTCAGACACAGTGCAGAATAGAGGTTGCCAGGGGCTGGGGAAGCAGGGACTGGGGAGTTAGGGTCTAACGGGTACAGAGTTTCTGCCTGAGAAAATGAAAGTACTCTGAAGATGGATGGTGGTGATGGATGCGCAACAATGTGAATGTACTTAACGCCACTGAACTGTCCACTAAAAAATGGTTTAAATGATGAATGTTAAATGTACTGACCACCATAACTGCTGTCCTCTGAAAAAGTCTACCAGTTTCTCACAGACACAGCCCCTGCACAAGTCTATGCGTCCACCTTCTCCTTTTAAATCTGATCCTTCTGCTCTGGGTAGATTCCCAGGACATTCTCAATGCAAAGCCATCTCTCTTCTTCAGGCACTTCTGTCTTAGAGCTTTACACTCTCTTCCTAAACTATTGTTTTGGCACCTGACCACATGAAAACATCTTGGGCATCCGCCTGTCTAGGCTTACCATTTCACAGATGAGCAAAATGAGACCCAGAGAAGATGTGATTCGCTTGTGTTAGCCTAACTGGTTAATGAAAGCCTGGAATAAACCTCCACTGAAGGATTTACTCCCTGGAGTCACTTTTCATATGCAAAAAAAGATAACTCAGCACATAGAAAAGAATCCAGATCATGAAAAGAGCATCCAAGAAGTCAGAACAAACAAGGTAAAGTCTGTAGCAAAACTCACTGTACCCAGAGACAACCCTCACACCTACTCTTACAGATTTCCTTTAACCTTACCATAGAATTCTGACAGTTGGTAAGTAACAGCCATCTGAAGTTCCAATCTCTAGTACACTGAAAAGGGTAAATTTTGAAAGGAGGGATTTTTAATGGAAAAAATATATATATTCAACAAGAAAACAAAGACTATTTGGGAAAAGAAACTCTGTAACAGGCAGAAGTGCTGAGAATGGTAAATAGTGTCAAGCAACATCCTGACAGAAGGGAGAGGGCAAAATACTACTTTCTTTTAATTATCAATATCTGAAATCACTTAATCTACTTCATCTTAGCCAAAAGGTTGAGAAGCGATGATGATTTAATATAAAGAAAAAACACTTCACCCATGTAAATTGCCTTTGAAGACATCCCTGTAATAGCACAGATCTGTTTACACTGTTGTACCATAAACACATATTCTGCTTACTCTATTCAAAAAAGGAACAGGTAAATGCTTAAGATTTTACTCTGAAATAGTATTTTTTAAAAAATATTTTGTTGTCTCACTTACCTAGAAAATTCTGCTCAAATGGCATATCGCATTCCCAGACCACATGAAATAAATGAGACACTATTACGGTGCCATCACCTGTCAGCTCTGTTTTTACAGGTGAAGTAGTAAACCTGTGACATTTGTGGAAGAGATGTCCTAAGACTGCTATAAATCCTCATATGCTCAGATGCTAGAAAGCAAATCACTCACTCCATGAAATGCAATAAAAATTATCTACTTGGAGGCTGTCTTCATCTGTGGAGCAACAGAAATGTCCCTACTTTCCCCTGCATCACAGTTCACCTATGTTCAGTGGCTCTGGACTTGTCCTCACTGGTTTTATTTCTATTTCAACTGCCACTGAAAGTTTCTTTCACTTGATAAGAAATAGATGCAGTGACTGGTGGACTGGCTGAAAAAATTCATACATCACCTTTTCTTGTTCCTCTATACTGCATTTTTGCGTATTTGTTCATGTCATAGATGCAGGCAGACAAATTCACTATCTGGTTCCTAATCCATCAGAAATGTCTAAGAACTCACTCACTCAGAGTGCCTTATTTCATCATTGGTACTAGCAGTTGACTTTTTTTTTTTTTTTTAGACAGAGTCTCACTCCACTCCTGGAGCGAGGCACCACTCCTGACTCAGACTGGAGTGCAGTGGCGCAATCTCGGCTCACTGCAAGCTCCGACTCCCAGGTTCACGCCATTCTCCTGCCTCAGCCTCCTGAGCAGCTGGGACTACAGGCGCCCAACACCATGCCCAGCTAATTTTTTGTATTTTTTAGTAGAGATGGGGTTTCACCGTGTTCGCCAGGGTGGTCTCGACCTCCTGACCTCGTGACCCACCCGCCTCGCCCTCCCAAAGTGCTGAGATTACAGGTGTGAGCCACCTCGCGTGGCTGGTACTAGCAGTTGACTTTCTTTTCAGAGTCCTTCTTCCCTTGCATAGAACTGCAATGTATTTCTCACCTCATGAAGGCCACCAGGCATTCAATAATGAGTAGAAAATGAAGGCAGGTTAGGATTCCAGCACTGAAGTGGGTTGGGCTCCTCGGCAGGTGGCCTGCCAGCCTCATGGAGTTCAAATGCAAATGACATGGTTAGTTTTATTTTTATTAATTTTTTCTTATGGTTAATATTAAGGATGGATTGTATTCTATATTAGAGATATAAACATGGTCCAGGCAGGGTGGCTCTTGCCTGCAATCCCAGAACTTTGGGAGGCCGAGGCAGGCGGATCACTTGAGCCCAGGAGTTTGAGACCAGCCTGGGCAACATGGTGAAATCCCGTCTCCACAAAAAATACTAAAAATTAGCCAGGTGTGGTGGTATGCCCCTGTAGTCCCAGATACTCAGGAGGCTGAGTTAGGAGGATCACTTAAACCCAGGAGTTGGAGGCTGCAGTGAGCTGCCATCATGCTGCTGCACTCCAGCCCCAGCAACAGAGTGAAACCCTGTCTCATAAAATAAAAATAAAAGAGATGAACATGATAAAATCACTGTGCTTTCAGGATTCACATTCTAGAGAGAAAGACAGGTAAACAAAACAGGCATCAAGAGGGTAAGCGCTTAACAGAGTCTGCCCATGGGGTAAGGGAGAAAAAGGAGGGCGTCTCCACCTGCTGGAGGGTCTGGACAGTCTGATAGCAGATGTTTTTACCAGAACTGAAGACTGAGCATGTGTTGGCCAAGACAACAACATCAGAGAGGGCCTTCTAAGGAAAGATAATCATGGAAGCAAAGATAACAAAAACCAGCCTGTTATGTTTGGCCACCTTGAGGCAGTTCGGCAAGGCTGGAGTGCAACAGGCATACAAGAATGGAAGGTGGGAGAACGCTGGAAAGGCCGAAGCGCAGTGGGATGAGGGGTCACATCACGTGGACCCCCTAAGTCTCCTTCACAGGTGCAACCTGTCCTAGAGCAAAGAGGAGCCGAGCCAGTGTTTTAGCACAGGAGAGATGAGATCTTTTAGGACTTTCACCTTAGACCAGTGTGAGGCACGGGTGGATGATGACAGTGAACGAAATCAGAGAACAAAGAGGAAAGAACCACGATGGTTTAGCAGGAAATGACAAGAGCCTGAACTAAGATGGTGGCAGTGGAGGTGGAAAAGAGCTTGAGAATGTCACTAGAAAATGTCATGGCAGGTGAGGGAGAAGGACAAAAGGAGTCTGACTCGAGTTACAGGTGAGACAGGGATTATGAGCTAAGCTTTGGATGTGCCGATTTGAAGAGGTATATGAGCAGGATTGAAGCTTGGCAGGTAAGCCTTTTGTAGACATACAGATTTAGACATCCCTGCCATGTAAGTTGAAGCTGTGGATGTGGGTCAGGTCAGCCAGGAAGAGTCTGTAGATTAAGAAGAACAAGCTCAGGATGCAGGCCCAGGATATTCCAAACCTTCAGGTGCACAGTGCATGGACCTGCAAGGGTCACTGAAAAGTCCCAATGACAGAAATACTCAGAGGGGCAGAAGACAGCAACATCAGAGACCAGTCTGGGAAACACAGCAAGAACTTGTGTCTAGAAAAAAGTGTAAAAATTAGCAGGGCATGGTATTGTGCACCTGTAGTTCCAGCTACTTAGGCAGCACAGACACGAGGATCCCTTGAGCCCAGGAGATTGAGGCTGCAGTAAGCTATGTGCGCACCACTGCACTGCAGCCTGGGTGACAGAGCAATACCTTGCCTCAAAAAAAAAAAAAAAAAAAAAAAAAAAAAAAGAAAGAAAAAGAAAAAAAAAAGAAATAGCCCCCTGGATGGGGCAAGGAGGAGACCATCCACAGGTAGTCTTATCAGTAACAGTTTCAGGGGTGTAAGACAGCCTGGGATAGATTTGAAAAATGATAAGGGATGAAGGGCAGCAGTGAGTTGAGTGTTTTTCCTTAGCTTCCTTGAAAATGTCAAGTTTATTCCCACGTCAGAACCTCTGCCTGTTTTTTCTCCTCTGCCTGGGACACTTCCCCAGGTCTGGCATGGCTAGATCCTTCCTACCATGTAGGTATCTGCCCTGAAGCCACCCCCTCAATGAAGCTTTACCTAGTCTCAGTCTCTGAAGGCCCCCACCATCCCACAGACACTCTGTGTTACCCCGTTCTGGATTTTTCATCACACATTACCTGAATGTGTTTATTGCTTACCTATGTGTTACTGTTCCTGCCATGGGAAGGTACGCTCTGTGAAACCAGAACTTGGTGTCTGCAACCCTAATGAATATTTGCTGCATAGAAGAAGAAAGGGAGGGAGGGAAGAAGAAAGGGAAGGTGCTTGGCTAAAAAGGGAATAAATGCAATAGGGTAGAAATCAGAGGAATTACTGAGTTGACAGAGTGTTTTTAAAAAAATATTGGAAAGAGCAACATACTTCCTTCATATGCTGATAAGAAAGAACAAATAGAAATGGGTAATACGGATGCAGGGATGGAGTGAGAAGGTGAGAGGCAGATGAGATCTACAACCCGGCAAAGTACTTGGTATCAGACAAGGACAGGTTACCTAGTTCCCCAAATGGGGATGGAGCAGAAGGCTAGGGATACAAATAGAGAAAACTTGGGGCAAGGAAAACGACAGGAGCTCATGGCACTAAGTTGGTGAAACAGAATGAGGGAATTAAAAGGAGAATAACGGGTTTATGAGGAGTGCTGGAGGCTGCGATGGGACAGTGGAGCACGGAGATGAGTAAGGATATGGGAAACAACGTAGAGGTGCGTGCAGCGGGGTAAGAGAGCATGAATTTGCACTGACATCAGCACGCGCATTCAGTGACTTGTCTCCAGCAGCGTGAGCAACACAGGAAACAAGATGGCGACTCACTGAGCTGTGACTGGCCTCTGCATGACAGGTGTGAGGGCAAGGCAGGCAGGCACTGGGAAGCAAGTGGTGGAAGTGTTACAGGTAGCCAAGTATGAGTAGGGCAGGAGAGGGCTCTCCCCTAGAAATGTAAGGGGATGTTTCGACAATTATCTCATTGCCTCTCTAAAAACGAAAATTTGGCAGCGCCACAGAGAGGCCACTTCCTGATGTTCCACACCTGTTAACAGCAAAATGCTAACTGAATGCAGGCCCTAAGGAGAAGCAAAGTCCTGGGAACATGTGTTAAGAGACAAAAATGCGCTGGACGCAGTGACTCACGCCTGTAATCCCAACACTTTCGGAGGCCGAGGCGGGTGGATCACCTGAGGTCAGGAGTACCAGACTAGCCTGGCCAACATGGCCAAACCGTGTTTCTATTAAAAATACAAAAACTAGCTGGGCGTGGTGGTGGGCGCCTATAATCCCAGTTACTTGGGAGGCTGAGGCACGAGAGTCGCTTTAACCTTGGAGGCAGAGGTTGCAGTGAGCCAAGATTGCCCCACTGCACTCCAGCCTGAGCAAGAGAGTGAGACTCTGTCTCAAAACAAAACAAAACAAAACAAAACAAAACGAGAGACAGACGAGAGAGAGGGAAAGAAAAAAACAGGTGACCTATGATCTTCTCGGAGCACACTCCACCGGAAAAGGGAAGAAAGCCTCCAACGGGCATGCGTGTAACTCACTAAACACTCTGCGCATGCTCAATGCCAAAGGGTAAGGAGAACACTGCGCATGTGGAAAGCCTACCCTAAAGGGAGAATCATGGGGAAGACGCGAACCTGTAAAGTCCCAGGATCACGTTTAAAGATCTCCCTGCCTCCTTTTTTTTTTTTTTTTTTTTTTTCATTCCTATCTTCTTTTGCTCTCTTTTCTCTCTTGGACCCTCAGGTACCCACTTGGGTCTCTTTCAAGTGAATTTTCCTTTTGTTCCTGTTCTAAAGCCTTTTAAAATAAACTTCCATTCCTGTTCTAAAACTTGCCTCAATCTCTTTTTCTGCTTTATGCCCCTCAGTTGAATTCTTTTGTCTGAGGCGGCAAGGACTGAAGTTGCTGTGGACCTGTAGGGGTTCGCCACCGGTAACTCGGGGTAACTGGGATCTCTTCCACTGGTAACAGAGGGGTTACATTATGGGGTCCAGGTTGAGAGAGGAGCAGAGAAGCCTAAGGAAAGGTACAGTATAAGGACAGGAAAGAGTGAAAGCTTAGATGCGCTGAGGGTAAACAACAGCAAGGCTAAAGTGAAAAAACTCAACAGAAGAGATGGGGAAGACACAGATTCTGAGGATGTTTAAGTCTAACCCGCTCCAGGTGATCAATAGCCCCAGAATGAGGCTGTCCTGGAAATTGGGCCTCCACACTTTTCTCCCTCAGTGCTGTCTCTGGAGTTGGCTGGACTCAGACAACAGGCTGCTCGAAAACACTCCACAGATTTATTTTTCACCTTCACTTCCTATTGTTGAATAACTGCTGGTTTCTAATGAAGAAATGGCAGATCCATCTCTTCCCATCATCTTACTTTAAGATATCAACGGTTAGAAATTACACTTGCAGGTTGCCTACTTGGACTCAATGGAGTTGAAGAGGCCAGTCGGCAAGGGTAGAGGTGAAGATAGTAGGGAGCTCTACAAAAATTCCAGAACAAACAACATGCAAGGAGGGGAAGTCACAGCTGCCATTGTTAGGGCAAGTTTCCAAACAGCTGTAGGACTTCCTTTGCAAACACAGTGGAATGTATATCCAGGATGTCGTGGGAAAGCAGAAAACTTAAGATATACGCAGAAGCAATGAGCAGGAACTAAAAGGTCAAAGATCAAGGAATGTGTGACCAAGCTATTGTCTTTGGCCAACCATTGACCTCACCCATGTACAACTCACCACCAAAGTAGAGGATGTACAGCCTAACCAAAATTTCCATAACCCTGACTCACATCCGTTTTTCAAACCCTGTTCACAAATACTATCTTGATTTTGAAGTATCTTTCAAAGAGGTAAGCCATTTACTCATTTTGAAAAAGTTAAGTAAGTAACCTATTCAAGGTTGCAAGTGATATGCTCCCAGACCAAAGGGCATACGAGTAAAAATCTGACAGCAATGTCAAAGTAAAGCTCTTTCAAGGTGAACAACTCGGTCATCAAAAGGATGTTTTAACTCTTCTTTCTTTTCTGTTCTTCCTTTCTTTTTGAGACTGACTTGAGAATAGAAAAACATAAAGATGCTTCAAAAAGCTTATCAACTTTCCGAAGCATATCAGAAAACTCTTAAAACTCATCTTTGAAGAGTAAGATAATATAATATTAATTCATTGATATCAATTTCTTTATATTTAAAATATGGAATAATACTTCTTCATAGGGTTATTTTGAAGATTAAAAACTATGTAAAACATTTATGCCTGGTATATAGGAAGTACTCAATGATGTTGGCAATAACAATAATAATTATTCTTACTATTATTATCATTCATTCCACTTTGTTCCATTAATCATTTAATGTATTATCTCAAACAGGTCAGGACTCTAGAGCAAGTATGTCACTTGCTCTACTGGCATTAAATATGCTTGAAAGCAGAAGGCAATTGCTAGTTTTTTCAAGTCGCCACTGTGGACCCAGAGATGTGAAGATTTTTGATATTCTGGTAAAAAGCCTCAAGATATACAAATTAGCATATGTAATATTCGGGTCAAGGTAATGTTTTAGCAAGATTACTCTAGGATTTTTTTGATATTGCTTGAAAAACCCATTTCTAATGCATAATATCAACTGAAAATTTCAAATGATTAACCCGAAAGCCCTTTGTCACTTACCATGACCTTTCGTCTCCCCTCCCAATCATCTGTTCCAGTTGTAAAACCCTGCCTTATATAACATCTACATCACTATCTGCAGTCACTAACATGATTATCACAGGGTCCTTCCCAGACACACAGAGTCTCCTGGCTCTTCCAGACAGGCTTCTGTGGTTGACCAACACCCATGGTACAGACTGCCAGCCTAACCCTGGCTTCACCACTGACTTTCTACCACCTTAAATAAGGTATTTAATGACTCAGGGTTCCTACTTCCTCATCTTAAAAATGGGATCACAGTGTCTGTTCAAAGGCTCAACATCAACTGCTTTGTGCTTCAAGAAAAGTCATAAGTAGTGTCTCTTAAAAGCACTGGTTTTGTTGGAATGACTCACCTAATGAATTAGTGGTAGAAATTCATTTTAGCTTTACAAATAGGCTATAAAGTTTAATCCACTGGGTATCTGGGGAAAATATATACGTATATCTGTGGAACTTCTAAATGACAGAGAAACCACAGTAAGTTGAAGATCAAGAAAAGAATTATAAGCCTAGAAAATAGATCACAATATTCTACTACAATAGAATGAATTGACCTGTATTCATCTATGCCAGTAGAAACTGGTAAGCTTGAGAAAATACAGGTTCTTGAGACTTCAGACGTGAGGTCTGAAGACTAGCTTTTGGAAACCATTCATTTATCTCAAACTGGTACAATGCAACTCTTTAGTAAATCTTAGTAAAAAAGAACTAGCCATCACAATAAATAATAACAATGGTTCCAATCAATGGAGCTTCTGATGAGACATAAAATGTGACCAATGCCCACTAAACGGTACTATAACAAAGCCTGGACTTGTTGTTTCTGTGGGTTCCATGGAAGTCTTCAAAAGGCAAAGAAACCAACACTCCCACCAACCTAGGAAAACAACTGATGTGAAAAGCACATTTGTAGACCGAATTCTTCCCCTACCCTTTGAATATCTACTTTCCAATATAAAGAAAGTTTGAAACTATAACCAAAACTTTGGCAGTATTTTTAAAATTTACTTATTTATTTATATTTGAACTTGCATAGAGCAGGCAGTATTTTAAGTGGAATCTGAATAACATATCATTTCTTGCAATCATTGTAGGGTCTTAAGGGCAGTGACTAAAGCCCAGATGATAATGAACGGAGAGATATGCTTCTGTTGACCCATCAATCCAATAACTTATTCACTCAAAGATCCATCAATAAGCACCTTCCAGCTGGGCATGCTGGCTCACGCCTGTAATCCCAACACTTTGGGAGGCCTGAGGCAGGCAGATCACCTGAGGTTGGGAATTCAAGACCATCCTAATCAACAGGGCAAAACCCCATGTCTACTATAAGTACAAAATTAGCCAGGTGTGGTGGCATGCGACTATAATCCCAGATACTGGGGAGGCTGAGGCAGGAGAATTGCTTGAACCTGGGAAGTGGAGGTTGCAGTGAGCCTAGATCACACCACTGCCCTCCAGCATCGGCAACAAGAGCAAAACTCTGTCTCAAAAAAAAAAAAGGAAAAAAAAAGCACCTTCCATTTTTGGTAACAGAGTAGAGTATACAAAGATGAATAAAAACATAGATCTGGCCTTGGAAGGTTCTCAAATT
Source organism: Chlorocebus sabaeus (assembly GCF_047675955.1). Taxonomy (NCBI): domain Eukaryota; kingdom Metazoa; phylum Chordata; class Mammalia; order Primates; family Cercopithecidae; genus Chlorocebus; species Chlorocebus sabaeus. Next base: position 18,970,520 of record NC_132911.1, read on the forward strand.
TGCAGCAGAGAAACAGAAATGAACAGCTATAACACCATATTCAGGGCCGGTGGGGGACACTGCGAGAAACTCCTAACTCTGCTGGGGAGATTTTCAGAAGGGCACTCACACAGGGGAGTCTCAGAGTGAAGTTAAGGAGGAGGACCTGTAGAGCAGGGACACTTAACAGGGGTTGGATGAGGAAGATTCTCCAGGCCACTTGGCCAGAGTGCACAAGAGTATGGAGGAAGAATGTGGCACAATCAGAAAACTGCAGAAGCCCAGCAAGTCTGGGAGAGAGACCAGGTAGGGAATGCAGTAAGACCTGAAGCTGAAGGGCCGAGAAGACAGCCTGTGAGTCACACAAGGAGACCTAACCATTTGCAACCACAGGGGTTTTGGGGTTTGTTTGGATCTTGGTTTGGTGGTTTGCTTTTATGTTCAGCAATCCCTACAGCTAAAACACAACCTATAACAATCTGAATCTTAAGCTGTACAAAAATATGTTCCAACCACCAGAAAGTTTTGAAGGAAAGTCCCCAGAGATCAGCTTTCCATCAGAAGCATGAATCTTGTGCCATGCTTTACTCCACATCCTTGGAAACACAGACACATCCTCCACTGATCACCAAGGAAAGATGATGCACAACAAGAAAGTAAAAAGTGTTTTCCTTTGAGGTGAAGAGCACATGAGCAAACAAATATTGAAGATGAGGTTTGTCAACCCAACAGGAACATCCTTTTTAATAGAATAATCTGCTCAGAATGCCAAGCTATGTTTTGGTCACGCTAAACTCCTGTGTTGTGGCAAGTCATAGAGTGACAGCTCAGATGACAAAGCCAAGCAATGTCCTTACAGAGGCAGCCTGGCAGGGGAGAAAGAGAGACCTGAATTTCCATTCCATTTGACCATTAACTTACCCTAAGACTCGGCAAAGTCAATTCTCAAAGCCTCCGTTGCCACAACAACACGGACACTAAACGAAACACGACTTGCGGTGTCCACAAGAAGCAATGAAACAGAAGAAAGACAACTGTAATCTTTGGATTTTGATAGCCACTGCCCCTACAAAATTCCTACAGTAACTTTATTAATATACCCTATGACCGAGGGTGTACCTCTCTAAAGAATAAAAACAATTCCATAAGATGCCAGCTGAACATGGACATTTTTCAGATGATAGGTTAAGGCATTTTTTAAAACTTAGCCTACAAGAATAGATAACACTTAGTCTCTTTGAGTGTATTCCCCCAATTGTTTTTTTTGAGATGGAGTTTCACTCTTGTTGCCTAAGTTGGAGTGCAATGGCGCGATCTCAGCTCACTGCAATCTCAGCCTTCTGGGTTCAAGCGATTCTCCTGCCTCGGCGTCCCGAGTAGCTGGGATTACAGGTGCCTGCCACCAGGCCCGGCAAATTTCTTGTGTTTTTAGTAGAGATGGGTTTTCACCATGTTGGCTAAGCTGGTCTCGAACTCTTCATCTCAGGTGATCCACCCACCTCTGCCTCCAAAAATGCTGGGGTTACAGGTGTGAGCCACCACGTCCAGCCTCCTCGAATTTTTTTTCCAAATGAGTCATGACCCCCAAATTCTTTGGCAATGTCCCCTCCTCTTGAATCACAGGGGCTTATAACTGCATGACCTAAGAGAAGAGAGTGAGGACACATAGCTTCCACCTTGTTTGCTGGAATATTTTGTTTTGGAACCCAGACTGCTATGTGAGAAGTACAACCATCCTAAGGGTGCCACATGGTGAAAAAGCCATTCTACATGGACAGGCTACACATGGGCACTCTTGCCAGCAGTCCTGGTGCTCATGTCATGGCAGTCCAGATGCCAGATGTGTGAGTGAGCAAGCCTTCAGACGATTCTAGACGTCAGCTGTTGACTCACTCCCCTCAAGACTTTCCCATGAGGCCTTCCCATGAGGTCCCAGGCATGCTAGGGCAGGGACAAGTCATTCCCATGTGTCCTTTCTGAATTCCTAACCCAGTTGCAGAATCTGTCAGCATATGAAAATGGTAATATTAAGCCACTAAAATTCCAGGATAATTTGTAATGCAGCAGTAACTGGAACACATGTAGTTGATCATTATTGGCAGGCAGAAGTTTTGCTATATGTTCTCCGACAAGTTCACAGCATGTAAATATGCTACGCTGCCCATTAAGAGCAGATGCCAACATTATCAGTTACTGCGCTTTCAGTGTTACCGACATTCTCTTATGCCACTCCCGGCACGTGCCAGAACATAAGGCCACTCAGTCTTCACATGGAGCTGGGCAGTGGGGGTTCCCTGTGTAGGATGAAGATTTTCTTCAGAAAAAAGTTCTGGGTCCGCTAAACACATGGACAAATGGGTAGCTGAGATCCCAAAATCCCACACAACGGATCATGGCTACAATGAATTCAACCTAGAAAACTTTTCCAATGGATGATATCACACTCTTACTTTGGTCATAGAATCAAGCAAATAAACAAAGACCCCTGGTTAAGTACCCACTGATACTGATTTTTAATTTAATCTCTTGGCACATACTCTAATATAAAAATGTGCCTTGGTTATGTAATTGGTTAATTTGGGAGACATAAACTCTAACATATTAGTAATTATCTTAAAACTAAATGGTCTTCCTATCCCTATTAAAAGGAAGTGCAGGCTCTAGAGCTGGGTGTGAGCCCCAGCTGTGTAATTCTGGGCAAGGTCCTTAACCTTTCTTTGCCTCTGTGTCTTCATTTCTAAAGTAAGCATGATCATAATACAATAGCTGCCTCAAAGGGTGGTTGTGAGGACTGAAATATATATGTAGCACTTAGAAAAATACACAAAACATTTCAAGCACTTGATGGATTTCAGCTAGAATACTATTTTGGAGCGTGGGGAAGAAAGACTTCAGTTCCTCCCATACACCTCCGAACTGCAAAAAAGCCATGCGCCAGTTAGAGACAGTCAAATACATTTCATGATGTTTGATGAAGAGTAACACAGTTCCTGGGACTCCACCTCCTCAACAGGCACAGGCTTGAGAACTATTAGATGTCAGGTGATTCTAGCTCTAGTTCTGGTGGTTCCTGTTCAACAGCGGTGTGTAACTGTGGCTACACGGTGGGATCATTTGGGGAGCTTTAAAAATACTGATGTCTGGGCTGGGCGCGGTGGCTCACATCTGTAATCCCAGCACTTTGGGAGGCTGAGGCAGGCAGATCACGAGGTAAGGAGATCGAGACCATCCTAGCTGACGTGGTGAATCCCCATCTCTACGAAAAATATAAAAAATTAGCCGGGTGTGGTGGCAGGCACCTGTAGTCCCAGCTACTCAGCAGGCTGAGGTAGGAGAATGGCGTGAACCTGGGAGGCAGAGCTTGCGATCGCACTACTGCACTCCAGCCTGGGTGACAGAGACTAAGTCTCACAAAAAAAAGTACTGATATCTGGGTCCGACTCCCAGCAGAGATTCTGATTTAATTATTCTGTGGTGTGGCCTGGACTCCCCAAGAGACTAATGTGCAGCCCAGGTTGCAAAGTATCACTTGAGGGAGTATGATTTCAATGCTTCCATAATCCAGTGATTCCTGCATGGAGGTAACATCATTCACAGGCAGCCATGGGACACTGTTACTTGGCTAATAACATATTGCTCCTCTTCAAAGCAATTCTAGGAGTTAAGTGATGATAAAAATAATACCCCCCTTTCTTCACTGCTGAATTGCTCCATTGCTATAAATTACTTCCGTAAGAAATCATTAATGTTGCCAAAACCTAATGTAACGAAGCTATTTATCCCTTGAAGGGCAATATTCAAATGGAACGAAGAAAACAACACTGAAATCAAGAACTTTCCAGAACTCTGCATTCACTACCTTCCTTAAAGGGATCTTGTCATGTCATTTTAGGTTGCTAATGTTTGGATGGCAGGAAAAACACCATCCAACATGCAGAAGAAATACTGAGAAGCAGGATGAAATCTTCAATGTCTGGAGAGTGACTTATTTGATGGTCCTATAGACACAGAATGCAAAGTCAAAATCTCAAAGGTTAAACGGTCTTATTAATGACTGCTATTATGATATATGGGTTGTTATTATGTGATGAAGCAGATTTGAAGGAGATAGGAGAAAACACAATTCAGAGCAGGGAACCATCTATATAACTTGTGGAAAAGTTGTCTTCTGGGTCCAGGACGCTGTCTGTTCCCTTATAGAAAACCGGAATCATTACAGCTGTCACCAGCACAGACTAAAACATCTCAAGGGCCACAGCTATAAAGAAACACACTCCATTGTCTTTGTATGAGTGTCTATGCTCTGGATAGACCATGGGGAAAATTCCTTAAGGACTCCACCCATGGTGAGAACCCAGGTTCTCAAAGTGCCATTGGGAGACCAGTAGTCCAGGCTGGCCTTTGGTTTTATCAGTGTTAATAATTTGACACAGCTGGGCTTATTCTTTTCATTATTATCAAACCCGGATACTATTTAATTGTCCTCACTAATTCTGTCTTATTCTCCTTCATATGCTGATTATGTTTTAACTACAGTATTGGAGGCTTAGGGGGAATTGTGATGCCACATGAAAGTTATAATAAGTGCTGTTCTCACCAGGCAAATACCCAGAATTAAGGGATGTTCATGCAGATACACAGAAAGCCCACACTGTTAGGATTCCTCATTAAGTACCTTCAGAAGCTGTGTAATTTAACAAGAGCCTGAAGGAAAGGCCGTATTTCTTGACTTAGGGAAAAAAAAAAAAAAAAAAAAAAAAAAAAAGGTTCCTCTCTGTAGATCACATTAATGCCTGTCGTCAGGAAAGAACTTTTCCCTGTATACTGGGATTCCATTAACAACCCAGGTGTGATATAAATAATGCAATGACAGATACCTCTTTGTAGAGTACAGAACCCTAAAATAACAGTTCTCAACATGGTAAACTTATTTTCTTTTGTTTGAATTATAAATAACTACAATAATGCATATTTCAGTTGCTGCCTTCGTTCTTAAATTCTGAATAGGAAATAAGTCATGTATTTTATTATTTTGCTTTTATGTGAAGTTCAGGGGTACATGTGCAGGTTTGTTATATAGGTAAACTTCTGCCCTGGGAGTTTGTTGTACAGATTATGTCATCACCCAAGTATTAAGCCTAGTACCTATTATTTTTCCTAGTCCTCTCCTTCCTCCCATCCTCCATCCTCAGGTAGGCCCCAGTGTGTGGTGTTCCCCTCTATGTGTCCGTGTGTTCTCATCATTTAGCTACCACTTATTGGTGAGAACATGCAGTATTTGGTCTTCTGCTCTTGCGTTAGTTTTCTAAGGATGGTGGTCTCCAGCTCCATCCAGCTTCCTGCAAAGGACATGATCTCATGCTTTTTTATGGCTGCATACTATGCCATGGTATGTATATACCACATTTTCTTTATCCAGTCTACTGTTGATGGGCATTTAGGTTGATTCCATGTCGCCATTGTTGTGAGTAGTGCTGCAATGACCATATGGGTGCATGTGTCTTTACAATAGAATAATTTTGATTCCTTTGAGTATTTTAAACAAACCTAGCAAAGAGCATAGTTGTTGACTCATTGCTGGGAATTTCTAGTTCCCTGAGGTTCAGTGATCTGGAGTGTCCAGCGCTGAAGAAGTAAAACGTGTATTTACAGACAAGGGCTCATTTCTCTTGTTTCCTATCCCTACCAGGCTCACCCCAGCAGTGAGTTGCCTTTGAGATTAGGAGTCACACCAACAACACTAGGAGGAAAATGGAGGAATATTTCTTCCTTCCAAACCGTTGCTCTAAAGTTTCCACCTGGCATCAACACCAGGCAAGATCGACTCATTTCCCTCTTGTGCGCTGCTGTTCTGGGTCTCCTACAAGAGTGAGGGATCCTAGGTCTGTGTACTTCGCAAGTTCCACTTGCATTAGGTCATCTGCCTGTCCAAGTGCCTAAATGTTGTCTATTGCTGGAAATATCAAAGGGAAAGTCTTTATCCAAGTTTTAAAGGCTGTAATTAATCAGGCACTAGCTTTATAAGGACCAGTTCTCACGTGCAGCTAATAAAACCAACCTTCATCTTTCCAATCGCATCTTACTCCTCTCCAACTTTATTTGCCACTGTGCCAGTCTTCTTGTTTCCTGAATGCCTTGTGCCCATTGTCCTCTGTGCCCTGGGCATCTGTCCTTATAGTCTGCCCCATACTACTGGTTGGCACTTTGCTAGTCATGCTCCTGTTTTAATCTTCATGTGCCTACAATGTCTCACCTTCCCAGCTCAGAGTAGGGATTACATCCTATTTAAAAACCTTGACTACATCCTAGGGCCTAACAAATGGGTAGGTGCTTAGAGGGTGCTCAATAAACAACTGCGGAAAGGAGTGACCTTATATAAAGATCACAGGTCTTTAGCTAAGTACCCTGCCCAAGATCTTCATCAAAGGCTACTCCAACCTCCTCTTAAGCTCAAAATCCCAGTGTGGAACACACTCAAGTGCACCTTAGAACCACCCTGTGGAAAGAAAGTCCCAAACTGGGGAGAAGCACACATCCTTATGATCAAAATTTTGTAATCAAAATGACATTATAGTCGTTTCTGTATCCTCAATGACTCCCTCTCTGGCTTTTCTACCTGGGGCATAGAAACAGGTGCTGAGCTCATGTTGCTGTGTGATTATACCACAGGTGACAGCACTAGAACACATCCCACAGTAACACAGACTTAAGCCAACAAACATGTATCAAACCCATCTTATGTACAAAGCTAAAACTTATGGAGATACAGAGATAAAATAGTATTTTCTCCTCTGGAGCAACTTTTGAATACTTAGAAGTACTCAAAATAATTTAAGGGTTTCAAAATGTGGCAGGAGTGCAGGGGGCTTTTTTCCGTGTACTGCAGCTACTTGATAGGACATAGGCAAACACATGGATGCTTTCACATTATCAGCCTTTCCATCAAATAGCTCATTAGTCCGATTACATACACACACACCCCTACTCCTGAGTATACACACTAGAGCTCAGCACAGCTACCACTCCTACCGTTTCCTTCCTCTCTCTCACTGCTGAGCACCTGGATCAGCGCTGGGCAACAGAATGTTTGGTGATGATGGACATGTTCTTAATCCATTTTGTCAAAGGGCTACTGTACACTTGAAATGTGGCTAGTGAAATTGAGGATATACATTTTTAATTGTATATGATTTAATTTTTGTTTAAAATAAGCACATGTAGTGGCACTGTGTTTGGGCAGTGCAGTTTTAGGCTACGTAACCAACAACCGAGGACTTTTTTCTTTTCTTGTCCCACGGCAACCTTATTTCTGCCCCTACGACTCCACTAATGATGTCCTCTCACCAATCCAGGCCAGCAATGACTTCTTGTGCTACATCCAATAGATCCTGTAAATTCTTATCTTCCTCTGTCTTTCTCAATATTTGATGCTAATGTCCACTCTCTCCATCTAAAGCTGCTTTCTCTCCTTGGGTTTTGAGTTACCAAATCCTTCTGGTTTTCTGCCTCCCTGTTTGGCTGTTCCTTTATAATTTCCACCAGGGGTGCCCTTCCTCTGCCTATGACATAATTATGGGTGGTCCTCAGAGTTCTGATCACAGATCGCTTTTCACTCTCAACGTTTCTACGGAAAATCTCATCCATCTCCACAGTTTAAATTTGCATCAGTAAGTCCTAACCCCTTAGTTCCTAATTTGATTTTTATTTTGAGCTCCAAACCCATATTCCAACTGTCTTGGTGCTCTCCCTTTATGTGTCCCAGAGACAGCTCAAAGTCACCCCCAAAACGAAGCTGATCATCTCTCCTGGTCTAGTTCTTCCTCTTCTGAGGAGCAGTGAGTGGCACTAGCATTAAATGAGCTGCCTAAAGCTGAGCTTCATCCTTCACGCCTCCTTCTCCATCCCATGTCCAGTACACAGTGAGATTCATATCGATGTTTGCTATTACTATCTGATCAATTACCAAGCCCCATGGGTTCTGTTCCCTGAGGGTCTCTGGAATCATCCACTTCTCTTATCCCTAATTCCACTCCCACAAATCAAGCTGGTAACTTCTCAGCCTGGAATCACTACAATAGCTCTTTGTCCCTCTAGGCTGAGTCCCTCCAATTCATTCTCAGCAGAGCAGACAAAGCAATATTTCTATATATAATTCCGATAACGTCACCCTTCTGTTTAAGCCTTTCAATGGCTCCCTGGTTTCATTAAGACAAAGTCCAAAGGCATGTGTAGTTAAGGCACTTCATTATGTCCGGTTCTCAGTGATATCCCCAAGTTTCATCTCAACATGCCCTGACTCCAAATTCAATGCTCCAGCCAAAATGGATTTTAGCCTCATGAATTCACCAAGCTCTGCCCTGCCCTAGAGCTCTGCATACCACCACTATTGGTCCCCACAGCCTATACTGGCCATCCTCAGTCTACTTTTGCCCCTCTCTGTCCTGCTCCCTTCTATCCCTCTAGACTCAGCTCAGAGTATCTTCCTCCAGGAATCAATCCTTTCCACATCCTTTAAGAGTGGGCCTGATGGCTTCCTTCCTACATGCCCCATGCAACAATTATGTAATCTCTGTCATCTAAACACCACGTTATCACCATCACTGATCACCTGTTTACTCACCTGTGCATCCCAGGGCCAGCTGGGAAACTCTCATGTATTCATCTTTGTTTCAACCAAGCTAAATATTCAATAAATGATTATTGACTAAATTAAGTGAATATATGGCAACAGCCTTTCTTCCAACATATTGTCCTTTAATAGACATATGCCTCCATCTGATAGATAGCAGTCCTCACTTACCCACTATTTTGCTTTTCATGGTTTCAGTTACCAGCAGTCAACTGAGGTCCGAAAATATTAAATGAAAAATTCCAGAAATAAACAGTCCATCCTGCCCAGGATGTGAATCATCACTTTTTCTAGTATATCTAGGCTTTGGCCACTACCCTCTGAACAGTCTTCCCTCTACCCCATTTAGTCTCATAGGAGCTGTCATAGTGATTAGATCGAATGTTGTGGTGTCACTGTGCTTGTGTTCATGTCACATTTATTTACTTAATAATGGCCCCTAAGCACAAGGGGAGTGATATGACAATTTAGATATGCCAAAGAGAAGCTGTAAAGAGCTTCGTTTAAGTTAAAAGATGAAAGTTCTTCACTGAGTAAGAATAAAAAAATCATATGCTGCAGTTGCTAAGATCTATGAGAAGAATAAATCTACTGTGAAATTGGTAAGAAGGAAAAAGAAATTGGTGCTTGTCTTGCTGTCACACCTCAAGCTTTATTACAGGTAGGTATGTATAGATGAAAGCTTAGTATATATGGGGGTTGGTACTCTTCAGTTTCAGGTGTCCACTTGGGGGGGTCTTGGAACATGTACCTCGATGATAAGGGTAGACCACAGTAAGAAATGTTATTTCTGTTTAATTTATAATGGTAAGAGGTTTAAAGGACTCACAGTTCCACATGGCTGGGGAGGCCTCACAATCATGGCAGAAGGCAAAGGAGAAGCAAAGGCACATCTTACATAATACAAGAGAAAGGAAATGTTACTGGCATTCTCATTTCAGCAGTCAAGTTGCCTGGCTGCAGGACAGTCTAATCATACAATTCCTCCAGATACTAAAGTTCACCAATTTGTGGGCTAGACTGTGTCTCCCCAAAATTCACATGTTGAAACTCTAATCCCCAGTACCTCAGAATGTTATTGTGTTTGGAGAATACCTAGAAGTACTACTGTGGGCTTTTAAATAAGTTATTAAGTTAAAATGGGGCTTCTCTGGTGGACCCTAATCCATTCTGACTGGTGTCATTATAAAAGGAGGGCATTTGGACACACAGAAGAGACACCAGGGATGTGCACTCACAAAGGAAGGGTCATTTTGACCTGTCCTCGCTGAGAACACATCTAGACTGGGTGGTTCTATGCAAGTCAAGGAGAGAGCCCTCCGAAAAAACCAGACCCACTGGTACTTTCGCCTTGAACTTCCAGCCTGCCCACGGGTGAGAAAATAAACTTCTGTTGTCTCAGGCTTTCAGCTTGTGGTGCTCTGTTACGCTAGCTCGAGCAAAATAATACAACCAATGATGGCCAGCGTCAGTTACACAGCGTCTACTTTCCCAGAATGTGTCTTGTGTAAGTATATATATTTTTAAATTACACACACGTATACTCCGCCCAGCGTCCTCCCATCTCGGTCAATCGCAACACACTCTGTGTTCAGCTCAGGCTGAAATCTACTAAGTCATCCCTGACTCTTCTCTTTGTCTTGTGAATCTATTAGCAAACCATGCTGCTCATACCTTCAAAATGTGTCTGGATTCTGACTAGGCACTTCTAACCATCTCCACTGTGAGAAATAAAAATAAAATCCTCAGCCCCCAAGTGACTTAACAGACCCTGTCTTGGCCAAGGGATCCCCAGAGAAACCTTGGAAGCTGAATTCAGAGGCATAATGGGAAAGGAGAAAGGACACCTCTGTTGATGTTAACAGCTCCTAACAGCTATTAGGCTTTCTTCCCTAAGGGCTAAACAGCAGCCAGACCTTTTCAAAAGCCTACTAGCTTATTTACTAGGTATAGAACAAAGACAAGATGAGATTAATCATTGCTTCACCTCTCCCAGAGACACCTGCTTCCTCTATTCCCTTTTTCTTCAAATATTCACCTATCTTATGTAAAATGTAGATTTACTGAGCACTAACTAAAGTCTCACTGCCACCTCAGGTTTTTTTGTTTTGTTTTGTTTTGTTTTTTTTGACGGAGTTTCACTCTTGCTGCCCAGGCTGGAGCGCAATGGCGCGATCTCGGCTCACCACAACCTCCGCCTCCCAGGTTCAAGCAAATCTTCTGCCTCAACTTCCCAAGTAGCTGGGATTACAGGCACGCACCACCACGCCTGGCTAATTCTGTATTTTTAGTAGAGACACGGTTTCTCTATGTTGATCAGGCTTGTCTCAAACTCCTGACCTTGGGTGATTCACCCACCTCAGCCTCCCAAAGTGCTCGGATTACAGGTGTGAACCACCGTGCTCGGCTGCCGCCTCTGGTTTTTAAGAAATATATAAATACTAAACCTCCTGAGAGCCTTTTTGGGGGCGGGGGAGAACAGCCACAGATGCTTCTGTGACTTGCGTTTTTCCCAGGTGTGCCTTTAGGCTGGCTTAATAAGCCTTGATGACTTGTGACAAGCCTTGGTCACTCATTTTGGTTGTCACTTGTTACCACCTTGGTCCAGCCACTCTCACCTGCTGCCTGGTGAATGTCATGGCTGCCTAATGGTGGCCTCTGAGCTTCTACCCTATCTCCCCAAGTCTATTCTCAACACAACCTCCAAAACAACCCTTTAAAACTGGGTCTTTCCATCTCACTGAGGGTAAAAGCCAAATCCTCACAGCGGTCTACAAGGTTCACATGATGTGCTCCTCCCCTACTTCTCAGACCTCATCTCCTCCTCCTCTCCGTCACTGGCTCTGCCCCTGCACACTGACCCCTCATGCATTCCCGCCCAGAGCTTGCACACCAGCTGTTCCTTCCATCTGGAAACTCTCCTCCTCCAGGTATAGGCATGGCTGGCTACCTCTTTCTCTTCAAGTTTCTGCTCTGATGTCACCTTCTCAATGAGACCTACATTGACTGTCTTATTTCAGATTGTATCATCCTCCGCTGAAGCCCCCAGCCCCCTTAAACGCATTGATTGTTCTTCTAAAGGGAATCTCCTTTACTCCGCTATGGAATTTGCTTATTTAGGTTTATGTTTATCATCTCTTCAACTAGAACACAAGCCCTGCAATGTAGATTTTGTCTGAGTTTTCACTCCTGGCTCCCCATTGCCTGGGACAGTGCCTAGTGCACAGTAGCTGCCAAAAAATAGTCGAAGAAAAGGTAACCAAAAAGACTACCTACTCTTTCATGCTTGTGTCAATGGACAGCAGGATTTACTACCTGTCCTCTTAGGAAGCCAAGGCAAACAGAAATCCTTTAGCCATTATTTTTGGGAAAGAAAGTTAACCTACATTCAGGTGCCAACTCATGCTTTTATATAATGCTTCCCTTCTGAAGAATTGCTTCAATTTTTTTTCTCAAGCTGACAACTCTAAAGAGCTTAAATTTTATTCCTGAAAGCTTTTGCTTTAACATTTACTCACATTCTGCCCCAGAGACTCATCTGTCATGTTAATATCCTAAAACACAGCATTGCTTTAAAAAGACAAACAATTTTACTCCAACCAACACCCAAATGAGAACATTTCACCTCCCAACAGCAGCTATGGTGTCTGGAAATAAAAGGCCACATTCTCTTACTGCTGCTCATGCTTAGGCAAACCAGCTCCAGATTCAAAGAGCACAGGTTGCCCAGTGTCCACGACAGGGAGGTTCCAGGACACAGCCCACATGTCAACACCATGGTGGAACCTGCACCTACTGCAAAGGGTGAGACACATGAGCTCTGAGCCCGACAAACTAGAATCTAGCGGCTATTAATGTGATGGATGGAAAGTCAATAAGAAGAATAAGTAAGATCCTGGAGAAGAAAAATGTCAGGCTTTTAAAGACTCAACAGTTGATAAACTCCAAAAGCCAAAAAGCCACCTCTTACACACTCACCTGCACCTTCAGCTAAGGTGCTTGGTACACGTCAGCTATTCATGGTAGTTCTCCACAAAGAAGGGTCTTTCCACATGCAGACTGAGACATCCTTCCCATGCCTTCTACCTTCTAATAGGATTTCTAGTTAGAAAAGGGCTGTAGGTATCATGAAATCATTGAGCTCTCTATCAAAGGCGGCTTGTGGGTTTAGAATGGAAACACAGCAGCCCAAAGAATCAACTGAGAATGAAAATTCTCATTTCAACATATGCTAAAAAATTGTGAAGTGATATTAACCCTAGATCCAAAATTCTTCTTATCATATACCTCCCAAGAGATACCCTCTCACGTCACATACTGTATGCACACAAAATAATAATGTATTATGGGTGTTTGCCACGTGACTGCTGATAATCATAGTATTAGCACAGGGGGCTGGGTGCGATGTCTCATGCCTGTAATTCCAGCACTTTGAGGGGACGAAGTGGGTGGATCACCTGAGGTCAGGAGTTCGAGAGCAGCCTGGCCAACAAAGTGAAACTCCATCTTTACTACAAGTACAAAACTTAGCTGGGTGTGGTGTTATGCACCTATAATCCCAGCTACTCAGGAGGCTGAGGCAGGAGAATCGTTTGAACCTAGGAGGCAGAGGTTGCAATGAGCTGAGCTCATGCCACTGCACTCCAGTCTGAGCAACAGAGTGAGACTCCATCTCAACTACACACACACACACACACATATATATACATGCATACATATATACATATATATAATATATAAATGTTAGTATAGGGTTAGATCAGAATTCTAACTTTGTGAAGAACTTTCTTCACTGAACAGTATTTACTTTTATAATTTTGTTTATATTAAGCAGTGTTTTGGAAATGATTCCAGAAAAGGAAATGAACCCATGACTACTTAATGGTATCTCAGAGAAAATCAACTGCTATTCAGAAGGGTATGAAGATCCACGGAAGGACTGTAAAAAATTTCTGGGGATATAAAAATGCTCTCCGCAAATTTCCACCAACAAATAACATAAGCAGTAATAATTACTAACATTTATTGTGCCAGGCACTGCTATAATGATGTGTAAAAACCCATTTATAGCTTACAACAATCTGACAAGGTAGATATTAATCATGTCAGTTTCACAGGAAAAGAAACTCAGGAGAAGAGAAGCTAAGAACCCTGTATACCTGACACGATCAGCTCAACAGTGAAGAGAAGACAACAGCATCGGGATGGGATTGTCTAATCAATTTTCCCCGCTCATGAGTCACAGTAGAATCCAAGGGTTTTCATTTTAGATCCACTCAGGATTCTTGAAAATTAATAATATGTAGTTGTTATTATTATGTGCAAATAAGCCCAAGAAGAAACAATGGCCCCCATTTGAAGGGCAAAAGACGTATCTCCTACAGGTAGAAAATGGAGATGAGAGATGGGGAGACCAGGGCACCTAAGAAGGGCTAATTACAAAGAGCATATTGCGAGTCCCTAGTGAGACACAGGGTGTCCCTAGAAGAGAGAGAAGATGAAAAGTGAATCCAATGAGAAAATCAGTATGATTATTACAACAGAAACACCAAACCTACAAATAAATTGCCCTTCTATTTTAAAGACTTAAATCAAAATACAGATAGGGAAGAATGAAATCATCATAGGAAATCATTATTATCTCATGTTTATCAACTACCAATTATGGTGGTTATTGTTATATGGTTAGACTTTAAATTCTTAGTCCCTCTCTCAATGGAAAATATCAAACAAAAATGTACTCATCACTCTGCAGAGCCATCCTTTCCTCTGGTCTCAAAGGAAGCATTTTCTTTCCTCCTTCTGAGGCCAATCCCTCAACCTGTGGTCTTCTTCCTATGCCCTCTGTGATGTCATGTATTCATTCATCAAACATTTAATCAATGTTTATGTACCAGGCAACCTGCTTCATATTAGGGCTACAAAGTGGTATGAGAAATGATCCCTCATCTCAGTCTAGGGGGAGACCCTGATAAATTAATCGACAACCACAGGACACAAATGGTATGGAAACGGAGCATAAGGAATCTTTGCACCATCGAGGGTCCCATATTGTCTTTTCACTGGCTGTCTTGACAATGACATCTTTCCTTAGCCCTGTTAAACATAGCTGAGTGTCTCCAATTTTAAATTAAAATCAAAAATCTCTCCTTCAACTTTTTTGTTAGGAACCTTTTGTTAAGTAAGCCAAGCTGGGCTGATATCTATCAGCTGGGATGATACATTTACACACATTTTCTAGCCCTATGTGTTCTAACCAAAGTCTCCTTCTATACCTTGAATGGCACCGACAGAAGCAAAATTCTGCTCCAAGCTCAGAAAATGACCAATTGCCTCCATGGATTAATGATCACATGGGCCAGGTGCCTTCCTGGACCATCTGTTCTCTTGATGGCCCCCAAGTATTTCTAACTCTGGGATTTGAGGATAACAGCCAGCAACATTCAGAAGCCAATCCTGATCAATAGCCCTGATCTTCCCCCGACTTCCCAGCTCCTCTTTAAATAGCGCATGGAACATCACTAATTTAGACATTCTAAATATACGGCACATAATTCAGACCAAGCTACAGATGGAAGGCTGCACACGAGAAGCTGCTGCTGCGACTCACACTGGTTTTCACAGACTGACTGCAAAAAACAGTATTTTGGGAAAGAAAGGAAAAGAGAGAGACAGGCTTCTTAAAAAAAGGCACTTTTGACAGTAGGGTCTTTCTTAAGGGAGTGAAGAAGAGGTGTTTTGTTCTCTTTCCTCTTGTCCTTGAAAACTCCTATTCATCTCTTAGGAGTACTGGGAAGGGGAAAAAAGAAAGCATCATAAGACGCCACCAGGAAACGGACTCTCATGGAGAACACCAGAGCCTCTGGTTCCACCAAACTGTTGCTTAGGGGCCAGGAGCATGTGAAACCACCTTTTCTGCAGAGCCAACTGGTAAATCCACACCAGCTTAGCGCTCTATGCTGATTGGTTCTCTCCAGCTTGGACACCTGTAGTCTCCATCACAATGCAGGAGAAATGGAGCCCAGGACACAAGGAGGCTTTGCTCAAACTTCTTCCACAGGGCCCATCATCTCCTTCCCCAAAACCACCTCAACTTTACCGGCTGCCTGCTCCAGTCTTGGGATTTAGGGTAAAGACTGATTGAAACCTAGAAGTTACCTGTAATTTTATTTTTCTCTTCTGGATTCTCCAGGTGATTCCCACGCAGCAGGAAGGAAGTCCCCCGAAACTACCAACTCGAATCCTGTGTCTGTTTCAATTACCCTATTCTGTCACGTTTAGAGCCAAACGCTAATTTATTTTTTAGTCATGTCAACACGATTCAAGCATTGCCATATCTTATTGCAAAGTATAACAGCAACAGAATTTCCAAATAAAATATCTGGAAAACACAGCATCATTCATAATTCTACCACTCAGGAAAAAAAAAAAAACACCAATGCTTTGCTACAGTGTTTTCATCCCCTCAATCTTTTTTCTTTACATAGCTATAAACTTTATAATTATTTTCACAATTAAAATGATAGTTTTTCTCATAGCAAGCCTTTGTCCTATATTAATATTTACTGAATAAATGATGTTTGTTTACTGTGCAATATTCTACTATACGGATACTGCATAATTTTACCAGTCTCCTATTGTTAGACATGTAAATTGCTTCTCATTTTTCATTACGATAAGTACTTCTATGATATAAATATTCATGGCCATTTCTGAGAATCAGCTTTCAGAAAGAAAAATACTGGAAAAAGGCATGAATATTTTGAAGGTTCCTGATACAAATTACTTTACAGAATGACAGAAACAGTTTATGCTCCTAATACTAAATATAAATTTTCATTTCACCTGCCCCTAACAATATGTGTCATTTATAAAATGGTGAAAATGTGTATTTTACATTCATTTTAAATTTTCTCTATTAGGTAAGAAAAAAATAATTTTTTATTTGTATATCAGCTATCTGTATCTCTTTCATGATCCGTTCATCTTTCGCTCATGTATCTTTCATGATGTTTGCTTGGGTTTAAGTTTCGGCAATAATTTATGTCATGCTCATATGCATCTTGAACCAAATAAAGCAAGGTCTTTTTACATTTCACTCTTAGCATTTCATGTGTGTTTCAATGTTGTACAGTAATTTTACAGGACTTATAGGACACAACAGATTTCTAATAAATTTGGTACATAATTTGGGGGTACTAAGACATACATTTACATTCCATACACTTTACATGAGTCTATAGAATTAGCAATTTTTCAAGCATTCCAGTGCAATTTAGTATGTGGGTAGAGGTTACAGAGATTAATGATTTCTTTAAACATGGATGGAAGGCCAAAGTACACTCTGTGCTATTAATAAGCTCTATTTATTGACCATAAACATATTCATAACTTAAGTAGGTTCAGCCATGAACTTGAAAATGAAAAATGTGTTTACACTGCAGCTTACGGGAACATTGGAAACTAGTGAGAATCCTTTGGAAACTGTCTAAAAATTTATAGGATTTAAGTAACAAAATGCTAACTGTATGCAAGAAGGCTCTTCTTTTCAGAGAAGCACATATCTAAGGTCAAGAGCACACAGCCCTCACGGTGAGATCAACCAGCATACTGCTGGGCTATGCCTGGGACGTAGGAGACATTTGGTTGAAACCCTCATGGTGAAATCAAACAGCGTACTGCTGGGCTACACCTGGGATGTAGAAGACATTTGGTGAATGTTTGTTGAGTAATTATCCCAGGGTGGTAAATTTCATCTCCCTCTTCTGTTTCCTGCATGCTGCTCCTGGTCTGCTAATGCAGTTGGCATTTTCTGCCTTTTTACTAATGTCTAGTATGAATTTCAAACCTCAACTCATATCCTCTCAAACTCTGTGACATCTACCCTGCTGGAGCCAGCCTGCCAACCCAGGCCAAGCCTCACCTGCGTCATGTCCGATGCCCCAGTCTGACTTAGATTTTGCCCTAAAGGCTTTCAGAATAAGAGCATGTTCCATTCAACACCAGCTGGAAGCCCAGCCACGTTCTGCTCTTGCTGGTCCATGCCACTGGCCCACAGACACCAGCCTAGCAATGGCATAATGCTGCCAGTTATTAGGCTTGAATGTTTAGCCTCAAACTACTGATAACACTTTTGAAAAATTATTCCCAAACTGGAAATTCATCTTTATAGTAATCTGTTGACCATGATCAGAAATAATATGAACAGATTTTTCATAGTTGTGTCTGTTAAACTAATCTTATAGTAAAAATAAGATTTAGGTCTTCTTTCTTTTAGCCTGTGCCCTGCCTCCACTGCCCATTGTATGGCATGTTTGTGTCTTCCATGAGAAGGTTATGATCAAGCACTTACATAAGTGAGAAAGAGAATTGACATCAATAAATTTGGTAGCTGCTTTAAATTCTTTTTTGGAAAAAATACTTATCTGTAAATATGTTTGTAATAGCTTCTTTATTAAACACTCTTGTGAAATGTCTATGGAAGAGCCTAAGATGCTAGATTAAAGCTAAAGAATTACTCTCTCCTGAACACATTCAGCCTCCCCCAACCTTCTATTTCACAGCAACAACCTCCACCCAGGAGCTCTTCAGTCACCTCAACTATTTTTAAAGTCTTTTCATTGGTCTCCCAGTTTCCACTATTTTTTTGTTTTTGTTTTTGAGGACAGAGATTGTGTTATTTATTGATTGAGATAAAATTCACATGCCACACAATTCCCTCCTTTAAAGTAGACAAGCTAATTTTTGTATGTGTTCCCAGGTTTGTGCAACCACCACCACAATCTATTTTTAGAGATTCTTGCATCTTTTCCAAAAGAAACTGTAACTATTCGTAGTCACTCCCCATCTCCACCAACCCCTCCAACACCCAGAACCCTAGGCAAACACTAGTCTACTCTCTGTGCCGATTTGCCTGTGCTAGACATTTCACAGACATGGAATTATAGGACATGTAGTCTTTGACATCTGGTTTTTAAGTTGATGTAATGTTCTCAAGGACCATTTATGCTGCAGCATGTTATCAGTGATTCATTTCTTTCTATGGCCAAATAATCTTCTATTGCATGCAATGCCACATTCTGGTTATTGATCCATCCACTGATGGACATGTGGGTTGTTTCCGCTTTTTGCCTATTATGAACAAAGCTACTATGAATATTCACATGTGAGTTTTTAAGTGAATGTGTGTTTTCATTTTTCATCAGTATATATATGTGTGTGTGTATACACACACACACACACACACACACACACATATCTAGGAGTGGAACTGCAGGTCATATGGCTACTCTGTGTTTAACACTTTGAGGAACTGCCAAACTATTTTCCAAACCTGCCTCCAATCTAACCCTCTATCCTGCTATCAGAGTGACCCAGCTAGAAAGCAAATCTAACTATGACATTTAAAATGATCAACAGACCATCGAGTAACCTACACTTAGGTAGCATACAAAATGCATAGTAGTCTTGGCCCTGATTAATTCTTCAGGTTTATCACCTTGCCATGCCCTCTCCTTCTACCTAAACCTATTATGCTCCTCCTTGATGCTCCAGCACTATCTTGTTACCTGTGGATCTCCAGATCGACCAGTTGTACACACCTCCATGTTTTGCCCATGTTAGTTATTCCTGCTCCTAAAACACTCCCCTCCTCCACAACACACACACACATCCTTGGCCTGAACCAATTCTTACTCATCTTTCAAAACATGCTCAAGAGTAGCCTTCCCTGTGATGCCCTTCCTGATCATTCCACCCCATGGCCAATTCTCTGACCTGCACACTTGTTTAATATATGACCCTGTGCTGTTGTTACCTGTGTACATGGGTGCCCCTCCATTTGGGCTCTGGGGCTTGTGAGGGGCAGGGACTATATTGGCTAACTCTGTCCATCTCCAGCACTGAGAATGCCTAAGGCACATCCAATGAAAAAAGAGCACTGAATATCCAAGTCTTAAATAACCTCAAAGCATAAATCTCACCGTGTCCCATTACACATCTATTCCTACACTTAACAAGCTACAAAATTTTGAGTTGCACTTAACCTAAGTACCTCCTCCTGCAATTTAATTTCCTCTGGTTCTGTTCTTTACAGTCAGAATCCTGCCTACAGAAACTTTCAGATGAAGTCACCTCTGAGAGCTGCATTTTCCATAGCATGGAGAAACCAGATGGAACACTCCAAGGTTGGAAAGTCCATTTCTTCCCTCCACCCTATGTTCATAGTAAAGACAGAAAAGGGGGGTCAGCAGGAGGGCCAGGTAGGATTTAGGCAGGCATTTCCATGATGGAGCCCCTCTTCTCGTGTTTAACCCTCTCCCACCTCAGCTCCTATGTAAGATGTAATGGGAATAAAATCATCTGGGCAAAGGTTCAGCAGATACTCACTCCGAAGTACAAGCCCAAATGTCTCCACGAATGTTGACTTCTGATAAGCAATCTCAATGGAAACAGATGGAGAGGGAGGAAGGATGCTTCCTAGACCGTATCTCTTGCTTACAATCAAAATAACCTCATCAGGGCCATCCATATGTTCCCTTTCTTTAGGTAAATCAGATTGATTCTGAGTTGTGGTGCAGAGAAAGAAACACTGGAAGCTTCTGACAGTGAAATTTACAATGCCAGGAAATACAGGGAGGCAGTCCTCTATTTACAAATGGGTCCTGTTCCAATGTTCATTTGTAAGTTACTCAGAAAGCACAGAAACAATACTGTCTGTTGTGGTGAAGGCCTCAGACCAGCCCATAAAAACCTCTTTACCCCATCGTATGCCTGCAGTATGGCATTTATAGGGCTATATACATTGACCCAGGCATGTAACTGTGAAATCCATTTACAGTTCTCATTTTGAAAGTCAGGGATCCCGCAGGGATCAATGAGAGAGGTACTATCCCTCCCCACATGACAGGGAGGAGGCTGGAGAGCAGGGAGCTCTAAGTCACTACTAATGGGTCCTTACGGCACAAGCTCCAGATGGCAAGGATGGGTGCAGAGAAACAAAGGAAGCAGAAGCTACTGACTGGCAGAGGAAGTACGCCAGAGAAAGGAGCACGACAAGATTCGGAAGAGAATGTGTATCCTCCTCAGGGTTTCAAGTCTTGGCTTTATTTCTGAACCAAGGGTTTGTGTGAGGTGATAATAAAGAGAACAGCAGGGGTCACTTCAGCCAGCACTATCTCCAGGCCTGCAGGAGGAAGGGAAATATAGGGAAAAGGTGGACAGTTTTGGAGGGAACGAGTTATTACCTTTGCCTCTCCAACCAGTATCCATTTTAACTCCCCTACTCCAGCTAACACAGGACTTGTGTCAAAACTGGAATGGGTTAAAAGGGGTTCTAGATTGACTAAAGTGAAAGGAAGAAAGAATGGAAAATAATGACCCCATATTCTGGCAATGAGGAAGAGGGGGCTGACTCAACACCACCAATTTGGAGTAATTTTCTTGTTAATACAAATTTCCACAGTAAGAATAGCTTTACTTTTGAAGATAATATGGCATTTGAGAGAAGAAATCCAAGGGCCCAACACTACGTATAACATTAAAACTCAAAGAATATGAATCTGGTGCAAGATAGGGTTTTTAAAAAGAAAGCCATTTCTTTAAATCATCACCGTAGAACACAGATCAGATCATGGGATCTGAGGCTTTCATTCAAAAGTAAATCTTGTAATAATGGACTTCCAGATTTGGGGTGTTACCACAACATTCCCACTCATGAGTAAAAACAACACACTTCAGTTCTTTTAAGCTGTGGTACTCTGCGTGATAGTTGGAACTAGGTCGTGAGGTTGTGGGAAGACGTTATTGACTTGTAGAGCAGTGTAAGTAGACAAACTAATCAATGGGTTTTAAAGTATGATTTTATAAAGGAGTTTCAGACTCTGTTTCTGCTTCAGGATATAACGAGCTGAAAGATGCATCCCTTATCATGAAAAAGAATCACATAACCTTCAAATGCAAGACTTTTTTGGAACTTAGTAGAGAGCTGAAGTCACAGAGCAAACAGCTGGCTCAAAATCTGAGAAGTCACAGGTGCTGGCAGGGAGAAAAGAGATATGAGCCCTTGCTTAGTGGGGCAGATGCACTTAGCTAATGGTAAAAAGAAATCAACGACATAAACAAGGCTCAGGACAGTTGAGTAGGGCAGTGAAGCCCTTTGTGGTTCCAAAAAGTGGAGCTTCCTTTTGCAGGCTTTTTCTCCAGGAACCCCATTGGGTGTTCATAAAAATGATCAGAAAGAACCTTAGGACACCGATCATGCCGTGCAGCAAGCAGGAGGGGACAGCAGCTCCCTGGGAGGGGCAAAACACTCTTCCTGGACCCTCCCCATCCTGCCTCCTCTCTATGTAGCAAAAACCTTATTGGTGGGGAAAGATCAACAAATATTCTCACCTTAGTGAATTGGTGAAAACTAAGTTCAGCTGAGGAAGGCAGAGGTAGGACAGGAAAATACCCTAAGACCCAGTGACATGATACCTGCCTAGGACTGAGATTTTATCAGACAAATCAGAGACAATTCCACTTCCCTCCTGCCCTGCACAGACAGTTAAGCTGGCAAGCTGTGAATAACAAGAAACAGCAGAATATTGCCGGGAGTGGGAGAGGAGAGAAATACAGAGACCTTCTCTGAAGTGCAGAGCAATGAGTAGACCTCAATTGTAGGGGTGAACAGACAGTACTCAGGCAAAACAACCTCTATCCTAAACACAAGGTATCTCAAAAGGGATTTGAAGTCTGTGGTAATTATAGCAACAACAAACCTCAAACCCAGCCCAGCTCCTACTCATCCCCTACCTCCCCCGACCACATCAAGACACAAAGCAATCATCAGAACCAGACTCAGGTATGATACAGATCCTGGAGCTATCTGACAGAGAATTTAAAACAAACATGAATAATCTGTTAAAGGCTCTAATGGAAAAGTGCCCAAAAAGTATATGGGTCACTTCTGCATAGGGATGGAAATAAGAATCACATGGAAATGCTCGAAAAAAAATACAGTAAGAGCAAACTATAGAAATATTTTAATGGAGCCGGGTATGGTGGCCCACACCTGTAATCCAAGCATTTTGGGAAGCTAGGGCGCGCAGATCACTTGAGGTCAGGAGTTTGAGACTGGCCTGGTCAACATGGTGAAACCTTGCCTCCACTAAAAATACAAAGATTAGCCAGGCTGGGTGGCACACACCTGTAACCCCTGCTACTGGAGAGGCTGAGTCAGGAGAATTGCTTGAACCTGGGAGGCAGAGACTACAGAAAGCAGAGATCATGCCATTGTACTCCAGCCTGGGGAACAGAGCAAGACTCTGTCTCAAAAACGAACACAAACAAAAATAACCTTTTAATGGGTTCATTAGCAGAGATGTCTCTGCTAAGGAAACAACAGTTAACTTGAGGTGGGTCAATTAAAATTACCCAACTTAAACAAGGAGAAAAATGGTGCAAACAGAGAAACAGAACACCTGAGAGCTATGAGACAATGCTAACCACTATGACACACACATAGCTGGAATTCCAAAAGAAGACACAAGGAACAAGGCAAAGAAATATTTGAAGAATTACCAGCTCAGAATTTCCCCAAATGAATGAAAGACACTATACCATAGATCTAAGAAAGTTGGAGACTACAGATCTAAGAAATTCAGTACGAGAAATACAAAACAAAACAAAGCCTAGGCATAATTTAGTTAATCATATTGCACCAATGTTATTCTCCTAGTTTTGATCATTTGTACCACGATTATGTAAAATGTTGGCATTAGGAGCAGCTGGATGAAAGGTATATGGAACTTTCTGTACTATTTTTGCATCTCTTCTATAATTCTAAAATTATTACAAAATAAAACGTACTTAAGTGACTTTAGTGTTAGGAACTACATTGAGAATGTACTAGTGATGCCTAGGACAGAAGAAGAAAACTTTCTACAGAAATTACTCT
This sequence comes from Chlorocebus sabaeus, assembly GCF_047675955.1. Taxonomy (NCBI): domain Eukaryota; kingdom Metazoa; phylum Chordata; class Mammalia; order Primates; family Cercopithecidae; genus Chlorocebus; species Chlorocebus sabaeus. Next base: position 18,994,066 of record NC_132911.1, read on the forward strand.
CCACACTCACTTGTTCTCAACCTCTTGCATTTGTGTTCTTCAGTTTGAATTTTAAATTGGCTTTGAGGTTTATCCGAGGAGCCCAGGTACTATTTATAGTATCACTTCTATAGACGCTAGCCTCCAATCCAAACAATTTACAATGAAATTACAAGATGAGACAAATTTTTAAGGAGTACTGTATTTATCTGGGATTTTATATAAACATTTTAATAACCATTTTTCTATTTATTTGAAGCACAGGAAAAAAAACTGGTACACGTTGGAAATTTAGTGGCACGAGGTACACTGCCATAACTTGAAGGACATTATAGAGTCAAAAAGAAAAAAAAAGGAAATAAAACCAAAAAAATTATCCTGTTTCCAACACTGCATAATTTTACCTGCCCAAACAGACCATTTACAAATATTAGGTCAATAAACTGCTAACATCCATAAAAAAGTAGCTTTCTTACTAAAATGCAAGAATTTAAAAGATTCATATCTAAACAAAAGACAAAAACAAACTGGAATGAAAGCCTAGATACCACATCTAAATTCGAGTTTTGTTTGGACCTTTGTATTCTTCTCTCCCTCTACCATATCCTGCTGGAGTTCTAGGCCCATTCCTCTAGGACCCTGTCCACCCACAGGCCCCGCAACTCTCTGTCCAAAGAGCTCAGTAGGCATGTCACTTCCCATCATGGGACCACTCATGGTTGCTGGAAGAACTCCAGGATTAGCTTCATAACCCATGCCACCATGACCACCTAGAGATGGAAATTTCTGGCCTCCTGAACCATAGGGATCTCCCATGTTCAATGCTCCTCTGCCACCTTTTCTCATGTCTCTCTCTTGGATCCACGTAGCCCATTCGGCTCTCACTTTCCTCTTTGGCACCTCATTTGTTCTTCCATCTCACGTGGATGAATCATCATCTCTTCCTCTCTTCCACATCGTTCCTCCTCTTGCCTCAGTTGCATTTCTTTACATTTCTGCATTTCTTGATTGTGAAGTTATTCCATGTGGTTTAATTTTTCCTGTCATCTCATGAGATCTTGGAGCAAAACTTTGCCTGATATTCATGATAGCCATCTTCCATTTCACTTTCCAATTTGCCTTTGGCATCCTTCATGTTTTTTTCAACTTGTTCCCTTTGCTGTTTTTCCATTTCATCCAAGGACTTCCATCTCTGAGAGTATTCATACTCAAATGTGCCATGCTGGACAAAATGAGGAGGAGTTTCTCTCTCTTTTTGATGCACTGGATTCTTCTATGCAAGTTTTTCAGGAAGACCATCTTAATCGTCTAGTTCTTTCAGTGGTTCCACAATGACTGGGGGAGTTTCTGTCAGCAAGAAAACACCTTCACGGCATCATTTAAATGCCTTTCTTGCTGCTGGTTTAGAAGTAAATTCAAGGCTGGGCGTGGTGGCTCATGCCTGTAACCCGAGCACTTTGCCAGGCTGAGGCAGGCGGATCACGAGGTTCGGGGATTGAGAGATTGAGACCATCCTGGCTAAGACGGCGAAACCCCGTCTCTACTAATTACAAAAAATTAGCGGTTCGTAGTGGCACATGCCTGTAGTCCCAGCTACTCAGGAGGCTGAGGCAAGAGAATAGCTTGAACTCAGGAGGCAGAGGTTGCAGTGAGCCGAGATCACGCCACTGCACTCCAGCCTGGGCAATAGAGTGAAACTCCGTCTCAAAAAAAAAAAAAAAAAAAAAAAAAAAAAAAAGCAGCAGCAGCAAATTCAACAATGCCTTTCCCGGTAGTACTTCCACGATCATCCACAATTACAACAGCCCTTTCAATAGGACCAAACTGGCTAAAGCCTTCTTCCAACAGTTCATTGGAAACATAAGGTGAAAGATTAGGAACAGAAAAGGCAGCAGCATGTGTGGCAAAGAGAACTCGAAGTTGTCTACCTCTGATGGGTACATCATCAACTTCAACTTTCACAATTTCAGCCAAAGCTCTGGATTCAAGCTTAATAAACCCAGATTCTTTGCCTCTGTTGACAAAAACTTCTCTTGGTTCTCCATATTTAGCAAATAGTCTTTTGAATTCGTCCTCTGTGATATCAGCAGATAGATTCCCAACAAACAACAGACATCGCTGTGTATACGTTTTCTCTCCAGGCTTCCTCAAGACAGACAAGTTTGCTGTAAACCCCTCCAACGCCCGAGATCATCTTCTCGAGTACCTGGCGGTGCTGGTGGCCCCCACAGGGCTCCCCGCGGCTTCGATGTGAGCCTTGGGGTGGCCACCAGGAGTGCTTAGGCCCAGACCACCACCTGGCTGTGGCCCGCCAGACATTTGGCCACCCTTGGGACCGCCCAGGCCTGGGCTCTGCTTAGGCCCCCCGACCCGGGGGCCTCCGGCCTGAGGAGGAGTGGTGGGGATCCGGCTGAGTGGCGGCGCCTAGTGGGCGGCTGACGTGAGGCGACTGCGGGCAGCAGGGTCTGGCCTGGCCCAAACCCTGGTGGGGCCCCATAGTTTAGGGAGAGGTGGGCGGGGCTGAGCTGGAAACTAGTGGCTACTCCGGGAGTCGGGCGGGTTCATGAGCAACTACACAGGCTTGGAAGAGTCCTGGGGCCGGGGCGCTGCTGCGGCTGTGGATATACGGTGGTAACTGCTGTCGCGGTGGCTGCTGCTGCTGGTGTGGAGGCAGGGGCGGCATTGGAGGCCTGGGGCGGCTCTGCCCCGGCCAGGACCCATGGGGCCACGGTTCTGATGGAGGCCCCGGGCCGGGCGGCAGGAACGGAAATCATGGAGGCCGCCACGGCTGCGAATCCGGAGCCTATTCCAAGACACGGCTGAGGTCAAGGGTCGGTCGAGGCAGAAGCGAGAAAGACGCTCAGGAAATGAGGGGGCCACCTTGTTTTACACAAAATGGCGGATGACACAGGCCTAAACTTTTCTCCCAAAAGGTTTTGAGCAATTTCAGATATACTGATTTATTTCACAGGAGTATGGGGGCCGACTGCTGAAGGAGACTTGGATACTGCGCTCAAGGAATGAACTGCCTAGAAAGGGCAGTAAGAGTCAGGAGACTAGGCTCTTCCACTGACCAGCAGCAGCAGGACCCTGAGGAGCTATATTTCTTGAAATCTTACTTAGCTCAGCTCAAACCTGGGATAATACGAAATGCAAAGGTTGCTGTGAAGGCCGTGCAATTATCGAACAGAAAAACTTACTTTTTTCAACTACTGCTGATAGAAGTTATCAGTGAAGACTGGGTAAGTCTGAGTGAAGAGCTCTAAGACTAGATAGAGAAATGAGAAGTGCCTGTAAGCACAATGTACTATCTTGAGAAGAATGAGAGGGGACTCCCAGTTGGAAGCATCCAAAAAGACTTCACAGGCAAACAGAATGTATAACATTGGACACACACAAGTTGGGAGCAGAGCTTTGTCCATGAAGGATTCTACAGAGTAGGAATGTCAGGGCACACACAAGAATAATCGTTCGGCAGCAGGTGGAGAAGGTTAGGAAGGTGCGGTAGGAAATGAAGTTGAAAAAGTACATTAGGTTCATCCAGATCGTGGAGTCTTCCAAGACTGCCTACACTGTGGATTTATGTAAAATCCAAACTTACATAAAGTATTATATTTTGGAGAATATCACAGAACTGTAAACCCTGTCTCTTTGCTTAAGGAACGGACAAGCAAGCCAACCCACTCTTTTACCTTAATCAACTAGGTGTTTTGAGTTCAGTATTTTCTCCTGACTCTTTCACATTTGCCCATAATGTCGTAATGACTCTGAAACAAGCACAGGATTGTAAGAAACTTAAGATGAGGCAAAACAAACAAACAAACAAAAAACTAAAAAATTAAATGAACACAGTGTCTGAGGAGTTGAAATAATGCTTTTCCTGCTAAAGGCTCCTGGACACCACATGTTCGTCCCCTGATTAAGTTAATAAATTCATCTTCAGCATCTTCTCCCTGTGCCTCTTTCTGCTTGTTTCCTCCAAGAATGCATGCTTTTCCTTTTCTTCCTACCAAGACTTCTTGCCAAGAAAGTTGTATACAACTCACCAGTGTGGGACCTCTCCCCAAGGTGTTTGCACGTGCTGGTTGTGTTTTTACAGGATTTCCCTACATCATGCTGATACCAGAGAAGAGTGTATTTGTTCAGAGACCTTCAGAGCATAAGAGATGGCATAGTGGGGGCCGAGATCTAAGGCGGAAAGCAGAGACAGCTTTCCAATCTTGGTCCTGTCACTGAGCAGGGAAACCACAGAAATGTTAGTTAACTGATTTGAACTTCCTATTACACATAGACAAAATAGAGATAATGCGAGTGTCCACCTCACTGGTAGAAGAGGGGATTAAATCTGATAGTGCTAGTGAAATGTTGGAAATAAGGCTTGATACACAGACACAAGATCAGCTGCATCAACCTCAGCAATCCCCACTGACCACCGAGATCTCCAGGATGCTGCAATTCCTTGGGCACCAGGTAACCACAGCAAACAGGGAGGGGGCAAGGGGCTCTTTGGAACCCAAAAGCTGAGCTCACTGCCTCCTAGGAAAGAAGAACTTTTAAACTATAATGGCTCTCCAGATCTAGAGGATTCCTGATCACTCGTGAGCTACATTCCCCAGTGACTCTGGGTCCTCCTTGCTGGTCATGCTGATCTCATTCCAAACCCTACACCAGAATCCTATTCCTGAATCAGTCTACTTTCTGGCACCCTGCCCTCTGCTGCCCTTCTCACTGCCTCACCGGTAAAGCCCTTTCACCCTTCAAGACCAACACAGGTCCTGCATCCCCCAACATCTTCCCTGACCAGGTAGTGAGCATCCAGCCACCAATTCTGAAGCTCCCTGCACCAAGGGTCAGTTTCCTCCACTGAATCCTGGATCATTCTGTGAAAGGAAAATAAATCCTCGGGCCCCCAAATCACTAAGCTAAAGAGAAAAGTCAAACTGTGAACTGCTCAGGGCCAGCCTGCCTCCCAGTGTATTCAAAGTCACCCCTCTGCTCCCTGAGATAAATGCATATCTGATTGCCTACTTTGGAGAGGCTAATCAGAAACCCAAAAGAATACAACCATTTATCTCTTATATACATAAGACCTGGAAGGCCCCTCCCCACTTTGAGTCTTACCACCTTTGCTTTGTCTTGTCTTTCCAGATCAAACTAATGTTCATCCTACATATGTTGATTGATGTCTCATGTCTCCCTAAAATGTATAAAACCAAACCATGCCCTGACCACCTTGGGCACACGTCATGAGAACCTCCTCAGGCTGTGTCAACGGGCGTGCATCCACAACCGTGGCAAAATCAACTTTCTGAATTAACTGAGACCTGTCTCAGAATTGACGGTTCACAATTCAGAGTTCTGTCTCCTCCCTGAGGCAAGTTACCAGGTCTTTCAAGCGTGAGACCTGGCTTTCTCCTCCTTTTCTAGCCCCAAACACGCAGTTGATCAAGCTTTGGTGCAGAACCACATCCACAACCGTAACTGAGGAAAAACTGGGATGCTGATTAAAAAAATTCCATCCTTTCCCAACAATGCCTCCTACCCAGCACAGGTGAGATGGGAGACGATGAGCAGCAGTGCCTGCCATACTAACGGGACTGCATCATTCATGTGCAGGCGGCTCTTTGCCTGCCCATCTCCCCTCCTAAGCCTGCACCAGCTTCAACTCACACAGAACACACGTCCTTCCAATTTGTGTACAACCCAGCCAGAACTCCTCTTTCCCCTAAGCCTTTCCTGACCACTCCAGATAAACTCAAGTTCCTTCATCTTTGACCTCCCATAACATCACAAATTGTCTCTCATAACATATTCTTAATAGGAAACATAAGCCAGGAAGAATAGTGATATCTCCATTAAGCAAACAAAAAGGGCTGGATGCAGTGGCTCATGCCTGTAATCTCAATGCTTTGGGATGCCAAGGCGGGAGGATCACTTGAGGCCAGGAGCTCAAGACCAGCCTGGGAAATATTGTGAGACCCCATCACTATGAACATGTTTAAAAAATTAGTTGGGCATGGTGGTGTACACCTGTAGCTCAGTTGCTCCAAAGGCCAAGGTGAGGGAATCACCTGAGCCCAGGAAATTGAGGCTGCAATGAGCCATGATTGTGCCACTGCACACCAGCCTGAGCAACAGAGTGAGACCCTGTCTCAAAAACAAACAAACAAAACAAAATTAAAAACCCCCAAATCCTCTGACTCACCCATCTCTTCTAGGAAGCCTGTCCTATATTCTGGGCTTGGGTAGATGCCCCTTCATTATAGTCACAAAATCTCCAAGACATATCTCTATCATAGCATTTACCATATGGTGTCATAAGTGTCTGCATCTACCACCAGACTGCAAAATTCTTGAAATAAGGACTGGGCCTGATTCAGCTTTGTGTGTTTGGGGTCTAACACAGTTCTTGGAACATAGTGAGCACTCACATAATGTATGGTGAATGAGTGCAACCTTCCGGGCAAAAATAAATAAATAATAAAAACAAACAAATAATGAATGTTTTTTCCCTGGGGACTAAATTGTTTTGAATAGGGATAATACAGTTAACAGCAAAATCACCACAACACAAGGCCAGATTTGCCAGTTTCTGCAGTTGCAACAAAATGATCTGTGCACAGGATCCATCTTCCCCAGTCCATGGTCAACAGAGCTGGTCCTCAGCAAAGGTATCAGGAATGTACTGTTAGACTCATAATTCCATATTCCTTTTCCTTGACCTCTTCCTTCTGTCCCCCCCACCTTGGAGGTAGGACCAGCTACACAGTTTACAGGGCCCAGTGCAAAATGAAAATGTGGGGCCCCTTAAACACAATTAACAATGTCAATTCTGAGACAGATGAACATTAATTCTAGCATGGGGCTCTTTGGGTTGCAGGATCCTGATGGGAGGCCTGGGGGCTGGATTCCTGGCAGTTGCTAGAAATCCAAGACTGGGCTACTCTTTTCTCACCATCACCACAAGGAAGGATTCATTCTACAAAGTACAGCCTCAAGCCATGTACATGCATTTAAGTCTCTTATCTCTAATTTTGGAATGAAAAGCATTTATCCTTCCTTATAGGGACTTACAGCATCAGCAAACACATGGAGATATTTGAGAGTAGTAAAAGGATAAAGGGGTCTGGTGAGAGAGGAACCTCATATCACACAGGCCTACTCCACAATGGAGAATAAACCACTGGGTTGTTCCAGAACACAGTGAAATGACGGTAGTGAGGAGGACCCCGGTTCTGCCACCCCGGCTTCCCTGGGGATGCTGGCTCAGAGTTCCCACACCTAACTCAGACCCTGATGTCTTTTTACTGTCCTGCCTGTGAGTCTCCTCCCACTACACCGCAAATGCAAGTCAGACCCCCCACTACGGAGAATCCTCACTCTTCCTTATTTCTGCACCAAGATGTCCAGATACCTCTCGAATGTCCAGAATGCACCCGAAAGGCTGTCTTATGATTTGCATTGCGAGTCACAAAGTTGCTATCACTGAAATGGCACAATGACATAAGGACCCACTTCCTGTCTGCTAACATCCCCAGCACATTGCTCACCAAGCACGCAGGACCTGAAATTCTATTTGACTCATCCAGAGAAGCTTTAGCAAAGTGGTCACAGAGCATTCCTTAGAGACTACTTAGTGATACACCGCAACAAGTGAAGTAAAAACTCACTATCCCCGTGAGGTGTTTGTTGTAGAGTATCAGGAGGTTGGCCTTGACTGTACAGCCTACTAATAAGTGTTTATAGCTATCTCCCTGTGTCTTTGCTTTAAAACATATCTCAGGGTGCCCTCTTAGTCCATTGTGTGCTGCTACAACAAACAACCTGAGGCTGGGTTATTTACAAAGAACAGAAATTTATTTTCTCACAGTTACGGAGGCCGGGAAGTCCAAGATCAAGGCACAGGCAGGTTCAGTTGTCTGGTAAGGGCTGTAACCTCCAGAGGAGAGGAATGAAGTGTCCTCCCAGGATAAAAAGGCATAAGGGCAGAGGCTGGGCGCAATGGCTCACACCTGTAATCCCAGCACTTTGGGAGGCTGAGACAGGCTGATCACTTGAGATCAGGAGTTTGAGATCAGCCTGGCTGACATGGTGAAAGCCCATCTCTACTAAAAATACAAAAATTAGCCAGGCAAAATGGTGTGAGCCTGTAGTCCCACCTGCTCAGGAGACTGAGGCAGGAGAATCCCCTGAACCTGGGAGATGGAGGTTGCAGTGAGCTGAGATTGAATCAACCTGGGCCACAGAGTGAGACCCCGTCTCAAAAAAAAAAAAAAAAAAAAAGAAGAGTAAGGGCAAGCTACCAAATGCTACATAGAACCTCTTTTACTCTTTTACATAGGCCTTAATTCCTTATATATATGAGAGAGGAGCCCTCATGGCCTAATAATCATCTTTTAAAGGCCCCAACACTTAATGCTATCACATTGGCAACATCTGAATTTTGGAGGGGACACATTCAAAGCATAGCACCCCCAAAGCCTTCACTTTCGTGTGGAACGTAGCTTAGGTTCCATCTCATCTCATAATCAATCCTTTTGCATCTGGCCCACTCTCACCACACTACTTACCCTGCAGAGGCTGGAGGAGGATGAGCCACACAGGCTGGTGACAGAAGAGCAAACCCATGGAGATGGTAGACACAAATGCCTCACATAGGAGTCACATTATCAGATGTTTGGATTGTGAAAGAGCGTTTGGAAAGCTAATTCGTTTGACGGGATGATGTCAAACTTATATCCAAGGGATCTATTTAAAAACAGGAAATCAGAGCCAAAATATGTGCCACTTAGATCTCAGGATTAGTTTGTATATTCTATCCTGAAGGAATAACTAAACCACAAACAGAAAAAGGGATTTTCTGTGTACTTGAGATAAACAGGGAAGCACAGGATTTGATCCCATCGCTACTCTCACTTCTCTTCCCAGATGGTTGTAAAAAATTAGTGCGCTTATGTAAGAATCCAACACAAAAATCAGTGCCAATGGAACATCTGGGGAAAGGGAAAAAAGAGACAAAAATCACTTCCTCTGTGTTTTGAGGATAGATAATAATAAAATAAATATAGATAAATTAGACATCTGCGTGTTATTTTCCCTCTGTAAGCTTCACAGAACTGTACAAAGTGGCCACAGAGAGACCAGACCTTATAAGTAACGTATCTGATTCCTTCCTTTTATAGAGGAGGATACCAAAGGGAAGGTGGCTTGTCCTGCCTGGATCACCCGGCAGACTGGATGGCAGAGTATCTCTGAGAGATGGTTGTTTGGCAAAGCTATGGAGAAAAGCTTTGTATTTTGCAGGCAAGAGAGACCAGAACGCTGGGCTGGGTAGGGCCACAGAGGACATGTATGTTAAGTCTCTTGTTGACAGATTAGGAAACTGAGTCTCAAGGAGCTTAAGGGTCTTGGTCAAAATCATAGCTTCCCAAGCTTGCGTCATCATGCCATTTCTCTCACAATTAGCCTTAAGTTTTATATAACTAGGATCAACTGCAAGCATGCCTTGGACTTTTCTTGTTATTTTTTAAATACAAAAAATCTCCATCTTTGTCATACTACTTCAGGGTTCAGCAAATTTGTTCTTCGTTTGGAACTCTCAAAGTGTAGAGAACTCCTGTTTCTAACCAAGTTTTCCCATGAACTTTTGAGAAATTGCTTCAACTTTGGATTACTGAAACCCAAAACCTCAAATCACTCTAAGGTTAGGAACCCAAAGAAGTTATTTTAAAGATAAATTTCACCCTCATAAAGTCCTGTCACTTGCTGTAGCTCATTACAGAAGACAAATCTCAAACGAGACCTTTCCATTCCCTTCTTTCTCCTTAACTAGGTATGGATCAAAGAACTGTGAACCAGGATTGAAAAGGTCCCCAAATGTAATTCAGTCCGATCACCTCTCTGAAGCTGGATCATCATTTATAACCTCCTGGCCAAATGGTCACCCAGTTGATGATAAAATTCTTGTAGTGCCAGGAATCCCACTTTGTTCTGAAACATCACTATTCTCAAAGCTACTCCTTATACTGCACTTAATTCTATCACCCCTGCAGCTTCCTCTGACCTGTACAATCTTTCACAAGGCCCTGCTTCCTGTGACTATAAAAGATTGCCTCCACAATCCTGTGTTATTAATAACATTTTTCAAAATGAAATAAACTCCTTATGATAGTGCAATCTCTATAAATATATTGAAAGTGTTTGCTTTTATTTACTCATCAGACAAAAACAGTTGACTAGACTTTCACCAAATATGGAAGACACATATGGATTGATCTACCTTAAAAAAGCTGAGAGCTGCCCATGAAATCAACATTGAGTAACTATGATGTCACCGTCTCTAAAAGAAGGTCAGCCAAGCCTCAGAGCAAATATACTTAGGGGCAAGAGGCTGGCATCACTGCTGATTGAGAAAGATAGGCCTCATGTTTTAAAGTACTGTGCATAGAATAGCAGATAGATTTCAAATACGAATGCAGATTAAACATCACAAGGTCACACATTCCAAATTGCAGACGCCGATTTGCAATCAAGTTCTTTTGAAATTGCTCTGTATATGGGCAGTTCTATGTAGCACACCCCAGGGACAGTGACAATCAGGATTTATTTTTAATGATGTTTAATGATTTTCCCTGGGGGTTGGCTAGTAAACTAATACACGTGGAAATGCTTTATAAACTGTAAAGTACGATAAAATGTAATGTTGCACCATCATCATTCTATTTTGAACTCTTACTGTGTGCTTACCATGCGCTTATACTGTCAAATGTCCTGAACATTCTACACATTTTTACTATTTCATATAAATGAGGTGTGTTTTTTTTTTTTTTTAATCTCACACCAAAGACGATCTTGTAAAAGATTTCTTTACCTGGCTCTAGGCATATAAAAACTGATGATACACTAAAATTGCAACAATTTATGGTTCACATATCAGGTCTAAAAAAGCATAAAAGAAGAAAGTGTCCAAAGAACACAGGCAGAAACAGCAGCAGGAGGGTTTTTCATTTGATGAAAGAGTCAGTTTTGCCTGTAGGCCCGTGAGACAGTGGTTGTATAACCAAAGTAGGGAGTAGGGTTAGGCAGACCCAGCTGTATTTCTGGGTAAGGAGTAGGGTTAGGTGGACACAGCTACAATTCTGGGCAAGATGAATTATATTCTATTCAGAAATGGGGAAAGACTAGATGCCCTTGAATCTACTTCTTTTCCCAAATTATTAGTTGATTTTTGAACCAGTAACAATAGATAAGAAGACATTAACTTTCAAGAAACTGGACAAGGCTGTCTTCTAAAATTAGACACAAACACAAATTAACAATAGGCTGTCCTACACCCGTGTAAAAAAGATGAGCCATCATCTCACTAGCTTCCATGTGCTTTGACAATGTGTACGATATAACGTAGAGCTTAAGGAGACAGACTCTGAAGTTAAGACTTCCAGGGTTCAAATCCTGGTTCTGTCACTTGTTAGCTGAGCAACTTTAGGTATTTAATTAATTAAACTACACCTCCATTTCCTCATTCCCTAATGGGGTCGTTACAAGGGAAAAGAATAAGTGTGGCTGGCACAAGGCCGGGCGCGGTGGCGCAAGCCTGTAATCCCAGCACTTTGGGAGGCCGAGACGGGTGGATCACGAGGTCAGGAGATCGAGACCATCCTGGTTAACACGGTGAAACCCCGTCTCTACTAAAAAATACAAAAAACTAGCCAGGCGAGGTGGCGGGCGCCTATAGTCCCAGCTACTCGGGAGGCTGAGGCAGGAGAATGGCGTGAACCCAGGAGGCGGAGCTTGCAGTGAGCTGAGATCCGGCCACTGCACTCCAGCCCGGGCAAGAGAGCGAGACTCCGTCTCAAAAAAAAAAAAAAAAAAAAAAAAGGTGTGGCTGGTACAATGTCAGTGCAATAACATGTGCTTGTTATTATTCTGTTCATGGGCTTGCTAACCAAGTCCAGTTACTAGAAGTGCCTGTGAGAAGGGCTAAAATAAAAATGCCGTCATATTTGATTTGGGTTTCAAAGTTTTATGTTTATCTATTTTAAAAATGAAAGCAAGAAGTTCTACTTCTTCTGCCAAGGAACAATGAAACTGTCCACTCAATGACTGTGGTTTCCATGAGAAAGTAAGTGGAAACAGATGTTTCTGAAAAATACAAAGCCATGCCATACCTTTTGGTGTCACACACATAAAACTTTCCACCGGCCATCCCAGAGCCAGCTGCCAGCCTCCTGCAGCTGGAACCTGCCTGGGTGCCAGGATTCCCCAATTCGTTTTCTTCTCCCTTCCCCCCAGTTCACAAAATGCTAACCTTCTATGAAATCAGAGGCTGTGTAAGGACGGTGATTGGGGCTGTTCTCTGCAGGATTGTTCAGGGTCTCCAAGGCCGATTCAATGGCTTCCACCAACTCATCTCGCTTATCCTTCCTCACGGGCTTCTCCTCGGGGTGGCGGGTAAGGCCAGTCTCCAGCTGGTACACCTTCTGTAGAGTAAAGCTATCAAAAGGCACTGCTGCATACTCCGTGGCCAGTTTGACACCAGCATGCACCTCTGCCTTGTCCACCTGCGAGTGCAGGAATGCCAGGAGGTCAGCCTGGGTTTTCTCTGGGGGGCTCCTGTCCAGCCCCAGGCCAGCAGCATCGCTGGCTTGGTACTGCCCGTTCCTGAGCTGCTCACTCCTCTCCTGCAGCTCCTCCTTGAGCTGCGCGATCTGCCGCTTCAGGCTGCTTACGTAGTTGCGGTGCTGCTCCTCCCACTCCTGCAGGACGGCCTGGTACCCCTCCTTCCCCGTGGGGCTGTTGGCCCTGGGCAGTGCCAGCTGCTCGTCGTCACTTTTTGGGGTGCAGGCCAACATGTACAGGACGGAGATGACACAGCAGAGGAGTACCAGCAAAACCACCACCCGGGAAATCCACGCAAGCAGCCCCCGGCGAACCATCATCATTCAGGAATCAGCCATGCGTCCAGAACCGGTGGCATCCCTGGAAGCCAGGGTCCCCACGGAAGGGCTTCCCTGGGCTAGACCACAGGAAGCATGATTTTGGGGCCCCCGGAGCTGCTTGCATCCATTTCCTTCTAGAATAAGTTCTGCCTCTTGGAATTAACCACCACACAGAGCAGCTTCTCTACTTTTAAAGGATGATCTTCCAGGCAGAAGCAATGACTTAAGTGAAATCTCCAAGTTTTCACCTTCATTCCCATCATAGCCTTCCTGATGTGCAGCCAACAGCAAGAGGGGACCTGGGAAGAAACAAAAATGACAGCAACACTTAATCAAGACAACGACTCCATCACGCTCCCTACGGCAATCAATATCCAACAGATCTCCTGTGAGAGTTATGGAAAATGCCTATGATAGATGATTAAGTATTGTTAAATGTGTATAAATCAGAACACAAATGCGCATCTGCAGTGTAACGCAAATAAGCAACAAAGGACACAGAAAAAAGATTGAAAGGAAAATGGCAAAATGTGAACAACAATTCTCTCCAGATGGAAAGATTACGAGTCATCTTTCTGCTTCCATTTTTCTGTATCTTGTAATTTCTGCCTAGTGGCACACGTTCTGATGGTTAAAGGAAGAAAAGCAAAAATGTTAATGACATTGGAGTTGCCGGCAGGGGACTACTTGGCCAGAGCCTGTGCTGTGTTTGTTTGGACCCTCCAAGTCTTATGCTGAAATGTGACCCCCAGTGTTGGGAGGTGGGGCCTGGTGGGAGGTGCCTGGATCATGGGGGTGGATCCCTCAGGCATGGCTTGGTGCCATTCTTGCTGGAGTGAGTTGGCACTCTTAGCTCCCATGAGAACTTGTTGAAAAGAGCCTGGCGCTTTGGCTCTCTCTATCCCCACTCCCTCGTGCTCCCACCATATAATGCCTGCTGCCTGTCACCTTCCACCATGAGTGGAAGCAGCCTGAGGCTCTCATCAGAAGCAAATGCTGGCGCCATGCTTCCTGTACAGCCTGCGGAACTGCAAGCCAGATAAACCTCTTTTCTTTGTACGTTACGCAGCTTCAGGTATTCCTTTAGAGCGGCAAGAACGAACTAAGCCTGCCAGCTGGTGTGGATGCAGCCAGGTGAGCCCACATGCGTTCACCTGTGTGCACTCACTCAGAGCAGGCCTGAAAGGGGATCAACATGGTTCCAAGCTTTCTGCTGAGGAACTGAGGAAGCATCCAGAGGTTCAAATATACAAATAATAAATGTGGACGGTAACACATCCAGAAGGGATCAGGAGACAGTGGTTTCAGCTAACTCTTCAATTCTGCTTGCAGACAAGAGAAAATGAATTTATCATAGAAGAGATGAGGTTGGGAGAAGAAGAGAGATCAGAATCAGAAATACTGTCCTGTTGGGACCCAAATCCCAGTTATATCTCTGCTCCAGTGTCTGTGAGGAATTCTGTGTCCTGATCCTTCATAAGAAATACTCAGACAGGTCCCAGGACCTTTCACACACTCTGCACCTCAACTTTCAATCTCAATAAATGAGAAGCCAGTCTGACTGCCTTCTTCATTTCCCCCTGGGGTCACCCTTCCTCGTCCTCCACTCATCATGGACATTTCCACAGCACACTCCTTTTCAGATGTGCTCATTCCTTAATCCCTTTTGCTTGTCTTCCTCTACCCATCTTAGCCAGAAAAACAAACAAAAAAAGAACGATTAATGGAAAATAGACCAAATATAACTTCTTGTCTGGGGATATTTTAATGAAACCTTCCTAGATGCATCTTTCTTCTTCTTCTTTTTTTTTTTTTTTTTTTTTTTTTTTTTTTTGTTGAGACAGAGTCTCGCTCTTTTGTCAGGCTGGAATGTAGTTGCGTGATCTTGGCTCACTACAACCTCTGCCTCCTGGGTTCAAGCAATTCCCCTGCCTGAGCCTCCTGAGTAGCTCGGATTACAGGCACACATCACCATGCCCAGCTAATATTTTTGTATTTTAGTAGAGACGGGGTTTCACCATGTTGGCCAGGATGGTCTCCATCTCCTAACCTCATGATCCGCCCACCTTGGCCTCTCAAAGTGATGGGATTACAGGTGTGAGCCACCGTGCCCGGCCCTCCTAGATGCATCTTTCTATATCACTTCACTCACAAACAAGCTCCCTGAGGGTATCATGCTTTTGCCATTTCACAAAAACTTGTCACTTTAAGTAATCCTCGTTAATCCTCATAACTAAATTATTCTTTATACAGTCTTCACCCAACTCAGAAAGCCAGATTCTGGGCCAAAAATCATCTCATTTACTGGTAGCCTATCCCATTTACCAATGAGAAGAAGAGCCCAGCCCAGTCAATTCGCACATTCAGGACCCTTGGGAGAAAAGACAGAAATGTTCCTCTCAAAGACAGAATGTTAACAACCTCCTTGACTTTACTTGAATATTCACTTGCTATGCACTATATCTACACAACAATTCCTCTTCTATTACTGAGGAGATGTGACTCTTAGTGATATCACTATGCTATCAAAATAGTTTATTTCTCAACTTTTCTGAGAAATTCAACACTTAACATTCTAATACTTCCTCTGGCCCAAGGATCCTCTCTACTGTAATTTAGAACAACACACAGTTATTAGTGCTAGGTTTAAAGTGCATGTTTAGCCCTGGAAGCCTTTTCCATCAGATGAAAATCTTGGGATTTGTATAATTACTATAATTCTGTGATTGAAAACAGCTCAGCTTTGGTGTTCAGGCACCTTGCTGTTTCTAATGAAGTCTCTCAGATAAACTCATTATATCCAAGTATTAAATTACCAGTGAAGACATGTTATCATGCTATTCTGCCACTTTCAAGACTCCTACTTTAAATACGTTGTCACTAAAGACAAAACAAGCAAATCAAAAAACAAAATTGGAATAGTCAACACATTTTGTTGTGTTCTAGAAACTTAAATTGTGCAGTTTTCTGAGTTTTCTAATAAAATTGTTGTATTTGCATAAAAGATTAAAATCATGTTGGTTAACTGAATGCCATTTGAAAACTAAATCTGTGATTTGAAAATTTAAAACTAGAATATCTTTTTGTTCTGTTCTATAATTTTCTTCAAGATCTAGTTTGGCTTTTGAAATTCACTAGTATAAATTTCAAAGTTATTTGGTATTCCACTCTTTGGAGAAAAGGAGCAAAAGTGGAAAAGACAGATTTTTAGGAAGAATGGGCATTTTTTTTAGAAATAACAAAAAGCCATAAGAATTGCCACCAAGGAGGCAGTCATCAGTTTTTCCTTTGAAATGCCAGAAGTAGGTAACACGTGTCGGAAACAAAACTCCATTCTTTAACAGACAAAATATTTCTGAACCGTTCCAGCAATCTCATCTGTAATCAAAAGCTTCACAACTGGTTATACTGAAGAGGCTGGGAGTATCTGCTTCCTGAAGTCAGGAGAGGCTTTTATCCTTCGGATTCTTGCTTCTATAAAGACTTCAGGCTTTTCCTTTGGTAGCATAAAACATCATTCTTAAAAGTGGGTGCTGGCCAGGCACAGTGGCTCACACCTGTAATCCCAACACTTTGGGAGGCCAAGACAGGCAGATCACTTGAGGTCAGGAGTTCAAGACCAGCTCGGCCAACATGGCAAAACCCCGCCTTTACTAAAAATACAAAAATTAGGCATGGTGGCGTGCGTGGCGTGTAATCCTAGCTAATGTGGATGCTGAGGCACGAGAATTGCTTCAACCTGGGAGGCGGAGGTTGCAGTGAGCTGAGATTGCACCACTGTACTCCAGCCTGGACAACAGTGCAAGACTCTGTCTCAAAAAAAAAAAAAAAAAAAAAAAAAGGATGTCACCTTACCACCTCTGCCACCTTCATGAAAAACTACCTTGATGAGACATAACTGGACCAATATATACCTAAGCCACAAAAGCTCTGTGCAATCTCCTTCTCTTAGTAGCAGTGGGAGAATTGAAGAGCTAACATTTATGTGTTCACAGACTTGCAGATGGAAATCACTGTGTAATTACCAAGCACTACTAGAAGTTAGAGATAACAGTGAAAATATAGCTTCATGTGATCACAGCGGCAATGAACTACTATTTTAAAAAGTTCTAAAGGCACCCAGATTTTTAGACCAGCTCAGTCTCTTGGATGGAGAGAGTGGGGAGCAAGGAGTCCCTGTCAACAACAAATTTTAGGACTCTCGGAAGAAGGGAGATGCATATTCTCGGGTTATTTATTTTTAACTGTAGAAAATCCTCGTGCTCATCCGGTTTATTGACTCTGCCATTTTTAAATGTTCATCCTTAGAAACTGTTTTGCCTAATACTTTCCTGTCCCTGGCCAAACCCCCAGTGATGGATCTGTGATGCATCATGTCTGAAATTGTGGATTTAATGATTTGAATGAAGGAGATATCCAAGCGCAATGCCTTGCCTGCCATTCTTACAATCTCTGGGCAACAAAACAACAGGACGAAGCCTTCTTCGTGGTCTTCTGTGAAGGCAAAACACGCCTGCAGAGCAATGCTTTTAGGGCCCACTCCAATCTGAGACCCAGAAACAACCTCCAAATAACATAGCAATGGCCAAGTAATAGATGACAGTCTCAGTCCACTCTATCTAGGATTCTGTCTTTATTCATCCATACAACAAATAGGCATTAAGCACCTAGTATGTTCAATGCACTGTATACAAAGTTATAGGAGATGAAAAGGTGAACCAAGAACAAATTCCAACCTCAACAAACTTACTAGCTTGTAGAGGAACTGACCTCCTTTCAAATAACTATAATTTGAGCCCCAGACAGACAAATACCATTAAAATAGATATGAAGTGTTAATGTCATGTTCCCACCGACCAAATGTACGGGTGAGGAGTGGGAGATGGGAGGATTCGAAAAGTACAAACATAATACATTTTAAAATGAGAAAAGTTTAAGATAAATGTTATGCGTCATCAATATTTGTCAAGATAAGATATCCAAGTAGTTACAAGTACCGTTTACCATTTCATCTCAGAAGGTAAAACGAAGGCAGTCAGGTTTGTTTCAGAACCTAAGACTTAACCCAAATGTGGCCAGTGCATACCGGGATTTCTATGACTAGGACAGAAGGTGCTCTTAGTTTGGGTGTAAGCATTTCACTCTGCAGATTTCAGTGAACATTTTGGTCACAAGAGCTGTGTACTCTGCCAAGATATGCCTAGTAATGTCCACAAGAAGCTCATAAATCAAGAAAGACTCAAAGACAAGCCCTGCTGAAGAAACGCTGTCAGGGTCAGCAGCAGGCAGAAAGGACGGTGGCTTCCTGGCGAGGCCAGGGCAGGCAGCACTACATGCTACAATGACAGGCCTTGTAAGTGATAAAGGAAACTATTCAAGGAGTGGCAATAAATTCTGCAAGACATCTCCACCCCATGTGCAGACACAGCCAAAAAGTTTGATGGAGAAAAAAAACAAGCAGTGTCTATGGGGTCAGGAAGCGGTAGACCAAAGCCCTAACACCACAGTGCGAGACTATTCCACTTGGGCACATACAATCAGCTCTTTGACAGCAAGGGCACAGACTAACCTTCAGTCAAAGGATTAGCTGTACCAACAGAACATAAACTCGAGCCATATCTCTCGGATAAACATACCATCCTGGATGTGTGTGGAAAGGATTCTTATTCAGAGTTTTCAAATGCTCTCAAAAATAGATATAAAGTTAGCACTGTAAACTTTATTTGAACATATGGCTTCTTTTAGAATTCCCGCTACATCAGCTGAATTCCTGTAGGCAGGGTGTGGTAGCCAGGTTCCAAGATGGTCCTCAATGGTCCCTGCCTCCTGGTATTCATACCACTGTGTGTTTGCTCCCACACTGTACTGAGGGCTTGATGTGAGTGACTGTATTAGTCTGTTCTCACACTGCTATGAAGAACTACGTGAAACTGGGTAATTTATAAAGAAAAGAGGTTTAATTGACTCACAGTTCCACAGCTGTACAGGAGGCATGGCTGCGGAGGCCTCAGGAAACTTACAATCATGGTGGAAGGGAAAGCAAGTGTATCTTCACATGGTAGCAGAAGAGAGAGAGTGAAGGGGGAAGTGCTACACACTTTTAAACAACCAGATCTTGTGAGAACTCACTCACTGTGATGAGAACAGCAAGTGGGAAATCTGCCCCCATGATCCAATCATCTCCCACCAGGTCCCTCCCTCAACACTGGGGATTACAATTCAAAATGAGATTTGGGTGGGGATACAGAGCCAAACCATATCAGTGACCAACAAATATGGCAGAAGAAGTGGTATGGCACTTGTGAGATTAAGTTGTAAAAGGCTGCAGCTTCTGTCTTGGGTGCCCTCTCTCCCAAGCAAGCTGCTATACTATGAGCAGCCCTGTGGAGGGACACATAGATGAGGAACTAAAGCCTCCAGCTGACTGACACCTAGCAAGGAACAGAGGCAGGCCTGCCAGCAACCCCCTGAAAGAGCTTGAAAGCAGGTTCCACAGCCACAGTTAAGGTCTAAGATGACTGCAACCAGAGAGCTTGATTGCAACCCTGAACCAAAACTATCCAGCTAAGCTGCTCCTGGACTCTCGACCCTAAGACCTTGTGAGATAATAAATGCTTGTTACTTTAAGTTTGGGGATAATTTGTTACATTCCAGAAGACAGATAACTAATTCACAGGGCCACAGACTTCAGATTTACATAAAAATGCTATTTCTCAACCACACACTATTTTTCATTTTATAAAATGTTTTAATATGCCTTATCTCCTATGATGCAATAATCTTGTGACAGCAGAAATACATTACTGTAATCACTTCTCAGTTTGAGAAAATAAGGGTTAGAGAAGTTATGTGACTCATCTAAAACCACACAACCTGCAAGCTATAGAAATGGGACTCAAACCCATCCTTGACTTGAAGCCCAATATGCTTTCTACCAAAGTCCTCCAAGATTTTGTTCTTGAACAATGGTCATGAGTCCAAAAAGGTGGTTTTTTTTGTTTGTTTGTTTGTTTTTCTTTTTTCAAGTGTCAGGAACTTCAGGAAATCTGTAAAGTTAAAATGTAATTATGTTTTAGAGGAACCTTGTTTCCAAAAACCAGAGTCAACAATGTTGTGCTACATAGAAGTAGTTGACTATCACAGCACATGGGCCAAGTTAACTGAGAAGTGGTGAAGCACAGCAGGTTTGCCTTCCTTCCAGTCATTGTCTTTGCAGCCAATGACAGCACAACCCACCAAGTTTCTTAAGCCAGAATCAGGAACCATCCCTAGCCCTTCCTTCTCCATCATCTTCTGCCACAGACTTATCACCACGTGAACATGCTTCCTCTTCCAAAAGTATCTCAAATCAGTTCTTGCATCTCTACCTCCACCACCACCCTACTCAAGGCTCCATCATCTCCTACCCAGACTATGCACTAGACACTGAATATTAGAGGTGGGTGGAGGCACCCAGGACATTGGAGGATGGCGACAATGTGGGACAAAAGAGGACAGCAAAGGTCTTAACATCAAAGGAAAATACCGCAAAACATAATAGAAGACACACGAAAACCACTACAAGGACTAAAAGACCCTAAAGCTCCCAACTCCTACACCCAGTACATTCTGTTCATAGAATTCTCTCTCTCTATCTCTCTCTCTCTCTCTCTCTATATATATATATATACAGTGCCATCTGCCTTCTTTTAAAGAAAATGAGTATATACAACCAATACGTACAACTGCTGGAGTCCACAATAATCTATCTCTTGTACACACTTAATTAGTTTAGGGCCTGAGGCACAGTTATGCCATTACTTAATGAAAGAAAAATGTTCTGAGAGATGCATCATCAGGCAATTTTGTTGTTGTGTGAACATCATAGAGTGTACTCTCACAAACCTAGATGGCAGATCTACCGCACACCCAGGCCACATGGTACAGCCTGGCGCTCCCAGGCTACAAACCCCTGCACAGCATGTGGCTCTAACAAATACTGCAGTCGACTGTACCACTCTGGTATTTGTGTGTCTAAACATATCTAGACAAAGAAAAGGTACAGTAAAAATATAGTATTATAATTACAGAGCTACCCACATGTGTTCATTCCATTGACAAAATGTTACACGTGACATGACTATATTTTCAAAGAAGTCAAAATGACCTGAAAATAAGAATGGCTCATCATCTCCCCAAACCACATCCACCCAAAAGTTTCAGAGCAGGGTTTTCAGGTGTCAGAGATCTTTCTGGAATGCAGGTTTCTTTTTTCCATTGAGACTTTAATTACCATCTATATATGGGCCAAGTGCTTTATCTTCAGCTATGTTCCTGACAGCAACTAAAGCAGATCAGTATTACTGTGTACGCACTAAGAGGTGCTTGAGCCAAATCCCAGCGAGAGGACAGGGGTCCCACTGGGGAGACAACAATTAAATGCCAAGAGCTTGGAGTTGGCTGTGAAATGATCTGAAGCCTTCTTCCCTCATCCCCTCCAGCCCTGACACTGAGCTACTTAGCACGGGCACTGGCTCGGGTTTTACACACAGAGCAATCTGCACGGGCAGCTGCCTCGGTGGCCCCAGCAGTTTTACGGCTTTTCCTCCTCTTTCCTCAACACTCAAGATCAGCTGTCTCCAAACTTTAATTAAACATAAACGGCACATTCCGGGCAGTCAATGACTTTGGAACAGAGACTACATATATCAATATATTTAAAAATTATATACAGGCCAGGCAAAGTGGCTCTCATGTGTAATCCTAGTGCTCAGGGAGGCTGAGGCAGGCAGATCCCTTGAGGTTAGGAGTTTGATACCAGCCTGGCCAACATGGTGAAACCCCATCTCTACCAAAAAAAAAAAAAAAAAAAAAAAAATGCAAAAGAGAATTAGCCCAGGGTGGTGGCTCATGCCTGTAGTCTCAGCTGCTTGGGAGGCTGAGGAAGAAAAATCACTTGAACCTGGGAGGTGGAGTTTGTAGTGAGCTGAGATCACTGCACTGCACTCCAGCCTGGGCTACAGAGCAAAACTCTGTCTCCAAAAGAAAATAAAAATAAAATATTATATACAAGCTTTATAATGTAGTATTATGTATTTATAACATATCCTCTTTGGTTTGATTTTGATTTTTAATTTGCTGGCAAACCTTTACAAAGGTGGCTTGATTGAGAGGGGCTTCCTGTCTGTGCCAGACCTTCTAGTCCCATTCCTTGAAACTGCCACCCTTGTTTCAGGAAGATCTAAGGCAGGTAGTTGGCATGGGTGGTGGTCATGGACCCCAGAGGATGCAATGAGGGCAGGACACTGGCATAAGAAGATGCTACTCAAGTCAGGTGTGCAGAATAAAGACCCTCCTTCCAGCTGTAAGTTGTCTCAAGCACACATGCGGGGCTGAGTCAGCTGCCAAACTCTGCAGAGAGACCTGCCTCCCAGAGTCCTTTGGGGCTCTTGGGGCTGGTTCTCACCCCAAACTGAGAACTGCATGAAACCAGCCTTCCAGCACCCTCCCCTTGTGCACAATTACAAGTACTCAACGAGCATTTACTTTGGGGCCAGACATCATACTAACTACTTTACAAATATTATCTCATTTAATCCTCACAACAATCCTATGAGCTACATCTTATTATCCCCATTAAAGAAACAGAAACTGAGGCTTAAAGCAATGAAGTAACTTGCCCCAGATGCTCAGCTGGCAAGTAGCAGAGCCCAGCTCCAAACCCAGCTCCATCTGATTCTTACCCACTAGACTATACTGTTCAACCCCCTTCATAACCCGAACTGCTTGCTGAGAACTGCTCCTCATTCTACACCCAACATGTCCAATTTTTCTTGTTTCTGAACTCAAATGTTATTATGAACTTGCCTGGCCCCTCAAACATGGCATGAATCACTGCTTCTCTAGTTATAATGTTTTGTACCCCCATGTAGCTGTCATTTGTGTTCACACACCTCTTAACAGCTAGGCAAACTCACACGATCCTAACAAATAATCCCCATCCCAGCATGCCCAGTGTGAGCCTTGCTCTGTCCCTGCAACTGGGGCCAGACAGAATATCTTTGCAACATTCAGGTGTTTCTAAGCAATTCCACCAGACCCTCCAGCCGTGTGGCCTCCACAGACCAGGCTCTGGGCAGGCTGGAGGAATGTCACCCATTACTCCTTGGGCCTGGCCCTTGGGCTTCCATGATGGGAGCCCCCAGGAGGGGTGAGATGCTGGAAGTGGCTTTCTGGGGATCAAGGTGAACACAGTGACCCCGGCAGTCCCAGCAGCCCAGGAGCTGCCTTCACTCCTAGAGTTTCCATTTCTAGCCGGAATCTACAACCACAGTTATTTCCTGTTCTCCATTCCCTGTTCGGGCCATGCTATTTCCTATTCTCCATTCCCTGTTTGGGTCGTGTTATTTCCTGTTCTCCATTTCCTGTTCTGGCCGTGATCCACTGCCCACCTGGAGGGGTGATTGCTTTTTAGTTGAGATGCCTCAAACCTGCTATGTGGGTATAAGATGCCAGGAGTTTAAACTCACATATCAAATTTGAAGCATCTAAACTAAAAAGCATCATGGCAAGTAGAATTTTTAAGCAACGAAGAAATGTTCTTTGAAAGAGGGCCAGTCGTGGTGACTCACACCTGTAATCCCAGTACTTTGGGAGGCCGAGGTGGGAAGATCACCTGAGGTTGGGAGTCGAAGATCAGCAGCCTGATCAACATGGAGAAAAACTGTCTCTACTAAAAATACAAAATTAGCTGGGTGTGGTGGCACATGCCTGTAACCCCAGCTACTCGGGAGGCTGCGGCAGGAGAATCGCCTGAATCTGGGAGGCAGAGGTTGCAGTGAGCCGAGATCGCATCACTGCACTTCAGCCTGGTCAACAAGAGTGAAACTCCATCTCAAAAAAAAAAAAAAAAAAAAAAAAGAAGAAAAAGAGAACATCTCTAGGTGGGTTAAACTGATGGCTGGCATCACTATGAAAGCCTCTCCTGCTAAACACGGTTTTCATGCTGCTAATAAAGACATGTCCGAGACTGGGTAATTTATAAAGAAAAAGAGGTTTAATGGACTCACAGTTCCACGTAGCTGGGGAGGCCTCACAATCATGGCTGAAGGTGAACAGCTCATCTTACAAGGCAGCAGACAAGAGAGAATGAGAGCCAAGTGAAAGGGGTTTCCCCTGATAAAACCATCAGATCTCCTGAGACTTATTCACTACCATGAGAACAGTATGGGGGAAACCTCCCCCATGATTCAGTTATCTCCCACCAGGTCCCTCTCACAACACGTGGGAATTATGGGAGCTACAATTCAAGATGAGATTTGAGTGGAGACACAGCGAAATGATATCACACTGAGTTCTCTCTTCTTTCCTCTAGAGCACTGCAAAAGTAGATGCCCATGTAATGGCCGTGTATCAAACTGACATCCTCCTGTGCAGGTAGAAACCAGCCCTGGCACTGGGGGAGACTCCAAGACTCAGGGAAGTAAGCACCTGGGGAGATCAGGGTCTGAGGTCACATCACACAGCTTTCAGAGAAATGCATGCTGTGAATTAACAAAGATGGGACTGATTTTAAAATGAGCAACGCTCCCCAGCCAAGTACTTTCTAATATAGAAGTTAAGAAGAAATCACCTGGGCAGATAGTAAGTGTATGGGAGTCCTCAGTAAGGCTTTCTTTTAAATGAAAAGCAGTCCCAAATCATTTTCTAATGAAGAGCAGCCTGTAAAGTTGAGCTCCAGATATACATAAGCAAGGTGGGAGTTTGCATAGATGATTAACAGCAGGAACTGAGGACTAGACACGTTCAAGATGGCAGCTCCATCTTCCCTTCTCTTTGTCAGCAACCTGTACTGTAAGGAGCAGACAAAATGGCGCCAATCAACTGGAAAGTCTACTTGAATAATAAGGTTAGGGTGGGGCCACCAACCTTCCCCACACACTATGTAAACATCATACCTGATCAAACCAATCTGTGAGCCCTATGTAAATCAGAGACCACCTCCTCAAACCAGACTATAAAATTCTATGCATTCTCTGTCAATCAGTCCTTTTTCTGCTCTGAGACCCCTTTCTCTGTACAGAGAGCTGTTTCTCTTTCTCTTCTCTTCTGACTATTAAACCTCTGCTCCTAAACTCCTCATGTGTGTCCGTGTCCTCTGTTTTCCTGACACGCCATAAGGAACCCCAGGGTATATACCCCAGACAATATAGCTGCTTCGCTTACAGCTAAGCCATCAGCACAGGCCCTGAGCAGATTGCAGACAGAGGTGCTGAGTGTAGACATCAGCCACAAGGCGGGGTCAGAGGTGTGACTCACCACACTCTGTGCTGGGAAGGCTAAGGTGGCTCCATTAGCGAAACAGCCTCAATTTTATTTATTTACAGTGAAAAGCAGCACAGAAAGAAGAAAAACGAAGCTCTCTCCTTCCTGATGAAATGATCCTTGTACATCATGAGCAGATAGAAGAGGGGAACTGAGGTTGAGAAACAATGTTTACCCAATGCCTTGACCAGGGATGAGGTGATGGTTTTAAAACATTCTTTAGACACAGCTATCCAAGAACAAAACATTATGGAAAGCCCAATTCATTGAAAGATACAGGCAAAAGTGTGCACTCTGAGTTCAAGGTAGTGACCCAGTCCTCTCGGGCAGCCCTGGAGGTGGGGATCTACATAGTACTCCTGGAGAATCCTTGGACCTTCTCCATCACCTGTTGTCTCACTTAAACCTCATAATAACTTTAGTGGCGAGTTGTTGATCCCCATTCTCCAAGACTAGGAAACTGGGATTCAGCAAGGCTGGGTGACTTGCCCACACAGCTAACAGACCCCCATATCCTGAAGCACCACCAAAATGATCTGCTTCAATCAGTCTTACATTGCGCAAAGTAGACAGAACTTCTCAATATATACAGAATTAAACAACACTAGCACAGGGGAAGGCGATGCCCATAGCAGGGTAAAAGAGAAAGAGCAGGCAAGTTGAGAAAACATGCAGCAAGGAACCCTGGAAATAAGACAAAACATCACCTCCAAAGAGAATCACTGGTGAGACTTGGAGGATGCATGTAACACTCTCCCTTCTCTCCATCTCAGGCTCCCCTGGGTGAGACACTCTGCTTTGGTGCCAAGAGTGGCAATCTAGTAATTAAACCTTGTCTTCTTGGGCACTTGCGGTCACCTAATGGCTGCTGTATGCTCCCTTCTCCCAGGGGTGCCATTCTGGCCTCTCCACCCCCAATCCTTGGCATCAGTCAGCATGATGGAGAAGCCTGGTCTGCCCCAGGCATCATGGAAGAAGGGAGTCTGTGCAGTGACCTCCCCTTCCCCACCCGCAGCACAGTGGAAACATCTTACACTGAAAGGTGCCGGCACCAACTCTGGTGATGCCAGCATCCGCTCCGGTGAGTACATGGATGTGTTCTACTGGCGTGTTCAAGGTGAGACGGGTTAAGAATGAAACTGTTACTTTTAGTTAAGACAAAATAAACAGCCTAACTCCTCTCAGCTCTCCTCTTCCTTCTCCACCCACAAAAAGATATAAGCACACAAATGAGAGGCTTTCTTTTAGAAAGTTGTTATTATAGAACGGGACTACAGAATGCACGTATTGTGCAGAATTATTTTAGAAACTCCATGAAGCTATATCAACCAAGGCTTCTCTCTTTGTGCCGTTTATCTGAATATAAAAATGGAATAAAAAATGTAGGGAAGAATAACAAGAGGAAGCCCAATAATACATAAATGTAAGATGCATTATTATTTTTGGTAAAAGTAAGACTTACAGATAATATTGCAGACAATATTTTTTAGGCTCTAGCTCCAGCCTCCCCAGGCCTATGAGTCCCTCTCCTGGAGTCCCTCACTCCTGGCACCTGCTGCCAATCCTATCTTGTAGTCAGCAGTATCTACTCGAGGGGTAACTGATTAGTATAGCATCAGCTAAAGAACATTTCAAGATTTCATGCCTGTAAAGAAATGTACGTGCAGTAGAAATTGTCCTGTGTCTATGCACAGGTAGATGCCACAGGACAGTTATTTAATCCAAGTTTTACAGTTTAACACTGTTGAACATTCCACTAGTATGTTCTTTCTGCATCACTCTTAAAACATCCCATTCTCTTTCAGTAGACTTTCCTCTCATAATTATAACCCCATTCTATCTGCATCTTCCTTTTAACTTTCTGATACCTCCTATGAGGTAGGTTCTGTTATTATTATAACCATTTTGCAGACAAGGACATTGAGACAGAGGTTATTAACCTGTTCAAACACCACAGCAAATCTGGGTCTTTAGTCCAGTGCTGTCTATGCTCTTAAGCACCACGCCACGCGGCTTCTCTATAATCTGCAGAGGTGCTTTAGCAGATGTGCGTTCACCATGAGGGGAGCACTGAGAGGAGGTTAATCTGGAAACGCAGAATGCCCATTCAATACACCGTCCTGGAGTGTAAGGGCCACGAGGGAGGTGTGGGGGAAAACATCAGAGCAAAGGGCCCTCATTTCAAGGCAGAAAATTTCAAGTGATAGGATGAAATTTCATCCTACAGGTAACGGCTAGCTAGCTGTCTAAGATTTTAAACAGCAGACTCACACGATCAGAATTGAATTTTAGCAAATAAGGAGTGTTGAGATGAACTGGAGAGGAATGACTGGCACTGTGGACACCAGATATGAGGCTATTACAGTGTTCTAAATAAAGGCCAGGGAAGGCTTGAACCCAGGTCACAGCACTAAAGATAGAAGAAGTACACCAATCACATGAGGAGGAAAAAAATAAAAGCTATCTATCAAGAATAGGCGCCGGGGGCTGGCACGGTGGCTTGTGCCTGTAATCCTAGCACTTTGGGAGGCTGAAGTGGGCACATCACTTGAGGTCAGGAGTTTAAGACCAGCCTGGCCAAGATGGTAGAACCAACAACATGGTAAAACACAAAAATTAGCCAGGTGTGGTGGTGGACACTTGTAATCCCAGCACTCGGGAGGCTGAGGCAGGAGAATTGCTTGTACCTGGGAGGCAGAAAGTGCAGTGAGCCAAGATCACACCACGAGACTCCGTCTCCAAACAAACAAACAAACAAACAAACAAACAAAAAAAACAAAGAAGAAGAAAAAGAATGCCAGGGTTTAACGCGTGTGTTTCAGAGGATGGAGCTGCCACTGAAAAACAACACACACAAGAGAAGATCTAGGAGAAAGACAAATATGGTTTCATAGACTTGCAAACTTTGCTCTGCCTGCAGGAATGGAAGAGAAGAGAGGGGGACTTTGGAAACAGAGCTCTCCTTGCATTCTCCAAATTACTGCATAGGCAAGCACCTGCTCTACCAATCCCTGAGTTGTGGTAAGACTTCACATGTCCATATGTTCTGACTCTGTAAGATGCTTTCACATCTTGCATTTCCCTTTCTCCTGGCAGTCAGTGCACTGGTTGACAGCACAGGCTCCGAGTTTGAGACCATTTGAGCCCTGTAGTTGTTTGGTTTCTCGAAGCCTTTGTGTCCCAGACATGAGGAGCACAGAAAGGCTTGTCTTATAGCGTCCTCATGATGTACTCAGCATAGTGCCTGTAACAGAGTTAATATGAAATCAAAGTGAGCTAAACTAAGCTCAAAACCATAACAGCAACAGAAACGTGGCCTTGACATCACTTTACTGATGAGAAAAGTAACCATCAAGAAATAAATAGCTGGTGTTTATATACAGGTACAGAACTGGTAGAAAGCACAGTAAGAACTAGAACTCAGAACTCAAGACACTTCATTTCTTACCTCTAAATTTGCACTTTCCAAATTTTAAATCAAAATAAACTCATGTTCTTACCTCTCCAGATCCATTTATTTTAAGAAAAGAAAACTGGTAAATTTGAAAAACTCTAAAATTCCATTTAAACCAAGTGTGGCAGATTCCATTAGGGATGCTGGGAGATTTTAAAAGGCAATGTATATAAAATGCTCAGCCCAGTGTCCTGGCACAGTGGAGGAGGACATTAGGTCTGGGGACAACACATTCCATAATTGTAGACATGGGGGTGCAAACATTTTTCTGCCCCAGGGAACTTACCAAAAGGAGTCTGGGTACAACCTGGTGAAGTCCTGACCTGCAAAGTCACTCTTCAAAGGGCAGCAAGCACATTTGGGAGAAATCTCCAAACTTCCTATTTTTAAATTGCAATTTTCCAGTAGCTCAAAATATGATTCAATACACTAGTGTTCTAATTTCAGCTGCTGGTACTAGACATATTCCCAAGGCTCAAAAAAAAAAAAAAAAAAAATTAAATAATAAAAGATTCTTCCCAAAATAAGGCTGCAAGATGTCTCTGTTGAGTGGAGTTTCCTGATCCCCTCTTCAGACTGCGCGCTACTATCCCGACATAGAACAAGGCTCAGTTCAAGGCTGCCTAGGACAGGCATAAAATGCCTCCACGTGAAACATAAATTGGAATATGATCCTTTTGATTACACTCATGTGAAGCTGCAACAATTGTAGAAATTACTACCACTGCATTGCAGAAATCTCCGAGGAACAAGACCACCACAGTTCCATCTCACGTAACAGTGACCTACATTGAAGCAAGCACCTGTGAAAGAGGGGTGGGGCACCACTTCCTCATGCCACACCCTCCCCACTGTACAGGAGAGGTGGCATGTGAGATGCTCCTCAACAGCATGATTACATAGTCCTATTTTTAATTACTTATTTGGAGACAGGGTCTCGCTCTCTCACCTAGGCTGGAGTGCAAGGGCGTGATCATGGCTCACTGCAGTCTTGAATCCCAGGGCTCAAGCTGTCCTCCCACCACAGCCTCTGGAGGAGCAGGGACTGCAGATGCATGCCACGATGCCCAGCTATTTTTCTTTCTTAAATTTTTTGTAGAGATAGAGTCTTGCAATGTTGCCCAGCTTGGTCTTGGACTCCCGGGCTCCAGCAATCTGCCCACCTCGGCCTCCCAAAGTGGTGAGATTACAGGCAGGAGCTACCACGCCCAGGCTACATTGTACTATTCATGTCCAGGCTACTACATTGTACTATTAAAACAGAAAACAACTTTTCTGGAATTCAGTAAATAATGTTACAAATAATGTGAATTGTATTCACGTAATCATCAAATATCTATTAAATGCTTACTGCACGGAAGGGACCATACCAACTATCACAGGAGACAAAGAAAAGGGTCAACTGAGATTCCTATCCTCACCAGGGTAATGGTAAGTGGCAAGGACAGTTGTAAAAACAATGTTTATGTCAAGGAAATGTGATCAATCACTCATAATATAAACAAAACAGTGCCGTAGTTCAGAGGAGAGAAAGATCATCTGGTTGGAGGAATCACAGAAGCTTCTGCAGAGCCTTTCAAGTTGAGGATTATTTGTTAGGTAGAGATGGAAACACTTGGGAGAATACCTAAATCATCATGGATATAAAATATTCAGCAGGGCCAGGCACAGTAGCTCACACCTGTAATCCCAGGGCTCTGGGAAGTTGAGGTGGGAGGATCACTTGAGGCCAGGAGTTTGAGACAAGCCTGGGCAACACAGCAAGACCCCATCTCTAAAACATAAAACTTAGCTGGGTATAGTGGTGCATTCCTATAGTCCTAGCTCCTTGGAAGGATGAGGCAGGAGGATCGCTTGAGCCCAGGAGTTCAATGCTACAGTGATGATCACGCCACCTCACTCCAGCCTGGGCAACAGAGTGAGATCCTGTCTCTCTCAAAAAAACACTGCAGCAGATCTAATTAAGATTTTTCCATTCCCACCATTCCCACTCCAATTCTGCTATTAAGGATGTATGTTATTTTAATAAAAAGAGGAAAAAAATAGAGAACTCAAAACTCACCATTTAATCAACCATGCCTAATTTTTTTCTAGATTTTGTTTTTCTAGTCTGTTTCTTTTAGCTTTCAAACCCTTTACATATGTCCCAGGGCAAGGTGAAAATACAATGAGCCTTGTCATAGTCCTTATGTTTTTAATATTAGCTCCTTCCATATTGAAGGAAGAGTTAGGATTTGTTTTTTCTTGGCACTAAGCTAATGAGTCTCAAGACTGATATAAATGCAATTATCCTGTGGAATGGTGAGTCTAAGGAGGCTTCAACTTTTAATGAACATTGCTTATGCCTATTAAAAGCCCATAGTGTGGTAAGGTTTATAAGCCCTTAGCTACAGAGGGCTGGGACCGCTGACAGCCAAAGCCCCCGAGATGTTTATTTCCAGCTTCCTGGCTCAATGATATAACAGACATAAGCAAGAACATAACAAAACATGGTGTATCTTTATGGAACATCCCACAGCCTCAGCTTAAGAATCAGATAAAAGATGCTGGAAATAGAGAGAGAGAGAGAGAGACCAAGACCATCTCCACCACAGACCCTTGTAAACCAGAACAGTATCTCTGAGCACCAGCCAAAGAAATTGAGAAATAGTGCTTAGCAAAAACTGACCACAGCATTGCATATGATTTACTACTTTGTTACATCGTTATTTCCAGCAATTCAGAAAAGCAAGCACGCCCCTTCAGTACAGAAACTTTGTGTTCTTTGTCCAATGTATCTGCCAGGCCTGGCTCTCCTTCCATAGCAATCCCTGTTGCAAAACTGATGAAAAACTGTCAATTTTCTTTAAACAAATGCGAAAATGACTTGCAGAGTTCAAATTAAAACACGCACTGTGGGTGGCATCATTACTGCTTTTATCTTTGTTTCTACTGGCACTAAGAACCTACAGAATGGCTGGGCGTGGTGGCCCATGCCTGTAATCTCAGCACTTCGGGAGGCTGAGGTGGGCAGAGCGTCTGAGGTCAGGAGTTCCAGATCAACCTGGCCAACACGGTGAAGCTCTGCCTGTACTTAAAAAAAAAAAAAAAAAAAAATTATTTAGCTGGGCCTTGTGGCGCATGCCTATAGTCCCTGCTACTCAGGAGGCTGAGGTTGCAGTGAGCTGAGATCGTGCCCCTGAACGCCAGCCTGGGTGACAGAGGGAGACTTGTCTCAATAAATAAATAAATAAATAAATAAATAAATAAATAAATAAAAGTAGAGCCCACTGTAAGCCTTGTGCACAAAGCTGGAATAAATGACCTAGAGAAAAGTTGCCAAGTGAGAACAGAGAGGAAACAGCCTGTCCTTAGAGCACAGTTGAGTTACATGAATGCCCCAGTCTACAGGGGCACAACCTCTGAACTGAGGCCCTAGAACCAGCACCTTGGCAGGGCCAGCTACGTGAGGCCAGGCGTGGCTCTATCTTGCTGCTCCCTGAGTGATTACTACCAGGGTCGGTTAACGCTGCTCCACTGCTCTGTCCTCTATAATTCTAGTGCAATATCCAAACCAGAAACTAGGTCTAGTGTGCATTTACCATTCCATGTTATCCTGTGTGCAAGAATGGGGAAACCACGTGAGGACCTTCACAACTTCTTGTAAATCTGTAATTGTTTTCAAATAAAAAGTTAAAAAAGCAACAGGCTGCTCAGCTCCACAAGGCCCAGTGCTGTCATATCCTACCTCCCGCTATGCTTTGTTCAAACCCACCTCTCTCATGAAATCCAACTGGGTCTTGGGAAAGGAACATGGGATTGGGAGGCAGGAGCCCTGATTTCCAGTCAGGGGCTTGCATTTCCTTAACTAGAGGGGCAGAACAGCCATTACTCAAGGGCCCTTAACTTTTAAGATTTATAGATAAAGACCAGGCACAGTAGCTTACACCTATAATCCCAGCACTTTGGGAGGCTGCGGCAGGCAGATCACAAGGTGAAGAGATCGAGACCATCCTGGCCAACATGCTAAAACCTCATCTCTACAAAAAATGCAAAATTAGCTGGGCGTGGTAGCACGTGCCTGTAGTTCCAGCTACTTGGGAGACTGAGGCAGGATAATCACTTGAACCTGGGAGGTGGAGGTTACAGTGAGCTGAGATTGTGCCACTGCACTCCAGCTTGGTGACAGAGCAAGACTCCGTTTCAAAATATATATATATATATATATATAAACTGTAGATAAAAGAGAAATGCTTATTTGATTGATAAAGATATTACTCGAAGGAGCCACAATCCAATGGCAATCAGAAACAAAAATAAACCATTTCTGAAAACATCATGTAATTTAACAGAAAAAAGCTCCATCCTTTACCAAACTTCAAACTAACTACTACTTTTCTAAAAGATATCTCATGAGTATAGCAAAATACAACAGAAAAAGTACTTGGCTCACTCTTTTGCAACTAAAATTATCAAAGCTCTGGCCATTCCAGGAGTAGAAAAAATGCTAACAAAATCTTTTTTATTTTTTTTTGAGACGGAGTCTTGCTCTGTCACCCAGGCTGGAGTGCAGTGGCCGGATCTCAGCTCACTGCAAGCTCTGCCTCCTGGGTTTACGCCATTCTCCTGCCTCAGCCTCCCGAGTAGCTGGGACTACAGGCGCTCGCCACCTCGCCCGGGTAGTTTTTTGTATTTTTTTAGTAGAGATGGGGTTTCACCGTGTTAGCCAGGATGGTCTAGATCTCCTGACCTTGTGATCCACCCGTCTCGGCCTCCCAAAGTGCTGGGATCACAGGCTTGAGCCACCGCGTCCGGCCGCTAACAAAATCTTTAGACAACCACCAGTTTAACAAACATTTACTCAGTACCTATGTTAAATGCCAAGCCTCATTCAAGATCTTACATATCTATATCTGTATGACTCTCAATATATCTACCCACCTATCTATATCTATCTATACCTATATATCTATGTAGCTCAAGACAGGTAAAGCTCATGATATCAAGATAAATAAGAGTTCTTGACCTTAAGGAGTTTGAAGTATAGTGGAGGAAACAGATCCATGAAAGGATAAATCAATCAATAAACTAACTGCTAGGACAAAGGAACAAAAGGAACAAAGGGGGCATAGATGAGGAACATTCAACCTAAGCTAGCACGTTCAGAAACAGCTTTCTGCAGGAGATGACACGTCAGCTAGGTCTTGGAGGAGGAAGTTAGCCAGGAAGAGAGGATGAAAGAGGGCCAGGAACAGTGGCTCACACCTGTAATCTCAGCACTTTGGGAGGTTGAGGAGGGTGGATCACTTGAGCCCAGGAGTTCAAGATCACCCTGGCCAACATGGTGAAACCCCGCCCCACTAAAAACAGAAAAATTAGCTGGGCACAGTGGTGGGTGCTTGTAGTCCCAGCTACCTGGGAGGCTGAGGCAGGAAAATCACTTGAACCTGCGAGGCAGAGGTTGCAGTGAGCTGAGATCGTACCACTGCACTCCAGTCTGGGCAACAAAATGAGAATCCATCTCAA
Organism: Chlorocebus sabaeus; assembly: GCF_047675955.1. NCBI lineage: Eukaryota > Metazoa > Chordata > Mammalia > Primates > Cercopithecidae > Chlorocebus > Chlorocebus sabaeus. The sequence goes on from NC_132911.1 coordinate 19,028,245, forward strand.
AAAAATAAAGGATAAAAGAGGCTTTCTGGTAGAAGTAACTGAGTGGCATAGGCTTAGAAGTGACATTGTGCATGAGAACCATGTAGGAAGGTCAGGATAGCTGGAGTGTGGGGTGCTGAGCTGCAGTAGTAGGGTCAGGCTGTAGAAAACCAAAAATATCAAATTTAGGGTTTATGAGTGTGGCCTTGGACAAGTTAAGCCAGAGTGCCTCTGAAGGATCCAGGCTGAGATGGTGACTCAACAATTCAGAGAAAAGGAGAGCTGTAGGCCAGAGACGTACATTCAGGCCATTGGTCTACTGATAGGAATCAAACCACGAGACTGAAGGAGATAAACTCAGGGACAACATCGAGTGGGAAGAAAAGGTAGCACTGAGTCTATAGGAACTCCAACATCAAATGGCCAGGAAGCAGAAATGAGCATGCAAAGCAGCTGGAGAAGGACCTTCTGGAGAGGACCCACAATCTTATGAACTTGGGGCCTGAGGCTCTCCCTGAGTGAGTCTGACCCAGGCATTTCCAGGGTTATCCAGAACTGAATGAGGTAGTCTGGCTAATTCTGAAGCCCATTTTTGCCATGTACCCAAGTCACGTTCTCCAAATTAGCCAATATTTGTGTCTCCATCTGCCCGAATACTATTTCCCAACTTGTTCAGGATGGAGAAAGAAAAAGAAAAAAAAAAAAAAAAAAAAGCAAGCAGCCCCTGATACTCAGAGGCTTGCCTGACAGTCACAACGAGGTCATGTTATTCTGCTACTAGACATAAACCATCTCAAAGAAAACCAGTCTCACACATAGAGATAAAGAGAGACAAAATAAGGCCACTCTATAATTTAGTCTAAACACAGACAAAAACAAAGTCAACATTCACCCACAAAATACCAAACACCCCCTCCTCTTGGCCAAAGTGACTGACTCTTTACTAATTACAACTTTATCCTCATTCTAGACCCCTATAGTAAGCTTTACTGAGATACCTAATCTGAGAGTTACTCTTTTTGGGCAGATTCAATCTAGAGCAAATATCTTCTTCCTTAGACCCACCCCCAAATCATCCAACCAAGACCCAAATCTATATGATAAGTTCTCTCTTAATACCCTCTTACTAAGATACCTCACGACTTCCCAGGGCACGCATTCTCCTTTGCAGCAACAAGTAATAAACCCAGCATGTCCAGCTACAGAGTGTGCCTAACGGTCTTTGGCTGGAGGGAACTGACAGAACTCAGATGTAGAAGATAAAGATACTGAGTCCCTAGATACCTCTGAACACCAAGGCTAGGATGGCAGTTATCTCTTGGGTGGAAGAAGTGGGACGTGACTGGGGGAGGGCACACAGCCTTCAGAAGCTCTATGGGGAATGGTTGTTAATATTGTTGAGATTTTATTTCTTAAACCAAATGGCGAGTAGATGGAACTGTCATTTGCAAAATTTTGAGGTCTCAAATTTTGAATATACCTTTAAAAAGAAGGATTCAGCAACGTCAGACGCTGCTGAGAAATCAAGTAAGCTGAGAAATATAATAAAGCCCAGTGAGTTGAGCAACATGGGAGTCTACGGTAACTTAAAAGCTCTGTTGGTGAGTTGTTGAGTGCCAAAGAAGAGCGAATTAAAGACAGAGTGGGAAGGAAATGGAGACAGTGAATACGCAGATTTTTTTCCAGAAGTTTAACTGCATAGCAGAAGAGTGACAGTGAGTGAGCAGTACCTGGAAAGGTGTGTATCAGGGAGAAGACCAGGGCATTTGTGCAACTGACCAGACCTGTGGGCCTTGACCACTACTGGGCATCAGCTCTTCCTCCTGGCTCCTGGAATCCTACCCAAGGCTGGTGGCAAACACGTAGGAGCTAAATCAAGAAGAAGGTCTTGTCTCCTGTTTCACTTGACTTTAAGGTTTGGGATCTTATTAACATTTCACTCATCATTACTGCAATTCCTTCCCCATTACTAATAAATATCAAGAATATTTCTTAAATAGGTATCAATATCAAAATAGCAGTGAATGAAAAAGTGATAAGGGAAAATGTGTCTATTCATTAAAACTCCAAATACACACACACACACACACACACACACACACACAGAGTTGTCGCTTGGCATCCATGTGGGACAGGTTCCAGGACTCCTCCATGGATACTAAAATCCATGTATGCACAAGTCCCTTATGTAAAATGGTGCAGTACTTGCGTATAACCTAAGCACATCCTCTTGTATACTTTAAATCATCTCTACATGATTTATAATAACCTAACACAATGTGATGCTATGTAAACAGCTATTGTACTGTTTGTTATTGGTATAATTTTTTTAACTATTTCTCTTATTTTACTTTTAAAAATATTCTCAGCCCGATGCAGAGGCTCATGCCTGTAATCCTAGCTCTTTGGGAGGCCGACATGAGCTCTTACCTGAGCTCAGGAGTTGGAGTCCAGCCTGGGCAACATGATGAAACTCTGTCTCTACTAAAAATACAAAATAATTAGCCAGACATAGTGGTGCATGCCTGTAATCCCAGCTACTCGGGGGCTGAGGCATGAGAATTACGTGAACTCAGGAGGCGGAGGCTGTAGTGAGCCAAAATCACGCCACTCTACTCCAGCTGGGCAGCAGAGTGAGACTCTGGAAAAAAAAAAAAAATTCAATCCATGGTTGGTTGAATCCATTCAATATCCATGAGTGTGTATGTGTATATATGTAAGTGTATATATAATTTTATAATATCTACAACTCCTTCATTAACATAGATGAGTAACAGATTTTGCATTTATGACTTAGTCTCAACATTTTTACATTATAATCATGACATGTAAACTTTACTAGAATTCAGTTGTTAACCTCTTGCTTCTAAAAAAAACATATAAAACACCAATAGCACAGCAGAAAAAAGTAAATTGTTCACCGGGCACAGTGGCTCACAGCTGTAGTCCCAGTTATTCAAGTGGCTGAGGCTGGAGTGTGTGGAGTTACTGCCTCTAGCCCCACTGTCTTGAACCTACAGGGGGTTCTCTGCCACTCCCCAGAGAAACTGACATCAGGCAACCACTATCAGCTGATCTTCAAGCCTGGAACTTCAAGTATGAATGCCTAAGAATCTGAACCAGTGGTTCCTTGCTAAAGCTTCCATTTCCTATTACATGAAAACATCACGACGATTTTAAAAAAAAATAAAACTTTAGACTAATTCCAGTGAGCTTGAAACTCTTCAGAGACAAAACTATTTTCTAAATCCTCATGACATTCTGCCAAGGGAGGCAGATATCTACCATCTTTATTTTAGAGTTAGAAACATTGAAACCCCAAAAGCACAAGCTTCCTAGAAGAATGTAACATAATCAGTCTGCCAGAATTTTCACTCATAGTTCCACATAATTTAAAAAGTCAGTGTAAGTCAAATGGGATGGACATTAATATTGTCATTCCCATGAGACATATTGTAGACTGGTAAAGAAACTGTGGGCCAGGAGGCAGAACACCCAGTTCAGCTCTAGCTGGAGACATAGCTTTGAGTGGATCACTTCATTTAAGTTCTCTTATTTAGAAAATACTATCAAAATGTACAATTCAATGGCATCTCCAAGTCCTGTTTCCAACATCACCACTTACCAGCTAAGTAACCTTGGCAAATCACTGAAGTTCTCTGGGTCTCAGCTTCTCTGGTGCAAGGAAAATGGACAGAATCTCATGACTTCAAGGCAGCAGCCCTGAACACCTCACCTCTTCAGAGTATAGCCAAGGTGAAATTTTTTTATCAACAGTGACTTCCATGGAACAAAAGAATTTTGTTGTTTACAAGCGAATTCACCGTGGCTTTCACGTTCCCCGTCTGCAGGGAGCAGACCAACCATCATAGCCTGTTCTGCTCTACTCACTGTGATCCAGTGGTTCCTTCTGGCCAGAGGCAAGTACTGCCCAGTCCAAAACTCAACATCTTTCCAGAGACAGGGCCTCTGGGTTTCTCCTGCCTGCCCCTTCCCTTTTCCTTGGATACTTGGGCTTCTGGAAGGGAAAAGAGGAGCTTGGCCCCTCTGAATCTCTCTACTTCCTGCCTGCTGCTTGCATTTTTCTTTCCCATTCTTAAGAAAATAGTCCTGACATCATATCCTGCATTAATGCTATGGTGTACTGTAAATGCTAGGCTCTGTCGGTCTTGGCTGGTAGGAAAGCCGAGCCTTTGTTGCTGTATCCTTCTTTCTGTCTCTCAACAAGTTTAGCTTTTGGAAATTTTTTTAAAAAAATGTTTGTTTGCACATTATTGTCTCACTCTGGACCTTAAAACAAACTCATTTTGATCTTAGAAGCCAGCAGCCATGGCTTCTTTATCCAGGCTATACCCACCTTCCTCCCCAAACAACAATTATCCCAGTTTCAATGGATGCAAAGCTGCAGGGCAGCGAGGAACAATTAGGGGTGACTGGGGATGAAGACATACGAGCCCAGTATTTTCAAAAACACGAGCCATGTTACAAAAGCCTTTTACGTCTGTCTTTTCTATTCCCTTAAACATCTCTCTGCTTTAGGTTCTGATCACAACAGAAGAGCTCCCTAACCACTCTTCCACTCCAAATCCTCGCCACAGTTGCCATTATAGTTTTACTAAACCACAGCTTCAATCATGATTTTCAAAAATAACGACCTGGAAAGTCCTCAGGTTGACCCTCAAAATCTCTCTAATGTGGCCCTCTCCCTGCTTTCCAGCCTTGGCTCCTACCATATTCCAGTCGTAGGAGTGCTCAGATGGCAGAAGGTGCCTGAAGAGGCAGTGAGCGCTTCCTCATCACAGACACACATGTTCAGGTTGGTTAACTCTTGGAGAGAAGATACAGAGACCAAGGCGTCACCTAAAATGCTACATTCAGAGCCATCTACACCAAGGGAAATGTTTACACATACCCCACTTCTCTGTACTACTTGTACAGAGAAGTAGTTTCTAGTTGAGCTAGAAAACAAGCTGTTTATCCATTGGACTCAGTATTTTCCGACTGCTATATATCCGATCAATGTTGTCATTTTTGTCTAAAATAGTCTTCTTCCATGCCAACTTTTAATTTTTCCTTTCCTAATCCTACTCAAGACTTATCTTAAATATTAAATATCGAACTTTTAATGAAGCTTTTCTTTTCTACTCTATATTCTATCCTGTTTAGTGTGAAAGCAGTTTGAGGTTTTGTTTTGTTTTGTTTTTGTTGAGACAGAGTCTTGCTCTGTTGCCCAGGCTGGAGTGCAGTGGTGCGATCTCAGCTCACTGCAAGCTCCACCACCTGGGTTCATGCCATTCTCCTGCCTCAGCCTCCCAAATAGCTAGGACTACAGGCATCCACCACCACTCCTGGCTAATTTTTTTTGTATTTTAGTAGAGACGAGGTTTCACCGTGTTAGCCAGGATGGTCTCGATCTCCTGACCTCGTGATCCACCTGCCTCAGCCTCCCAAAGGGCTGGGATTACAGGCGTGAGCCACTGTGCCTGGCCAGTTGTTTTCTGTTTTTGTTTTGTTTTGTTTTGTTTTTGAGAGACAAGGTCTCCCTCTGTCACCCAGGCTGGAGTGTGGTGACACTGTCATAGCTCACTACAGCCTCAAACTTTTGGGATCAAGTGATCCTCTCACTTCAGCCCCTTGAGTAGCTAGACCTACAGGCACATACCAGCTAATTTTTTTATTTTTATTTTTATAGAGACGGTGTCTTTCTATGTTGCCCAGGCTGGTCTCAAACTCCTGGTCTCAAGTGATCCTCCTGCCTTGGCCTCCCAAAGCATTAGGATTACAGTCATGAGCATGAGTCATGGTCCCTTCCCTATTTTTAATTTACCCTTTTCCAAATCCTACTCTTCCAAGACTTATCAATATCAAACGGTTCATGAATATTTTCTTCACTAGTGTGCCTTCTATCCCGCTTGGTCTTCAAGCACTAGAGTTTAACCTTTCTATGGCTCATATTGTATATTTTTGACCATGTCTTTTCAGGTACTTTGCATCCTCCTAATATGCTTTAAACTCTTTGAGAGCAAGGAATGGCTCTTCCTCTTTCTGTATATCAACAGCATAGACAATGTAGAAAAACGCTTAGTTTCAGTATGTTGAGCTCCCATAATACACTGATCATAATGCTCATTGCTGTAGGCATACAGAAGAGCTTTTTACAGCTCTTTTTCTTCAAAACATATGCAATCTAACTGGGGGGAAATTAACATTGGATATATGGAAAACAAAACTTAGAACTTTTTAAAAGGGTCAAAATAGTAAGATGTTTAGAACCATAAGGGGAAGAAAAAGAGAATCTTTACTATTATAGCAAAATCATCTCCCCAGATTTTTTGACATGTCTCTCCCTACCTTCCCCCCCATGCTGAATCAATTGTTCTGAGGTACTCAGATGCAGAACTTGGTCTTATTTCCTTTCAAAGTCTAAATTTAAAATAAGTATAATATTAAAAATATATTCAGCGATGTGTGAAAAATAGAATAAAGTTTGAAAGAATACTTGATGTTAGCAAGTTCATAGTTCAATGTAATATTAAACTGCCTAAGAGGTCGGGTGTGGTGGTTCACATCTGCAATTCCAGCACTTTGGGAGGCCAAGACATGTGGATCACTTGAGGTCAGGAGTTCGAGACTAGCCTGGCCAACACTGTGATACCTCATCTCTACCAAAAAAAAACAAAAATTAGCCAGGTGTGGCAGGTGCTGTTAGTACCAGCTACTCAGGAGGCTGAGGCAGGAGAACTGCTTGAATCCAGGAGGCAGAGGTTGCAGTGAGCTGAGATCCCACCACTGCACTCTAGCCTGAGTTACAGAGCAAGACTCCATCTCAAGGAAAAAAAAAAAAAAAGTGGTTTAAGAGTAGTTTTTAATAAAGAAGCAGATTCCTGGGGAATCAGATACCCATCCACTGCATTGCTGTAGATGGTGGTGCACAAGTAGGGAAAACACACCAATCGTGACCCTGCAGATGCCATTCGGCCAGGGGCCAGGGAAAATTAAATGAAATCCACCAAGAACTATTTCTTGGCATGACTAAAAGCAGACAGGAATTGAAAACCGAATCAGAAATGAGAAAGCCCCAAGTGACCTAAACTCGCTCACACATGTCTAAAATGCTCAGCGAATGACAGTTTAAAGAGGCGTAAAAATGCCTAGAAGAAATAAAATAATTGTCATAAGCATTTGTTAGGACTAATCTTGCCTTTGGTAATATTTTTTCCTCAAGTCAAGCGGGGAGTTTGTAATCCTAACAGCCTTGGTGATTATAACAATATATTTTGTGTCTATCCATCGCACTTCACCGTATTTCCTCCCAGAAGCAAATTCAAATCCCTGACCACTGCCGAAATACATGTAGTGGCTGACACCACCAAAAGATGTTGCCAGGTTGAAGAAGTAAATAAAAAGACAGAGTTAGCAGTGAGGATCACGGAGTATTTCGAAAGAACAGCAAAGGCTTAAAACCATCTGTGCCGAGAGAAAGAATGAGTGAAGAAATAGGTTCCTAATACATTTACACATTTTAAACCTTTAAACCTATTTCCAAATTATCATCCCTGTCCCTGTTACCGACATATAAACTACAACATTTGAAAAAAACATAGAAAAGAAACAATATTTCCTATATTTATGAAATCTGGCTCTCTAGAAGCCTGAAAATTTCAGCGTGTTCTTCTAGCACCTCAAAGAAGGATTCATCATCCAAGATGCCCCTTAAGCTATTTCTAAAACTAACAGCTCAAGATAACTTAGTCATTTACAACTTCTTTTCCAAAAGAGCAGTGAAAAACTAGTCAAAGGTTGTGACTATTTTAAAAGGATCTCTAGAAGGGATGACTTATCAGTTGAACTCTCCTGACTGGAGGGTTTAGACAAAATACACTTATATAAACTAGTTCTCAAAATCAGTGGTTCAATTAAATGTCCATTAATAACAATAAAATTTTGAATATTTAAAATCATTTAAACAATGATCAACCAATTCAGGTTAAAAGTGAAAGGTAAGATTTTGTTTCTAATAACTGAGACAAACACAGTGCTCCAAGTCAATTTTTAGAAATTTAAAAACCAAATATGATTCCGATTGTAAGATGATGAATTGAACCCATGCATTTAATCTGATGCAATACACCATATTAGCAAGCTAAAGAAGGAAAAAAATTACATTACCTTATCAACTGATGCTAAAAAAACATTTGAAAAACGTCAACATCCATTCATACTTTAAAACTCTCAGAAAAGCAAGAATAGAGGGAATTTCCTCCATTTGATAAGGAATATCTACAATAAATCTACAACTAACATTATACTTAATGGTGAAATACTAAACACATTCCTTTAAGACTGGGAACAAAGCAAGGATGTTAATTTTTACAACTTTTGATAGCTCTAGTACTGGAAGTTCTAGCCTATGCAAATGAAGAAAAAGAAAAGGCATACAGATTAGAAAGGAAGAAGTAAAACTGTCCATTTTAGCAGAACACATGATCTTCTACATAGGCAATCCCAAGTAATGTACAAAAAACTCCTAGAGTAAGTGAGTGGGTCCAGCAGGAACAAAGGATATAAGATCAATATACAACACTTAATTGTATAATGTAAACTATTAACTTTGGGTGATGATGATGTAAAATGCGGATTTATCAATTTAACAAATATATCACTCTGGTTGGGAATGCTGATAACAGGGGAGGCTACACATGTGTAAGGGCAAGGGGTATAAGGAAAATCTTTGTACCTTCTTCATTTTGCTCTGCACTTAAAAATTTTCCAAAAAATGTAAAAAAAAATCAACTGCATCTCCACACATTAGCAATCAACATATGGACACTGAAATTAAAAATATAAGAGCATTTATAATCACTAAAAAAATGTTAAATACTTAGGTGTAAATCTAACAAGACATGTACATGCCTTATGTGCTGAAAACTACAAGACACAGATGAAAATTTAAAAATCTAAATGAATGTACACATGGATTGGAAAACGTCATCGGGTTAGATGACTCAACAGGCAATACATAAATTCTCTTCAACTTGATATATAAATTTAATACAACTCCTATAAAAAAACTCAGCAAGATTGTTTTGTACATATAAAGATTATAAAATTTGTATGAGAAAGTAAATGAGCTAGAACAGCAAATAATTTCAAAAAGAAAAATGAAGAGGGACAAATCAGTCCACTGATTTCAAGAATTATTGTACAGCTACAGCAATCGAGACTGGCAGAAGAGACTGGCAGAAGTACTGGCAGAGAGATAGATATAGAACAATGAAATAGAATAGAGAACCCAAAACAGGTACAACTGGTATGCCCAACTGCTTTTTCACAAAGGTACAGTAGTAATTCAATGGGAGATAAACAGCCTTTTCAACAAAAGGTGCTGGTTCTGGAGCACATGAATACCCAATCTGAGAAACAAAAATAAAATCCTAAATCCCCCTCCAACTGACAAACAGATCTCCTCTTGGACAATGGGATCCCGGAGAAACCTTAAAAATCTAAGTTCCTAGCCATGACAGCATGGGAGGTCAGACACACCTCAGTATGCCCCTTCCCCATTAACCTTTAAGCAGAATTCTTCCAGTAATGAGTAAGCTGAAACTAGCTCTGGAAAATAAGAAATGGGTAATTTGTTCCTTTATTACCTTTAGCCAATCATTTGAGGCTGTAACTACACTCCCCCTCCCTCTTTACAGTTTTGATGGGACAGCTCACCAGTTCCACAATACATCCCCTCCTAAAATCTCAATCTCTAAGCCAGTTTGTCTGACTCACAGAGGACGTGTGGTAAATGGTCTTCATGGTCTCAGAGGGCTGAAACTCCACCTTTCGATTATGGTAAGGCTGCCATTTTTTAAAGCATGTGAACCTTGAAGAGGCATAAATCTCAATTGCTTGTTTCTCCTTTCATAAATATTCACGACTTATTATTCAATAATACGTACATTTGACCAGTCCACTCAGCATAAAGTCCTGTTCCCTTTACCCCTCACTCAAAGTGTCTCCTTTTGGCTTCTGCCAGAGGCTACCCTTCCAAGCCTACAGGATGGGAAGCCTGCAGACTGCAACCCTTTATGCGAAATAAAGCTCCCCTTTCCAAGTTTATCAACCTAGTGATTCTTCAGTTGACAAATTCATAAGCAAACAAAAGAAAAAGGAACGTCAAACTAAGTCTCACACCTCATACACAAATTAAAATGGATCCCAGATTTAAATGTCCAAGAGATTAAACTTTTAAAACTTTTAGGAAAAAACATTGGACAAAATCTTTGACATCTAAGAGTAGACAAAGTACTATTTGACTTGACACCAAAAGCATAAGAACTATCAAAAGAAAAATGCATTGGACTTCATTAAAAACTTTTGCTCTGCAAAAGATTCTCGTTAAGATAGTGAAAAGATAAGCTATGGACTGGGGGAAATACTTGCCAACTATGTATCTAACAAAGGAGTAGCACCAACCTTTAGTCAGATATAAAGAACCCTTGGCAAAGTGCAGTGGCTCATACCTCTAATCCCAGTGTTTTGGGAGGCTGAGGTAGGAAGACTGCTTGAACCTAGGAGTTAAGGCTGTAGTGAGCTATGATTGTACTCCATCCTGTGTGACAGAGCAAGATCCTGTCTCAAAAGAAAAGGAAAAAATAAAAATCCTCAAGATTGAACAATAAAAAACAAAGTCATGGAATTAGAAAATGGGCAGAAGACATGAACGGACAATTCACTGTGGTAGAAAATCAGCCAGGAGGCCAAAACAATGATGCAGGCAAAAGATAATGGTAATTGGAATGAGAATGGAGGCAATACAAATAGAGAGAAATGTATGAACCTGACCTCAGGTTGAATGCAGGATTGAAGGACTGGGTAATTCGCATGGGGAAGTCAGAAGGAGGAGGCCTTCAGGATAACATGAGTCAACATTAGGTGCATAAAGGTTTAGTTTCCTGAACTGAAGGAGATTGGGGCAGGTACAGGCTAGGAAGAAACAACAATTAGTTGTACTTTTGGCAAGACAAGCTGGAGATGGCTGGAAGATCAATTGAAACAGCAGGATTTGTAGACTTCACTCTGCACACCTGGGTCAAGGTTATAAAGTAGGCCTCCTAACCTTGTTCCCTTGCTTCCTAGATGTCCACCCCCCCCACCCCACCCCCACCAGACTCACTGTCTCTTCATTGAGTCTACCAAGGTCAGTCTTGCCTCTGAGCTAGTGTGTATCCCTTCGCTCTGCCTGGACTGCTCATCCCGAGATGTTGGCCCTCCTGGCTCCTTCTCTTTTGTTGGGTGTAAGCTGACATGTTTTCTCCTAGAAGACCTTGTGCTGGGCATATAGGAGAAACCAGAACTTCACTACCAGACACTATCACATTTTGTTACATTTTCTTTTTATATTTTTAGTGTATATATTTAACATGTACAGCTTGATGTTTTGATACACATATACCAAGTGAAATATTACTACAGTCAAGCGAATTTACATACCTCAGAGTCACCGGCTTGTGTGTGTGTGTGATTAGGAATCCATAACATCTACTCCCTTAGCAAACTTCCAGTGCACAATAAAATACCATCAACTGTAGTCCTCATGTATATTAGATGTTCAAATTTGCTCATTCTGCATAACTACAAGTGTGTACCTTTTGACCTTCAAAGAAAGAAACTATCTGAAATTAATCTTTTTAATGTTCTCATTTATTATCTGCCTTCCCTTCAAGAAAGTTAAATCCATCAGAACAGGGATCTTCCATGTCCTATATTCTACCGTAACCTCTGTCCTCAGCACAGGGCCTGGCATATAGAAGGCACTGAGTAAGTACGTTTTTGACTGGAAGGGAATTTAAAGCAAGGCTTCTCTGTAAGTCATGAATATCAGGAGAATTAAGTAGAAAAAAATGCCAAGCAATATAATGCAACCAAGACTGTCTTGAAAAATGTATACTTTCCAGATTAAAGGAGGCAGCAGTCCTACTGAATACTGCACTGTCAGGCCACAATGGGAGTATGCATAGTGACATGTGACACAGCAATATTTATCCTTGAGAAAAAAATGGAAACAAGTGACACTAAAAACGTTGGCCACATTGATTGTGATTCTCCAACCCCTTCCAGAGGCAATGCCCCTCCTACACCCCTGCTGAGGGGACAGTCCTGGGCTATTAAACACAGATGGGCAGTGACACAGCCTTGGAGGGAGGGGGATATGAAGGGAGATACCTACGATGTAGCCTGGAAAGAAAGTTCTGCCTGAGAGGAGTTGGGGTGAGTAGCTGGCACCATCAGACTCCTCCCTCTTCACAGAAGAAATATTGAGAGAACTAGTCAACTAGTTGCTGGCGGTTACACAAAGACACACAGAGAGTAGCAGAGCCACAAAAGACTAAAGATCATGAATTCCTAATGCTAAACAACATTATTCCAGTTGTCTCTAATCCTGAAAAAAATGGCCATTCCCATGACATTCCTGCCTCTCTCATGTGTGTTTTACAATACCCCAGTGCTTCACATTATTTGGGAATCGATTCCTAGCTACCAAAATAGTCTAATGACCTAAATACATGACCAGAACATCATGTCCTATCCAGTTAATTATGCCCCTTCTGTCAGTTGAATTATCATGCAGATGTTAAAAGGGCTATTAAAGGGACTGCATGGTAACATGGAAAACAGTATTTATGCTTTAGTGTTACGTGGGTCGGGATTACAAAGTAGGTCTTCTACACTCCTCCCCTTGCTCCCTGGATTCCTACCTCATGGGCTCACTGTGCGGATACAAAAGTGACTAAAATTTGAGTTCACAGTTCCTGACACACAGTATCTGCTTATAAATACTTGTTTTGAATAAATGCTTGCACTGTGATTATAACTTAGCAGAGACCCTTATACATGAGTGAGAGACTGGAAGGAAAAGCACCACAAGGAACAATTTCAAATGTCTTAATGTGGTGGGCCAGGTTCTTTGTGATCTGATCCCTACTTCCTTCTCCTGCCTCAACTCTCAGCCCTTACATCTTAGATTCTACGCCTCAGCCACAGTGCTGTATGCTGCAGATTTCTCAATGGGTCACACTGTCTTCTTGCCTGGAGAGCTTTGTTCATCCTGCTCCCTTTGCCTAGGAAGCCTTTGCTCTCCCTCCAACGGATCATCTTTCTCCCTTTGCTGGAATAATCCCCACACATCCTTCAGCATCAGCATGGATGTCACCTGCCAGGACAACTCATGTGAGTCCAGGTTAAATGCCCTGAGGTAGCACTTCTCCAATGAGCTATAGTAGCTGCCTGTTCTCTCAACTCTCTCCAAGCTCCTACCCTGTCCCCAGACTGTAGGCCATTTAAAGAAAGAATTATGTCTTAATTCTTTATTACCTCCACTGTAAATTATGTTCATGATGCATATGGCAAAATTATACTTACGTATTTTCTCTGGGTGATAATTTTTTTTAATGGAGTCTTGCTCTGTCCCCCAGGCTAGAATGCAGTGGCATGATCTCAGCTCACTGCAACCTTTGCCTCCCAGGTTCAGGTGATTCTCTCGTCTCAGCCTCCCAAGTAGGAGGAACCACAGGCACGTGGCACTATACTTGGCTAATTTTTTTTTTTTATTTTTAGTACAGATAGGGATTCACCAAGTTGGCCAGGCAGGTCTCGAGCTCCTGACCTCAGGTGATGCATCCTGCGTTGGCCTCCGAAAATCCTGGGATTACAGGGGTGAGCCACCATACCTGGCCTGGCTGATTTACTATTGTTACTTTGGCTTTTGTAAGCTTTCAATGTTTATCTGAATAAATGTATTTTGGAATAAAACATGTAATTTGTCCATGTTTCTATTTTCCTATTCTTAAAATAACTGTGTGCAATGGAAGAATGAAGGGCCACCGTTAAAACAAGTCCCTGTAGGCTCATGTCAAATATTGCTCTTGGCAGTTCTTATTTGAATCTCATCACATTTGACAGAAAAGGTCTTCAGTTATCAACAAATACTGGAATGGAGCCAAGATGTGTCTATAGAAAAGAAAACTTTGGCATGGGTAGAGCTTATGACAAAAAATATTCTCTAACCAAGGAGATTCTCTAGTTCTTGATGGAAGCAAAAGGAATAAACGACAAGGAATTGTTTTCCAAATGCTTGCTTCTGTGAGCTCCTTGATTTAGACAAAATTTCATTCCAAGTACTAAAGAAAGAGAGACAGCACAAGGAACACACACACACACACACACACACACACACACACAGTTATTATTCACTGAAGCCTATTAGTTAAGCCCAAAGGAAAGCCATTGAAATTCCCTATAAAGAAAATACTGTCAGTCAAACCAGGACTGTGTCACTTAAGCCATAATAAGAAGGGAAGAATGTTCATTTCAAAGAAGACTGGAACAGTATTAGTGGCAAAGGAATCATTAAATATTTTAAACAAGACGCTCCATAGTGGGGCTCCTCGTGACAGTCTCCTAGTCCCAGAGCCCTCGGTCTATTTTTCTCCTTTCCTCCACAAGTGCCTGCTGCCCCCACTCTTTTCAACCTCCCAGGTTCTGAGTGACACCCTGTGAAATCCTAATGGAGTTACCGAGACAAGAGATGATTAATTTTTATGGGGGAGTTTTAAGAATCTGTGTAGAGGAGCAAAACATGTTTGTCTCCTAGTAGAAAGGTAAATAGGCAGTCACTTCTGCCAGCCATCTCTTCATTATCTCATCATTTTTACTAATTTACCTATCCAAAACCTCTTCATTTTTTTTTAGGATAGCTGTCACAGAAAACATAATTCATTGTTTTAACAGCATACATGACTAAAGCAGTGGGGTTCATTTTATGAAAGTCACATTGTAAGCATTTTAAGAAGCCCTTCTCTTGATTCCAACTGTCTTCTGATAAATCCAACTGGGTTTTCCTACTTCAATAATGGAATATCAGAGAGGTATAAGCTTTCAACAAGCAGAGAGCATGGTCTAGACTAAGCTACCAACAGTAAGACTCAATTTAAACTGTATGAAACCTAAGTCAGGACTTTGGAAGCAGTCACTTACATATGCAAAATATAACCCAGAGTAGGACTGAATTGTAATTAACAAATACGAGGCTCGTGGAGTTTTTAAAAATAGATTTATATTATACAGAGAATCCCCAGATATTATCATTTTCAGCTCCAGATGCCTTTATCAAATGCAAAGTCTAATCGTGATAGCACAGAAAAATGATCACATTGCCCTCCCCCATCCTATTCTTAAGGTTCAGTATATTTTTGCAAACTGTTTACCAAGATGAAATGCAGTCCTGGGCAGGAAAGTGTTAACATAGCATGCCTGAGGCTATGCTTAGAAAGTCCTGCAAGATCCACCCTTGACAATGTCTGGGAAGGGGGCTTGTAAAAAGTTCTCTATACATACATGAGGAGTTCTCTAACTGATAAGGTTGTTTTGCTGTGCCTAGACTGTTTGTGGAAACTGTGATTTACGGTTACCTACTTTCTCTCTAAGAGCCTGGTATTTAGTAGGGGTTGCTAGACAGAGAATCCCTACATGATCATCTCCCTAATATAAACCCTAAACTCTCAGTCTCCAATAGGCTTCTGTGGGCAGAAACTGCACACATGTGGCTGCATTCTTCCCAGCTGGGGAAGGTGCGCTCTCTACGTAGCCTTTCACATAGAGTGCACAGGAAGCTGCACACGGATTCCTCCAGACTACATGCATGTCTTTTTCCCTTGGTGACGTTGCTACGCATTCTTGCTATTTCACTGCAATTAATAGTAAATGTAAGCGCAACTAAATGCTGATGCTGAGTCCTGGTGAAATCACCCGAAGGGTAGATGGCCTTGGGGACCCCTGAAACAAGTCCAAAAACAAAGTATGACCTCTTACCAGTCAATCATTAGCATTTGTTAATTTTTCTAAAGAGGAAAAGATGGTGCCAGTATTAAATTTTGCCTGATCAGTTTAGAGTTTTAGGAGAGAGATATAAAGATGCTCGTTCTTCCCTCATGAAATACATCATAGCCTGATGTTGCTAATGTGATGGGTTTTCTATTGTGAGGACGTAACTTTTTTTCTTAACAAGTTGTTTTGCTGCTCTTTAGTTTATGGGAAAAGAATAGTTTGGTGACCACAAGGACATGGCTGTCAAACTATAGATTTAGACAGAGCCTGAATGATAAATCTACTCCTTGCCAGAGGCAACAAAATAAAACTGAGCAGACAGCTGGAATATGTGCCACCACTCCTGAGACCACAGTTTTATTTCTCTAATTCAATCCTAAGGAAATATAATTTACTATAACTAATCTCTACTATTTAAAAATATCTATGTAGTTTAAAAGACATTGGGAACAAACCACTAACTTTTATTATTGAAATATTGAACATACTAAACATGAAACTTAGATGTTTAAGAGTATGAAATTTTAATTTTTTCTCCCATGCTGAAGGGAAAAGCTAAGAATTCTGTTTTTTTTTTTTTAACTACTTGAAAAGTCCATTAAATGAAACCAAATTTAACTCTGAATGGATAGCCACCTGATGGAATGACCCTTTTGCTTTTTAGCCTCTCTGATGTTCAGAATTCTCGAGAAGATCTGAAATTGCCTTATCCAACTATTTTGTTATAATTCTTACAGTAACGTGGAACAGGGCCCCATAGCTATGCTGAGCTTAGCTATGCTAAATTCCAGGGGTGAACTGATAAACCTCTAGTAGCTTTAAGTTTAAATGATTCTTTCATAGAGTTGTAACTACATAATTAGTCCAATCTTCATTTATCTTGCTGGAAAAATACAGATATCATCCTCCTCCAAGTAAAACCTGTGTGTCTGAGATACAAAAAAACGTTCCCCGAAAAGACAACGAAGAGGCTGTCATTTACAGATGGGACACCAGAAGCTCCTTTCCCTTCAAAAAGGAGAAGCTTGCAAAGAAAGAATGGGAAGCAGGGGAGAAGCCAGTCAGTCCATCCTTTCAGATATTTTTGTTGTCGTTGTTGTTCAATAACTTAACTGCAAAGACCAAGATAAACCACGACAATGCAGTGACTCCTGGGAGTGGCTCTGAAGCACAGTGACACCACTCTATGTCACCCTGGAAGCTAGAAAATACATTTTTCTCCAATAAAACTGTGAAAATCCTATCTCTGTACTTGACCCAGTCTTGCCGGTCACCAGGGAGGCCTGTTCATAGCAGTTAGGTGGCTGCCATACTTGGTATCTCCCTACTATAGCGAAATGAGAATGCCCTTGTGGTTGAGCAGAAATGAGATCAATGAAATCCCAGAAAAATGATTATGTTTCTACAAAGCAACTAATGTTCAATTGAACATTTAAATTCATAGATAACCCTTTCGTGAAAAATGAGATGGGGAAAATTTTCCTGCAGATTTGTCCAGGGAAAGCCACCTCTTGTCTATGACTTTTATCTTTGATAATAACTGATGCAGAGAAAGCATAAAACATGATCACTGATTTCTGTCAGATGACTGAGTAGATGGGAAGTGTCCTGATAGCAAAAACTTTGTCTGACATTTTTATTCCACTTCAATGCCTAGTATGGTGCTTCAAACATAATAGGCATTCAATAAATGTTTCTGGGTCAATGAATGAGTATGTTAAAAATATAAAGGAGTACAACAATAAGGGAGAAAAGCCTTAAAGAAATGGTTCAAGAGAAACTGTAATTTTTCCTCCCAAGCCTCCAGGCAGCTAAAGTTAGATGACGTTAAGAAGACTTGGTGAGAAAAGTATATATATTTTTATACACACACACACAATATATATAAAAATATATATGTATACATATTATATATTATATTTATATAATATAGTTATGTGCTATATATTATATATAATATATAGTTATATACTATATGTTTTGTATATATAAAAATGTATTTTTCTAAAATAGCAGAAAAATGCACAAAAAATAAAATAAAGCTCACAATCTGCAAATTGCATGTATAGTTACAGTGTGTGATTCCTCCACAAAGAGCCCAAGAAAATTTAGGACATACGGTTGCCATAGCATTAGATCAAATTTTAATAGTCCTTTTCACTTAAAACAAGAAAGAAGTTTTATAAGGAAACAAGACTCAATGTATTTTACATACTCAATTCAATTGCACAAATAGATGTATGCAGACAAATTCAGCAGAGTATATTTTTAGTATGCTTTGCCCAATTTCTATATTCACTGATATTTATCTGTCAAGTATATCAATATATAAAACATGATTAATCATGTTTTTGTAAGTAAGTTGAACATGGCTTTCATACATGCTTACAGGGCTGTGCTTCGTTATTACAGCTTTTATTTCCCCCTCTCAAAAATGGCAACAAAATACTCATCTGCCGATCTTATCGCTACTACAATCATCAACTTAAGTGGAAATTAACTTCTGTGGAATATTAACGACTTTGTGATCATGGACCTCAATAGAACACTGAAATAACTATGCCTCACTACTCTTCAATGAAATAGGGAAGTATGATTAAGAATTAAGGATGGAACACAAAGTTAACTAGAAGTTTCTCAAATAAATGTGGCATCAAATTATTGAGAAAATAAATACTTGGAATACCATCTGATGATGCACAGTCACATCCATTCTCCCAGGTCAGTATTCTCATGAAAATTTTTCCTTCCCCCTACCCAATCATTCTTGGGAATATCTGAAATGTACAGTAAGTACTCCTGTTGCTACTAGCACAGAAATGTAATAAACAAAAACCTATATGAAACCCCTCCAAACTCAGATGAAACCTAAAAAGCAAACACAAGTGACTAGGAAGGCTCTTATTTACAAAAAGTTTGAATCTAGACCAAGCTCAGATCCTGCCACCACAACGGAGGTCTCTGGATCAGTGTCACATAAGGTTCAGGGCACAGAATGACCCTATGGCTTCACAATATCTCTTGAATGTCAAGATGCTCTTCCCAGAGGGAGCTGAGAGTAGCTGAATTATCCATCAGAAAATACCTGACAAGTGATTTTCCAGAAACACCGTGTGAGAACTTACCAGTGCCTCACGGTAGACTCTCCTGGGATTTCTATACCCAAGAATATAACAAATACAAAGTGATATCCTGAGTCTTTCTGGCAAGAAAAAAAAAGGCCAGGACATGAAGGGTTCCATGATGCCAAAGGACAAGGCAATAATGCCAGTACTGTTTTGTTACAAGTCTGCTCCTCCCTTGCTGGTATTTTTGAGGTGTAACGTAACACACCGCCAAGTAAAAGCTCTAACTGCTCATCAGGTCAAAGCCTGATAACTAACTGGAATCAGAATGCATTTCAGTGTTTTTTGAATGATATGGTTTGGCTGTGTCCTCACCCAAATCTTATCTTGAATCGTAGCTCCCTTAATTCCCACGTGTTGTGGGAGAGACCTGGTGGGAGATAACTGAATCATGAGGGCGGTTCTCACAGTAATGAGTAGGTCTCGCGAGATCTAGTGATTTTGTAAGGGGAAATTCCCCTTTCCCGGGCTCTTGTTTCTTTGCTCTTGCCTGTCACCATGCAAGACATGTCTTTAGCCTTTTACCATGATTGTGAGGCCTCCCAGCCATGTGGAACTGTGAGTCCACTAAACCTCTTTCTTTACAAATTACCCAGTCTCAGGTATGTCTTTATTAGTAGTACGAGAACAGACTAATACAGCAGAATACAATAAAGTGTATTCCAGAGACTTTCACTTATATCAAGTATAATAGTTACAAACTTGGAAAAAGGGAGATGGATCACTGATTTGTAAAATAAATTCCTGACCAGTAAGTAATACTGAGAAGTGAAAGAAAGAGTAACATGTATATAAAAGGTGATGAGGACCAGATGGCCACTGCCAGATCCTGAGGGACTGGGGTGTGTTGCCAGTGGGTTGGTAGTTATGGATGGGAAAGAGGTAAGAGCAACTGCCATTTTCCCAAGTCTCCACCATGTTCCCAGCATTCTGTTAAGTAATTCATACGAGTGATGTAACATCGCTCACATTAACTCTGCGAGGTTGAAAGTCTGGAAATGTCCAAAGCTGGAAGTAGACTATTATTGGATTGGGTATTAAACGTTTCAACTAAATACTGAATTTGGATTATATTTCAGCCAGACACTAATCATTAAAGAGAGAGAAGGCAACTTGCTCATTTCAGTGCAACCAGAATTTTCCTCAAGGATAGCAAATCTGAATTCCAACAATTTTGGCACTTTTTTCTGATGCTTAATATTGAAAATAAAGTTAGACACTAAAAATGCTTAATATTAAAAATTAAGTTAGACACTAAGTGTGAATAAGCTCTTTTCTGACAAATTCCAGTGTCAAATATCAAGCCAACCATGACTCTAAACTCATGGTTCATGTGAGACTAAAAAATAGATTATTTTTCAATATATTCCAAAAACTCACTGCTGTTAGTTTTTCTCAAGTATTATTTTTAAAAAATATTTTGTGAAACGTGTTAGTCACATGAAACTAAACAATAGATTACTTTTCAATATATTCCAAAAACTCACTGCTATGTTTCTCAAGTATTATTTTTAAAACATTTTGTGAAATATGTTAAAACTTTACATGTGTGAATATACTTTTATATACATGGATTTAACTTTTATCAAGCCCATGATTTTAAAATCAAATGGTACTATAAGACCGACAATTAAAAATAGCAGTGTTTTGCCCTCTCCAACTTCCCTGAGTCCAAATGATCAAAGACAATCACTTTCAACTCTTTAAGCTGTTTTCTTTAGTATTTATCTTCATATTTTATGTAATATTCTTCAACTGGCCATACTTACTCTTTTATTTATTTTGAGAAAGGGCCTTGCCCTTTTGCCCTTCTGCACTACAGTGGTGCAATCACAGCTCACTGCAGCTTCTGCCTCCCAGGCTCAAATGATCCTCCTGCTTTAGCCTCCCAAGTAGCTGGGACTACAGGTGCATGCCACCATGCCTGATACTTTTAGAAATTTTGCAGAGATAGTGTCTCACTATGTTGCCCATGTTGGTTTCAAACTCCTGACCTTAAGTAGTCCTCCTGCCTTAGCCTCACAAAGTACTGGGATTACAGGTGTAAGCCACCAAGACCAGCTGCTCATCGTTTTTTTTTTTTTTTTTTTTTTTAAATAACGATTAGTGTCCCACTGTGGAAGACCAGGATTTAGTTCTCCTACCTTTTCAACATGCTTTTCCTCTCCATCCCCTCCCCTCCACCACAATCCAATCAATTTAACTACTACAATTTTTGATAACAATAACAATATTTATATAACAATATCTTAAATATTTTTCATAACTAAGCCCAATGATACACTGTATAGTTTTCTTAGACAATGTTATGCTTTTACCTTGCTATTAATAACTGCTTCAATTTTTCATTTGGTTGATTTCTCTACGTATCTAACATTAATTTTCCCTACACTGTAACACAGAACTAGAAAACTAATAGATAAACAATTAGGTAATTTTTCCAGTTTCTTTTGTTCCTGAGGCCATTCTTCCTAGTCTCTTCACACCCTGGTCCAATGGAGAAAGGCTGTTCTCCAGGCCTGACACAGGTGATGTTCAGGGGTCACCCTGAAACTTCCCCTTTTCTCCCCCCATCAGGAAACTTTCTTCACTTTCCCCAATTCCCTTTTTTTTTTTTTTTTTTTTTTCACTCAGCTCCTCCAGAAACTTCCCAAGAAAGGGTGCAGAGGAGGCCAATTTTTGATACCTTGCATTTCTGTCTGAAAATATCCCTACTCTACCCTTGCATTTGGCTGACAGTTTGACCAAAAAAGTTTAACAGACAAAAGGTAGGTCACATACAAAGGCTTCAGACTGGTGTTCATGTTCCCTCAGATTTGGAAGGTACAGCTGTATTTCTTCTAGGTTCCACTGTTGTTGTATCATTTTTCTACAGTTGTCTCTTCTGCATTTTCTTCGTTCTCTTTCTGAAACTTTGTTTTTTTAGGTTTCTGTTTTTGAGAGAAGGAGCCTTGTTACATTGCCCAGGCTGGCCTCAAACTCCTGAGCTCAAGCAATTCTCCCACCTCAGCTTCTCAAACAGCCAGGACAACAGATGTGCAGTACTGCACCTGTCTGTGAAACTCATTAGAAAATCAGATTTTGGACTTCTTAAAGTGAGCCTCTTGTACCCTCCTCTTTTCTCCCATGTTTTCCATCTCTGTGCTTTTATTCTACTTTCTGGGCAATTTCATCCACAGTCCAACTCCTCACTGAATTTTTAATTTCTGTCATCATGCTTCTCATTTCCAAGCCCTCTTTCATGGATGCAATATCTTCTCTAATACCTCACAGAATATCAATCATACGTTTTTGAAGTTTTTGAAGTTTTTTCTTCCCTGCTTTTCCCTTTATTTCCTCTGATATTTCCTTTCTGCTTATTTATTTTGGTTTCATTCCTTCATGTTGGTGACGATCCTCAAATGTGTGGTGATCCTTCACTGTCCACCCTGAGATCTAAAAATGTGCATTTAAGTGATGTCACTGGATGAGGACACAGCCATTTTACTGAGGGGGGAGGGCGCCTTCAAATGTCGTCAACTGGTCTTTCTCAGATGTGAATCCTCTAATCCTGGGACAGTGGAAGATATGTCCCATTGTCAGAGTTCTGGGTGCTCAGAAGGAAGATAGCACCATTCCAAACAGATTTTCACAGAAAACTCCTATTTTCTCTAGTATATTTTACCCCTACTCTCATTTGTATCAGCTGTTTCCAAGTCCGAGGCTTCTGGAAAACACAACTGCCAGGGTATTTGTCCAGACACGTGGTTGGAATGGGCTCCCACTGCTGCTTATTCTGACTTCCCAGAAATCACCAGTTTTGGCCTCACCCGTCACATCTGTCTTTTGGCAGAGCTTGTGGTTCTGAAACCATGCTCCAGGGTTAGAAAAGTTATTAACCAGCAAAATTTCAAGAGTTTGTTTTGCAGAACCGTGAAGAAAAAAACAACTGAAGAAGAAAAGAGTTTGTTACAATTCCCTTATTTACAACAAAGTCGGCTGACGGGCTGACACCAGCTGGAACCAACATGGCCGACTGAAGTCTGCATAGGAAAGACTCAGTGATGAGTGACCTTTCACCTCAGAGAGCCGGAAACTCCACCTTCAGATCATGCTCATTCCACCATTTTCTGAGCAAGCAGCTCACGAAGCATGTCGGGGCAACAGCACATGCCCAAGGGCCCTTCCCAACCCCTTCCCTTCAAGCCAATCACTGTGCAGACCCGAAACTCCACGGCACAATCTCTCCCTTAATTGGGCAGCAAAGGCAGTAGGGTGAGATAGATTAGAGCATTTCCTCCTGTCTCCTTGTCAGTTCACTGGCAAAAAAACGTCTCTCCCTGGAAAAACCATGCTTCAGTGTTTGGCTTCCTATTGTGTGCAAGCAAATAGATCCAGTCTGGTTTGCTTACAGTTCTAAGTCTGAAACCTTCCTGGTTCTGACCACCAAACAATCTGCTTCAGGTTGGCTTTCTTCCCTGTGGGCACTTGGCTTTCGGTTCTCTCCCTTCTGCTAATTCAATTCCCGCTCACCCATTTGCTTGCCATCTCCCAAAAATTTGTTGACATTCTCACCCACCAAGCCTTATGGTGCATTTTCTTTGTCCATGTGAATATATATCTTATTTCTTATCATGTTCAGTAGTCTTAGGAGGACACAGAGACAAATAAAGGTGTTCCAACTGTCCTATATAATCATAATTCAAAAATCTTTTCATTATGAAAAAAACTCAGGTTAGAAGTCTTAGTTGGATAACTCTCTAAAATAGGGTATCATTCCTTTAGGTGAGCTAGCATTGGGGCATACCCTGGCAATAGAATTACATCAATTTTTTAGTCTACAAATCATAATTTATAGATGACATGGAGAGATTTCAGATGGGATAAAAAATAGTAATTAGAGGATTTGGAAACTGGCTTGAAAGAGCTAAACAAACAGATTAGATTATACCATGAAAAGAAGACTAATGAGGGATTTAATAATGGCCATTGAGAAGATGAAGGATTATTATAGGCACAAGATGGTTGGCCCAATTTCTCTGTTTCCATTTCAAACACAATAAGAAAATGGACTTAAGATATCACATAAGGAAAATTTACTGACAGTGAAGATATTAAGTATTACCAGAAGAGGGTGTGGAGTTTTCTTTTCTGGAATAATATTAAAAGTGAAAATGGGCCACTCCTTAAAGGTAAAAGGCTAATTTGACATCTCAAATTCCTCCCAGCTGCATTTTTCCCTTCCAACAGACCTGTATGCAGAAAATAATCACTCCTATTCCAAGTTTCTTTTTTTCTAACAGAAACATTCTTCTATGGATAAGAAAGATGATTTTTAAAGCAAGCTCAGCTCAGTTTCAACATATATACTTGCAAGCTCCCACCACTTTTCAGGGAAATTAAAGATGGACTTTTTATACATGAAAAACATGATGACATTCAAAATGTGGATGGCACTTCAATACTGAGATGAAAATTTATATTGCTGATGTTTTCTATTTTTCTTTGCAATAGATTGCATTGTTAAAAAGTATTAGTTTCTCATGTGAAAAGTGTCATGAAAAGAAAGTCTAACTGTAGCTAAACAGAATGCTTGTAAGAAAAGAATGTAAAGAACTTTTCCTTTCCCATTCACCCTCCCAAGTGAACTGCAAACAGTTACTCCTTCAAAAATGTACTAAGAACAGGAAGGTGGCTGATGAGGGGCCATGAAGAGAAACAGAGGCAGGGAAGGCTGGGCTCAGGATGGATGGAAGACACACCCTGGAGAATATAAGGAAGGCTCAACCACATGAGGTCTGCCTCCACTGTGCATTTGATTTTTATATCATTGTTTTTGTTAAAGAAATATAGGTTTGTGCCCATTTGTTTTTAGTTCAGAAATTTGAGCCTGACCTCACACAAGAATCAATGCCAGCCAGACAGAAGACCTCTATGTGAGAAACAAAACAACATTTCTGAAAACGAGTGTAAGATAATATCTTCCTGACCTCAGGTTAAAAACAGATTTCTTAAACAAGACAAAAAAAGCACTAACCCCAAAGACTGGTCTATTGAACCACGCTAAAATAAAATTTAAAAAACCTTCTGTTTATTAAATGGTACCCTAAAGGAATTAAAAGGCAAGGCAGAGGGCCAAAAATGTGCCTTCTTCCCATATGAGTGAACCGAAATTGCACCCAGTGCTCTATGAGTGGGGAATCGGCACCTGAGAAGAAAACACCCTACATTCTGGCATTTGAGGGGCCCAAAATGCAAGAGCTTCTCCCCACTTCCAAGCTCCTATCACTCAGAACAAAGCCTGCCCGTCAAAAAGCTCAAACCATTTAAATACAAAAAGCTCAAACCATGTATATATATAAATGCATTTATATGTAAATATGTATGGTATATATATTTATACATAAATACTTTATATGGTGTATATATATTTAATATATAAATATATAAATAAATATATAAATGGATGTTCATTCATAAGGAAGAAGTAATAGAAAGGCTGACATATATTTATATTTATGTATTTATGTATAAATGTATTTATATATTTATTTGTATATAAATATATTTTACATATATTTGTATATAAATATTATATATATTTATATAAAATATATTTTATATAAATATATATATATATACGGCAGCCTTTCTACTACTTCTTCCTCATGAATCAGCAGACACCCATGGATGATTAAGGCATAAAACCAGTGAGGAAATTTAAATTTCAATGTAAAAAAACAAATGGGACCCCAAAGATAGTAGAAAGGTCAGAGGAAATAAGAAGTTTTTGAAATGTAATTATTGTTCTAAGAGAGCTGAGAAAACATTGCATTGATAACATAAGTAGAGAATGTCCTGAGGAGAATAATCACAGAAGAAAGAGCATGCGAAACACACACACATATACAACCAGAATCAATAAAAGCTTGGAAGACAAACCTGAAGGTATCTTTCAGAACAGAGAAAAACAAGAAAATATAACTATTGAATTTCCAGCTTGTCCATTGTTCAACATCCAGTTGGAGCCCCAGAAAAAGTGAAGAAGAAAAATGAAAGAAAATTAGTAAGAGAGTAATAGAGAATGAATTGAAAAACAAAGCCAACACCTGAACATAACACAGGAAGATTTCAGAACTCCAAAGCCAAAAACAATATCCTAAAGGGTTCCAAAGAAAAAGCACAAATCACCTGCAAGGGGAGGAGAGTGGACTGATAACAGATTTATCATCAGCAACATTGAACATCAAAAGTCAATGGAGCAATGTCTTCAAAGCTCTGAGGGAAAATAAGTTAGTAAACTTACTGAATCAATGTTACCATTTTTGATACCTGGAGAGTAAGGTACACATGACAAAGGCAGACGGTGAGAGGAGCTATAGGAAATAATGCAGGGCCAAGATTCTCATCTTCTAAGTCAGGGACCAAGTGATGCCACCTCTGGGTAATGAAGTAAGATATAAAATAGAAATAGACTATTAAGTTACTTAAATAGAGGAACTAAAAATGTGATGCAACTATGTCGAGCAAAGCAGGCAAGAGAGATGGAAGAGTGTGGCAGGAAACCAGTAGACAGTTTCCAAAACTGATACATCAGGAAATAACTGTAAGCATAAAATTTTGAGATACAATAATAACATCAGAAAAGGCAGCTATAAAGGCCAGATGTGGTGGCTCACGCCTGCAATTCCAGCACTTTGGGGGCTGAGGCCAGTGAATCACCTGAGGTCAGGAGTTCAAGACCAGCCCGGCCAACATGGTGAAACCCCATCTCTACTAAAAATACAAAAATTAGCTGGGTGTGGTGGCACACACCTGTAGTCCCAGCTACTCAGGAGGCTGAGGCAGGAGAATCAGTTGAACCTGGGAGGCGGCAGTTGCAGTGAGCCAAGATCATGCCACTGCATTCCAGCCTGAGTGATGAAGTGAGACCCTCTCTCAAAAAAGATAATGAAAGAAAGAAATGAGCCGGGCACGGTGGCTCATGCCTGTAATCCCAGCATTTTGGGAGGCTGAGGGGGGTGGATCATGTGGTCAGGAGATCGAGATCATCCTAGTCAACATGGTGAAACCCCATCTCTACTAAAAATATAAAAATTTGCGAGGTGTGGTGGTGGGCACCTGTAGTCCCCACTAGTCAGGAGGCTGAGGCAGGAGAATGGCATGAACCCAGGAGGCAGAGGTTGCAATGAGCCGAGATCGCGCCACCGTACTCCAGCCTGGGCAACAGAGCAAGATTCTGTCTCTAAATAATAAATAAATAAATAAATAAATAAATAAATAAATAAATAAATAAATAAGAAAAGGAAAAGAAAGGTCAGTTACAGGAGTTAAAAGTGACTCTCTAAGAGGGACCATCAATATCAAATGGAGGCAATAGGCTACAAAAGAGAACCAGGAATGTTTGTTGTGATGGAGGTGAAGGAGGTAGAGTTTGAAGAAAGAAAATGACAAACTATCAGATGCAATAAGAGAGGTCCACTTTAAAGGGTTATAACTCCCAAACTTTTTGAGATTTCACGTGTTTCCCATAGTACTTTCTGACCTACTGGAAGCGTATCCAATACACTGAAGCATAAATCCAACATATTTAGAAAAACAAACAAACAAACAAAAACAAGACCTTGACACTGGCTAACTGGAAACGCCTGTGAGTATTAAAACACATCTCTGTGGTTGCAATGCTGTGTTTTGCTCCCAACTATCCATTTTCAGACTTTACTCAGCATGTTACGGGTGGTTAGGTTCCAGGATTATTGAGTTCTATCTCTATTTGTAATTGCTTATAAAATGAAATCTATCGTCACCCTGATCGCCTGTGCCTAAACATACAGGATGCTTGTCTTGTAGGAAATATTCAACCTGGTATGTGAGTGACTGAAACACAACTCTATGGAAATACCCAACTCCACACATGCATCCCCTGGGTAACTCAGCAGTTAGCAGAGTCGCTGAAACTGAAGAAGTCAAATGCTCCTCTTCATTTGGCTTCTCAAGTCCCATTTTTCAAACAGCCATCAGGAATGGGCATTCTGTGGCGTGTTGGTTTCTCTTGGAGATAAGAGCAATAACACTGCAAGTTGTGATGACAAGCACAAGCAACATCTCACATTAACACAACATAAAAAGGATGATTTTGGCCAGGCGTGGTGGCTCATGCCTGTAATCTCAGCACTTTGGGAGGCTGAGGTGGGAGGATTACCTGAGGTCAGGAGTTCAAGACCAACCTGGCCAACCTGGTGAAACCTTATCTCTACTAAAAATACAAAAAAATTAGCCTGGTGTAGTGGTGGACACCTGTAATTCCAGCTACTCGGGAGGCTGAGGCAGGAGAATCGCTTGAACCTGGGAGGCAAAGGTGGCAGTGAGTCGAAATTGCACCACTGCACTCCAGTCTAGGCAACAAGAATGAAACTCCATCTCTCAAAAAAAAAAAAAAAAAAAAAAAGATGATTTTATTATAGAACAAAATCCTACTTTAACATGTGTTCCTTTTATTTTAGAGAGAGAAATAATGGACGACAATCAGTGCTAATGAAATCCAATGGATTTGGCTTTGGCATCAATTCAGAGTCAATATTCAGTGTCACTGCACCACGGCAACCAAGACTGCTGACCAATAGTGTTGTGCTCTAGTCAATTTAATGAGTTGGCACAATCAGAACTCAGCATTATTGGGACTGTTCTGTATGCAAGCTTCTATCTGCTGCAAGCAGGCACAAGCTATAATAGATTCTCCTTTCTTTTTTTTTTCTCCTAGGCTAATTTCTTCACTGCCAACACCCAGAGCTTCCAGAGTCATATTAATGCACCATGGATCTTGAAGCAAATTTAATCTCAAAAAGACTTAGCAATTTTCAGGTCAACACAGACATTAAAGTAAAACAGGATGAAGTTTCCAGATGTAAACTAAAATTGAACCAGGTGTAGACATTTAAAGTATACCAGATACAAAGTTAGTGACACCCGTGGGCAGGTGTGCTATAAACAAACCATGACACTGCAGATGAGAAGAAGCATATTCTCTGCCCAGCAAAAGAGAAAAAAAAAAGTCTTCAATCTCAACTGGAGCATCCTTCAGAGAAGAAAAGCAAAATTCAATCCTGGAAACATATTCTAATATGGTATATTCAGGTGAAAAGGGATTGGCATCACTGTTGAGGTGCCTGGAATTTCCCTTGCAACCCAGATCCAATTCTGTAAATTTAGTTGCCTCTTTTAGACACATCAGGAAACCATCGAGCTGTCACAACCTCATCCTACCCAGAATCTCCTGGTCTGCCCAGAATCCCCATCTACCCATAATCTCCTTGTCCTTGATCTCTTGCCTTAAAACTGCAGTTGCTCCTCACTGCTATTCCTCTTCTCTGTATTTGTCTCTCTTCAGACTGTTATATGGCAGCAGAAAGATCATTGCAAAACTAAAGTCAGATTTTGTTATGTTCCAGCTACAAACTCTCCAATGTCTTCCATTCAATACATCCCAAATCCTAGACCAGGACCTCCAAGCCCCTAAGAGACCCTGCGCCCAGCCTCATCTCCCCACCTCAAAGCCCCCACATTTCCCCTGCTTGCCTTGTTAGCCACACAGGCCTATTCATTGTTTTGGAGACACACCAAGCATTTGTATTTTCTCTTCTCTTTTTCTGGGACATTCTTCCCCTAAGCATCCACAGGGCCTATTTCATTGTATTTCATTCAGGTTTTGCTCAAAGGTCACCTCACTAACTTCTTCTTGACCATTCTACCCAAACAGCACCCCCTATCATCTCTATTTCCTTCCCTTGCTTTTCTTTTTTTCTTCTTGCCACTTCTTAATACCTATCATGTTGTTATAAAGCTCTTTGTGTGTTGTCAATCTCCTATCCTGGAACATAAACCCCATGAGGAAGGAACTTCATTTGATCACCACACCATTCTTCTCAGTACATACAACAGTATCTCACACATGGTAACTTTTCCAGAAACTTGTGATACCATTTGAAACCATATCAAAAAGTGCCTAGCAATAAATCTAACAAAAGACATGTAAAAATGAAAACATAAACAAGTAAACAAATATAGTCCCAACTCTAATAACAAGTGCCTTTCTGATTTTAGTAAAGTCACCCATCCCATCTTTTAGACAAGGAAATTGTACTCCATGGTTGCTTTTGTCTCATCTCATTCTAAAACCCCACTATTTCCTTAATCAGCTGATTACTACCACAGAACGCTGTGAAGCTACCCTTTGATGAATGTTTATCATGTTTACTTCAAGTGTTATTAACAGATCAAGTATACATTTAAACTACCTTTTGGCACACTTTTACATTCACTTTGGGTCTTCTTGTGGATTCATGGCTCTTTAACATATCCAATGTGATTTGATTGCCAACATCGTGTTTTACATTTCAGCCACTCCTCTGAAGTAGGAACCATTTTCATGGCTGGAACTTGGCTCTTTGCCCTTCTTAACACTATTTTAGAAACTTGTTCTTTACAATTAGGGATTCAAGGATCCCTATTAGTTGAGAAAGTCATACTATTAGGGTTTCTAGGAGATTTCTGAACATTCTTGAAAAGGGTATGTTAATACAGAAAAATTATGTATGGATTTGGAAAGCTAATTAACATCAATCAAAATTATATCCTATATTTGATA
The DNA here is from genome assembly GCF_047675955.1 of Chlorocebus sabaeus. NCBI lineage: Eukaryota > Metazoa > Chordata > Mammalia > Primates > Cercopithecidae > Chlorocebus > Chlorocebus sabaeus. The sequence goes on from NC_132911.1 coordinate 19,058,848, forward strand.
TCATGTGGGTTTTATCTAGATGTTTACTTTTTTTAACTTGAAAGACTTATTTTTTGCTTCCAAAAGTAAAAACTATTCTTAGAAAATGCACTACTCAACTACTGACTGAACGCTTAAACTATTAGTGTCATGGGTTATCCAAGAGAGAAAAAATTCTTTTCACACTGACATTTAATTTAGAGATTTAAATAGAATACTGAACAAGTTTTAAATCTAGTTATTAAAAAAATGGTTTCAGGGATGAGGCCATTACCTACATGTCATCAACATTCTTGGGAAGATATTTTGAAAAGAGGTATTTTTTTCCATGAAACAAGTTATATAAAGCAATTTTTCTCATTATTAGCTAAACTGGAAACATTCTGAACATAATTTGAACTTTTTCAAAGGAAGATCGTTTCCAAATATTTGATGTTCCTTGAACTACATGCATAGGTAAACAGTTCTATTTCAATGCAATTGTGGCTTTCACATCAAAAAAGCTTAATTTTTATTCCTCAGGAAACTTCAGAATGAAATTAAACATTTCAACGCCCTATTTTAACAACAACGATGGTATCTAAAATGGAAATTACAAACTAATGTCTCTCATGAACATGGATACAAAATCCCACAATTTTAGCAAACCGAATCTGGTAATATATATCATGACCAAGTTGATTATAATGTTTTCAATAAATGCAGAAAATATAGCTGATAAAATTGAACAGCCATGATCTAAAACTCTTAGAGAAGTAAGAAGAGAAGGTCACTTCTTTCCCATTAGATTATCTACCATAAAAAATACTAAAGCAAACGTCATACTTAAATGCTGACAATTTCCATTTGAAATCAGAAGCAAGACAAAGATGACTATCATCTGCACTTCTATTCAACATTCAACATCAAAATAAAACCTAGCCAGCGTATTAAGGCATAAGTAAATAAATGGTACAAGGACTGGACAGGAAGAAACAACTGTCATTATTTACAAATGATATAATAGCCAAAGGCATTTACAGACAAGCTGTTAGAATAGAAGAGTTTAGCAATGTAGAAAAATCAATTAGCAATGTAGAAAAACTAAATTTCTATGTATATAAAAGCAAACCGAAAATGAAATCCAAAAAAAAGATACCATTTGAAACTGTATCAAAAAGTGCCTAGCAATAAATCTAGCAAGACATGCAGAAACCTCTCAGGAAGAGAACAATAAAACTTCACTAAGACATTTTAAAAGACTTCAGTATAGAAAGACAATATTGTAACGACGTTAGTTCTCTCCAAACGAACTTATAGATTCAATACAATGTCAATAAAAACCCCAAGACTTTATGTGAGGTGGTGTGGAACTTGACTATGTTGATTCTAAAATTGTATATGGAAATGCAAAGGGCCAAGTATAATTAAGACTCTCTTGAAGTACAAGGCTGTTCTCTCAGATATTAAGACTCACTTAAGAAGACATGGTAATTAAACCAGTGTGCTACTGATATAGAATAGACAAACAGCACAGACTAGAACACTTGGAAATAGACCCACACTTATAAACACTTATGATATGTTGCATAGGTAGAAAGTAGAACGTAACCTGCACGGACCTTGAGGGACTCAACGAAGAGGGTGAAGTGGTTTCGCTAAATGGAACTAGAGCATCCATATTAAAAAAATTAACTTGCATCTTTACTTCACACATAACAATTTCAGATGGACTTTAAGCGTAAAGACTGCAAGATTAAACTCTAGAGCTTTTAAAATTTAATTTACAAAATATATTCATGACCTTGAGCTAGGGAAGGATTTCTTTAAAAACGGACAGAAGGCAACAACCATAAAGGAAGTGGCTGACAAATGTGACTACATCAAAATGGAAAACTTTCTGTTTATTATGAAATACCATAAAGAGAGTTAAAAGACATGCCACAGAGTAGGAAAGAGATGAGTTACATGTATAACCAACAGAAGACTTGGATCCTGAATGTATAAGAATTCTGCAAACAATTAAACAGGTAGACAACATGATGGAAAAATGACCCACTTCACACAAAAGGGGAAATCCATGTGACCACAAACATGAAAAAGGGATCCACCTTACTAGTAAACAGAGAAAAGCAAAATAAAACCACAAAGAGATACAAATACACACCTTCGTTCTGCAACAAAACAAAGTATGACACTACTAAGTGCTGGCAAAGACGTAAGACCATTTGGAACACAGGGCAGATGCAGAGATGCATATTCCAGGAGCCAGTAATTCCACCTCTAGGCTGACAGAGAAAGGCATGCTGGTATGCACTGGAATGCAGGCATAGGAATATTCACAGCTGCAAAATCTCTATTCCCCAAACTGTTAACAAGCCTAAGGTGGATAAACACACTCATATTTTCGTTCAATCAAATACTTCACTATACAGCAGCAACATCTAAGAAGCCACAGCTACACATAGCAGAATAAATGCATCTTACAAACCTAATATAGAACAAAGCAGCAAAAGACAAAAGAACTATACTGACTTCATTTATATATAGTTCAATAATAACCATAAATAATTATCTAACGAGTGGTGAGATTTTTTAAAGCAAGACAATTATTATCATAAAAATGAGAAGAGTCGGTGTCTGTAGGAGAGGAAGGGAGTGTGATCAGGAAGGGACTCATGGAAGGTTATGGAGAGTCTGTCAATGTTCTGGGTTACATAGGTATCTACTTTCAAATTATTCATTAACCTCTACATTTATGGTTTACGGGCTTTTCTGTACATATGTTTGGTCTTATAATGACAATGACAGAAAACAAATGTGTAAATTTCAGAGCTTGATTTGGGCATAGGTTGGATAAGTGCTTCATGACCAACAAACACAAGAAGCTAGGAGAGTAAGAAACAGATGAAAAATAACGGTGGAGGTTGTTTCCTAGGTGTGAGCCCCTCTCCGAGGCCCCACCACAGGCTCTTCACTTTCAAGTCCTCTGCTCTATCCCAGATCCTGTGAAAAAATTCAAATCTGACTGTGGCTTATACCTGCTGCTGAAGGCGGCCTTGGCCTGTCCTGCAGCAGGTGCGATGGTTAGGATCCGTGTGCAGGCCTTGTCTCCCTTTACAAGGGGAAAACAGGTACATGGCAGAAGGCGCAGGAGGCATACAGAGAATGATTCTTTAACCCCACTGGCCTTGTTACTAGAAACTAGCACAAGAACAAGAGCAAAGGGAATAGGCTGTGAAGCTAATTCTGCCGACAGTGAACCAATAGTGATGAAGGCCAGTGGAAGCAGCAGTGATTACACGGAGAAGAGGAGAAGTCAGTGGGGCCAGGAAGGTAAGAGGAGCACCTGAGCCCGAGCCAGGCCCAGATGGGTGGGGAGAGGTTGCTATTCCAGCGTGAGGCCCGATCATGCCCACATTTCTCACCCTTGATCCTCTAGAGTACCCTTGACCTTCCCCCATCCTCCATCCTGGCCTGCAACTTCTCCTATTCCCTCTGGATGGAGCTCCTACCAAGCCTGCACTGAGGCATCACCTGACAAGTATGGGTCCTGGAGGAGGAAAGCTGCTGGGGTCCCACTCTGAGCACCACCATCCTGCCACCCCCCGCAAACCTCCCACAGCCAAACTAGAGGCTCGGGCCCTGATGGGCCGTATCAAATAGAACCCAGGCTTAAAGATATTATCTTGAATCTTCAACCTTGAAAAGGCCCTTCATGGTCATTGAAAGTTGAGTTGCTTATTTCATAAAAATTCTTCAGGCTTAGGCAAGGAAGTCATTGTGAAGTGCCCTTTTACATAGAGTAGTAATGACTTAGAAACAAAAAAATATATATATTATTTTTGCTAGGCAATACCATTCAGGATATAGGCATGGGCAAGTATTTCATAACAAAAATGTCAAAAGCAATTGCATCAAAAGCAAAAACTGACAAATGGGGTTTAATTAAACAGCTTCTGCACAGAAAGAAAAAAAAAAGACTGTCATCAGAGCAAACAGACAACCTACAGAATGGGGAAAAATTTTGCAACTTATCCATGTGACAAAGGTCTAACACCCAGAGTCTTAAGCACATTTACAAGAAAAAAATAACCCCGTTAAAAGGTGGGCAAAGGACACAGACACTTTTCAAAGGAAGACAGATATGTGGCCAAGAAACATATGAAAAAAAGCTCGACATCATTTATCATTAGAGAAATGCAAACCAAAACCACAATGAGATATCACTGCATGCCAGTCAGAATGGTGATTACTAAAATCAAGAAACAAAAGATGCTGGCGAGGCTTTGGAGAAACAGGAATGCTATTATACTGGTGGTAGGAATGTAAATGAGTTCAACCACTGTGGATGACAGTGTGGTGATTCCTCAAAGATCTAAAACCAGAAATATCATTTGACCCAGCAATTCCATTACTGGGTATATATCCAAGGAATATAAATCATTCTATTATAAAGATACATGCGCATGTATGTTCATTACAGCACTATTCACAATAGCAAAGACATAGAATCAACCCAAATGCCCATCAATGATAGACTGGATAAAGAAAATGTGGTACATACACACCATGGAATACTATGCAGCCATAAAAAGAAAGAAGATCATGTCCTTTGCAGGGACATGGATAGAGCTGGAAGCCATTATCCTTAGCAAACTAATTCAGGCACTGCATATCCTCACTCATAAGTGGGAGCTGAACAATGACAACAATGGACACAGGGAGGGGAACGACATACACTCGGGTCTATCAGGAGGGGCAGGGGGAGGGAGAGCATCAGCAATAGTAGCTAAAGTATGTTGGGATTAATACTTAGGTGATGGGTTGATAGGTGCAGTAAACCACTATGGCACACATTGACCTATGTAACAAACCTGTTCATCCTCCACGTGTAACCTGGAATTTAAAATTTTTAAACAACAGAAAATATTATTTTCAGCAGACAGAGACAACTGGCAAGTCATAGCTGTGAGGTCACCTTTACCGACTCCCACTCTATCAATTCCCACCCACTGCCTCCACATCTATGTCAAAAGAACCCACCCTGAGGGTCACCATCACTGCTCTTAAATATGCCTGCTTCCTCCTATTCCCACAGCCCCTGCCTTACTTCAGGTACTCGTCCACAAACTACATCGTGACTACCACGGTAGCTTCCTAAGCAGACTCCACCCCCACTCAGATCTTTAATCCACCCTTCAAAGTCGGTGGATCCAGCCTCCTAACACAAGTCTGCTCAGATCCCTCTAAGCCTCAAGTGTCTTAACTAACTCCCAGTGACTCATACAGTCTAGCCTTCCTTACATAACACTCAAAGGCCTCCAACCTCCCCTTCAGCCTCTCCCCCAGTCACATCCTCCCCAACCCTAGACTCCCACCACACTGGCTTCCTCCCTCAGCCATGCACACTCACACACCACACTGTGGCTGTTTCTGAGGCTGGACGCTCTGTCTCCACGGCTCTGCACACCACACCTACTCCTTCAAATAACATTTCTGCCACTGAGAACTGCCCTGTGCTGACTTGATCCTTCCACTGTTGATGCTCCCACAGGATACTGCTTTAACACTTCAGTTAAAACGTTTCTTTCACTGAACTTATCGCACTGAATATTTCGTAAAGTTTTAAAAGAGGAAAACAGGTCATATCACTCTCTACATTAAAAGACTTTAAAATTAATCTGTTGATTTTCAAACAAAATCTAAACGTCCTACCTTTTCAAAATCCTGAATTACCCACGGTGGTTTCCTGTTAGATTAGAATCCCTTTGGGCATAGCACAAAACAAAACAAAAACGGCCACAAAAATGGATGCCTAGTCCCATCCTCAGAAATTCCAATTTCGTTTTTCTCAGGTGAGATTCAGGTAGTTTGTTTTTTTGTTTTGTTTTGTTTTGTTTTTAGGTTCCTGCAAGATGTTTCTTTTTTTTTTTTTTTTTTTTTTTTTTTTTTGAGACGGAGTCTTGCTCTGTCGCCCAGGCTGGAGTGCAGTGGCCAGATCTCGGCTCACTGCAAGCTCCGCCTCCCGGGTTCACGCCATTCTCCTGCCTCAGCCTCCCGAGTAGCTGGGACTACAGGCACCCGCCACCTCGCCCGGCTAGTTTTTTGTAATATTTAGTAGAGACGCGGTGGCTCAAGCCTGTAATCCCAGCACTTTGGGAGGCGGAGACGGGTGGATCACGAGGTCAGGAGATCGAGACCATCCTGGCTAACACGGTGAAACCCTGCAAGATGTTTCTAATGGGAAGCCCAGGTGGGGATCCACGAAACTAGGTGACAGGTCCAAAATGTCCTTTGTAACCTCATTTCCCACCACAGGTTCCGCAGCCACGGTGTTCCACATTTTGGCTCCTTGAAGCTGCCACACTCCTTCTTGCCTTGGGGACCTTGGAACAGCACCCCTATATGCTTCTGCATCCTGTGCTGTCCACCCACAGGACTCACTCCTTCGTGTCCAATCACAGTTCATCTTAAAATCACCTCCTTCAAGAAGCCTTCTTGGATCATCCAGTCAAAAAAAGCCATTGCTCACTGTGTAGCACATGCCATTCTCATTCTCTGCATAGCACTTTTTCTCTAGTATTTCTCTGGTTTTTTAATTGTCTACCTCGCCCTATGAGAATGCAAGCTCCATGAAAGCAAAACCTTTATCTGGGTTGTTCAGCACAGTTTCTCAAGCTCCTAGAACAGTGCCAGGCACACAGCAGGGATTCAGTAAATACTGGTGGAATAAATGAGTGACAAGTGAGTGAACACATCTAGGTCACTTCCATCATGCTGTGTGTGCTTTGCATATAAAAGGACCTCAATGAATTCACTGCATTTCAGGAACTGAAGTATCCACTGTATTACAAATTTGGCCAAACTTTAAAGGTTACAAGCATCCTTGCTGAAAAATATCCTTTTCCTACTGTATATAAAGAGAAGAAATTATGTATCACTTTAAAGACTCTCCAACTTTTTCTGAAATCCAACTTTCATAAAACACTTTCCAACTTTTTCTGAAATCCAACTTTTGGAAAAGTTCTAAAAGTCAATAAACATCATAGAAAAAAATTTTAATCGGACTCCCAGATTGAGTAAGTAAAGATAAAATAAAGGACCCCCCTCAGTCTCCTTTGGCATAAACTGTCACTTCTCCAGGCAATGTAGCAGGACTGCCTACTTGGTAGACTACAAAACTAATACACTCCTCAACTATCACGTCATTTGTTTTAAATTAAATCTCTTCACCTGTATTTATGACATTCATTAAACTCAGGTAGTTAGAGATATCTTTCAAACTCAAGATCCTCTAATGATCAATTCTAATAAAAATAAACAGGAAGTTCAAAGGATATATTTGAGAGATAGTCAAGTATTTTCTCTAGCTTCTTTGCTTGTAGTGCTAAAAATAGAGCACCTCTATTCCTACATTAAAAAACTTCAGGTTGGGCACTGTTGCTCAGGCCTGTAATCCCAGCACTTTGGGAGGCCAAGGTGGGTGGATCATCTGAGGTCAGGAGTTCAAGACCAGCCTGGCCAACATGGTGAAACCCTGTCTCTACTAAGAATACAAAAATTAGCCTGGCGTGGTGGTACACATCTGTAATCCCAGCTACTTGGGAAACTGAGGCGGGAGAATCGCTTGAATCCAGGAGGCAGAGGTTGCAGTGAGCCAAGATTGTGCCACTGCAGTCCAGCCTGGGCAACAGAGGAAGACTCCATTAAAAAAAAAAAAAAAAAAAAACTTCAAAGCTGATCTAGTCTTTAAATGCCCATTTCTAGTTATCTTGAGTTACATCATCATCAAAATATAGTAACAGTTTCCATGTTGTAGCTAGAATGGCTTGTGGCCTCGAAAAAGATGTGTCTGTCTCCTAATCCATAAAACCTTTTGTCTTCTATGTCAAAAAGAGTGAATATTACCTTGTATAACAAAAGATGTAGTAGAGTTCATTACCTTGAGAGGAGAAATTTATCCTGGATTATCTGGATGGGCCCTAAATGTCATCACATGTATTCTTGTAAGAGACAGGCAGATGGAATTTTGACACGGAAAAGGGGGAAGCAATGTGACCATGATCAGAGACTGGAGTGATGTGGCCTGGAGCCACCAGAAGCTAAAAGAAGCAAAGAATTCTTTCTCTCCTGGAGCCTTCAGAGGAAATGTGGCCCTGCTGACAACTTCATTTTGAATATCCAGTCTCCAGAACCATGAGAAAATAATTTTTTTTCGTTAAAACAATAAGCTTAAAGAAGCTTAAAAGTCCTATGTTTATGGTCATTTGTCACAGCAGGCACAGGAAACTGATCTACACCCTGAATGGATTGCTTAATATGTGCTACACGTTATAAAAAACCTGGTACAACAAATATTAGTTACCAAAAAGATGTTTCCGTTTCTAAGCAAATAGGTCTTTTGCATTTTAAGTAAGTGTAATTAAATATATTCAATCTCCATTTTGCAGGTCAGATCTAAAACATGGTGCTCTATTCTTGTTAGGATTTGAAGTCCCTTGCTTGATGTCTCTGTAAGGGAGTTCCCCATCTGAAAATATAAGATTAAAATTCTCAACTCCTTCAGGGTTAAAGGGATAACGTAAAAGAGGATAACAATGGGCTACCCCTTAACGATTCAGAGTCTTAGAGCAAAAGCAGCCCTTGATGAGTACTTACAGCCAACCCCCCTTTTCCTAAGGATGAGAAGGCAAAGGCTCTCAAGGGTGAGGTGCTTGCCATGAGAAAGCCACGAGACTCCAGGTACCTGGATTCTGGCTCAGAGCCCTCTGAACAGCTCTGTGCTGCCTACAACTCACTCACACTCTTATTTCCTCCTCTCCTAATGGGTGAGTTTTCACTGGTCAATGCAAACACTCGGTTACCTTTAGGGCTAATGGCAAAATACGGGCTTAGGGCACAGATTGGTTCAACTGCAAAGACTCAAGCCTAGACCTGATGGAGTGAAAAATGACAAAACAAAAACCCCTGAAGTCCTGAGTTGATGATGAGCCAGTACTTGCTCAGAACCAGATGTACGCCAGCACAAAGAGGGAGACTTAGGTGATTGTAAACGTGAATTCTTCCAACATTTGTTAGCCAGAAGAAAGAGTAGAAGGATCAGCCTGGAACCCAACCTAGGTAATAAAAGTCAATCCGAAATATTATGTTAATGAGACTGGGTCAGGACTGCCATTTTCCACATTTAAAAGACAGTGTGACAGACAAAGTTTGTGACAAAACTCATCATCCACCAGAAATAGCAGGCTACTTCCTTAATCTTATGAAAGATATTTACAACAGCCCTACAACAGACGTTACACTTATTGGGGAAATGTTAAAACTTCTCCTTTTGTGATCTGTATTATAAGGATACCCACTACCATCACTTTTCTTAAACTCTGTACTCAAGATCTTAGCCTATGCAATAAGGCAAGGAAGATAAATTTAAAAATATAAGGATTAGAAAAGACAAAATAAAAATGTTATTATTTACTGATGTGTCTATTTTCTGTGCGTAGAAAATAGGAAAACTCCGAAATCCAGAAGAAAACACATATAAAATATCAGAATTCGTAAGAGTTTAACAAGGTTGTTAGATGTAAAATGCAATGTGGAAAAATCAATTATATTTTCATATAAGCACAAAGAGTTAGAAAATGAAATGTTAAACAAGACACCATTTACTATGTCATCAAAAATATAAAGTATCTAGAAATGAATTTAATGCAAGGTGTATAAAATGTAACTATGAAAATGATGTAACTCCACTGAGTTCTCTAAAAGTAACTCACGTGTATATATAGGTTTTAGTCTCAACAAATGAGAAAAGATCAAATTGGATATAATCATCCACCATATCTTCTCATTCAAACACTGGTTTTTTGCAGTGTAGAGATATCTTGACGTGTTATACAGTCATGTGTTACTTAACAATGGGGATACATTCTGAGAAACACACTCTTAGGTGATTTAATCATGCAAACATCATATATTGTACTGACACAAAGCTAGGTAACAGAGCCTACTATACGCCTAGGCTACGTGGTGTAGCCTATTTCTCCTAGGATGTAAACCTGTAAAGCATGTTACTGTATTGAATGCAATTATGACACAATGGTAAGTATTTGCGTATCTAAACCTATCTAAAAATAGAAAAGGCACAGGGAAAATATGGTATTATAATCTTATGGGATCACCATCATATATGCGGTCCATCACGGACCCAGATATCATTATGTGGTGCATGGTTGTATAAGAATTCTGATCAGATGGGTGCAATATAGGCTCTGATGGTGGACCAGGATTATCCAAAATTTAAATAAACATCAAATAATCATTTGAATTTCCATACTCAGTACTGTGTTAACCGCGAAAAACAAAAGGACTTTAAATTCTTTCATTTTATACTGAGTATAAAGAAAAGTCTGGTGGAATCTAAGGTCTAAAGTGGCAATATATATAAAACTTCAAAAAAATCTGAGATTCTACTCAGTCAATATATCCAGAATGAAATGGTCCAAACCAACAGATATACAGTTCCAATTCATCCTCGTATTGTAGTAATTTAAAATTTCTGTCTCAATTTTTATCCATTTCCATAGCTCCCTGTTAGAGCTACCTTTAAATGTAGGTAGAATACACAGCTTCCTTTATGGAGATATTTATCAAGACTTCCTTTCAAAATTCTCCATTAGCCTCAAAAGAGCAAACATCCAAGTATCAATGGCTAATCTGTTGTAGCTCAGACACTATGTGTCCTAGAATCCATTACCAAAATAAAATTACTTCCAGAAGGAGGTAACATAAATGAACCATGATGCAATTTTAACACTGCAACTTCATTTACCTGAGTCAAAAGCAAGACTGGGGGCAATCAATTCTGTAATGTAGAAAAGAAATGAGAGAGCTTTTAAGGAGACCGATAGGGAGTACACAGTGCTACCATTCGCCAGCTGGGCGTAGTTGGGTATCCTGGAAAGTACACAGTTAATGGTAGCAGAGTGCTAGAGGAAAATGGAAAAGACACTAGCGACAAGCATCACGTAATTGACTATTTAAGGTGGGTACTAGATCCTGCTGTTAAGACAGGTTTGAGAGACTATTGATCGTGGCACTTGCTCACAACCTGACTCACACTGCTGACGGACTACTCTCTCTGAGACCCTAGTGAAATACAGTAAACTCATCAAAGCAGGAGTGATGTTTTGTCCTCTTATAGATCTTGTGATACAATAAAGCTCTTCGAACCCAATACTGAATATTGGCACTTGGTGAATTAAAACTTAAGAAGTATCTGAGTTCTGGAGATGCAAAAACAAACAAACAAAACTACTTTTAAATTGGAGCTAGCACTTTTTTTAGTGTTAAAATTTGGTTGTTGACAATACGAAGTGCTTTCAAGGATGTGGAGCAACTGGAGCTCGCATACGTTGCTGGTAGAGTTGAAACTGATGTAACCAATCTGTGAAACTGTTTATCAGTGTGTTCTAAAGACAAACCTAGGCCTGCGCTATGACCCAGTAGGTCAACAACAGACATGTCCACCAGAAAGCATGTACAAGGATATTCAGAAATTTATCCCTAATAGCCAAAAACTGGATAAGCTAAATTATCCATCAACAGTAGAATGGATAAATTATATCAATACAATACTTCACAGCAACAAAAGAACAAATCATTGCTATGTGCAGCAATACAGATCAATCTCAGAGACACAATGAAAGAAGTCACACATAAAGGAAGACATACTCTGTGATGTTATTTGTATGAAGTTTAAGAGCAGGCAAAAGTAATCCAAGATGTTTGGTCAGATTAGAGGTCCAAAGAGTGGTGCACTTTGGGGCAGGGGATGTTAAATGGAAGGGAGCATAGATTGGGGGCCTATGTTTTTTGGTTCTAGAAGTGTTCTACATCTTGATTTGTGTGGTGATTAAACAGATATATTCATATGTAAAACTCTGTTGAACTGTATACTTAAGATTTGTGTACTTTATGTAAGCTATACCTCATTAGAAAGGTAAGAAAGAAAAAGTGTTGGCTGTTTCCCAAGGTTTAATATTTGTTTTAATCATTTTAATTATGGGAAGCCAATTTTCTCTAAGCATATTTTTGCTGTTGGCTATAATCTGAATGCTTGAACAGTTGAAAGGATCATTTAACCAATCCAGTAAAGAATTGTACTCTCCCCCTACAAAGGTACAGAAGCTATTCCAACTGTCTCAACAGTCCACTCCTCATTAACACCTAAAAGGAGCCATAACCTAATCCAGACAGAAACGGAGAGCAAGAGGTAATGAGGACAGGGACGGAAATGAGTGGTATCTCTGACTCCATGGCTGCAGGGTTTCCAAGGTGTTCAGGGCAGTGGCTCACGCTGGGAGGGTTCTTCTAATTTAAGAAGATATGTACAGGCCGGGCCTGGTGGCTCACGCCTGTAATCCCAGCACTTTGGGAGCCCGAGGCGGGCAGATCATGAGGTCAGGAGCTCAAGACCAGCCCAGCCAACATGGTGAAACTCCATCTCTACTAAACACACAAAAATTAGCCAAGTGTGGGGGTGGGTGCCTGTAATCCCAGCTACTTGGGAGGCTGAAGCACAAGAATCAAGCTGAGGCTTGAACCCAGGAGGCAGAGGTTGCAGTGAGCTGAGATCACACTATTGCATTCCAGCCAGCCTGGGCAAGAGCGAGACCCCATCTCAAAAAAGGAAAAAAGGGAAAACAAACAAAAGTACAAAGATGCCTCTGATTTTTATTTATTTATTTATTTGATTTTTTTTTTTTTTTTTTCTTGGTGACAGGGTCTGGCTCTGTCACCTAGGCAGAAGTGCAGTGGCACAATCACTGCAGCCTCAACCTCCCAGGCTCAGGTGATCTGCCTCAGCCTCCCAAGTAACTGGGACCAAAGATGTGTGCCACCACGCCTGGCTATTTTTATATTTTTTGTAGAGATGGGGTTTTGGTATATTGCCCAGGCTGGTCTCAAACTCCTGGGCTGAAGCAATCTGCCGGCCACAACCTCCCAAAGCACCAGGATTACAGGTCTCTGATTTTTGAAGCTCCATATCCAACATGCCTAAGACATGCATCTGACAAACCTGCTATCCTACAGGAGCTAGTCCCTACCTCAACACCTATGACTACAGGAGTCCTAGAATTCTAGAGTGGGGGGCACCTGAGAATTGTTACTGACTTCAGCCTGCTGCCTATCTGGTCAAAGTCCAGAAAACAATTAAGAGTAGCCAAAAACCCAAAAAAACAGAACCAGGTAAAGAGTCACTGTCAGCTGCCACTCTTTCTACCCAGCTAATACGGCCAATACGGCATTTATGCTAAAAGGGAACTACACATATTTTAAGTTAATGACTAAAGCAGAAAGGGGTTTTTGAAAGTAACTCTGGATGAAAATTACCAATATCTGAAAAAAATTATATTGGAAAGTCACAGAGAAAGGCATTACTTTCAGCTTTCCCAGCCAAAGCCCACTGAAAAACAGCCTCAGATATTTTCGCCACTGACTTTTCAGAGCTTTAAAGCAAATCTACAGTCCCTCAGCAAAATGGGAACAGAAACCTCTGCCCTCTTTGCTATCAGACAAGGGCTACCTGGAAAGCTAATGTATGACATGCCTGAATTTCCTAAAAGAAGTTACTGTAAGTTTTCTGTAGGGCCTACAAAGATAAGATGGATTTATTTCAAATTATTTGGATTAAAACTACCTGCCTCATTTTCACCAAGTAAGTCATTACATTATTTCTGAGGGGTTCCCACATCAACGGAACATGCCAATCACTTCCTATTTTCAATGGCTAGAAAACATCAGCCACCATCAAGTGTTTTTCTCATATTGAAAACAGCAAAATCAGCCCGTCAACCAGAAAAACATTGGCAGCAATAACAAAAATATTTACATACTTCCCCTAAAATAATAATCGTGTTTTCATACGCTTTTAAAATTTTTAGAGTTCCATCTCCCCAACCCGTAACATCAGAGCCACTTCTCCAGAAGATTTACTTGTTTAACTACCTATCAAACTCATCTGCCTAGATGAAACGAATGAAAACGTTGAAATTCATGTCATTAATGTTCACCCTTCCTTGTCATTCTTCATGGATATTCAGTGAAAGAACAGCAGTATTGTAGGCTTAACACTGATTCTAAGAGAAAAATTACAGTAATTTTCAGAACAGCTTAACATGAGAAATCAAGAAAGCAAAAAGCAACAGGACTCAAGAGTCTCTTCAGATAAACTAGCCTTACCTATGGTCAAGGCTCAAATATCAATGAAGGGAAAGGTTTCCTTGGCCAGCAAATAAATCACTTTCTGTGTACATACTACTGACAGAGAAGTTTTTATTCAGCAACTACAATAAATTATTCTAGTAGTTCAAACTAATTCTATTTACCCAACTGCAAATAAAATTATTTTTTCCTTTGGGTGGGTAACGTTGCAAGGCACGATTCCCATGCTAAAGGTGGAAATTGGATAGCAAACGCTAATGGCATTTCACAGTACTATTAAATGTTTGCACACTTAATGTGTATTATCTGGGTTCACAGATAATTCACAGTAAGATTTTTCATGAACATCCACAAAACACAAAGGAGACTATTTTTCACTCTCTTCCAGTGAAGATACATAAGCCATAATGAGAAATAATTGAGTACTTTCTCCAGAAAATTGCTGCAGTCCCAAAAATCCTAAAAATCATATTTGAAAAGCAAGAAGACAGTATGAGGGATTCAGAATCAAAATTATACTTGTTACAACTGGTGGAAATGATACTAAATGACAAATACACAGGGGACAAGGATGAAATGAACTGGAAGTGGGTTTTTCACCTCCCGCCGGCAGATCATTTAAAAGGATACACTCCCATGGCTATAGCATTCGGAGGTTTTACTTTGATCTCAAGACATGAAAAAGATGAAGTCAGCTTGGTTCATCCTCTCCTCATCCAGCTGTACCCTGCAAATTAGCCCTTACCCACTTCTTCATTCAAACATCAACTGACTGTCTCAGCAACTAGAATGTTGAACAAGCACAACTGCTGGAACGTGATCAAACAAATCATCTTGTTCTCCCTCTGCCCCTTTAAAAAATCAGCAGTGGGTGGGTGGCCTTCCTCGGCTCTGGATGAAAACCTTGGCAGGTGCCAGGACCTTTCTGTTCACTCTTAGGTAACTAACAGTCATTTAAAGTCATAAAATATTCCTTTTTTTTTTTTTTTTTTTTTTTGGACATGAAGTCCATCTCAGTTGCCCAGGCTGGAGTGCAGTGGTGCAATCTCTGCTCACCGTAACCTCTGCCTCCCGGGTTGAAGCCATTCTCCTACCTCAGCCTTCCATGTAGCTGGGATTATGGGTGTGTGTCACCACATCCAGCTAATTTTTGTACTTTTTGTAGATACAGGTTTCACCATGTTGGCTAGGCTGGTTTTGAACTTCTGACCTCAAGTGCTCTGCCCGCCTTGGTCTCCCAAACCAATCTCTTTTAATAATCAATACTGCAAACCTAATTTAAGAGTTCCATCTCTCCTTCCAGGGATAGGCTAGTTTCGGGAAGGGGATGTATCAGGCTTCTCTCTTTACAACTGCTAGCTCCCTCAAGGTGTTGGGGATAAAGCAGGAAGAAGAAAAGGAGTAAGAGTCCTTAACAGGTCTGGTTCCGTCATAAGCTGGCAATCCATTCTTTGGGCCTAGCAGATACTTATTTTAATTTTTAGAGAAACAGTCTCTGTTACCCAGGCTTGATTGTGGTGGTGCTATGATAGCTCACTGCAGCCTTAAATTCCTGAGCTCAAGCGATCCTCCCACCACAGCCTCCAGATAAGCTGGGAATACAAGCGCACCATTATGCCTGGCTGGTATTGTAGAGATGGCATCTTGCAATGCTGTCCAGGCTGGTTGGTCTTAAGACTCCTGACCTCAAGTAATTCTCCAGCCCTGACCTCCCAAAGTACTGGAATTACAGGCCCAAGCCACCGTGCCCAGCTAGCAGATGTTTAAAATTCAGTATCTCTTGTATGAACTGCTCTAGGGGGGACTTGGAGACTCTCAGCCCTGGAAACCATCTCTCCCGCAGGTCCCCTGGACCTAGCAAATGCAACCTAGTGCCAATGGTCTCTTGCAACAATTTCCACAGCCTCTTGGAATCCGGCATTCATTTCCAGCCTCTTACTCATAGGGTTCCTCCATGCAGCCCAATGTATCAGACAGAACCAAAAAGCTATGCTGCTCTTTCACATGAGGCTCACCTATCATGCAGGGACAATAAATACATAGCCTCATTTTGCTCAACAAATGCTGGCAGGGCAGGTGGATACTAACAGGGCAGCCACACATATGGTGTGGACCTGGCACCAAAGCCACAGCTGGCCCATCTCTCACTGCCTGAGGTTCAGGAGTCTGACCCTGGCCGTGCCCTCCAGCCCTATGCACCACCGAACTGTGCTTCAAGGAGTCCCACGACCATCCCACACGTTTGAGATAAGATGGCAGACTGTCTGAAATATCTTAAAATCCTCTCTCTGGTCAGGTGTGGTGGCTCACCCCTGTAATCCCAGCACTTTGGGAGGCCAAAACGGGCAGATCACGAGGTCAGGAGATTAAGACCACCCTGGCCAATATGGTGAAACCCTGTCTCTACTAAAAACACAAAAATTAGCTAGGCATGGTGGCGGGTGCCTGTAATCCCACCTAGTCAGGAGGCTGAGGCAGGAGACTCTCTTGAACCCGAGAGGTGGAGGTTGCAATGAGCTGAGATTGTGCCATTGCACTCCAACCTGGCAACAGCCTGGCAAAAAAAAAAAAAAAAAAAAAAAAAAATCCTCTCCATAATCTGACCATTTTAGAGCTGTGGAGCAGTTTTCAAAACTGCCTTGTCTGCCAACTCACACATTTATTGAATTTGGATCCCTAGTGCAAAATGCAATTTTAAAATTCCATTACACCTCGCCTCTATAACCAGAGTATCTGAAGAGGCTGAACATAGTGGTTTTATTTTTTCCAATAATTGCTACCACTAGCTGCACTCTGGTTGTCCCCTCTCCCCCCGGGAAGTTAGCAACCTTAATTCTCAGTCCATCCCAGAACATTTTAGTTCATTTTTTGGGTTATGAAAATAGTCCAGTATATACAGCACAAACTATTAAGTATTCTTGCCTAAAAATAAACTGAAGCTGAATCTAGTCAAGTTTCTAGATCTACCTACTAGCTTGCAGGTAATACCAGAGATAGAGAAACACATTAAATAGAACGGGAAAATGTTAATAACTGCTGAAGTTGAGTGATAGGTTCATCAGAATTCATTGTAGTGTACTTTTCTAACTATTGAGAGATTTAAATAATGAAGAGCCTTCTTTTTTAAAAAAGGTCCACATCTCAATCTTATGCCCAATTCTAAGTTCCCCTCCTTTCTGCAGAGCAGGCCAAGCAGGTGGTCTAATGGCTCAGACAGGAAGACATACGTGAGCCGAGAGACTGGGGCGGGTGCTGTCTGCTTGCCACACCCCATCCCTGTTCTCTGTGCATGCTCCTCTGATCATAGAGCCCAGAAACGCTGGAAAGGATGTTTCCCTCAGTAGAAAGTAGTCATTTTCTTTGTTGCTATCCCTACACTTTTTTTTTCTTTTTTTTTTTTTTTTCTTGAAATGGAGTCTTGCTCTATCGCCCAGGCTGGAGTGCAGTGGCACGATCTCAGCTTAGTGCAACCTCCACCTCCTGTATTCATGAGATTCTCCTGCCTCAGCCTCCCTAATACCTGGAATTACAGGCGCACCTCCACACCCAGCTAATTTTTGTATTTTCAGTAGAGACGGGGTTTCATTATGTTACCCAGACTGGTCTCAAAGTCCTGACCTCAGGTGATCCGCTCACCTCAGCCTCTCAGAGTGCTAGGATTACAAGCTTGAGCCACTGCACCCGGCCTATTCCCCATCTTTCATATGAACCTATCACAGTGGTGCTAAGATTGCTGTCATCTCCTCAGTGGTCACCACAGATGATATGGATGGAGACCCCTATCAAGTCTTACTGGCAGGGACCTCAGTCCCCTCCTCTGGGCACTAATGATCTCTCATTAGATCTGACCACATCATCCAGCAGACCCCCGCTGGCAGCCCCATGCTATACCACTTTGATGTGAGAGCCTTTCTACCCCACCTCCTGATGGCCCCATCAGTCTTAACTCTGTAGGTCAGAGCCAGTATTGGGCCCGCTTGTGAGTGGGGTCCTACTAGTGTATCTCTCAGAGATCATGAGTTTGAGGAGGCTGACTTGTTTCCTCTGCAGTTGGTGATACTGCCACACCTTACTGCTCTCTATCAGTACTGGGACAGGTTGGCAAGTGCAAACAGTAGTCATCCAATAAAAAAGCACACAGCTCGCTTACTCCCCTCTTAGACACCCTGCAAATGACACGACAAACCCTCTCGCCCGCCACACCCACCTCAGAAGCATGGAAACATCCAAACCCCATTAGACTCTTTACTCCCCTTTGGGAAGGAGAGAGAGGGTAGCATGTACTTATTCACAAAGAAAGAGTCCATTTTCTCCTCTATCCCAGGTCTCTTCTTATCTGTCATTAATCAAAGTCTGACAAATCAGTGCCCTTTCTTGCACCTGGAAATAGACTGAGAGTTGTAGTTGGCCTTGGAGAATTCATAATTTTGTTCTCAACACGATACTAGTTCTCCTGTTGGGTCTGCGGCATGTGGCATAAGAAAATCTCAGTTAGTAGCCAGGCACAGTGGCTCAGGCCTGTAATCCCAGCACTTTGGGAGGCTAAGGCAGGAGGGCTGCTTGAGACCAGGGGTTTGAGACCAGCCTAGACAACAAAGCCCAACTCCATCTCTGAAGAAAAAAAAAAAAGCCAAGTACGGTGGCGCACATCTGTAGTCCTAGCTACCCAGCTACCCAGGAGGCTGAAGTGAGAGGATTTCTTGAGCCTAGGAGTTCAAGGTTATAGTGATCTGTAATTGTATTACTGCACTCCAGCCTCAGTGACGGCAAGACCCTGTCTCAAAAAAAAATTAAAAATTAACAAGAAAGGAAAATTTTAATTAGCAACTCCAACTATCCTGTTGCATCTAGTAGGTATCAGGTTAGCATGCCAGACAACGAAAATATAAGGGGGGATAAGACACACTTCCACTGGGTTTAAAAGAACAAAGCATGGGTTTCGGTCCAGGCCTTGCTGCTTTCCAGCCGTCTGACTTGAGTAACAAGCTGCAGCAACTTTGCAGTTAAGACTGTGTCTTTAACTGTAAAGTTAGAGAGGCGGCTGAGATGCCTCCCAGGTCCCCTAGAGCACTCACAGCCAATGGCCGAGCCAAACTATTGGCATCACATCACATGAGACATTAGTCCAGCCCTCTGCCACAGTTAATTCAAAAGAAAAATAAAGAGCTGGTTAGCATGCGGGATAACTGGATCCCATAGGTGTGGCCACACTGACTGGAGCAATGGAAAAAATTACGCCAGTGCCGCAGCCTGCTTTCACTCAGCAGATGGGCTGGAACATGTTCCAGATCAGCTCCAACCTTCATGGTCCAGGTGCAGGTGGCACCGCAGGTCATCCCTCAAGTGTAAGGCAACACGTCGGCTACCGACGATGCCATCCTCAAATTCTATCCCCCTAGCTATTCACTACGCTACTTGCAATTCAAATAAAAAATTTATCACCATTTCTAGCATTATCACTCTCAAAAGTCCAGCCCTATTATGTGAGCTAGGCCAGCACAAAGTCAAGTGAGAGGACTTTAGGATGGCGCACTGGAGTGACCATTTGTCATGCTCTGGGACTTTGTGTACATCCTTCCTGTACTTAGGAGTGAGCCACCTGTGATCCTGCTGCCTGGAGGAAGAAAATATTTATTTTCCTATAGCCTCTCTTGCATGTGGAGTCAATCATCATCTGTTGACTTTAAGAGAGAAGTCCTAACTTTTATTTAAGCAACTGCATTTGGGGGTAGCTTAGCCTGTACTTTAATACACAAGCAAAATGATTAGATTCTGACCTGCAAGAATGCAGATCCTACCATCCCTGTATTCACTGTGAACTGACATTTGGGTGTGTGTTAGATACTACTCAGAACTATGCTACACACCTTCCTCTAGGCCTACACCACCAAGTTTCATAAAAAGGCACTGACCCAAGGTGTCTCTATTTTCTCTCTCCTGATTCCTCAGTCTGACTCAGTCTGACTTCTGACATCCGCCTCTACCACTCCACTCAAACTGTCCCTCTGAAGGTCACCCCTGATTTCCATATTGCCGAATCCCAACATTTTCGAATCTTCATCCTATCTGATATCAAGATCACGTCGACCCTGCAAACCGCCCTCTCCTTCCTTATTCCGTACCTTCTCTTGGGGGTCTTGCTACATTGACCAGGCTGGTCTCAAACTCCTAGCCTCAAGTGATCCGCCTGCCTCACATCCTTAAGTACTGAGAATCCAGTAATGAGTCACAGCACCCTGACTCAATGAGGAAGTTTTAACACCAAAAACATTTATGTAAAAATGAACCTGAGCCTATCCACCACACCCAGTCCAGAGTGATAATTGTCAACCATAAAAGTGCCGTACTCAAAATCCTGTGACGGCTTCCCACATCATTTAGGAGAAATTCCAAAATCCTTAGCACGGACTAAAAGGTCCACTTTGATCTGGCCCCAGCTCCAAATTCAGCTCACATCACTTTCCTCTGTTCCCACTCCCTCCATGTCCTCTTCACTGCTGAAAGCCTCACTGGCATCTTTTCAGTTCTTTAAATGAACCAACTTCTTGGCTGAAAGGGTCTGCGGCGCATGTGCTGTTTCTTCTAGAAAGTTCAGGCTAATTGGTTTTCACTACGGGTCTCAGCCAACACCTCCAAAGGGGCACATTCTCTAAAACCTTTCCCCTGGTGTAAATTAAGTCAGTGTTCTAAGTCTCTTTCATAATTCATTTTACTTTTCCTTTGCAGCTCTTACAATAATATGTAATTATATATAGATGTAGATTTAAGTAGAGATCGAGATGGATACATAGGTATTTGTCTCTACCATACTATAAGATCCTCAACCAAGGGCAGGGATTATGCCTATTTAGTTCACAGCAGTGTCCTCAGCTTCTAGCATGTTCGACACTGAATAAACAAAAAGTTAAAGGATGAATACTAATAGCATATAACATGATTTTAACTGAAAAACAGTTATGGTATTTGCCTACCCTATTTTCCCATAGGAAAACCTTGATACGAATAGATAATACTACCATACATATTGCAGTCATGGAAAAATTTGGATTGCACAGGAATTACAGAAAGTAACAGTAATACCACACTAAGTCTCCCACTGAGAACAATTACAAAAGCTGGATGAAAAAGGAAGGGAAAGGACAGAAAGGAGGAGGAGGAAGAGAAGGAGGAATGGCTGCTGTTTGCTGTTTGCAGACTTTGGTCTTCAATCAAGGCACGCAAAACTTGAGGGGCGAAGGAAAACACCCTGAGGGGAGACCCTCCTTTGTACTGCTTGCTCTTTTCAGAGCATTCACTGATTTCTGGCCAGGCCACATTGGCCAACCAGACAGCTGCAGCCCAAAGCCTGGAGCAGTCTCACTGGGATGAAAAATGAAATCTAGGACTACCAATGCAGCCAGAACACGAGGCACAAAGATCCGAGAGGAAAGACAGCTTCAGAAAAATGAACCAAACATTCTTTCCAGCCTTTGCACTCCAAAGCTTTGAGTTGTAAAAGGACAAGAAAATAAACAGAAAGCTTCTGCTAAGAGGCTAAAAAGCTAAGCTGACTTTATGACCAAGCCACTCAACTTAGGAGTTGACATTTAGGGCCTACTATGGACAGAGTCCTGGTAAATACTGCAGGCTTTCTGCTGAGACTGTCAATGGCTTATACCTTAGAAATAAACCAAATGAAAACAGACTAACTTGAAATTTCACTCCAATTATCATAATTGTTGATTCAATCTAGATGAACATCTTTATCCTACTGCCAACAGAAAACAACAGATCTTCCCTGGAGGAATATAACAGCATCTAGTGAGCCTAAAAATGTTCACATAGAGTATGAGGCACTTATTAAAAAATTACAAAGCATGACAGAAAACAAGATCAAATGACCAAAACCAAGATAAACAACTGATAATACATAGACTTACTGGTAATCTAGGTATTTTATTCATCAAAATAGAATTTTACTGTAACTACAATTACTACATTCAAAAAACATGTTAAAGATAGAGAATCTTACCAGATACCTAGGCTCTATAAAAAGAGGAAAACTGAAATACAATCATTGAAATTAAAAACTCAATAGATAAGTTTAAAAGGGTAGACACAGAAAAGTTTTATTGGAGTAAAACAGGTGTTAGTAGAAGAAAATCTAATCAGAAGCACAGAGAGAAAAACAAAAGAATTGAAAATACGAGAAACAGCTTAAGTCACATTTAAGACATGAAGAAGTAATATACGTGTAACTATTATTCCAAAAGGAAAAGAGAACCATGAGAAAGAATCAATAGCTTCAGAGACAGCCACCAAGAGTTTTCCAAAACTGGTGAAAGATATCAAGCCAGAGATCCAACAAGCTCCATGAACCACAATTAGGAGAAATAGAAATAAAATATACCTAAGAGCCATCACAGTAAAACTGTGAAAATCAAATATAGAATCTTAAAAGCAGCTGGGATTGGGGAGGAATAGGGGAGCAGGTAATACTGCCAGATATAAATAGCATATTCAGGCCTGACTCATAGTTTCATACTTAATTATGAAATTTTGATATCCCCTCTCACCCACTTTGCTATTAGTAAAACTAAAGTTCAAATAATGTCCTCTTAAAGTCCCCAAATTAAAATGTTGTATTAATTTGTGGCAGAATTGTGCAACATATTAATTGTGAAATACACATTTTGTTTTGTTTTAAAAACCTGTCACTCAGGAGGCTTAGGCAGGAGAATCGCTTGAACCAGGGAGTCGGAGGTTGCAGTGAGCCGAGATCACGCCACTGCACTCCAGCCTGGCAACAGAGTGAGACTTTGTCTTAAAAAAAAAAAAAAAACAACCTGGCACTTACTGTATAAAAATACTTTAATTGAAGTCTGGGATTCTCTAACTCCTGGAATGAACATGTAAAATACATCAGCTACTGAGTATCAATAATATATTAATACATACTCATAATTTCACTTTCTGGGGACCCAAAGCTCATAAAGCAGGGAATAAAAATGGATTATCTTGATATGGTTAGATTGGTCTCTTAACATGTAGACAGAAAGCTGCTGTTGTAGATATTTTTAAATGGTGAGCTCAGTATAATTTCAAAGGATTAACAAATTTATTCTCACTTTCTCAATTTAGAAAATTATTCATCTTCGTTAACAGGAAAAGAATTCAGATGCAAAAGCTTACAATTTTTCTTAAAGATGATCAACTACCAGCCCAGGCTCTATTTCAGCTATCTCTGTTACCTACATGAGTCCTAGAGCTGCTGGAGCAAAAAAATATATAATATATAATATCTATATACATATAGATAGCTATTATATATATATAAAAATACAAATCAGCTTGCAGATAGCAATGTCCTGTAACTTGGCCCTTTCTTAGGAGGGTCACGGCTATAACTAGGCACTGCAAGTGACTATATTCCTCCATTCATTGGGATTTTAAATACTATCCTGGTGAATGCAGCATACTAGAAGAATATGATTAAAGTTTTCACAGATAATTCAAATACACCAATAGACAAATCTTATGAGGAAAAAAAAAAGCAGCACTTCCAATGAAAGACTACTTAGATAATATAAAACTTATAATATACATTAGCAAAACTGTATAGGGCAGGTTGAGGAATATAACTTTTATTGCCTCTTTGCCCTCAAAGTCCTGATATTTTTATTTAAAGAGCCTGAGAGCCCCTAGTAAAACCAACATTTTTTGTAGTTCAGGTGTGAAGAAAATCGTCTGGCTTCAGGAGTGATACACATGACTAAGAGCTGGTCAATTGAGTAATTCAATCCACCCCGTCAAAGAGATTGGTTTAGAGATAGACACATGACCCAGTCAAGGCCAGTGAGAGTCAATCTTGGGATCTGCTGGAAAGACATAGAGAGGCATGCTCACTCTTCAGCTTGACTTAAATTTAGAGATGCTGTAGCCTTTTTTTTTTTTACCATTAACTAAAAAGGAAGCCACCATAAAGAGCAAAGCCAAGGCATCTGAGTCCCTGGATTAAGGCATCCTAGAAATCAGTAGCCCCTGTGTATGTATATAAGCCCACAGATTCTCTTATTTGCTACAGCCAGTATGAACTGGGTTTGCTATCACTTGTAGTAAAAAGAGCACCAAATAACAGGCTCACTTGGAGAAAGACAGCCATTTCAACAGGTCCCATTTTGAGGTACCTCAAATAATTTTTCAGCTGGAAGTCCCAGTAAATGGAATGGGCTAATAGCCAAATTAGAGCCCGAGGGCAACCACTGACATGGACACATACACTGAAGAAAAAAGTTACTTTTCTTTTTACACTTTAAATACACGCAATTTTTATTTGTCAATCATACCTTAGTAAAACTAAGGGGAAATACGACATCTTTGTACATTGTGTATCCAAAAACATAAATCAATACCTTTTTAAAAAAAAAAAAATCCATTATTCTCTTAAATCACGTAGAAGACAAAAAGTAGAGTTCCAAGCCATTGTTAAAACAATGCTAGCTTCTATAATTGTCTGTGTATTTATCTACACTGATATTACTTTTTTCTTTATACATCTTTGACTTATTCTCTAGTATCCTTTCATTTCAGCCCTCAGAAGTCCCTTTGGATTTCTGGTAGGACAGGTCTAGTGGTAACAAACTCCCTCAGCTTATGTTTATCTGGGAATGTCTTGAGAAGAAAAAATCCTAAGCTGCACTGGATCTAATGCAAAATTATGCCCTATATATAGTATCAGATCAACTTCCAGCATTAAAAGTATAATCATTTGATCCCATTCTAACTGACACTGTCAAAATGTGTTAGGCTACCAAATCTCAGTATTTTCTACTAATAAGGAAGTATAATTCACAACAACATAGCTGCAGAGAAGTACATTCAATTTTTGTTAACATCATCAACCATTACTTACTCTGATAGCAAGCCTTGCTCAGGATTATGCTCATTTTCAGACATTCAGTTTCAGCTTAAACTCCTCATTCTTCCTGTCACTGCTACCTTGCAGCAGCCACAAAGCCTGCACATTGGGGTTGGAACCACCAATGAAAAAATAATGATTGCTCTGCAGTAACTAAGCAACTAGAATAATATTTCAAAGGCTTCCAAAATCTGTTGGCCACCTACTCACACTTTGGGTTTGAGAGAACTCAGACCAATGAGGCTGAATACTGACAGCCATCACTCTACACACCCTGCAGCCTCTGCGGCATGTTTCTGTTGATCAGTTGAGATTGAGTAACACATAAGTACAAACTGGGCCACACCTAATAGTCTGCTACATTTATAGACTCAGCCCAAGTGTTTCTTAAAAATACTCCAATTAAAGGCAAAACTAAAGTGACAAAGTAAGCAGTAAAGAGGCCATTTCTGTGATCCACCCAGCCTTGTGACTTTTGAAACATCACCTACCTCTGCTGTTTCTTCATCTGCAGAAGATAATAGTCAAACTAAACGATCATCTCCCAGAGCTAACATTTGAGAAATCTTGTGATAAAAGCTTAGAATCATGTGGTCCCAGGCAATGTTATTGGTATTCTGTAATTAAGTTATGGAGCCAGTTAATATTACTCATACTGGGCCTTTGCAAGTCTTTGGTGATTTTCATATTAGAATGTCAAACTGGGCTGAAATTTTTTTTTTGACACAGTAAAGCTTATCTTGGAATCTGAAGAGAAAGTTTAGGCTAATGGTTAACCTTGGATTAATATTTACTTTACTAATGTTAGCTTTGTATCACACGGTGATATCCTATTTCCTCCAGGGTATTGTTTATGCCATTAAAAAATTCTAGCTAATGCCACTAAATTCTAGACAAAAAGTATTGCTAATAAATACAATTGACTACTCTGAAATCAAAAGTAAAATCTAAATATACTTAGTGAAGATGAATGCAGGGATCCTCTGACTAGCTATGATATTGTTTTCTTTCACAGTGTGTCCTAGAATGACTACTGACAGCTGCAGTGCAAGGCTGATAGCAGTATAAGGTAACCTTAAAGCATCAGTTATAAGGCATCTCTTTATGATTTTTCTCCTAATGGAATTAAGGGCTTGCCATCCAGTTCAACAGCAAAGAAGATGTTCTGAAGTGAGGGATGGTGACACTGTCATGGGTACCAACCACAGACAGCAGGATAGGTCAGGGGGACCTCAAAGTGGACTTTAGAACCCAACAGACTTAAGTCTGAATCCCAGCCCTATCACTCTCTAGCTGTGTACCCCTGGACAAGTTATCTTATCTCCCTGAACCACTGGGTCTCATCTATTCCACAAAGAACTACTAAGAAGTACTTCCCAGTGTTATTATAGATAATACATGAGAGAATTACGTATGTAAAATAGATTACATGGTGCTTGGAACACTCAGAGTGCTTGGCTCACCTTTCCTTTCTTCTGGTCCACTCTCGGGCAAATTGCTTCAGAGCACTGCTAAGAGAATGCAGCCCTGCAAAGGTTCTCTCCTCCAACCACAAGTTAACTGGAAGGAGCCGCTTGCTGTTTGAGATGACACTCTTTAGTAAATCCTGGCATAACTTCTGTGACAAGGTGAATGACCACATGGGACCAAAAGAAAGACAGACACAAACGTCCTCATCAAAGCACTCATGGGCCACAAAAGTACAACCTTAATTCTCTTGCCTCTGATTAAACCTACAGCTACTTGGGCATTTTCCACAAGCGATGAGATGATCATCACGGTATAGGTAGATTCCTCTGACTTCATCTCAGCCTTGGATGTTGTCGTTTGAGCTCTTCCTTGGAAAACAGCCATCAGAGAAGCCTGTGGCTGTGACACACCCCTTTACTATTCCCATATTAATTCCCTGAATAGTAAGTGTAAAAACCCACTAATCTTACTGCACTACTTCCTGCCTGGCTTCTCACAGCATGGTGCTGAGGAATGGAGATTCTATTCTAGAAGGTGTTAGGTCATGAGGTGTAAAATGAGAAGAACCTATACAAAGAATGTTTCACCAAGAAAGCTTCAATTCAACCTCCATGTCACCAAATTATCATTTGTATTGTCCAACCAGAGTTCCAAGTCCCAGTAGTATCTGCCCTGAGGAGCTCAGGAAATCCCCTCAACAGTGCTGACCCTCTTTACTGCTTCTTTATATCTCAAATTAACCTGCAAGTCCAGATGTGCAATGGAACCATGCCAATGCCCAGGCTGGGAACAGGAGGTAGAGTCCCCAGGAGGCTAAGGACCTCAGATTCCCTACATCACTTCAGTTTTCTTTCAACACAAAACCAATTCCCTCTAGGAAACATGCTTCACATCAAAAAGAGTTTTAAAATGGGACTGGGCATGGTAGTTCATGCCTGTAATCCCAGCACCTTGGGAGGCCAAGGTGGGCAGATCACATGAGGTCAGGAGTTTGACACCAGACTGGCCAACATAGCAAAACCCCGTCTCTACTGAAAACACAAAAATTATCTGGGCATGGTGTTGAGTGTAATCCCAGCTACTTGGGAGGCTGAAGCAGAAGAGTCGCTTGAACCTGTGAGGGGGGAGGTTGCAGTGAGCCAAGATCGTGCCACTGCACTCCAGCTTGGGCATCAGAGCAAGACTCCATCTCAGAAAACACTAACAAAAATACAGAGTTGTAAAATGGAGACATACACTGTAGCCTTACAGAAAGAAGGAAGAAGAAGGAGGAAGGAGGAGGAAGAAGTAGGAAGAAGAAGAAGGAGGAGGAGGAAGAGGAGGAGGAGGAGGAGGAGGAGGAGGAGAAGAAGAAGAAGGAGAAGAAGAACTTAGACAACTCTTCCTAATGTAGTGATTCTCAACCTCTACAACATGTAAGATTCCCTGGGACACTTTTCAAAATCGCAGGTAACTGGCACCACCCCATACACACAGAATCAGAAACTCTGGGGATGGGCTTGAACATCTGTAGAATTTTTTAAAGCTACAAGTCAAAGGGTGAGAAACACTGGCTTAGTCTACAACTGGTAATGAGGTGTAAGTCAGACTTGGAATCAGGTTTTCCCCAAATGCAGCACTCCTCAAAGGCTACTGGGTGGGACATTGTACCTAAGAAGGTTGACAAATGTCCAGCTGCAAATGGATTCTGTGGAGAAGAAAATTGGGAACCCGGAGGTTAAACAAAACATGTCTTTACTTTAGAACTCCCAGAACCTTCCTAGGCTAAGGTACGTTGTATTCTATGAGAGAGGAATCCATTATACAGTATTTTCCCAAACTTATTTGATCACAAAATTCTTCTTTGAAAAATATCTCACAACTCTAGTAGTCTCCAGGAAACACTCCAGGAAACGCTGGTCTCATGTGCTTGTCCTTCAATAATGATTTCAAGAGATTTCCTGGAAGGTCAGTATGGTGCAAACATTCATTTAAAAATGTGTTTGAGTTATTGGCCTTAGGGCTTTGCTGACTGCACACTGCTGTACAGTCAGGGCTGTGGGACCAAAAACAGCAATCACTGCAAACTAACTCCATTTGCAGACGCATTACGATCCCCTGGGATACTTTTCAAAATTGCAGGTAACTGGCACCGCCCGAGACACACGGAATCATAAACTCTGGAGATGGGCTTGGGCATCTGTAGTTTTTTTAAAGCTCTAAATCAAAGGCTAAGAAACACTGGCTTAGTCTATGACCGGCAGTGAAGTGTAAATCAAACTTGGAATCAAATTTTCCCCAAATGTAGCACTTCTAAAAATCTACTGGGTGGGGCCATTGTTCCTAAGTTGAGAAATGTCATGCGTGGTAAGGACGCTGTGTCCCATCCTCCCCCACCTCGAATGGGGCTCCAAACAGCTCAATCCTTTTCTAACTTGGTCCGAATATAAACAAACCTAAGTCATCACCAATAACTATCAAGTTGTGAATGAATATGGGACTGTGCACACATCACTGAATTTCCCGGAATAATATTACCAGACCTTTTCATGTTCTTAGCAATACCACAAACCTTATTACATACAGATGCCCTTTATGATATTATTCTACTATTAACAGCTAGTGGCAAGGGCATAAATACCCCTGCATTACAAGAGAAACCAGTACTCTCCAACCTAGGGGGCCTGGAATGCCACAGTTATCAAAGGGGAAGGCTTTCTTCTCGTTGTTTCTCCTTTGGGGAGTCAGAATTTTAAACTCTCAACAGAAGTAATAAACTTCCAGCTATGATGGGTTTCATATTTGTGATACCTTTGTGATCAGCATTATAAATATACAACAACAGGCCAGGCATGGTGGCTCATGCCTGTAATCCCAGTGCTTTGGGAAGCCGAGGCGGGCGGATCACTTGAGCTCAGGAGTTGGAGACCTGTCTGGGCAACATGGCGAAATCCCGTCTCAACAAAAAATACGTAAGTTAGTTGGGGGCGGTGACTCATGCCTATAGTCCCAGCTACTTGGGAGGTTGAGGCAGGAGAATCGCTTCAGTCTGGGGTGGGCAGGTAGTTTTCAGTAAGCAGAAATCACACCATTACACTCCAGCCTGGGTGACAAGAGTGAAACCCTGTCCCCCCAACCCCCCCAAAAAAAGATACATATATACACACACACACACACACACACACACACACACATATATACACACACACACACACATACACACACACACACATACACACACACATACACATATATATGCATATATACACACCAATGAAAAATGCCATAGGCAAGGTATTCAATTGACAAAGTTATTAGTATCCTATTAATACTCCTAATTTCATATTCTAGCCAGTGAGAAGAACTCATTACAAATATGATTTTTTTCTGTAGAGTGTTATTTGATTCCAACTAACTTATGAAATAAGTTCATCTAAGCAAACTCAGAAAGAATTCAGTGATGTATATCCTACACAAATACTGATTTCCTAAATGTAAACATCGCTCATGAGCATTGCCCATAAATTACAGTGTGCCCATGCACTCAGGGGACACATTTACTGAGGTCCTCTTATGCACCAGGCAGTAGTATTTCAGGAGTTGGAAATACAGCAGTGAACAAGAGATAAGAACCCTTGCCTTCATGAAGCTTTCATTCTAGATCTAGGAATCCAAATAAATGTCAAATTAATTGGATGTTTGTCATTTCAATTTTCTTGCAAGGTTGGTACTGAAAGAAATTATTTCAGCTGCTCTGTGCATGACATGAGTTCAAGACAGAAGACAGGGGTGCCAGGAGGCAGAGGAACCAGATCCTAGCTGTACTTCTATATACTACCTTAGCTCATCTTTTTATGTCTCTGAGTCTCCGTTTCCTCATTTGTTCAATAAGTGCTGGATTGGAGCCTGATGCATTACTCAATGTATAGTAGTTGAGGGGTGTTTGAAAATGTGTGGGGGTGGAGAAGCCTTCTGGTTGACACAATCACTGAGTGGGCCCAGGAATTATGACGGTCCTTTATGTCACAGGACAAGCCTATAGTGGGGTCACGGAGGTCTTGAGAGCCAAGATCAGCTGACTCGGTTCACAGTCCTTTCCCAGATGCCATGCTATTCCATTCTTTCTAGGATTGTCTAGGGTGTTATGATCCCTGATTTCCGTTCATTTGCAATAGGTTGGGTAAAGCAGCGGAGGTTTCTTTGAGGGGAAAACCATCTGCCAACATCCTCTCCTCTGAAAACCTCAGACTAGGTAAAGCAGGCAGTTTCTAGTTATCATTCTAAAGCTACCTAAATTTTCCAAATGTCCCCCAATTCCTTTTAGGAAAGTTTTTGTTTTTGAGATGGAGACTTGCTCTGTCACCCAGGTTGGGGTGCACTGGCATGATCTTAGCTCACGGCAACCTCTGTCTCTCAGGTTCAAGCAATTATCCTGCCTCAGCTTCCTGAGTAGCTGGTACTACAGGCATGCACCACCACACCTGGCTAATTTTTGTATTTTCAGTAAAGACAGAGTTTAATCATGTTGGCCAAGAATGTATTGATCTCTCTCTTTGTCTCTCTCAACACTGTCATTTTTCTCTTTAGAGTTATTCAACCCATAATCTGCCATTAAGACACATATTTGGGTGGCTGTGGGCGAAAGGACTGCAAAACATCCCCAGAAAGATTCTTTTACCTAAATTGATGATTAGTAAACTGTGCACTGAGGTACCCCGAGGCATCAAAGGGAATTCACAGAGGCACCTTGGGATATTTTAATTTTGTAGCATAATGTAGTAATAGTACACATCTATTAGACATGATACAATCAACATTAGATTGAGCAACATTCCTTTTGGCGACATCATATCTTTGCACAGCCTCCCTTTTAGTGGTTTCTGTAATGAATGCAACTGCTGCACAAAATGAGGTGGTGTCTAATCTGATTCCAAGATTGAGACATCGCACAGTGCTCAAGAAATGCACACATTCCACTGTTAATTGTGGTCGAGAGTGAGATCAAACTATTATTTTTTCCAATTTATTATATTATTTTCTCAAACAGCTTCTAAGTCATTGGGACATAAATACTCATAGCCGATGGACCTAACTACTTTTTTTTTTCTTTTTTGGAGATGGAGTCTCGCTCTATTGCCCAGGTTGGAGTGCAGTGGTGCGATCTCGGCTAACTGCAACTTCCACCTCCTGGGTTCAAGTGATTCTGCTGCTTCAGCCTCTCATGTAGCTGGGATTACAGGTGCCTGCCACCACACCAGGCTAATGTTTTGTATTTTTAGTAGAGATGAGGTTTTACTACATTGGCCAGTCTGGTTTTGAACTCATCACCTCAAGTGATCTGCCCACCTCGGTCTCCCAGAGCGATAGGATTACAGGTGTGAGCCACTATGCCTAGCCCTAACTACTTAATTTTTAATTTTCAGCCATAAGGTATTTCCTTTGTACAAGGGATATTGGAAAAATTAATGAGATGTTAATGGCACCATGAACTAAGAACGTTGAAGAATCTCTCAACTATACCTCTTGGTCAATCTCCAAAATAGGGCAGAGAATAGGAAGGGTTCTTTTTCACAGAGGTGATATTTAGAAGAAGAGATCAGGACCTGGACCCACCTCCTTATGAAGCCACAGCAGCAGCAAGAGCTGGATTGGTCTACTTGACTGATAGGGATCAAAAATAAGTGTCTAGGCTGGGTGGAGTGGCTCATACCTGTAATCCAGCACTCTGGGAGGCTGAGGCAGGAGGATTGCTTGAGCCCAGGAGTTTCAGACAAGCTTGGGCAACATAGTGAGATCCCTCTTCACACACAAAAAATTAAATATAAAAATAAAATAATATAAAGGGATAAAAGCAACTCTTATTAGTTTTAGGGAGAAAATAGTAGCTATATAGTATTTTTAAAAACCTGCCATCACCTTAACTGCATCATCAAAATTAACATTGTTAATAAGGAACAGATGTAATACCTTGATAAGAACACATCATTTAGGTAGAATTCCTGTTCAGAATATAGAACCTGAATCCAATTACAAGAATCACTCATCTAACCCAAAATCAGAAATTGCCTTTAAAAAAAAAAAAAAAAAAAAAAAAGATTGTGTACTTCAAAAGCATTCTCACAAAAGACAAAGAAAGGCTATGAAAATGCTTCAGGTTCAAGGAACATAGAGACATCGTAACTAAACACAATCCTTGATGTTAGTACTAGAGGGGAAAATACTTTAAAGGACATTAAGTCAATTTACAAAACCAGAACCCAGTACATTAGGCAAATTCAAATAAATGTTAAGTTTACTGATGTTGATACTTGCACTTTTGTTATATAAGAAAATATCCTTATTCTTAGGAAATATACTACTTAGCAGGAAAGGGCTGTGATGCATACACTTATTCTAAAATGGTTCAGATAAAATAGTATATGTATTTATGTATGTATATATATGAGGGGGAAGAAAGATACAAATAGCATGGATAAAAAGCAAATGGGCAGGGTATAGTGGCCCATGCCTATAATCCCGGCATTCCAGGACTCCGAGGCAAGTGGATCACTTGAGCCCGGGAGTTTGAGACAAGCCTGGGCACCATGGCAAAACCCAGTCTCTACAAAAGATACAAAAAACTTAGGCAGATGTAGTGGTACACACCTGCAGTCCCAGCTACTTAGGAGGCTAGGGTGGGAGGATCTCATGAGCCTGGGAGGCAGAGGCTGCAGTGAGTCAAGATCGTGCCACTGCACCACTGCACTTCAGCCTGGGGGCCAAAGACAGACCCTGTCTCAAAGGAAAAAAAAAAAAAAAAAAAGGAAATGATGTAAAATGTTAACAACAGGTCAATCTAAGAACACATAAGCTCTTTGTACTATTCTTATTTTTGCAACTTTCCTACACAGAGCGTGCCCCAATTACAATGGTTCAACTTACAACTTTTCTACTTTACATTGGGTTTATCAGGGTATTAAATGCTTTTTGACTAACAATATTTTTGACTTACAATAAGCTTATCCACATATAACAGCATCATTAAGTCAAAGAGCATCTGTAATCTGAAATTATTTCCAAATATTTTAAGTAAGTAAAATGTGTATGTAGCACTTTGGGGTACAAGAAGCTAACTGCTTCAGTAACTAAACAGGATGCCTGCACCACAGCTAAAGAATGTATGATATGTATCAGAAATACATGGACTTAATGACAGGAAGTTCACTGTCAATCAATAGTGCGACGGTACCAAAGCACATAAATCTAAGTTCTCAGTCATCAGCCTGCTGGAGACTCTGCAGTAAGTGATACGCAGGAACAGTGAAAAGAACTGGATACCAAACTCAAATGAAGATATATAAGGACCTTACTGCTAAGGTTCACCATATGGAAGTGAAGTCTGCATCATTGTGTGGTCCTCCTGGGTCATCACAACAACTAGGCTCCTCAAATGACTCTGTTCTGTAGCTGGAGTGGAGCCTGGGGCCCAATTGCTCTCAAGTGCCCCCAGAAGATAGCTGCAGATGGCGCACGGACTACACTAGGGCCACAGGTTCTAGCTGACCCTTTGCATGCTGGGAAGCCCCAGCTCCCATTAATCTACAATGATTTGTTTCTTTGTGGGGTTTTTTTTGGGTTTTGGTTTTTTTTTGTTTTTTTTTTTTTGAGACGGAGTCTCGCTCTGTCGCCCAGGCTGGAGTGCAGTGGTGCGATCTCGGCTCACTGCAAGCTCCGCCTCCCGGGTTCACGCCATTCTCCTGCCTCGGCCTCCCGAGTAGCTGGGACTACAGGCGCCCGCCACCGCGCCCGGCTAATTTTTTTTGTATTTTCAGTAGAGACGGGGTTTCACCGTGTGAGCCAGGATGGTCTCGATCTCCTGACCTCGTGATCTGCCCGCCTCGGCCTCCCAAAGTGCTGGGATTACCGGAGCCACCGCACCCGGCCCAATGATTTGTTATTTTGAGGAAGTCTGTGGATTTCTTTGCAGGGTATGAATAACATCAGGAAGGGTGGTTTTCATCTTAAATTAAATGAGCGGAAGACTCAGTACAGAGAAAAAGATCCTTGAGGTTAAAGGACACTGTGCAGCTCCTCTCAGTCTGCCCAGAAAATTCCTACACATGCTCCAAGAATTCTGCTCAAGCATCACTTTTTGGGACTGATTCCTACATTCCTTCCCTCCAGGCTGGATGACAGCCCACTTACTGCTCCACGAGCCCATCTGTCTCAAGACCCTTCTCAACCTTGCGCTGAAACTGTTAATTTCCTTCCCTGTCTCTCCCTCTAGGCTGCTTCATGAAGGAAGGAGAAGGACTGGAATGGTGACTTGGAGACAGAATATCAGAACTCAGCTGGGGACATCATGAATTAAAGGTGCTTGTGGAATATGCCGTGAAGATGGTTAGGAGTGTGCATCTCAGAGGAGTGGTTTGAGCTGAGGGTACAAATTTGAAATTCGCAGTTTGGATAAAAGTTCACCACTTAGACCAGAAGCAACTGCACAGGTGAAAGAGAATGAAAAGAACAGAAAAACATGGACTGCTAGAGAACATCAATACTTAAGGCATGGAAAAGGAGATTATGAAGAAACAGCCAGCGGTGTTTTCTACCAGAGCTTATTGTCACAATATAAAAATAAGGCAAGGGAAGTGAGAGCCGTAAGGACAGTGGTCAAAGTGTCAAATGTTGGAGAGAAATCAAGGAACACATAATATGTATAATCTGGCACTAAACACTAAAAATAAAACTTAAAATACGTAGTATCAAATTACAGTTAGATGAACAATAGCACTGAGACTCAAACACACAACAAGGACCTCAAAGGAAGAAAAGTTAGGTGACCATTTACCAAAGAAAGAACTCAATCTGCCCACACGCAATTAGCTACTCCACACCCGGGTAACGTCTTCATTCCAACTTTAGGTCCTGACTCAAGTTAGGACAGACATGAATTTTTCCAAGACTATAGGTAAGAGTTTTATTTCGCTTTGCTGCAAAATATATATGCATATTATATATAATGTATATATGATAGATACGCATATTATATAATGTATATAATGTATATATGCATATTATATAATGTATATATGCAAAATATACACATATAATGTATATATACACATCATATATACAATGTGTATCTAATATATACATATATTTTGTTACATATATTATAGAATGTATATATACATATAAAACATATTATGT
Source organism: Chlorocebus sabaeus (assembly GCF_047675955.1). Lineage (NCBI taxonomy): Eukaryota > Metazoa > Chordata > Mammalia > Primates > Cercopithecidae > Chlorocebus > Chlorocebus sabaeus. The sequence continues at coordinate 19,094,567 of NC_132911.1, forward strand.
AATGTATATGTTCATATATATATTATATATTATATATACATATATAAAAGTCAAATTTTATAAATTATGTGACGGTATTTTCTTTCTTTTTTTTTAAGACAGAGTTTTGCTCCTGTCTCCCAGGCTGGAGTGCAATGGCGTGCTCTCCGCTCACTGCAATCTCCACCTCCCAGGTTAAAGCGATTCTCCTGCCTCAGCCTCCCAAGTAGTTGGGATTACAGGCACCTGCCATCAGACCTGGCTAATTTTTTTTATTTTTAGTAGAGACGGGGTTTCACCATGTCGGTCAGGCTGGTCTCGAACTCCTGACCTCAGGTGATCCACCCACCTCAGCCTCCCAAAGTGCAGGGATTATAGGTGTGAGCCACCACACCCAGACTTTAATTTTAATTTAATCTCTTTTCCTACTGTCAGGACCTTTACTACTTTTATATACCTACCCTCCAGGCTTGGCATAAGGTTGGCTAGTCACATGTGTTATAAAGTTAGAAAACACATTTGATGATACAAGTAGCCCCGTCTGCAAGTTTTTATCATATATGAGATTTTGGTTCTGCAGGCTCCCCATCAATTCTGTGGGACATTCTTCCAATAGATTCCCTTCCTGCTTAAGTGAGCCTCATTGATTTCTGTTTCTTGCACCTAAGAATCCTAAATAGAAACCAACATTTTATTTTACTAATAAAATTTTAAAAATTAACTATCATTAATTGTATTAACCATCCCGTTTTAAATTTTATTAAGAAAAAAAGGCTAGACCCTCAAAAGTAAAGGTTATCCCTTTAGAGTGAATATTAGCTCTTTGAAAACAACATGCTATTTTTCTCATCTCTCTGTGGATGACAGACTTTCAGCAGAGACTGGATTCCAATCCAAGAATTAGTACCTGGTAACCACAAAGCACATTTAAAGTCCAACACGTAGTAACAAGTCTCAATATATGTTTGTGAGTTCAAAACACACAACTCTTTATTAAAACATTTAAGGGTAAACATAAATATTTTTAATTACCATTTATTTTAAGAACTTAAATATTATTTTGATTAAAAAATAAAGTATCAGCTTGGATCAGATATTTGCCCAGTGGAAGAAATGAATTTTGTTTTCTCTGGGGGACTTGACTATATGATCATATTCGTAATGTTAAAAAAAAAAAAAATCTGACCAGGCATGGTGGCTCACACCTGTAATCCTAGCACTTTGGGAGTCCAAGGCAGGACCCTGTTTTCAACAAAAATTTAAGTAACAATTGAACTATTTCCAGAGGTTATAATTCTTTCCTTTGTGTATGCTCCATTCTAATTTTCACTCCCTCTCTTATTCCAGACTTCTCTACACAACTCCATCAGATTCTTACCTCCCTTTCTCATTTTCAGTTAATACATTCCTGGGCTGATGTGATTCAACTTCCTTTTTTTTTTTTTTTTTTTTTTTTTTTTTGAGACAGGGTCTCACTCTGTCACCCAGGCTATAGTGCAGTGGTACGATCTCAGCTCACTACAGTCTCAACCTTTCTGGCTCAAGGGATCCCCCCACTCTAGCCTCCCAGGTAGCTGTGACTACAGGCACGTGCCACCGCACCCAGCTAATTTTTTAAAATACTTTCATAGAGACACGGATCTCGTCATGTTGCCTCGGTTGGTCTTGGACTCCTGGGCTCAAACACTTTGCCTGCCTTGGCCTCCCAGAGTGTTGAGATTATAGGTGTGAGCCACCACGTCCAGCCCCGTTTTCAGTTCTTCAGGAGAGATATCACATTGTGGGTCAGAAACTGAGTAAAAAGAGAGATACTTCCTAAGCATCAGCTGAACAGTCTGAAATTACGTTCTTTCAAACACCAGTGTGATAGTCACAGTTTCAGAGTCATGAGTTTCCACAAGAGTTAATGTGATGAGGGGGAAAACGAAAAAGCCTAAAGCAGTTGGCTTCTTATGAACAATCAAAGCAAACCCTGGAGTGTGTCACGCCCTCTGCTTGTGACAGAACAAACATTTCTGACCTTAATCATAAAAGTAATTTTTAAGTATCATACAAGTATTTCTGAGGAGCAAAAAGATCCTTTTATCTTTGCTGAAGAAAAACAAGTGAGACAGTGAGTAATTCTGAATCATATTTTAACTGCAAATATAGGCAACAACTTGCAAAAAAAAAAAAAAAAAAAAGATAACAAGGTCTAAAATTAAGTTCCAAAGATCTTACTACTGTAAATACATTTTTTCATACATACCACATTTTGGAATTAAAAGTGATTTAAAAATCTAAGCAAAGGAAAAATAAAGCTCAAACCATGAAGTCTAAAAAATCAAATTCCTTTCAATTATTTTTACTTTTAAAGGATAATCATAAAAATAGGTACTTTAACTTTTTAATTGTAAAATTCATGTAACCAAATTTACCATCTTAACCATTTTTAAGTATACAGTCCAGTAGCATTAAATACAGTCACAGTTTTCTACTGCTGAATTCATTCACTGTTATGCAACCAAACTTCAAATCTTTTTCATCTTGCGTAACTGTAACTCTGTACCCATTAAACAAGTGCCCATTCTTGCCTCCCACAGCCCCTGACAGCTCTCATTCTATTTTCTGTCTTTATGAATGTGACCACTCTAAGGACTGCATATTAGTGGAATCACACAGTATTTGTCATATTCGTGACTGGCTAATTTCATAAAGCATCATGTCTCAAACTGCATCCATATTTTAGTATGTGTCAGAATTTCTCTCCTTTTTAAGGCTGAAAAACATTCCATTGTATGGATGTATATATACTGCATTTCGTATATCCATTCATCTGTTAATGGATATTAGGTTGGGGCTGCCTCTATCTACCTTCTTTCACTTTTTTGGGGGGAGGAGGTCTCGCTGTGTCCCCCAAGCTAGAGTGCAGTGATGTGATCATAACTCACTGCAGACTCAGCCTCCGGGGCTCAAGCAGTCCTCCTGCCTTCACTCTCCAAGTAGCTGGGACTACAGACATGAGCCACCATGCCTGGCTCATTTTATTTATTTATTTATTTATTTTTGTAGAGATGGGGTCTTCTCACTATGTTCCCCAGGCTGGCCTTGAACTCCTGAGCTCAAGTGATCCTTCCACCTCGTCTCCCAAAGTGTTTGGATTACAGGTGTGAGCCACAGCACTCAGCCTTCACTTATTTTTAAACAATTAATTTAACTAAGCAGGCAAAGTGCTGGAGTCTGATCCCTTGCCTCCAAGGCAGCAGAGAAAATACAAATGTTAAAAGGAAGTAAGGGAAAGTTTGGTACACCATCAAGCGTGCAGCAAACAATGATAATAACATTGCTAGCTTCTAAGGAGGGTTTTCAGACACCAGCAACTCCTTCAAACCTTTGTTTGTGAATATGAGTAGGTATATACATATGCTAGATGCTAAAAATGCAGAGACCAGGCCTACTCTGAGGGCCAGATGGCTGAAGGACAAACATCTAACCAGTAAATAATTATAAACAATAGGGAAAATAAGGCAATAAAGAGAGACGCTCAATGGCCCAGCCCCATCCCAGGCTGAGGCTCAGCAAAGGTTCCCCCCTTGCCTGCCTCCCAAGCTGAGCCTTGGGCAAGGAGCAAGAGTCTGGAGGGTCAAGAGGAAGGGGAAGGCACTGCAGATATGGGACAGCAGAATAAGGCATGGAGGAGAGAAGGTGAAGCTCAGGCTTGGAGGTAGAACCCAACTCAATGAAAAAAGAATCCCAATAGCAGAGCTCAAAACAGAATGGGAAAGACAAGCAACAAGACCTGATTAAGGATCAATCAACAAGAAGAAACGAAAACCTGCTGGAAGGCATGCATCACCAGATACCTACTCCTGTGCCAGTATGAACCTCCTGGAGTAGCCTCGTCTGCAGAAAACCAATGGTGGCCTAGGCATATAAATTAAAACCGAAGCAGTGAAAGAGGACAGTGATTAAAAGCTCACAGACTTTATGGCACTCCTCATTCCATTGAGTGAAAATATTTTAAAAGTCTAAAACACATCCAAAAGAAGGCCACGTTATAAAATCCAAACTGTTACTTTTCTCTGGCTTTTCAAATAGGAGCAACTTGCCCACTTACTACATTATAGTTTCATATTATTATTTACTTATAACATCTGCTTCCTTCCAAAAAACGATTGCATCAGCTACTGTTTTACGTTATTTGCCAGTCATGCTTCACAGACTAGCGGAACTGCAAAGGGCCTATAAGGTTATGTGTCTACAAACAGTTTTTAGCCGCCACATTATCCAGGAGGAGCTGGATCACCAACATGGGAAAGGAAAGTTCTGCGCCCTGCTCAGGGGTGAGTTCAGGAGACCACTGTGCAAACAATAATGACAATGCAATGACACGTGCTCACAAGTAGAATGTGGGTCATGCTAGAGGACTAAGTGGAGGCATCTTCAGATAGGAGACATCCCTTTATTCACTTTCCCCTTCATTCACTCGCTCATTCATTCTTTTGTTTAGTGCCTCATAAGAGCCAGGCACTGTTCCTCAGGCTAAGAGTTGTCTATACAGGAACATTTCACCATAGGAATTACCATTGAGGTGAGGTTTGAAGCTCCCTGGTCAGCGATGAGAAGAAAGTATGCTAGGTAGAAAGACTGTGGAGACCAACACAGGTTCAAGGAGTGACAACTGGGGAGGAGTGGGCAGGAGAAGGGCCAGAGGTGGGAGACAGGAACAGGTGGAGCCAAGAGCACAGGTCGGGGAGGCGGAGCAAGGAGAGCTAGCGTCAAGGGAGGGGGAGCACAGAGAGCCAGCAGCACATCTTTTCCTTGATAGGAGGAAAGGAATTAAGGATGTGGAAATGAAGTTGCATTTCATGGTAGGGAGAGGCAGGAAATATATCAGTGAGCAGTGACAAAATACGAGGTAGCCGTAAAAATGGTGAGCAGAGGCCAGGTGTGGTGGCTCACACCTGTAATCCTAGCACTTTGGGAGGCTGAGGAGAGGAAGGAAAGAAAGAAAGAAAGAAAGAGAAGCAAGGAAGGAAGGAGGGGAGGAGGGAAGGAAGAAAGAGAGAAAGAGAGAAAAGAGAAAAGAAAAAAAATAAAGAGAGAAAGAGTAGTCCAAAGCTGATTAAGGTCTACTTGGGCAAACGCTAAGTTATAGGATGTTTCTGCACTAAAGTTAAAGCTACCTGAGTAGCAGGACAGGGAACACTTGGGGAGCAGATGGGCAGGGCTGTCCAGCATAGGCTGGATTGTGTGGTAGTCACAATGCTGTTCAATTCCAGTACAGAGACCAGGGGTGTTGCCAGGGAGCTGAGATGCCCTGGCCTGGGCAGCCCTTGTTTTCCTGGAGCTGCTCCTGACTTTTATAGACTCAGGGCTTGAACATCCTTCCGCAGCAGAACTTCACCAGACTTGAAAGAAACCAATGTGCACATTGAGAAGACAGCAAATGTGTTGTTTCCTTTCTCTTTGGGCAGAGAGACCTACCCCACACCAGGGCATGCTTGGCAATCACAGGATCCCAGCAAGGGGAGTTAATTATTCCATTCAAACATTTAGTAGCACTAGGCCATAAGTTTTGCAATAGGGATAGCCTTGTATGTTAAACATGTCCTTCATAGAGCTTGTTCCACCATGATTGCTTCTTGGTCAACTGCTGCTTACCATTTGTTTGTTTGTTTATTTATTTATTTATTTATTTATTTATTTATTTATTTTTGAGACAGAGTTTGCTGTTGCCTAGGCTGGAATGCACTGGTGTGATCTTGGCTCACTGCAACCTCCACCTCCCCGGTTCAAGCAATTTTTCTGCCTCAGCCTCCCTAGTAGCTGGAATTACAGGTATGCACCACCATGCCTGGCTAATTTTTGTATTTATACTAGAGATGGGGTTTCACCATACTGCAGGCTGGTCTCGATCTCCTGACCTCGTGATCTGCCCGTTTTGTTCTCTCAAAGTGCTGGGATTATAGGAGTGAGCCACCGCACCCGGCCTCCTTCTCTATTTTGTAGTTTACTTTGACTGTTTTCTGCCATTATCTCCAAGTCTTACTAATTATGGTCTACATGGTGTTGCAATGACATCGTTCTCTTTTACATCATCCAAGTAATTCTCAAAAACATTAAACATCACAAGGCCCAAGATTAGGACAGTTCCATATGCCCTTCAAGTTGACCCCTAATTACTTAAGCCTCTTAACCACTTGACTTTCTACTTAGAAAAGGATTTGGGAGGACTTCTCCTTCAGTTATTTTTGTTTGTATTATTAACTTTCAGCCAAGGTTGTGTTTTATTTTTTCTATTGTTAGTAACTGAAATACAGTCCTTTATAAAACTCCACACACACCCTCATTTAAGTACAGGGCAGTTCACTAATGCAAAACCAAATCATTAACTACTTTGACTTCCATTATTTCGTCTTAATAGTGTGATAAAAGTTAAAAAAAAAAAAAAAACACAAAATCATCAAGCAAACCTCTATAGACATTTGTTAAATGAAGAAGAAAGGTGAAGGGGGCTTTCTGAAGATACGTATATGCTAAGTGCAGCTTACCTATTTTCATTTTTATGCCTATTGAATTAGTTCTAGGAAAAAAAAGACTCCTCTGCTGAAGCTAGGAAGCATATATACAGCTTCCTGTTTCATACCATCGCATGTCAACATTAATGATATTTTGCAGTACTTGTTTTATTTTGTATTTTTTAAATTTAGTCTTGTCAGATGTAATAAAATATCTTATTGCATAGAAACTCAAAATTACTGGTTACAAGAACAGAACCAAAACAACATTCCAGAGATTTTCATTTGTCCCCAGACTAAAACCAAGCTGACAATCCATAAGGGCACTATTCTCAAAGAGTTCTAGATAGTGTCCCTCTAAGACATCATACGTCAGAAAGAAAACTCATTCTTCAATTTCCAAAACCATGGTATTTAAATAATTATATTGCAGCAAAGTCAAAATTAGAGTACCTGTTTGATGATAGGGTGACTATTTTAAAAAGCTCAATATTCTGTCCCAATTTCCAATGGGAGAACAAACATTCCTATGTAAGTGAACTTTTCCAGAAAGATATAGCTCTTCCCAGCTCTATGATTGGTTTAAGTGACTTGCCACTCTGAGAAGAGATAAATCCTTAAAAAGTTGGCAAAATTAGATGTAGATGTAGATGTTACAGCGTTTAAAAAGGGAATGAAAAGGATTCAATGGAGTCAAGTAATTGTATTATTTTGGAAGAAGTATCATTATCTTGAAGTAATAACTTGTTACTAAACAAACTGTTGAAAGTAAAACGAAATTTCATACATTTCAAACATATCCAGAATATTGAACACAAAGCAGACCATGCAAAGGTTTGTTTCTTGAGTGAAAAAACATTCACTTACCTGGGTGTTTAAGAAGGGAAGGTTAGGAGGTAGCTACATCATTCCTCCTCTGGGTCCAAATTACCTTGGCGTGTCTCCTTGAAATAGGAAGCCACCTAAAATAAAATAAAAACAGAAGGCAATCCTTGTAAATTTCCATATCTTAAATGTATATGATATTACAAAATGGGAAAATTTTAAATCACTTAGTATATAAAATACAATTCATCTGAAACTATTACCCCAAAAAGCAGGATGGTATTTGTTCTCTGTTTCAGTGAATAAAATGCAAACTATTTGTCAAAAAAAAAAAAAAAAAATCAAGGCTTTAAACAGCGATAACCATGTCTAAAGGCGTCTAACAATGAAGCTGAACATTTTCACGTGAAAAAGAGCAAATTTACAAAGCCAACCTCGCAAGAAAGAAACGTGCCCAGCTGCCAGCAAGCCGCTTCCTAAGTTGCGGCTCTGCTTCCAATGCTCTGACAGCGCTGAAGTCACGCTGGGGTTTCCAGGTTGAGGTCAGGAGGGAAAGTGCTGCCCCCGTCTGCAAAGACTGTGTTCAGCGCCACTACTTTAAAAAAAAAAAAAATGGTTTCATGAAATGAAATGTTAAAAAATAGAAAATCCTCCTCTTTTCCCCAGGGAAGAATCTAGTGCACACGCTGGGAAAGGGTGGGAGCAGGGAGGAACGCCCGCCTTCCTGAGGCACCGCAGGGTCTGCTGCGCAGCGCCGCTGGTGAGGACCGAGCGCATCTGTCCACGGCTCCCCGGCCGTGCCTGGAGCCTCCAGCTCCCCAGGTAGAAAGGCAGGCGCTTCCCAGGGAGCAGGACACCCAAGGAGAGGGTGGGCGCGAGGCACCCCCTGCTCCCTGGGGGGCATGAAACCCCGGACCAGCCCTGCCTCTGTCTGCAGATCGCAACTTGCAGGGCGTGACAACGGGCCCCAGCCGTCCCTACCTTTTAGGAATATTATTGGAGGAAATCGAGGTGTCAACTAGATAAAAGCAGAATGGGAACGAGGTGCGAGCAAAATACTCTGGAATGAAGGGCAAGGGGAAAATACTCTGGAAAGGGACGAAGCCCTTCCGGTTAAATTCATGTCAATAACGTTTTCTTCAGTTAACCAAGGCACAGTCCTCCTTCCTGAGTTGTCAGGATTTTTATCCCATCTGTCTTTATAATTCAAGTAACAGCAAAAATATATCTCTACATATATTTGCTATTATATATACACATACATATACAAATATCTTCATATACACAAATATACATATATTTGCTATTAATGTGTGTATACACACACACACAGAATTGCTCCCATTTCACATGTAGGAATTAAAAAAAAAAAAAAGAAAGAAAGAAAAGAAAAGAAAAACAGGCCCAGAAATCTCCAAAGGAAAATTGCTAAGTCTCAGGTCTACCGACAGCTGGTCCCCACTTTCTCCATGGGGATGGCCTCCAAATGCTTCTCGGAAGGTTTTCTCTGACACATTGACAGGAACAAAGTCAGCGGAAGTGTGAAGTGTATCACTATAGAGGTTGAGAGTCTATTTCGTACCCACACACTCTCACCCCAGTTCACCACGGGTTTAGTGTTGGAGAGGGTTGCGCGACTGCCTGGGGCCAGCTCTTGGCCCCAACTCGGTGCCTCTACTGCGGTGCCTGCGTGGCTCTCACCACCCACTTCCGCCTCTGCCTGGCCAATCAATCTGTGTCTAAACCGAATTGCAGTTGGCAGCAAGGCGGCGATGCCTAAGTGGAATAATCACTTGGACCCGAATCTGAGTTGTTTTCCGTCCCCGACAACAAATAATGTTACTTCAGCGCCTGCAGGCCAAGAGTTGAAATGAGCTTATAATTTGGCTTCCAATCCATCTCACATTCTGATTCTCAACCACTTAAATTTTCTTTTCTGTATTTTAGCTTGCATGGGGCAGCTCTGGAGGCTCAATCACTGGCATGGTGTTTATGGATATCCTTCATGAATACCCTTGGCTGTCTAAGTAAAAAGCGGGGAGATCTACATAATTCAAAACCACACTTGTTTTAATAATGAAAACAAATAGACTGTCAGCTGGTACCTCCACATAATCATTAATAATCTAATTTGTCCTTCTTACTCCAGCAACTTGAAGAACTGTTCACAGTTTTCTCATCTACACACAGTAATCCACATACATCCAGCCCTGGAGTGTGCGGTACTAGCAATAAGAAACTGCAGGTTCAGAGCCACGGCATGGCTCAGCTCCTCCCTCTTTTTTCAGTGAAGGAGCTTATTAAAAGTCTGCTCTTCAGCTCTGGAAAGAACACATCTCCTTAGCTGTTCCAAGCATCATGTTCCTCCAGAGGAGAGTCATCTCAAGCTAGTAACTGAAAAATACAGAGACTAAAGACAAACCCACTGCCAAGACCCCCTTGGTAATCAGGGTGGAAAGGGAATACCATCATGGAAAATTCCAGGAAGTGGCCTGCAAGTATACTAACAGCTCATGAGAAGTGGGTGTGTTCAACCGGACAGATGCTCTATGGGAAGAAAGGAGAAGGAACATCAACAGTACATCTATAATGTGTCCATACACCATGCAAGCTATATTACACACGAGCTCATCCAACCACAACAATGCTATGGATATGTGCGTTAATATTTCCACTTTACAAATGCAGAAATGAGGCTCAAAGGTGTGAAGTAACCTGCTGGGCTCGTGCATGGTGAAATCAGGATTTTTCTAACTTTCAAAACCAAACTCTAAAAAGCCTTTACTCTGTTGACTTTGCAACACTCCTTTACCTGAAAGACTTAGCCTTCATGTATGATTCTTTGCAAGTGAGTATGGGGCTTACAGAACACAGCTGCATGGAAGTGGTCGCTAGCTATGTGCGCTGCCAGCAACCTAAGGCTGCCATGTTGGCCTCAGGAACACAACCCACCCCTGATCCCCTATCATTCCTTCATTAAGAAACTACAATGACAAAAACGCACACTTTCTGAGTAAATGTGGCAAAAGCAAAAACTAAATCCAGCAAAGCAACTGCAGTTAGAGTAGATACAAAACCTTGCTTTGTCCAATTCAGAAAGTGACAACGACACCCCTCTGTCTAAATTATTGTGTCAGCCTGGCCAACATGGTGAAACCCCTGTCATGAGTTCTTCCCCTAAAAGATTACTTTTCTGCTATTTTGTAATTTTGTAAAAATGTAAAAATTAGCCAGGCATGGTGGCAGGCACCTGTAATCCCAGCTACTTGGGAGGCTGAGGCGTGAGAATGACTGGAATCCATGAGGTGGAGGCTGCAGTGAGCTGAGATCGTGCCACTGCACTCCAGCCTAGGGGAAAGAGTGAGACTCTGTCTCCAATAAATAAATAAATAAATTCTTGTGTCCAGGTCTCAGTCCCTTCCCCTGTCCTCCGATACCCAGTATGTTCTCCATAGCTTGGCACAGAGAGTAAGGATTCCAGATGAGCATTATGGAAGAGCTCATGTGTCATCACAAGTGTCAGTTACAGTAAGAAGCGAGTAAGAGGAGGCACAATGTGTGTGAGAGTGGCTGAGAAACCATCCATGGAAAAATTCTAGACTTGGTTCTGGAAGTTTTTCCGTTGAGATTCTAAAGACCGGGAAGTCCACCCTGCCCTACCCGCAAAGAACGGAGTTTGGCAGACATTAATTAGCAGTTCCCTATAAATAACTCTGCTTTTAATCATATTAAAAGAAGTCTACCAAAAATCATCCACTGAAAAGAGCAATTAAAAATGGTGAAAATGAGTACATTGAGATCAATAATATTTTAACCATCTAGGAACTCATCCTATTTAATGTACAACTAATAAGTGAAAGTTCTCAGCATTGTAATGTCCAAAGGGCTTCAAAAACACAATGGATCCAACAGTGTGAAAATATCCATCCAGCTGCCTTAAGTTCCAAGGCTTACTCACCTGCAACTATTTAAAACCTTAAATCTTTAGACCATCTAAACCATGTCTGTTGTCAGACACACTGATTCTCAAAATGTAAAAATTAAAAAGGGAAGACTAAAAACCCTCTTCACCATCAGCATGCCTAAAATAACAAATGAAAAACACCACGAGATGAGATATGTGTCTGCCAACTAAAGGTTCCCAGTGAGATCTTCTTTGTGCATATGTGGCTAATTTTATACATACACAAAATTTGTATGTATTTAAATCTTAATGGTTACTTTTTCATTTCTTTAAATCAACGAAGTCCCTTATGTTATGGCACTAGAGGACAGAGCAGGGATAGGGTCAGGAACCGTACAGTCAACTTCTAAAATTATCATGTTTCTCAAAAATATGTCTCAGAAAAGAAAGGCCTCTTGGATGTCACACATTATAAATTGTGTGTTACTATACAATATCCTTAACCACATTCCTTCTACATTAAGTAATTTTACTGCAAATAGTATGTTTGAGAATACAACTGGTTTTAAAGGTTGTGAGTTCTTCCCCTAAAAGATTACTTTTCTGTTATTTCGTCAAATCAAAAACAGGATCTTGGTGTCCTGGTCTTAAGACTACAGGATGCAGACTCAACGGAAAGGTATCTATTTTAAATTCCTTTTTCATTTTAATCCTTTCACTCAAGTGGGTCACCCTGATTTTCTTCAATTTCTTACCTCCATAAATAGAGATAATCTCAGATAACAAATTTATGCTACTAAATTACTTGAAGTCTCTTTAAAAAGGTACGAGTCCATTATTGCCTTAAAGGATACCAAATAATATTTTCCTTCTACTTTAAAGATTTACCAAGTACCTCCAAAGCTCAACAGTGGGGACCCTGCATGCTCTGGAGTTGAACTGTTTTCACATTGTCAACATGGGAACCACTCACATAATGGAGAATGAAGTGACTCCCATCAGAGGCTAACTGGAGATATAAGTGATAAGCTATTATAGCATAAAAAAGCACTGACCAATTTAGGCTGGAGAGGATGTGCATTGTAACTAGCCTCTTGAAAAGAAAGTAAATTGCTTCTGTTCATCATTGGCTATAACACAATCTTTCTCCTCAATCAGTGAAGATACAGACGGTTGATGGACCTCCGTAAAAGAGCTATTTCCCAGCAAACAGTCTGCGGTGCCATAGTTACACTCCACATGTAATTGTTCATTTTATTAGACACCCTCTTCCAGTAAATCCTTCTGGGCTGGCCCTGCCCTTATTAGACACTACAGATGCTCAGCTGGTGCTAGATGCCATCACAGAGCCTAATGAGGCCTGAACAGTGTTTCAGGGAGATCAGCTGCACTGCATCCTGTCCAGAACACAAAGTTTGGCTTTTCATCCTAAATGAGTTACTGTGAGATCTTAGGCAAGTTCTTAACTCCTATGCGTCTCCACTTCTTGATCTGTAAAATGAAGAGGTTGGACTAAATCTGTGATTCTCACTGAGGGAGGATGATCTTTATCTGTTGTCTTCCCACCCCTAGCCAAGAATCCCTGTGTGTAAGAAGAGATGTTACAGATGGTAACAAGCTACACCGATAAATGATGAAAATGCAGACAGCAGTGAGACTTAGATGTTAAGACTAGGGAAGAGAAGCTTAAAAAGGGAACTGTTATAACGCTTCAAGTTGTAGACTTCCAGAGTATAAAGACTTCAGCAGACTAACTGATAAAGAGTAGTTAGACAATCAAATAGAACAACCATGGTTAATTCATTAGCCAAATGTCACCTCTCATTGTGGCCTTTCCGTCACATAGCTGGCTGAGTTAGGCAGGCACAACCCTTCATTCAGAAAAGTAAACTCACCCCCAAAGATGATACGATGATCAAGAATAGCTCATCTAGGATGCATGGTCCCAGGCAACAGGGACACCTGTACGGGGCAGCCCAAAAATAAAAAAAAATTATACATTCCCACACCTTATACACCAACACACCTACTCCAACACAACAATGGAAGTAGTAGTATGGGGAGGGCAGAGGTGTGTGGTTCAGAAATGCCAAGTTCGGTCCCCGTTCTGCCATGAAATAATTGTGTGACCTTGAGCAAGTCACCTGCAAAATCGAAGTATGGAACAGATCTCCAACGTTACCTTCCAGTAGAGAAACTGCACTTGCTTTTTATTATTCTAACAAACATCTATGTACTGCTACAGTCTCCACAGCATCTTTAAGGAACATGTATCTCCATTACTGGTTCAATTTTTAAATGACCACACTCCTAGCCTGTTTGGGCAAAGACAACACTTAGGACAACTGCCCAGAACACAAGTTTGAGATGCAGAATGAGTAAAGTTTGTTTTCTCTGGCTTCTTTACAACTCCCTCTGGATGAATTCTACCCTGTACTCTGCCAAGTCTCCATATTTCTGGCACTGAGGCTTGATCTATAGTATTCATAGGGCTGGTGACACTGTGATAGATGAAGAAATTAAATCTTTCGCCAAACTTGAACAAGCATTTCGAATGGTAATTTTTATCTTCTTCCTTCCCAGATGCAGGAATGTCAACAGTTGAGAGATGCTATGATGAAGGTAGAAAGTCACTGCAAAAATGGACTTGCCTCCCAAATGGTCTCTCATTATCTTGCAAATGTATTACTTTTGCTGTATCAATTTCTGAGTTTATTTCGTGTTACGCTCCAACTGCAAGGGAATTGAGAACATACTGTCCACATTTTCCAAAAAAAGACTCTAACATTAACAGAATAAATCTTTCGCCTTGAAAATGAAAACTCTGTGTAAATATTTATATAATTAAATTTATTCAATCAATCCATTGGGTTAGGCCAATGGAAGGATGCTTTTTTTAATATTGAGATTGAACGACACTTTTTTTAATATTGAGATTGACAGAGGCACAAAAACAATTCTAATCTCAAGATTCAAATAAATAAATAGTAATATTGCTTGTAGATGTCATTTAAAAAGATTTATGCATACAGAATGTAAATGGATATTGCCCTCAAGGATCCTATAATTGCTGTATATTATTTGCTATGCATACTAGATAATGAAGTTTAAAAATATAAATGGGAAACACAGATGTTTCCTCAATAAATATTTTAAAATCATTTCAATGTGTTTTCATTCCACACCACAGCCAGGTAAGCAAGACAGGGGTCAACAGTTAACAAAGAAAACATCATTGGAATACTCAGCAATATAAAGGAATGATCTATTGGTATGCATATCAGCATGGATCGTAATTATGCCAAGGGAAAGACACCCAACAAATGGAATACATACTGTATGATTCCATTTATATACAAGTCTAGCAGATCGGTGTTCACCTGGGGATGGGGGTTGGAGGATGAGAGGGGCAAGAAAAGACCCAGAGAAGCAGGAGGGTCAGATTACCAAGAGGTACATGAAACCTCTTCTGGGGATATATATATTTTCGATTTTGGTAATAGTTTCATATGTGTAAACATATGTCAAAACAAATCAAATTGCCTGATTTAAATATGTGAGTTTATTGAGTATCAATTATATCTTAATAAAGCTATACAATGGAGAAAATATCTAAATGATATGGAAAAGACATGCTGGAGGGGAAGAGCATGGTCCTTTTAAACGATTCGGAAGAGGCCAGGCTCAGTGGCTCACGCCTGTAATCCCAACAGTTTGGGAGGCCGAGGTGGGTGGATCACGAGGTCAAGAGTTCAAGACCAATCTGGCTAAAATGGTGAAACCCCTTCTGTACTAAAAATACAAAAGTTAGCCAGGCATGGCTGCGGGTGCCTGTAACCCTAGTTAAAACGCCGCCTCTACTAAAAATATAAAAATTAGCTGGGTGTGGTTGCAGATGCCTGTAACCCCAGCTACTCAGGAGGCTGAGGCAGGAGAATTGCTTGAATCTGGGAGGCGGAGATTCCTGTGAGCCAAAATTGTGCCACTGAAGTCCAGTCTGGGTGACAGAGTACGACTCTGTCTCAAAAAAAAAAAAAAGATACGGAAGAGGGGACGGGGAGTGCCGGGTAGAGGCGAAGGCGTGGTTCTTGGCTAGGGCTCCAACCCCCATAGATCTCGGTGAGGACAGGCATTTCCTGCCCAAATGCTGCATTTCCCAAGACCACCCTGGCCTGCCACAGTCCATCCTGTGCCTATAAAACTCCCAACACCCTAGCAAGGCAGAGACAGAGGCAGGTGGATATTGAGAGGAGCAAATCAGCGGAGAAAATTACAGGCGATGGACATCTAGAGGAACTTACCGACAGGCGCCAGCAGACCACCAACCAGCAGAAGCAGAACGACGCAGAGTTTGGCTGGGGCAGTCCGGGGAGCCCAAGTCACTGAGTGGCCCAGCTCCCGAAGAAAGCCCTCCCACTCTATCCTCTTCTGACTTCCCCTGAGCTACTTCCACTCAACAACACCTTGCACTCATTCTCCAAGCCCACATGTGATCGGATTCTTCCAGTACACCAAGGCAAGAAACCAGGATACGGAAAGCTTTCTGTCCTTGAGACAAGGTGGAGGATCTAACTGAGCTGGTTAACACAAGCCACCTACAGATGGCAAAACTAAAAGAGCACATGGTAGCACATGCCCATTGGGGCTTCAGGAGCCGTCAACATCCACCCCGAGATGTGGGGCCGGAACCCCAGAGCCTGCCCATCTGTATGCCCCTCTAGAGGTTTGAGCAGTGGGGCACCAAAGCAGTAAGCCACTCCCCCTGTCGCACGCCCTGCGAAGGGGACAAGAGAACTTTTCCCGTTTCATAAAAACAAGACATAGTTAAAATTGCGAGTAATAAATATACCTGTTGTATGAAAAGCTACAGAAAATATAAGCTATACTAGACACAGGAGACTACCAGAGGCAGATTTCAGGTTCAGGGCAGTCCAGGAGATTTCACAACACTGAAAAAGTCATTCTGAGCACTGAAAGACTGTGCCTAGTTAACGTTCATCCAAAATATATAGTTCTCATTTCCTGAAGTTTTTAAGGTAGCTGGGATTAGAGGTGTGCACCACCACACCCAGTATAAAGTTTGACAGAAATAGTTATAACTACCTTCATAGTAGTAAAAAAAAATAGCTAGCTAGCATTTATTGAGCACTTGCTGTAAACCACACCCCAATCTAATGGATTGCCCTATTTGATTCTCACCTAAGAACCTAAGAGATGTGTATAATCATGACTCTCCATGTTACAGCTAAGGATACCTACATTCAGGAACATTAAAGAACTTGCTTAGTGTTTCCCACCACCCCAGTGGTGGAGTTATGATAGAAACCCAGGTGGTTTGAATGCACAGTCGAGTTCTTGAAATCAAACTTCTGACCCTCTTCTTCATAAACAAGATCCTGTATGCTGACTCATACCTCTGATGGCTGAAAGAGACTCTTTCTTCATTGCATAGCCACATTTCTAAGTCTGAATGCTAATCTTTTGCGTGGTAGCAGCACAAACGGTCAGTGGTAAAGTGATGGCGGATGGCAAGGGGAATTATAGCAGGAAAAAAATATGGCCAGAAATCAACGGAATTGGTTTTGGTCATGTCCTCACTGATGACTGTAAATGTGAGCAAGCCATGTCTCCTGCTTGGATCTGCTGCCTTTATGGTAAAGATTAAGGATTCGAACTAATTGATTAATTCTAAGACTCCTTCCAGCTTTGTGATTCTGCTGGTCCTCTTTTGAGGAATACTTCCGGCATTTTACAACTTGGATTAAAAATTCTCCATGGGACCAGCACGGTGGTTCATGCCTGTAATCCCAGCACTTTAGGAGGCTAAAGCAGGTGGATCACTTGAGGCCAGGAGCTCGAGACCTGCCTAGGGAACATGGCAAAACCCTGTCTGTACTTAAAGTACAAAAGTTAGCAGAGTGTGTTGGCGCATGCCTGTAATTCTAGCTACTCAGGTGCCTGAGGCAAGAGAATCGCTTGAGCCTGGGAGGCAGAGGTTGCAGTGAACCAAGATCGAGATCGCACCACTGCACTCCAGCCTGGATGACAAAGTGAGTCCCTGTCTCATAAAAAAAAAAAAAAAAAAAAAAACAGTTGAAAAAAAATTCTCAATGAACATAATACATTTCAAATACACAGCTGTCTTCATCCCCTGAAACACCCAGGCACCTCCCCATCCCCGGCATATCTTGCAAGATTATTCATTATTTCCTCAAGATCATCTGTTCACAAGGAACACCCATAAAAGCCCCCCAAAAATGAGGAGGGTCCCGCAACCAGTGACTTCTCTGTTCTGCTAAGGCACTCTAACCATCTTTTTCACTGGATAAGCATGCAAGAGTTAATTTGGGCTTTCAAGGGGTGAAAAGGAGGCAGCCCCCACCCAGAAGCTCATTCCATTTTCCTTGTGTAGCTTCTGACATCTGAGATGATCGAAAGTCCTAGTACGTGGTGACTAAAGTTGCGAGATTCCATTTATTTCTACTTCCTATTGGTTCTTTAAAGTGGCTATTCTCTCTTTGCACTAAAAACACATCATTTTCTCTTTTTAAACGGATAGATTTTGTGACCCTTTGGGGAGACATAAAAGCGGGAGAGCAACTAAATAAGGCAGTGGTAAACCATTTCAGCATCTATAAAACCTTCTCCTTTATCACAAGAGAAAAAGAGGAAAAGCAGCTGGAAAAAAAAAAGCGCAGCTGACGGGGAACTTGATATCTTTAAGAGCAACTTCTCTCATGAATTTTCATCTCCATATTTTGGGGTTTTCACTGAATTGAAAATTCTTTCCGGAAAAACACTTCTTATGTGTGATAACTACTTTTACAATGCATTGGTGAGACAAAACTCTATAAAATTTCAAGGCGTATCATGTCTATTTTTCTATAATTCTACCTATATGTCAGCTCTTTATTTTTATTTTATATTTTACATACTCTCACCTATTTTCATAAACATCCTGTTCTAGCTCAGAACATATAATTTGTTTTTATTTAATACTTTATTGAGTCATTTAGCAATGATTCTGTAATAAATCAAACATTAAAATATAGATCATCCCTTTCCTACATCAAACCAGATTTACAAAATTCACTTCTAACCTTTATCCTTGCACAGACTGGTTTTCGATGGTTGCGTTCACCATGCACACACTATTTTCTAACTTTTTGCTTGATGTCTCTATATATCTACTGAGTCCATATACCTGTCACTTTGAATGGTGCAATATTCCATTGTTTTGCTAAAGCACTTCAATTAGCCATCTTTCAGTTGGTTGTTTCTACACATTATTATAACCCAGTCAACCATTTTTGAACAAATAAATTTTGTTTGTTCCTACTGGAGGTCTTTCCTTAGGCTATAATCTGAAAAGTGGGGTTAATATATTTAAGACCATAATCAGCCCCTGTGACTTTTATTATAAATCACTTTTATTATTGTAAGTGGCTCTCCAAAAGAGGTATTAGCAATTTGCAATGTCACCAGCAAAATTATGACCCTAGCTTTTTCTTCATAGTCTCTTTCACGCTGAGATTTCTGGGTTGTATTTATTTTAGGGTGATTTTATTTGGGGAGAACACTTGTATACCAGCGTCCACCTGGTGTTTGAGGACTCCTAAGTTAGGGGAGTCCCAGACGTCAACTAACGCATTGATTATTCCTGAGAGGCGGTATTTAGAAAAAAAGAGCTTCTATGATCGAGTGACTCTGGAAAATGCTGTGTTAAAGTTAACAAGTTTCATTGTTGTGGAAGATCCCAAAGACTTTACTCTACTAAAAGAATGATGTAGAATCTTTTAGTTCTTTGAAATCTGTCACATTTGTGTAATACTCTTACTGCCCCCCTTTAAAAATGTATATTGATCACCTATTATATGCCAAGTGCTTTATATGCCTCATAACTCATTCAATACTCCTGACTGCCTGATAAAGTCATTATTATGAATCTTACCTTTACTAAAAAATGGAAAGTTGAGACTCAAAAGGCTAAATAATGTATGCGAAATTCCAAGGCTAATATGTAATGTCAGGATTCAAACTCATTGTCTACTTTTTGTGGATTCGCCATTATACCATCCTGCCTCATAACACAATGTTTAAACATATTGTCAGTTAGCCAGTTTCTGTTCTTCTTTCTGTTGGGGTGGGGATGTTCAGTTTTCCAGTTTCCCTATTTACTGAGTTATCAATACACAGGTGAGTAAAGTACGATCATCTTTAAAGATACAGCTCAATGAGTTTTTACATATTATACCCTTCTATAACCATCACATAGATCAAGATACAAGAATTTTTTTAATCAGCTTAGGATCTTTTCTTTTTCAACAGAGATTGGTTTTATGCTTCCCATTCTATATAGGGCCTGGTACTGAAGTTATTCAAATAGGTGTTTAATAAACTCTGATCACAGAAGGTTGAAACTAGAAGTGACATCATAGTTTATGTGTTCCAAACTCTTCAATTTACAGATGTGGAAACTGAAGGCAAGAAGGAAAGTGACTAAAGACACAACAATTCAGAGCACTTCTTCTACACAGTGCTGCCCTTGATGGTTACTTCTATACATTGTACTGCAGACACAGTGAGGAGTAACAAAGAAGACAGGATGCGTAACAGAGAAAGAAGGCCTGCTAAAGAGTTTTTCATTGATGTTTTTATTTTAAACAAGTGTTGAAGTAAACAAAAGGTAATATTGGTGAAGAAATGCTCAAATTGACTTTAATGTAAAACACTATTTTTCAACATAAAAATATCCACACACTTTGGGAGGTCGAGTGGGCGCATGAGGTCAGGAGTTTAAGACCAGCCTGGTCAACATGGTGAAACACCATGCCTCCTAAAAATACAAAAATTAGCCAGGCATGGTGGCGTGCACCTGTAATCCCAGCTACTCAGAGGTTGAGGCAGGAGAATCACTTGAACCTGGGAGCAGAGGTTGCAGTGAGTCCAGATTGCGCCACTGTACTCCAGGCTGGGAAACAGAGTGAGGCTCCATCTCCATCAAAACATAACAGTTTCCAACCAAATGAATTTGCCCTTCAGAGTGGTGTCCTTGGGAGGACAGACACTTATTCCAAGAATGCCCTGTTGCTCGTGACTTCTTTTGAACCCTCTCTTTGAGATTAACTTCAGAGCTACTTTGAGTCAAACCATTTTCATTTTTAAAAACTACAAAATTAGCACAAACAGAATAGATACCGGATGTGTGTCTTCCAAATCATAAGAAAACAAAAATATCCATGTAACTAAAGCAATTGAGAATTTCAAGAAACATTTGAAGTAGAAAAATTTTTCTAACTTGAAAACAGATTAGACCTATGAAATGTGATGAACAAGAATAGGTTACACATCCCTAACAAAGACAGAGACTCTCAACATCCAATTATATGCTGTTTACAAGACAGACCCAAAGTCAACTGACTCAGAAAGCAAAAACAAGAAGAGCAAAATGGATCCAAAAAGTGTAAATGAGAAGAAAAGATGAATGACAACATTTATATCAAACAATCCAGAATATGAATCAAAAGACCATTTAACAGGACAAAGAACATGTGAAAAACATCAACCTCAGTCATAAAAATTTCATTTTTATGAAGAAGTTTTAATTTATCAAACAGGTATTTTAATTATAATACTTTTAACATAGATGGCACAGCCAAATAGGCATATCCATATCATCAACTCTGAAGAAGACAATAGGAAAATGACCAAGACGCTGTGGATATACATGATTGAATGAAATGTACCCATTAAAAAAGGTTTCAAAATGCATTTAATGACGTGGCAATGTTATCATACAATACTAGGCAAAAGAGGAAAGGCACAAGATATATATATATAGTAGGACCTCAATTTATCTTAAATATTCATATGAGATATTTTTAACACTAGAAAAAGAAATACTCTGGTTAAATTAGGGAAGATCTTTAGTTGTTTCTTTATGCTACTTGTTCCTATTTTTAAAAAAGAGAAAGCCCCAAGTCCAAGATAAAAGAAAACATGGCATTAGAAGATGCAGCTTCCTCAAATTCAGCCATCCAGACATTCAGACTCAGACAAATACCATCGCCAGGCACTGATGAGGGGTCACAGAAAAAAAATTGTAGAATCCTGACCCTCCTGTCACCTTCAGGCTCCAAAAACCCATGATTTTTGTTTTCATTCAAGGACTGGCTAATATTTGACATAGTTTGGACATTTGTGCCCCCAAATCTCATGTTGAAATGTAATCTCCAACGTTGGAGGTGGGGCCTCCTGGAAGGTGACTGGATCATGGGGGCAGATTTCTTATGAATGATTTAGGACCAACGCCATGGTGCTGTCCTTGCAAGATCTGGTTGTTTGAAAGTGTGTGGTACCTCCCCCGTCTCTCTCTCTTGCTTCTGCTCTCACCATGTGATGTATCTGCTCCGCCTCAACTTACACCGAAAGTAAAAGCTCCTGAGGCCTCCCAAGTGCTAAGAAGAGGCCAGTGCCATCCACGTACAATCAGCAGAGTTGTGAGCCAATTAAGCCAGTGGTCCCCAAACTTTTTGGCACCAGGGACTGGTTTTGTGGAAGACAATTTTTCCACAGGGATGGGGCAGGTTTGGGGGAGATGATTTGGGGATGATTCAAACTCATTACACTTATTATGCACTTTATTTCTATTATTATTACATTGTAATATACAAGAAAATAATTATACAACTCACCATAAGGTTGAATCAGTGGGAGCCCTGAACTTTTTTTCCTGTAACAAGACAGTCTCATCTGAGGTTGATGAGAGACACTGACAGATCACCAGGCATTACATTCTCATAAGGAGGTCACAACCCAGATCCTTGACGTGTGCAGTTCACAATAGGGTTCACACTCCTATGAGAATCTAATGTCACCACTGATCTGACAGGAGGCGGAACTTAAGCAGGCAGAACTTAAGCATGATGCAAGAGATGGGGAGTGGCCGTAAATACAAATGAAGTTTCACTCACTCGCCTGCCATTCACCTCCTATGGGGCCGGGTTCCTCGCAGGCCATGGATGAGTATGGGTCTGTGGCCCAGTGGTTGAGGACTCCTGAATTAAACCTCTTGTCTTTAAAAAGAAATACCTAGTCTCAGGTATTCCTTCATAGCAACACAAGAACACCCTAACACAATGTTTAACCAGCGTATAGACTGTGTTCATTTTGTCTTTACTCTATGCTCTCCACACATAAGCAGAGTAAATTAATAAACACAAAAATACAGTTCAATTGCCCATTTTGTTCGAAAATCTGTCCTACAGAGATACAGATTTGCCAATGTGAGAAAAAAGAATGTGCCAAGTGCTCTAGGATAATTCTGAACAAGAAGTTCCAAAAATATTTTAAGCGAAGGCAGACTCATGGGAGTAGCTTCCCAAAGTATCTTCATTGAATTACTTTGCATTCATTTTGATTTATATATTTTGACATGTTAGGATATCTTAAAATAAAAATGTGCTGATTTATGTTAACATGTCATTTATTTAATACCCTGAAGGAAGAATAGATAGGCTTTTAAAAGAGGAACTTAATAAAAGTCATTATATTCCTATATGCTTTTTTATTTTTTAAAGACAGATTCTCTCTCCGTCGCCCAGGCTAACTTTGGGAGGCTGAGGCGGGTGAATCACTTGAGGTCAGGAGTTCGAGACCAGCCTAGCCAACATGGTGAAGCCACAACTCTACCAAAAATATAAAAATTAGCCAGGCTCAGTGGTGGTCACCTATAATCTCAGCTACTCGGAAGACTGAGGCAGGAGAATCGCTTTAACCTGGGAGGGGAGGTTGTAGTGAGCCAAGATGATGCCACTGCACTCTAGCCTAGGTGACAGAGCAAGACTCCATCTCAAAAAAAAAAAAAGAAAGAAAAGAAAAGAAAAGAAAACCCTAGCAGTCATGGCACCCAGCTTCTCATTGTCCTAGAAACCACAGTTCAGAGCGGGAACATGACTCTCCCAAGCCCCGGGCTAGCACGTTTTCCAGGCACAGCTGCATCTCTAAGTGCCTTCTAAATTTCTCCTTCTTGCTGGATTTACATAATGTAATTATCACCATCGTTCATTTTCTTCCACACTGAATTCTCTACTGCTTAAAGAGAAAATTTTAATGGGATGGACGGCAGGTGACCGAACAGACAAATCTCTCATGCCCCATTCCTTCAGTTCTGTGTACCTCAGAACTGTCAGGCTCTGTGATGGGGCTACAAACCCTGCCCTCCTAGAGAACTCACTGATTATTTCCCCTGCCATAAATCAGAAGACTGTGGGCTATGAGAAGACGAGAGTAGGGCGCTACAGAGGAGCAAAGGGAAAGAGCATCTGATCAGATTAGACTACTCAGACTCAAATCTGAGTCAGGAAAGGCAAGTAGGAGTGCAGGTGAGATAAGACATGGGAGATAGGAAAAGAGCATTCTAGACGGGGCCGGAGCGGGGCGGCCTTGAAAAGAAGGACAGACATGAGAAAGCACGGCAGAGTTTGGGACCTGCGAGGAGCTCAACACGGCTGGAATTTCAGATGCCTATGCGAATATGGAAGGGAGTGAGTCTATAGAGAAGGCTGGGAACCTCTGCTAAGGGATGGAGTCATGTCCTAAGCACAATGGAGTTGCAATGACCTTATCTGTGACATAGTTTTAAATGCTCATTCTGAATCCACGATGTGGCTGGGCTGGAGAGGTGAAGACTGGAGGTGTGGAAACAAGCAGAAGGTTCCAGCAGTTACCCAACTGAGAAGGACTGGCGCCAGACTAGGGGCGGGTTCAGAAGACATTCTAGGCATGGAATCAGGGCTCAGTGACTGTTCTCACACAGGGTGAGAAAGAGGGAGGAGTGTTCCCAAAATTTAACTTTCTTCTTTTTCAAAATACATTTTTGAACCATTGAACACATTCGTGTCACAGTAACAAAATGGTCCTATCCTCAGATTTTGAATTCCAAATACTAAATAAACATCGATAACAACAAGGGAGGCAGAGGCCAATGAGGTTACTTGAGAGATGAGAGAGTAACATCAGACTTGTTGACAAGAGGCAATATAAGGCAGTTATTATAGTGCCAGAAGAACTCAGGCTCAAATCCCAGCCGGGTCACTTGAGACCTTGGACAAATAATCCTTTTAAATTCTAGTACTTTAATTTCTATAAGGAGGAGAATAATGGGACCTACCTGAAGAGGTTAACCAGGAAGCTTCTATAAGAAAGTAGGCTGGGTGCACTGGCTCACGCCTATAATCCCAACCCTTTGGCAGGCCAAGGCAGATGGATCACTTGAGGTCAGGAGTTTGAGACCAGCCTGGCCAACGTGGGGAAACCCCATCTCTACTAAAAATACAAAAATTAGCCAGGAGTTGTTGTATGTGCCTGTAATCCCAGCTACTCAGGAGGCGGAGGCAGGAGAATTGCTTGAACCCGAGAGGCAGAGGTTGCAGTGAGCCAAGATTGCACCACTGTACTGCAGCCTGGGCAACAGAGCAAGACTCTGTCTCAAAAATTAAAAATAAACAAAAAAGCATAAAATACAGAGTCTGGCCCATAACTCATTAAACCACTGTTACCATTCAGTAGAAGATTTCCAAGGTTTGGAAAAGAATAAATCTTTTTTTTTTTTTTTTTTTTTTTTTTTTTTGAGAAAGGGTCTTGCTCTGTTGCTCAGGCTGGCTGGAGTGCAGTGGCATGATCATAGCTCACTGCAGCTGCGACCTCCCAGGCTCAAGCAATCCTCCCACCTCAGCCACCTGAGGAGCTGGGACTACAGCATCCACCACCAGACCAGGCTCATTTCTTTATTATTTTTATTTTGTTGAGATGGGAGTCTCATTATGTTGCCCAGGTGGCTCTTCAACTCCTGGCCTCCAGCAATCCTCCCACCTTGGCCTCCCAAAGCGCTGGGATCACAGGCATGAGCCACCATGGCCAACCCTTTAAATTTTAACATATTAGCTTTTATTTTTAAGATATCGCTAGTTATGGGTAGTGGGTGAGAAAGAATGTTACCACTCTGGTAGGTAGCCATTGACTGAAAGTTATCATCAGATGCTCCTTCTCAAGTCCAACCAGGAGCATCAGATGGAACATGGATCCCTCAAGTGGGGGCTGTGAGATACTCTCACACCCCAAGTCTGCTAGAAGAACAGTGGGAAGCAAAAGCTTAAAAGCTGATGTTACGGTAACAGAAAAGTCTTTTAGGCAAAAGGAAGAGTATCATCTATTTTGCATTCTGAATAAACAGAAACTTAACACTGTAAAAATGTTGTGAGAAGTTAGAGGCCTTGGTCATTTTTACAAAAATGAAAAATGAACAACTAGTCTGAGTTCTTTATCAGGAAAACCATAATAAAGAAATGAATACTAGAACTAATAAAGAAGTAATTACAGTATTTAAGTGAGTGACGTCTGTTTAATTTTCATCCTACGATTCTTAAGAAAGTCAGTCAATACAATGATAAAACTTTTACGTGCAGTTTTGAAGGACTGAGGTCAGGGGTACGCTGGCCAATGTTTAACCACCAGCTCAACAAGGGGGAAAAAAAACCCTGCATATCTTCAATTTTATACACAAGTTTATTATAAATTTTACTGAGCTAGGAATGTGTCACATATCCTAAATTCCATATAACCAATTGATTTGTTAATTTTTATAAAATTATTGTATCTATAGAAAACCTATGGTTGCATATGATGAACAAGTGTACTTCCAACACGAATACTTGTTGATATTTTCTTCTAATAATATATTACTAGGAATAATGGCCAGGCACAGTGACTCATATGTGTAATCCAAGCACCTTGGGAGGCCAAGGCAGGAGGATTGAGGCCAGGAGTTCAAGACCAGCCTGGGCAACATGGCAAGACCCAGTCTCTACAAACAATATTTTTTTACATTAGCCAGGTGTGGTGGCAAGCACCTGCAGTCCCAGCTACTCAGGAAGTTGAGGCAGGAGGATCTCTTAAGACCATGAGGTTGAGGCCGCAGTGAGCCATGATCATACCACAGCACTCCAGCCTGGGCAACAGAACAAGACGCTGTCTCTAAAATATAAAAATAGAAGAGTAAAACAACACATCATTCACTCATCAATGCAAGAGTGATTCCTTTGCTGAGTCAAATAATTGTTTCTGAATATGAGAATATTTTTCACAATTTTTTGTGCTATTCACGATGTAATGCTACAGACAACAGATACTATTAAGTTTAATCAATTTTCTTCATCATTTTCTTAAGTCTACACAACAAACAATAACTCAAGTCCTGATATGTAGTCAATACTTCCATGAAGTAAATAGTCCATTGTGGCCAATTTCAAGCTACAACAGGACCACTGGTTAACACAGAGTTTGGAAGAAATGCACAGTGGAACACGGTTATGTAATATTTTTGTAATACAGGTATAATGCACTTCATTGTTTCACATTTACTAAACTTCTCAATGTCTTCCTCCAGAAGGCATTAAAATTTGTCCCTATTTGTTGGACTTGACTGAACACGGTGGTTGTTTTATTGTTTAGGGATCCTAAATATACCCATGTTTGAATGCTGAGATGTAATTCCAAGAACTATCTTTATTAAACTTGGCTATAATTCTATGTAATGACTTCACTCAGTAGTGCACTTGACCCAGATCTTATTGGTTCATGAGAGACAACTATTAAATTTTCAGGAAATTTACAAGCCAGTTGTTAAATGTAACCATTGTTTAAAAGAAATCGTATGAACTTATAATTAAATTATATTTCAAAACAAGGATTAAATATTCAAGATTCATCACTTCCCATTCATATTATTACTTCTTACTGTTACCTAGAAGTTATTCAGGATACTAGCATATAAATTTGAAAGGGGTATAAATGAAGTTGAAGTATTTTAAGGCCCTTGCATTCCAGGAAGTGGTAAAAGTACTAGTTTATATTAGCCTTTAATAAGTCAAAGATAAATACATACCCTCTAGGGTAACCACTAAAAGAATGTAAAATAATGTGTAATTGACAAGCTAATAAAGGGGGGTAAATCAAAAACTAATACTTAACTGAAAATAAGAAAGGAGAAAAAAAAAGAAATGGGTGAGAAAAATAGATATTAAACAGTAAGATGGTAGATTGAAAGCTAAATCTGTAATTCTATTAAAGGCCAATAGATACCCTAATTACAAGACAAAGATTGACACAGAAGATAAAATAAAATTAAAGTATGCTGCTTAGATGATGGGTTGATAGGTGCAGGAAACCACCATGGCACATGTATACCTATGTAACAAACCTGAACACTCTACACATGTATCCCAGAACTTAAAGTGAAATAAATAAAAAAGAGGCACACCTTCAACATAAGGATATATAATGTTTGACAGTAAGGGGATAAAAAAGATATGCAAACACTAACTAAACAAAAACTGGGAAAGTTTAATCAAACTAGAATTTAAGGTAAGAACCACTGTCATCAGATTGATATAGCAATTCATATCCACATGCATATAACAACATGTCCTTGAGATATATAAAGAAAAAAGTGAACGAATTAAAGGGAGAAATAATAATTAATAACCCTTAATCACAGATATTTTAATATACCTTTCTCTGGGGCTCACAAACAGGAAAAGCAATCTGTGAAGATATGAACATTTTGAACAAAAATGTTTCTATCCTTTTACTTTTAACCTGTCTATAACCTGAATTTGATAAGTCAATCTCATAAACAGCATCAAATATCCTGTCACATTTTTTAAAAAATGAACAATACTATTAACACTCTTCAATGCTATATCCACCAACTGTAGCATGTGAATTACTTTCAAGAGTAAACAGAATGTTTACAACAATTAACTACATGCTGGGCCAGAAAGCAGCATTCAGCAAATCTCCAAGAATTGAAATTATACAGAGTGGGTTCACAGACCTCAGTAAAATTGAGCCAGAAATCAATAACAGAAAGATGACTGGAAAATCCCCAAGTGTTTGGATATTAACCAATAAACTTTTAAATAATTCATGAATCAAAAACAACTTAGGACCTATTGATAATCAAAATATAAATCCTTTCAGAGGGGAAATCTCTAAGCCAGAATGGGCTTTTTATCTATTCATTGAAAGTGGTGAAATAAGGGTCCCTCTTAATGATCTGATGACCTAAGATGATTTCTCTCTTGTATTACTGGATCATGTACTTAGGCCTGTGCCTATGAAGGAGCCTCATCTTATAGGTCTAGAAGATCACTGGAGGCAAAAGGCTACATATTTTAGATCTGATCTCTGGGCAGCTACTCCATGGAACGAGAATCTTCTGTTTTACAATGAGCAATGGCATAGTAAGTTACATGCTAAACCCTTTGTCTTTTCTTCTATATCCAGCACTATTCTCCCAGTGTTAGAATGCCCACCCTCGTCCCTAGACTATTTGGACCACGTCTTCAACAGTGTAGTCCCTCTGAGATTATCTACCAACTACTACCTCTGGTTCCTGATAGCCCTTATTGTCAAGGGATTATTATCTTGACTTTCACCTGGCTAAGAGACCTGTCTCTGTTGTTTGAGATTACATACATAAAACCTACAAAAATACCCTGGATTTAAAAAATTGTGTATTCTCCACCAATGAAGATCTCATCACGCTTTTGTCTCCTACTGCACTGCTTACATGTCTTAATGTACTTCCTGTAGCTAGTATAAATCATAAAGCATTTAGAACATAGAACAAAGATAATATTCAAAAGATAACTTTAAGTGTTTAAAAATAGCCAACAGTATATTAATTGGAGTAATTAACACTAAGTACACCACACATGCCCCCAAATCTCAGTGGTTTAAACAACAAAGCTTTCAGTTCTCTTTTGAATCACTCTAATGTGTTCATGGAGTTTGGCGTCTCCCCCGATTGGTGACTCAGAGGATCAGGTTACTTCCGTCTTGTAGTTTTACCATCTTCTTTTTTGTTTGTTTGTTTGCTTGTTTGTTTGAGACGGAGTCTCGCTCTGTTGCCCAAGCTGGAGTGCAGTGGGGAGATCTCAGCTCACTGCAACCTCTGCCTCCCAGGTTCAAGTGATTCTCCTGCCTCAGCCTCCCAAGTAGCTGACATTATAGGCACACACCACCACGCCTGGCTAATTTTTGTATTTTTAGTAGAAATGGGGTTTCACCATATTGGCCATGATGGTCTCGATCTCCTGACCTCATGACCCACTTGCCTCAGCCTCCCGAAGTGCTGAGATTACAGGCGTGAGCCGCCGCACCCACCCAGTTTCACCATCTTCTTGCTTCACTGTCATCCTGGTATCACCCAGCTAGCAGATGCAGAGGAGCAGAAGATAAGTCTAATCAATGACTGAACCATCTCAGCCAGGAAGGGACATGAGTCACTTCCACTCACCTTCCATCGACTGGAAAGAGTAACATCACCCTACCTAGACGCAGAGGGACAGTATAGTCTTCCCAGTGACCAGGAGGGAAGTGGGGTGCTCTGTGACACACGTCACACTGTCTCTTCCTCCAACAGACATCAAACTGCAGTCTATTAAGGAGGAAGAAAAGAAAGGAAGTAGCATTCACTGATTTGGGGTACCAAGTTTAATGCTACAAAACTTCATACATGCTGTGTTTAAACAGTAAGAAAACATAAAACAAATGTCATTCTCCTCAGTTTATACATGAAGAAACTGAAGCATAGAGATATTATATAAGTAAATTAAAAAGTCAGGAGTTGACTCCAGGTCTATCTGACTCCAAGTCGTGTGTTTCTCTTTTATCATCCCAGGTTTCTCAAAAGGTGGCGCACAGCTCACTTGCATCACAGTAATTTGAGGTGCCTGAGCCTCACATCATGCTTACTGAATTAGAATATCCAGGGGTAGAGTATAGGAATCTGTAGTTTTAACAAGTTTCCAAGGTGACTCTATACTATAATAGATCATACTTTCTCTGGAACACAACAGTGAAATTATAAAACAATCTCTTTAAACAAACTAGAAAATGTACAAAAAAGAAATAAGATGAAGTAGGCTTAAGAGGGGAGGCTGTAGGGCAACTGGAAAATCCTACAGAACAAGAAGTTTGAGGCTGGGGAATTCATCCTAAGCCAGTTAGTTTCCTGGGTAATCTCGGGCAAGTCACCCAACTTCACTCAATCTGTCCCAAAAAAAGTCTACATTTTCTCCATAGTAAAATGTTGCAATCAGGCTAAATAATCCCTAAAGCCTTTTTGAAAGTTATTTGTAAAGATTTAAAGAGCTTTAAACTGAGACAATAAAACAAATACAGGATGAAGAAAGTATTAACATTTAAAACAACAGATAATTCTAGCAAGATTTTTTGTAGATATACACAGGCTTCTTCTAAAATTTATATGGAAAGTCAACAGAACTAAAAAGTTAAAACAATTTTGAAAAAGAAGAATAAAGTCAGAGGAATCACAATACCCAATTTTAAGACTTACTATGTAACTATAGTAATCAACACAGTGTGGTATTGGCAGAGAAACAGATCCATAGATTAATGGAACAGATTACAGAACCCAGAAATAGCTCTATGTAAGAATGCCCAGCGCATTTATTTTTAACAAAGATTTAAAAAGCAACTGAATGGAGGAAGGAGACTTCCTCCATTTTCAAGAAATGGTGTTGGAACAACTGGCTATCCAAAGACCCAAAGGGGGGAAAAAACATTTACAATCTAAACCACACCTTCAACAAAAATTATATCAAAATGGATCCTAGACATCAATGTAAAATGGTAAATGTAAAAATATCAAACCTTTAGAAAAAAACATAGAAAATCCTTGTAACTTAGGGTTAGGCAAAGAAATCTTAGACATGACACTGAAAGCATGATCAGTAACACAAAAATTTCAATTCATTATAAATTTGTTTTCCACAAAGTATCTTGGGAATAGGATGAAAAGGTAATCAACAGAAAGTGAGAACATGTCTGCAAAATACATGTCTGACAAAGGACTTGCTTTCAGTATATTTAATACCTGGCCAATTGTAACTAAATAGTAAACAATCTAAGTTTTTTAATGGGCCAAAGACTTGAACAGACAGACCTTCACCAAAGAGAATACGGGGGGTGAATTAGTACATCCTTAGCCAGAGGAAAATACAAATTAAAACCACAATGAGATACCACTACACACCTATTAGGATGGCAAGAATGAAAAATAGTGATAATACTAATTCTGGCAAGCATGTAGAGGAACTGGGTCCCTCATACATTGCTGGTGGGAATGTGAAATGTACAATCCCTAATGGAAACAATTTGACAGTTTTTTAAAAAGTTAAACATCTAGCATATGACTCAGCAGTCATACTCTTGGGTATTTCTCCTCAAGAAATGAAAACATTCTCACATAAAATGTACATGAATTTTCATAGCAGCTTTATTTGTAATAGCCAACAAACTGACACCAACCCAAATGTCTTTCAAACAGTAAACAAACTACGATCCATCCATGCAATGGCATATATACTAATTGGCAACAAAAAGCAACCACTACTACACAAACGAGTTGGATGCATCTTAAGATTATAGAGAGTGAAAAAGGTCAATCTCAAAAGCTAAGATTCCACTTATGTGACATTCTCAAAAAGTGATGGAGCATGGGTCAATGGCTGCTGGAAGGGGAGTGGGGTTAGGGATGAAAAGAGAGTGTAACTATAAAAAAGATTGCACAAGGAAGTTAGTTTGTGGAAATGCAACCATTTCGTATCACCACTCTGGTGGCAGTTACACACATCTAGACAGGTAGTAAAATTTCATATAACTATACACACACACAAACACAAGAAAGCAAGCATTAGGCCAGGCATGGTGATTCACACCTGTAATCTCAGAATTTAGACTGAAGCAGAAGGATCACTTCAGGCCAGGAGTTCAAGGCCAGCCTGGGTAACAAAGTAAGACCTGTCTCTAAAATCATAATTTAAAAATTTGCCAGGTATGGTGGCATGCACCAATAGTCCCAGCTACTTTGGAGGCTAAGGTGGGAGGAAAACTTGAGCCTAGGAGATCGAGGCTGCAGTGACCTATGATTACACCACTGCACTGCAGCACCTGAGTGACAGAGCAAGATCTCGTATCTTTAAATTTTTTTTAAAAAGCATGATGAAAAAAACTAGTGAAATCTCAATAAAGTCAGTAGTTCAGTTAATAGTGTTATACCAATATCAATGGCTTGGTTTTGATAAAGTACTGCAACTATGAAAGATGTTATCATTGGAGAAAGCTGGGAGAAAGAACCTGGGAACTCTCTGTACAATTTTTTTCAACTTCTTGTGAGTCTAAAATGATTTCAAAATAACATAAGCAGCAGCTAGTATTTGTTGAGCACTGTGTGCTGACATTGCTCTGAGAACTTTATATACATCAATACATTAAATCCTTACATCTTTATAGTAGATACTGTTGTATTAGTCCATTCTCACAATGCTGTGAAGAGATTACCCAAGGCTGGGTGATTTACAAAGCAAAAAGGTTAACTGACTCACAGTTCAACACAGCTGGGGAGGCCTCAGGAAACTTGTAATCACAGTGTTAGGCCAAGGGGAAGTAAGGCACATCTTACACGGTGGCAGGAGAGAGCATGTGTAGCGGAAACTGCTACTTTTAAGACCATCAGATCTCATGAGAACTCCCTCACTATTATGAGAGTAGCATGAGGGAAACTGCCCCCAGGATCCAGTGACCTCCCACCAGGTCCTTCCCTTGATACATGGGGATTACAATTCGAGATGAGATTTGGGTGGGGACACAGAGTCAAACCCTATCAACAGTGTTCACTGCATTTTACAGATGAGGAAACTAAGTTTTCACCCATTTTACAGATGAGGAAACTAAGTTTCAGAAAATTTAAGTGAATTCAGCAAGGACACAGTTGCTAAGTAATAGAGGTAGGATTCAAACCCAAGTCATCCAATTCCAGAGCTTTCAGTCTTAACCAATAAGCGCTTTTTTTTTTTCTTTTTTTCTTTTTTTAGAGATGGGTCTCACCATGCTGCCTAGGCTAGTCCTGAACTCCTGGCTCAAGCAATCTGTTTGCTTCAGTCTCCCAAAGTGCTGGGATTACATGCATGACCACTGTACCCAACCCAAATAAGCAATACTTTTGAAGAAAAAAATAAAAATAGCAGGACAAAGAGAAGGTCAGGACAGGAGTCAACAATATGAGGGAAGGAAAAGAAAAACAACACAGAAAGACAAAGTAAACTGAACACAACATGCAAAGGCCTGGGAAGTGATCTTTCTGGCACCCTCTGTGTCAGTCAGTCCCATAGGAAAGACTGTACTCCATTTTGCTCCACTTATTTCTAAGGGACCAAGGAGAAACTGGAGAGACAGAAGGCACATTCTCAAAGGAATATTAAACAGCTCTTATTCTAATAGGTCAGAGTAATTGGAGTTATTTAATCTATGGGAAATCAAGAGAATCATTTAATTGCCACCTTCTGTAAAGACTTTTGAGAGCATGCCCAGAGGATACAGGACAAATGAAAGAGACTTACATCGATAAAACGTTTAGTTTGACATTAAAACACATTTTCCTGGTCATCTGAGTGAGGAAAAAACTAGGACATATTAGAGTTTCTTCTGAGACATTCAAGAAGGGAAAAACAAAACTGGCAGTTCACTGTATTCAAAATGAAACCTGTTCAGAAGCTGTACCTGGTGCTATGCAGGGGCCCATGTAAGACATTTGATATGTGTTGTCTGTTTCAATCCTCCTAGGTAACTGTGAAGAAGATATGGCTGTTCCCGCTTCATAGATATGGAAAGTGAGTTTCAGAGAGGCTAAA
This sequence comes from Chlorocebus sabaeus, assembly GCF_047675955.1. NCBI lineage: Eukaryota > Metazoa > Chordata > Mammalia > Primates > Cercopithecidae > Chlorocebus > Chlorocebus sabaeus. The sequence continues at coordinate 19,128,553 of NC_132911.1, forward strand.
CTCCTGCCCAAAGCCACTCAGCTGCCTGGTGGTGCAGATGTGAAATGCAAACTGAGGCATAACTGCCTTTACAACTCAGATTATTTCCGCTATGTTATATACATTGTTAAACTTGGAGATTTGTGGACTTTGAGACCAGCCCCCTACCCCAGCTCTACTGGCATAAAACTGCATCAAATAATCAATTATGGTTGTTTTCCAGCTGTAAAAGTATCTATGCCTCAAAATGCTACTGACCTGATTTGACATCAGCTCCAAATTCACTCATCTCAATCAAGCCCTTCTTTCAGGAACTCTGTTTTGTCCAGTAAGGAAACCTATGCTTCTAATGTATCATTCTCTCAAAAGCATCCCTGTGGGGTATGGAAATTGAATTAGAAAAAATGACAGAGAAAGAGTAAGCACTTGAGTCTCGTTTTACAGATGAGAAATTCTGAGATGCCCAGTAAGCCAGACATAGAATCAAAGCTGTGTATAAGTAAACAAGAGACTCAGGGAGCAGGGGAGTCCGACCTTCTGAAGCCTTCAACATAGGATGAGTACAGCCCCATGGATGCTATGGAAAAGCAATGCCCCACTGGGAAGGTCTCTACCCATCCAGGCCAACATGGGCCCAATGAAGGCTATGACTATGCACATTTGTGTGTGTGTTCTAGTAAAATTTTATTTGTAAAGACTGAAATCTGAGTTTCATATAATTTCTTGCTGATTTAAAAAAGTAATAATGTTTCATTTTTAGAGCAGTTTTGGATTTACAGCAGAAATGAGAGAAAAACTACGTATATTCCCAACCACCCCCATCAATTTCCCCCATTATTAACATCATGCATTGGTACATTTGTTACAACTGATGAACCAATATGGACACGTTATTATTAACTTTACATTAGGATTCACTTTTTGTGGCATACAATTCTGTGGGTTCTGCCAAATGTATAATGACATGTACCCACAACTACGGTATGAGACAGCATAGTTTTACCGGTCTAAACATCCCCTGTTCAACTATTTTATCCCTCCCCACCAAAACCCCCAAAACCACTGATCATTTTGCTGTCTCTATAGCATTATCTTTTCCAGAATGTCATATAGTTGGAATTGTATAGTAGCTTTTTCAGACTGGCCTCTTTCACTTACAATATGCACTCAAGTTTCCTCCAGGTCTTCTCACAAGTTAATGGCTCCTCAAAAATACACTTTTTTAAGAGCAATTTTAAGGTTATAGAAAAAGTGATCAGAAAGTATAGAAAGTTCCCACACACCCGCCTCCCCACAAGCAGCTTCCCCCTATTATTTCCATCTTGCATCGTTTGGTAGATTTGTTACAACTGATGAGCCAATATTGACATGTTATTAACTAAAGTCCATTGTTTTCATTAGAGCTCGCTGGGTTTTGACAAATTTATAATGACATGTATCTACTTTGAGCACATTTCGTCACTGAGTAACAGTGTATGACCACACCACTGTTGGTCTATCCATGCATCTACTGAAGGATATTCTGGTTACTTCCAAATTTTGGCAATTACGAATAATGTTGCTATAAACATTTCATGAGATTTTTGCGTGAACCTAAGTTTTCAACTCATGTTGAAATAACAGTGATCTTGATTGCTCGCTCATATGCTACGACTATGCTTAGCTTTGGGAAAAAAACTGCCAAACTCTCTTCCCAAGTGGCTATACCATTTTGCACTCGCACCAGCAATGAAAGGCGATTCTATTGCTCCACATCCTTGCTGGCGCTGTGTTTTAGATTCCAGCATTCTAACAGGCGTGTCTCTTGCATGTGTGGAATAGGTATAGCTCACATTTTAACCCAAATGTATCTTTTCTGAAGTACAGCGTTCAACTAAAATAAAAAGCTAGAATTCAGCCTGTAATTGTCATTTTCAGAAACTTCATCCAATCAAACTGGAGGGATCCAGTGAGAACAAAATTCTTTAAAACTACTAATTCCTATCGCTGAAGGGAAGGCTGGTATTACTTACCACCCCAAATACTTTGCCACTGAAAAAGCCAAGTCAAAATGTGTCCCTTGGCTAATATGCTAAAGTGAACTTTTTTCGAATAGCATGAGGACACCTGAAGTCTAAAATAAAAATTGTATTCTGTTGACTAGTAGTATCATAAAGGCATTTTCTTTCACATTTCTGGATTTGACTTTGTTTTGCAAAGCTTCTCAGATTTAAACAAGTGTGCAGTCCTAAATTACTGTGTGCTGTTTCTAAGACACTAAAAGGTGTGGGCCAGGGCAGGAGGGAGGGCCCTGGCTTTTCCTTCTTCTATAGCTTATCCAGATGTTCTCGCACATTTTTTATGGAAACTGGGACAACAGAAAAATAGGAAGAAGCTTTCTGCTGCAGGTTATTACACCTGCTATGGCCTGAATTTTCAAATAGTGAAAGATATTTTCTTACTATATTTCAAAGCTACATTTTACACCTTATTGTTTACATAATAGTTTTGATGCTCATTAACTCTACAAAGGTTCAGAAAACAAAGTGAAAAAAAAAAAATTCTTGAAGGAAGAGAAATCACCCAACTTCACATTTTTTGCAAATGTGAACTTTCCATAGTTATGACTTTATGATGTGGCAACTTAACGTAATCAAAATCACATAACACATCTACCTTGGAAAATTATTGGCAAGGATCTTAGATTGTTAAATGGCCCATTTTACATTCCAATCCTTAATGAGCAAGATCAAACCATATAAAAACAAGCGCCTTCTCCTCAACTATCTATCTGCCGTTTATGGCACCTCCTCAAAAGCCTTGGAAATAGTCCATAATTAGGTGGCAAAGATGCCTGAAAACTTTTCCAAACCAAATGGCAAAGCATTTAAGGGAAGCATCAAAAAAGTATTTGCCAGAAACAAGCATAACATTTGGAATATCTTTCCTTGGCTTTTAATCGCTGCATTTTGGAGGGTAAGTTTAATTACTTCTGTTCTTAACCCGCGGCAGTCTACAGCGATCATTCCAGCCACCCCTGTATTTCATATGGCAACATCGAGCATAAGAAACTTCAAGTAAAACACTGAAATACCCACACTTCAGCAGTGCTAAGAAAATCTCCCCATTAATGTAATTTCCTTTCAACCTAAGCAGAGTAAGTACATTCTGCTGAGTCTTTTATTTTTATTTATTTTGAGAAAATCACACTCTGTCATCGAGGCTCGAGTGCAGTGGCACCATCACAGCTCACTGCAGCCTCAACTTCCTGGGCTCATCGATCCTCCTGCCTTAGCCTTTCAAGCTGCTGGGACTATAGGCTTGCATCACCACACCCAACTAATTTTTTTTTTTTTTTTTTTTTTTTTTTTTTTAAGTAGAGACAAGGTTTCCCCATATTGTTCAGGCTGGGCTCAAGGGATCTGCCCACCTCAGGCTTCCAAAATGCTGAGATCACTAGCGTGAGCCACCGTGCCCAGCTGAGGGCTTTTTAAAAGGGTGTTTGGGGACTGGTAAAAATAAATGATGTAACTTTTTAAACATTTCTAGTGAGGGACCTCTGGCACAGGAGGTATTTGATTATCCCTGCTGAATTGAGGCGTCTTCCCCAGGTCATCGGTGTATCTTCAATTTCATCATTGAGTCTCCAAGGCTGGAGAGTTGCAAGCATCTAATACAGTATGAGCCACTTGATTTTTGTGATCCATTCCTTCCCTTTCTTACCCTACTGCTGGATAAACATGCTACTCTCACACTACAGACTTAAAGCTTTCTAGCTTACTATCATGGGCTGAATGGTGGGGGCCCTAAAGAAGATATGTTAAAGTCTCAGCCCCAAAACTTCAGATCTTATTTGGAAATATGGTCATTGCAGATGTAATGACTTAAGACAAGGTTATACTGAGATAGGGCAAGTCCTTAATCCTATATGGCTATTGTCCCTTTAAGACAATGTGAAAAAGTGACAGCAAAGGGAGACTGTAGAGATGCAGCTGCAAAGCAAAGAATCCCACTGTCAGAAGCTGGGAGGAGGCAAGGGAGAATGTCCCCCCTGTGGGCTTCGCAAGGAGAATTGCCCTGCCAATGCCTTCCAGACTTTCAGATTTCAGATTTCAGACTTCAGACTTCTAACCTCCAGGACTGTGAGATGATAAATTTCAGTTGTTTTAAATCATCCAGCTTGTAGTGATTTGTTATAGCAACCCTGGGAAACTGATATATATGCCTTGGTTCCTGAGTCAAGCAGGGGTTCAAACCCTTCTTTCTGGACAACTGGTGGCATGCAAAACTGGTGGCATGCAAAGCTCTTCTGGGACTGGGGCCCAACCTTGCTGCAGTAACCTCCTCCCCAGGGATCAGACTTCTTTCGAAACCGAGGGTAGGTGCTTTCCTACTTTCCCTTAACAGGAACACAGCCTCCAGGGATGCTGCCTAAAGGCCTATAGAAACCCCATAAAGCCCCTCCTGAGACGTGGGAGTTTGTTTGGTTTAATTTTTCATCAACATAAAATAAGCTAGTAAATTTATAATTTTACCTAAAAATTAAGATAAACCTAGGATACTCTGTGTTGCATGTGTTCATATCAAAAACACATTGCTTTCATATACATAAAATGTCTTTGGCTCAAAAGTTGTTGCTATGGACTCCATTATTTCCTCCCAAAATTCCTATGTTGAAGTCCTAACCCCTCAGTGGCTGGTATTTGAAAATGGGGCCTGTGGGAGGTGACTAGGTTTAGATGAGGTCATGGGATGGGATGTTCATGATAGGATTAGTACCCTTACAAGAAGAAATACAAGAGGCCAGGTGTGGTGGTTCATGCCTGTAATCCCAGCAGAGAGAGGCCGAGGCAGGAGGATTGCTTGAGCCCAAGAGTTTCAGACCAACCTAGGAAACACAGTGAGACCCTCTTCCTCCAAAATATTAAAAAATGAACTTGATATGGTGATGCACACCGGTAGTTCCAGCTACTTAGGAGGTTGACATGGGTGGATCACTTCAGCCCAGGAGGTCTAGGCTGCAGTGAGCCATGATTGCACCACTGCATTCCAGCCTGGGAGACAGAGTGTGATCTGTCTCAAAATTTTTTTTAAAAAGACAAGACAACTTGGACTCGGGAAGGGGAACATCACACACCGGGGCTTATCATGGGGAGCGGGGAGGGGGGAGGGATTGCATTGGGAGTTATACCTGATGTAAATGACGAGTTGATGGGTGCAGCACAGCAAGATGGCACAAGTATACATATGTAACAAACCTGCATGTTATGCACATGTACCCTAGAACTTAAAGCATAATAATAATAAATAAATAAATAAATAAATAAATAAATAAATAAATAAAAGATGAGACAAGAGAGCTTGCTTTCTCTTTCAGCCATATGGAGACACAGAGAGAAGGCAGTCGTCTACAAGCCAGTAAGGGAGCCCTCACCAGGAACCGAAGTGGCCCACACCTTCATCTTGGACTTCCCAGCCCCTAGAACGATGAGAAAATTCTCTTGCATAACCACTCAGCCTGTGGTATTTTGTGATAGAAGCCCAAGCTAAGACAGCTGTCATATTTAAGTGAGAACACAATGTAATGTCATGATGAAAACTCTTTAAAAGCAGTAGAGGTAATCAGACACTATCTGAGTCAGGATTCTGTCCCATCGATTTCAGAAAGACAGGTCATGCTATGTGTTTTCAGTCAATGTTATGTATTTTAAGTACAGCAAATTTCTAAATGATTGTGCTAAGATGCTATGGTCCTCTGCTTTCAATAATAAAGATCTGTTTACCTCCTGCTTCACTGCACTGCCCTGGGCCCAGCCGTCAGGGCAGAAAGGACCAGGAAAACAGGAAGGGAGAAGAGAGTTGCCCGTCTTCTCCTGAGCCCACACTGGTAGAATAAGCCTCTGGGCACCTGTCAGAACCCCTTGGTGAGTAAGCCTGTGCAAGGCCAAGGGCAGGAATGTGTTTGAGCTGCTTTCTGTCCAACTTCCTCGATGTGCCTGCAGCATCTTCTGATGTCTGTTGCCCTCACTTTAAATGCCAAGTCCTACCTGCCTACTGGTATTCTTCCTCAACACTTTGATCCAGGCCTGTTGCCCTAAATGGCAGATCTAAACCACCGCATACATGTGCTATCTGTCTGTTAGCATCAGGGGCTTGGGGGGAGCCTCAGCTACTTCTGTGTCCAACTTCCTTGCTGCCTCCCCCTTGTCTGTAGTCTCACCAGATACCTATTGCTCCTCCCCTCACCATTCCAGGCATCTCAAGATCAGCTCCACTTTCTCAGCATATGAAGGTCACTTCATAAAGGAGGGATGGGCAGAGGGACACAGTTGTAAGGCATCTAATGTGGGCATTTAGGAAGTCTTTCCTCTTCCCTCTTCAACTTTTCATTTTTTTGAGAGGGAGTCTTGCTCTGTCGCCCAGGCTGGAGTGCAGTGGCGTGATCTCCACTCACTGCAACCTCTGCCTCCTGGGTTCAAGCAATTCTCCATTCTCCTGCCTCAGCCTCCTGAGTAGCTGGGATTACAGGCATGCATCACCACGCCCGGCTTTTTTTTTTTTTTTTTTTTTTTTTAGTAGAGAAGAGGTTTCACCATGTTAGCCAGGTTGGTCTCGAACTCCTGACCTCAGATGATCCACCCACCTTGGCCTTCCCAAGTGCTGAGATTACAGGCATGAGGCACCACACCTGGTCTTTTCATTAATTTTTAAAAGGCTTCGCACACCATTCCTCAGATTTGATGGTATTATTCACGCTAACTATATGCAGTAGTCTCCCTTATCAGTGGTTCACTGTCTGCAGTTTCAGTTACCTGAGGTTAACCATGGTCAGTAAACAGGCGAGTATAACACAGTAAGATATTTTGAGAGGTAGAGAGACAGAGATCACTTTCACATAACTTTTATTACAGTATATTGTTATAACTATTCTCTTTTATTATTGGTTGTTGTTGGTAATCTCTTACTGTGCCAGATAAACTTTATCGTAGATATGTATATGTTTAAAAAACTATAATATTTATAGGGTTTGGGACTATCTGTGGCTTCAGGCATCCATGGAGGGTCTTGGAACATATCCTTTGTGTTTAAGAGCAAACGACTGTGTAAGAGATACCAAAATCCAAGAGAAAATAGTATCTCTATAATCAGAACCACTTTATAGGATTGGAGTCACTGCATAGAGAATGGAGAGTTTTTTATATTCTATGCTGCTCTGTCTCTGAAAAGTATTGACAAGTCCCACAAAGACATAATTACTTTTCATATACTTGAACAAGACCTGTCTTTCCAAAATCGATGTTCACACCAGCAAAGGTACCCTGGTGTCACAGTCAATAGTGCCATCCCCAAAATGAGTGAAAACTTGGTAACATCCTTCTGGAATTCCCTATTCAATCAATAGGAATAACTTTAGAGTCTTCCTTCTCCCGAGTTTTGGAAGGTTTTTTTACCTTATGTAATACCATTTGAATGTGGATGCTTTCACAAGTTAATCAAAATCCTTGAGACAACTGTTTCACCCTGAAGAAAGCAATGACATGCTACATCATCCATTTTCATTAAAATGTCTTAAGGAGGCCAGGCATGGTGGCTCAAGCCTGTAATCCCAGCACTTTGGGAGGCCAAGGAAGGCACATCACCTGAGGTCAGAAGTTGGAGACCAGCCTAGCCAACATGGAGAAACCCTGTCTCTACCAAAAAAAAAAATACAACAATTAACCAGGCATGGTGGTGTGCACCTGTAATTCCTCACTTTACTACTCAGGATGCTGAGGCAGGAGAATCGCTTGAACCCAGGAGCCAGAGGTTGCAGTGAGCAGAGATTGCACTATTGCACTCCAGCCTGGGTGCAGACTCCATCTTAAAAATAAATAAGTAAATAAAAATAAAGTCTCAAGGAAATTGCTCTAAGAGACTTTCCCTTTTCTAGCTGGTAGAAAACCAAACCCCCACTTCTTTTCCACCAAAAGCCTTTATTTTCTCAATTTGGAGTTGGTTATTTTAGTAATCACAGCAATCATTCTTTTTTATTTACCATATGCACTTGGTACGATTTTTATTTTACTGTTTTTCTTTCTGGTTTATGATAATGTTCTCTTTTTTGTATGATAATGTCATAAGCCTAATTTTCCCTTCTGTTAGGTCTTGATTATTCCCCCCGAAGGCTGATATTTAAAATAAAAGCACTTAAAACTTAATGTTAGCAGAACAGTTATGTGGTCACATGCACACAAGGGAAAATAAGCCTCCAGATACTGTTAATATTATTCCATGCAAATTAAGTCTAATGCAGCACATCTAATAAGGAGTTTCCCTTCAGGGCTGATCTAATTGTGAAACTGAGCCTAAGTTTTCAAAAGGTGATGGCAAATAACTAGGAATCAGTTTGTTACTGCTGTTGCAGGACTGACTTCTGAGGATCATTTGTAACTGACAAGGAAAATTACAACCTGAGAGTTATACTCGTTGTATCAGAATGTTCTAGAAATTAGCCTGATCAGTTTTTTGTTTTTTGTTTTTTTTTTTAAAACAAACATACCAGAAGCGAGTGCCCAGTGCAGCTATCAGTTGAGGTTAGCTGCAGGACAGGTTAAACAGGTCCCTTTATGGTCAGCTGGAGCAGAGCTCAGGTTGAAACAGCTAGGTAAACCGAAGGAAGTAGCAGTGGGTCCGCTGAGCCGCTCACTGGCTTTTGTCAACTGATATGAGGAAGTTTCGATGAAGGCATAGAAAAACCTTGACAACCAACCTCAACTGTTAGTCTCTTGAGACCAACAACTGTCTAAAATAAGCTGAGAGACTCATTTCTAGCTTCCCAGGCCCTACTTTGTATGGAAACTCCCTTCCCTGCCCCCTTAGCACAGCCACATCCACCTCACCCTTCAGGTCTCAGCTCAAATGTCAGTTCCTGAGAAAGGTTGGGCTTGAGAGGCTGTACTTGCCTCAACTGTGTCCTGCTGCTCCAAAAAGTAGAGCAGAAAATGGGCAACAGACAAGGCCACACAGAAGGGAAGAAAAGCACTGCCCCAAGTGGCCAACACACCCATTAGGACCCATTTGTCTTTGGGTTCAACCTAACCTTGGACCTCACCTTCTTTTTCCTGCCCTGTAAGATTACTCCCAGTTAATTGTTCTAGTTATTTCTGGTTCTCCACAGCATTAAAATATTACACTAGGATAAGTAAAAGGAACTGGATGAATCAGAAAGGGAACAAGTGAAAAAGCTAACAAAAAGGAGCAAAGAAATATTTGAAATGTATCATAATTGAATAAAATCAAAATGCACAAAAGACCAACCCAACTGGAATTTAAATAGTTCTAAGAGATCTTTGCAAGAAGTGATTATGTAAGTGAACTGAGAACAGGAATAGAATCCTGTTCTATAGTCACTGGGTGGTAACTTCCCTAAGGCTAGAGACAGAGTGTCAATTCACTTGCTCTCCACCGTGAAAGAGCTGAACCAGGCCTGTGAGAAGGTATTTTGTAAATTCAATAGATGATCATTGTTCTTACAGGCCACATTCTGATATAAAAGCATACACCAAGACTTACTTTGCACATCAAAGTTACAACTTCCAAAGTCAGTTAAAACCACCACATACATAATTTGCAAAAGGATTTTACTACTATAAATGCCTACTTTCTGTGTTCTTTTTCCGGTTTTTTATGGCTCACCAATAAAGAGGTATGTCATGATCACCTCTTCTCTAATGAATCCTTTCTGCCTCTTTGGGATCTAAAGGGGAAAATTGAGAATAAATACAAACGTTTTCCTAGCCCCTCTAAAAGTACAAAATTAAAGAGGCCTGTTATCCTGTAATGAAAATGTTCTACTTAAATGAAATCTCATTTTCAAATGACCCAACCACAGTACAATCAACAATAACAGGCTTTATATCCAAATGGGAGAGGAGGAGAAAGGCATAGCATGCTTGCCCTTGGTTAAGAAGGGCTGTATTTAAACAATGAGAGACAAATATGTCTACATCATGGAGTCTGGGGAAAATATGCTAGCTATTGTTGTTTTTGGATTAATGAGAATTTTGCTCCCAATTTTCCAAAGAACGGTTTTTATTTTCTAATCTTTTCACTGCACCATTAACCACTGCCAGGAAGAAGCCAAAAAGTTGCTAAAACCTACCGTATCACATGTGAAGCAATGTGGAAGCAAGACTGTCATGAAACTGAAACTAAGGTACCCCCACCACTCCGGGCCAGAGCACATAGTTTCCTAGTTCTGGCAGGCTTGAGGGCTGCAAGGCAGGACTAGGGAGGAGATACTCAAAATGGGTAACGAATATTGAAAACTACACATCATACCATGTCTTGGGAGTCAGGAAGCTAGGGCAGGTAATTTAACATTTGACAAAGCTTCCTTCTTTTCTTCCACCTCCAGGGGAAGAGGGCTGCTTTCCTTAATCAGGCCATCCACAACGTGCAACTGCTTTGACCTGCTCCGTGTCATCATAAACAAACGGCAAAATATTAAGGAGTTTCCTGAATTTAAAACGATATATCCACTTGCATTATCTAAAATGCTCTTTGGAACACTAACTTTTAAGAACAGTTTTTTGTTTGTTTGTTTGTTTAATGAGACAGTTTCTGTCTCTCAGGCTGGAATGCACTGGTACAATCACCGTCCACTGCAGCCTGGACCTCTCCCTGGGATCCACTGATTCTCCCACCTCAGCCTCCCGAGTAGCTGGGACTACAGGCTCACCACCAGGCCCATTCAACCAAGCTCAGTAAACCATCCCACCTGCTGATGAGAGTTTTAATTGTTCAATGCACCTGGGTGGAAATAACAAAGATACGCAAGGTATTTTATTTCCCTCAATGATACTTTAGTGAGCAAACAGCTCATTAACATCTCCCATCGCAACCTCTACCACTTGCCAGCCACACATCAATGTAATATTTGTATATTTTGCTCAGTTTATGAAATGTATTTATACATATGTACATTTACATATATTACACATGTATGGAAAATGGCTGTGCAACAAATTTAAAGCACATGATCCCACACATGTAAATCTCCCAACTCTCCAATCTCATTGTTTTCTCCTTGATTCCTGAAATTCTCCACAGACTCCTTGGAATTCAGCTGCTAGAATATTCTTGACTGAACATCAAACTGCTGCTGAACACATTCTCAATATAACTTTGAGTCCCGAACACAGCCATATTTTCATTTACTTAGGTAAAATGATTACATCTGGAAAATGTATATACTTGGACTCAAACTCAAAATCAGTCCCCCACTGCATCAGAAAATAACAACATTAATTCTAAGCAGATTCTTTCAAAGGGAAGCACTATACAGCATTTCTCAGTAGTTGATCTGGCACACTTGAATCTAATTTGAATTTCTAACAACTTTGCTTCAGAAGTTTTTCCATGAAATTTGGTCTTTGCCTGACTCGCCTGCTATAAATTCTAATAACCAAACTCTGCAGGCCCTTACACTATTCTTGAACAATTCTGCACTTGAAAAAAGATTATGAAATCTTTAGCAAACACCTTGTGTATTTCAGAAAGTAAAATTATGAGCTTAAGACTTAAGTTTTGGTGTTTTTTTTTTTTTCTTTCAGATTATCCAGAAGGCTGGATTCAGTGTCTGAACAATCATTTTCCAAAACACAAGAATGAAACCATAGAGAAACCCATTAGAGTTCACACTTACCCTGTAGAGACTTAGGCTGCTTAAACACGAAGCAAGATCATTTTCTAATCCATTTCTTGTAAGTCTCTCCTTCCATGGAGTTCTCAAATTTCCCAGGGATGTGGAATCTACCTATATTACCAGTAATGGTGACCTTTTTTTTTTTCCCCACCAACCCTCTCTCCCCGCTTCACTTCTCCCAACAAGACCTTCAAGTCTTCGAGCTTTTTCTGGGTACCACAATGTCAGTCTCACCTAATCCCTCTATGCCCACACCCCCTACCCATCCTGGGGAGTCTGGGTTTTCTCCAGTGATCATGGATGGAAGTTAGTTGGATAATAAACCAAATTACATCAGGTTTACAAGATGCTTTCATCTAGTTCAGAAGATGTCTCCTACAAAAGGCTGCTGCTGAGACTTGGAGCAGGAGGGCGAACCTGGGAGAACTCTCATTTTGGAGCTCTTCAAATGTTTCTACGTGGACAGCTGCGACTATACCAGTCCTACTGCATGGGAAAGTCCATTAAAACAAGATGTCCACAGGAGTGGACACGATCCTTCAAAAAGAAGTACATTTTTAACGATCTTTCACAACACACACTCAAGTACCTTTTTACATGTATGAAACATACTGAAATACTAGGGAGAAAACAAAGATAGAAACAAAACCTGTAGGCATTCACTCATATCCTCCCGTAAGATTGCCTTTAATGCATTTACAAGACAAACACCTTCCTAGATAATGTACAGAAGAAGCAGAAAGTGACCAAAAGCAAAGAGATGGCTTATAATTACCATGTGAACCCCAAATGCTTTCTGGTTGTTGGCCAGGGCTTTGCTGCACAGGGTCCTTAGCAACTGTTTTCTGCGAAGGGTCAGATAGTTAAATATTTTCGACATTGTGGGCTCCACGAGGTTTCTGTCTCATATTCCTCTTTGGTTTATTTTACAACCCTTTAAAATAAAGGATTGCATTTTAAATTGCATTTCTAGCTTAAGTACCATTTGCTGTAGTCCAACCACCTCTTCCTTAGGAGATATTTGCAAAATCCCTGATGTCTGTGTCTAACCGGATGAAATTATCAATTAGGAAGGCTACTGAAAACCAAGAGGCTTCTGTTTGAAAGGAAAATGGGTTGTTAGATAAGCACCAAACAGACTTCCATTCTGTCTCAATCATTTTGTTAGTTTTACACAACTCCAAGGGAAATCTCGGAGACATCTGTGTTTCCCTTTAGTTTTTATTTTTGTGTGTTTTTGCTGTAAGAAGGGTAGAGATCAGGGAAGACAGAAGAGAATGAATCTTGCAAAATGACTCTGACTCATATAAAGTAAAAAAGGTTACAATGGCTAAGTTCTGGAAAATAATTGTAAGGAGGAAGAATACAACTTCAAGAAATAAAACATAAAGCTACAATAATGCAGAGTATCATTCTCGGGTGAATATGAAACAGATGAATAAAACCAAATAGCATAGAAACAGACCCTAAGGTATAAAAGACATTAATAAATGATGAGTGATGACAAAAGGCTATGGGGAAGCTGAGAATAGTGGCTCACGCCTGTAATCCCAGGACTTTGGTAGACCGAGGTGGGTGGATCACTTGAGCTCAGGAGTTTGAGACCAGCCTGGGCAACAAGGTGAAACTCCATCTCTACAAAAACAAACAAAACAAAACAAAATTATCTGGGCATGGTGGCACATGCACAACTATAGTCCCAGCTACTCGGGAGGCTGAGGTGACATGACTGCTTGGGCCCAGGAGGTCAAGGGTGCAATGAGCTGTGATTTCATCACTGCACTCCAGCCTAGGTGACCGAGGGAGACCCTGTCACGAACAAACAAAAAACAGCTGTGGGGATACAAAGCCTTACTCAACAATAAGAAAAATTGCTGGGTCAGTCAACGGATTGTCTATGGAAGGAAAATCAAGTGAGATTTTTCTCCATTTCAAAATATAATTCCAAATACGTTCCATGTAAATAATACAGTTAAAGTTTTAAAATCCCATTAGAGAAGCTAGAAGAAAATACACTCAAATTGTGACCCTCCTTCTGGATGGCAGATTTTCTAAGATGACGGCAGGAATCACACACATAAAAGGTATATACTTGATTACCTCAAAATTAAAATTACCAAGTTCAATTAGTAAATTTACCTTTATATAGTAAATTATATGTTATACAGTATATTATGAACTATTATGCAGTAAATTAAAATACTGAATAAAAATTAGCAGGCCAGGCGTGGTGGCTCACACCTGTAATCCGAGCACTTTGGGAGGCCAAGGCAGGCGGATCATGAGGTCAGGAGATTGAGACCATCCTGGCCAACATGGTGAAACCCCATCTCTACTTAAAAATAAATAAATAAATACAAAAAAATTTAGCCAGGCGTCGTGGTGGGTGCCTGTAGTCCCAGCTACTCGGGAGGTTGAGGTAGGAGAATGGCATGAACCCGGGAGGCGGAGCTTGCAGTGAGCCAAGATCGCGACACTGCACTCCAGCCTGGGCGACAGAGCGAGACTCTGTATCAAAAAAAAAAAAAAAAAAAAAAAAAAAAACCTTGCAAATTAAACATTAAAAAATCATTTTTAAAAGCCAATAATAACCAACTAGGACAATGCTTTCAACAAATATAATAAAATGTCAATATCCCTAATCTATAAAGATGTTTTACAAGCTGGAAGAAACATACTATAATTCAATAGATTAAAAAATAGGGAACTTTCGCCAGGCACGGTGGCTCATGCCTGTAATCTCATCACTTTGGGAGGCCAAGGCAGGAGGATGACTTGAGGTCACAAGTCCAGACCAGCCTGGTCAACATGGTGAAACCCTGTGTCTACTAAAAATGCAAAAAATTAGTCAGGTGTGGTGGTGTGCACTTGTAATCCCAGCTACTCAGGAGGCTCAAAGAATTGCTTGAACCTGAGTTGCAGAGGTTGCAGTAAGCCAAGACTGCGCCACTGCACTCCAGCTTGGACAAGAGAGTGAGACTACATCTCAAAAAAAAAAAAAAAAAAAATGGTAGAGAGTTTCTTTAAAGTAGTGAAAATGTTAATACACAGATTTTCTGAAGTTTAATAAATTCACTGATAAAGAACTGCAAATTGAGAAAACATTAGTTTTTGTTGATCAAATTAACCATGATAGCACACAATGCCTGTTGGAGAATACTGAGTCCAGGCTTCCACCCACTGCTGGCTGCAGTGGAAATTGACTCAGTCACTCAGGTAAATAATTTAGCAGTAATCTGGCAAGTATCAAGTATATTTAAAGTGATCTTACTTTTTGACCTAGTAATTTTACTTTGAGGAATGAATCTAAATGAAATAGTCATAAATGTGGACAAAGATGTATATGCACTCATGTGTACATAGGGGCATTGTTCATAAAATTATAATTTACACACCTAACATTGGAGAATGGTAAGTTATGGCATATAGATTTTATAAAATATTGTCTAATATTAAAGTTATGAAGAGGGTTTTTTAAAATTATTATACTTTAAGTTCTAGAGTACATGTACACAACGTGCAGGTTTGTTACATATATATACATGTGCCATGTTGGTATGCTGCACCCATTAACTCGTCCTTTACATTAGGTATATCTCCTAATGCTATCCCTCCCCCCTACCCCCTCCCCACAATAGGCCCCAGTGTGTGATATTCCCCTTCCTGTATCCAAGTGATCTCATTCAATTCTCACCTATATGTGAGAACATGCGGTGTTTGGTTTTCTGTTCTTGCGATAGTTTGCTGAGAATGATGGTTTCCAGCTGTATCCATGTCCCTACAAAGGACAGGAACTCATCCTTTTTTATGGCTGCACAGTATTCCATGGTGTGTATGTGCCACATTTTCTTAATCTAGTCTGTCACTGATGGACATTTGGGTTGATTTCAAGTCTTTGCTATTGTGAATAGTGCCGCAATAAACATACGTATGCATGTGTCTTCATAGCAGCATGATTTATAATCCTTTGGGTACATACCCAGTAATGGGATGGCTGGGTCAAATGGTATTTCTAGTTCTAGATCCTTGAGGAATCGCCACACTGTCTTCCAAAATGGTTGAACTAGTTTACAGTCCCACCAACAGTGTAGAAGTGTTCCTATTTCTCCACAACCTCTCCAGCACCTGTTGTTTCCTGATTTTTTAATGATCGCCATTCTAACTGGTGTGAGATGGTATCTCATTGTGGTTTTGATTTGCATTTCTCTGATGGCCAGTGATGATGAGCATTTTTTCATGTGCCTGTTGGCTATATGAATGTCTTCTTTTGAGAAGTGTCTGTTCATATCCTTTCCCCACTTTTTGATGGGGTTGTTTTTTTCTTATAAATTTGTTTGAGTTCTTTGTAGGTTCTGGATATTAACCCTTTGTCAGATGAGTAGATTGCAAAAATTTTCTCCCATTCTGTAGGTTGCCTATTCACTCTGATGGTAGTTTCTTTTGCTGTGCAGAAGCTCTTTAGTTTAATTAGATCCCATTTGTCAATTTTGGCTTTTGCTGCCATTGCTTTTGGTGTTTTAGACATGAAGTCCTTGCCCATGTCTATGTCCTGAATGGTATTACCTAAGTTTTCTTCTAGGGTTTTTATGGTTTTAGGTCTAACATTTAAGTCTCTAATCCATCTTGAATTAATTTTCATATAAGGAGTAAGGAAAAGATCCACTTTCAGCTTTCTACTTATAGTTAGCCAATTTTCCCAGCACCATTTATAAAATAGGGAGTCCTTTCCCCATTTCTTGTTTTCGTCAGGTTTGTCAAAGATCAGATGGCTGTAGATGTGTGGTATTATTTCCGAGGGCTCTGATTTCTGTTCCATTGGTCTATATCTCTGTTTTGGTACCAGTACCATGCTGTTTTGGTTACTGTAGCCTTGTAGTATAGTTGGAAGTCAGGTAGTGTGATGCCCCCAGCTTTGTTCTTTTGGCTTAGGATTGTCTTGGCAATGCGGGGTCTTTTTTGGTTCCATATGAACTTTAAAGCAGTTTTTTCCAATTCTGTGAAGAAACTCATTGGTAGTTTAATGAGGATGGCATTGAATCTATAAATTACCTTGGGCAGTATGGCCATTTTCATGATATTGATTCTTCCTATTCATGAGCATGGTATGTTCTTCCATTTGTTTGTGTCCTCTTTTATTTCACTGAGCAGTGGTTTGTAGTTCTCCTTGAAGAGGTCCTTTACATCCCTTGTAGGTTGGATTCCTAGGTATTTTATTCTCTTTGAAGCAATTGTGAATGGGAGTTCATTCATGATTTGGCTCTCTGTTTGTCTGTTACTGGTGTATAAGAATGCTTGTGATTTTTGCACATTGATTTTGTATCCTGAGACTTTGCTGACATTGCTTATCAGCTTAAGGAGATTTTGGGAGGAGACGATGGGGTTTTCTAAATATACAATCATGTCATCTGCAAACAGGGACAATTTGACTTCTTCTTTTCCTAACTTAATACCCTTTATTTCTTTCTGTTACCTGATTGCCCTAGCCAGAACTTCCAACACTATGTTGAATAGGAGTGGTGAGAGACGGCATCCCTGTCTTGTGCCAGTTTTCAAAGGGAACGCTTCCAGTTTTTGCCCATTCAGTATGATATGATTATGAGTTTTTAATAGAAAATTTATGACATATGTTAAATGTGTTACAATATCAAGATTGTAAAATATGTGTGCAGACACATGGATTAAAGGCAAATATAACAAAATAATTAATAGTGATTATCATTGTAATGTCACTAGTAGGTAAAATTATAGGTAACTTATTTTATTCTTTATATATTTATGGATTTTCTACATTTTCCATAATTAGTATATTTATTTTTTGTTTTCACATATATTAATTTCTTAATCAGAAAAAATAAACCTGAAAAACAGTTCTTAACCCCTCCAAAAAAAAAAAAAAAAGGTAACAAGAGGGGGCAGGTGCAGTGGCTCATGCCTGTAATCCCACCACTTTGGGAGGCTGAGGCCAGTGAATCGCCTGAGGTCAGGAGTTCGAGACCAGCCTGGCCAACATGGTAAAACCCCATCTCTACTAAAAATATAAAAATTAGCTGGGTATGGTGGCATGCGCCTGTAATCCCAGCTATTTGGTAGCCTGAGGCAGGAGAATTGCCTGAACCCAGGAGGCAGAGGTTGCAGTGAGCTGAGATGGTGCCACTGCACTCCAGCCTGGGTAACACGGTAAAACTATGTCTCAAAAAAAAAAAAAAAAAAAAAGAGGAAACGTTGCTAGTCATCTCATCATCATGCCAAAGCTTCTTCTAAACCAGAATTACAGAACTGAAAATGACCTCAGATACCTAATCTAAGATCTTGTACTGCAGATAAAAAAAGTCATTATGAGTGTTTTATGAAAGTGAGGCATATCCTAGATCCATAAAAGTCTTATCCCAACATGCCATCAGCCAGGTATTAATAATATGCCTGTGTAAATCACAGCAGCCTCTGTCTGGGCAAGACACAAGTTTAAGGGTAAAAATTAAGTTTTGATAAAAATGGAAGGATCTACATAAAAGTCTTTTAAGCATCCTAGTTGAATTCATTAAAAAGAAAATCATCAATAACCTTGATTTTGATATGATTAGACTCTCAGAGCAAAACATCATAATTAATTTAGGCCTGCTCTCAGCAAGGCAGGAGGCCGGGAAAGAGGATTCACCAGTTATTTGATTCTAATACAATGAACAAAGGCAACAATGTGCTGGATTATTAATAAGTCAAACAGGGAAAGATAAGTAACTTTAGGGAGCACGATGCAATGGTATTAAAACACAACAGCGGGGCATAGCCAAGACATCTGCTAATGAAGACATGGAAGATACGATCCAAATGAAGATAACAAAAGGTGTAAAAAAATACTCAAGCACCAGATTCCCTTTGTCAGAGAACAAGCTGCTGTGGTGGCAATACTCTAGATTCTGAAGTCACACAGACAGGAGATAGAATCCCAGTGAAGGCCACTTACAAGCTGTGTGCTCCTTGGCAAGGTTCTTAACCTCCCAGAGCATCCATTTCCACCGCAGTCAAACACAGATAAGAAGGAACCTTGAAGGGTGGACGTAAGGTCGAGATAGTGGGTACTAAATGCATGGTTCAAAGCCCAGCTTGCCTACCAATGAATAGAAGTTGTAAGTCCATTATGAAAGACTGGACGTCAGAGTCTAGTCCTGGGTCACTGATGCTGTGGGCACTGCCTGACTTGCAAGCACAGGGGGAAAGCTTTGGTTGGTGTTGGCAGCAGCGTCTGGGACAGGTAGGAAGAGAATGAAATGGCAGCAACCCGAGTGATCAAATGTAGCCCAGGCTCTGACAGGGCCCTCTGGTTCCTCTGGGGCAGTGCTGGCCTGGGCTCTCTCTGCCCAACCCACACCAACCACAAACTCCACACAGCCTAGAAACAAAACAGGGATAAAAGGAATGGGCAAACGGTAAAAAGAATTCCACCAGAGAAGTAACAATACACCCTCCAAAGAGAGGGGAAATCACGTTGTAGAAAATACAATAAGCCTTATAATTAAAAGAAAAATAAGAAATGAGAGTGAGAAATCAACACATCGAGAATAAGCCTATTGAACAACACTTTAAAAGAGATGTTGAACACAAAGAGTGAAGAAAATTGGCGGCGATGGGAAGAATTAATGAAGACAAAAATCGATATGACTCAGTAGAAAGACAAGAGAAAAATACTGGAAATACAAGATAAGTCTGTGTAAAATAAGAACACTGCCTGGCATGCATCTGGATCATAAGGGAATTAGACAATGACCTTGCTGAGAGAGAAAGAGACAAAGCTCCAGCCATCCCCAGAGGCTGAAGAAAGATTCTGTGTGATTTTGCTGATCACTGAGAAGTTAAAGGACAATTTTGACAACTTGTCAATAAATTAAGTCTGAATTTTCAGAGAAGTAATAAAGATAATTTGAAGAGATACTGAAAATCATTTGCAACATGAAAATTGATCATAATTACATTAAGGGTAGTAGAACTAGGAGTAATAATGAGTCCTTATTAGAAGAAACAATTGTGTCCAATGGATGTGACAGCCCCTTATATTTGTATAGACACTTTTATTTTTAGCTGAAAGAATAGCATGGGGGTAAGGAAATACCTCCTTCAGCACAAGAAAGCCCTGTGTGTGAATCTCAGTGGTGCCCCCTTACTAGTCGGCACATGTTATTAATACTTAAAACTCTCAGACTCAATTTCTTCACCTATAAAAGGGGTCTATAAATATCCATGTCCTGTTACAGTTAACGATTGACAAAAAGACCTAGCCCATAGTAAGTGCTACATAAATGGTACCTACTATGAAACTTAACAGTATCTATTGTGTTGACCTCGATTCTAAAGAGGCGGATAAGAGACGCACTTCCTCAGTGTCCAGGTCTTGTCAAGTTGCTAAGGAGAAATAACAACAATCCTGAATAAATAGTTTTGGTGCTTAGCTCTACCAAGAATACAAGGATGACCTCCTTTGGCCTGTAAAACATGGTGAAATCTACATGGCTGAGCGGCTCAGCTTACCACCAAGCACATGTAAGCATATTGGTCCCCTAAATAAGAAGCCTACTGGTCCCCTAAATAAGAAGTCCACTTGGGTTAAGAGCAAATCTCACAGCAGCTGAGTGTAGCATCATAAGCCACCCTGAAGGTCAGCTTCTGAAGTACTGAAGCAGCTAGGGCCTTCCCATCAGACTGGGAGAGGTCAGCTGACAACTCATGGCTTCTCACCATGACCAGGCGCCACATTCAACACACCTGATATCCAACAAGTATTTCCTGATTTTATACCCCAGTAACTAAAAATGGCTATAGGAGGCTACACACATTGGTTCATGCCTGTATTCTCAACACTTTGGGAGGTCAAAGCAAGAAGATCGCTTGAGGCCAGGACTTCAGGGATGTATTGAGTTGGAATCATGACACTGCACTCCACCCTGGGTGACAGAGCAAGATCTTGTCTCAAAAAATACTTAAGCAATAAAAAATAAAAATGGCCACGCGTTTATCTGTATCTTGGCATGTTGTCTTTGTTCCTCCTCTTTCAATTCCTCAGCTCATCTGAATATTCAAAGAGAGCCCAGTGATCATCTGCCAAATGGATTATGAATGTGTATCTCAGTACTAATCCTAATTCTTACCACAGCTCAGAGTTCTGTATCAAGAGAGCGGTGTCTTAGGAACTCTGTAAAATTCAATGGCTGCATGATTTGCAAAATGTAAAATAGATAAAGCAACTGCAAGTATCTTCGATTGCCCCCAAATTACCAAGTGCAGGTCATACGGTACAGGATATCAGATGCTGATACAAGCTTTGGGACTGGGTTACTCAGGAGATTATGTTAATATTTGAAAGTATTTAGAATAAACTTTCACCTACATCCCAAACAAAAGCTATATGGGCAGCTTGGCTGGCATCAAGAATTTGCATAACGAGACATTTGAATAAAAGAAAGGCACTCTGTGTTGTGCCAATCTGAGACCCTGGACACAAGAGACTGTATTGCTAAGCCAAGGCGCTTCAAGGAGCGTCTGAGAGGCCAAGCCCTGCTGCAAGTGGAAAGTAAATACATTGTTGCTCAGGGTTTCCATTCAAGCTCTTTGTTTTGTCTCAATATCTCAATAATAGTTTGGGAGTTAGTGAATATAATGACAATGTGTTACATGTTATACAGTTCCTCTAAAAACAGCTCACTAGACCACTTTGTTGCTCCTTCCAACACTTAAGAATAAAGCATTAAGTGTTATCTTCCTACCACTCAATCTGTTCCAAAGAATCTAGCAACCTTAATCAAATTTCCAAATATGAATGAGTATTTGTATTATTTGTGAACAAAACTGCATTTTAAAAATTAAAGTTAGAAGCAAACTGTCAAAAACATGCACTCTCATTCTCTGCTGGTAGGAGTATATCATTCTGTGAAGAGCAATTCATCAATATCTAAAATTAAAGCCTATACTTTGACCATTTCTACATTCAATTTCTAGAAAGTTCCTTTACAGATACATCTCCACATGTACACATCCATTTCACCAAGGCTTTTTATAAAATCCTAAGAATGGAAACAACCTGGCCCGACATGGTGACTGACACCTGTCATTCCAGCATTCTGGGAGGCCAAGGCGGGAGGATTGCTTGAGCTCAGGAGTTTCAGACTAGCCTGGGCCACATGGTGAAACCCGTTTCTACAAAAAATACAAAAATTAGCTGGGCATGGTGGTACACACCTGAAGTTCCAGGTACTCAGGAGGCTGAGGTGGGAGGATCACCTGAGCCTGGGGCAACTGAGGGTGTAGTGAGCCATGGTGGCGCCACTGCACTCCAGCCTGCATGACAGAGCGGGACCCTGTCTCAAAGAAACAAACAAAAAAATACGAACACCTTAATTCTATTAACAGAGAACTGGATAAATTATATCTATAAAACAGAATACTGTAGAGTCATTAGAACAAATGCAGTAGCTCTATACCTAATAAATCAAACTCTACAGAGTTGAAGATCTCAAATGGTTAGCTTTAAAAACAAGCAAAGTATTAAAATATATAGTAGTACTCTACTGTGTATGTATATACAGGAAAGTGAAGACAGGCTCTCACATATAACATTAATAGTTGATATTTGTTGACTGTATTCTGTGTGTCAATAATTGCTAGCAATGTACATGAATTATCTCATTTGTTCCTCTCAGTGATTCTAATATTCCCATTTTGCAGATGAGAAAAATGGAGGCACAATGAGGTTTACTCACTTGCCCAGGGTCACAAAGTTGGTGCCCATTTTCTTAGGTATGACTACAAAGAACCTCCTGGTGTAGATACTAGCTATGAAAGCACCCACAGAAAGCTTCTAAGAGCACTCACTCTAAGGAAGGGACTGCTTGGCTAGAAGATGGAAATAGGAAGATTTATTCTCCCTGAATCTTTGGTATTCTATACATGAGCATGATCTGTGCAAAATAATAATAATAAATCCAGTGTTTTTTTTTTTACTCTGTCTTCTGGAATTAATTAGGAAGAAGGACAACATGAATGGTGCTGTATATTATATATTTTTAAAGAAATGCTGTTCTAGTCCTATGTGCTTACTTGTATAATTAATCCCTTAGCTTTTCCAAGTACTTAAAAATATGGAAAATACAACGTAATTCTATATGGAATTCACAGTTACAAATACATGCAATTTCCAAAATAATCAAAGGGAAACAATAAAAATATGCACAGGCCCCCAAAACCAGCATCGAGCCTATTGCCATGGGTGAGGGTTGAGGTTGTTTGTTTACTACAGATTAGCCAAGACTCTTGTTAAAAATAGTAAAAGTTTTAGACTTTATTTCTAATTAAAGGAAGAAATTAAATGCATTCCAAGTAGCAAAAAAGGAGGAAAGCAATTATGTATCTCTTAATTTTAAGCTCTAATAACAGAAAACCAGCAAAATTTTTCTGGTAGGGAATACACTCACCATAACATATGAAACCACATCTTCA
Source organism: Chlorocebus sabaeus (assembly GCF_047675955.1). Lineage (NCBI taxonomy): Eukaryota > Metazoa > Chordata > Mammalia > Primates > Cercopithecidae > Chlorocebus > Chlorocebus sabaeus. The sequence continues at coordinate 19,151,678 of NC_132911.1, forward strand.
TAATATATAAAACATAAAAGTTCTGTGAAGTAGGGCCCTATTTTTGTATGTTTTTCTGAAATACAAGATCAGCAGCCCAGAAAAGTGCTTCCCAAACTTGCACATGTATCTTGAGCATCACCAGCGATGGTGTTAAAATGACTCAGTTGCTCTGGGGTGAAACCCAGATCCTGCATTTCTAACAAGGATACTCCCGGTGGGTAGATGACATTTTGAGTAGCAAGGCACCAGGCAATACATAAAACTAAATAAAAGTATAATCTGATCAGTGAGGTTGTAGAATCAAACTGCAACTGTTAAAATCTTAGCCCCTTCAGAAGTATTTGAAAGCTCGACAAAGGAATAGATTTAGATTTTTCTCTTGCCAACTGTGAGCAGTGTGAAATAAAGAGACGTACTGGTAAATACTGTGCTTTCAAATATGGTCAGTAATTCAAAGTGGATTTCAAAAGATTCAGGAGGGTTTCTGATTTCAAGAATGACTGAGAAGAGCTAGTAATTAGTACATTATTTTATGCGTAAGTGAGCAAAGTGAACCACTTAATTTTTTCAGCTAAATCAAACACCATCCAATGGGCAGCAATAACACGCTCAGCAATGGTGGAACACAAGATGCTGATGACAGGGTCAGTGTGGTTCTTGTCCTCAAGACCATCAGGTGTGGAGACAGCATGGTGGAGCCCAGCACAGCGGGGACCCTCCCAGGAAACCAGCTACAGCAGACTGAAACAACACGCTCAAGCGCTGAGGAAATGCAAAGCAAGGAAACAAAACCAGTTTGTTTCTTTTGTTTGGAATAAGGAATAAATGAGGGTTTCGGTAATGATTTCGGCCAGGAAGTGAGTCTTGGCTTCTTAGAAAAGGTGACTAAAAACTAAAGCAGCTTAAACCTGTACTTCCAGGACTCAGGTGAAAAGTCACAAGTTGCTCCCGTATCCTTAGCAATTTTAACTGTTCAAAGTGCTAGAGAGATAATTCTCAGAGTTTGCAGCATCAGGAGAATACCAAGGAACAAAGAAAAGATGGGCTCAGAGATTAGCATGGAGGTGGGGTCTTCAGAGGTCAACATTCCCTCTGGGCCTTGATGTAATCAACTGTATAAGGGTCAGAAAGTTTTTTTGAAAAGGGTCAGATGGTGGACAGTTCAGGTTTTGCCATTGTAGTGCAGAACTAGCCATAGATCATGTTCCAGTAAAACTTTACAAGATTCTGGATTTCACTGATGCCACTGCATTGCAAAATGAGGGTAATGATACCTTTTCTGCTTTTTATTTATTTATTTATTTATTTATTTATTTATTTATTTATTTTTTTAGACAGAGTCTCGCTCTGTCACCCAGGCTGGAGTGCAGCGGCACGATCTCAGCTCACTGCAAGCTCCGCCTCCCGGGTTCACACCGTTCTCCTGCCTCAGCCTCCCAAGTAGCTGGGACTACAGGCACCCGCCACCACACTCGGCTAATTTTTTTGTATTTTTAGTAGAGACGGGGTTTCACAGTGTGAGCCAGGATGGTCTCGATCTCCTGACCTTGCGATCCCCCCATCTCGGCCTCCCAAAGTGCTGGGATTACAGGCATGAACCACCATGCCCAGCCTGTTTTTTTATTTTCTACTTAATTTTCTCCAACTTTTATTTTAGGTTCAGGGGTACACGTATGTGTCTGTTACATGGGTAAACAGCCTGTTGTGGACATTTTATATACAGATTATTTCATCACCAAGGCAATAAGCCTTGTACGCAATAGTTTTATCTTCATCCTCCACCCATCATCTACCTTCAATTAGGCCCCAGCGTCTATTGTTCCTATCTTTGTGTTCATGTGTACTCAATGTTTAGCTCCCACTTGTAAGAACATGCAGTACTTGGTTTTCTATTCCTGCATTAATTCGCTTAGTATAATGGGCTCCAGTTTCATCCATGTTGCAGCAAAGGGCATGATTTTGTTTATGGATGCATAGAATTCCATGGTATGTATGTACCACATGTTCTTTATCTAGTCCACCGTTAATGGGCATCTATATTAATTTCATGTCTTTGCTATTGTGAATAGTGCTGTAATGAACATACACATGCCTGGGTCTTTATGGTAGAATGATTTTTATTTCTTTGGGTATATATAATCTCATTACTGGGTTAAATGGTTGTTTTAAGTTATTTCAGAAATCTCCAAACTGCTTTCCACGATGGATAACTAACTTACATTTTCACCAGCAGTGAATGTGTTCCCTTTTCTCTGCAACCTCACCAGCGTGTGTTGTTTTTTGACTTTTTAAGACAGGATCTCACTCTGTCACCCAGACTAGAGTGCAGTGGCATGATCTATGCTCACTGCACCCTTCACGGCCTGGACTCAAGCAATCCCCTACCTCAGCCTCCTGAGTAGCTGGGACTACCAGTGTACACTACCACATCCAGCTAATTTTAATTTTAATTTTTTTTTTTTTTTTTTTTTTTTTTGTAGAGATGAGGTTTTGCCATGTTGCCCAGGCTGTTCTTAAACTTTAGGGCTCAAGCAATCCAACTGCCTAGGCCTCCCAGAGTACTAAGATTACAGACATGAGTCACTGTATCAGGCCTGCTTTTTACTTTTTAATAGCTATTCTGATTGATATGAGCTTTATTAATAGTAACTTTCCTAATGGTAAATATTTGGTGGCCAAGACCAAGGAAGGCAAGTTGATATAACTTTATGACAGTATATGCCAATTCAAATATTCATGGACCACGACCATCCATGCATATCTAGAAATAGATGCATCCTCACCTGTCTTTACCTCCATCCCTTCTAATTCACTAGATGAACTGTCTGTCTCCCATCTACCTCCTACCTCCCCTTAGAGGTCGTTCCTTCAGTTCACCCTCTGCGGTATTGTCAGCCTCCCTCTCTCTCTCTATTGCCTCTTTCCATCAGCGCACAGACTACACAAAACAAAATGAGCTCCATCTCTTTGACCCTCTCCTTCTCTATCTGCTGCTCCTCTATTGACAGTTGACTTCAGGAAACAGCAATCTGCGCTTTCCCCACCTCCTGCTGTTCCACTTAAAATCCCTGTGTGAATTGAATTTTGACCCCACCACTCCAGTAATCATCTTTGCCAAAAATCAATAGATACTTCTCTGCTATTAACATACTTGACTTCTCGGCAGCAATGCTAACTTCTGACTTTCCTCCGAACTCCCTTCTCATCCTCAGTTTACCAGATGACCCCAGCTTCTCTTGACTAGGATCTCCATGGCCTTGCAGCTTTCCTCACATGCTCTTTCCCTCTGCCCTCAAATTTTCCACTAACCAAGTATCTGCTTTGCCCTCCTCTCTTTATATGTAACTACTTACAAGTTGGGGAGGCATAAGCATACAATTTTAATGAAAACCATTAAAGTGAATTATGAACTGATGAAAACTGAACCCATTGCCACGGTTCAAACCAACTCACCGCTCCCAGAATCACTGTCCCTCTTGATGGAACCAGTGTCCACCCAGTTAACCAAATCTCTGTCCCCTCTGTCCCAAGAAGACCTCTGTCCCCTCCATGTTGCTTCCCTTCAACCCACATTCCCAATGGATGGTCACCTCCTGTCCTTGTAGCTTTCTCAGTTCTCCTATCCTGCTAAGGGAGGCTGAGCACATAGTGCTGTTGACATCACTGAGTATCCCTACAGGCAGCAATCCTCCCCTCTCTGGATTTCAGAGCCCCCACCCTCCTGTCTCTTTGGATACTGGTTCCCATTATACGCCGCAGACTCATTTCTCATGGCCTGTTGTGTGCCTCAGGGGACTACCCTGCACCCTCATCCAATCCCATGGCTGTAAGTCCCATCTATGTGTGTTGAGAACCAAATCAGAACCTTCAGCTGTGGCCAGGTGCAGTGGCTCATGCCTGTAATACCAGCACTTTGGGAGGTCAAGAGGTATGAATCACTTGAGCCCAGGAGTTTGAGACCAGCCTGGGCAATATGGTGAGAATCCCATCTCCACAAAAAGTTAAAAACAATTCTTGGATGTGGTGACACCCATCTGTAGTCCCAGCTACTTGGGAGGCTGAGGTGAAGGGACTGCTTGAGCCCAGGGGGTCAAGGCTGCAATCAATGAACCATGACTGTGCCACTGCACTCCAGCTTGGGTGAAAGAATGAGACCATGTCTCCAAAAAAAAAAAAAAAAAAAGTCTTCAGCTGTACATTTCTGTACATTTCTCTTGAGCATCAAATCCTTCTATCCAATACCTACCCACATCTCCTCTTGGTTATCGTAAAGTACAGGAGGATGACTATAGGTGTTTACTGTCTGACATGCCTCCATTCCCCTCTCGCCTTCCTTGTAAGGAAGCCATGCTAGGTTCACAGAAAGCAAATCCCAGCCTCGCCCGACAGGGACCCTGAAGGTCTAAAGGTGATTCTGCAACGCCCAGGGTGTGCCCACTGCATAAAGCTGCCTTACTCAATCATTACTGAAAACACACGAACTGATTGCTTTCAGAGTGCTTGAGGACCTCCACACTATGACACCAATGTGAGTCATTAAGTCAGTAATAGTCACTGAACATAACATTTTCCAGCGGTTTCTCCAAATTCAAAATAAACAACAGAAACTGGAAATGCTCAATCACTTTCCTACAAGGTTATGTCCAGTTAGCATGGTAACAAGCTTTGAATATCAAATGGGAAGGGAAGGCGTTCCAACAGACTTAATGTTTAACCTTTAATATCTGCCCAAATTCTACCATTACGTCTGAATGTGTGTGATGCACTGGAAAGAGAAAAGCTTTCGAATCAGGTGAACCTAAATCTATATCACAGCAGCCCCACTCCTTAATGGTTGAGTAACCAGGACAAATTATGTTTTGCTTGGTTTCCCCATCTTTAAAATGAGGAAGCTGTAGGGTATTTAAATATTTAAATCAGGTAATTATTTTTGAGAGAGGGTTTCGCTCTGTAACTCAGGTTGGATTGCAGTGTTGTGATCTCAGCTCACTGGAACCTCTGCCTCCAGAGCTCAAGCTATCCTCCCACCTCAGACTCCCAAGTAACTGGGACTACAAGCATGTACCACCATGCCCAGCTAATTTTTTGTATTTTTGGTAGAGACAGGGTTTTGCTATGTTGTCCCAGCTGGTGTTGAACTCCTGAGCTCAAGCAATCCTCCCGGCCGTGGTTTCTCAAAGTGCTAGGATTAGGGCATGAGCCACTGTGCCCAGCCTGTCAGGTAATTTTTTTTTTTTTTTTTTTTTTTTTTTCTTTTTGAGACCGACTCTCCCTGTCTTACCCGCACTGGAGTGCGGTGGCCGGATCTCAGCTCGCTGCAAGCTCCGCCTCCCGGGTTCACGCCATTCTCCTGCCTCCACCTCCCGAGTAGCTGGGACTGCAGGCGCCCGCCACCACGCCCGGCTGATTTTTTTTGTATTTTTAGTAGAGACAGGGTTTCACCATGTTACCCAGGATGGTCTGGGTCTCCTGACCTTGTGATCTGCCCGCCTTGGCCTCCCAGTGCTGGGATTATAGGCATGAGCCACTGCACCTGACCTAAGTCAGGTAATTTTTTAAGTGTCTAGTACAAAGTAAATACTTTTTCGTAAGTATCGAATAAAGCAAAATATTAGTCATCAAGATTTCAAAGAAAGTATTCCTCTGGTTCTACTAAAAAAAAAAAATTCTAAAATCACCTGATGGTAGACCAGAATTAAAAAGGAAGAAAGATTGACATGCATCCTTTTATGTAACAAATGGGTGTAAAAATATATTGAGTAATATGCTAATAAATGTTAGGGCAGTCATTTTTGTAGAATAGCATGGCCTAATCTCTCTTTAGAAAACAGTGATTAGCAGAAGTCATTTTCCTGGAATGGTGCAAAAATTTTCCTCTGCAGAAGACACCTCTGACTCCATTATGATAGGATGAAAGTTCTGCCAAGACACTACACTTCAGGCATTGAGGCAACACCAACAAATCCAAGCCCTTTATGACACGGCATGCTATCACTCAGAGAAGGCTCTTACCCACTCTGACAATCTTTCTCAACTATACACAGTCATGATGCACCTTCCCATTTGCTAGTTGGGTTTTATTTTTCTTCTGAGGCAGGGTCTCACTCTGTTGCACAGGCTGGAGTGCGGTGGCATTATCATGGCTCACTGCAGACTCTACCTCTCTGGCTCAATCAATCCTCCCATCTCAGCCTCCCAAGTAGCTGGAACTAAGGCATGTGCCACCATTCCCCACTAATTTTTACAAACATATATATACACACATATGTATACACACACACATATATATATACAGACACACGCATATATATATTTGCAGAGACACAGTTTTGCCATGTTGCCTATGCTATAGTCTCAAACTCCTGTCCTCAAGTGACCTGCCCTCAGCCTCCCAAAGTTCTGGGATCACGGGCATGAGCCACCAACCCAGCTGCTAGTCTTAATCCTTTGTGAAAAGTTTGTGAAAAGTGAAAAAGTTGTTTTCACTTAATCACTGTACAGAAATATTCCAACTATCTCTTCAAGGCTATGGAACATAGAAATATGAATAGAACATGCAGCTCTCAGTCTGGCAATAGAAGACTTAAAACTAGTAACAAAAGGTAGAAATTTGTGATGAATGCACCACTACTATGCTAATTCAAAGGAGGGGACCATCTGGGGTTAGAGTTGGGGAATTCACGGGTGTCTTCTCAGAGGACAGAGTATTTCAGTTAAACTTTGGAGGTTAAGCAGGATATGATAGGGCAGAATGGAAGGGGGCACATTACAAACCTAGGCAAGGGCAACTTGTGCTTCCCATAACTCTGGGAACTCCATTCACTTCAGTCATGATGGATTTCAACGTTATGAAGTTTCTGGCCAGCAGCAGCGAAGTGTCTGAAGACGGGATTGCCTTTTGCTAATTCGCACAATGCTATCATATCAACAAGCAGCGTGGCTGCCTCTCAGAAACTGCAAGACACTTTGATTCTCTCAAATCTTGTGAGCCAACAGAGAGAAAAAGATCTATCCTCAAAGTCTGGAATCAAAACCTAACCCTCATATAGGACCTCTAGTCCAATTCACAATTTTTATATGGCCTGAAAAACCTCAAGCCAAAAAAAAATAATTTTAAGGTGGTTCCAGGTTGCTAGTGCCCGAAGAAACTTAGCGGGAGCAAACAAATTCTCTACAGAGGAACCCATCTTCAATCTAGACCTCAGAGGCCCCACAGGTAAATATTCCGGAAACTGAATGTACACTTAAAACGCACTTGTGTACGTGCATGCACACGTGCACACACACACACACACACACACAGTGACCAAGAACCAGGAGAAACCCCCCCACACACACACACACACATAACAGATCAGCAAAAATTTCAAATATTAGACTTACCAAACACAAAATACCAAACAATCAGGTCTAAAAGAAATAAAACTAGCGATTTTTAAAGTATGAAATAAACTATTAAAACTAAGCAGCTTTTAAAAATAGTTAAATAGAACTTTTAGAAATCAAACCACGTAGGCCAGGTGCAGAGGCTCACGCCTATTATCCCAGCACTTTGGGAGACCAAGGCAGGTGGATCACAAGGTCAGGAGTTCCAGACCAGCCTGGCCAACATGGTGTAATTCCGTTTCTACTAAAAATACAAAAATTAGCTCAGCGTGGTGGCACATACCTGTAGTTCCAGCTACTTGGAAGGTGGAGGCAGGAGAATCGCCTCCCAAGAGGCAGACTGCAATGAGCCGAGATCATGCCACTGCACTCCAGCCCAGGCAACATAGTAAGGCTCCGTCTCAAAAAAAAGAAAAAGAAAGAAAAAGAAAAAAGAGCATGTAAAGTAAAATTTAAAGAATTTGTTTATTAGTAGACTAGACACAGCTGAAGAGACAATTTGTGAACTTGAAGAGAGCGGTAGAAATCCAGAATAAACCAGAGAAAGACACAGATAAGAAACTGAAAGAGAGGTTAGAAGACATGAGAATGTTAAACATGTCTAACAGATCCAATTGAATTTTTATGAGGAAGGGAAAAAATGAATCAGAGGCAACCTGTGAAGACACAGTGGCTGGATATTTTCTAGAATTGACAAAAGACATCAATCTAAAGTTGCAGAAGATCCAATAAATTCAAAACTGAAACAAACTCGCTATACCTAGTATATTATACAGACACCACAGAACACCAAAGACAAACATACAAATAGAATGAAAAAGATGGATTATCTTTAAAGGAACTACAGCCCCATTTCTCAAGAGCCACAATGGAAGTCAAAATCCAATAGAAAACACCTTTCATGTTCAAGAGAGAAAGTAAATCTCAATCTAGCATTGGTACTATCTCAGAAAACACCTTAAGAATAAGAGCAAAACAAATCTAAGGAAAGAATGTTCTAGACAGTGTTCTAAGACCCTGTGGCAAAATGAGAAGTGCTACGAGATGAGGACAGAGGTAGCAAGGTGGGGGCAAATTATTTGGGTTTTTATAGGCAATCTTAAGGACCTCCACTTTTCCACTGGGAAACTCAGTGGAGGGTCCAACAGAGCACCTTGGGCACCCCCTCATGGGGTTGCCAGGCCATGGTTAGATGGCCTGAGGGCACAGGAGACTCAGGCATCAGCTTGGTGGTCTAACTAGCTGATCTTTAAGGTCTCTTTCAACCTTGAAATCATTATTCAGGCAGAATAGTGATGGAACAATTACTCTAGACTGAATATTTGTGCCCTCCCACCCTCCGTCCAAAAAATAAAAAATAAAAAATAAAAAAATCCTGTTAAAGCCCTAACCCCCAATGTGACAGATTTGGAGATGGGGCCTTTGGAAGGTGATTAGGGCTAGATAAGGTCATGAGAGTGCGCCCTCGTAATACAATTAGTGCCCTTATGAAGCAAAGGCCATATGCATACACAGCCAGGAGGCAGTTTTTTGGTAGCTCCCAACAGGAACCAAGTAAACCAACACCTTAATCTTGGACTTCCCAACTCCCAAGTTGAGAAAATACATCTGTTATGGCATTTTGTTAGCCCAAGGTGATTAATATAATTTAGTATTTCACCAACCATACTTTAGTATGTTTCAAGATAATAGTTACCAAGAAAAGTTAAAGAGAGGAATCTCAAAAACCAAACAAGAGGCTGGGCATGGTGGTTCATGCCTGTAATCCCAGCACTCTGGGAGGCCAAGGCAGGTGGATCACCTGAGGTCAGGAGTTTGAGACCGGCCTGGCCAACATGGAGAAACCCCATCTCTACCGAAATTACAGAAGTTAGCTGTGCATGGTGGTGCACACCTGTAGTCCCAGTTACTTGGGAGACTGAGGCACAAGAATCACTTGAACCCAGGAGGGAGAGACTGCAGTGAGCCGAGATCGTGACACTGCACTCCAGCCTGGGTGACAGAGCAAGGCCTTGTCTCAAAACTACAACAAAAAACCACCACCACCACCACCAGCAGCAGCAGCAAGAGGTATGTTTCTCCATATTTTCATCAGCTGTGGCATTTAGCAAGCTTCAACTCCTTTAAGGGAATTGAGGCTGAAAAGTGATACATAGTGTTCACCTTCAGACACTTAATCTGGTAAATCTTTCTAAGTTAAATAGGTCTTTGGGGCATGATATTCCAAAGCCAGTACCTGATAGCTAGTTACATCTGTTGGAGCTGTGAATAACCAGCTTCATAAATGTTTCCCTCCCCACCGCCCCCAGTCATCTAAGTAATGAAATCTCTTGTTAAATTCTCACTTAAAAGGCAGGGCTCCCCCCACCCCACCTACCACCTTACATGTCTTTGCCATGTACATTTTCTGCAGGATGATATTGACATTTTAAAATTGGATGTACCATTAGAGGGATATACGTATTTTGGCCAGATTTAATCAGGGTATCTCACATAAGAAGAGTACACATAGCATTTCTTTGCCTACCAGATTAGATCCATACTAGAAAGCAAGACTAATTCAGCTCCATTTTGCCTGTGTCTCACATTATTTCCCATTGGTCACTCTTGATTTCAAGCAACACTTTCTTTGTCCCAACTATGTCAGATTCTTACTTGGGCTCCTTCCCTTATCCTAGATGCTGTCCACCCTCTCTTTGCATCAGCCCAAGACATGAATTCTCATATGCCAATTCAAACTCTTCTATAAAGGCTTTTGTGACAAACTGTGTGGGTTTCTGACAGAATTGAGTGTTTCCTAGGCATAGACAATTAGTCATATGAATCCCCCAGAGCTTCTATCTCTGTACTGGGAGTGACTCTAAAAATATTTGAATTGAATCTGCCTGAATCACATAAGCTACCACGAAAGTGTTTTTCAACAAAATCAGGGATCAGCTTAAATTCTCATCTTCTCTTTTGCATATGAGTATAGAATACACATCCCATGAATCTCTGCCTACATGATTGGCTAAAGGCTGGCAGGCCATCCAGCGTCTCCTGTTGTTGCTAGCTTAAGAGCACCTGCCTGGCATGCAGCTCAGAGCACTGTCTGCCCGGACTGTGACCAAAGCACAGAACCCTCCAGCAGTGCATGTACGAGGGGCAATCACTGCTTCCTGCCAGTCCCAGATTGCATATTCTCTTGCCTGAAGAGATGGCAGCACATCATGGCAAAAATACTGCCTCACATTTATTGAACGCTTATTATATGCTAGACTCTAGCCACTTTCTTCATAGTTCATTTACTACTCTAACAACTACAAAGTAGGCACTATTATTGTCCCAGTCTTAAAGACGGGGAAACTGAGGCACTGGGAAGTTAAGTAAATTGCCCAATCTCACAACTAGGATGTGACCAGGCCATGACTTAACGATCAATCTATTGGGCTTGAGAGTTCACATTCTTGTCCACAATTCCATACCCACGTTGATATAGGGCATTCTACGTTATCCCATAGATCCTGCCATGGGATCAGAGAAAATTCAATAAATGTCTGCCTCACCAAAAAAGATGAGAGGATGGAGCAGATGCAAGAGTGCAGTCTGGGGACCAGAGAGTTTTGAGTTACAGTGCAAGATCTGAACTGCACAACCTCAGGCAAATTACTTATTCCCCCTAAGCCTTAATTTCTTCATCTGTAAATTGGGGATAATTACACCTTCTGTCGCTGCTGATGAGTGGCAGAAATGAGACTCAGCTCCATCATCTTTTTGTCACACTATGGTGCCACAGCCTCTAGAAGATTATCATCTTTCAAAATTGGGGGGAATACCAATGCTTTGCCAGGTGATTTGGGGGTAACTGTAACCTCAACCAGAAACTTCTAGTTCTGCTACATCTAAAGAATCTGGGGTTCTGAGTTACTTTGTGTGCCACCATGCAGGACCTACTAGGTAGCAAGGAAAGTTTCCCCTCTTACTCACAAAAGCTCCAGTTGCTACAGGCACATTCTCAGAGCCTACCTTCCCGTGATCCCCAATATTAAAGGCAATGACATGGTAGATGAGAATCACCAGTCCCTAGAACGTCAGTGGCTCCTTTGTCCAGAACGACACACTCCCTTCTACACACAGGATAACACAAGCTTCTTACACAGGTGTGCATTCCCAAAACCTCCAGAACGACCTCATTCTATGGCACAAAGACCCTTCAGTTTTTCTGTTTTTGTTTTTTTTAGGCAGAGTCTTGCTCTGCTGCCCAGGCTGGAGTGCAATGGTGCAATCTCAGCTCATTGCAACATCCGCCTCGTGGGATCAAGTTATTCTCCTGCTTCACCCTGCCAAGTAATTGGGACTACAGGTGTGTGCCACCACGCCTTTTTTTTTTTTTTTTTTTTTTTTTTTTAAGTAGAGACGGGGTTTCACCACGTTTGCCAAGATGGTCTCGATCTCCTGACCTCATGATCCGCCCGCGTTAGCCTCCCAAAGCACTGGGATTACAGATGTGAGCCACCAAGCCTGGGAAGACTGTTCAGTTCTACCACCCTGCAGCCACAAGGCCTCTCCCAGAGCCTCATCTCTTCAGCCCTGCAATAGCCTGGAAACTGGGCAGGGGCTCTGCCCACAGCATGTGAAGATGAGTCACCTACCACCGTCACCTGGCCCAGTTCCTGGGTGGAACGCTGCAAAGTCCTAAGTGCTCCTGCGCGGCACTGACGAAAGAGATTAAATGAAGGTAAAAACTCTAAATAAAAAACTATCTTCAATCTAAGGAATGCACCAAACCCACAGTGATTGTATGAGGGTCTGGTATCCTGGCCCATAGCTGCTCCAGGTCATTTCAAATGTTCTGTAATATAGTACTATTCCCACTCTGTGAAGTTTAAGTAATACAAGTGACATGTGGCCCGGATTGCGTGAGACATAGGATAGCCATCCCAGATATTCATTCGTGATCATCTATGCCATACTCCTTATGACAATGCGATAAGCACATGGAATATTCTGTTCACATGGGGAAGATGTGGCCATTCCTTCCCATGGATCCAGAAGGTCAGGTAGGTCTTTATTTCTAGTAGAAGCTGCTTACAGATGTGACACTTATTTCAAGTCATGGATATGCGTTGCCTTTCTATTTCTCCTACCAGTTTCACTGATGTCTGGGCCTCTGTATGAACAGTTTCTCCTCGTATGTAATCTCAACTTGTTTTGACCAAAGGCTTCTCCTTCATCCTAATAGTTCAAGATTTGGTGAAGCCCATTTCCCTAATCATTCCCCTTCCTGGTGTTCACTATGCTGCGGTAAGAGCTGAGATATTTTAACCACCCCTACCAGCAGCAACCCCTTTCCCACTATTAAAATTGTCCCTCCGCCCCCGCCACCCCCGCATCTTTAGCAGCTTCAGCTCTTTATTGAAATCCAGCAACAGAGGCTAGATGCGGTGGCTTACACCTGCAATCCCAGCACTTTAGGATACCAAGGCGGGTGGTTCACAAGGTCAGGAGTTCGAGACCAGCCTGGTCAACATGGTGAAACCCCATCTCCAAATACAAAACTGAGCCAGGCGTGGTGGTACACATCTGTAATCTCACCTAATCAGGAGACTGAGGCAGGAGAATCCCTTGAACCCAGGAGGCGGAGGTTGCAGTGAGCTCAGATCACACCACTGCACTACAGCCTGGATGACAGAGCAAGACTATCTCCAAAAAAATAAAAAAGAAAAAAAAGTCTGAAATCCAGCAACCCAAACAATTGCAACATAGTTTTATGTTCTGAACACTCCTACTGTTACAATAATCAAAGTTAGAATGTTAGGCTGATGTTTGGGTGAAAAAAGTTCACATCACCTAATAATTGGATGCCACCTAAATAGTTAACAGCTATGCATTACTAGGAAGCAGTGTATTAGGAAGCAATGTATTCCTTTTTTAGGAAGGCCTCCTATTCTATTATTTCCTCTTTGCTCAGAGGAAACCTTTAAATCCTAAAGTGAAACATCTGTGCCTGCTAAGTGGATGCTAGGGTGTGTGTGGTAAACATATCTGAAAGAGATATTAGTCTAGTTTCCATCCTTGGGCAACAGTGGTCCACACTGGTAATACCTTTGGCTCTGTCTTCACCATCCACTCTGAGTGGGGGGAAGATGGTGCACCCATCAGCGGGGGCATTAGCACAGCTGCCCTATTCTCCCCCCATTCAGGAGGTCATGCCACACATCCAGCTACTCTGAGCCTTCAACCACTCCCACAAGACAATGAGGCTGTGCCAAAGGCAGAAACCCAAGTATCTGTTTGCAGTGTCAGGCACATGTGTAATGAAGAAAGGAAAAGGAAAGAGGGAAAAAAAAGAGTGGTAGCGCTACAAATGCCTGGAAGGGGTTGCAAAGAACAATGCAGGATGCTCTCTGTGAATCTACTGTGCTCCTCATTAGTTATCATCACTGCTTCTACAATGCCACAGATCCCTCTCTAGCATTCAGGAGTCATGCCACTCTGCCTCTACAGTGCCCAGTTGGAGAAACATTTCCATGGAACATCAGTGTATTAAAAAAGATAACTACACTTGTGAAGATGGATTTTTCCATCTTCCATGACCTAGGGTCAGGCTTCTACTTAATTGTACCTGAGGTTTTTTCCTCTCCTTCCTACGACGGTTGAAGGATAAAATACTATGAAAACCCTGTTTTCTTTGGGTACTTTTAAGTCCTCTTCTTGCCAAAATCTAAAAACAAAGCTTACTGAAAAATCACTCACTACAAGTCAATATATTCAAAGGGAATTTTAAGTTTAAAGTCAGTGACTAACACCCCAATTTTCCTTTCCCTCTAGCACGAGAGGTTCCTACAAGCAGCTCTGTTCCAAACAGCGTAGCATTCACACTTCCACAGGGAAGAAACAGGCAATTCCAGAGCTGACAGCCTGGGTATGGTGGTACCTCGTTAAGCTTCAAATTCAAATCCTGTACAAAGATTTGAGGAATGATTATCAATTGGAGAGGGAGGCAGACACTAGGGAAAAGTACACACAACATACTTTAAAAGACAAATGTATTACCTGGAACAACTTGGGGAAAATGTAATACTACATTTCTATTGTGCAAACAGTTTCAATTCATCCAGAAGGAATCTTAGGCATGAGAACAGGTAAGAGCTGGACAGATAATGCAGCCCTTCTCCTCCATCCCCCAATTCTCTCCTCTTCATATTTGATATGGTCCCAACATGACCTTCAGATGTGGATTCAGATGCCAGACCCTGGCAGTTTTAAAACAGACCAATGTCACTCTTGTACCAAGAGTAGAAATGACACCATCTTCACAGAGAAATCTTTTCCAATTACCAGCAGACGGGCCGACTCCCAACTGGTGAAAGCGCGGGCCAGGGGTGGGTCAGGCCACCCTCCACGCCCTGCCAAGTGCCTGCACAATGGCTCGGCTCAGGCTCCTGGAAAGAGTTTATTTCCCATTACTTCTTGATGTTGATGTCCTCTCCCAAATGTTCCTTAGACTCACATTTTATGTTGAAAACGTTTTTCAAAGCTGTAAATCTAGGAGTGGAATTGAGACATTACTGGTTTTACAGGATTACTGGATGAAGAAATGGCATTTTGCAAACTAAAGCCACAATGAGATCATCTTACAGCCGTCAGAATGGCTGCTATTAAAGAGTCAAAAAATAACAGACGTTGGCGAGGAGGCGGAGAAAAGGCAATGCTTCCACACTTCTGGTGGGAATGTAAATTAGTACAGCCTCCAAGGCAAACAGTGTGGAGACTTCTCAAAGAACTAAAAATAGAACTACCATTTGAACCAGCAATCCACTATTGGATATCTATCCGAAGGAAAAGTCATCCTATTAAAAAGACACCTGCCCTCCTATGTTTATCACAGCACCGTTCATAGTAGCAAAGATATGGAATCAATCTAAGTATTCACCAACGTATGCTTAAAGAAAATGTAGTGTGGATATATGTATACACATACACACACACACACACACACACATACACAATGGAATACTACTCAGCCATAAAAAAAAATGAAATAATGTAATAATGTCTTTTGTAGCAACATAGATGGAACTGGAGGTAATCATGTTAAGTGAAATAACTCAGACACAGGAAGTCAAATACTGCATCTTCTCGCTTATAAGTGGGAGCTAAATAATGTGTATACATGGATACAGAGTGTACAACAGTAGACACTGGAGATTAAGAATGGCAGGATGGGGGTTGAGGGACAAGAAATTACTTAATGGGTAAAATGTATACTATTTGGGTACAGTAAAAGTCCAGACTTCCCACTATGCAATATATTCATGTAACAAAAATGCACTTGTACTCTATTTTTTGAGACGGAGTTTTGCTCTTGTTGCCCAGGCTTGAGTGCAATGGCATGACCTTGGCTCACTGCAACCTCTACGTCTCAAGTTCAAGTGATTCTTCTGCGTCAACCTCCCGAATAGGTGGAATTATAGGCATGTGCCACCATGCTCGGCTAATCTTTGTATTTTGAGTGCAGACGGTGTTGTACCTCTTAAATTTATACAAATCAAAGAAAAAATGCCATTTTACTCAGCATCAAACTATACTTATAGGTAAATCCAGGGATTTATTAAAAATAGAAGACAAACCTCTTTGTGAAAGTATTCACAGCCAAGTTGCATTAAATGCCATGGTTCTTTTGGGCTTCTAAGACAGTATTTTACGTGGTTACAAATGCCTATTCATGAACAGTTTCCTCCTAAGATAATGTCCGGGGCCAGAGCTCAGAAGGAGTGAGCAAAGACAACTGACTCAAAGGTGCTCAGGCTGTGGGTAAACATTTGATGGAATAAATACTCTTTATTCATGGCCTGCGTTGAAATCTCCCTGAGGATGACTCACCACGCCTCTTCCCAACATCAAGCCCAGGAAGCCACAGACTTTCCCATTTTATCACCGACTTGCAAGCCTGGGGCAACACCAGAGTCCACCCAGCACAGAACTTGGTTCTGCCACCAGAACCAAAGATGAACTTGTACCCTAGGAAGATGGGGTCTTCTATGCCTGACAAAAGACATCAATTTTCCCCATTCTTCTCTCTTAATTCATAATAGAAGGGTGTGGTTAATTACACCTGGGATAATGAAGAACTAAAAATGTGTTCTCTGCTAGGTAAAAAGAGCACATTCTCTATTCATTTACAACTAACCTTTCAACTTCCTCTCAGTCTCACCTCCCAGGACAAGGTCAATGGACCCACATTCCTCTAACCACAGTCTCGATTTTCCAGGCTTCTTATTTTCTCCATCTTTCATCTTTCCAGTTGAAGATTCCTCATCATTTTAGACTTTCTTCATCACAGCTCTCACATGGCAGTCCAGATTTGGGTTATTTTTATTCCTTTTGGAGTTATTTCAAGTTGTTTGTCTAGTTTAAATCCAGGCAGCCTTCAAGATCTTTCCCTTTGTTCCTGTGAAACATTGGTGAAAGGAGGGTGCTCCACAGAAGCTGGATTTGAATGCTAGAAAAGGAACAAGGTATTCTAACAGTGTTCTTGCCACAACTTTCACCGTCAGACCTTAAAATGTGAGTGCTGTAGGGAAATTAAAACCATCTATTGTCCTTGCATTATAACTAGAGGAATAGAAGCCCAGACAAATCAAACAATGTGCCCTGCTTCCCATGAAGAAAACCCTCTCTCTTCTACCTCTTCCTATTCTATTTAGTTACTTCACCCAATTCATCTAGTAACATTTTCTGAGCAGGTGTGGTTGCTCACACCTGTAATCCCAGCACTTTTGGAGGTTGAGGCAGGCCAATCACTTGAGGTCAGGAGTTCAGACCAGCCTGGCCAATATGATGAAACCCTGTCTCTACTGAAAAATATAAAAATTAGCCGGGTGTGGTGGTGAGTGCCTGTAATCCCAGCTACTCAGGAGCGTGAGGTAGGAGGATAGCTTCAAACCAGGAGGCAGAGGTTACTGTGAGCCAATACTATGCCACTGCACTCCAGCCTGGCTGACAAACTGAGACTGTGCCAGGGGAGGGGAGGGGGGGAAAGGGGGGAGGGGGGGGGAGGGGGGAGGGGAGGGGGGGAGGGAAGGAGGGAGAGGAGGGGGGAGGGGAGGAGGGAGAGGGAGGGGAGGAGGGAGGGGGGAGGGGAGGGGAAAAGTGAGGAGGAGGGAGGAGGGAGGGGGAGGGAGGGGAGGAGGGAGGGGGAGGGGAGGGGAAAGGTGAGGAGGGGGAGGAGGGAGGGGAGGGGGAGGAGGGAGGGGAGGGGGAAGGGGAGGGGGGAGGCGGGAGGGGGGAGGAGGGAGGGGAGGGGTGAAGAGGGAGGGGAGGGGGAGGAGGGAGGGGAGGGGGGAGGAGGGAAGGGAGGAGGGGAGGAAGGGAGGAGGGGAGGAAGGGAGGGGGGAGGGGAGGGAGGGGGAGGGAAATCTAATCACAGCATCAAAAGACAATTCTAGCCAGGTGCAGAGCCTCACGCCTGTAATTCCAGCAAGTTGGGAGGCAGAGGTGGGTGGATTGCTTGAGCTCTGCAGTTTGCGACCAGCCTGCCAAACATGGTGAAACCCCATTTCTACAAAAAAATACAGAAATTAGCTGGGTGTTGTGGCACATGCCCCTCATCCCAGCTATTCAGGAGGCTGAGGTGGGGGGACTGCTTGAGCCCAGGAGGTAGAGGCTGAAGTGAGCCGAGATCACACCACTGTACTCCAGCCTGAGCAATAAAACAAGACACTATCTCAGAAAACAAAAATCAAGACATTATTTCTATTCTACCTTAGTGCTTAAAGAGTAAAGTGATTTAACTATGACTTCTCACGACGGTAAGAGAACAATGAACTGCAGTGAGAGAGTCAGTTGTGTTCTACCCCCTTTGAACCAAGGCTGATGAATTATGAACAAGTCAAGGCCCTTAATGCAACATGACCATGAAACAGCAGTAAGGAGAAGGTACTTGAAAACCAAAGACTAACGTCTCTTCCTCAGGTCATTTGCTGCTTAGCGATCAAGAAGGTAAAAATCATAATCACTAACTTATGCCACAGATAATGGGATGTAAGATTATACCATCCACATACTTTCATTATAAGGGTACTACATACTGGTAAGAATTCAAAAATATGATGAAGCATATGAAAAAGTATTAAACTCAATGAACGATCATGGAATTTTCTCCAACTACTTTAAAAGGAAATATAATTAAAGCACAGATCACAACTCCTGTGAAAATGAGCATAGTGAAGTGGAACTGGAGGAACCCTAATGATTCAAATATTAGAAGAAGCTAGAAAGCAAGAATATAAAAACCTGACCAGCATATATTACATCCTTTAACTTTTCCAGAGGGAGAAATAAAACTGACTCCCAAATGTGAAACATGGTTATCTATACAATGAAAAACAGTTTTCATGAGACTTTTCCTACATTGTGTTCAAAAATGCAAAAACAGAATGGTAAAAATCACACAGCATCTCATCATTTCTTTCCTCTAATCGCACCCTCATCTCTGGAGTCACCTCCAGGGACACAGGTTGGGGACAGACACTCCTCAGCCACTCCTAGCCCCATCTCTGTGTTGCACATACATGCATGGTTACACACACGCAACTATATAAAAATAGGCAAACATTTCACAAGAGCCTTCAAATTTGCTTTTTTTTCTAATTTTAGAATTTAAAAACTAAAAAATTAGTAAGAAGTTGAATCCTTAAGTAACATAAGAAGAAAGTATTCTTAAATAATTGATCCATTACTTCATGAGTAAACTCAAACCCAAAGATTCCTAGCCGTATACATCTAAACTGCCAATCTGTTTTATTTTCACTTTTGAGGCCAAGTCTTGCTCTGTTGCACAAGTTGGAATGCAGTGGCATGATCTTGGCTCACTGCAACCTCCACCTCCTGGGTTCAAGCAATTATCCTGCCTCAGCCTCCCAAGTTGTTGGCATTACAGGCGAGCACCACCAGGCCTGGCTGATTTTTGGATTATTAGCAGATGGAGTTTCACTATGTTGCCCAGGCTGGTCTTGAACTCCTGACCTCAGGTGATCCACCAGCCTCCGCCTCCCAAAGTGCTTGGATTACAGGCGTGAGCCACTGCGCCCAGCCTGCCAATTTATTTTGAATGGGAAAATGGGATCAATCACGTGGTATTAGGAACACCTTTCTTAAATTACTAGGAAACCCTTGGAAATACTGTAATAATCTATGAATTTCCAGTGATCAAAGTTTTAATTTCTCACCAAAATGCTTCCACAGAAAAACAACTTGTTACAGATGAATCTTTATGGGCTCTCAAACAAATTCTGCATAAAACAAAAGGTCTCAGATACAGCAGACTTCTTGGAGTCTAGACATGTGGATTTCATTCAAAAGTATGTTGATAATTTGCTATTTGGCTTTGAGAATTTAATCATTGAAAATTTACCTCCATTTCCCCAATAGGAATTTAAGTAGATTTGCAAATGCGAGCACTAGTCCAACCCAGCAGACATGCAACCACAGAAGAGAAAAACCACTACCACCTATGTTTCTGGAAGCAAACAACTTTCTCTTCAATTAATACGTACCCTTGCTTAATAAATTTCATTCCGAGACGGAGGACACTATCATAAAACTACAAACATTTATAGCATATGGTTACTCTACCAAACCAAATAAAAACTGTAAACCATTTCCTTTTTTGTTTGTATTGATTATGATTATGATTATGATTTTATTTTATTTTTTTGAGATGGAGTCTCCCTCTGTTGCCCAGGCTGGAGGGCAGTGGCACAACCTCAGCTCACTGCAACATCTCCCTCCCAGGTTCAAGTGATTCTCCTGCTTCAGCCACAGAGGTAGCTGGGATTACAGGTGTCTGCCACCATGCCTGACTAATTTGTTTTAGTAGAGATGGGGGTTTCACCATGTTGGCCAGGCTGGTCTCAAACTCCTGACCTCCAATAGTCTACTGGCCTTGGTCTCCCAAAGTGCTCGGATTACAGGCATAAGCCACTGTGCCCAGCTGTAAACCTTTTCATTCAAAAGCCATTTCTCATGTTGCGGCACACATTCATTTGCATGCTGAAAACAGCTTATTGCAGCATGAAGGCCCTCCAGATGTTATTCAAACTTACTTTTCAGTTTCATCTCCCAGCCCCTCATCTGCATATCCCTTGCAGTCCTGTGGACAAACAACTCACTGTCCCCACAAGATGCCTCCTTTCCCATTGCTTTTTGATGTTATTATTTCCTCCTGGAATCCTTTAATTATCCCACGTCTACCTACTCCTACCTCCCAAAATTCCTAATTCTGTAGTTCACTGCCATGTCCCCTACTCCCTGCACATTTGCCTGTCCCCAGATCTCATGGAACTTCTTCCTTCTTTAAATCTATAATAAGGCTTTCCTACTCATCCCGGGCACTGGTTTTGCACTTATAATCCCACTTCACAGAGTTCAGGGACTATTTTTAAATGACCTCCACAATCTCCTTCAGTGCCCACTGCAGTACCTTATAACTAGTAGAATCTCAGTAAGTTTTTATGGAATTGAATAATCTGCTACATAAAATCCTGCTTCCTAAAAATCAATCTGTATTCCTTGAATAAAAATTTTACCATTTTAACAGCAGAAGGTTATTGCAGTCAAGTTATACCCTGAACATTTCACTGTAGTTTATTAGCTTTTTAAATATTAATAAGAAAATGTCATTACATGTATGTACATACATACATAATGCCTACATATACATAATGCCTACATACATACATAAGGTGCTCAAATCACTACCCCTATATATTATTCTTATGCCATCTCTGAAGGGTCAGAAATGACATTTATTTTATATGCAGAAAACCAAGGAGTAACTAATAAGTATGTGATATCAACCTTCAGACTAGAAATGCTTATGCACTATTGAAGACAAAAAAAAAAAAAAAAAAAAAAAACCAGAAAATAGAAACCTTCTCTCAAGCAGCTTGTCATTTGCTTGTAGAAAAAAAGATAACACATGAGACAAGTAGAGCATATGTGCTTAAAGCATTTCTATGGTTTCTGTCCTAAAATAGATTGAGCCAGATTCTACTTGGCTTCCAGCAGAAGTAGCTTTTGGCCCCTTTGGTTAATGTCCATTGTAAATATGGCTCCCCTGAAGCTCAGCTCCAAGAACTGCACTGTGTGCTTGGCCTACTCCACAAGGGCCATGGGGTCTCAAGGGAGGACAAGGCCAGAGTAGTCACAGAAGACCTTAAAAGGAAGTCAAGACTCAAACTGGCATCTGACGAAAACAAAATTTGAAATGGTGACCAGGAAAAATACAGCCTAGAAAGGAGACAACAGAAGCCAGACGTGGAGATGGTTATTACCAGCATTAGCCCAGAGTGGAGGGCATGAAGAGTTAAGTCAACAGACTGGCCTGAAGGGTGTTGGGAAGAGCCAGGGTGGAATGGGAAATAGAAAAGGCAAGGACAGGCTCAAAACTCAGCAGTCAGCCAGGCACAGAACCCATACCAGACCCTGAAGGTTCTAAGATGGCCCTCAACAATATTCTCTACCTGCAACTGGAAGGCTTTGATTCTGCTCTCTTCAATCCTTTATTCAGCCATTCCCTATAGATGAACTAGTTAGGTCTATAGGACAAATTCACAGGCAACAATGTTGTTCTCAAGCTCTCTCTAATTACAGAGGTAATCCATGTTTATTATGGAAAATATGGAAAACCCAGAAGTAAAATTTAGAAAGTTAATGTCCACCAATGTCATAATCCAGCTACATTTCCTTGACTCATTTATTCACCAAGTACAGTACTTATTAGAATCTGCTATACCCCATATGTTGTTCTAGCCTTCTGGGATACATCAGTGAACAAAACAGACAAAAATCCCTGCCCTCCTGCAACTTATATTCTATTAGGAGAGAAAGATAAAGATCATTGATATAGACAAGTAAATTTCAAGTATGTTAAAAGGTAGTAGGGACAAAGGAAAGAGTAGAGCAGGGTAAAAGGATTGGAAGTGCCGGGGTGGTGGGGGGAGCTACAAACTTAGGGGATTCAACTCACTCTAAATTGAGAATATAGATTTACCAAATTGAGACCCAACTCTTTTATTGACTTTTTCCCACTTATTATATAGTGAGTATACCAAGCCATTACATATTCTTTTGCAACATAACTTTTAATGACTGTAGAGAATTCCATCTCATGAATGTACCATATATGAACCACAATTAACTGTTCTACTCATTTGGGAAATTAGATGCTTTTTTAAAAAGCTATTATAAATAATGCTTCCATTTCCTTAAGAGAAACATCAAGAGGTACACTTACATAGAATTTGGTACAAATAGTGTTAAGGCTCATGATATACTTGAGCTGCATAGGGCATCAATATCTTAAAGCAATGTGCTCAGATTCTTTTTCTCCCTCTCTGTCAAGGTTCCTGCCTCCCACACATGGCAATTTTTTCCATCAAGCTCACGGAACTTCTTCGGCTTTCCCATCTCTCCATCAGCTTCTCTGTATACCCAATACTCTATACATCAGAGGAGAACTCTTCCTTAGACGCCTAACACAGCAGTGGGAACACAGAAGAACATGCAATACCCATTAGATTCATAAATGAAAAAAAATAATTGAGTATTCATAAAACACTCTGGCTTCCATACAGCCAGGGAGATGCTTGGCAATGTTTCTCTCCTACCTTTCACCGCAGGGAGTGAGTCATATCTCAGACATATTCAGCATCTCTGTAACAAGACTGCTAAGTAATCCCCTTAATGCCTTTAGGATGCTGGAAACCACCATTCAACCTGGACAGCTAAAGAATATTATTAACTACCTAATGTAAATGCTTAATAGCAGAAAACCCTTGCATTATTTTCCTTCTTTCCAGTCACCTATAGATGAACACTTATATAATGCCTTATACTGGAAACATAAATGAAAAGCATCCTTTTAATAGTTCATAAACCAACATTCCTAATTAAATTCCAACCGTAGCATTATTTAGCTGCTGCTCTTATCAAAAAGAAACTTATTTTTATACTGTCACGTAAAGAGGAAAAAGCCTGAAAATGATTTGTAGAAAAGTTGGCAAACAAGAAAATACTGCCCTCCAGGAAAAAAAAAAAAAAAAAAAAAAAAGAAAGAAAGAACAGGATACATCAGTTATTTATCACTTGCAGCTGGTTCAGTATAGGTTCATGCTACTGAGCGATAAGAGTTTCATTGTTTAGCCAATGGAAGCCTCTGAGTTGTAAGCAGTCTATCTCACTGCTTCTAAAAGTCTCAACATCCTCCTTCCAAGGCCCACTTTTCAGAGTTTGAAGTGAAATCAAAGAGCCATCTCAAAAGATTTCCTAATTTATAATGTAGCCTTAGAACAAGGGGCAGATGTCCTCTTACACACACCAATAGGGAGAACACACACCCTGGGGTTACAATTGTCCTTTCTGGGAAGAACCCACACAGCCATTCATCCACTACAGTAAAAATGGACTCCGACGCAAGGATCAAAGGGGATATGGGACTCAGAGCCTTCACTGGGTTTCCAGGTTTGAGTACTGGTGCTATGTAACTACTGCAGCTTCTCAACCAAGTTGGCTGTGCTGCACTGAAAGTGGAGAAGGTGAAGACTCTAGAACAGTAATGATTGTTTCAACTTGCTCATGCTCAGGGCTTTAGATGCGTGCGACAGCTCTTTACTTTGTCATTCATGATCATGAGATCTGGTCGCAGCAAGCAAAGATGGCAGGGATAATCAGACCAAAGTTGCTATGTACAACGTGGTCTCAGCTGGCTTCCACACTGTTACACACCACTGTTGTCTGTCTTCAAGATGCACCACAGGAGAAAAGAGTGAAAGTCACGTATATTTCCATCTGTGATTCCCATAGCTAACTTGAGAAATGATCTGCTGGGAACCAAGCAACCCAGTCCCAGTATGTAAGAGGTAGAAATGAATTCGTCTGCTTCCACTATGCACTAATGTTCCATACCCCAAAGATGGGCATGTGGATGTCAACATCTTAGCACACTTATTACCATACTAATTTCTGTAGCATTCTATTGAAAGAGTTTAAAACAAAATAGAAATTAATGCATCAAATTCCTTTTTGCAAAGAAATACTTGTTTGTCTTTTGGTGCACTCAATCAATAAATATTTATTGAGTGCCTATCCTGTGCCAGGCACTATTCTAGGCATCCAAAATACATTACGGAAAAGACAAATGCAGAGAGCTCGTCATCTAAGAGCTTAAGGGCAGAAGGCACACAGATATCTAAGAAGTCAGGTCTGGTTGGGCAGTGGCTCACGCCTCTAATCCCAACACTTTGGGAGGCCAAGGCAGGCAGATCACTTAAGGTCAGGACTTCAAGACCAGCCTGGCCAACATGGCAAAACCATGCCTTCACTAAAAATACAAAAAATAATTAGCCAGGTGTGGTGGTGGACACCTGTAGTCACAGCTACTCAGGAGGCTGAGGCAGGAGAATTGTTTGAACCTGGGAGGTGGAGGTTGCAGTGGGCCAAGATAGTGCCACTGCACTCCAGCCTGGGTCACAAAGTGTGACGCTGTCTCAAAATTAAAAAAAAAAAAAAATTTCTTAGGTGAGATCTGATGAATGCAGTGAATAATGCACAGTATGAGGGGATCAAGAGGAATGGAGGTGGTATCTGAGCAGAGATCAGAAGATGAGTGACAGATAACCCTGCAGATATCGGGGGGTAGAAGGAAGAAGGACAAAGACCCTGAGGCAGAAGAATGTCCGATTCAAAGGTGAAGGTGACTGCAGGAGCTGGGTGGTTAGAGCCAGAGGAGGGAGAAGAGCAGTGGGAAAAGGCAGGAATGGGCAGTAGGGAGGGATGACCCTGCCTTCTGAGAAGTCACTCCAGGGCCCGAGCCTTTATCTGCAGTGGAATAGGTAAGCAGTGATTGGTGGAGGGCAGGGGAGTGAAATAAAGCTTGACAGAATCTAACTTACCACAAGGTGAAGAATAGACTGAAGGGAAATAATTGGGAGCAGGGAGGGCAGTTAGGAGGCAGTCGTGGCTCTCTGTATGTGAGAAATGATCTCCTGGAAACAGGAAGAAGTTGTCTTGTTGTCAGTGTACTTTGGAAAAAGAAAATCACAATTAGCTAATGGCTTGGATTTGGGTATGAGAATGAGAGGGGTCTTGGATGAATGCAGAGTTTCTGGCCTGAGCAATGGAAGGAGGGCACTGCCCATCTTGAAGCAGGGGAAGACTAAGGAAGGAGGTCAAGAATCCAGTTTAGCCTCCAAGTTGAGATGCCCAATTGACATCTAGATGAAGATACTGACTTCTGGGAAGAAATCCAGGCAAGAAATACAAGTCTGGTGAGAGGTCCAGGCAACAGAGATAAATCTGAGAGTTGCCAGCAGGGTATTTAAAGTCATGGAGCTATCATGATAAGTGCCCAGGACAGCCATTCTTCCTCTGATTACAACTAGAAATTCTCAAAATACAAACAGCAACTACCTGAGAACTAGGAAAACAAAACAAAACAAAGGCAGATAGTAGAGATGAGTCAAACGTTGGCAAAGTCACCTACAAAGGGGTTAATTTCATTCCCCCACTTTCCCTGCTCCTACTTCTCTAACGGCTTTGCCCCACGGGTGGGCACCAGTCAGAGGCCCACAGTCAGAAATATCTTACAGAAACCTAAGAGGAAAAGGGATTCTTATGAATCAGAAAATGAGTGGAACCACAGAGAGGAGAGAGTTAGAGAGACAGATCCTCCAATTCTTCTCACCCCCACCCCCGCTCCCCACCCCGAGATGGAGCCTCCTCTGTCACCCAGGCTGGAGTGAGTGCAGTGACAATCTCGGCTTAGTACAACCTCCACCTCCCAGGCTGAAGTGATTCTCCTGCCTCAGCCTCCTGAGTAGCTGGGATTATAGGTGCATACTCCCAGGCCCAGCTAATTTTTGTATTTTTAGTAGAGACAGGTTTCACCATGTTGGCCAGGCTGGTCTCGAACTCCTGACATCATGATCCACCCACCTCTGCCTCCCAAAGGGCTAAGATTACAAGCATGAGCCATCATGCCCTGCCCCATATTTCCATATATGAACCCCCACCCCACTCTGCCCAAGGTCTCAGTTTCATCCAAGTTGCATGCGGGGCAGGCAAGACACATTCAAAGTGATACAACAGAGACCTGAGGACTGAACCAAGATTCACACCAGGGCCTAAAACTCAGAGTAATCCCTGGTAATACAAGTTCAGGACAGACCCAAAGTGGAAAGCCAGGGCTTTACAAATGTCAACTCACACTGGAACCACCACCCATAGAGAACGAGAAATAACTACTTGCAGCCTGAACCTAACCACAGTGGATAGTGGTTATCTCATCAAAAAAAAAAAAAAAAAAAAAAAAAAACTCCCAGATTACAAAATGACGCAGAGCTTACACAAGATAACATTCACAATGTTCAGGACAATGCACAATTACTTAAGGTATAAATAACTAGAGAAATGTCGCCAGTTTCCAACGGAAAAGACAATCAACAGATGCCAACTCCAATATGACCCAGATGTTAGAATTATCAAGCAAAGGCTTTAGAGCAGCTATTTTAGCTATGTTCCATAAGGCAAATGCTCTTGAAATAAATGGAAAGCTGGGCATTCATGGCAGGGAAATAGGAACTATAAAAAAGAACCCAATGGAAATTATAGAACTGAAAACCAGAATATCTGAAATCCAAAATTCACAAAATTGTCTTGTAGCAGAATGGAGATAACAGTCAAGAAAAGTCCGTATTTGAACATCAACAGAAATCATTCTATCTGAGGAACAAAGAATCAAGACTGAAAGATTATAATAAATGTAGCCTCAGTAACTTGTGGAGCAATATCAAAAGATGTAATACATGCTGTGTAATGTAAGAAACAACAGAGGAAGAAATAAAGACCAAAAACAAACATTTGCAGAAACAGTCGTGGAACTTGGTGAGAACACCCGTAAATTAAGCAAGAGGAGGAAAGAAAAGCCCCAGCAACTGAGCAAGTGTTGTCTACTATTCAGACATTGGCAAGAGGAAGAGAAACCATCAACCCAGACAGGATTGGAAGGATCTTTCAGGAAGACAACTGGGAGGCTCGGTACTAGAACCAAAGAAAGAAAATCAAGAAGAAAGGAGTGAGCCATCATGTCAAACACTACTGATAAATCAAGTCCCATTAGAACTGAGAGCAACCAACCATTGGGTTTGACAATAAAGAGTTAGTAGTAGCATTGACAAGACCAGCGTGGTAGAGGACTAGAGACACAAGTCAAACTAAAGAGGATCAAGAAAGGAAAGGAGAGGGAGTGTAGAAAATTATTTCAGTAAAAGGGAAGAGAGAATGGAGCAGAAACTAAACAGAGGTGGGTTTGAGAATGCTTTTTTCTTTTTTTTTCTCCTGAGACAGAGTCTCACTCTGTCACCCAGGATGGAATGCAGTGTTATGATCTCTACTCACTGCAACCTTGACTTTTCGGGCTCAAGTGATCCTCCCACCTCCCAGCTAGTCTCCCGAGTAGCTGGGACTACAGGCATGCACCACCATGCCTGGCTAATTTTTTTTTATTTTTTGTAGAGACGGGGTTTTGCCATGTTGGCCAGGCTGGTCTCGAACTCCTGACCTCAAGTGGTCCTCCCACCTTGGCCTCCTATAAAGTGCTGGGATTACAGCTGTGAGCCACCACACCCAGCTGAGAGTGCATTTTGTAAGACGAAAGATATCTCTGTATGCTGATGAGATGACACAGTAGAAAAGAAAAACTAATGGTACCAGGCCAGATAGACCAACATGAGAGCCATGACCTTGAGTAAGTGAGAAGGACAGGAGCTAGGACACAAAAAGGGCAGACCTTTGGCAAGTGTAGCGCTGGAGTATGCACATTTTAGCTAGAAGGAAATCAGTCTATAAGTTCAGATGTGGATAGGTTTGTAAATTTAGTATTGAATGCAAATACTGTCTTCACAATTTTTTTTTTTTTTTTTTTTTTTTTTTTTTTTTTTTTTTGGAGACAGAATCTCACTCTGTCACCCAGGCTGGAGTGCAGTGGCGTGATCTCAGCTCACTGCAAGCTCCGCCTCCCGGGTTCCTGCCATTCTCCTGCCTCAGCCTCCCGAGTAGCTGGGACTACAGGCACCCGCCACCTTGCCCGGCTAGTTTTTTGTATTTTTTCGTAGAGACGGGGTTTCACCGTGTTAGCCAGGATGGTCTCGATCTCCTGACCTTGTGATCCGCCCGTCTCGGCCTCCCAAAGTGCTGGGATTACAGGCTTGAGCCACTGCGCCCGGCCCCACAATGTTTTTACTTCAGTGAAGTAAGAAGCCAGGTCACCAGCTGATATTAAGGAAAAGTGAGATGTTGAAGGTTGAGGAGAAAGGAAAAGTCACTGTGAAAAGCTAGAGAGTTTCTGGACCACTAGGGAAATGGGTAATGCAGAAATTCAGCAGTATAGGCAGGATTCCTTTTAGTGAATGTTGAAGGTCACAGATGACTTCCATTTTCAAATTGTCTGAAAAACAATTAGAAGACTGTTTTTCAATAAAACAATTACTGGCCAACATAGTGAAACCCCAACTCTACTAAAATACAAAAAATTAGCTGGGTGTGGTGGTGGGCACCTATAATCCCAGCTATTTGGGAGGCTGACATGGGAGAATCGCTTGAGCCCAGGAGGCAGAAGTTGCAGTGAGCAGAATCGTGCCACTGCATTCTAGCCTAGGCCACCCTGAGACTCTTATCTCCAAACTAAAAATGCATGTAATAAAATGATTACCCCACTAAATGCTACTTAGTCATACTACAAATACATTTCCTAAATCATTTCCTCAGGGACTAATCCCAAGTTTTCGGGAATCACTACTAACCTTAACATCCAGCATTCCAGGGCAAAAAGGCCTAACAAGAGGATCGAGAAGTCTCTGCATAGAGACCCCTTTAGAATTAGTGTGTAATACTGAAACCTAACAAACAGGCAAAGTTTTCAGATTGGGACTCCAGACTGAGAATTCTTCAAATAACCAACGACAGAGTACAAAAACGATTCCAGGAAAAGTCACCAGGAAGGGTAACTACTACAGAAAACTAGGGCTCATTTTGTCCTCATAGCTAAGCAATTACTGATTGTCTTTGACGTAAATGCAAGTCAGGCACGGGACAGAAAATGTAAATAGGCTCCAGGAATGTCCCTGTGTCCCCAGCTCATTAAGCAGAGAAGAAAGTCCAAGACAAACGGTGTAAAGGGAAATGTCAACAATAAAGTCATCACTGGTGGGACCTCAAGGCAGCCGAGAGGAATCACAACTAGATCCTGCAATATAACAAATCAAAAATCTTAGGAATCTTTTTTACAAAGCAGAAATTCTGTACATTTTGACCATGAAGGGGAGAGCTTCAGCATACAAAACAGATCCCTCTGGAGTAATCGGAAGTATGTTCAAATGAAGGAGGAGGCATCCAAAAGGACAAGAAGACCCGGTAAGTGACACCAATCAGGGAAGACCAGGAAGCCCTCATTATAGTGACAATAACTACAACAATAATAGAAACCAATACAATTAGTGATTACTCACTAACGGCCATCCCCTGTGCTGGGAGCTAGACCGTCTCCTTTCACATCAAGTAATCCTGACATAACGATTAAGTAGGAGGTATCATTATCCCTATTCTGTGAATAAGGAAACAGTCTTACAAACATTATGCAATCAATACTGTAGAAAATTTTCATAACGTCTTGAAAAACTTTCATAATTATTCTATGTACAGGAACTCTTCTTAAAGGTAAGGAAATTCAAGACAGCAGCAAAGCTGTAAGAAACTTCCTCTCGGGTGCGGTGGCTCACACCTGTAATCCCAGCACTTTGGGAGGCCGACACACGTGGATCGCTTGAGCTCAGGAGTTCGAGGCCAGCCTGGGCAACATGGTAAAACCCCGTCTCTACAAACAAAATACAAAAATCAGTGGGGTGTGGTGATGTGCACCTGTAGTCCTAGCTACTTGGGAGGCTGAGATGGGAGAACTGGCTTGAGCTCAGGGAGGTCGAGGCTGCAATGAGCCATGATTGTGCCACTGTACTCCAGCCTGGGCAACAGTGGGAGATCCCGTGTCAAAAAAAAACACCACAAAATAAAAAATTCCAACAATTTAACCCATATACAGATCAATCTCATTTTAAGGTACTGACATAGGATGCTGACAATGCTGATCAAATACCCCTGTAGCCACCTTTAAAAAGCTAGGATACTCTCTGTTCTTCAAATAGCCTTTCATTCTGTGCACACAGGAAGGTCCAGCACCACCTGCTGTGACTCAAGGCAGTCACGTGCCATCAGTATGTGCCAGCTACCCACAAACAGGTGCAGGTGCCCAAACTCCTTGGGTTATGAAAACGCCACTCTTAGGTTCTGACGTACAAGAGGTTGGAAGAGGAAGCCCGAGTCCCGGAAAGACTTTACCTTCGGCTTTACAGAAATAACTTCGCACTCTCTGATCTCAATTTCCTACCCTATAAAAACCAGGAATGTGCACTCAATTCATAGACCTTCTGAGCTGGAAGGGGGCCTACATCCTGGCTTAGAGTAGATTCAATTCATTTACAGGTTCTCATGGACACGGCACCCTTCCAGTGGCAGAATTCTAAAAATAGCCACAACAAACTTTAGTTTTGAAAGTTTACTTATAAATTAGTGCTTGAAATTGGAAATACACTTCCCCACAGGAATAATGTTATTATAGATTTCTATGTCAACCTCCAAAAGCCTATTTCACTTGTAAACTATCTAAATATAGTATACTTGGCTCCCTGTATCCATGGGCTCTCCATCCATGGACTCAACCACAGATCAAAAATATTTGGAAAAATAAAAATTAAAAATAGTGCAAATATAGGCCTGGAATGGTGGCTCATGTCTGTAATCTCAGCACGCTGGAAGGCCGAGGCAGGTGGATGACCTGAGGTCAGGAGTTCGAGACCAGCTTGGCCAACATGGCAAAACCCTGTCTGTACTAAAAATACAACTACTAGCCAGGTGTGGTGGCATGTGCCTGTAATCCCAGCGACCTGGGAGACTGACGCAGGAGAATCACATGAACCCAGGAGGTGGAGGTTGCAGTCAGCAGAGATCACACCACTGCACTCCAGCCTGGGCAACAAAGCAAGAATCTGTACCCTGCTCCCCCACCCCCCAAAAAAGAGAGGATAGTGCAAATTTAAAATATAGTATAACAACTATTTACATAGCTCTTACAGTGCATTAGGTATTACAAGTAATCTAAGAGACGATTTAAAGTAGTCATGTATCACCGAATGACTGTGATACGGTCTGAGAAATGTATCATTATGCAGTTTCATCGCTGTGTGATCAGAAAGCACTCACACAAACCTACATGGTATTCGATTTTTATTTATGTATATTTTTTCATGTGGAAAAACAAATATCATCCCAGCACCATTACTGAATATCAACCATTCTTCCTACTTGATCTGCAACTCCACTCTCTAGTGCCATGTCAGGTTTCTATGCATGCCCCATTATCTTATGGGACCACAGCCTTGTGTATATGGTCCATTGTTGATGAAAACTGCTATTTCGTTGTTGATGAAAACTGTACAGACTGTACACAAGAGGACATGTGTAGGTTACATGCAAATACTACTCCACATTATATGAGAGACTTGAGCATCCAGATTTCAGTATTCACAAAACTCCTGGAACCATTCCCTGATGATACGAAGGGATGACCTTACTCCTATAACAGCGTCATAGAAGCTCATTGGGATGCTAGGAAAGCATGTCCCACCTCCCTGCAGAGCCCCCACTGCCCCTGCCAAGCCACCAAGACCAAGAGGTGGGAAGAAATTCACAGCAAGGAAAGGAACCTAAAGTAAGAATGGAAACAGTATTCCTGCCTTCTGGGCAGGAATTGAATGGGTGCAAGAGGTTGAGACAAAGAATGAGAAGCAGACCAGCAGATCCACAAAAGCAGCGGGAGAGAGAGGCAATGGGGAAATGGTGCATCTGTCCTTCGTGCCCCCATCCCCACTGCTGGTTCCATCACAGCAGACTTCTGTCACCACCAGCACAACATTAAAAGAACTGGGGACCTAGGGACCTGGGAGGAGAGAGGTCAGAGCAGGTGCAAGACAAGTCTCCTGGGTCTGCCTCAGATAAGTGGTAAATCTGCAGGTCTACTGCCCAAATCCAGAAGTAAAAGACATTTCTAAAACCATCATTTGGTATGTCCAAGGGTTCCTACGCTTGAAGTGCCTAACCTCCGCCCTTCCAGCACCTCATCTGGCCTGGATGTGGTTCCAAGTTCCCATTTGCTCCCTCAACTCCTCCCGTCTGTTCCCTGCCCTGGGAATATCAGGCTGGGCCAGAGTCTGGGCCCATGACCCGGGCACCATGCTCAGAAGGCACTGCTCACACCTTCTCTAGCCACACCATGTCATGAGGCAGAGTTCACAGGGCCCCCAAGACATGCCCACCTGGACACCACCCCACCTTCTGGATCACACTCCAGGTCTCCCTGGGGCCTTCTGCTTTACCTGTCAGGGTCCATTTTCTCAAAGGTGAAGCACTTCACCAGTCTGCACAAGAGGGATTGTATGCAGAGGTGTAGACAGACTTGGGACCTGTGGCCAGGGATGTCTACCTGTACCGTAGAAAGATTTTGGCAAAGAAACTTGAGGAGTGTGAGAATTCTACATTGGAGTCTGGCTTCCAGGCTGTTGGGAAGGTTGTGTTTATTTACCAAGATGGCAGCACAGGACCTGATTTTGAGAGATCTTGACTTAGAACTTGGAAACAGCTACTTAGACACATGGAATGTGAGCCTGTTTGTACTCCTGCCCCGGATCCAGCAAGTGTTAGGAGTGGGCCTGTCTCTCCTCTCCCTGCTTTGGGCCACTAGGCAATGTGCCCAGAAGGTCTAATCAGAGTGTTTGCTAATGAGTTCACAAGCTCACTTATTTCCCTTCCTATGGCTCTTCTTAATTAGAAACAAAACAGCTCCCAGCACTCCCCACACAGAAAGTTCCCGCAAATTTCACACCCAATAAAGGCAACTTGCCTCTGCCACTCACCCACACATGAGATCAAAAAGATGACGCCTGTCGTCACCCCTGCCCAGCGACTTAGGGTCTTTCCCGGTCTTTGTTTTCAGTACTCTACTCCCACGGTTTCCACCTAAGGAGAGCACTCACTGATGTACACTGGGACTTCAGAGCCCACAGATTGTGTAAAATATTCAGGAAACAACAGTCAAAGCCACAAGGAAGGCACTGACGCAAGTCTTGGGTTACTCACCTCTGTGCGATCCGGGGCCACACCACCGCACAGCCTGAGCAAGGCTGCGGATCCTGGGACAAGCCAGTCTGCCCAAGTTTGAGGCCTGGTTTTAAGCAGCCCTTCCGGCCAGCACAGATAACACTATCCTTCTCTGCATTCAGGGCCAGTACACTGCAGTCAGCAGCCCTCATCGGTCCAACCGCAGACCACTGTCAAGCAACCCCGTGACCATTTATGAAATCCCAATTACCTGTGCTTATCCATTGCTAGTTCAGTTTGCTGCATTCCTTCATACACTGAAGAGCAGGTAGAACGAGTTCACCCTGAATACAGCATCCCTTTAAATGACCCTGGAGACCGTGATTTGCCACTGCCAGACAGGATGGACAGGGGAACAGATAGGCAGCTATGTGCGATCACAGGACATAATGGAGTGAAATGTCAGATCAGGGATAGGATTTGATCTGTGCTACGGAATTCACACTTGGTCAGCCTTTTCCACGACGTGTAAAATTCTACGAGGTCTGTACGGCATCACCTGTACTCTACTTTGCTCAGCCACGATCACTGTGATTAGGAAGCCTGCCGATCGCCACATGACCCTTGCCACTTCCTACAGCCTGGGGGACTGTTGTCATGGCATTTTATCAGGATCTTGGTCATCAGAAACGACTCTAAAAATGGGTTTCAGAAAGTAGAAGCAAGGTAATAAAGCTCTGAAAATTGAAAAACCATTAGAATTACTAAGAGTTTGGTAAGGTGTCAAGTTCTTTTAAAAATAGCCTTTCTACACACCAACAGCCGCCAGTTAGAAAAGATTGTGGAAGAGGGCTCTACAGTCCCTTTTGCAACAGATATTAAAAATAACTACCTAGAACTGATTAAAAATTTGCCAAAAACACACAAAAACATACCAAGCACATGAAAGGAAAATGGAATAGACAGACCATATACCTGGAAAGCAATTTATTACATAGATCTCTAGTCTTTCAAAATTAATCTAAAATGAATATTATTCTAATTAAGTCCCAAAAAGATTTTTTCTACAGCTTGGCAAAAATGATTCTTAAGGTTTCATAGAGTAATAAATGTAAGAAAAGTCAAGAAAGTTTTTTTTTTTTTTTTTAAGGAAACGCTTTTGAGGGAGAGACGGCAATATTACATTCTACCAAATATAAAAATACATAGTAAGGCCAGGCGTGGTGGGTCACGCCTGTAATCCCAGCACTTTGGGAGGCCGAGGCAGGTGGATCACCTGAGGTCAGGAGTTCAAAACCAACATCCTCAACATGGTGAAACCGCATCTGTACCAAAACTACAAAAATTAGCCAGGTATGGTGGTGCATGCCTTCAATTCTAGCCACGAGGGAGGCTGAGGCAGGAGAATCGCGTGAGCCTGGGGGGCGGAGATTGCACTGAGCAGAGATAGTGCCATTGCACGCTAGTTCAGCCAAGAGAACTTGACTCCATCTCAAAAAGATAAAAAAATACATAATAAAGCTCAATGATTCAGTAATAACCTAGCAACAGACAGGCAGATCAATGCAAGAGAACAGAAAATCCTGAAACAGATCTAAGAATTAATAATTTAATATATGGTAAAGGTGGCATTTCGAATCAATGGGAAAAGGTACATTCATTGACTAAGGTATCGAAGCAATGGGTTAAGATTTGTAAAATAATTGTATCTCTGCTCCAAAACTCACCAAATGAGACTGCAGACCTAATAAAAATAAACATCAGATTATGAGAATAAAATACGAGTAGTTATAGTATCTTACAGTGGGATAGGAATTGTCTCACTCCTGCTGGGGTAACTCCCCGTAACACCAGGGCTCTCAGTTCCAAAGAGAAAAACTAAAGAGATGCCGCCTCCCC
Organism: Chlorocebus sabaeus; assembly: GCF_047675955.1. Lineage (NCBI taxonomy): Eukaryota > Metazoa > Chordata > Mammalia > Primates > Cercopithecidae > Chlorocebus > Chlorocebus sabaeus. The sequence goes on from NC_132911.1 coordinate 19,187,189, forward strand.
TCCCCACTCCCCTGGGACCCAGGGTTTGCTCCCTGAAGGTATCCAGCCACCCCACCTCCCACTCCTCCTGGGAGGCCGAAGAAGCTTAAACAGCAGGGCCCCTCCCTGTACTGCCCCTGGGAATGCAGAGTTCTGGAGAGGGAGGAAAAGCCAGGTTCGGATCAGGAAGCCTCTCCATGTAAGCCTTTCTGGCCAACTGCCTGAAAAGAGTTCAGAAGAAAGAACGAACCTGAATCTCCAAAGTGTCAGTCATTTGTTCACTTTTCTCATTCTAAGTAAATATTTACTTTGGCACCTAATTTCATATCCATGTTATATGCTTTCTTTTAAAAAAAAAAAAAACAAACTGTCAATTTCACGCTCCTCAAAACCTGGATCCATCCCTGTTCCCACACTAACTGCTGTAACAGTGCTCCCAGATTCTGCCGTCAATCTCTCTTACTAAGTTCTCATTAAGTAACTATACATTTGTAACAGGTGCATTTATGACTAACGGTAAACAGCACGAACTTCGAAATGTGAACTTGGGACAGCATGATGAGATCAGGCATGCAAAAATGCTAAGAACAGTACTCAATACATGGCAATAAAACTCTAACAGAAAGAAGGCCTGAACAAATATGTTAAAGTGCTTATTCCCAGTTGGCAAGATAATGGGAGTCTTTTCTTCACTTCTTATTTCTATTTTATAACTTACCAGCAATGAGCACATAAGGCAGGTATGTCCCTTCAGCCCAGGAGTTTGACACCAGTCGGGGCACCATGGCAAAACCCTGTCTCTACAAAAATGAGCTGGGAGTGGTGGCATGTGCCTGCAGTCCCAGCTAATCAGGAGGCTGAGATGGGAGGATTGCTAGAGGCTGCACTGAGTCACGATTTCAACACTGCACTCCAGCCTGGGAGACAGAGCAAGACCCTGCCTCGAAGACAAAACAGGAAACCAATAAATAAAACAAAAAAATTTTTTGAGGATGCTCCTAATTAGCATTAACTAGTTTTTAAATTAGTGTTACATGGTTCTTTAAAAGAAACAGTTTCAAAGTACAGTGCCCTGAACCATCAACTTTAATATGATTTTGAGAGCTGGGTTCTCATGCTGTTATGGGCTGAAGGTGCCCCTGATGGATTCAGACGAGATGGAAGGATGGTCCCTCCCTCAGTACAGATCCTGCTTCTAGGTCATCATTCATTTTCTGAATCTGGCAGGCAGGCATTTCAAGGAAGGGCATTTTGCCACCAGGCTAACTTTGACATACCAATGAGAAGGAGTGCGTAGAGATGGTTTCGGAGTCAGGAGGCTTGAGTTAAAATTCTACTTCTGCGAGTTAACAGCCATAAAACCTCGGGCAAATGACTTAACTTCATTGAGGCCATCTGATCACCTTGTAAAACTTGGGTAGTGCTATCCACCCATACTCATGTATGGAAACAATCGCATACACACACACTCTTGGTGGACCGTGATGTGTTCCTCAAGCAGGAAGGTTACATCAATAGCTGCCCTTACAGAAATGACTACATGGACCAGTCAAGAGCACAATTAATTCTTTTTCTCCAGTGAATCGACCTTGGCTGATGGAGATGGGAACTTCAGGATTCTGCTTTGCTCTCCAGCCAGGGCACTGACAAGGACACGCCAAAAGCAGAGCCAACGAGTTAGAAACAAATGGCCATGCAGGGGACACACAGGGTGGTCTCCGTGTCAGCCAGGATTCTTGATAACAAGGGATGGACTCAACATTTATCAGCTTAGAAAAAACTAGAAGAATAGCAAAAACTCACTCTCACTTTATCCACAGGAGACAGCATTCAGGGGGTTCAAGGAAACCCATCAGGTCTCAGGAGCAACAGAAGTCTTGCTGCCACAGCCACCAACACAGTCTAACAGGCTTTCCTCTTTGCACTGCTTGCTCCAGTTTCAAAGTTCCAGGGAAATGCACCCAGCTGGCTGTCCTGGGAGGTATGTCTGTGCCTAGCCAGAGCCAATACCTGCCTCCCACCAAGATTACCCATAGAAGGCAAGTCCCAGGAACTGAAATAAGAGCAAACCAAAAACAAACTCCACTGTGCATAAACATTGGCCACATAGAACTTCAATTCCTCGGCAGACTGGAGCTTTTCACCACTTCTCCCTTGTGCCTAGATAGGATAAAAGAACACAAGCTGGACAGGGAGGGAACATTCAGAAATTTAACAACCTCAGAAGGGAACATTCAAAAATATAAGAACCCCAGAGAGGGATACCATCCACCCTGTAACTGCCCTGGGAAAGTAACAGGCGATGTCACGGAGTCATCACAGTTCCTGGACTAGAGATAGGACTTCCGGCGGGTCACATCTCTCTGCCTTCTCTGACTCCATGGCCAACAGTTTAACAATGTCTCCCTCTCAAACTTGGCACAGAGTTTTTCATCAGGACAAAATCATACAGAATACAAAAGCCCATATGCTAGGAAACGCAAGCAACAGAGATCTGTTTTTCAAAATGCCCTATATAACTTCAATGTTATGATTGCGGTTTGGATCTATTTACGGTCCTGAGGCCTGTTTGCATTAAGAACTGCAAAAAAATGTGCACAGTATGACAGCATATTTGTGATGTTTGTTCTACCAGAATGCAGTCAATACATCATTGAGGCCTCAAAACCACCAATAAGCTTTTACTCTAGTTGGGTATCCTACCCAACCTCTGACAGATTCCTCAGCAAGACATTTAACAATCAATCTCTATCTATGATCACTTAAACACACACACTTCCTCTACTAGGTAGAAAAACTTAGGTAATCAATGTCTCATCCTCTGACCCTATTATCAGAGGTTTTGCTTCAGACAAAGAGTATAGCTGCTCCAAAAGAGATGTCTCACTAAAATATATACATGAATATCACAAAAATCTCAGTGTACATTGCTGTACAGACATGATGCAAATTACTAAAAAAAATGAAATGAACAACAATGGAAGTTCTTTTCATATAGAAGTTAATTAGCACAAACTATAAACTGGATGTTACTCTCTCCATATTGTATGCCTCGGGCCATTACCATACTAATATGATTAATTCCTGAAATATCAACCATCTCTCATGTGTCAGAGAAAATTTGACTTTTAAAGACATGCAGCTCCAGAAATGAAATTCCACCCCCCTATTATCAACTCTAGTCTTTACTGGTCTTTACTCCTTAGAAAGAAAAAGACTACATAAAGATAGTACTATTGGCCGGGCGCGGTGGCTCACGCCTGTAATCCCAGCACTTTGGGAGGCCGAGGCGGGTGGATCACAAGGTCAGGAGATCAAGACCATGGTGAAACCCCGTCTCTACTAAAAAATAGAAAAAAAAAAAAAAAATTAGCCGGGCGCAGTGGCGGGCGCCTGTAGTCCCAGCTACTTGGGAGGCTGAGGCAGGAGAATGGCGTGAGCCCGGAAGGCGGAGCTTGCAGTGAGCCGAGATTGCGCCACTGCACTCCAGCCTGGGCGACAGAGCGAGACTCCGTCTCAAAAAAAAAAAAAAAAAAAAAAAAAGATAGTACTATTATTACTGTGTCTATTACAACTGTAGGTCATGAAGCAAAAATTATTGCAATTTTTCAATGCCTGACACTTCCAGGCCAATTTCTTGGAGAAGTCAATAAATGGAAAAAGTGACTGAAGCAGATACTATATGACCCTCAGAGGAAAAAGAATCAAGTTTGTGATAAAACGTAAACAGCCACACTGACCTACAGGACGACTAATAATCAGTTTCTCACATCCATGCTGTGGTTTGCAAGGTACAATTCACCGTTTAGAAAGCGCTTTACAGGAGTCATCAATCTCACAGCCCTCATCTCAGAACATCCCTCTGAAGTAGGTGTTCATTTCCCATTTTACACATGGCCAGTCGACACCCCCAGAGTGAACAACTCTCTGACTAAATCAATATTTGGTCCCTGGAGACATCAGTGGGGCCTTCTGAAGCCCTGTGTCTTCCTATGGGCTGTTTTCTTCAAGGGGTAATTTAGGGAAATAGATCGAGTTGATTGGTGACATCTTCGAGATCAGGGTGAGGAGAACAATTCGTACCTATAGGGACGTCACCAGGGTTGCTGCAGCATCCATCCACATGGGAGACTGATTTTGTAAAAAAATCTCCTTGGTCTAATGTAAAACAAAATGGTAGATGAGGGGCCACACCCTGAAGGGGAAGGAAAGGGGTCACACAGGTGGTGGGCAACTAAGTGACATTTTTGTACAGGTGGAATTCCTTCGTTCTAAAGCAAATGTTTAACCAGTGTCCATTGTATATGTGCTGTGCCACGACCCCTGCACTTAAAACCTAGAAATCATGTCACATACATGATAGAAACAATGCCACCTTATACTTTATATTGGCTCCTTCCCTTCACCCTATTCTGTCATCTTTATTTTAAAAAAAAAGAAAAAGAAAAAGCTGATAAAATAGAAAAGAATATGAAAGCTCTCTCAGCCCACTGTATCCCTCTCCCTTGTCTCAGCTAAGCATTCTGAGAACATCGTCTACACCTGCTGCTTCCACATCATCATCTCCAAATTGTTCCCAGTAGTCTGACTTCCATCCCTACCATACCAACAGAACTGCCCTTGCCAAGCTCCTCCAAATCCACCATGGTCCGAAGATAATGAACACTGCTCATTGATTCCTATCTGGACGTGCAGTCATGCATGTCCATGTAATTATGGATGACAGAGTGGTCTCACCTTAGCAACAAGTGATCAATCTTTCATTTAGAAGCCACAGTCTGGCTAGGGTAAATGTTAATGAAAGGCTTCTAATGGAGTATGGCAGTTTTAAAACATATCAAAATATTTTATTCTCCTCTTAATCTATCTCCTATTGCCCCCTCTGCTACAATCTGGGCCAATGAGTAGAGCACAGAAGAAGCGATGCCATGTGCCTTCCAAGACTAAGTCATAAAAGACTGTATTATAGTTCTCCACCTGGTTCTCCTGGAACAATCCCTCTTAGAACCCAGCTACCATGGTCTGACCAATTCCAGGCAACCCATGGAGTGTCCTACATGAAGAGGGCCATTTGGAGAGGAACCAGGACCCCAGCCCTGGACCCCAACTGAGCTCCAGTCAATAGCCTTTTGAGAAGCCATCTTGGAAGTGGATTCTCCAGCCCCCTGAACTGTCCCAGCTGACACCGCATGGAACGCAAACCTTCCATACTAAGCCATGCCCAAGTTGCCTATTTCTGAACTCAATACCTGACTGTTGTTTTGAGCCCCTGTTTTGAAGAGGTTTGCTATACAACAATAAACAACTGATATACAGGAGTATAAAAGATTCTGGCTTCTGCTTAAAAATTCTACGAGAAAGATGGTGAGAATTTTCTACATATTAAACTGTTAACATTTATAGGAGGCCATTCATTTAGACTGAGCTCCTGCTCTAGGCTCCAACAGATCTGACCAAAATAGAGTCACTCATGCTAAAGTTCCACATCACCAAACCAAAACTAAGCTATTTATCTGACCTGAGAAATCAGGTTGAGAGATGCTGGTTAAATCCCGCAACAGGCAAGTTTTAGCATAAAGAAGTCCCCCGGCTTTAACTCTTACAAGGAAAGTGACGTAGAGTAACCTGATATTAACAATCTGCTGTTTTGCACAATGCTGTTTTCTTGTTCCTGCTCAAGCCGCCTTATAAAAATCAACTGCCAGTGCCTGATAAAAGTCCCTTTTCTACATGTTTAGATGAAATGATGCCCAGTCCATGAATCACTAATCATTAGAGCTTTAAACTAAATGTGTTGAAATTTTAACAGAACTCATCAAATAAAACACTATATTGTAGAGACAACTGCAGGTATACATTTACTAGAATCTGGATAAAACTTTTTTGGAAAGATTCAAAGCAGTTATATTCTAATACATTTCCTAATATTGAGTGGGCAATTAATACATGAATATTTTTGAAATCAATTGCTAAAGTAACAGAAAATATAATTTTACCTCTTTTCCTTCCAGAAGGCAATATTAACTGCATTTATAGCCAAGTAATGCTATTTTAAAATTTTCATTATCCAGATTAATTCTCTATACTATTATAAATGTATCAATGTTTCTAATATCATCCCACTCCCAGGACATAGTTATCTCTACTTTGGGCCTTAACGCTCTGTTTCTGCTAAGAAAACAAAAAAAAAAAGACAGAAGCTACCACAAGTGTGATATATAGAACTATTAAATAGTAAAATAGCTCATCTTTCTCCTAACTCAGAGTTTGAGTACAGCTTACCAAAAATGAAAAAATAGAAACCATATATAAAACAAATTTTTTTCCTCTATAACCAAGCCCACTTGTAATTAACTACATGAGAGGTTCAAATTTGCTCGATCATAATAGAGCTGTTTAAAAATACATGGCTGAAATTCACATTTGCAGTTTGCAGATGGAGCAATAATGATACTCTGATTTAATAATATGTGATTGAAACTCGGCATGGAAGGAGGGGGTGTGTTATCCCACCCGTTGTATCCTCCAAGCCTAGGTCTTCCTAAGGACTGTTTTGCTCAATGGATAATTTGGGAAATTAGAGTTTGTTGATAAGATGTCTGAGACCAGGGATAAGGAAAAGATTTCACTACTCTGTGAAGGTCACTGGCAATGACCACCGCAACCATTAACAAAGACCGTCTTATTAAAAATCTCCATGGCACTGGGCACTGTGGCTCATGTCTGTAATGCCAGCACTTAGGAAGGCCGAGAGAAGAAGACTACTTGAATCCAGGAGTTCAAGGCTGCAGTGAGTGACAATTCCACCACTGCACTCAAGCCTGGACAACAAAGTGAGACCTTGTCTCAAAGAATAAAAGAAAAACGAAAATAAAAGTCTCCGTGGCTTATCATAAAATGAAATGCCAGGCAAGAGGCCACACCCTAAGGAGAACACAGATAGGGCTGAGTGTGGGGGTAATGCCCCAGGCTGCAGGCGGTGAGCAAGGGGTCATGCTGGGCTCCTGGGAAGTTCCCCATAGAGTTCAGCCAACAGTGCACAGGTCTCCTCCCAAATGCCGCTGAGCAGGGCTTCTTGATCTCACCGCTTTTGACAACACAGCCAGCCTCAGCGAGCAGGCTAATTTGGACCAAAAGGGAAAATACTACTAATCAAACATGGCCCAATTTCTTAAAAAACAAAACAATACATTTTCTAATGCTTTCTCATTAGAAAAGAATTTAAGAAAATCACTAGACCCGTTAGACCAATTAATTCCTCAGGTGGTTAACAGTCTGGCCCACTGAGTGGGGCAGCACCCAGTCCTGCAACTCCACAGTGCTGACAATGTGCCAGGCTTGACTATCATGCACAGATGGCCTAGGGGACATCGACCGCTGACCCAAGCAGTGACATCCCATGCCTGCTTCCTAACCATGTGGCTGGGAACTAGTGACTTGGCCTCTTTAAGCCTCAGCTCCTCTGCTGTAAGATAGAGCTAACTATACCTGTTTGGAACACTGTAAGAGCCACACACTGAAGTAGTGATTCTCCAAGTGTGTCACTGGGCTAACAGCAACAGCACCATCTGGAAATCTGTGAGAAATGCACTTCTCCAGTCCCAACCCAGACCTACTGTATTAGACCGTTTTCACACTGCTACAAAGAACTGCCTAAGACCAGATAGTTTCTAAAGAAAAGAGGTTTAATTGACTCACAGTTCTTCAGGACTAGGGAGACCTCAGGAAACTTAGAATCATGGCAGAAGGGAAAGCAAACACATACTTCTTTGCAAAGTAGCAGAAGAGAAAGAGCAAGCAAGAGTAGGGAAAACTGCTTTAGAAAACCATCAGATATTCTGAGAACTCACTCACTATCATGAGAACAGCATGGAGGATCCACCCCCATGATCCAATCACCTCCCACCTGGTCCCTCCCTCGACACACGGGGATTATAAGGATTACAATTAGAGATGAGATTTAGGTGAGGACACAGCCAAACCGTATCACCTGCTAAAACAAAAATGGAGTGGGAGGACTTCAGGGGCTGGGAGAGCCTCTTGCAATGTTATATGCCCTTCTAAAGTTGGAAAACCACTGAGCTACTGTCTTAAAGCATAGTTACCAGTGTAACAAATAGCTCCTGCCTTCTCTGCAATGCAGATAACACAATGTTCTAGTTGGTGTGTTCAATGTCTATGCTCATGGCAGGAGAGATAAATGGTGATGATGATGGGAGGAAGCAAATGATCATTTTTCTTTATCCAGTAACAGGAAGGGGGACAAGGAACAGAAGACGTCCTCATTTGTGGCTGTCAATTTATGTGACTAACTCACAAGGCTGTTGCTTCTGTGGCCATCCAGGACATAAAGGCAGAAAATGAGCTTTTTTTTTATACAGAACTTTATTTTATATTCATGGTAATGGAATTTTCCATCTTTCACCCAAAAAGTTTCAACAATTTAAAGAGGGTTTTGTGAAGCTCTGGTCAAAAGTCTAGCTGCTGAGATTTCACGTGGCAATAGAAATCTAACAACAAGTGCCTAGATCCTTATCCTCCCCTGAATCTGGCTGAGCTTCCAACAGGCTGGAGAATAAGCACTGTCACCTGGCACAGGAAGGGCTCTCGGGCAGATGAGGGCACAGGCAGAAGCCTGGGAAAATGCAATGCATCTGATTCTCTGAGGCCTTCAACATTCTTACAGGCTTGCCCTGCTACCCAGGTGAAATCCATGAGGCCATCAGCCCCCATCAGCACACCTGCCAGGAGTCTCGCTCCATCCCTGACCCAGCCTTATGCCTATGTGCCAGTCATTTGCCTATGTGTTCTTTGACCCATTCCCTACCCTTCACCTGCAAACTACCTTTTCCAAGCTCATTTGCCAACTGGCTGCAGCTGGGTTTAAGTGGAAGACTAGACGATGAGAGCAAGAAGCCGGAGAATCTCCTCCCCTTCCTTTCTCTGCTTGGGGTGGTATCTCCAGTAGTGGCTTTTTCTTCTCCATAATTCCAACTCCCAGCAGACAGACCTTCCCTCTACAGTCCCAGGTGCTTCTGAATACCCCTATGCAGATTCCATTTCTTCACCTGTGGTGCCACCATCCTCTCTCTCTGTTCTACTAGCCTTTGTCATAGTAACGGTCTCCTGCTATTGTTAATATCTGGGTGAGTTTATCACCCCTATTTGGCTTTTCACATCTTCTAAAGATCTTTGTGACTAAGTACTTATATTAAAGTGCTCCTATTATATTGCATGGGCCATGACTAATGCAGCCTCTACTCATGTCTTCAATCTTGATCACACCTTACCTGATGCCCACCCACTGACTCAGCTCCCGATCCAAGATTTTCTCTGGATCTGTCTACAGGGAGCCCCTGTTCACATGCAGAGCTTTAGTTTTTACCTATTTGTGATCAACCAGTTTTGACACTAGTTCATGCAACTGTACTCTCACACACACCAGCCAAAGCCCTGACCACCCAGACTCAATACTCACCAACTCCAGCTCTCTCAGGACAAGCTAGTCTCCACTAGTATCTGCTACCATCCCCTTCTTGAACTCGGTAACTATTAGGTTGGTGCAAAAGTAATTACGGTTTTTGTCATAAGACGTTTACACAAACTCTGAGGATCTCAGTACGTATTTCCTATTTTAAAATGTTTCCTGGAGCAACCATATAACATTAAGTGAATAGTTAAGTTAATCAGGCAAAAGGAAGTTTGTAACTTGAAATCACTAACTGGCCCAAACTCACCTGATATTTTCACAACTTTCCACTTCCTTTTGGCTACAAAGATACAACAGATGTACAAACCAAAGCGAGAACACAGTGTTCCAGAAAATGATTATGCTTTTGGCAGCTACCCACATAAGTGTAGTAAGTACAGTATAATGACAGTCCTCCCCGGATGCTTCTTGCTCTGTAGAGAGATTTGCCCTCATTTCAAGTCTCGCGTTCCAAAATAAATTGTTGAATTATCCTTAACAACCAACCTTAGAAAGCTCAACTCCTTTAATTAATTTTTCGAAAAGTTAAAAAGTTAAGCGAAACAGAGACAGTTGCACATAATGAAGATCGCACTGTTGCTGACTTAGGATTTGAGCCAGGACTGGCAAACACCACGGCTTTCCTAAGCCTACGTGCACTATATTTATACATGTTGCAAACTGCGCTACAGCTTTCGGAAATATTCAGTTAGTGCTCATGAGGTCTTCTAGAATAGGAAAGGGCATGGGTTCCCTTAAATGCTAAATAAACTTCTAGAATTGATCAACTACCTTAATCAGGGCTTCTGAGCCCTTCTTTAGTTGCTCAGCTATTCCCAGTTTGCCCTTAAGGAAATGCAGGCAGCTACCTGAAGGTAAAGCACTTTAATAAAAAGAAGAAAGAGAAGAAACACGCCCAATATTGCAGGTTATTTTCTAAAATGATCCAATGCACTAATGCATAAGGTCCCCGAAAGTTTGTTCCAGGCTACCTGTTCAGCAAAGATGGCACACAGAGGCCCCGTGTCTGCAAAACAGCCCAGACTCTTTTCATTCAACAAGTCCTGGAGACAGATGCTGAGGGGTCATGGGCCAGCACAGGCCCCCCATCTAAAGCTCACTCTTCCTCTGCTCACTTTGTATTTGGATGCTGAGAGATTCTAGTATTCAAATAGCCCCCAACATTGTTCACAATAAAGTTAAGCTCCAACAAAATCTCCCTATATAATTTCACATCAACGTGAAATTCAATGTATTTTCACAGTGCATTGTTATTATTTTCCTAAAACCACTGACTTAATTTCAAGCTTCTGCAGAATTGGAAGTAATTTGAATTGTAAGACCTTAATTAAAAAAATAAAACTTGGCCTTTTCTTAGGTCTCCCCACTCGTTTCTGGATGGTTCATTTCTGAAAGCCTGTGACGGGGAAATAACTCAAATAGCAAATTTTAGCCTGTGGGTCTCATCCTGGGTCTTATCTTGACTCTGCCACTAATTAGCTGTGTGGCCAGAGTACATGTCACAACCTCTCTCCTGGCCTCAACTTCTTCCATCTGTAATAAGGAAGTTGGACTAAATAATGTCAAATATCCCTTCTAAGCCTAAAATGCTCCAACTGACTCCAGGAAAATAACCTAAGAAATGCATATTTTAATTCAAAGTAAAATTAAAGCCTGATGAATAAAAACACGGAGCTTAGATTTCTAACATCGTTTTAGAGGCTGCAGTGCAGATTGGGGCAGAGATTGAGAAAAGCAACAATGTCAACACAAAGGAACGTGGGTAATTTAGAAAAGATTCCAAAAATTACTAAGCTTTCACATGATGTAATGCACATGTTGTTTAAGAATCTGTGGAGTCAAAAGCTTTCTCCTTCAGTGAGGGAAATTTTGTATTATTTCTCAATGAACCAGCCCAACATGTGAGGAAGAAAAAAATCAAACACTACACTACACAAGCTTTCATCCCGTCACAAAGCCATTAGAGTTCATGAAAAATGATGGTATTGTTTAGGTTTATTTATAGTTCTTTCTTAATCAAATAAAAAATGAACAGGAAAACACACTGAATATAAATTTTTAAAGACTTTAAAGACCAGTAGCAAAAGCATATATGAAGACATAGTCCTACAAATCGTCTTTTAAAAAAATAAAATTATATAGGCAGGAATGCTTACGGCTATGGCTGAATTCTGCCTTTCTCCAGGACATCATGAATAATTAGACATCCAGCAGTCCAGGTTACTGCCATAAAGACTTTGGGAACCTGACAATGTAAAAAGATTCTGTCCCCAATCCAACTTACATTGTATGCAATTTGCCCCAAACACCACTGTAGTATCTTGTAGTAAAGCAAGATAATGTGTGTCCTATTTTTTTAAGTCACGCACACTGAAAACAACCAACTCTTCTTTCCAGGGATATAAGCATGAATTAAAGGCAGGCCTGCCCTCCAGGGGTTCAGTGTGTAGCAGGAGAGAACAACATTTAATATGTAATTGGAACAGGGCATACGAAACGCCACGATGGAGTTGTACATATAGAGAGGTGGGGGCAGGGAAGTGCAAGGAGGAAGCAGCCACCTGTGGCTGAAAAACCACAGTTGCCACAGTGGTTAGGAACCCAAACTCTAGAATGGGGATCCCCAGTTTCAGACCCCAGCTTGCTACTTGCTAGCTGTGTGACTCCGAGCAAGACATTCAGCCTCTCTATGCCCCAGTTTCCCAACTGTTAAATGAGAGGGATAGTAATGGTGCCTACCTACAGGTACTGTACAGGGTTGTTGTGAGGATTCAGCACACAGGTTCACGTGGGGCATCTAGAATGGTGGCCAGTACACAGGAACCACATACAGTGTGACTATTCTCAATGCCACAGAGAAAGCTTAGATGGTGCTGAATCTTAAACACTGAGTGGGCATTTCCCAGAAAGACAAAGTACAGGCAGAGCCTCCCAGGCAGAAAACAGTGCATGCCAATGAATACTAGCATGAAGAGCAATCCCACATGATTTGGTGTAGCTCAAAAGTGACATGTGAGTGGTTGCAAGGCAGGAGGTAAAGATGGTAAGGACAGATGGCAGAGGGCCTGAGTGTGTCATCCACAGGAATTTCTCCTTTATTCCCACAAGAACGGGAAGTGTGAGTTTCAAGTAGGTGAGAGCATTGCCAGATTTAGCAGGAGAGTGGAGGATGGCCAGAAAGAGGCAAGGATGGAGACATAGAGATCAAATAAGAGGCAATAGCAATGGAGAGAGATGACCACCATGAAAAGGAAAAATGGTAGTGAAGACATGGCAGAGGTGAGCACTTGGGAGCCACAGAGGCAGTTTCATGATCTTAGTGACCCTGAACTGAGGGTTGCAAGCAAGAGAGTCAAGGAGTCCAGAATGACACCCAGGTCTATGGTTTTGGCAGACGAGGAACAGTGGAGCTGATCACCACGATGCAAATTTAGGCAGAAGAACAGCATGGGACTGTTCAGGGAGAATGTCCGGATAGAACCATGAGTCACATTATCACCTGGGGAAAGATCTGGCCATTCCCCTTGTAAGATGACTGGGCACCACATCCCAGGGCCAAGCAGAGCCAAAACAGAAGAAAAGCAAGATAAATGGCTGGGAAAATCTAGAGACTGGACCAAGTGCTAGTGAGGGAGTGAGTAGCCCAGAGCTCTCCTGTACAAGGCACCTGGCAAGCTCCACACTGCGGGTCCAGCTGCTTCAGGGCCCTTGCTGGGACCAAGCAGGGTCAAAGGCAATGAGTTCACTGTGGGACATGTGGGCTTGAAGGAGCTCAGGAGGCAGTGGTAAAGAGGACTCTGGAATTCAGAAAAACAGGCCTAGAAATAGAGACTGGAAAGTCATCAGAGAGAGGTGGTGGGTAACGTCCCAACCAGAGAGGGTAAGGTGAATTAGAAAAGGGTGAGAAATATGATAGTGAAAGACAGTTATCAAAAGGGGAAGGAGATGGTGTCCCAGGAAGCAAGGAGAAAGATCAAAAATAGAGAAGTAAACACTGAAATGCTGCCAAAAAGTCAGGTAAGTGCATCCTCGGATCTGTCAATTAGAAAGTCATGGTGAGAGGGTGACAGTGGTACTCATGGAAGCGCCACTGCAGGGGCTGAAGAGTAAATGGGAAGTGAGAAATCTGCTGAGGAAGCAGAGAAAAGTCACTGGACAAACCAGTCCCATGAGGTCCCCTTGATATGCCCTTCATACAGATTTTTTTAAAAATAAGAAAATTTTCCAAGGTCCCTCAACCAGAAAGTCAGAAAGCTGGATTTCAGTTCCTTGCCTTCTGGCCCCAGAACTAATGCTCTTTCCACCACACTTTGGAAACATTGTGTTTGGGGTTAGGATATGGGAGGAAACCAACAGCTATGAACACTGAGAATATTAACTATGAATACAATGCACACTTGGTCATGCTTTTGCTTTCATGGGAAAATAAAATTAATACTTGAATAAGCACATAGCACAAGCTACTATCTCATTAATACCCATAACAATCCTTTTTAACAGACATTTACATTGTAAAGATGAGGACGTGGAGGCTCACAGGCTAAGATAACTTGCCCAAGAAGGCATAAGAATTAAGCAGAGGATCAGTGATTCTCAAAGAAGTTCATCTAGAGGCTCTACAGATCCTGCTTTAAAACTTCCCTATGTACCTCACACTTGGTAGGATGGCTACTATTTTTTTAAAAGCAGAAAATAACAAATGTTAGCAAAGATGTTGAGAAATTGGAATTCTTTTGAATCACTGGTAGGAATGCAAAATGGTGCAGCTGCTATGGAAATGAAAATGGATATCCCACAAAATTACTCATTGATTTACCATATGATCCAGCAATTTCACTTCTAAGTATACAGTCATCCCTCATTGTCTGTGAGGGACTGGTTCCAGGACTCCCCACAGATACCAAAATCCTTGATTGCACAAGTCTCTTCTATAAAATACCATAAGATTTGCATGTGACCTAGGAACATCCTCCCTTTTTTTTCTTTTTTTTTTGAGATGGAGTCTCGCTCTCTCGCCCACGCTGGAGTGCAGTGGTGCTATCTCAGCTCACTGTGAGCTCCGCCTCCCGGGTTCAGGCCATTCTGCTGCCTCAGCCTCCCAAGTAGCTGCGACTACAGGCGCCCGCCACCACGCCAGGCTAATTTTTTGTATTTTTAGTAGAGACGGGGTTTCACCGTGTTAGCCAGGATGGTCTCGATCTCCTGACCTTGTGATCTGCCCGCCTCGGCCTCCGAAAGTGCTGGGATTACAGGTGTGAGCCACCACGCCCGATCCCATCCTCCCTTTTTCTTTAAATCATTTCTAGATTACTTATAATACCTGATGCAACGTAAAGGCTATGTAAATAGTTGTTGCACTGTATTGTTTTTTCTTTTTGTTGTTGTTGTTTTTTTGTTTTGTTTTGTTTGTTTTTGTTTTTTTTGAGATGAGGTCTCACTATGTTACCGGTCTGGTCTCAAACTCAAGCAATCTGCCTGCCTTGGCCTCCCATGCTGGGACTACAGACATGAGCCACCGCGCCCAGCCTCATTTTTTTTTTTTTTAGTTTTTTTCATGATGCATTGTTATTTTTCTTGTGTTTTTTTTCCAAATATTTTCAGTTCACAGTTGGTTGAATCTGCAAATGCGCAACCCACAGGGCCAAGTGTATACCCAAAAGAATCAAAAGCAGGATCTCAAAGAGATTTCTGTACACCCATGTTCATAGTAGCATTACTTGCAACAGCCAAAATGTGGAAACAACCCAAATGTCCATCAACAAATGAACAGGTACACAAAATGCTCTAACAATGAAGTGGAATATTATTCAGCCTTAAAAAAGAAGGAAATTTGGAAACAGGCTATAACACAAATGAACCAGGAGGATATTATGCTGAGTAAAATAAGCCCATCACTAAAGGGCAAATATTATATGATGCCACTCATGTGAGGTCCCTGACGTAGTCAGGTCCATCGGGCTAGAAAGTAGAATTGCAGTTGCCAGGCAACGGCTAATGAGGAACAGGGAGTTCTTGTTTAGTGGGTGCAGCTTCAATTTTGCAAGATGAAGAGTTCTAGAAATGGATGGCAGTGATGGTTACAAAAGAATGTGAATCTACCTACCGCCACTGAATTGTACACGTAAACACTGTTAACACTGTAAATTTTATGTTCAGTGTATTTCATCAAAATTTTTAAAAGAACTTAGGGGCTGGGTGCAGTGGCTCACGCCTGTAATCCCAGTACTTTGGGAGACCGAAGAGGGGGCAGATCACAAGGTCAGGAATTTGAGACCAGCCTGGCCAACATGGTGAAACCCCGTCTCTACCAAAAAATACAAAACTTAGCTGGGCATGGTGGCAGGTGCCTGTAATCCCAGCTACTCAGGAGGCTGAGGCAGGAGAATTGCTTGAACCCAGGAAGCAGAGGTTGCAGTGAGCCGAGATCACACCACTGCACTCCAGCTTGGGCCACAGAGTGAGACTCTGCCTCAAAAAAAATAAAAATAAAAAATAAAAAAAACTAGGTAAGTAGTATTTCCCATTTTGAAATAAGAAGGCACAATGATGCTAAGTCAGTTTTTTTTTTTTTTTTAGTAATATAAATTGTTTACTGCAGACCTGGTCCTAGAAACTAAACCTCCTGCTTCCGGGTGTGTGATGTTCCTAGACAGCATTCACAGGTTTGCTTCCAACTTTGACTCTGAGGTTCGGAAGTCATTGTAATGTGTTGTCATGGTGTCCTTCCTCATGAATAAACCTGGCCCAGTGATCTTCCCTATCTACAGAATCAGGCTAATAACCTTCCTTTTGTGCCTCTCATGATGGTACTAAGGTGTTTTTATATTATTGACAAAGTAGCTATGGGTGGAAATATGATAGAAAGGATACGGACCATATGACACAAACAGCCTTCCTCACCATTAATACGGGAGGACTCAGTGCATGACCCATGGGGCTATCTGTGAGTGTAAACCAAGACTCTCCCTCTATCCCCACACCTACAATTGATTGAACTTCAAACATTCTATGTTCCTAATGTCTTTCTGTAATTGTCCTTCCTTTCTTGAACTTCTTAAGGGCAAAAACTTAATATATTCTAAAAATGAAACGAATAGACCACCAAAATCTGTCTGTCCAGGAGAAGGAAATCGACCTCTATAAAATGCTTTGAAACCCTTGAGGTCACTTTCCTGCAGTGTGGCAGTGGCCCCTATTTCCCATCTCATATCCATCTTTCCCTTTTTCTTAGTAATAACATTTGTGTTTTTGAGGGGGGCAAAGTTTCTGGAGAAATTACCTTTCCCAATATCCATTGAAAACAGGGAGAGCCAATGAAATGTCAGTGGAATTCCTTAGGTGGGGTTTCCAGGAAGGAATTTAAAGAGAGTTTGTTCAGCTTGCAGGTACCTTTCTGACCTTTCACCCTTCCCTCTTATGCCATCGAGACAGAAATGATGGCTGGAGTTGCAGCAGTCATCTTGAGTCCATGAAGAAAGGAGACCAAGAAAATTTCAGTTAATCTAATATCTTCTTTTTTTCCTTTGAGACAGAGTTTTACTCTGTTGCCCAGGCTGGAGTGCAGTGGCATGATCTCCACTCACTGCAACCTCCGCCTCCCAGGTTCAAGTAATTATTGTGCCTCAGCCTCCTGAGTAGCTAGGATTATAGGTGCACCACCACGCCCAGCTGATTTTTGTATTTTTAGTAAAGAAGGGGTTTCACCATGTTGGCCAGGCTGGCCTCAAACTCCTGACCTTGGGTGATCTGCCCACCCTGGCCTCCCAAAGTGCTGGGATTACAGGTGTGAGCCACCACACCAAGCCTACTCTGATATCTTAAGACACCAAAGCAGTGTCAGCAACTGTCTACCTCCAGTCTTCTTGTTATGTTCTGAAAATTAACCCTTGGAGTTTAAGACCACACAGTGGAAGGTGTGTCACTCTTACCCAAATGCAATTCCTCAGGGGTGAACCTAAGATCTTGAAAAGACCTTATATAGACAATTAAGTTATGAATAAATGTTACTCAATAATGATGATGATGATGACGATGACAATCATGATGACAATGTTAATATCAATGCAGCACATCCTACATGCCATGTACTGAAACCCAGAAAGGTTAAGTAATTTACCCAAGATCTCGTGGCTAACAAGTGGTAAGACTTAACTTTGAATCTAGGCAATCTGGTTCCAGAGTCCATGCTTTTAACCACTACAAATGATAATATCAAGTACAACAAACTGATATTCACTGTACAAATAAATAAACACAGACATACTCATCTTAAAGCAGCTTTGTTGATTCATTAATGAAAATTCTTGGCCAGGTGTGGTAGCTCACACCTGTAATCCCAGAACTTTGGGAGGCCCAGGCAGGTGGATCACGAGGTCAGGAGATCTAGACCACCCTGGCTAACATGGTGAAACACTGTCTCTACTAAGAATACAAAAAAAAATTAGCCGGGCATGGTGGCGGGTGCCTGTAGTCCCAGCTACTCGGGAGGGTGAGGCAGGAGAATGGCGTGAACCCAGGAGGCGGAGCTTGCAGTGAGCCGAGATCGCGCCACTGCACTCCAACCTGGGCAACAAAGTGAGATTCCATCCCAAAAAAAAGAAAAAAAAAATTCATACTATATGCCATCCCCAAATTGCTCCTTTATTTGAGAATTATTTCCTTTAGGAACTGAGATTCTTACAGGTCTGGCAAACATTTGATTGCCTTCATAAGTGCCTACCTGTTACATTAAATACTGTTTGAACCATCATCATAGCCTCCTAACAGATGCCCTTGTTTCTGGTCCCTCCTTATCACCATCCATCACACCTACCATTGCAAGATAAACCTCTCCACAGCGGAGCTCTGAGCCCCTCACAGCCCTTTCCAAAAGTATTCAGTGGATCTCTAGAGCCAAACTCTGGGCCAGGTGCAATGGCTCACCCCTGTAATCCCAATGTTTGTGGAGGCTGAGGCAGAAGGATCACCCTAGGCCAGGAGTCTGAGACCAGCCTGGGCAACATAGCGAGACCCCATCTCTACAACAAAATAAAGATTAAAAAATGAGTTGGGTCTACTCCTATAGTCCCAGCTACTTGGGAGACTCAGGCTGGAGGATCAATTGAGCCCAGGAGTTGAAGGCTGCAGTGAGTTATAATCACACCACTGCACTCCAGTTTAGGTGATAGGGTCTATGTCTCTAAAAAAAATTAATTAAGTTTTAAAAATTCACATTCTGTAACCTGCATCTGCTCCCAGCCCTTTCCCATCTTTCCAGCCCCCCCTTCCCATGCCAAACCCTCCAGTCAAACTAAGCACTGGTTGTCCCCTGCATGCACCTGGAACACTCCATCTCAGCCCTTATCACAGACTGCTCCACTGGCCGGACGCCCATCCTCTCCCATCCATCCCCCAGCTCCACATGTCCATACCAGATCTCGTCCTTAAGACTCAAGTCATATGCCATATCAATGACTCCTTCCAGACAAGGGCTGAGCTGCCATGGGTCTAGTTCAGAAGGAAAAGCTCTGGGTTTCAGGGTCTCCCCTAAAGGGAATCAGCATAGCCCAGCAGCCCCCACCTAGACCAGGGCCAATGACTGGATCCCCTTCTTCCCCTACACCCCTCTTGGCCCACTTCCTGCCGTGTGTTCTCATCTGATCAACATAATCACCGTGGACAGAATTCAAGCTCAAAAGGGAAACTTGTAACCCTATGGATGTCTGAGGCAGGGGAAGAAGGCAGGTCGTGAGGAAGTGCTCACTAGTGTCCATCCAATAGGACACTACTGCCTTCTGATCTATCGAGCAAAATAACCCAAGTCAATTAACTCCAGGGTTGGGCTATGCTGATTCCCTTTAGGGGAGACCCTGAAACCCAGTGCTTTTCCTTCTGAGCTAGACCCATGGCAGCTCAGCCGTTGTTCAGAAGGAGTCATTGACATGGCATGTGACTTGAGTTTTGAGCCACTCAAAGTTGTTGCATAATAAGAAGGGGCTAACCTCTCTTGGTTGGTTGGTTGGTTGGTTGGTTAGTTGGTTGGTTGGTTTTGAGGTGGAGTCTTGCTCTGTCGTCCAGGCTGGAGTGCAGCGGCACGACCTCAGCTCACTGCAAACTCTGCTTCCCGGATTCACGCCATTCTTCTGCCTCAGCCTCCTGAGTAGCTGGGACTACAGGCGCCCACCACCACACGAGGCTAATTTTTTGTACTTTTAGTAGAGACGGAGTTTCACCATGTGAACCAGGATGGTCTCGATCTCCTGACGACGTGATCCACCCGCCTGGGCCTCCCAAAGTGCTGGGATTACAGGCGTGAGTCAACACGCCCGGCCCTCTCTTGGTCTTTAGTGCTCCTCAGACCTTCAGGTAACTGGAGGGTTGGTTACTACTGACTGAACAGCACCTTGCATAGTAAAACAAAGTTTAATCAATACAAGAAATCCTCTCATGGTCTGCAGGTCTCCCTGATTGATACAAAGTTATCAGATTCATTCACTCAAAACAACATATTCTACACCAAGTAATTTATGTGATTAAGTTTAGTTCTCTACAAAGTAAGTTACAATTAACAGTGTTCTTTAGGAAACTGCCCATGCACTGGCTTTCCTCGCTCAACCTACAAGCAGCTCTGAGGAGCCTCTTACATAGTACACGTGGATATCTGGGAGTGACATCTTCCCTGAGCGCAGTCAGACCCTTGAGGGCATCATCTATGTTTGATTTGCTTTTCCAGCACCCCCAGTAAACCTAACACACTACACTGCACGTGGGAGATCTCACTTTTTAAAGTTTTGAATGAATGAAAGAATGAGAATGCTCTGAATTAACCACGCTTGATGGTTAATTCTTACTCTCTTCTCTCCCTCCCTTCCTCTCTTCCATTTCCCCCAATCCGTGGAAAAACAAGGCACTAAACGAATGTGCTGCCAAAGGAGAGAGAAGAAAGGTTAACAGGGTATTTGAATCACATACCCTTCCAGGCCCATATTATATAGTTAGATGGAGAAGAAATTTTGAATTTTTCCAAAGTACCATTAATACTTTTTTAAAATTTAAGAATAAACTTCTTGCAAAACAAAACCACAATCATATATCACTTCACACCTTAAGATGGCTGTGATGAAAATGTCAAAAATAGGAAGTGTTCTCGAGGACTTGGAGAAAAGGGAACCCATATACATTGTTGGTAGGAGTGTAAATTGGTATAGTCATTACGGAAAACAGTATTGAGGTTCCTCAAAAATTAAAATGGAACTACTCTATGATCCAGCACTCTCACTTCTGGGTATATGCCCAAAAAAATAAAATCACTTTCTCAAAGAGACATCTGCACTGTTTTCACTACAGCATTATTCACAAAAAGATATGGAAACAATTTAACTACCCATGGACGGACGGACGGACGGATGGATGGATGGATGGATGGATGGATAGATGAATGGATGGAGAAAATGTGATATATACATACAATGGAATATTCACCTTAAAAAAGTAGAAAATTCTGCCATTTGTGACAACAAGGATGAACCTGGAGGACATTATGCTAAGTGAGACAAGCTAGACCTAGAAAAACATTGCTCAATCTCATTTCAATATGGAAGTTTTAAAAGTTGAACTCAAAGAAACAGACTAAAAGGGTAGTTACTATGTGAAAACAGAGGGTTGGGAAATGGGGAGATTTTGCTCAAAGGATGCAACTTTCCGTCATAAGATGAATACATTCTGGTAACCTACAGCATGGTGACTATCGTTAATAAATGTATTGCCCACTTAAAATGTGCTAAGAAGTTAGATCTTAAGTATTTGCACCACAAAAAGGTACTATGTGAGGTGATAATTAGCTTAATTATGGTAATCATTTCACAACATATACCAAAGCATCACATTGTATACCTTAACTGTATGTAATTTTTGTCAATTATACTTCAACAAAGTTGGGGGGAAAACAAACAGAAAGTAAATCAGTAATTCTACCTTAAGGATAGTCACTCAAGGGTAGCTATTTATGCAAAGACTTACATCAAGAATTCCATTAACTCAGGGAAAAACTGGAAACAATTTAAATTCAATAATTACTTTCTAACGCATTTTTATGCATCCATTCAATGACATGTTTCTGAATAATTTTTAGAAAGAAAAAGCTCATCATTTGAATTTTAAAATCCAGGGAAGGCTGGGCACAGTGGCTCACACCTGTAATCCTAACACTTTAGGAGGCTGAAGCAGGAGGCAGGAATCTTAAGCTCAGGCACTCAAGACCAGCTTAGGCAATATGATGAAACACCATCTCTGCAAAAAATACAAAAAATTAGCTGGGCATGGTGGTGCATGCTTATAGTCCCAGCTACTCAGGAGCCTGAGGAGGGAGGGTCGCCCGAGTCTGGGAGGGGGAGGCTGCAGTGAACTGAGATCTCACTGCTTCACTCCAGCTTAGGCAAGAGTGAGACCCAGTCTCAAAAAAAAAAAAAGAAAAAAATCCAGAGGAAAAAATGTAATGCTAAAGTTTCAAAAATTGTATATTACATATTATGATTAGATGTTTAATACATAAATACAACGATAAACATAAAAGTAAAGCAACATTCCAAAATGTTGATGCTAGTTAAAGCTGAATAATCAAATGACAGGGCACGACTAATTTTCATTTTCTTTCATTTCCTCGATTATCTTCAATTACCTTGTATTGCTTGATTATCTTAATCCCCGAACCTCCCCTCCAACATGAGGACAAAGGCAAAAAATTCTGGAGGTGCAGTAGCTACAAACAAACCCAGACGTGGAAAAATACTAACCAAATCAAATAAAAACAAAAATAGATTTCTCCATCTCCCTTACAAAGCAAACAGCATGCAAGGATGACAACGACAACAGGGGACAGCTGTGTGTGGCCTTCTGTCTTTGTGAACCCATCAAGCCTTCCCCAATGCCATAGTTAATTCATTTAAATTAGGGGGAATTCTGCTTCATGCTCTAAAGGGATTTTACAAAAAGGCAGTCATTGTCCCTGTGGTTTGTGAACTGAAGCCAGGCTCAATCTGTATCTGTATTGTCATAAAGAGAATTTCCCCTCCACATCCTCAAAGGAAGTGTTACTTCGTAAAAGGAAAACTGCAGCGGAGGCTGGGGAAACCAAAGAGAGCAGTGGAGCCGCGGCAGGCAGCCCAGGAGGTCAAGGAATTGAATAGCAGGGGCACTAAAATCAGACACTGGAATACACTGAATCAGGTTTAAAGAAGTGCCTTTTCCTAGCCCCAAGACCACAAAACACCCAGAAGGACATCTCTTTAGCCTCCAACCACAAGAGAAGAAGAGAAATCATCTTAATGGGAGACAAGTAAATAGCAATAATAAATGTTGGCAGTGGGGTACCTACCAGAGCATCTGCAGGTCAGGGTCCTCCTTGGGTGTGAAGCCCAACCCCCAGACATCAGGTGTGGGCACTCCTGGCTCAAGCAATCCTCCTCATCAAGGCTCCCTAGTAGCTGGCACTAGAGGCGTGCACCACCATGCCTGGCTACATTTTTTTTAATCTTCTGTAGAGACAGGACCTCGCTGTGTTGCCCCGGCTGGTTTTGAACTCCTATTCCCAAGCGATTCTCCCTGCCTGGCCTCCTGAAGTGCTGGGATTACAGGTGTGAGCAGCTGCATCTCCTTGGCATCGTATCTGATCAAAATCGACACCAGGACAGTCCTGGAGCTAAAAATATTTCACATAAGGGAAGCTGGTAACACTAAGGATATGTGAGATGGGGGAAGGAGAGAGGCTGGGGAGATTTTACCAGCACCCAGGGATTCATCTAGTAGGAGGCTACTGCCCTTCCGATCTATTCACCAAGACAATCCAGACCATCCAGAAGGTAACTCCTTCTGGAGTTACCTGAGATTGTCCCAGGCCAATCAGGGTATTAAATGACTGTCTTCAAGGGTCACATGCAAACATAATCAACAATAGAAGACTAGATAAACAGTGTATATTTAACTAATATGCTTTTTTAAATCCACAATAAAACCCCTAAAACTATACTATACATAAGGCCGGGTGTGGTGGCTCACACCTGTAATCCCAGCACTTTGGGGGCTTGATGCTTGTGGATCACTTGAGAGCTCAAGAGAAAAGCAGCATGACGTTTCAACAGGATTTGAAAACACCAACAGTGTCCATGGGAATACCAGTGCTAAAGCCAGGAAATTCTTGGTTGGTTGACAGATCAAGCAGTTCTACATCCATAAGTGCTGTATAATTAGGCATAACAAATTACAATTTTAAATCCCAATTAATAGCTCTGTGAACTATGGGACCCAATAAAACCACAGTAGCCAACCTCTTTACTAGTTATTTCTGATACCCTGAATAGAAAGACTTGTAAATAATACAGTGTCAGACATGCAGCGATTTTTATTTAAATTCATTGATCAAAAGGAAGGAGTTAGGGAGAAGATCATTTTGGAGTAGAAGTCCTCTACAATTTATTATTGGAACCAGTACACATCTAAGAGTAAAAGAAGTCACTATTAATAACTGTGCTGGGACCACTGACACAAACTGAGATTGTCCCAGGCCAATCAGGGTATTAAATCACCATCTTCAAGGGCCACATATGCAAACATAATCAACAATGGAAGACTAGATAAACAGTGTATGTTTAACTAATATGCTTTTTTTAATCCACAAAAAAAACCCTAAAACTATATTAGATATAAGGCTGGGTGTGGTGGCTCACACCTGTAATCCCAGCAGTTTGGGAGGCTGATGCTTGTGGATCACTTGAAAGCAGGAGTTTGAGATCAGCCTGGCCAAGATGGTGAAACCCTGTCTCTACTAAAAATACAAAAAGTAGCCGGGTGTGATGGCGCATGCCTGTAGTCCCAGCTACTTGGGAGGCTGAGGCAGGAGAATCGCTTCAACCCAAGGAGGCAGGGGCAGGGGTTGCAGTGAGCTGAGATGGTGCCACTGCACTCCAGCCTGGGTGACGGAGCGAGACTCCATCTAAAACAAAACAAAACAAAACAAAACTATGTTAGATATAAACAACAAAAATACAGTGCTGCTCCACCCTGAGAAAGGATGAGCTGAGCAGAGAAAGGAACGCAGACAGATGCTAAGGAGGGGGAACTGAGATAGAACTGGAGGAAAGCGGTTTAATTTGGTTCTGAGGTCAAGGTAACTGGTCACATCGCCCTGTTTTATTTTGATGTTCTAATGGTGAAATTATGCAAATGTTTCTTACATGCAAAGAAATGTGCACAGCACGTAGGTCTCAGTTACGGGACATTCCAGCACACTCAGCACCGAGGAGCCCACTGCCCACTGCATCACCTGGGATACCCGTCAACGCAGGGTATTTTCATCTCTCTCATCAGTAGCCATGTTGAAACCGATCCACTGATTAACAGCTATCCCAGATTTTAGGATATCTTCTTGAAACTCACTTGGGGTTCGTTATGAGTAGGGTATTCACAGCGGCACACTGTGGAGGGGAGACTGTCCTCACAAGCCAACCAAGTGAAATCAAGCCGCATAGCTCCAACTACTCAGCTCCAACACCTGCTGCCTGCTGGGTCACAGCAAGTTAGAAAGGTGTCACATCCTCAAGGTATATGTGAACCCTTCCATTAAAAGAACTCAGCAACTATGAGCTGAGGACTCAGCACCAGGTTCCAAATGTGCAAGGCAGGACATGGGGAAGACGTCCTCCTCATTACTGCTCCATCCTCTCCCCATGCCACTGGCTGTTCTGTCCACTCCGTCCCTGGGACTGTTTGAACCAACAAGAGCACAGAGGAAAAAGTGCCGTTGTCAGCACTGAGTGGAGGGGCAGGTGAGTGCTCCCTAATCCTGGAAGGTCTGGTGCCCTCTCTTGTTCCTCTCATGGTGTCCCAAGGAGGTACAAATTCTAATTCCATCATGTACCACATATGTGGACTTGCAAGTGTCATTTAACTGCTCGGAGCCTGTTTCACCATCTGTATGATCATCCCCATCCCACAGGAAAGATCAAATTAGATAAAGTTCATGAACGTACCTTAAAGCTGACTATTATCATATTCATGTCTGTATTTTCATTGTTGTTGTTATTATTATTCATTTGGAGATGCTGAGGGCAAGATCAGGAAACAGGAACAGGGCTGGATTCAAGAACGTGCTGCCTGCCTGAGTTCTGATTAAATACTTGCCAAGAGGTGGGTACAGCTACGCTGGAAAGAAGCTAACTCTTCTCCAAGTCTTAGAAAAAGGACTCAAGCCTGTGCTCGGTATCTCTTCAATGCATCTTGATATCAGAATTCATTCTCACTCAAAAAATACGTTGTATGTATATATTATACCAGGCACTATCATAGGCATCAGGCGAGCCTCCAAGGGGCTTATATTCTAGTGAAGGGAGAAAGAGACAATAGAAAGCAAACAAATTAACAGATGATTTCAGATAAGTCTAGGGCTAGGAAGGAAATCAATAGGATGTCATGCTTTGGATTAGCTGGTCAAGGGTAGGGATCTGTTTTAGACAGGATGATCAAGGAAGGCCTCTCTCAGGAGGAATGAACTGAGAGAATGAAGCTCTTCTGATAGAGGGAACAGCAAGTGCACCTGAGGCTGGAAAGTCCTTGGTGACTTCTAGAACCTAGAGGAAGGCCAGAATGGCTGGTTGCTTTCCAAGTGGTGCTTCTCAACTTGGCACTCAGTGGTATCACCACGAGGCCATTAGGCAATATGGAGGTTTGAGTCTGCCCCCTAGAGGGTCTGAGGTCATTGTCTGGGTGTGGCATGGGGAGTTTTCCAAGTCCCCCAGGTATTTCTAATGCACAGCTCCAGCTGAGAGCCAGGTCAGGTAAGATTGTAAGTATACGCAGGACAGAGCTCTGGGGCACTCTGGGATGGAGTGCCTTCCACTCCTAAAGGCCGGTATAGAACATTTGCTCCAGTCTGCAACCAGACCAGATGCAAAGTCAAGGCTGGGTTGGGTCCACAGCAGATGTAAATGACTAATTACTTCTTATTTTCATTTCACAGCTTGGAGGAAGGCAAGACATGTGTGCGAAATATTTACTCCCCACAGGCTTCATTTTTCCTCCTTAAGAAATACTTCTAGGAAAACACTGCAACAAAACCAGTTTCATCCGTATCCCTGGAAATTATCTGTGACTTCTGATTCAAAATGTTAGAGAAAAAGAAACCCCAAAAGCCATAAATTAATTATAATTGTCTCTGTCATTCCATAAACTGCATAATTAAAAATTAACACAGCATAGCTCCATGTGGGGAGTGAATAGGGTCTAAAATCCATTTGTCAGGAAATAATTACCAGCTGAGCATCAGTTCAGCAAGGTTGCTGCAGTCATCTAGTTTGTTTTATAGCAAGTATCATAAAGCAGTAAAATCATCTGAAAAAAAGGATGGTTCCTGTAAAAGAAATAGATCACCTTAACAACGCTATGCTTGGTGACAGGAAACACACCAAGTTCACAATCGTGGCTTCTTCTGAGGAGGGAAGGGAGAGGAACAAAGAGCACATTGGTCAGAAATATTTTATTTCTTTCATTTAAAAACAAATTTGAAGCAAACAGGGCACAATGTTAATATGTATTCGTTCTAGGGTAGGGAGTGGTCCACGAGTTCTTGTTTTATTACTCTCTGTACTTTTCTGTATGGAGAAAAAAAAGAAATGAGAACATGTTTGAAGGGTAAAAATCCTTCTTTTAACACTTCTTGCATAATGTGTTAAATTGAGTGGAAACCCTATAATTACTTCTTATCATTACTGTTTGCCAGTTTCAGAGGCAACGCTCCTTAAATCATCATAAGCATTTGCGCTCCTGTTATATTTATACATGAAGGCCAAGGCGGTGCTGTTAAATACTGCCTAGGTTGTCTCTTTCACATTCTCCTTCTTTATTCCATTGCGTCACTACCGTATGCTCCTCTCTGATTTTTTTTTTCCTAAAGAGTACTGCCTGAAAGAAGGATTAGTAAGACAGTCTCCACATTCTTCGAGGAAGATTGGCCCTGTGGTTCATTGCCCCACCAACCCCCTGCTGCTATTCTAGAACTGTTTGGTCAACCTTTACATATTCATTTTTTTCTTACTTTATGCTTTCAATATAAATATATTTCCAAAGGCAATATAGCTTTAGATTTTTATATGTCATTAAAGGATAATTCATAGTCCTTGTGCTAAGTCAGGCCCAATAAAAAGTAAGTTGTCATCAACAGTGATAGTTGAGTTGTGCTGGGCGGAGGAAAAGATGGAAGCCGAAAGTTTTAAAATGGATATTTTTATCCTGAAATATGTATTAATCAATTTTAAAGCAGTGGAAAATATTTCCCTCCTGCAGGAGGGTGGGCCGAGGAAGAAGTAAAAAAAGAGACAAAGGAAGAGAGTTTAACAAGTTCAACAATAAATTTTAAGAGAATTCACTTTAGTGATGAAATATAGGAGACCAAGCCCTGTGGGCCAAGTGGCAGGAAGTAATGTGTTTCAATAGCGTGGTGTCTATTTAAGGGAGCATCACAAATAAAGCAAGCTTATATGGAAGCTTTTACAGTATAACCCCCTAAATCAGCATTATTATCACATGTAAAAATTAATATATTTCAGAAATGTAACTGCCAAATGGATCTTAGGCTATAAAAGAAGGAACATTGAAAAGCAAAAAGCCTAACGCTCTGCAGATGCCTGCAGCTGAGGAAGGGAATCTCAGTGTGACATCTCACAGGGAATCTCAGCATGACATCACCCCAACAGTTCACTTCCATTCCAGCCTGCGTGGACATGCCCACTGGTAGCCACTTCACTCCTCTGTGTCGTGGTGTCCCATACCCTTCAAAACTACTAAAGGATAAACTAACAGTGTATGGCACCCCCAACATGTCAGGCAGTATTGGGATTGTTGCTTTTCAATTATCTTAATGTCTTATCTCATTGAACCTTCCCACTAGCTCTAAAGGTAGTGCTAAACCCATTTTACAGATGTGGAAGCAGTGTACCCAACATCACAGAAATAATAAGCGGTGAAGCTGGGGTTGGAATTCAGAGCTCTTTTTTCTTTTTCTTTTGAGACAGAGTCTCACTCTTGTCACCCAGGCTGGAGTGCAGTGGCATGATCTCAGCTCACTGCAAGCTCCGCCTCCCGGGTTCCCGCCATTCTCCTGCCTCAGCCTCCCAAGTAGCTGGGACTACAGGTGCCCGCTACCACACCCGGCTAATGTTTTTGTATTTTTAGTAGAGACGGCGTTTCACTGTGTTAGCCAGGATGGTCTCGATCTCCTGACCTCGTGATCTGCCTGCCTCAGCCTCCCAAAGTGCTGGGGTTACAGGCGTGAGCCACCGCGCCCGGCCGGAACTCAGAGCTCTTCAACACCAAAACTCATGCTCATTGCTGTACCCAGCTTCATAGGAACAGTGAGACGATGGAAGTACCTAGAGATTTTAGCTGTCTGTAGTAGGGAACCAGGAAAAGAATATGATGGCAACCTTTTAAATTCATGGTGCCCTTTAGTACTCTTTTCCTGAACATTCACTCTGCTTGTTCTCCAAGGGCCCAAGTAGACCTTGCTGTGCTTCTACCAAACTCAGCACATCCTGAAATCATCTCTGCAAAGCTCTTCCTTATCGCCACCAAGTCTCTGCACTCTAACTACTGCCATCACAAAAAAGAAGTGTCAACCACTGCATTTCTTAAAATGCAGTGCCTTCCCAGCCAAAACAGCACCAAAACACAACAGAACAAAAATGCATGGATGGACAGCTCCTGTTACCTTGCTAAAGACAGATGAACACGTCACCGAGGGAGCTAAAGGCATAGACAGTTAACAGAGTTGGAATATCTAAAAATGTGCAGAGGGCCAAGCTTGGCAAGAAACATCCGAGTGCAATTGGAAACAATGAACACAATCCCCTTAATTGACGGATGTTAAGGTTCCTGGTGGACCCTGTGCAGAACATTCTAAAACATCATTGTAAGGAAGTATGGTTACAATCTTACCCTCAAAACAAAAAAATACTATTTTCAAAAAACAGCCTGGAATGTTCTCTTTTCCTCCCATCCTTCCAATGCTTTATCTTATCTCTTTCAGAAAAGCTTGCCTGATTACTCTCCATCCCCATTTCCTCTGATTGTAGTGGTTTTCTCTGTACTGCAAGATCCTAAATTATCTCACTAGGAAGTGCCTCTGGACCCTGTGAAGGGTGCACAGAGCAGCTGAATCACTTCCGCTCTCAGGATGGTGAGCCATGCTGGGCAGACAGGAATAGTGAACCACATAAAAGATATAACTTGTTTGAAGAGCATGACAGAGTGCTGAGAGGAGGGAATTCCATTATGAAAGGCTTCAGGTAGGAGGTAGGACTCAAATGCACTTCAGACTATGAGTTGGATTTCCCTAGAAGAAAATGTTGTAAAGAGGGACGAAGACTTAGCAAATGTTATGAGTTGAATTGCGTCCCCACTAAAAAAGATATGTGGAAGTCCTCAGTCACAGTAGTTCATGATGCATCCTGATTTGGAAATAAGGTTGATTCAAATATAATTAGTTAAGATGAGGCCATACAGGAGCAGGTGGGCCCCAAATCCTATGGTGTCCTTAAGAGAAGACAGAGACACACAGAAAACGTCATGTGACGACAAAGGCAGAAACTGGAGTGCTGCAGCTGCGAGCCAAGGAACACCAAAGATTGCAGGCAAACCACAAGAAGCTAGAAAGTGGTGAGGAAGGACCCCCTATGGGTTTCAGGGGGGATCTTCCCCTGAGGACACCTTAATTCCAGACGCTCAGCCTCGAGATCTGCAAGACCATATATTTCCGTTGAAATTAATTTCAATACATTTTTGCTACTATGAAGTTTGTGGTATTTTGCTACGGCAGCCCCAGATAGAGAAGGGGACTGGAAGAAAGAGAGAAGCCAAGCTGCAGTGAAAGGAAACCACAGAACACGTTTAGGAAATGCCTTTCTCTGATCCTGCTGAAGACCTGTGTCCTACTTTACTCAATGGATGCACGGCACTTGAATGAGTTCACCTCCCCATCCTCCTCTCTGCACTCAAAACGCTCTCCAGTTTCACCCTTCTTCTTTTTATCTTGTCTTTTAAAAGAAGGAGCTATTTCTCCTTTCAAAGGCCAATTTTCCCATCTATAAACTTTATCCAATTATTCCCCACTCCTGTTGATCTCTTGCTCCATCAATTTCAAACTTTTGTTGTCTGCTGTGTAACCAATCTTTGGCCCTCTAATTTTTCTCTTTGAAAAGCAGCCTATACTTAGATTCCTTTTCTCTGACTGAATTACGATTTTTCTCTTTCCCTTCTATTTACAACTATTTGAGTATAACATACCTGAGTGTTTTGTTTTGTTGTAATTACCCTGCCTGGTAACCCCCTGAGCCTCTCTGATCTGTAATTTGGTGTCTGTCGTTACTTTGGGAAATTTCTCAGCCATCATTTGTTTAAATATTTTTCCCATCTCTATTCTCTCTCTCCAGTCTCCTTCTGGAATTCCAATAAACTATGTGTTAGACTGATATTACCCCAGAGCTGTGGAGCGTTGGGTTTTATTCTTGTTGTTTTTCCTTTAAAAAAAAATTCTCTTTGTGTTTCAGTTTGAGTAATTTCTATTAACTCATCCATTCTTGTGCATTGCCCACCTTTTCTATTAGAACCTTTAACTTATTAATCATAGTTATTTTAAGCCCCCTATCAGATTGTTCCAACATCTGTGACATGTCTGAGTCTGGTTCCGATGATTACTTTGTCTCCTGGGTTTTTTTTTTTTTTTCTAACTTTTATTTTAGTTTCAGGAGTACATCTGTGGGTTTGTTATACGGGTAAACTGTGTGTTGCAGGGGTTCAGTATACAGATTATTTCATCACCCAGGTAATAAGTATAATACCTGGTAAGTAGGCTTTCGATCCACACCCTCCTTCCACACTTCACCCTCAAGTAGGCCCCAGTGTCTGCTGTTCTTTTCTTTGTGTTCATGTGTACTTGTATTAGTCCGTTTTTATGCTGCTGATAAAGACATACCTGAGACTGCAAAAAAAAAAGAGGTTTAATTGGACTTATAGTTCCACATGGCTGGGAAAGCCTCAGAATCATGGCAGGAGGTGAAAGGCACTTCCTACATGGTGGCGGCAAGAGAAAATGAGGAAGATGCAAAAGCGGAAACCCCTGATAAAACCATCAGATCTCACGAGATTTATTCACTACCACGAGAACAGTAGGGGGGAAACTGCCCCCATGATTCAAGTTATTTCCCACCAGGTCCCTCCCACAACACGTGGGAATAATGAGAGTACAATTCAAAATGAGACTTGGGTGGGGACACAGAGCCAAACCATATCAGTACTCATTGTTTAGCTCCCACTTATAAGTGAGAACATACGGAATTTGCTATTCTGTTCCTGTGTTGGTTTACTTAGGATAACGTCCTCCAACTCCACCAATGTTGCTGCAAAGGACATGATCTCATTCCTTTTAATGGCTGCATAGTATTTCACAGTGTGTATGTACCACATTTTCTTTATCCAATCTACTGTTGATGGACATCTGGGTTGATTCCATGTCTTTGCTGTTGTGAACAGGGCTGTGATGAACATTTAGGTGCAAGTGTCTTTATAACAGAACAGTTTATTTTTTCTTGCCTTTTTGCATGCCTTGTAATTTTTGTATTGAAAGTGTGGGAGAGTAAAGATGGGGGTAAATATATTTTAATGCCTGGAAATGGGCACATCTTTCCTTTTGCAAGTTCTGCTAGGTCTCTAGTGTAAGGGTTTGAGTTAATCTAACTAGGAGTTGGACAGACTTGGAGGTTTGTTGTCTCTATGGTTACTCTCAGTGACCTACCAGCCTCACATTCCTCTAGTAATACCCTGTGTTCAGGGCAAGGGCTGATTGCCAAGTCTGTTTCCCAGTGACTGCTGCACTCTCAGACTTCAGTCCTTCCTTTGCACCATGTCTCAGGGAAAGTCTGTCTCTTGCATATTACTTGTCACTCCATGCTCGTCAGCCTGGCGGTAGGGAATGGGGGTGGAGGTTCTTCTCTTGTTCTGATTAAGCCTCAGTCTTGGGCAGGCAGTGTATCCCCAGAAACCAAGGAGGTGGCATTTTCAGTGATCCTGCCAATCCTTCAATAATCCCTCCCTTTCCTCTAACACAGTCCTGAATCTAGCTTGTAATCTTGCCCCCTCCCAAAATAAAGCTTTTGTCTTCTAGGGGAGACACAGCAGAAATATCATATGCCAACTTCCCTTCCTCCATGCTCTGAGCACCGCCTTTGTACCTCTCTCTGTGCACTCGGCATATCCTGTGTGGTAGGGAGTATGCTTCTAAATATGTTTTATCTTGCCTAATAGAAGATATGATCTTCCTGTGTTGTCAATATTGGCTTTTTATTATATAATTGTTCTATACATGGTTATCTTTTATCTCAACCAAAACCATTTTTTTCTTTGATAATACAGTACAAACCTTTCCCTTTTAAAAATAAAATTAATATTTCCAGCTGGGCACAGCGGCTCATGCCTGTAATCCCAGCACTTTGGGAGGCTGAGACAGACAGATCACCTGATGTCAGGAGTTCAAGACAGTCTGGCCAACATGGTAAAACCCTGCCTCTGCAAAAAAGAAAAATACAAAAGTTAGCCAGATGTGGTGGTGCACACCTATAATCCCAGCTACTCAGGAGACTGAGGCACGAGAATCGTGTGAACCTGGGAGGCGGACGTTGTAGCGAGCCAAGATCGCACCACTGCACTCCAACCTGGGTGACAGAGTGAGACTTTGTCTCAAAAAAAAGAAATAATAATAATATTTCCCTTTTGCAATTTCTTATACTTCCTTCAATCTCCAAATACACAAATAGCATAGAGGATTCAAGTTGACCTGATCCTTTTCTGCAAGTTCTCCAAATAGAGTTATAATTACATATGACTAAGGGTCTGCAGTCCTATACTGGAGCCACAGCTTCTCACTCAGTTGTAGCATGGCATTAGGCAAAGGACTTAAACTTCTAAGCCTTAGTGGGGATAAACGAGGCAAAAATTCATACTTAATTCACAGGATTGTTGTGAAAACCAAATGAGATAACGCATGTGATAAGCACTAGGCAGATGTTAGTTTCTTGTAAAATTATCATTTTAAGAAATAGTTGCTTTTGGCAGAGAGGAGGAATGGAATTAACTTTTACTGAGTCCTACACACAATGCTCAGTGCCTCTGCAGGCTCCATCTTAGTGAAGCCACACCAGTCAAAAGGTATATGTATTATCATTAACCTTGTGTGACAGAGGCAAGGTGCAAACAAGGTCCTTTGTCACCACTGACATAGCCTATGTAGCAGTGAACTATTATTTTCTTTTTATAACTGCAGAAAATATCTTCTGTGGAGTACAGACACATAATATAGATACACCAAGAGATTACTCAGGAAGGTGGTAGACCAGTAACCTTCCAAGGCAGTGAATTCACCACCGAGCCTCTAGACTCCATATGTTCAGCTATATGGGTTTTGACAAATGCAATGAATCATGTATCCACCACCACAGTACCACAACGAATGGTCCCACCACTCCAAAAATTCCCTCATGCTGCCCCTTTGTGTGGTTTAGACATTAGGATAGAATCAAACAGCTAATACGCCCTATTCGGGTCTCCGGTTCCCAGGACCCAGTCCCCTGAACTCCTGAATGGGACTCAGCTTAACAACCCCAGCTTGGTTGTCTAGTGATTGTAAAACCATAGCTTTTTTCTGTAGGTTATGTTCTGCAAGGCTAGAGACCACTTTTAGTTTCCTGCACTGTAACCCTAGTCTTGGCTAACCTCAGGCACTGTAACCGTGGTCTGGGCTAGCCTCAGGCACTGCAACCCGAGTCTAGACTAGTCTGGGACACTGCTAAGGCAGGCCCCAAGGATCCATAGGCCAAGATGCCCTCTAACTACCCCTTTCCATCCACCATCCACCATCAAGCCATTGCAGGGCTGGGTATCATGGGCTGGGGCCTCTGCAGCCTTTCCCTTTGGGGCCCAGAGTCTCTTTTTATGCTAACTAAAAGGTACAAAGCATAACAAGCCTTCTTTTTGAGACAGAGTCTCACGCTGTCACCCAGGTTGGAATGCACTGGCACAATCTCGGCTCACTGCAATCTCCTCCCAGGTTCAAGCGATTCTCCTGCCTCAGTCTCCAAAGTAGCTGGGATTACAGGTGCCTGCCACCACACCCATCTAATTTTTGTATTTTTAGTAGAGATGGGGCTGTACCATGTTGGTCAGGCTGGTCTTGAACTCCTGACCTCAAGTGATTCACCCGCTTCAGCCTCCCAAAGTGCTGAGTTTAGAGGCGCTAGCCACTGAGCCTGGCCACACGCTTTCTGCTTCTCCTCCATTTTCCTATTTAAAAGGTAGAAGCCAAAGACTGAATTTGCACAGTTCCTATGCTATAGCAACAAAACGCACAGTTGCGGCAAGTGAATCTGTGTTTTGAAAAAATGTGTTTTAAACACATTCTCTTTTCTTTTTTCTTGCCATCAGTGTACTGTTTCTATTTCATGCAAACTGATAATTATTATATGCAATGCTTTCCCATCATGAACACTTAGTCATTTTTTAAAAACATTGCTTTGATCATGTCACTTCCCCGGCCCAAAACATTACCCAGTTTGCAGTTGTTTACTATTTAGTCATCTCTAAATCCACCCAAATTGCCTCCCATGCCTCCCACACACAAAGCTCTACTCTGGCCAAACAGGACTTATTTCCATCCACTCTACCCTTGCCTCTTCTGCAAGGGTCATCACGACCGTGAAGCCCTCTTAGACCACAGGAATGAACTTCCTCTCTCATCTGGATTCCTGTAACCCAAATTTCCCATCATGCTAAGATGTCCTGACATATTGTGGCTATTAACATATGCCCTGCAAGATCTCTCACCATTGTAAAGAGTTAAGCTTCCCTTGAGTAACCATCTATCTTTGTCTTGTAGACACTGCAAACTGTGTAACAGAGTCTTTCCCTCCACCTGGTGACTGCTAAAACCTGAAAGCTAAATTCATACCCGACTTCTAAGAAGTACACAGAACCTTAGGTCACACATATACAATATACCCACACACTATACAAAACAGTAACTTATACTTCAGCCCTGGCTCAAACCATCACTTTCGACACTTGTTTTCTCTTGGACTGATTTGTCTTTCTGATTTATATTTTATCTTGCCAGGTTGCGTGCATTTTTTGGAAGGTGGGATGAGAGTGAGTGAGAAAAAGCTAGAATTCTTTCCCATGCCTGGCACAGACACACTGTACTCCCAATGATGCGAGGTTGACAAGTGGACCTTCACATGCTGATATTTGTCATTATCTAAGGGGTGTGTCTGGAAGTAGGCACACATTCTTCAATCTGCCTCTGTTATGACCAATCAAAACTCAGGAGGCCCCTAAGCCTGGGTACATTAAACATCACCAAGACCCTGATCTAGAAATCTCCCATCCTTTTAAGATATTTTCAGAAAAACAACAACAAGACAATGGATGCCAGGAGCTAAATGTCCAAAATAGTTGTGTGATGATGGTAGGCATAAATCAGCAAAAAAATCCCTGTGTTGTTTCTTACTGGGATTCTAGACCTTGATCTTCCCCTCTCGGGACAAAGCTTTGTGTCCACAGTTAAAGCCACTCATTCTGCAAGTGTCTGTCTGAGTCATTTCTACATGGGAGGATGCCAGACAATGCCAGCTGCCTACATTCGCCTTTCTTCTTTATGAGTAGAACCCCAGTTTTGCTCCAGGCAGCCATATATTCTCCCTTATGAAAAAACAACAGCAAAAATCACCTCCCTTCCCCAGATCCCCTGCAGCTAAGTATGGTCACATGGCACACTTCTGGGCAGTGAGACATGAGCTGAAGCTCACTAGTTAGGGTCTTCCAAGAAAGCTATCATTTTTCTAATAACAGAAGGAGCACACGAGGCTGGCCCATCCCTTTTGACCTCACCTTTTCCCCTTTAGACTTCCTGGAAGGTGATGTAACGACAGAGGTACAAGAGCCATTTTGCAAACCTGAGAATGATAAGAAAGGCAGAGGAGAAAGTAAAAGGGCACTGGTGACATGGAAGAGCCACTGCGCCAGTCCAGAACCACTACCCCTGTCCTTCTCCTAGCACAAGAGAAGTGAAACCTTACATTTCATGCCAGCATTTTCGGTTTTCCATTACAGGCAGCCAAACTCAATCCCCAGTGATGTAGGGAGGCAGTGTGCTTAATAATAAGAGAGATTAAAAAAACACAATCCCAGTCCACACATGGTTCTTATCTATCGGGGGAGATAAGAAACTCGGAAGAATCATCATAAAGCCTGAGGGACAGTGACAAGCACATGAGCCATAGCTGGGGTGCTCAAGAGAGTTCAGAGGAGGGAGAAATGGCTTCTAGCTAAAAGCATTTAAATTGGGCCATTTCACACTAAAATGTCACATTTATCCTACCTGAGGGACACTGTTCAGTCCAAGAGAATCAACCTTTCCTGGTAGAACTGTACGCATTACATGTCTTGGGGCGTACTTTTGAGGAGTGGCTCCTTCCCTGGACAAAGCTAAGGAGTGTGGCTGTGCCAGGCATGGCATGGGAAGGGATCATGCTGATTCTCTCTGTCCACCCTCCCTCCACTCTTCCTCCCATCCACTTGCTTGTTCTCAGTGCCCAAAAGGGAAAAAGCTTTCCTCCATCACTCTCTGGATGATGCTGGTACTGCTGGCTCATGCCCAAGAATGCCCTGGCCAAGCAGCACCCCAGAGGAAGGTTTTGGTTGCATGTTTTAAAACATCACAACAAAGCCCCTGATGAAGAATCTGAGCCTGACCTGTCCCCAAGGGGGCCTGCCGAGGTAGTAAGGGCAGCCCTGGGCAGAGGCTCTGAGACCTCAGATCTCATCTCCTGTAGGAGTTGCACAGCCAGGACAGAGAAGAAAACACACACTGGGTTTTAAAGCACTATTTCCCAGAGCACACTAGGCGACAGTAAACATGGGATCCAAGAATCAGTGACCAAACAGTATAGCCGGCCCTCTCCTTTTCTGCTGGGATGCAGTCACCTTGAAATGTTCCCCGTTGGGTTCTCAGTTCGAGGCCGACACCCCAGAACCACACTGGGGGTATCTGCCAGATTTTCCTCTTGAGTCCTAGTCCTGTCACCACCATCTCCAAAACCTGCTGTGAACAACATCCTGGAGACCGTGAAACGGATCTCCAGTCCCACGCAACAAGCCCAAGTTCCCAACCAAGACCTCAAGCCCTCTGCCTACTCCACTCACCATGTATAGAAGGATTTTGATCAACAAAGTGCAGAAATCACTGTTTTCACTCTGAAATCTGCAACTACAAAAATATTTTACCCAGAACACATAGGCTGTAAGAAGTCAACAGAATTCTAGGTGTCGTGGAAAAGGTTAAATTTGAAAAGACCGCCAAAGTCTTCTCATCATATCACGTAGTTGAGAAATATCACGCATTACATGGAGAACACATTTATGCCTACTGAACTGCATGATATATGCAAATTAAAACATGCTAATTGGCTTTAGCTGTTCCTTTACATAAAGTCAATACTTCTATGGATCATTAAATGTATCCCTTTCATATTAATTTCAAAAGAAAAATTAACTGCTATAAAAACAAATTCCCTGGTGTAGCCAATGTAAAGATTCAAATCTAAAATGTTGCTACAGTAAACCATCAAGCAAAAAAAAAGAAATTTCGTATTGAATTTTTTTCTGTGATTTAAAACTGATTAATTCATGCTGGTTTAAGTTCAATAGAAACCTTTACTTGCGTTTCAAATTTGTTTAAAATAAGCATTTAGTTATCTATTTTTTTTCCTAATTAGATGAGAAAAAGAACATGAAACCAAGAAGGAAGCAAAAGAAATTGACGCTTGAGACTGCCCTGCCTGTCCCATTGACGGCTCTCTCCCCTAAAATGTACACAGTATACAGTGTCTGGCACATAAAGGGCCTCAATCAGTATTTTTTATTTAAATAAATGAATTAATTGATTAGCTTTTTGCAATGTCTTATGATGCATTTAGCTAATTAAAATTAAAATAATGGTTATAATTTCTTGGACACTTACTTTCTGCCAGGTACCCTACCATGGAGGTGTTCTCCTCAATTTCCAGACACAAAAACAGAGGCCCAGCAAAGTCAACCTAAATAGGTATTAGGTTTCAGAGCCAAGATGCAAATCCAGGTCTAGCCACAAAAGTCAACACCATTTGCACACGGTCTCCCCAGCCTAGGGTCATGGATAGTTACTGGAGAAGGGAGCAGATGGGAGCGTGTGGCTCACCAAGTTCAATCCAGCTGGCCACACTGCAGGGGGCCTCACAACCCTGGTGCATTGACCAGAGTCATGGATGGGCACTGGCCTTGCACACTCACCAAGGGCAGGGTCATCACTCAGAGAGACTCAGATGAACCAAGCCCACAGTCCTGGGCATGACTAGAGCACCAACTCTTCTTTTGCAATAGAATTAACATCTTGGGGACCAGTATATTCTCCCCAAGTAGCAAGATCTGCAACAGGGAAAGCCCAGTAAATATCAGAACGTTGTTGAGAAAACCAAACCAGAAGCAAGCACAGCCATTTTCTAAATGTTTTCAGGGCAACCAGACTATTTGGATTTCCTTGGCTGTCACCACTACCTGCCACCAATCTCTATTCTAGGGACCAAGATTAGATAAGTGATTCCAGTGTCTCAAGATTCTCCCTTTTCAATCATCTCCACTTTAGAGCAAGCCTCCTTTATTCGTTTATGCTAATTTATTTTCTCAGATTACCCTCAAGCCTCTGTCCTGCAAAATCTTCACCGTATTTTGGGCTCTGGCCCTAAGACCCAATGGATTGATACTAAAATTTAAGATCAGTCTTATTTCCCTTATTCTCAAGCCCTTATATTGGAAGGAACTTATATTTGGGGTATACACCCAAATAAATGGAAACAACATCATATGTGTGTGTTTAATATTGTTCACATGCTAATGAAAGACAAGTGGGCCATAATAAAAACCCAAAACATCTTGAGGTGCTGATTCTTAGAAAGTGTAATTATCACTTACATCACATAAAATGTCACATCACTTTCACGTTTTTCAAATGCAAGGTACTATTCTGAAAAAAGAATAAAACGGTGTTTGCCACAAACCTCAGGACTAGTTGACTTTGTTAGTTCTCAGGATATTGAAAGAAGAAAAACTGAATGGAATTTATAAAATGATCCACTAAGGAATGGAAGTTGCTGGGACAGAGAGAGGAGATGAAGGCACGAGAAGGAAGGCATAGCAACAGGTTTGCTTTTTGGCACAAGGACACAGAGGTCACGTGTGTTCTCACACTAGGACATACGTTTTGGAAAAAGTGCCTCCTTCAAAAAGCTTATAATTAAGCCTAGTGATACACTGCACCGTTTGATGGTACTGTACACGAGAAAACACTAAAAATACTCTAGAAAATACAAGTGGCTGTATTACGATCTGTAAACAGTCCTGGTCCCAAATTCAAATGAAAATATAAACAGTTGGTTTGAAAACAGAGCTCTGATCTATAGTTCCATGCTTAAGCAAAGAGTCTATTTTTAAAGAGCAGGAAACTTTTTTCTATCAATAGAAGTAGTAACATATTACCATTTATTCCAAGGAAGAGAGGCCTCAAATCTCTCATTTTGAAAATCCTAGGATTTTCTGGCTTTCAGTTAAATTTGTGCCTAAATTCTCCCTAAAGTAGAGATTTGGTATAAAATCTCCATGCTGATTTTCCAGTTTCCATTAAGCTGAGCACGAGTTGTCCAGGAAAGCAAGACCACCGCTGCCCAGCAGCACGTTTGTATCGGTTTCCCAGGACTGCAGCCACAAACTACCCCAAACCTGGCAGCTTAAAACCACCCAACTGTACGATTTTAAAATGCTGGAGGTCAGAAGCCCAAAATGCATCTCACTGGGCTAAAATCCAGGGCTCGGCAGAGCTGCATTCCCTCTGGAGGCTCTAAGAGAATCCATTTGTTTGCTTTTTCCAGTGTCCAGAAAATCCATTTCCATGCCTTTTCCAGAGGCTTTGGTTGGTGGCTCCTGAATCCATCTCCAAAGCCAGCAATGGCTGGCTGAGTTTTTCTCACATGGCATCACTTTGGTTCTCTGCTTTCATCACCACCTCTCTTTCTCCGATTCTTTCAAGAAATCTGTGATACTGAACCCACCCAGATAACCCAGGATAATTTCTCCATCTCAAGCTCCCTCCCTTCATCACATCAAAGTCCCTTTTGCTGCTTATAATAACAGATCACAATGACAAGGATTAGGACGTGGCTGTCTTTGGGAGGCCATTATTCCACCTGCTGTTGCACTCTTGGCTAATACATAAGGATTCGCTAAATACAATGAAGGTGCAATGAAGTCAATACAAGTTGCAAATAGAAATCTGTTCTGCTCAGATATTTAAGTCGCACAGCCCTGTGGGTTTTATGCACAGACACAATGCATCCTCTGTGTGTTGTGGCCATGTGTCATGACCTTTCAGGAAGGGTGGAGTGGGAAAGACAGAGCACCACGTCTGCTTGGTGGACTCGCATTGTCTTCTCCAGCTGGTGTCCCATCCCACGTGAGCAGAGAGCTGCGCCCTCAGCATCTCCGAGAGCCCTGCTACCCCTGATCTCACCTCCCCGGCTTCACTGTGGCTGTCTGGCTCACGAGCTCCAACCTTGCTCCTGCCTATGCCTCCATCTACTCATCTCTGACTGCTGCTGTTTAACCTGATGTAGTGTTCATCCTTATCCAATAAACTACAGAAGATCAGAAGTAAGCACCAACTCTCCCTCTGACACTATAAATAACTGTCAATTTTCAGGCAGGTGCAAAAGTCCAAGGCACTAAGCTTCAGCAAGCACTTCACCAGTACAGTCCACCCTCCATTCTAAAGAGATGGCTGAGTTCTGGAAGGCACAGCTATAAGAATCTGCGTCCTGGCTGCCCAAGGCAAGGGGGCACCCAGCATGGCTCTGAAAAGTAACTTGGTAAGTAAGATGGAACCCAATGCACCAAAATACCTGAATCTTTAAAGACTTCGCTTTTTTTCTTATTGTTGCTGCTTTTTTTTTTTTTTTTCTTGAGATGGAGTTTCACTCTTGTTGCCCAGACTGGAGTGCAGTGGCGGGATCTCAGCTCACTGAAATCTCTGCCTTCTGGTTTCAAGCGATTCTCTTGCCTCAGCCTCCCTAGTAGCTGGGATTACAGAAGCCCGTCACCATGCCCAGCTAGTTTTTGTATTTTTAGTGGAGATGGGGTTTCACCATGTTGGCCAGGCTGCTTTCAAACTCCTGACCTCGTGATCCACATGCCTCAGCCTCCCAAAGTGCTGAGATTACAAGAGTGAGCCACAGCGCCTGGCCAAAGACTTCACTTTTTAAGAGCAGTTTTAGGTTCACAGCAAAATTGAGAGGAAGATGTAGAGATTTCCCATAAACCCTCTACCCCCAACACATGCACAGCCTCCCCCATGACCCATACACCCTAGCAGAGGGTGCATTTGTTACACTGGAACCTACACTGACACATTATTATCACCCAAAGTCCATAGGTCAGGGTTCACTCTCAGTATTGTACATTCTGTGGGTCTGGACAAAGGTACAATGACACGGATCCACAATGACAGTATCATTCAGAGTAGTTTCACTTAAAATCCTCTGTGTTCTGAAGACTTAAATTTTTTTGTGAAGTCTCTGTGGCCATATTACCTAGGGAAAGTCATGCGGCCTTGAATTTCCTCACACAATACTGATAATTCTGCCTGCATCGCCTGGGTATTGGAAATAATGTAAGCTCCATGCATTTGGATAAAAATGTTATTGTAAATAGTCACGAACTTTAAGATAAGTTAACATTAAATTTTAACACAATAATACATAGGGCCTTTGATAAATGAAATAGCCCTATGATTCTAAAATGATACGTAATTTAAAAAATATGTTTGTGACACAAAAAATTGTTAACTACCTTGATAAATATGTAACATTCGTGCAATCCAATATTATACAACTACTGTTGTGAAATGAAAAATTATTCATTTTTATGTTTTTGTTTTCATGTTTTCTTTTCCTTTGTATAGTTGACAAAAATTGTATATGTTTACAGCATACAACATGATGTTTTGACATATGAATACATCATACAATGGTTTAATTAACACATAATCACCTCACATGCTTATCATTTTTTGTGGTGAGAACATTTAAGATCTGCCTCTCAGCAATTAAAAAATATACAATACATTATTATTAACTATAGTCACCATGACAAATATTTTCAGAATGAGTATAAAGTCATATGAACAATACAATACTGACTATGAAAAAAATATACCAGAAGACAATGGAAGGAAAACATCAAACGTTGGCAGAGATTTCCTCTGGAGAGCAAGTATATCCGTTAAAATTCATTCATGGCAAACAACAGGAACCAATGCTGACTAACTTCAACAAAAGGGGTTTTATTAGGATACTAAGAGCTCAGAGGACTGAAAGCTGAGGAGCCACACCTGTAAGTCAGTGAGAACTAAGGCAGTTCTAGAGGCTTCTAGACAGCAACCTTAGCATCCTCATACAGAGTTACTGGCCAAGGTGCCACCTCCAGGAATGAATAAACTCCAGCACTTTTATTCCCCTCAAAATTCAAATCCCTGGGAAGAAGCTTGCTATTGGTCCAGCCTGGGTCACACACCCACCCCTGGGGCTGAGGGAAGGCACCCAACCTGCTTTCCAATCACACCAGACATCCCTTATTGGGGAGACATGTGATTCCCCAAAAAGGAAATCAGAGGGCTTATGGGAAGGAGTGGATGATGAGCAGCATGAAGGAAAAAGAAAAAAAATGTCCGGTAGAATTCAAAGTGACTTTTTCCTTCTCTTTAATTATTTTCTTTAGTTGACAGGTTGCACATAGTAATTACAAAATTGTGTTTTGGTTTGGTTTGGTTTGGTTTGGTTTGGTTTGGTTTTAGACAGCGTCTGCCTCTGTCACTCGGGCTGGAGTGCAGTGGTGTGATCACAGCTTTCACTGCAACCTCCACCTCCCAGGCTCAAGTCATCCTCCCAACTCAGCTTCCCAAGCACCTGAGACTACAGGTGCATGTCACCACACCGGGCTAATCTTTGTATTTTATGTAGAGACGGGGTTTCACCATGTTG
The DNA here is from genome assembly GCF_047675955.1 of Chlorocebus sabaeus. Lineage (NCBI taxonomy): Eukaryota > Metazoa > Chordata > Mammalia > Primates > Cercopithecidae > Chlorocebus > Chlorocebus sabaeus. The sequence goes on from NC_132911.1 coordinate 19,230,845, forward strand.
TCCAGGCTGGTCTTGAACTCCCGGGCTTCAGCGATCCAGCCGCCTCGACCTCCCAAAGGGATTATAGGTGTGAGCCACTGCAACTGACCACAAATTGTTTCTATCAAGATAACAATATTCTCCTTTTTGGTCACGGTTGATGGTTGCCCATCAAAATGTGCCCTCCCCTTTTTCCTCACACCATGGCTGGGTGACATTTCCCATCCTTCCTGACACATAGGTATGACCCTGGGACCAAGGTGGGCCTCAGTTGTCTCAAGTGGAAAGTGAGCGAAAGTCCTCCCTCTGCCCTGAGGCCTCCTAGGTCTGCTCACCTGGAATGCTCCCCTCAGACCACATGAGAGGGAAATAAACACATATTTCCTTAAACAACTAAAATTATTGTTGAGTCTTTTTAAGAAACTAGCCTTATCTTAATGAATAGAAGCAAGATGTCATTCCAAGTGCGACAGTTCTACGCACGATGTTCTGAGAGGTTGTGTTGTGCAATGATTAAGAACCCACGCTCAGGAACCAGGTTGCCAGGGCTTAAATCTCGGCTCCCGCACTTACTAGCAGCACGGCCTGGGCAAGTCATTTAGCCATTCGGCGCCTCCGTTTCCTCATCTGTAAAATCTCGTAGGGTTGTTGTAAGGATTAAGAAAATTCTTCCACGTAAAATATAAGTGTGACCCACACAAAGGAAACACTATGATACTTTCTACATGATTCAAAAGAAGTAGGCTCATTTTTCCACAGTCACATTTTAATAATTTTTATGGAAAAAATTAACACATCTATAGGTCAGCGCTAAAAATAAAAAGTGAATAAGAATGCAGGCTAAAATATCAAGCATTCTTTGTGGAGCAGAAATTATTAATGCTACAGTAAGAAGGATCTGTTTGAGAAGCTCGAAGAAATGCTTCAACTCGCTGGTGTGAGCTGAAGATAGAATTTCATTTTAAACTCTTCTATTTCGGGGTTCTGTGAGTTTAGGTCAGACTTATAATCCTATTTGCACAGACTTATTCGAATCTGAGTACACATGCACACACACTCTCATTGATTTCGAGACCACATGTTCATTCCACATTTCAGCCCACGATTTATGCAGTTGTAGGAATAAAGTACTATTCATTCAATGCAGAGGCACGCTGCCTCTGCATAAAAAGGTGGCTTGTTAATTCATTTCTCAAGTTTTAATACTTTCTTACAATTTCTACCAAAAATTCTGGAACGTTTTTAGGTGTGTATGACTGCACTGTGGAAAAAAATGGTAACCCTTTCCTTAACCCCCCAAAAGGCTTAACTCACCTACCTTTGGCATAGGGCCTTTGAGAAGGTGAAATTAAAATAAAATTGTCCTTTAAGCAGGCAGTCTGATTTCTAAGGCGCTATGGGTTACAAATATGTTAACATGCTTACTAAGGGAAAATTTTCAAAGGTTCCTACTCTTTTTTAAGCTGATATATTTCCCCAAGGCAATTATCACAAATTTCCTATTATTTCTTCTCACAAAATGTTCCGTGGATAATTCCTTAACAATATAAAACAGTTAAATGTGGCCTACCAGATACAACTAAGTGAGGACTGAAATGTACCACTGTTGTAAGAAAAGAAAGTCATGTCTTTTGAAAATTAATACACTCAGAAGTCTCTGAGCACATTAAACCAAGGGAATTAAATAACATACGGAGTTAAGAAGAACTCTCAGCTCACTCTAATATTTGCTTATTCATTTGTTTGTTTGCTTGCTTGCTTGTTAAGTGATTGCGTGTATATTTGCAGGCAGTGCTCATACACAAACTAGCAACCATTCCTATGCGTGGTTCCTCATTCCTCTAAGGGCAGAATTTTTTTTTTTTTTTTTTTTTTTGAGACAGAGTCTCGCTTAGTCACCCAGGCTGGAGTGCAGTGGCCTGATATCAACTCACCGCAAGCTCCGCCTCCCAGGTTCATGCCATTCTCCTGCCTCAGCCTCCCGAGTAGCTGGGACTACAGGCGTCCGCCATCTTGCCCGGCTAGTTTTTTGTATTTTTTAGTAGAGAAGGGGTTTCACCGTGTTAGCCAGGATGGTCTCGATCTCCTGACCTCGTGATCCACCCGTCTAGGCCTCCCAAAGTGCTGGGATTACAGGCTTGAGCCACCGCGCCCGGCCCTAAGGGCAGAATTTAAGACCAATGGGTAGAAGCTGTAAAACACTTCCAAATTGAGCTGTACAGATGCAGAATGCCCTGCCTTGTGAAGTAGTGAGTTTGCTGTCCCAGGAGTATTCAAACACAGACCGGACAACCTGAGATGCTGTAGAGAAGCTTCAAGGATCAGAGGGCTAGCTAGAGTAGATATAGGTTCCTTTTAACTTAGAGAGCCTAGGACCTCACCAAGGCCAGTTGAAAGGCTTTAATTCATTTCATTTTAATCTAACATTATGTTTCTCCTGCACTCCCTGGCCCAGGAATAATCTGCCACAGAAGATGTGGAGAACATGCTATGAATGCCACAAGAAGGCCCTTCCCCCTCCTTTATCCTGTGCTTTGACCACACACAGAAGGGTGGTCCCATATGACCTTGTGCCTGGAGGATTCCTGGGCTCCACAGCAGTTAGAAGCAAGAGTTGAACGGGCATCCCATGAAGAACTTCCCATCCTCTTTTACTGCAGAACTGTCACCTTTTTGTGAGGAAGCATCATGTTTCACTTCCCCAGCACCTTCAGCCCTCAGCAGGAGAAATCAGCCGACCAGCAGAACTAGGGTGCTGATGTCACCTGCCATTCCACGTTCAGAGGGAGAGATCTCAGACAAAGGGTGCCAGTGGAGCCCACCAGACTAGAGACCTTTACAATCTAACGGATAGTGCCCATGCAATGTTTCAAGATCCCCAATCTATAATCACGACTCTCATCTGCCTGAGTTACAGAAAAACAGAAAGCCTATTCCTTGAGAAATGCAAAGTCAAAATCACATTAAAAGCCATCACACTCCCTTCTTTACACTCAAGGTCGCTGTTCCTAAATCAGAATGCTCAGAACCAACCAAGAGATCATGAAGACCAAGATAGAAGAACTCCTGGGGAATAGGGACATGTAGCTCCCTGACTGGCTGAGGAAGGATTTGAAAATGCAGCCACTAACAGAATTTGCACACTGCAGGACTCCTAGTCAAGCTGCTAATAAAGAAATCGCTTATGCTAGGGGACTAAAAATGTTCTGTATTGTTAAACTGGTATTATGTCCATGCTGAGGTTGGAATTATGATGTTTAAGTGGCCTGCTTTTCTGAATGGACTTTTTCCAATAAAGAAAAATGTACTTAAGGGTAAGCAAAAAAGGATATAAGGTGAACCCACCGGAAGGAATAACTAGGTCATCACTCTCAGCTGCCTGCTGTCTGTCCTTGTGTGCAAAGCTACAGGGGTGACACCCACCTCCCAGGTGACAGTCGGCCCTCCCTGGTCCATCCAGGGATAAGAGTTGCCTGTACTCCTGAGTAGGAACGAAATGGCCCCTGATCATCCCTCTGACTGTGTTCTTAGAGTAGAATGTCCTTTAATAAGTCCCTGGTATTTATTTGTCAGTAACACTGAAATAGCTCTCTTGTGTTCCATCACTCTAATCATCTTGCAAACTAGACTCCTATGGCCACCGGCCAGAGTTGAAACCAGCTCTCCCTGCCCCAAGCTTGGGCAGAACAGAATGCGTCCGCCTGCATTCTTCATGCCACCAGGATAGCTGGCAAACGCCCTTGGAGGAGAGGTGGGGAACTCCTTGACACATCAGGGGATGGAGAATTAACCTGGACAGGGATGCCCACGGGAATTAGGGGGTACGAGGAAGTTGAAAGACTCCCTGAAAGAAAGGGAACCATGAGCCTAAACAGCCTCTAAAGATGGCAGCTTCCTGATGCATCATCTTCCAACCTAAAACCTGAGAAACCTGTGACGCCACTTTTCCATAATGCAACCCCATGAGGCTCACTCAAACGCAGCACCTCCAAACAACTGGCAAGAAAAAGAAGCTCCTTGGCCGGGCGCAGTGGCTCATGCCTGTAATCCCAGCACTTTGGGAGACTAAGGCAGGTGAATCGCCTAAGGTCAGGAGTTCGAGGCCAGCCTGGACAACATAATGAAACTGTGTCTCTACCAAAAATACAAAAATTAGGCAGGCGTGGTGGCCCATGCCTGTAATCCCAGCTACTCAGGAGGCTAAGGCACGAGACTTCCTGGAACCCAGCAGGTGGAGGTTGCAGTGAGCCGAGATTACACCACTGCATTCTAGCCTGGACGAGAGTGAGACTCCATCTCAAATAAATAAATAAATACGGCTGTTTCCTGACACGTCATCTTATGAACTAAAACCTGAGAAAAGGATGCCACTTTTCCATAATGCAACTCCATCTCAAACACAACACCTCCAAACAACCGCAATAAAAATAAGCTCCTGAAAGAGATCTGTGGGTACAAGATGGTTGCACAACCACATGAATGTACTTAATGCCACCAAACTGTACACTTTAAAATAGTTGTACTGTGTATATTTTACCACAATAAAATATAATTCCATCTCAGGCTCTAATTCTTGATCAAGAAACAGCAGATACTTACTCGTCAGCATCCTCTATAATTGCCTATTGAAAACTCTTTTAAACTGTTGCCATGGTTAATAATTGAGAAAATAAATTAAAATATTGAGTGAAATAATAACCAAGCTGTCAGGCCATGCTGCAACTCTATCTTTGACATTTCAATTATGCATGGCATTAGAGCTTTGATCTCCATAACGTGTTGATAGCACACAGAAAACAAGACCATCTCTAAAAATGTGCCATTGGCCAAATGCTTTCTTACAATCAATTCTACATCTTGCAAGTTAAGAGAATTAGGTAATGTAAGCTAAAGTTGCAATCTGAATCAATCCAGCTTTAATCAGTTCTCTCATTTTTCTAGAAATTGGTGTGCTAAAAATGGCATGTTTTCAAATAAACTAGCATAACGGTTGTGTTTCTCCTGCTGTCTTTGATGAGCATTAACTAACAAGAAAAATCTGTCCTCAAAAACGTTTTTAATTTCCTGATATGCAGAAGTTAAAGACTTTTTAAATAGTATTTCTACAACAAAATACATCCAATTAAAATCAATCAAAGTCTACTGTGGTTAACTTTATTTATCAGCCAGCATAAAACATGCACCGGAATCAGTTGCTATGTTCAAGGGCCATCTCTTGAAAACAAGAACGTGAAATTCTGACTCACCAATAGTTGGCCTTTCAATTGATATTGTCTTCCCTGATCCTGAAAGCAGAATAAAAAGCAGCCATATGTGTCTTCGTGCGACTTTCACCCCGTACCACCAGCACAGCATCTGGCACATAGTAGTGGCTCCATGAATGTGTATTAAAAGAATAAACAGGAAAACAGCATCAAGGTTTATGAGTTATAAACAATATATAGAGAAGTGAGAAGTATTCACAGACACTTTAGTCAATAGATCGAATTGCAGAAAAGTTACATATATGGATCTTTATAAGTTATATCATTTCAAAATCCATTCCCTTGCCATATGAATCACTCTCTGTATTACTTTGCATTGCTGCACCCTACAAAGTGAAGTTTAATTGCTGTTTTGGGTTTTTTTTAGAATGCAAATAATTTTCTAATTTATCTATTTTGTAACTTTGATGATACTGGATATGTTGTTGTTGATTTGTTCTTTTGAAAGATAGAACATGTAGATGTCTCAAATTTATTATGCAATACAAAGGGAATAAAACATAAATGGCAAAAATTGGAGAACATATAATTTCAAATGATTATACTACTAACTCATCCCTTTATCCTGTTACGTTAGAAATGGTACAGTGCTGAAAGAGGATTTCTGAGGATTAATAACTAATTTGATAAAGAGTAGAACTTCGGAACAGAAGTGAAAAGAACAATCAGTATCAATGTAACAAAACACTGTTTTCTATTTCTTTTGTTTTACATAGCAGTGCTTTATATGGAAGGTATCTCAGAAATATGAGTTAACTAAGAATAAAATCCCATCCCTATATTCTAAGTTCACATTTTGTAAAGCACTCTTGTCAATTTGGAACGTGCTTCTTGTGGTATGTTCACATTGCAAGATCACATCCAAGGCCCACACTCCACCAATTGTTAATGTGGAATTCTATTTAAGCGTAAAAGAGATTCCATTATTGCCTACTTCAAAAACCTATATTTTCTATCAGTAAGAATAAATCAATTCCCTATGTAGGATAACTGCCAAATCAACACCATTGTCTCAAACTTTCTGAGTTAGGAGCCAGCAGCTGTGTGACATATGAAGTTTTGTGCCAATATGGATTATCGCTCACCTCCTCCACAACTGCTAAGACAGAATTTTAATCAGAGGGTAACAAAGGCAATGCACAATGCTCTCTGTGTGCCGAGTGGTCTACGTCCTTCTGCTGCTAGAACACCCGTGCTAAATTATGCATGCTTTTCTGTTTGCCTGAAAGACATCTACATGTGCGACGACCTTTCCCAAGGGACACTACCTAAGGTGAGAATTCTATATTTTGCTTCTGCTCATATGAGCTTTATTTGTTGTCATTAAAGACCTTTTTTTTCCTTAATGTACCTGAAAGTAGCCAGAAGGGAACCTCTGCTGCCATCTCTGAATACTGAAAAGGAAGGAACAGCTTATCTCCAGCTTAGAATTCATGCCCAAGCCCAGGAGTGCAAGCCCAAACCATAGAGGGGGCCAGAATGCACCCTAAGAAGTGTACCCAGCTGCTTCATGGCACACCAGGGAGCCAGGGCTATCTGTTCACCCCCAACAATGAACGCTGAGGCTCCTCAATCAAGGGATGGAGAGGGACCAGGCTAGTGACAGGCTCTGGGAATTACAACAGAACTGGAATGGCCACGCCCCATATCACTTCCATCTCAGAATCAAGGTATGTGAATCGGAGATAAAAAATTTCAAAGTATCAGCCTCTGGCGTGCAACCTGAAACCTCCACCCTTTACCAAGTGATAAGCTAGGTGAAATTGGCCTGAAGCTGCCTCAATACTTTGAATCCCTACACGGCAAACTGCCACCTGACTTCAGAGAATATTCTCGTAACAAATACCTGAGTCTCAGCCAATCACAGCAGCCAAGCTTCAGCCAATCACAGGCTGCCAGTGAATCAGATAATAAGGCAAATGCCTCAGGATACTGTGCCCAAATAAGGCAAATGCCCAGCTATGACTAATCACGCTGTGTCTATACTTCCTTTCTCTGTCCATAAATATTGCCTGTGCACATTGCTGGCTGAGCTCTCTGAACCTCTACTACTTCAAGGTGCTGCCTGGTTCATGAATCATTGTTTGCACAAATAAACTCTGCTAAATTTAATTTGTCTGAAGTTTTTCTTTTAACACAAGAAAGAGAAGAAGAATTCTGAAGTACTCTTCCCTTCTTCTATTAGTGTTGACTCTTGGCTGAATATCTGAGAAATCACAGAAAAATTTGAGGAAGAAGAAAACACAGACTTCCATTGCCGGTAATATGGCAGACTAGATAGCTGAAGAAAATCCGTATAAAACACCTAAAGATACTGAATGTCAAAACATGCACATAATATATATGTATATGTGTGTATGTATGTATATACATTGTATGTATATTATAAATATACATATATATTATAAATGTATATCTGAATGCATGGTTGAGATGACGGGTAAACAAGGAAAACTCTCAGAGCCCTGAAATAATAGGAAAGTATGGATCCAAATAGGTAAGAAAATCAGGTTTGCTCTTGGTAGCTGGGAAATCGATGTTAGTGAGCCACTTAGAAGGGACAGGGGGCAATGTCTAGGGCATATGCTGGGGCCAGAGGTTGCCAGAGGAGATCCCATGCACAGAACTGAGAACCCCCAAAATGCAGCAGCCTTAGGAGGTAAATTAGAAAAATATGATCCAAGAAAGCAAGTGGAGATGCTTGCCTATCTCAGCATTGGCTCTGGGTGAAAGAGGAGCCCTGAGAACGCCTAACTGTAAGGCCTCCTTTACACAGGTATGGGCTGAAATTGGCCCTCTGTGGCCCCAAAATTTCCATACCAAAGATTTCATTTTGAAACACCTTGGAATGATAGTACTCCCAGATACCTCCAAGAAATAAATATAAGTCCTCTCTGAACAAACACACTTTAAATATAGGCCTCAAAAAATTCCCACATTAACATTCCCACATATAACATTCCAGTGGCCAGAAGCTCAAATCAAAATACCACAAAACTCTCAGGGAGGAAAGCTGTCATAAGCAAGTAACAGAAAAAAAAAAAATGCTGCACAATTACATGCACAAAAGTTGCAGATATTGGAATTATCAAATAAAAACTATAAAAATGTTTTAAGTATATGGCAAAAGACAAAGAGACTATCAAAAACTATCAGATAGACTTAAAAAATAAAACTTTACATATTGAAAGAAAGATGATCTGACCCTTACTTAACAACTTTACATGAAAAATTATTAAATATAAAAATAGTTCCAATAACTTTAATGGAGAAAAATTATAATACATTCCATCTCCATGGAAGACATCCAAACAATCTTGACAGGTAGAATAATACATCAGTTGAACAATAAAAACAAATTCAAATCCCAAAAACAATTTGAAAGTGAATAAATATATAGTACAGAAAAAATACAAAGTACATAAAAATGCAATGCAATAAAGACTTTTTTCTTCTTTTTATACAATCAATTTTATCAATGTGTTTTATCAATTTTCAACATTTAGTAAGTTTATGGGTAGTTCACATTCAATCTGCATGTAAAAATCATATTGCAACACAGGAAAATACATTTAGGGCAAAATAAAAATGTTTCAAAACTTATGGAAATAGTGCAATCATAACAAGCTAAAGAGATGTACAACAGCCGTCTCTTCTTCTCTTTTGTTTGCAATGTGTGCACAGCAAATGTTTTAATTCATCCAAACACAAAGCAGAATTCAGATTTCCTTAGCAGGGGTCAGAAGACTACAGCCTGCTTGCTTTTATAAATAAAGTTTTATTAGAATATAGCTGTGCTCATTCATTTACATGTTGTCTATGGCTGCTTTTTTCCTATGACAACAGATTTGAGTAGTTGTAACTTATACTGCATGGCCCACAATAGCCTACAATATTTATTTATTTCCCAGTCCTTTACAGAAAAAGTTTCTATCGGATGGTCTCTCACAAATTGCTATGTCTTTTCCTGAATTTCTAATGTCTAAATATCACTTCCTACAGGGTTTTTATTTCATGTGCTTGGGACTGAGAAAGTCATAAGGCCCCAAAACCAAAAAAAAAAAAAGGAGTCATCCAAAAAGTGACACTACTTTTCAAAAAGCCATTAAATGCACAGTTCTTATGCACAGTATGTCTGTACATTGACATTAGAAACCGAATAGATGGTCTACATATTGTATTGGACATGGTTAAAAAGAGAATTTGTAAAACAGTAAATAGAGTTGAAAAAATCACCCAACAAACAGCACAGAGGGAGAAAAAGATAGAAATACAAACTAGATTGAGGAACAGAGAGGAACTCTACAGCACATCTCACTGGAGTTCCAGAAGGAAACACTGACAACATTGGGGGAAAGAGGTTATTTTCAAAGAAATAATGGCTGATAATTTTCCAAGACTGATGAAAGACGATTATCCTTGAGTTCAGGAAGCTCACAAAATTCTGAACAGGGTAAAAAAAATATATCCTCACTCATCACATTAAAAATAAAATCAGAAAGGAGAAAGTGGAGGTAGGAAAAACAAAGATATTTAAAGCAGCCAGATTAAAAAGGCATGTTTCCATAAAGAATATCAATTCAATTTAAAACTGACTTCTCAAAAGCCAGAGAAATACTATATTTTAAGTACTGAAAGTTAATAACTTCCCACCTAGAATTTTATACCTAATGAAACTATCTTTGAAAACTTAGAATAAAATGAAGTTACTATCAGATAAATAAAACTAGGAGAGTTTACTTCCAACAGGTCCTTACTAAAAGAACTTCTAAATAATGTGTTTCAGGAAGTATATATCGCCCAGAAAGAGAGTCTAAGAGGCAAGAAGAAATTGTGATGGGGGAAAAAGAAAACATAAATGTGGTTAAACCCAAATGAATGCTCACCATTTAGTACAATAGCAATAATAATATCTAATTTGTCAATTTACAAACACAAGATAGATAAGGCAAAAATATTAAACAGGTAGAGATCACAGTTTTCTAATACTTTCTTTTAGGAAAAAGAAACATAAATATATTGATTAGTGGTTAATTTTAGACTTTGTTAAGTTAGACACATATGAAAAAATTTCTAAGAGAACAATTATAAAAACAGTAGAATGTGTAACTTCCAAACTAGTAGAAGAAAAAAACTGGAAAAAGAAAAAAAAAGAAAATGAAACATAAAAGAAGTAGGATGAATAAGGCACATAAGACAAGTAGCAGTAATCACAATAAATGGAAATGTACTAAGGCTCTAACTTAAAGACTGAGATCATCACATAGATACATTCTAAATCTAGCTAAATGCTATTTTCATATCAAAATAAAAGGATACACAAAATATTATGATTCTACTTATATGAAGTACTGAGAGTAGTCAAAATCATAAAAACAGAAAGTTGAATGCCAGGGGCTAGGAGATGGATAAACGGACAGTAAATTGTTTAATGGATATAGAGTTTCAGTTTTACAATATTAAGAGTTCTGAAGATGGGCAGTGGTGACAGTTGCATAACATGAATATATTTATTACCAATGAACTGTACACTTAAAAATGGTTAAGATGCTAAATTTTATTATGTGTATTTTGCAACAATAAAACATGAGGTAGCCAGGCACCATGGCTTGCACCTATAATTCTCAGCTACTCAAGAGGCTGAGGTAGGAGGATCATTTGAGCCTAAGAGTTCGAGGCTGCAGTGAGTTATGATCACACTACCGTACTCCAGCCTGAGTGACAGAGCAGGATCTCATCTCCATAAAGAAAAACATATTATTTTTTTCTAATAGGAAAATAAGAAAGCAAGACATAGAGTGGAATATTATTCTGCTTTAAAAAGAAATAAAATCCTGACACATGCTACAATATGGATGAACCTCGAAGACATTACAGTAAGTGAAATAAACAGTCACAAAAGGACAAATCACTATATGACTCCATGTATATGAAGTTCTTAAAATGGTCAAATTTATAGAGTCAGAAGGTAGAATGGTGGTCGTCAGGGGCTGGAGGATGAAGGAATGAGGAATTATAGTTGAATAGGTATGAGTTTCAGTTTGGAAAGATGAAAAAAATTCAGGAGATGAGCATTCGTGATGGTTGCATAACAACGTGAATGCACTTAATGCCACTGAAATGTTCACCTAAAACTGGTTAAAATAATGAATTTTATATTACGTATATTTTACCACAACGAAAAACAATTTTAAGACAAAAATATACAAAATAAAAAGATAAGGAAGTTTTAAAGCGGAGGGCTGGTCCACTGTCAGTATCACTTAAAGCAGAACCATAAGACAGTGTGCACCGATTGAAGCAAAAATAATTATTCACATAAACTACGAATTATTTTTGTCTGGAAAGAAAAAACCTCAATTTAATTAAACCTGTAGATATAAGTAACGTTTATAGAAAACATAGAAGACACAAAACAAGTAAATGACAATATCAGGAAGAGGACTTTCAATTACAAGAGACTTCAGAGACTAAACAATCAAATGCAATGTGGGGCCCTCCTATACAACATTAATCAAACAAAAACAGATACTTTTTGAGATAAGGACAATTTAAACATGGTCTGAGTATTCAGTAATTTTTAAAGAATGATAATTTTTAGGTATGAAAACAGCATGGTGGTTATGTACAATAAAGACCTTATCAAGTTGATATATACATGATATTTAGGGGGTATGTTTATATCATGCTACTCAAGGAAAAATCTAGTAGGCCCTATAATTTTCTGGCCACTTGTAGGTAACAGAAAGTCCTAAAGTTACTTTAAGTCACAAAACATCATTGTGATTCAGAAAATAGAATGTTCAGGTCAATGTATGACGTTGACTCAAAGGAAGATCAAAACAAACAGTAAGACTTCCTGCTGCATCCCCCAGCTAGGATCTGTACAGGTAGCCTATAGGCTTCTTCTCTCTTTTCCACCCACTTGTTAGCTGCTGTTACTCTTCTCTCTGGGTTTGAAACGTGTGGAGAAGAAAGACCACATGACCGCCACTGCCATGAAAATGCTGGCTGCCTCACTACAAAAAGAATCCCAGCAACAAGTTTATATTTCCTAGCCTCTCTTAGAGCTAGGCATGACCACAAAAGTGAACCCAGGCTAATAAGCAAAAATGTTAGGTGAAACATCCCAAAAGTCTCCTTAAACAGGAGGGGGCAGACCGTTCCTCTGCCCTTCCTTTCCTTCTATGCCTGGAATGTGATGTGAAGCCTGGAGCTTTAACAGCTCTCTTTTGCTATAAGCATGAGAAATCTATTCCTAGGATGTGGGAGCAATGAAGTAGAAGACTTGTTCCTAATAACTGTGGAACCACCACCCCATTCCTGAATTGCCTGCTTCTTGACGTATTCTATCTAAGAGAGGAGTAAACTCCCATTTTGTGTTACCATTGTTCTTTCATTTATATGCAGGCAAACTTAATCCTCACTAATGCAAATGGCTTCACATCCTGAAGACCAGCAGATACTTAAACCAAGTTTCTCTCTTTCTCATGGGTACTTCTGTAGGTTTTCCAGGGGCTCCCTGCTGGGCCCCTTTGACAAAAAAAAATCCCTGTGATATGGGCAATGCATTTAAGTCTTCTATTTGTACTGCCCCCATCCCCACCCCAGGAGTCCCTAAAATTCACTCCACAAGCTCTCTGCTGCCTGTGCCTCCTGGGCAGAGGCCAAATTGTTCCAGGCTGGCTCTCCATCCCGCCTGCGCCACATCTGGTCTACAGGAAGCACACACAAATCACACACACGAATCTCTCCAACACGCTTGGCAGGGGTGAGGCCCTATCCCAGCTGCTCCCCTTCACTCTGCCACCAAAGTATCTCACCCGAGTCACATGACAGCCTGCCGCACTCCCAGCCCCAGAGGACACACAGCCTGCTGTCCAGGCAGCCTCAAGGCAGCTGCTCTCTCCAGGCTTGGGGTGGGGGCAGCACCCGCACAACCCTTCCTCCAGGACGAAAGGACAGCGCACAGCAGAGCCTTCTTCAAACAAATCCCTTCACACATCCAGTACCAGTGTTTTACTGTATCTTCCGAGTGAGGAGGATTTTCAAGAGCTTGAGCCTGGTGTTTGGATATCTCATTTGAAAACCTCCATTGGGGTCTTTCTTGCAACTTAGTTTAGTAACTGCTAGGTAATGTATCTTGAAGGGTTAGTCAAATTTTCCAATTCAACAGCCTGCTGAACTGGAACAAAAACAAATGATTTGTGGATGCACATTTCTGGTAAAGCTCGAAAGAAAAGCAAGGAAACAGTTAACAATATTTGGAAAAGCAGTTACCCCTGGGGTGAGGAAGTGGGAGGAAGGAAGGAAATATGACCAGGAAGCACACGTGAGGGGCTTCAAAGGAATGTTCTAGATGCTTATGGATAGTTATTTATCCATAACTTTATTATCATAAGTTAAAATGGATACACGTGTTACATATCCACATATGTATTCATAATTTACAAATTTAAAACTAAGCAAAAGAAGAGACACAAGATAATATCTAAACTCCTTAGCAAAGCAATTTGGAAATAAGATCACACTCTGAGAATTAGGTCATGAACTCAACAAAATGGAGGAAGCAAGTCAAAAAATGACTTTTGGGCGTAGGTTGAAAGATTTCCTCCAAGGACTGGGGTGTTGTTCTTAGACAATTCTACAGTGGCAGTCCAGTGGCACAGACAATGCCCTTAACCTATCTAATCTGCTTTAATCACCTGCAAGGATAGATCAGAGAAGACCATCGCAGAGCTGGTCGCTGGTACTCAAGAGCTCCCTATAGCAGGAAAAGTGTGCAAGCCCTCAGAGGTGAAAAGGGAGTCTTAGCCGGGCACAGGGGCTCATGCCTGTAATCCCAGCACTTTGGGAGGCTGAGGCAGGCGGATCACGAGGTCAGGAGTTTGAGAGCAGCCCAGCCAAGATGGTGAAAACCCGTCTCTACTAAAAATACAAAAATTAGCCAGGCGTGGTGGCACACGCCTGTGATCCCAGCTACTCAGGAGGCTGAGTCAGAAGCATCACTTGAACCTGGGAGGCGGAGGTTGCAGTGAGCTGAGATCGCGCCACTGAATTCCAGCCTGGGCGACAGAGTGAGACTCCATCAAAAAAATAAAAAATAAAGGGAGTCTAAGCCAAAAGAGTCGGGAAGCTGATCCTGCTGACAGTCTACTCGGCCAGACCAAGGCTCCATGAGCTATAGGGACATTTTATAAAGGCTTCTGAATTCTTTTCACATTACTTTTGTAATTGCCAATGTAACTTTCTAATTATGATCTCGCTTCTTAAGGAGCTTGTCTATGGGAAAAGAAACCGCTGATCATACGGATTTTATTGCTGTTATTAAGGTAATGCTAGCTTTATTATAATTAATAATGATAAGAGCTAATATTTCTGGTGTGCTTATCCCATTTGATCCTCACAATAGCCTTAATCCTATCAACAGGCAGCATAGGAAAGTGATAAAAAGTAACAGACTGCCAAGATTCAAATCCCGGCTCAACCCTGAACAGCTGTGTAACCTTGAGCAAGATGTTAAGCCCCTTCGGGCCTCAGTTTCCTCACTGTAAACAGGATAATGGTAGTGCCTGCCTCATAAGGTTTTCTCGTAAAGCACCTGGCATCATATAAATGTAGGTTTATTATAAATGTTATAATTTATAGGCATAATATAAATGTTATAATTCCCATTTGACAGACAAAACAACTGAGACAATGCTTGGCACACAGTGAGCACAATATAAATGTTTGCTATTACTCCCATTTTATAGACAAAACAACTGAGGCTCAAAGTGGTGAAGTAACTTGCTGAAGTTCCATAGGTAGTAAATGGCAGCTGGTCTAACCCAGACATCTTAGACTTCAGACCCAATGTGCCAAACCACCGTGGTGTATAAACTGAATATTCAAGTTGTGGTGACAGTTACCTGTCAAGGTAAATTAACCTGTTTACCTCTTGGGTCCTTTTCAACCAAGGGGCCTCTCTTGGCTAGGTTATTTACTCAAGACCTGATCATTGCCCTTGCAGTCTGAAAATGCAAGATGCCAGGCCTCTGAAACAGAAGACCCAACTCCTCAGCCGAGCCCTGGTCTGGCCCAGCTGCAGCCAATGCATCCTCCACGACAGCTGTCTGCTGCCCTCTCTGACTAGCTACTGAACTCTGAAATTCTCAAAGGCTGCACTGGGAATTTTCACCACTGAGATTTCAGCTTCTAACAATATGCCAATGAAAAAATATCACCCTAGACAGATTCAGATGATCCCAACCCTGTCTTCAGCTGACCGTAGGCAACTGTCCTTCCTTCAACATCTTTCTAACCTACCCAGGCCAAAATACGCTGTATCTGTGAAGGGTCTGGAAAATGGGAAATGGTCCAGATGTCATCATCCGTCAAGGGCCTCCACTGCACTGTAGAAAATGCACAGGGAATGAGTCTAGCTCCTGTTCCACCTCTGCCACTAGCAACCACGTAAACTCTGAGAAGCATCTTTGCCTCTCTGAGCTTTGGCTTCTCCTTTTGTGGTGCAGAAACACTGGACTAGATGATCTATACATTCTCTTCCCTTCTTTGATCTTTATTTCCATGTTTTCATTCAGAGCCAGATCTCATTTTGATATGACCACGTTCAAAAACAACTCACAATAAACTCTCACTTTAGGGAGATACACACACGCTGATTTCCATAATGCATAAATAGAAAGCAACGCCGTTGCTATTGGCAATTGTGAAGGGATAAAGTCACTTTCAAAACCCCAACATGAGCTGCTGGGACCACTGAGAGGGAAAAAACTATTAGTCCGATAACCATACATTACACAAAATGTATGGAGTGGAAGCTTTTATTCCTGAGAGTAAGAAGCAATGAACTGGGCCTGTTCCTAATCTGGTTCATGCCAATCAGCCCAGACTACAAGTGTATGTGTATGCCTGAGTGTGTGTGCACAAATGAGAAAGTACTGTGAACATCTCAAGAAAGGACCATACTCATTAGGACGATCATCTGAAAATGATATCAGATAACTTACCAAAGATACTAGAGTGATTCATAATCTTACTTTTGGCCCTGTCCAGACAAAATACTTGCTGCTAAATCAGCGATGCAAATATATTTTTGAATGAGACTGCACAGAATAGATAAGTTGAGAAAGTAAGTAAGGGTTCGCCACATGGATTTTTCAGTGATGGTGTTTTGATATCTAAAAACAGTCTTTTCATCATCAGCACGTATAAAACGTAACTACTTATTGATTGTTTTTTTCTTCTTCCCAATGTCGTTGTAATTTATATTTTTTGTGATTTAAAGCTACTTTATGATGGCTCCATCGAATAAAATTAATGCCACCAAGTAACTAATCTATATAAATTTTCAGAAGTCTAATTCATAAAAAATGCAAACTATAGATGATAAATTTCTCCACACAGTTTTTAGAGGTTTCATAATCTTTGTAGCATAATTTCTCTCAATGGCCCAATAGTACTGAATCCTTCATCAAATTTTTATGCAATATATTTGGTACACTGGCACTCTAATAGGAAAGGAAAAAAAAAGACAAATGATCCAAAAAGCTGAGGTATGTTATAGGTAATGACCAGACAATTATTCTGAATGATAATGCCAGGCTTGCCCCGAATACTTTGCCTAATTAGACTTCACACAAGAGAAAAAAATGCTTTAATATTTAACAAGTATAATGGTTCAATCCATGTGCACAAATCAGGCTAGATAAGGAGTATTGCTTATTAAAAAGAAAGAAAGATGGCTACGGGAAAGGTATAATCATTAAATGTAAGACCTCACAGACTCCAACTGTGAATACCGCCATATTCTTTAAAATTACCACTTCAACCACAGAAGCTCAATGCATTATTTAGTCCTGTCCTCAAGCTCAGCAGACCACAAATACACCCACATCATAAATTGAATAAAATAACTTGGTTCAAATAGATCATCTTTGTTGTTTCTCAAAACCATCTTTTCTTAACCACTTTTGGTGATGTCAGAATCCCAGAGAGTCCAGATGTCCAACACGTCTCTCATAATCGTTTCAGCTAGGTAATTAGTCCTCCTTTTTATTACCTCCAAGAACACTTAATGTGTTGGAAGCCTTCCTGCCTCTATTAAATCCAGCCAGCCTGCCACAAGAGTATGAATATATAATTTGTTTATAGGTAGCTTTTAAAAAACACATAGTATGCAGGAATATAGTTGAAAACAGGCATGCTTATAAACTGAAAATTATAGTAAAAGAGATTTCTAAAGGTAAGTTTTCTGTTTGGTTTCTCCAGGGTCAGATTTACACTCAATACAGGGATCCTTGAATGTGATTTGTCTATTCATGAACACAGTGTCTTATTAACCATGTCAACTATTAAATTGCTACATTTATTCTTTACACACACCTTTATCAAGAACCTACGGTGCCTACACACTGTACTATACTTGCCAAACTTCTGGGAAGACAATATAAAATTGTGTAAACTATGGTCCCTATACTCCAGGAGTCTATAATTTGGTCCAAATATAACGTAAACACAGCTAAAACTTCCACTGCCACGTAATGTATTACTCTTGGTACCCATAGAGGTACCATAGCAGTCTTGGGAGTAAAAGCTTTAGAGACAGACAGACATTTGTTCCAGTGCTGGTTCAGCCTGTCACAGTCGTCTGACCAAAGTATTCCATCGATGTGAACCTCAGTTCCTCAAGTATTTTTGTACGTGTTGAAAAAATAAATTCTACAAATGAAATGTTTCAAATAGGGTTTAGCACATAGTAAAACTTCCTAATCTTCTGCCATTTCCACATGACCAGAAGAAAAACAAGCCTTAATTGAAAAACCAACTATTCAACCCTTGGCTTAGATACAATGATACCCATATCCACATCTTATCTCTCTTTGGATACTTACAATCCCACTTTTGATACATAATAACTGTACATACTTATGGGGTACATTTGGTTTTTGATACATGCGCACAATATGTAAATGAACAAATCAAAGCATACAATTCCATTTTTTACTTGTGTCCCTAAAGAAACTCCTCAGAACTAATCTTACCAAGTGTTTCCAGGAAGATCATAAATTTGAAGTACAGAGAAAAAAGAATTTCAAACTTTAATTCACTAGCTGGATGTGTACAGATGAAGCTAAGGTCATTTAGAGTCCATTTGATTCATGAAGCTTTTTGCCACCATCTCCATTTCTGATGTTGTAAAATAAACAGGAAATACAAATACACCCCTGTGCCTCGAAGTATGCAGTGAGGGCTCACCATCCCCAGGGAATATGTGTGACTGAAATGCCAGGGGTTCAAGTCCAGGTCCTGCTGCTCACAGCACAGAAAGCCAATCTCCAAGAAAACATGTATTGCCAGGGAAGAAGGTTTTCATCAGATACCATCTCCCTGACCCACTAAAATTAGGCATTTATGTAGCAGGGAAGGAATGTAAGTATGCACAGGAAAGCAGGAATTAGGGAGGGGTAAGGAAGAGGAGCTGGCCAACAGGAAACAGGTGGTCACTTAGGCAATTATGATGGATGAAGGGTCTGGTGTTTGTTCAGACTTGGTGATCTGGTAAGTTTCAGCCCCTTGACACTATCTGGGAGTCCTGAGGGTTGGTTTTCTGAGAAAGGAACTCAGATAAGACAAATGTAAGTTCCTTAAGTTTTCTATGTTTATTCAAAAGAAGTCATAAACATCAATTCTATGGGACAATTGGACCAGTTTCAGATGCTCCAAGGGTCAGTAAGCCCTAGCATAGCAATATATTCCTTTTCTTGTATTTCAATCTCCCGTGAGCTCCTGGGATCAGAATCTCCCATCTGTTCATCTATGTAACTCCAGCATCAAGCACAACGCCAAGCATACAACAGAAGTCCAAAACTATATTCTGAACAACTTGAGAGCAGGCATCTTGGTAGTTCATTATTATAAGGGGCACCTAAAATTGCCTGCCTATTGGCCATGGTACCTAATGATGTTGCAGAGCCCATCAAGTACAGATTGATGAAAATAAGGAATCTGGGTTCTATTCTTAACAGCATCATTCATTCCACTAAGTAGCTGGGTCATCTTAGGTAAGTCACTTAGCCTCTCTGGGCCTCTGTTGCTCATCTTCAAATTAGATGGATAGTACAGATCACCTCAAACCTGCTATTATTTCTGCAAAATACTGTTGCTAGATCAAATGATCTCAGAGATGCTATTATTTCTGCTAATAACAGCATTAGCAGAATGCTAATGCTATTTTTTTGCTAATCAATGATTTGCTAACCAATGATTTTTGCTAATCACTGGTTCTCTCATTAATTCCAACTCCAACATGTTACTGACAAGATTATTAAATGAAACCTACAAATCCTCCAGGAATGAAGTATCTCTTTCAAATGCACGATTTTGCCATTTCAAAGATTTCTAGCTCATGTAAATTAAATAAATGAATATGGTCAGCTTCATTCAGAGCTTTGCTATTCATTCTCTGCCCTTCTTTCCTACATGATGGAAAGCAATGGCAATACCTGGCGATTTCACACACTGGCATGTCATCTGCCCTGAGAATAACACAACCGTCACTTGTGGACATCAGGGAAAGGGGTTTAAAGAAGCCAGTGCCTCCCACATGCCTTCACCTTAGTGGGTGGCCAGCTCCACCAGCCAGAGAAGCCCCTCCTCAGGCGTTCAAGCAACCAGACAATTTTACAAGGGTCCCACATTCACCACCATCCCACCTCAGTGAAAAGTGCAAATTGTCACTTGTTACCCTGTGTCCATCAATAAAACTTACCATCTTGAGAGGACAGGGAAAAAATGCAGTCGTGGTACTTAGCCAGCAAATAATTCCTGCAGTTGATTCAAGAGGTCAGAGTGGGAGAGAAAGCAAAAAAAAAGCCTGTAGTTCTGCATTTCCTCCAACTTCATTTCCATCAGAACACCAAACATGAAGATATTGGTTCTACATACAGGGTCTAAGGAGGTGTTCTCTGAGGCCTCTGTTATCCACACTAATAATGCCCCAAGCACTGGTGCAGACTAGTTCTTGGAAGAAGGCAAAATGCTAAGTCCAATAAAGCTAGATAAATTCCTTTTTATACCCAGGGATATTAATGGGAAAAACCCTCAGGATTTTTAATTACTTAGGTGAATAAGATGTTCTCTACAAAGGAAAGCTATTTTTGAGAGCACCCCAGACCCAAAATGTTGAACCAGCTTACTTGATCCAACAGAGTAGCTCATTTTCTGCTCAGATTTTGGCTTCAGCCACCTTCTGGACTGATGAATCAATTCACAGTCCACAAATTTCATTGCTTTGCATTTGATTAAATTCCTATGTTAGGGATTAAGAACTTGCTCATGGCCACAGAGTGAGTCAGCTAGAGTTCTGTCTCCACCAAACTAGTTTCCTACTGTAGAAACTTGTCTACACCTCCATCTGGAGGAGAAGTGAAAAAGAAAAAAACAAAAGAAAAAGCCTCAAATTCAGCTCTCTCCTGTTATTCAGGCCCAGAAATACATGGGCCATAAGTTTAGTTAAAAGACGAAAGAAATCTCCCTGCCAAAAAGCATGCTTTAGACAACTTGGAGGGCATAGGTGCATCCAAAGAAATATCCCTGCAAAATATGTCTCCTCCCTTGTTTACCCATTATGTGGCCACAAATGTACTCAGAAAAAAAATCTTACTTCTATGCATGTAAGATACTCAAAGGCCGGACGCTGTGGCTCAAGCCTGTAATCCCAGCACTTTGGGAGGCCAAGACGGGCGGATCACGAGGTCAGGAGATCGAGACCATCCTGGCGAACACGGTGAAACCCCGTCTCTACTAAAAAATACAAAAAACTAGCCGGGCGAGGTGGCGGGCGCCTGTAGTCCCAGCTACTTGGGAGGCTGAGGCAGGAGAATGGCGTAAACCCGGGAGGCGGAGCTTGCAGTGAGCTGAGATCCGGCCACTGCACTCCAGCCTGGGCGACAGCGCGAGACTCCCTCTCAAAAAAAAAAAAAAACAAAAAACAAAAAACAAAAAACAAACAAACAAAAAAAGATACTCAAAGGTAACCTGGAAATTTCAAGTTACTTTTATGTATGGAGGTCCAAAAAGATGTATTCATTTCCTATCCTCTTGTATAAAGAGTAGATGGTAAATAATAAAAGAAAAGCTATTATCTTTTGGGTAACTAATTAAAGTTAACCAGGGGACATTAGGAATTCATCAATTAACAGCAGGTCCTAGTCATTTCTCTCAGTCTAGAACTTCAAAGGTATCAAGGGATTCCTGGGATGAGTTTCCAAACCCAAGCACTTTATCATAGTGACACGCACACAATAGGTATTCAGGACATACTTGATTGTAATAATCTAGAACGTACACATTTAAAAACTAAGAATAGAAACAGGAGATACAAGGCCTAAAGCAAATAGAGCATGCCCCTCATTGTCTTCCAAATGCTCCTTGACGTTCATTTTCTTTTTCATGTTTCTTTCCTGTCCCTCTTCGCCATAACAACAGTGGACACATACATTAAGGATTTACCATGTGCTGCAGCGTTTACATACATTAACTCAATGACTCAGCAAACCACTCACTAAAATAAGCATGATTATCCCCCCGCATTTCATGGATGAGAAACGGGAATTTAAAACATTAAGTAGGCAGGTTGCGGTGGCTCGCACCTGTAAACCCGGCACTTTGGGAGGCCAAGGAGGGTGGATCACCTCAGGTCAGGAGTTCGAGACCAACCTGGCCAACATGGTGAATCCTCATCCTGCCAAAAACACAAACATTAGCCGAGTATGGTGGCACGCGCCTGTAATCCCAGCTACTCAGGAGTCTGAGGCAGGAGAATCTCTTCAACCCAGGAGGCAGAGGTTGCAGTGAGCTGAGATTGTGCCACCGCACTCCAACCTGGGCAATAGAGTCAGACTCCATCTCAAAAAAAAAAAAAAAAAAAAATTAAGGAACTTGCCCAGGTTCACAGAGTTAAAAAGTGAGGTTGTTGTGCATGACTGCATCTCCCAGGCCCATTCGCCAGGGGTGCTGTTTCCTTATTCAGTTCATTGGTTCCCAGATTTTTTCACTTATTTGTGTGCTTTGCATACGCTCATGATACTAATATTCCCAAGAACCATTTGAACTAACTTGGATTTCATTTCAAGGACTATTCCTCTTCCCACTAAGCTGTCCTTCTGGTTTTTTTTGTTTTTGTTTTTTTTTAAGTTTGTACAATTCATCTTAATACACTCTACTAGTTCCACAAAATGGGTTTTTGAAAATTACAATAACTTGCTTGAAACAAACTGTTCTCCAATTCGATACTGTTTTTAAATTTGGGGATTTTTTTTTTTTTTTTTAAAAAGCCTGAATCAAGCTTCTCTTGCACCTGGGCAGGTTCTGTTCGCTTATTCACAGAAGGGCTGGTTTATGCCTATGTGCCATGGCATAATAAATAACGAGTTAAGGCTTCCTGCTCCTGGCTGAGGCAGACGTTTCTGAACTGTAATGATTTTGTAAAATCCACATTCCCTCCCTACCACACACAACATCTACCCTGGGCACCAAACAAGGCAGCTCATTATCATAAAACCACTTGGAACATCTCTCTAAAGACCCTCCCTGATCTAACAACACAGACTACTACACAGAACTGTAAGCAGGGACCTACACAGGCCTCCATGGAGCTGGCTCCCTGAATCTTAGTGAAACAGACCTGATGTAATTAACCAAATCCCCAACTGCGGGAAAAAGGCTAATTTCTCCTGTGACAATAGCTGCCCCTTAAAGATCTCGAGTAGTTATTGCCAGACAACTAATAATTTTGACTTAGCTACTCACTGACAGGGGATGTACCGCCTTTGGAAAAATCCTGCAGTGGGAGGCCAGGGAGCCCGAAGTCCATAAGAGGCAATGCACCAATCTGGAGATAGATCAGGCTGCAGCTCTCCTCTGAGCTTTTCAGCAGAAACCATCCAGCTAGTGCAGCACAGCTGAGCTCCTGATCCAGACTTGGATCCCTCAAGAAATGGCCACTCATATCCCCCTGCATCCTGGATCCCCAACCCCTTCTGTTCACCTGAACTCTAACTTCATTTCTGACTTGTTTCAACTTCCACGAGACCTAAGTTCTTGACTTCTTCTTAAAATAACTTTTCCCTTAACTCTTGTACCCAAACCCTATTCTACACCATAGGTACCTGTCTGGGGCTCCAAGCTGCCATTTGCCTCCTGGCCATCCTCTTTGGCCAGTTTAGGTAACAACCAAGTGTCACAGGGACCCTACACTGCTGCCAGGTTTGTCCCAGCCCCTGGTGGGAGTCAGCCCCTAAAGGAACTGACTACACTCAGCCTTGGATTTTAGATACTTTTATCTCTACCACCACTCTGTCAGTCGAGGGCAGGTGGGAAGAGGGAAGGGAAGGGGAGGGTGAGAGGAGAGAGATGAGAAGAAAGAAGAAAACAGACACTGCTATCAGTTGGTACCTACTACTTCCTGGTGGCTTGGAACCTTACCTATACCTTTTGTTTAATTGTTGCAACAAACCTATAAGGTGTTATTATCCCCATTTTGCACGTGAGGGAGCTAAGCCTCAGAGATGTTGAGTAATGGAACAAGGTCCCCCTAGTCAGTAAGGAGTAGAGCTGGAATTCAAACCCCAGTTTGTCCACCACCAAAGTCTCAAACCCTTCCTCTCTCCTGCACTGTCTTCACATCTTGGTATTCCCTGCAGTGTCTAGCAGAGTACCTTCATACAACAGGTGCATAAAAATGTTTGATAGATGAATACATGCATGGTTGACTCCAGCCTTAATACCTTAATATTCTGCAACCCACACACTTGATCTTGTTCATACTTTCTGCTTATAACATGCCTGCCAAATGCCTTGATTGGAAGTTAGATGTTAAACAGAGATGTTGCTCTGCATTGTATTTTTGAGCTGCTAGAAAAAGCTACATACACAAATCTATAAATTAAAAGTACTGAAGAAGATCCTCTGATAAAAATTATTTTGTTATCTTGCTCCATCATGCCTGGAAATGGAGACAAATACAATACTCTAAGGAAAATCAAGTTTGCAT
Source organism: Chlorocebus sabaeus (assembly GCF_047675955.1). Classification (NCBI taxonomy): domain Eukaryota; kingdom Metazoa; phylum Chordata; class Mammalia; order Primates; family Cercopithecidae; genus Chlorocebus; species Chlorocebus sabaeus. Next base: position 19,255,145 of record NC_132911.1, read on the forward strand.
GTTTTGTTAACCCTCAGAACTCAAAGACATTTTCCAGGCTGCCAATTCGATGAGTATTTATGCTGGAAAAGACAGCAAAGAGGTCACGAGCTCAGATCCTGGAGCCAGGCAGACATGGACTAAGGCCCAGCTACAACACTTACTAGCTGACCTTGACTTGCTTCCTAAACCTTAGTGTTCTCATCTGTAAAACACAGATAATAAGAGTGCACAGTTCCTAAGGTGGCTGTGCTGATTAAATGAAGAACTCATGTACCACACTAAGCAGAGTACCTGCTACATATCTAAGGGCTGCATCAGTGTTAGACATCTTTATCATGGGAAGAGAATAATCGTGGTAGAAGTGAAACAAGAACTTAAATGAATTACTTAGCTTTGCAAACATTATTATAAGCACGAAGTTTACCTGAATCCTCTGTTCCAGCTTATTGCAACTACTAGAATGATCTACTCTGAAAGCAATGCAGTCAATAATGATACCATTAATAACAACAACCAACAGTTATATATTGATATGGTTTGGTTCTGTGCCCCCACCCAAATCCCTTGTCAAATTATAATCCCCACATATGGAAGGAGGGGCCTTGGGGGAGGTGACTGAATCATAGGGGCAGACTTCCCCTTTGCTGTTCTTGTGATAGAGTTCTCATGAGATCTGGTTGTTTGCAAGTGTGTAGCACTTCCCCCTTGGCTCTCTCTCTCCTGCTGCCATGTGAAGATGTGCTTGCTTCCCCTTCACCTAATGCCGTGATTGTAAGTTTCCTGAGGCCTCCCCAGCCATGCCCCCGTGCAACCTGTAGAACTGTGTGTCAACTGAACCTCTTTTCTTCATAAATTACCCAGTCTCAGGTAGTTCTTTACAGCAATGTGAGAACAGACTAATACTTGTGTATATTTATATATCTATATTATATAACATTTTTTTAAATTGTATATATTACATAAAATATACAATGTTATATAATATATATTTTTATATGATATGATAATGATAATGATGATAAATGATATAAATTATTATATGATATATAATATAAAATGTTATATCTTATATGATATGTATATATCACATATATCATAAATAATAGTATATATTCATATATAATATATATTATGTATTAATATATCTTATATGATATATAACGTGTACACACACACATGTATAACCTTTACTATGCTCCAGACATTGTTCTAACCACTTTTACAGACAAGAGTGTCACACAAAGTTCTGCAGGTTGTGCCACACAAGCATGCCCTGCAGGAACTTCAGCCCATTCTCTGTTGACCAGACTGAGCACCCGACATGGAACAGTCTACCACAGAGGAAGGGGTTCCTAGCACAGTCCTGTGTACATATATTGACCTATTGACGGATACATTAACTTTAGCATGTTTTTAACGTTTGAGAAACAGAAGTAGAAAGCCACTTTTGAGAGAACACAAAGCCTAAGTCAAAGACCACCATTTTAGTAATTTTATTAACGGAATAGATGAACATAGCACAAAAATCACCAGTGACGAATTCCTAGGAATAAGCTGCAGTGCTGTGTGCCCATGTGCCTTAGGAATACAAAAACAAGGCTGACCCTCAGCATACATGGACAATTCACATCTACCTCCCCCCCATTTCCTGCTCCTCTGTTCCTCCATCAACTTAAATGTCCTTTGTGTGTGCAAATGAAACAAAATATCAAATATGACCGCAGGGTAACCAAATGCATTTTTTGCATTGCCTAAAAACAGCAACAAAGATTATCTGTGCAGCAAAGTAATGTTTCCCTAAGTCACAGGTTCAAAACATGAAATTCTAGCAAACAATCGTTTTTGTGCAGGCACACCTCCCAAGTGATGGTTCCTAAAAATGACTCCCAGGTTTAGAGACTCATTCATTTCCTCTCAACTCAGCCATCCATAACCTTGTTCAGCTTGGAGCTCTTGCCTAAACTAAATTGTCCCATCCTGCATAAGGCTTTGTACCTATCATCTTGGCATGGACCCAGCTTCGGTCTAGGAAGATGAAGGAGAGGGAGGGAGACATGATGGTCTTTGCTAGCTGGGGGTCTGAGGATAAGCCAGACTCTTGCAGTTCTGGGGAAGCATTAGTTTGTGCAAATGGGATCTCTATTATAACTTTTTCATGTGCACAGAATCCTAAAAGTAATCCAAAACATTTAGCTTAATCAGAGGGAAATGATATTTAAAATGTTCTACAACCTTCATCCAAAAGTTATTCCTCTTACCCTCCACTCTTAAGAGTACTGACCTAGACCTTGATTTAAAAAAAAAAAAAAAAAAAAAAAGTGGGGAGGAGTGCAAAAACCGGATTATGTCATTGTAAAATCCTGCCATGTAAAAATCAGAATTGGATGTCTGATAATTTTTCAAACTCAGAGACATTCTGCTAGATAAGATAGGAAAACCACTGGTAAGATTTAAGACCTACAATGCACTAAACTTTTCTGTGTTGCTAATTTTTGTTGTAGTTTGGTTGGATTTTGTTCATTTGCTTCTGAGACAAGGTCTTGAGATGTTGCCCAGCGTGGTCTTGATCTGCTGAGTGCTTAACAAATCCTCCTACCTCAGCCTCCCAAGTAGCTGGTACTACAACATCTGGGTCTAACTGTTTCTAATTTTACTTACAGATTAAAGGTATTTAGTTTGTCATTCGAATTAAATTTCATGGAAAACCTGAAAATATAATGTTCTCATTCATTTACATACAATATGGCAATATTTTCAGTAATAACATTTGTTTATATACACTGTCAGTAATTTTTCTACCAAATAGCAAATTATATCTGAGAAATAAAAACACAAATAACTAAAAACACCTTTGAGTTGTTCAATAAATATTCTCAAGCTTGACTAACTTCATTCACAGTAGAATTTAGAAATAAGAGGTCTTTTCAAAAACACATAGAAGAAAGGTGCCTTTCAGTGATGCATCTTGGAATGCGATAAAACAGTTTTTAAAAGTGAGATTTAATGTCGCTCCATTTTTTTTTTTTTTTTTTTTTTTTGAGTCTCACTCTATTGCCCAGGCTGTAGGTCACTGGTGTGATCTAGGCTCACTGCAACGTCCGCCTCCCGGGTTCAAGTGATTCTCCTGCCTCAGCCTCCCCAGTAGCTACAATTACAGGCACATGCCACCACGTCCAGCTAATTTTTGTATTTTTAGTAGAGGTGGGGTTTCGCCCTGTTGGCCAGGCTGGTCTCGAACTCTTGACCTCAAGGGATCCGCCCACCTCAGCCTCCCAAAGTGCTGGGATTACAGATGTGAGCCATTTTTTTAAAAAGGAAAGGTAACCAGAAGTTTCTGCTAGCCAGATAAAATGCCTTGAAAAACAACTTAGATTGCTGTGAGTGCTACAAATACCTATTTAGGAAATAAACTTTTTAAACACATTCAAAGATAAAAGTAAGCTGTACCAAAGACATACAAAGAAAACCGCTGAAATACTACATGAAAATCATATATATTTTTTCAACGTTTTAAAAAATCATAAGTTTGAAAATTAAGATATATAAAATACAAATCCAAATTCTTACATCTCTTTTAAGTCCTTAACTCTAAAGTTATTCAAAAATAGCACCAAATCCATCATTTAAGACCACTTCCATTTATTTTTAGGCCTTTGGCTAATGCTTTTGACACAAGGTTGCCCTTTTTCTAATAAAGTATTCCATGTCATGAACCCAGGAAGTTAAATTTCTTGGCTACCTTAAAGGACAGGATAACGGTAATAAATGACAGCCTGGGGTGATACACTATGCTGAAGAGGCCCCTAGTGGCGAAGTTACTCTCCAACCCGGTTTTACAGGTTTTATAAGACTGCTTCATCATGAGTGCAAAATCAATAGGTAATAAAGTCTCCCTTAGCTTTGCCTCCGTAATAACCTCTATTAGCCCTAATATATAGTTGGGCTATGATTGAGAATCTCAAGGTCCTTTCATCAGGAATTATTAAAAGACAGATGTGACCCGAAGAATAACTTCATTACATTCTGCATTTTAAATCAACAAATCTTTATTTAGTCCTTATGCCCTGCCAGGCACTGTGTTAGACATTGAGGAAATAGGAAAGATGAGGACCCTTGCAGATCTCACCGTTATTTCTTTTTAATGTAATAACATGGCATTAATGTAATAACACAGCATTAAGAACAGAGCTAGGGCAATATGAAGATTGGTAAGTATGATTCATTATCATATGAACTTATGATGGATTCTTAGGAAGATACAAGAAAAAGCTGAAGTATTGCCCCAAAGTTTCAGCTCCTTATTTTCAGCACCCATTCTAGGCAGCACCTGAGATTCTTCAATAAATAGACAATGGATACATGAATGGAAAGTAGGGTTACAAAGAAGGAATTTTTACAATTTTTTTAAATGTTGAAACATGCTGGAGTTGGGGATCCCTAAATGTAAAGAAAGACCCAAAAAAAAAAAAACTAAAAGACAACATTTATGAAGTGCATACTGTGTACTCCGGGCACTAAGCTAAGTTTCCAAATGTAATTTCCTCCTGCTATCACTATAAGGTGAGTAGTATTATTGGCATTTTACAAATTAGGACACCAAGGCCGGGAAAGGGTAAGTAACTTGCCCAAGGTCATACAGTTAATAAGTGGAAGAAGCCCCCTGGAGCTCAGGTCTCTGGAACACCAGAGCACAAGCTCACTGCACTGTGATGTAAACGGATGAATCCAAACGTTGGAGATTCTGCTTTAAAACCCACTAATACATTTTACAAATAGACATATAAGATTTTAGCACACAAAGATGAACAGGATTAAAGTATTTTGATATTGTATTATATGGAGTTCATATGGTGTGGTAGCTCAAGGCAGACGAATTACTAAATATGCACGGTGATCTTATAATGGGTATGGCCCATCTCTTGCTTTCTAGGAATTGACCATCTTCTTGGAACCCAGTACCTAGTCCCCTGGGTATTATGCACTATCACAAAACGTGTTCAAGTCGCCTTTTATGCCTAAGGCTTACATAAAAATTCATCTTGCCTTTCTGCGTCTATTTCCAAGTTTGAAGGACGTTTCTCCCTCCAATTAGCAACATTTCAGCACTGCACAGGGCTTACTAATGCTCGCTGTTGCAAGTAACACCAAGGTAATTTGACTTTCTTGTAGGAACAATGTCGACAAAATCCAAGAAATCCTACAGAATTAAATTTAAATTTCTAGTTTAAAAAAAAAAAACAAAACCCCGTGAAAGAACAGTTCATTATCTTTACAGTTCATTATCTATATTATCTAGACGTATCTAATGACATTAAGTAAAAACTGTGCCAAGGCTTTGAAATCAGAATAAAAGTGGAGTTTGTGAAATTTAACCATTCTATCCTTTTTATTAGTATTTCATTTATGAGTATTTCCCGAGGCTCACTGTTTTGGCAGGCACAGTGCTGTTAACATCTCTTCCTTTTTCACTATTCTTTGCTCATCGATGAAAAGATAACTTCAAAATCTCTGACAGCAGTGCAGGTGCAGGAAGCGTGATGGAAACAAACAACTTTACCTCCGCTTCCTACAGCTTTCCTCTCCTCCCTGCCTTTCCAACCCCCACCCCACCCCAAGATCATGCCCTCGCACAGCTTCTGCCCCACCAATCGCACGGTGCCATGGGCATATTCGGACAGCGGTGACCCTCAGCCACATCTCCCATGAGCGCGGTCCAGGGCAGGCGAGCGCGCTGCCCACCGGCCACCTCGTCACGCCCCCTCCACCCTCTCCATCCCAGCCACAATAATACAATAACAGCAGTCATCGCGCGGCACGTGGAAAGGCTACTTTTCAGTGGGTTTTGCAGAAAGTAATCAGACAGCGGAAGGCCACGAGAAAGGCTGGTGAAGCCAAACCTACCCCGGGAGCGCAGCAACCCCAGACCCTCCCTGGAATCCCCCTCCGCGTCCCCGCGCGCCCACCTGGAGGCGCCGCGCCCTCGGCCTGCCGAACCGCTCCCCGGCCCCTGCCCGTGCCCTGGGCTCCCGGCTGGCAGCGGCGGAGGGAGGCCAGGCGCGGCACCGTCCTCCGCAGCTGCACGAGCCACCCTGAGGTCGCGGGCTGGGCGGGCGCGAGGGAGGCGCGCGGGGCTATGGGGATCTGCCGGCGCCACTGACGCCCCCGCGCGGCGCACCGCTCCCAGCTGGCCCGGGAGGGGACCCGACTCACCCGAGGCGCCGTGCCGACTGCCCAGCCCGGCTCCGGCCGCTGCCACCGTCGCTGAACTTTCCCTCCTGCGCGGCCGTGGCGGACTCGGCTCCACCTCCAGCTCCGGCAGCCGCGGAGCCTCCAGGGACCCCGGGGGCGGGGAGCAGCGGCGGCGGCGGCGGCAGCGGCGGCGGCGGCCGCTGCGGCGGGAGCAACCGCGGCCAAGCCCGGAGCCCCGCGGCGGGGTGGGTCCGGCGGGGGCGGCCAAGGCCGGACTGGGGTCGCGCTTAGCCGCGGGCACCCGCGTCCCCCACGGCCCCTCTGCAGTGCGTCCCTGCGCCCGTCGGAGCTGGGCGACCTGGCCGAAGGCTGTCACTCTCGGAAGGGGCCGCGCTTGGACACCAGGGGCGGTTTACACGTGACTGGTCACCGAGAGCCGGAGAAGTTTAGAGACTAGGACACTGTGGTGTGGCCCGAGTTGCAGGAGAGAGGTGTCCAGTCTCCACGGGGTCCTTACTCTTGCAGGACAGAGTTCCCCATTCCCCCACTCCACCCGCTCTGTTCCCTTGGCTGCCCTCCCCGCCGAGCGCCGACTTCCATGCAAAAACTTTGTAAATCGCACTTCAGGGAATTCATGCCTTTAGTCACGGTCTCTTCTTGGTCAGCTATAACGCCGTCCCTCGAGAGCTTCTACTTACAGCGAAGGTCAGGAACCCCTGTTAACTCACACCCCACCACTGTGGGTAAGCGATGTCTGCAGGGACCCCTGACGGCCACTGGGAGGCCAGGAGAGAAGCGGGAGAGGAAGGGCTAAAAGGCAAGTACACGGAGTGCTGGGTAATGAAAGATCCACCGCCACCTCTCACACACACAGGCACACAACCTCCAGGGCCACAGGTCGCCTTTTACCTGTAAGTGCTCCAGCGCATCTCTGGGAGAGTTGGGAAATAGGATCGCCAATTTTCAGTGTAATTGAGGGGGACTCGGGAGGAGTCAGTGTTAGACTGGAAGAGGTCATCACCTGCAGATGCGGTGAAGCAACTTGCAGAGGCCCCAGGGCTGAGCCACGGCAGAACCAGAGCTGGAAACCAGTCCTATGACTCCTGAGGCAGTGCTCCTTCTACTGCCTAGCCATGGCTCCTTCTACTGCCTGGCTCGAAGTCTCCATCTGGGAGATTCCAGCGCACCAGACTTTATGTGGGCACAGGGTAGGCAGTCCGGAGGCTATAGGCACAGTCTTGAAGTAGCTCAGTTTCCATTAAGCTCCTGCTTACCTGCAGGAAGCATCCCTGAAGCAAGCTTTGCTTCCTACCCGGACTCCCCAGGTGGACCTGTCCCCACGCCACACTCCTGAGTGAACTCTTCACCCTCGTGACCTAATATCCCCACTGCAATTCAATTGGGACTTGGGAAACCGGGAAGAAGTGGGTGTTTTCCAAATGAATGAAAAATATGTCTATTCTGCTATGCCCCAAAATGCTGCATAAGAGAGATAATAAATAGTTAACACAGCATACGCACACACATACATAGGTACAAGCCATTGGCCAAGCCTCCTTCCCATGTTATCACACAGCACCCTCTTAAGGCAAATCATGACAATCCCTGCTTTGCAGACGGAGGGCAGCACATGGAGGCTGGAGTTGGTTATGAGTTGTGTAAAGGTTAGAATGTTCACTGTCAAGCACTCCGTGGGTAACCAAGTAACCTCTTCAGAGCCTTCTCACTGTCACCGAAGCATTCCCACACCTCCCTATATTGGCTGGTGTGTTGTCAAAGCATTGATTTTCTTTCCTCTCCTGAAGCATCTCCCGTCCTTCTGCTCAGTGATATCTCCAGAATTATAAAATACAGTTTCGGCATGGAATCTGGTCTGGAAGACAGCCCAGAGGACTTGAGCAGGAGCTGCCATGGCCCAGCACAGACGCACACGGTTGGACTCAGGTTCTAGACTATGTGGACGGGCTTGGGGAGGGTGGAGGAGGCACCCTTGTTGCTGCAATTGGTTCTATAGCTGTTATCTAAAAGAAAGAGGTAGAGGCCAGGCGCGGTGGCTCATGCCTGTAATCCCAGCACTTTGGGAGACCAAGGCAGGTGGATCACCTGAGGCCAGGAGTTCGAGACCAGCCTGGCCAACATGTGAAACCCTGTCTCTACTAAAAATACAAAAATTAGCCGGGTGCGGTGGCGCATGCCTGTAATCCCAGCTACTCAGGAGGCTGAGGCAGTAGAATCACTTGAACCCAAGAGGCGGATGTTGCAGTGAGCGAGGATGGCGCCACTACACTCCAGCCTGGGCGACAGAATGAGACTCCATCTCAAATAAAAAAAAAGAAGGTGCTCACTTCAGGGTTGATTACTTTTTTTAGGGGCTTATAACTTAGTACCTTGTTACCATTTCCAACTTTTTCCCATTTGGCTAGTAATACAAAAGCATAGCAATGTACATAACAGTATGTGTCATATCAGTATGTATCAATAAATATCAATTCACAAAGCCAGTTCTAGCTAAGGGTTTGGTGCCCCCATATATTCTGACAACAGTTAATATATGAAATGATAAGAGAACAGAAAAGGTGATAAAACTATGAAACTAAGTAACAAAATGTGAGAAAAGATACATTTTTTTTCTGGAAAAAAAAAAGAGCAAGTAGATATGTAACAGCCTTTGGATTATCCCTTTGGGAGCCACTATTATCAAGCAGTACCGGTGGTACTTATTGTCCATCATTAGAAAAGGCAGCAGAGTATTAGGGAAAAGAATGGCCAACTCATCTCTGCAGCCCCAGTGCCCTAATATTGCCTAGCAGAATTAAGTCAGTGAACCTAATAGAAGGATGAGTTCCTTACACCTCAAAGACTGAGAAGAATAACCAGGTTGAACATGAAACCTACGTGTAAAAACTAATTTTTAAGACTTATGGCCAGGCATGGTGGCTCGAGCCTGTAATCCCAGCACTTTGGGAGGCTAAGGCTGGAAAATTGCTTGAGGCCAGGAGTTTGAGACCAGCCTAGGCAACATAGTGAAACCCCCGTCCCTACAAAACAAGTTTTTTTAAATTTAGCCAGGTATGGTGGCACGTGCCATAGTCCCAGCTACATGGGAGGCCAAGAAGGGAAGATCGCTTGAGCCCAGGATGCCAAAGCTAAAGTGAGCCAAGATCACACCACTGTACTCTAGTCTGGGCAACAGAGAGAGACTCTTTAAAATAAAAATAATAATAATAATTACTACAAAAAAAAAAAAAAAAAAAGGCAGGGCATGGTAGCTCACACCGGTAATCCCATTTTTGGAGACCGAGGCTGGCAGATCACTTGAGGTCAGTAGTTTGAGACCAGCCTGGCCAACATGATGAAACCCTGTCTCTACTTTAAAAATACAAAAATTAGCCAAGCATGGTGGCAGGCACTTGTAATTCCAGCTACTCAGGAGGTTGAGGCATGAGAATTGCTTGGATCCTGGAAGGGGAGGTTGCAGTGAACTGAGATCACGCCACTGCACTCCAGCCTGGGCAATAGAGCAAGACTCTGTCATGAGAAAAAGAAAAGAAAAGAAAAGTTTTCTACATGGAGTTTAGCTTTAGATATGTGCTTAAACATTTTTCATAAACAATATTTGAGAATCAAAATATGTTATTTTAATTTACAAGGACATTATAAGTGTACCTTAATATGGTGCTGATAATGTGATAATAGTAAGGAAATATATAGAAAGTTGTGGAAATAAGTCAAGTCATGATGTCAGAGTGATTTTATCCTCTTGGGGAAAAAATGGAATAAAATATATGGCATCATGGCATCATGTTTATATGGCAGCCCATATAAAAATATATTCAAAAACAATACATAAAGTGGCAAACTTTTACATTTATAAAATGTAAGATACATACAATATGTTTAATATCTTTAATAACTTGTTTTAAATATATTTGAATAGGTATTAAGTTTTAAGTACAGAAATATTTCACACAGTTCAAGGTTAGACTTCTCAGCCTCACCAGGGTCCTTGAGAACTTTGACCCAGAGCCACTCAGTAGCTGAGAGAGCAGTTGTGAAACTCATTCATTAAAACACAGTAACATTACTTTTGAAGAGACATACTCACGTCATGTTGACTCTGACTTTAAATACAGTTCTAATAATCAGGGTTATCTGATTTCTTAGATGACGGCAAATGTGCTGTGTAGTTATAGAGATTGCTCATTAGATGGAAGAGGCTTGTTGTACCCAAGCATAAATACAAGCCAGACAGTACTATTGTGGGTGGTAAATCATTAAGGCGGGATCTAATTATATTCCATATAGTCTACTTAAGGATCATGGAAAATATGAAATATATTTCTCAATGAATTTTTATTTTAAATGCGTAAAATAAATGTTTGACCTGGAGAGGTCAACTTTGCTTTTCTAGGGGGAAAAAAAAAAAGGTCACACATGTTGAAGAGACCTCATTCCACAAGCATAACTCAAACATAGTGGGGGCTTTGTTAATATTTGCTGACTGAAAAGGGGATGCTTTTAACTTCTTCTGGATGTTTTGAATTAATGCCTTTAAATACACACATCAAAATAAGCAAGTCGTTTCCTACTATTTTCAAATTTACACTCTCTGTTGTTCATGCTGTTTCTCTCCAGACCAGTCCAAGAGGAGGACTAAAGGGGGAACATGTGTCCCTCTCATTGCACCATTGCCGAGTTTTCTTCTCCAAATGGCACAACAGGCACGGCTCTCTGGTGTAACGCTTTCAACTGCATAACTGAGATCTCATATAGAAGTCATCTAGTACAGGCCAGGTGCAGTGGCTCATGCCTGTAATCTCAGCACTTTGGGAGGCTGAGGCAGGTGGGTCACCTGAAGTCACGAGTTCAAGAACAGCCTGGCCAATGTGTTGAAATCCCGTCTCTACCAAAAATACAAAAATTAGCCAGGCGTGGTGGCATGCGCCTGTAATCCCAGCTAGTCGGGAGGCTGAGGCAGGAGAATCACTTGAACCCGGGAGGCAGAGGTTGCAGTGAACCAAGATCATTCCAGCCTGGGCAACAGAGCAAGATTCCATCCCAGAAAAAAAAAAAAAAAAAAAAAAAAGTCATTTGATACATCAGGTGCTTCACAGGTTGACTTTTCCATTCTACTTCTGTCCACTCCACATCGTCACTTCTCCAATCTATAGATGAGAACAAAAGAGTTACAGAGGGAACTAGTACAGAAAACAAAATGAGTGGGGCAGCAGAGATTAATCTAGATCTGGTCTACATCTGCCTGACATAAAATCCAGATATCTAAACACAGATCTGCTGAAAAAGGTGTCTTTTATCTCTACAGTAATTACACTAATTCACCAATGTGCATATCTAGCTCACCCAGGCCTTTATTTATGAATTGGAAAACTGGTTTTCAAATAGTTTCCCTTTGATAACTCAAAACTCAGTATTTTTGAGTAAGGTCTTCTAACCTTTACTCCACCTTTAATTTTTGAATTCTGATGGGTAGGTTATTTAAATTATTACTGTTGTTTCTCTCCAAGAATTTTTAGCGTCTTTTTAAAAAGTAGGTATTTATCATTTAAGTTAATATCTACAAAATCCCTTCCCACTTTCATACCTTACTCTGTGCCCTTTCACTATGATAATCACACATTATGATAAAGGCTCCATTAATAAGATAATATGTTTCAACAAAACACATTTTTATAAGAATCTTTAGTACCAACAGTAGAAATAAGATGCATAAAGGTACACTCAAGGATATTAGAAGAGCTACTGTATAGAATATTAACACTGAACAAGGAAAATAGCCTGAGGAGGGGAAGGGCGAATACAGTCAGAATCAATAGGTCCAAAAATAAGAAATGTCTAAAGAAAAGCAACAAGTGGGTTATCCACCAAGAAAAGAAAAAGACATAGGCAAAGGCGATGACGTGGGAAACAAGCTTTGCCAATTTCAGAAACAACCGTATTTCCTTTCCTGTTGCACAGAGGGGATTCACTGTATATAGCCACAAACGTGTCCCATTGGGGAGGAATTTGGCCTTCAAACCAGATGACGCCAGTAATGCCTCCCTCGCTATATGAGACGTGTTTGGTTTTTCTGTAAACACAACCAGAAAATATTCTAGTCAAATTCATCCAATTTAGTAAGTTAGGCAGTTACTGTGTGCCCAGTACAGTGGGAACCACACAAATGACTAAGCATAGTCTTTATCAAGAAACCTCAAATCTAGTAGAAAAGACTGAAAATATAGGGATTAAAAGTAGAAAAAAGATCCCTGAATTGTCCATAGATGGCTTCATGTTAGAAGTGGTGCTTTTTTTTGAGACAGAGTCTCATTCTGTCACCACGATGGAGTGCAGTGGCACAGTCTCGGCTCACTGCAACCCCTGCCTCCAGGGTTAAAGTGATTCCCCAGGCTCAGCCTCCAAAGTAACTAAGATTACAGGTACCCACCAACACGTCCAGCTAGTTTTTGTATTTTTAGTAGAGATGGGGTTTCGCCATGTTGGCCAGGCTGGTCTCGAACTCCTGACCTCAAATGATTCACTAGCCTTGACCTCCCAAAATGCTGGGATTATAGGCATGAGCCATGGCATCCAGCCAGAAATGACTTTTGAGAGAGATCTTGAAAGGTGAGTAGGATTTGGATGGGCAGAGAAAATAGGAGGTGGTACCCAAGAAGTAATTGAAGCAGAGATGGGAAAGTGCTAGGCATGTCCTGATGAAAAGGACAGGATCCAAAATGACCAGAACACGGGGGACATTTAAAAAGAAAGGCAAGATTCTAAAAGTGTTCTGAGTCTTGATATGGGGGACTTCGAATGCCACAAAAATATTATTATGCCAGAAAAAATTTATTATATGAATTTTAGTAGGGTGCAAATCTGTGGATGTGAGCAGACCCTGTTAGTTGCTTAATCAACATTCTTTCTTGCTTGCTGGCAGGGCCATAATTTTGCTCAGAGCCCATCCCCATGAGGCTCTAAAAGGGAGAATCAACACTGCCCCAGCTCTGAGTAGGGCTAGGGAAATAAATTACGATTGGTTTAAGGCAACAGGAAAAACCAATGGCAAAAGTGGCTGAGCCTTGATGGAATCTGTGGGATATCTCAGAGGAAAGACCTGGTTATCAACTGGAAATGGAGATCTGGAACTCAGGGTAGGTTAGAGCTAGAGATCTAGAAAGAATGGAGGTCCTCCATGTACAAAAATATAATTGCTTAAACAATTAGAATGAAAAGACCATCTAGAGAGAGAAGATCCAGTGAAAGGTGGTGGCTGAGAGCACAATCCAGGGAGCATTCGAGCAGTGGTCCCCAACTTTTTTGGCACCAGGGACAGGTTCCATGGAAGACAAGTTTTCTATGGACCACAGGGGCAGGGGTAGTTTTGAGATGATGTAAGCACTTTACATTTATTGTGCACTTTATTTCTACTATTATTACATTGTAACATGTAATGAAATAATCATACAACTCACCATAATGTAGAATCAGTGGGAGCCCTGAGCTTGTCTTCCCGTGACTAGATGGTCCCATCTGAGGGTGATGAGAGACAGTGACAGATCATCAGGCATTAGATTCTCATAAGGAGCACGAAGCTTAGATCCTTCACATGCACATCACAACAGGGTTCGAGATCCTATGAGAATCTAATGCTGCTGTTGATCTGACAGGAGGCAGAGCTCAGGTGGTAATGTGAGCAGTGGGGAATGGCTGTAAATACAGATGAAGCATTGCTCACTGGCCCGCCACTCACTTCCTGCTGTGCAGTCCAGTTCCTAACAGGTCACAGACCAATACTCATCCATGGCCTGGAGATTGGATACCCCTACATTAGAGGATTCTGTGAAGGACGCTGGGAAGGAATGATGGGGAAGCCAGAACCAGTAAGGGAGATGTCTCAGTGGTCAGAGAGTTTCCGGAGGTAAGTAATGGTTCCATGTATGCAATTCTGAGGCTGGGCGCGGTGGCTCACGTCTGTAATCCCAGCACTTTGGGAGGCCAAGGCGGGTGGATCACGAGGTCAGGAGATTGAGACCATCCTGGCCAATATGATGAAACCCCATCTCTACTAAAATACAAAAAAATTAGCCAGACGTGGTGTCATGTGCCTGTAGTCCCAGCTATTCAGGAGGCTGAGGCAGGGGAGTCGCTTGAACCCTGGAGGCAAAGATTGCACTGAGCTGAGATCACACCACTGCACTCCAACCTGGCAATAGAGCAAGACTCCACTTCAAAAATAATAATAATAATAATAAAATTCTATAGTATCCATTGAGTTTGTCAAGAAGTATCTTTAGTTATATGAGCCCTCGTTAGCATTTCAAAAACCCAACAGAAGAGGCATATTTACTCACAATGCTGCTGAAAAGGTTAAGTAAATATTAAAGTTTCTCTTCTTTTTTTTTTTACTAGAATCATATAAAATCTATGTGCTTACACTGACATTTTATAATCAGCCTATGCTGATTCACGGTTGACATCACAGGACACTCTGGAATGTGAAGGGGACCCAGTCACTGTGCACAAAGTGTCCAGCATACCATCAGTTTTTTGGCCTAGAAACCAACCCAGAATTAAGCAGCCAGAGGCAGTGAACAGTGCATAGGTATCTGTATATTTACCTATCCTGATTGTCTTTTAGCATCGCAACCCTCAGATACCAGGTAAACTTATTATACTTCAATGACGGTAAATATTTGGTTACAATATGGATGGATCAGAGATGGAAGAGAAAAATAATGTAATAAAAATGGGAAAAAAATCATGGGCCCTACTTTTCCTAGTCCTACAGTTATAGACTCTCAAGACTTTTAACCTGCAGTCAGCCAGGATGGAGACCTGAGTCCGTCCTAAGCAAATATGGCGTCCTCTGTTAGGAACCACAGCCCGTTCACGGAGCATGATGGGCTCGCCCTGTCTGGACCTGCCTAGAGTGTCTGCCTGCCACCAGTTGCGCCCTCTTGCAATAATACCTTTGTTTTACAGGGAGTTTTAATGGTTGGACATGGTTTTCTGCAGATGTGAGTCCCGCTCTGGTAACAAACTCTGCTTTGAAGTCCAGACTATCTGACCTACACCTTGACCCCTTCTTGCTTTTTTTTTCATGTCACTTTCCTCCACCTCCAATACTCTAACTTTGCTCCCTAACCCTTCTCTGACCTTGAGAGAGGTCAGAGATACTAAAAATAACTAAAGAATAACCAATACTAAAAAATTAGTATAGACCTCAGCAACCTGAAAAATAGTACCTCCGCACCCAAACTCCTGTTGCTCACTCCCACTCATCCTTAAACAATACGGCAACATCACTCAAACCACAGTTGTCTATATTCTTTTAGGCATGTAGGTGGGACTACTAGTCAACTCTAAGAAGGGCCAACCCTTCTTCCCGGTTAGTTCAAATAATAATAGCAGTAATAATCATTATCATCATCGTCATCATCATCATCATCATCATCATATTACTATTGTAGCTTGACTTTCACCACGTTCCAGGCACTGTTCTAAGCCAGGGGTCCCCAAGCCCCAGGCTGCAAACCAGTACCAGTCCGTGGCCTGTTAAGAACTGGGCCTGGCAGCAGGTAAGTGAGCATGACCGCCTGAACTCCGCCTCCTGTCAGATCGGCGGTGGCATTAGATTCTCACAGGAGCATGAACCCTATCGTGAATTGCATACACATGGGATCTAGGTTGAGCACTGTTTATGAGAATCTAACTAATGTCTAATAATCTGAGGGAGAAAGGTTTCATTCCCTACCCCTGTCCCGTGAAAAAATTGTGTTCCACGAAACCAGTCCCTGGTGCCAAAAAGGTTGGGAACCGCTGCTCTAAGCCATCAATATACTTATATACTTGCTACAACCCTATAGAGAAACTGAGGCTTAAGGAGGTTATAGAACATTCCCAAGGTCATACAGCTAGTAAGCCATGATGTCAGGATTCAAACTCAGGCCAATCTTCTCTCTCATGGACACAACTCTGGGGTTCCTATACCTTACAGTCTGAGACAAAAGAGGTAACTAATAATACTTTTCAAAACATCCTATTTACAGGGCAGAAACAATAAAAATAGGTTCTTTGTAGGAAAGAATAATAGGAGGAAAATAGGAGGAAACCACTGCTCTCTAACACTTCCTCTAAGAACAAGGTAAATTCAGAACTGGAATTTGCCTACCAGACTCCCAGTCCAGTGCTCCTTTGTTGTGCTATGTGTGGTCGGAAGAGTGAGGAAGTATCACAATGGAAACTCCGACAAGATGGCAATGAATGTATCTACTGCTTCAGTCATTTGCTTCCTTCTTTAGTCATATCATACCACGTTTTGCACTCTCATTGGGATGATAATTAGAGCCATCTGTGTACTCTCATTTTATTAAGGCAATAACTAGAGTCATACCAACAGTGTTCACAGAACTAAAATAAAGAAGCTTTTTTGTTTGTTTCTTTTCCTTTTCATAGAACAGATACTTCTCCTTCCTATTTTGTTTTCTTTTTTACTAGCATCTTGGAAGACAACCAGTCCCAGAACCTATAAACAGTGCTTCCCTTCAGATGCGGCTTTTATCCTGATTGGTCAGAGAAAGATAGACTGTTCCCTTGCTGATAAAGGGCTTTTTGAAGACTTTTACATAACTTCTACAATGCACTGGAAAATAACACCCAGGAAAAGGCTGGGTGTTGGGGTGGATAATAAACTCTTACTGCTGTATGAAAAGCTACATTTTTCAGAGTAATATGGTGATTACAGATAAAATAACAAAATAAATTTTAATAATACCACAATGCAGAGTCATCAAAGAATTGGGCATTGCTCCAGTAACTTCTGGGAGAATTTGCACCTGTTGCCTCTTTCCCCAAGGATGGAAGAGGTTGCCGGAACCAACTCCTCCTGGGAGGGTTACCTGAAGCTCGCGTAAGCATCAGCATTGGCTAGGTCATCATCTCTTCCAGTTCTGCCACCAACCAACTCGTTCCAAGAAAATGTGGGAAATAATGCCTTATCTTTAAGTAAGTCAGAAGCTGTCACACTTACAAAGAAAAATGTTCTCTGGTCAGGGTTCCCTGTGGGCATGTCCTTGCAGATGCCTTGGTGCAGCTCTGAATTTCTGGTTACAATTAACTGGCGATGAACTGAAGCTATGCTAGTTTAGATTAGGGGTTTTGAAAAAGCCTACTTGTATAATAACAGCATACCTAGTCTTAGCTTTTAGGTTCTCTTTCTTCAAAGGGAACATTCAGAGCCAGATAGAGGCAGAGGTCTGCCAGGCAGCTTCTTAGAGCAACAATCTATAGGAGGAAACTATAAGGGGGAACTCACATAACACTAAAGTAAACTGGAAATACAGCCTCAGCTATCCTGAGTAAAATGTAATTGTCTCAATACTCTTGAAATATCCATTTTGGAGTTGGAAGACAAACACCACCCCACCACACACACGCATGCACGCACACACACAAACACACACTCTTGAGTATTTTGGCAATATATATATGCTAAATAGTAATTTGTTGTCTTTAACTGAAATTCTAAAACCAAATAATGCATGGCATAATACTTAAGAGAAATGAGTGATTTTTTTAATATCCAAAATGTTAAACCCTTTAATATACCTCCCAAGGGTTGTCTGGTTCAGAAACTCACAAAAGAAAACGGAAGTGCAAACTAGAACTGCTGAAAAAAATGGAAAACAAATTTAAACATCATGAGCCAATGAAGTAAATTAAGTGACTCTAACTCTATGTAATGTTCATTACCAGAAACTATTTTCCCACTCCTACTAAATAAATGTTAAGTAATTATTTAAATGATATAAATTATGTTATATTACTAACTTGCTTGGAGTGCTCACATGAAAGTCTTAATTACTCATACTTTCTCACCACCAAAAAAGAAAGAAAGAAATAAGTTGCAGGGTTTGGGGGTTAAGAAAGGAAAGGAGGGAGAGAGACAGGGAAGAAAATAATTGATTTCTGCCATTTTGGAAAACAGATTGGCAGCTTCTTAAAAAGTTAAACACATATCAGCCGGGAGCGGTGGCTCATGCCTGTAATCCCAGCACTTTGGGAGGTCAGGGCGGGTGGATCATCTGAGGTCAAGAGTTTGAGACCAGTCTGGCCAAAATGGCGAAACTCTATCTCTACTAAAAATACAAAAATTAGCCGGGCGTGGTGGTGGGTGCCTATAATACCAGCTACTCGGGAAGCTGAGGCAGGAAGAATCCCTTGAATCTGGGGGAGACAGACATTGCAGTGAGCCAAGCTCGCACCACTGGACTCCAGCCTGGGCAACAGAGTGAGACTCTGTCTCAAAAAAGAAAAAGAAAAAAAGTTAAACACATATCAACCATATGATCCAGCCATTCTACTCCCAGGTATTTACCTAAGAGAAAGGGAAACACATTTCAATACAAAAATTTAAACACAAATGTTCATTGTGAGGTAAGAGGAAGGGCTTGACTCAGGAGAGGGACTTGACTACAGAAATAGGGCTTGACACTGGACTGAGTTGAGGACTAGCTAAAACACAGAATGAGGCAGAAGCAGCTTTCCATTAGACACAGCCACTAGTGTGTTATGTCAGTTTACCATTGTCATGGCAACACCCAGAAGTTACCACCCCCTTCCATGGCAACAATCCAACGGCCCAGAAGTTACAACCCATTTTCTAAAAATTGCTGCATAATCCATCCTTCAATTTGCATGTCATTAAAAGTAGATATAAATGTGAGTGCAGACCTCCCTCTGGGCTGCTACTCTGGTCACATTGCCTATGGGGTATCCCTGTTCCACAAGGAGCTGTACATTTGCGACTGCCGTACACTGCCATTTCAATAAAAGTTGTTGTCTAACACCACTGCCTTGCCCACTCTTGAACACTTTCCTGTGTGAAGCCAAGAACCCTCCTGGCCTAAGCCCCAGTATTGGGATTTGCCTGCCCTGCATCATGAGCAGTATTATTTGTAATAGGCAAAAACTACACGACCCAAATATCCTTAGCAGGTAAAAAAACTGTGGCATATTCATAAAATGG
Source organism: Chlorocebus sabaeus (assembly GCF_047675955.1). Classification (NCBI taxonomy): domain Eukaryota; kingdom Metazoa; phylum Chordata; class Mammalia; order Primates; family Cercopithecidae; genus Chlorocebus; species Chlorocebus sabaeus. Next base: position 19,274,343 of record NC_132911.1, read on the forward strand.
GATACTACTCAATCAAAAAAATGGAATGAACTACTCAGATGCTCAGCAACACGGATGAGTCACAAAATCATTATGCTGAGAAAAAGAAACATCAAAAAACTCACATATTGTATGATTTCATTTATACAAAATTCTAAAAAAAGCAAAGTAACATAGTGACAGAAAGGAGATTAGTGGTTACCTGGGTATGGGGTACGTGAGAAGGAGTGGAAGGAAATAATTACCAAGGGAAATTACTGGAAAACTTTTTGGGAAGATGGATATGTTCACAGTCTTGATTGTGGTATGGTTTCACTGGGGTATACATATGTTGAAGCTTAGCAAATTGCATATGCTAAAGTGTGCCAATTTTTTATATGTTAATTATACCTCTCTACAACTATTTTAAAATTAATTTTTAAATTTAAAAAACAGGCCTCCGCATTTGCAAGAACATGTTCTCTATCTTGCTTTCAGTAAAAATCAGGAAGAACCTTTGGAGACCAAATTAAGTGATCCTGATCTTTTCTTTCAATGACTCAAACAGTGGTTCTCCAAATTTAGTACGCATGAGGGTATCTGAGATGTTAATTTGAAACGCAGTTTCCAGGGTTTTATATAGAGGTATGCTAGAAAATATTACTGATAAAAGAATATGTAGTATCTAATTTACAAGTAATAATACATCCAATATTCTTCATTGTAAATTTCATAAATCTTACGAAATGCTTTGTTGGCTTTTGCTAAACTCTTGTATCTGTAGTCATTCTGTGGTTGCAACAGATGAACATGTATAGTTCCAACTGAATGCTGGGTAACAGTTTTGTTCACTCAGGTGAAAGGATTTCTTGAGGCCAGGAGTTCAAGATCAGCCTACGCAAACATAGCAAGGCCCTGTCTCTAAAAAAAATTTTTTTTTTAAATTTCACCAGGCACCATGGAATACACCTGTAGTCCTAGCTATTCAGGAGGCTGAGGCAGCAGGATAGCTACAGTCTAGGAGCTTGAGGTTACAAAGTTCATGCTGCTGCACTCCAGTCTGGATGACAGAGCAAGACCTCATCTCTTAAATAATAATAATAATTTTGTTTACATTAATGAGTAAAAATGAAACATCATTTCTTAATCTCACATGATTTATTAATGATGTGAGAGACTTCTTTGCTGAACCAGAAGATAGTTTTTGAAGATTAGGAGAATATTTCCTTAATTTTACATTATTCATCATGTAATGACCACAGGCATGACACACTTTAAGTTTAATCTACATTATTAACATTTATTTCATCATTGTCTACATAATCAACAAAGCAATAAATCAAGCCTGGTTGTATTTGACAATTCCCATGGTGTAAATATTCCCACATGGCCAATTTCAAGCTCCCAGTGCATGTGAGGTTGGGAAGAGATGCACAGTAGCACACCAGTATACAGTATCTCCACCACATGAATGTAATAGACATAACCTCAAGAGCATGGATAATAGCAAAGGGTAGTAAAGTCAATAGGAAGGGATGAGTTTTGAATACTTATTATCTTCGTTTTTAACGTAATTTATGTAATTGTGAGCTTCTACAATTTAATTTGTAATGATTTTTAGTAATGAGCTCATAAAATTCTTTGAAATTTAATAGTTGGCTCTCAGGAACTGATATAAATTGGCTCTAACACACTGCTGGCTTCAGCTCGGCCCTAAGAAATTAGGCCCTTTGGGGATGGGGCTCAGGAACCTGCATTTCTCATATCCTCTAAGATGATCCTGATATACAATACTGGTGGAAAATCTAATTGCAATTTTCTTTTTAGCTAGTGTTACGATTTGAACATTTGTATTTCCCCAAAAAATCCTGTATTGAAACATGATCCCCAATGTGATGGCATTAAGAGATGTGGCACCCAAAGGGAAGGTGATTAGGTCATGAGGGCAGGGCCCTCATGAATGAATAAAATTAGTGCCTTTATAAAAGAGGTCAAGGGAGCTTGTTTGCCCCTTTCCCCATGCGAGGACACCTCTAGAAGACACCATCTATGAACCAAAAAGCAGGCCCTCACCAGACACCAAATCTGCTGACACTTCCATCTTGGAATTCTCAGTGCCCAGAATTGTGAGAAATAAGTCTGTGTTGTTTGTAAGCCACCCAGTTTATGGATGTTCTTATAGCAGCCTGAACAGTCTAAGACAGTTAGTAAATAGGTATTCTTCAGAGTCAATGCGTTATGTGGAAAGAATACAGGATTAAGTATTAGGAACACTAACGTTCTCGATCCAGTTCTTCCACTTAATTATATGGCCTTCGGCAAGTTACTAACCTTCTTAGTTTCCTAATTTAATAAGGAGGGAGTAAGACAAAGAAGAAGTTAGTGGATGTAATTTTAAAAGATTTACTTATATACTGAAGTATCTGTAGGTATAATGGCCTGGTACCTGTTATCTGGTGGCTATTTCTTTAGAATGCTTCGGGAAACAAAAGGGAAAAAAAAAGGTGGGCTGGAGATAAGTGAAAAGATTGGCAAAATGTTTTGATAATGAGAACATGGGTTCTATTATACCATTCCCTTTACTTTTGATGTTTAAAATTTCTCCATAATAACAATTTCCTAAGAAGTCACTAATAAATAATCCAGGATTCTTTTTATCTTAAAAGGGTGTTTCACATCATCCTTGGATTTATAATTGTTTTTAATGGGACAGGGGTCAAGACTTAGCATCTTCTATGAATTTGTTGCTGAGGAATCTGAATCTACTTTAAAGTCCCAGAACAAATTAATGTCTAAGCCAGGATTCTAGCAACAACCTTCTAACAACAATCTTCCAACCTTCCTGCAACACTTGAGCCCGGGAGTTTGAGACTAGTCTGGGCAACATGGCAAAACCCAGTTTCTATGAAAAATAGAAACAACTTTCCAAATCCCACAGCCATTTTGGTTACACCAAGCAACGTGAGGGTGCTGCTGTCCCAATGCAGTGTCAAATGGGAGCAGGAAGATGAGAAAGAGGGTGGAAAGGGGGTAATTTGATGCAAACCTTCCAAATCAAACATCAATATTTATTTAAAATACATCCTGCTTCTAATTACAATCAAAACCAGGGGCAAGCATTGCTGTGGGCAATTAAAAAGCCAGTCACAAATTATCCTCTAAGATTCTGGGCTGTTGAGAAACTGCTTATATCACTCCCATTTCTACCTATCATTTCAGAATGAAAATAGAAAAAAAAAAAGAGTGAAATAATGCAAGTCAACAGAGTACTATATTTTCTTTACTTCAACTAGGCTGGCACCTGATACAGTTTAGGAAACAGTAAGCGCTCAATAAATGTATTTGGCTAAATCTAGATAACCCTAAACATTTTCAGCATTTCATGTGACACACGCTTTTTGAGTACCTATCATGTGCTAGACAACACTTAGAACTTTGATACTGTGGATTAATTTAGTAATGTTTATGTATCTCATTATTAATAAGTGATTATTTCAACACTACCAAAAAATTTCAGCCCTCGCCTATGTAAATTTCACAGAAAAAATTAACTCTATCAGCTTCAATTACAAGACAGATTGTTAGATTAGAATAATTTTTAAAAAGCAAGAACCAATTTTATGCTGTCTACAGGAAACTAACTTTAAAGACATTGGTTAAAAATACAAGGGTAGAAAAAGATATAAGATACAAACTCGAACTAAAAAAACGTTGGAGTGGCCATATTAACATCAGACAAAGTAGGCTTCGGAACAAGGAATATTACCAGGGATTCAGAGGGGTATTATGTAAGGCTAAAGGATCAGTTTGCCAAGAAGATGTAACAATCCTAAACATGCAGGCACCATACAACAGAACTTCAAAGTACATGGAGCAGAAACTAACACAACTGAAAGACAGAATAGAAAAATCCACATTCCTGGTCTCAACACAAAATCTGGGAGCTAAACCTGAGACTCTCACATTAAGCTGGGTCTTTTGAAGCAGACTAAAGTGGTCCCAGACTAGCAGCTCCCACTGGCACACATCAGAAAGTAAAACAAATTCTTTCTGAGGAAAGCTTCCGTGATTTAAGACCTCAGGATTCCAACTGATTAAAGTCAACCAAATGTAAGTTCATGGTGCAAGGTCTTCAAACATATGAGGGAATACGCCAGCATGATTAAAAGTCCAGGAAAAAATAATATATAACCCAAAGAACTAAATTTAATATTGGAATTATCAGATATAAAATACAAAATAAATCTGTATGAAGAAGCAAAAAGATTGCATAAAAGACAAAACTGAACATTGCACAAGCAATAAAATGTATCATAAATGAGCCAATAATTTATTTTAAATGAATTGATCTTGAAGATGTAATCACTTGGCTTTAAAGGCTCAATGGATGGGCAAAATGGCAATTTAGATGTAGCTAAAAAGAGAATTAGCACATATGAGGATAGATTAAAAGCTGCTGCAAGGAGAAAAAGGGAAATAAATAATATGCCATGTATCAAGTGTCATGAATTAAAATAAACCTAACTCCAGATACTGTTTGGTGAAACTGAAAAGGAAGGATGAAAGAAGATCTTAAATGCTAAGGTAACCATATTATTTATTCTCCAAACTAGAACTTTTTTTTTTTTTTGGAGTCAATGAGGGCATTCTTGATGAATATTCTAAGAAAACAAACTTAAAACAGCTGTCTTAGGCAAACTTACATTCCAGGTCATCCTATTAAAGCACCCAGTAAAGCCGGGCGGAGTGGCTCATGCCTGTAATCCCAGCACTTTGGGAGGCTGAGCTGGCGGATCACTTGAGGTCAGGAGTTCGAGACTAGCCTGGCCAACATGGTGAAACCCCATCCGTCTCTACCAAAAATATAAAAAATTAGCCAGGTGTGGTTGTATGTACCTGTAATATCAGCTACTTGGGAGGCTGAGATAGGAGAATCGCTTGAACCTAAGGAGGGTGGAGGTTGTAGTGAGCCAAGAGCATGCCACTGCACTCCAGCCTGGGTGACAGAGTGACATTCCAAACCAAAAAAAAAAAAACCAAAGAGAAAAAAAAAAAAAGCACCCAGTGAGAAAAAAAGTCACCTATACATACACAGAATGATCAATGGACTGTCAACAGTCTTCTTAACAGCAACAAATGGAAGCAAGAGAACTGAACTGTCAAATAATATATAAAAAATACAGACAGCAAACCACTATGGCCCTCGAATTATGAACTCCGAAAAACCATAATTCAAGAATGAAACTGAAAGAAAGGCATTTTCAAATAAGCAAAAACAGAATTTATCTCCAGTGAACCTTCACTAATGGCACTTCTAAAAGATGTTCAGAAATGAAAGAAAATCACAAACAAAAACCTGCGGAAGGAGCAAAGTGTGAACTATAAGAAGGAATGAATGAACAAAGAAACAAATGGATAAACATGTGTATATCTAAAGCACACATTACCTGTATAGAATAATAGCAGCTAGTTTCGTAAGTTAAGAAAAAAATGAAAACAGGCCAGGCGTGATGGCTCATGTCTGTAATCCCGGCACTTTGGGAGGCCAAGGCACTGGATCACTTCAGCCCAGGAGTTTGAGACCAGTCTGGGCAACATGGCAAAACCCAGTTTCTATGAAAAATAGAAAAATTAGCCCATCGTGGTGGTGCACGCCTGTAGTCTCAGCTACTTGGGAGGATGAGGCAGGAGGATCACTTGAGTCCAAGAGTTCAAGCAAGGCTGTAGTAAGCTGTGATCACACCACTGCACTCCAGCCTGGTCAACAGAGAAAGAGCTGTGTATTTAATTTAAAAAAAAAAAAAAAAAAAAAAAAAGCTGGGTGCAGTGATGCATACCTATAAGCCCAGCTACTTGGGAGGCTGAGGCAGGAGGATCCCTTAAGCCCAGGAGTCAGAATCTAGCCTGGGCAACAGTTAAAACAACATAATTAAAACAAAACACTAGACAACAGTACCATGTAAGTTGGGAAAGGGTAATCACAACAATGTTCGTTAAACCTCTTATACGATCCTAGGAAAGATGCTGATTAACTTTAGATTAAAAGATGTACCATAAAACTAGAGATCATTATGTTGAGTGAAATAAGCCAGGCACGGAAAGACAAAGATCACTGTTCTCACTTATTTGTGGGATCTAAAAGACAAAACAATTGAACTCATGGACGTAAAGAGTAGAAGGATAGTTGCCAGAGGCTGGGAAGGGTAATGGGGGGCTGGTGGGGAGGAGGGGATGGTTAATAAGCACAAAAAAATAGGATGAATAAGACCTACTATTTGATAGCACAACAGGATGACTATAGTTAATAATAATTGTACATTTAAAAAATAACAAGTATAATTGGATTGTTTATAACTCAAAGGATAAATGCTTGAGGGTATGAACACTCCATTCTCCATGATGTGCTTATCTCGCATTTCATGTCTGTATTAAAACATCTCATGTGTTCCATAAATACATACACCTACTATGTACCCACAAACACTAAAACAAAAAAAATTTTGGCTGGGTGCAGTGGTTCACACCTGTAATCCCAGTACTTTCCAAGGTGGGTAGATCACGAGGTCAGGAGATCGAGACCATCCTGGCTAACATGATGAAATCCGGTCTCTACTAAAAATACAAAAAAAACCCAACTGGGTGTGGTGGTGGACGCCTGTAGTCCCAGTTACTCGGGAGGCTGAGGCAGGAGAATGGCGTGAACTCAGGAGGCGGAGCTTGCAGTGAGCCGAGAACACACCATTGCACTCCAGCCTGGGCGACACGGCGAGACTCCGTCTCAAAAAAAAAAAAAAAAAGAAAAGTTTAAAAGACGTATGGTAAAATACTAAAGGTAACCACTAAAATAAAAGAAATACAGTAGATAACTTATGAATCCATGGACAAGGTAAGAAGGAAGAAAAAGAAAATTCAATTTAGAAAAAGTAAGAACAGCAACAAATCAGTGTGACAATATTAAGTATTGGCAAGACTGTAATGTTAAAATTTTATACTGCTGTGGAAAAACGTTTTGGCGTTATCTTACTAGAGAAAAATATGTATACTCAACAACCCAGCAGTACCACTCTCGCATATAGAGAAGAAAATTTTAGGTACATGTGGATAGAAACTAAAATGTTTTTAGCAGCATTGTTCATAACATTAAAAACTAGATACAACCCTGTATTCGCTTTCTGGAGCTGCCATCACAAAATGCCACAGGCTGAGTGGCTTAAACAACAGAAACGGAGTTTCTCACTGGTTGGGAGGGTAGAAGTCCTGGATCAAGATGGCGGCAGGGGCCTTTGCCTGGGGCCTCTCTCCTTGGCTTGCAGATGGCTGCCTTCTCGCTGTGTTCTCACAGGGTTTTTCCTCTACGTGCGAATCCTGGTGTCTCCGTGAATCTCAATGTCCTCTTCTTAGAAGGATACGAGTCAGATTAGATTAGGGCCCAGCCTAATGCCTTATTCTGCCTTAACTTTTCGAAGGTCCCATCTCCAATACAGTCACATTCTATGGTCTGGGAGGGTTAGAGCTGCAACATACGCATTTTTGGGGAACACAATTTAGCCTCTAACAGACCCAAATGTGTACATAATACACATAATAAACAGGAATCCATAACCAAATTTTGGAATAAGTAGTCAAAGGAATGTTATGCAGCAGTAACATGAATGAATTACATGTGATAAAATGGAAAATATTGAGTAAGAAAAGCAAATTGCAAAAGACTACCTCCATTCTAATACCATTTTTACATGGGAAAAGAAAAGCAAAACTAAACAGCATGCAATTTAGTGATATGTATAGATGATACCACTATTTTTATAAGGCATTGGAATAATAAAGCTAAGACAGTGGTTACCTCTTGGGGAGATGGAAACCTACAGTGTTGGTAATGTCTAAGTCATAAGTTGAGTGGCAGGCTATGGATATTCATTTAATGCATCATTACTAATATCTACTTATATCTTCATATTACATATTTATATCTGATATCTATATCATTACATATTATTTTTGTATGTATCAAATATAATGATATTAGGTATTAAAAAGACCTTCTATGGAGGAGAACTGGGGACGTGTTGGTTTTACCATTTAGAAAAAAAGTGCAGCTCGCTGCCGGCGCTCATTTAATTTTACATAAACATGATCTTTGAGGCTGAAGTAAATCTGATTTTCAATGTGAAAATAAAATATAAAAACAGTTGGAGTTATTTCTCAACAGAATGAACATCAGAATCATCTGAATGTCTATTTCGGAAAAAAAGTCAGATTCATTAAATGAATCTTCCTTCATTTAGCCAACAACTTTTCCAGAACCATGTTAACATTAAATGTAGGAATTCTACGTTTTCTAGGATTTGACATTTTCAGCGATTGACAATTACTACATCTTGTAAATGGAAATACCACTACGAAAAGCAGAATGCTATAAATAAAATGATATCTTTTGTTTCCAAAGTTGATACACTAGAGCGATGGGAAAAGAACAACAAAAGTGAGATAGTTCCTGACAAATTAAAAGCGAGGTCGTTCCTATCAGAGTTATGCTGGGCAAACGCCATTAGCAAGGATTCTCAGAGCAAACAGCAAAAAGTACGAAGTTTCAGTTAGGCAGGATGAATAAGTTCTGAAGATCTATTGTATAGCATGGTACTTATAATAATAATGCATTGTATACTTGAAAATTGCTGAGAGATTAGATCTTAAATGTTCTTACCACAAGAAAATGGTAAGCATGTGAGGTGACGGCTATATTAATTAGTTTGATTTAATCATTTCGCAATGCATACATATTTCAAAGCATCACATTGTACACCATTTTTAGTTGTCAATCATACCTTAACAAAGCTGAGGGAGTACCAGGCATGGTGGTTCACCACTATAATCTCAGCTACTCCAGACAATGAGGTGAGAGGATCACTTGAGGCCAGGAGTTTGAGACTAGCCTGGGCAACATAGCAAGACCCCTGTCTCCTAAAAAGAATTTTTTTTTTTAATCAGCCAGGTGTGGTGGTCCACACCTGCAGTCCTGCATACCCAGACAGCTGAGGCAGGAGGATTCCCTGAACATAGGAACTCAAGGTTACAGTGAGCTATGATCACACCACTGCACTCTACCCTGGGTGACAGAGGGAGACCCCATCTCAAAAAATAAAAATAAAAAAAAAGCTAAGAGGGTAATACCTCTTATGACAACATATTTTTATGTAGACCTCTTTGTGAGTGGATGTTAACTCATTTATACTACTGTACACTTGTCCTAATTTTATATTTTGAATAATTTAGTGGTGGGTGTGGAATTAGAGGAAGTCTTTGTAGAGAATAGAATGTGTCTCTGGTACCTGATTATCCATATACCAGACTTTCTTCCTTCTGCAGTTCAAATATAGTACACTTGTAATTTCATCTCATGATTATAGTAATAGCGTAGTCAAAATCTATCTGAGACTTCTTATCCTTGTAAATTAATACTTGTGATAGTGTAAGCATATTAATGACTTTCTTTAGAGCTGGTTTCTCGACCTCAGCATTACTGACCATTCAGGGCAATGATTCTTTGTTGTGGATGACAGTCCTGTACCAGCATAGAATGTTTAGCAGCATCTCTGACCTTTCCACCACTAGATGTCAGTAGCACACCCCTCACTCCCCACCCCCAGTCAAGACAATCAGAAAAATGTCTCCTGAAGTTGACAAATGTCCCTTGGGACAAAATCAGTATTCTAGAGAATTTCTGATTCAAATGACCCTTAGACACTCTATACTGAAATTATTTTTTCATAGCTCGTTCTACTTTTCTATCTTGCTAAATAAGTTCATGTTTTGTTCCTTAATGTAAAGATCTTAGTTTGGGGTCATCAAAACAGTGCTGACCACATTATCACATAGAAACACTAGCGATAAATAAATTTTATTTTTTTCTTAATGTTTCACTTCACAAAATACTCTGGATGTAGACTGAGGAGAAGGTACCTGAACTTCTGCGTGTTGTCCTGATAATGAACTTTAATTTTAACCTTCCATAGCTGTGAACAAATCCATGCTTTTACTTATACTTTCCCAATTATGTTATGGGGACTATAAAATATTACACTGAAAGCTTTCTTTCTATTTTTTATATAAAGCTCTTTATATATTTAATTAGCATTATTTCTTAGAATGTATTTATCAACAATAAAAGTATTGGCTCAAGATTAAGAATAGTTGTAGAGCTCTTGAATGTACTGCCACACTGCTTTCCTGAAGGATTATGCCAGTTTATACCACCATGTGAACTGGTTTGAAATCATACCATTGACCCTTCTAAACTCCACTAAGAAAATAAGATTTTCTCCATCCACCGTAAGGATACTGGCTTTCTCAATTCTTTCCAATGCTTTCCAATTTCTAGAAACTATTACTGTTACGATCAAAGGTAAAAGCCTTGTTTTGCAGTTTTTGACCTTACATATATTGATTGACAGTTATCTGTTGTCTAGGCCTTAAAAAACTACCAAAAAAAATTGAATTGGGTTTCTATGTATACATATTCAAGTTACAGGTAAGTGCAGAAATAAAACAATGGGTTAATAAATTAAATAGATAATGAATTATGCAAATGCTATCCTTCTTAGTTCATCACTTGGACAGTGATGGCATCCACGGATGTGACACATCTAATGTCATTCCTAAAACAGAAATGCCACATTTGGATACAATTGCATCCATGTCAGATTAGGTCTTACTGTGATGCCTGGAAATTTCCTGGATTGGAAACACTGCAAAATTCAAACTAAAAGCCAGCCTTTCATCCTGACTCATGACACCAACAAAAGCACTTTATTTTGTGATGTAAGATACTTGAGAATTTTGGTTCCAAACTTTTTGTTCCAAGATTGCCCTCCTGAGTTATAAACTTCATGAATTAAGAAGAAGAAGTTTAAATTCAATAATTTTCCCTTAAAATTTATTTCAAGCTCTTATCATAATATAACAGGAAAAATGAATAGACATTACTACTGATTCTATAGAAATAAAAATGATAAGAGAATACCATAAACAATCATATGCCAACAAATTGAATAACAGAGATGAAGTGGAGAAATTCTTCTAAATACACAATCTACCAAAACTGAGTCATGAAGAAATAGAAAATCTGAATAGACATATAGATACAAAGGAGATTGAATTGGTAATCATAAATATTACACACACAAAAACCCAGGACCACATGGCTTCACCAGTAAATTCTACCAAACATTTAAGAAGAATTAACACCAATCTTTCTTAAACTCTTTCAGAAAATTTAAGAAAAGGAAACATTTCCTAACTATGAGGCCAGTGTTACCCTGTTGCCAAAGCCAGACATAGACACTACAAAATTCTAAGGACTTTTTTTCAGAAATAGAAAAATCCAGCTTGAAATTCATATGGAATCTCATGGGATACCAAAGAGCCAAAACAAGCTTGAAAAAGAACAAAGTTGGAGTTCTAACACTTTCTTTTTCAAAACTTACTATGAAATCTCAGTAATTAATCCAGTGTGGTACTGGCATAAAAATATACATGTAAACCAATGGAATAAAACCTAGAACCCAGGAAAAATCTTATAAATGTAGTCAGTTGATTTTTTGACAAGAATGCCTTATTATTCAATAAGGAAAAGACAGTTTTTTCAACAAATAATGCTGGGAAACCTGGATATCCACATGCAAAAGAATGAAGTTGGACCCTTACTTTACATCATACACAAAAATTAACTCAATATGCATCAAAGACCTAAAGCTAAGAGTGAAAACTATAAAACTCTTAGAAGAAAATCTTCATGACTTGGATTTGGTGATGACTTCTTGGCTGTAACACCGAAATCACAGGCAACAAACAAAAATAATAATAAAATAGACTTCAAATTTTAAGACTTTTGTACTTCGAAGGACGTCATCAAAATAATAAGAAGATAACTCACTGAATGGAAGAAAATATTTGCAAATCATGTACCTGATAAAGGATTAATATCTGCAATGTATAAAGAACTTCTATAACTCAACAACAAACCAGACAACCCAATTCACAAAGCGGTGAGGGACTCGAACAGACATTTTCCCAAGAAAAATACACAGTGGCTAATAAGCAATGAAAAGATGTTTAACATCATTAGTCATTAAGTAAATGCAAGTCAAAATAGGCCAGCATAGGGAGAAAATGGAATTCTTGTGCATTGCTAGTGAGAATATAAAGCAAAAAAAAAAAAAAAAAAAAAAAAGTTACTTGTTCCTCAAAGAGTTAAACATAGAATTACCATATGATCCAGCAATTCCACTCTCAGATATATACCCCAAAGAACTGAGAATAGTCAATAAACTAGGTATTGATGGAACATATCTCCAAATAATAAGAACTATTTAAGACAAACCCACAGCCAATATCATACTGAATGGGCAAAATCTTGACGCATTCCCTTTGCAAACTGGCATAAGACAAGGATGCCCTCTCTCACCACTCCTATTCAATAAATTATTGGAAATTCTGGCCAGGGCAATCAAACAAGAGAAAGAAATAAAGGATATTCAGATAGGAAGAGAGGAAGTCAAATTGTCTGTTTGTAGGTTACATGATTGTATATTTAGAAAATCCCATCACCTCAGTCCAAAAACTTCTTAAGCTGACAAGTAACTTCAGCAAAGTCTCAGGATACAAAATCAATGTACAAAAATCACAAGCATTCCTATACACCAACAACAGACAAGCAGAGAGTCAAATCATAAGTGAACTCACATTCACAATTGCTACAAAGAGAAAAAAAAGGCCTAGGAATACAGCTAACAAGGGATGTGAAGGACCTCTTCAAGGACAACTACAAACCACTGCTCAAGGAAATAAGAGAGGACACAAACAAATGGAAACACATTCCATCTTCATGGATAGGAAGAATTAATATCATGAAAGTGGCCATACTGCCCAAAATAATTTATAGATTCAATGCTATTCTCATCAAACTACCATTGACAGTCTTTACAGAATTAGAAAAAAACTATTTTAAATTGCATATGGAACCAAAAAAGAGCCCATATAGCCAAGACAATTGTAAATAAAAAGAACAAAGCTGGAGGCATCATGCCACCTGACTTTAAACTGTACTACAAGGCTACAGTAACCAAAACAGCATGGTACTGGTACCAAAACAGATATATAGACCAGTGGAACAGAACAGAGGTCTCAGAAACAATACCACACATCTACAACCATCTGATCTTTGACAAACTTGACAAAAACAGGCAATGGAGAAAGGATCTCCTATTCAATAAATTGTACTGGGAAAACTGACTAGCCATATGCAGAAAAATGAAACTGCACCCCTTCCTTACACCTTATACAAAAATTAACTCAAGGTGGATTAAAGACTTAAATGTAAAACCCAAAACCATAAAAACCCCAGAAGAAAACCTAGGCAATACCATTCAGGACATAGGCATGGGCAAAGACTTCATGATGACACCACCAAAAGCAATGGCAACAAAAGCCAAAATTGACAAATGGGATTTAATTAAACTAAAGAGCTTCTGCAAAGCAAAAGAAATGAGCATCAGAGTGAACAGGCAACCTACAGAATGGGAGAAAATTTTTGCAATCTACCCAGCTGACAAAGCTCTAATATCCAGAATCTACAAGAAACGTAACAAATTTACAAGAAAAAAACAAACGATCCTATCAAAAAGTGGTCAAAGGACATGAACAGACAACTTCTTAAAAAAAAGACACTGTCTGGGCACAGTGGCTCACGCCTGAAATCCCAGCACTTTGGGAGGCTGAGGAGGGCAGATCACAAGGTCAAGAGTTCGAGATCAGCCTGGCCAGCATGGTGAAACCCCGTCTCTACTAAAAATACAAAAAGTTATCTGGGCATGGTGGTGCATGCCTGTAATCCCAGCTACTCAGGAGGTTGAGGCAGGAGAATCACTCAAACACAGAAGGCAGAGATTGCAGTGAGCTGAGATTGTGCCACTGCACTCCAGCCTGGGTAACAGAGCAAGACTCTGTCTTAAAAAAAAAAAAAAAAAAAAAAAAAGAAGACATTTATGTGGCCAAACATATGAAAAAAAGCTCAACATCACTGATCTTTAGAGAAATGCAAATCAAAACCACAATGAGATAACATCTGATGCCATTAAGAATGGTGATGATTAAAAAGTCAAGAAACAATAGATGCTGGCAAGGCTGTGGAGAAATAGGAACGCTTTTACACTGTTGGTGGGAATGTAAATTAGTTCAACCACTGTGGAAAACAGTGTGGCGATTCCTCAAGGATCTAGGACCAGAAATACCATTTGACCCAGCAATCTCATTACTGGGAATATACCCAAAGGAATATGAATCATTCTACTATAAAGATACATGCACACACGTTTATTGCAGCACCATTTACAATAGCAAAGACTTGGAATCAACCCAAATGCCCATCAATAATAGACTGGATAAAGAAAGTGTGATACATATACATGATGGAATACTATGCAGCCATAAAAGGGAATGAGATCATGTTCTTTGCAGGGACATGGATGAAGCTGGAAACCATCATCCTCAGCAAATTAACACAGGAACAGAAAACCAGATACCACATGTTCCCACTTGTAAGTGGGAGTTGAACAATGAGAACACATGGACACAGGGAGGGGAACAACACATGACAGGGTCTGTTGGGGGCTAGGAGGCAAGGGGAGGGAGAGCATTAGGACAAATAGCTAATCCATGCAGGGCTTAAAACCTAGATAATGGATTGATAGATGCAGCAAACCACCATGGCACACATATACCTACGTAACAAACCTGCACATTCTGCACATGTATCCTGGAACTTAAATTTTTAAAAAAGAATTGAGAACAATGACTCAAACAGATACTCAGTGTTCATTGTAGCATTATTTGCAATAGCCAAAAGGTGGAAACATCTTTTGTGCTTATCAATAGATGAAAGGATAAACAAAACATGGTGTGTACACACAATGGAATATTATTCAGCCATAAAAGAAATGAAATTTTGATACCTGCTACTACATGAATGAACCCTGAAAACATTATGCTAAGTGAAATAAACAGACACTAAGGGGCAAATATTGTATGATTTAACTTACAGGAGGTACATAGAATAGGGAAATACAGAGAGACAAAAGTAGAACAAAGGTTGCTAGGGCCTAAGAAGGAGAGAACGGGGAGCTACTTATTTAATGGTACATTTTCTGTTTAGGATATTGAAAAGCTTCTTAAGATGGATGATAGTGAAGGCTGTACAACATTGTGAATATACTTAATGCCCCTGAACTGTACACTTAAAATGGTCAATGTGGTAAATTTTTTGTTACATATATTTACCACAATTAAAAAATAAGAGATAATTTGACATGTTAGCTGTACAGCTAGGCAGAGTTGAAATCAAGTTGAAATGTTGAAATCAAGTTTTTAATCAATGAACCAAAATGTGAAAATCTAAACACTCATAATTCAATTAGCTGCAGTTAAACTCTGCTCTTATATGATTTAGATACTCTACATGAAACTTTTATATGGCAATATTTAGATACCCATTCTTTAAGAGAAAAAGATGTATTCTGAATTAGGAAACAAGAAGCTCTAACTCTCATACTTAAAAAGAGATGTTTACAAAAGTCAGAGGAAGAAAGCAAGCCAAATTTTCTTCAATAATAGCAGTCAGTCATGCCTATGAGACAGATCCTCGTTAGGTCCTTAGTTTCTTTATCTGTAAAATGGGATTAGCAGTATTGATTATGTACCGACTCTCTGCTGTGTTCCCCACCTCACCATCACTGAAAAGTAAACATCTGAGCAGAGCTCAGGCTCTACACTGAAAATAAGAAAATGAGTCATCTCATTTTTACATGTTAATCCATATTTAATGTACATCATAAAATATTAACAGTGCTTTTTAAAAATTTAGGCAAGTTCTGGAAGAAAAACATTTCCCAGGGAGGCATACATAAATTTGTCTGTGCTTTATACAAAAGGAAATCTACTCTTATTAAAATACCAGACCTATTTTTATGGAGCACTTTTTAAAAATGACATTAAATGACACAACTCAGTACAACAAGATACACTGGAGAAAGGCCTTCTTAGACTTCTGAACTTAAAATAGAACCCCGGAGGCACTGCAAATCCTTGAGAAAGACCGGGATTATGCAGCCCAACGTTTGAGGACATGACTCACAACTTGGGGGGAAAAAAGGTTTTAGAAGATCATCTTATAATATATACCAAAATGTTATAATAGCAGAAAACAGAATTTAATATTTTGTGAGCCTTTTGATGAAAAAGGCTATTGTAAGGTGAAAAGAATTTAAAATGAAAACACAAGGGAAAAGATGAGCAAAGTTGACTGGAACAGCAACAAAAGCCTAATTTTAAAAATTTAAAATGAATTGTAATATTTAGTTTAACTTCTAAAGGTTAACAACAAATGGAAAATATACATATAAAGGACATAAGACAAAGGTGAATATCTTTGCTTGGAAAGGAACCCGTATCAAACTCGTAGCCCCTCCATCACCACCAAAAAGAATGGATAAGGTTTAATTCCTTGTCAATTAGAGAAAGGTCTGGAGATGTAGATATATATACCCATGCACTCCTGGATTAAGGAGATGCAGTGAAAGAGAGAAAGTTCTGTTTTTTATCTGCATTTTGTACTGTTTTAATTTTAAAATAAGTACGTATTACTTTTGTGATATAAAAAAGACATACATTTTCAGGATAAAATGCAGCATCATAACATAGAAATAATTCATTAGAAAAGGAACTAGTACTAGGAAACATGGATAAATAACTAAACTCAGTCATAATCAAAGAGAAAGTAAATACATGTTGTCATTTTGCTTCTGTCAAATTAGAACAGGACACACAGTTGCTAATGCTGTTATGTAATGATGACAACAGAATGAATCAGTATCCCTTTGGTAAAGCAATTTAGCAATAAATTCAAGAGCTCCAAAACTATCCATAACCTTGACCCAATCATTTCATTCCTGATAAATCCATTTGAAGAAATAATTTATTCTAAGGAATAATATAAAAAGAGCTCCATATGAAAAGGTCGAAATAATAAACGTCTAACATGGAAATGATTATATGAGTCATACATGCATTCAATGAAATATTAGACAACCAATAAAAGCATGCTGAAAAAGCTATCTGATAATGTACTATAAACATTATTTCAAGCAATATATAAATCACAGAAAAATTTTAAACAAAAATTAGAGTTCAAAAGGTACAGTACAATGATAACTACATACTTTTAAAAAATGCCTATATACAAAAGGAAAGAATGGATCAGAAATTAATATGCCTAATGTTACCCCAAAATGGTTGTATTTACAGGCTTGTAAGTTTTTACTACAGGGCTGACACACAGGAAGTGTTAAGAAGAGTAACTATTATTTTTGCTTTGTTGTTATGAACAGCAATACATATTTACTTTTTATTTAGATCTGGTATTACTTTAAAATAAAACGTAATCCTCTTGAAAGAATTCAAAATTAAATTTGAATGGGGGTGACTTTTGGGTATTGCAATTATGGGTAATTTATACTTTCTTGCTTGTCTTTTTTCTGAATTTTATACAAGAAACATATATTCTATATATAAATGTTAAGGGAGTTTATTTTATTTATTTATTTATTATTATTATCATTATCATTATGAGGTGGAGTTTCACTCTTGTCACCACCCAGGCTGGAGTGCAGTGGTGCCATCTCGGCTCACTGCAACCTCCGCCTCCCAGGTTCCAGCGATTCTCCTGCCTCAGCCTCCCAGGGAGCTGGGATTATTGGCGCCCACCACCACACCTAGCTAATTTTTTTATTTTTATTAGAGACAGGGTTTCACCATGTTGTCCAGGCTGGTCTCAAACTCCTGACCTCAGGTGATCCACCTGCCTTGGCCTCCCAAAGTGCTAGGATAACAGGCATGAGCCACCATGCCCAGCCAGGGGTTTTTAAATGTTTAACTTTTAACATCTATATTTAACACGTGGTTCTTACTGATCTGAACACATTACTGTTCTGAAGTTCAATCAGAGTCAATTTATTGAAATCATATTCACTACAGTATGTTAAAATTGGTCAAGATAAGTGACCTGGAAAGCAGGACTTATACTTTCTACACTTTATACCTCTGTAAAATTTTACTTTCTTATACTGAATATGTATTATAAATGCACTATCTATATAATTTTTTAAATAATTTAAAGGAAAACTTGGAGAAAAACAAACTGTTTTGTCCTCAGACTATAATCAGGGCACTTAATACTCTTGTGAAAAAACTAATACAGTAACTATCAACAAGTAATTTCAAACTAGTCATTTCGAACAGGTACGTTGCTTTTAGGAAGGACATGACTGTATATGGAAGGTAGTTCAGAAAAAGAGAAAAAAGTCAAGCAGGCAGTTATTTCTCCGTTTTGTTGTCTTGGTAACTGAGGCATCTGCGTGAGCTGTTTTCTATTATTTTCCAATCCTGTCCCAGAAAGAACATTTTCAAATGGGAAGGCAGATATACTGAGGGTGTGATTAATCTCCCTGAAAATGGACCGTTACAAATAATGTCAGTGGACTCAAGGATAAAAAAGAACCCAAACAAAAGTACTAGCAAACTATAAACCCAACGCTAAAGGGTGTTACACATTTGGTTCCCTTTACAGAGTAATATGAAACGATTTTTCAATAGGCTCAAAATTTCTACAGCTTGAATCTAAAAGGCCCAGGCAAGTGTGGCTTACTCAGAAACCAGTCAGAGTGGGGAAATGCTTCATTGGGCCAAAATCACTAATACAGAGAAATAAAACTTCCCTGGTGAAAGCTCCAAAGAGCAAAGAGTATGACTTCATGGAATAAATGAACATGTATTATAAATGCACTATCTAAATGGAGTCTTTTTTCAACAGCCACAGGTAAAGTGAAATTGATTCTACCATAAGCAACTCAAGAAAACAAAGATTGGGAGCAACGGTAACTATGTTACAGAGCGATATTAGTATAACACATCACAAAGCTTTTGCATGCATGTATCTTTCTAAAACCGGTTGCTTACAATCAGCCACATACATCCCACCAATAGCTGCAGAGTAGAAATTTAAAGAGCTATAGATGCTCTTAGTTGGGCTGGTATTTGCCTAGATTCAGGTCAGCTCTACCTGACACAAGTGAAAATGTTAATAAATTTTATTAAGTTTGAGAGCATAAAAAAAGAACAAGAATGCTGTTTTCTACTTTTTTTCCCTCTTACTCTACACATTGCCCAGCACAGATGAATGATTTATCTTGTAGTGAATCAATAAACCAGCTGGGAAAATGTCAGAGATATCAGTTAGCAATAGAAAAAGATAGACCCTCAGATTCAAGCAATTAACAGAAAAAGTAAGCAGCATTATTTTCTGGGTGGGCCAGCTTCCAAAAACCATTTTTAAGCTAAAAGAAAAACTCAATTCATCCTAAAAACCATAATGTTTGAGTTACTCTCTATACAGGACAGAAAAAAAAAATGAGTTTAATTACAGACCCTATTTTTCATATTCAAAAATAAAGTTTTTAGTTATTTTTAGTTATTTTAGTTACTCCAAAAACAAAGTATGATACAAAAATTACCCAGATGTAGTGGCGCATGCCTGTAATCCCAGCTACCCAGGAGGCTGAGGCAGGAGGATCCCTTCAACCCAGGAGGTGGAGGTTGCAGTGAGCCGAGATCGCGCCACTGCACTCCAGCCTAGGTGACAGAGAGAGAGTCTGCCAAAAGAAAAAAAAAAATGGTGATCATTGACGTCCTGTCTTAAGGAGAAGGTAAGGGAGGATGACAAAGAGAAGAAAAGAAAATTGAGTCCAGCAAAAAGAGGAAAGAAAGTACACCCAATACCTAGTCTCCCAGCGACAGCCACTGTGGATAATCTTAGCATAGGCATGTCCAGATTCTTCTCTTTGCTTGTACAGATTTTCCCCCAAATATATTAGTATGACTTTTTTTTTTTCACTTAAAAATATAGAGGGTATCTTCCTTTCTGCATTTATTTTCCTCTTTCCTTCTTCTTTTTCTTCCTGAAAAATTGAGTCCAAGATCATTAAATCATTGAGTGGAGCCAAGTGAGGAATGGACCCTGTGGCTGAGTGTGAGGGGAGGGTAGGGAGGGCAGGCTGTGGCAGCCCAGCATGGGGTACATCAGAGGCAGCAGTGGGGGAGGAGTAGAGGAGGAGTGAAGAGTGACATCCGCAACCTCGTGCAAAGTGTCAGAATTCAAGTGGGGCCAGGCACGGTGGCTCATGTCTGAATTCCAGCACCCTAGGAGGCAGAAGTGGGAGAATCCCTTTAGCTCAGGAGTTCGAGATCAGCTTGGGCAATATAGTGAGACCCCTGTCTCTACAAAAAATTAAAAATTAAAAAAATTATCCAGGCGTGGTGGCACACACCTGTAGTCCCAACCACTTGGGAGGCTGAAGTAGGAGGATCGCCTGAACTTGGAAGGTAGAGGTTGCAGTGAGCTGAGATCTGAGATCATGCCACTGCCCTACAGCCTGGGCAACAGGGCGAGACCCTGCCTCAAAAAAAAAAAAAAAAAAATACAACAACTAAAAAATTAGAAAAATTTTAAAAAAGAATCCAACTGAGTGAGGAGGACACCAGCTTGAGGGGCAGCCTGCTGCGTGGTGGCTCCCAAACAGGAATTTAGAGAGTAAGCAGGATGAGAAGAGCATTTGTGAGGGGGTGGGCACTGGTGGTGATGGTGAGGCAGGAGAACAGGGTCTGGAGGCAGGGAACCTATGGCTGATTCACACTGACTTCCTAGAACTAAATCAAAAGGAAAACCCTAACTTTTCATGCCCAAGTAACAAAAGGACTGGAGGCTACTACCTTTGCAAACCACCCCTTTTCTCTGTGGCAGATGAAAAATTCAAAGTACCTCTGATTTGTCCCCTCCTGCAACCAGTCAGGCTGGTCACCGGCCAAGGCTTCATTTGCCTAGAAGTATAACTTTGTAACTTTACTTCAGCCTCTGATCGGTCACTTTGCACAACCAATCGGACATTTGCATAGCGTGTAACTTTGTGACTTCACTTCAGCCTCTGATTGGTCCCCTCCCACAACCAATCAGACTGAACAAGGGCCACTACTTCCTTTACATAGGGTGTATACCAAGTAACCAATGGAAAATCTCGAGAGTATTTAAACCCCAGAAAATTCTGTAACCTGGCTCTTGAGCCGCTTGCTCAGCCCAATTTTACTCTGCAGAGTGTAGTTTTGCTTTCAATAAATCTCTGCTTTTGTTGCTTCATTTTTTTCCCTGCTTTGTTTGTGCGTTTTGTCCAATTCTGTGTTCAAGACACCAAGAATCTGAACACCCTCCACCAGCAACAATGGGAACTAATTTACATACATATGGGGTATTCAACTAATAATATATTGAGAACCAGGTGGTTTCTCATTGTTAGAGAAGGAAGGTATTAATATGGAAAAAAAGAAGACGGGTGTGAAAATTGTGATTGTAGGTAGAAACTAGAGAGATCAGTGTGAATTCATGGATATGCATTCTACACCAAGGAACCAGGGGTCCTTGAGAAATAGCTAATACGAGGGCTAGAGCAAGGAAAGGACATAATATTTGTTTATTGAGGCTACTGTAGCAAATTATCACAAGCTTCATGGTTTAAAACAACAGAAATGTTTTCTCTACAGTTCTAAAGTCCAGAAGTCCAAAATCAATGTGTCAGCAGGGCTGAGCTCCCCCCGGAGGCTCTAGGGGAGAATCCTTCCTTGCCTCTTCCAGCCTGGAGAACCCTAATACAAATATCAATGTTAATTTCTTGATGTTTATAGTTGTATGTTGATTAGGTAGCAGAATGACCTATGCCTAACCACAGTACGCAAGTATTCAGGGCCACTGGGACATCATGTTGGCAACTTACTTTAAAATGGTTAAGGAAAAGACATCTTTACTGTTTCTACAATTTTTCTATAAGTTTATTTTAAAATAAAAAGTTTTTTGTTTTTTTTTAATTCAACAATGCTTTTGAAAGAAAAAAAGTATATGGTGGCCAGGCATGGTGGTCCACACCTATAATCCCAACAATTTGGGAGGCCAAGGTGAGCGGACCGCTTGAGCCCAAAAGTTCTAGATCAGCTTGGGCAGCATGAAGAAACCCCATCTCTACAAAATACTACAAAAAATTAGCAGGGCACAGTGGCACACGCCTGTAGTCCCAGCTACTCGGGAGGCTGAGGGGGATGCTCACCTGAGACTGGGAAGCCAAGACTTGCAAAGAGCTATGATTGCACCTCTGCACTTCAGACCGGGCAATGCAGGGAGATCCTTGTCTCTAAATAAACACATCATTTAAAAGCACGTTGTAAACACTTTTCACATCAGCAGTTACATTTGTGTAATATCATTTCAAATGTTTTTATACAATTGTATAGATCATCGCTTATTTAACCAAATCTTCTACTGTTAGACATTTACATTGTTTCCAACTTTGCATTATTTCAAACAGCAGTTTGTTGAACATTATTATAGTACCATAGCTGAGTATATTCTTAATTATTTTCTTCACATAAATTTCTAGAAATGCAAATGCAGGGTCAGAAGCCATTCATTGCATACAGATATTTCCAAACTACCTTTTGAAATGCTAAATTCCCTTGCCACCAACAAACTTAGACCCTTGCTTTAAGTAGAATGATAGGCCACTGCTCAGCCAGAATTCACAGCTCCTTAAATGCTCTAGCCAAGCACTCAAATTGCCCAGATTCCAGTCCCAACTTCTCATTCACACCTTAAATACTTCTCCTGGTTAATATGGAGTCTCTATGCCAACCTGATAGTACTGCCCTTCAAAGTGTAAACCACATGTGTGAGCTGAGAATGGGCTTTTGAATTAGATCAAAAGCTAGTATTTGATGCCTAGCTCACCTACTTAATAGCTCTTCTACTTTGGAGAAACTACTTACTGGTACAACATTTTAACCATATGATATGTTTTTATTAAATTCTAAGAGTAAAATCATTTTAAAATATGAAATTGCAAAATCATGTGTGTTAGTCCAGGTCCTCTAAGAAGTAGATACACACATGGTATTAAACATACAAGAATTGTATTAGAGAAAAACACCTGTGGGAGAAAATAGGTGGGGAGCCAAGAAGGCCTGGAGATCCACCAGATTGACAGATTGACACAAGGAAAGAGGACCCAAGCAAAGGAAACGGGGGGAAAAGTTGAGTGGAAACATCCCAAACAGCCAAGGCCTAGTGATCTAAGGTGATCTCAGTGGACCTTTTGAGAAGTCCTCAAGCTAAACTCAGCTGGTAAAAGAGTCTGTCTCCTAGAAATGAGTCTGCCTTAGCATCTCAGCCACACCCAGTCATTGGCTTGGCACAACCCCTGGGAAACATGGCCTGGTGCAAATGCGGCAGTGCACATCAGAGCACTGCAGCTCCAGCCCTTGCACAGTTATGTTCTCTGAAGTTAGAGAGCTGCAAGTCACACGTTCATAGTGGCCATACCTCGTTTATTCTCTGTCTCTGCAGGTTTCCAGCTGGGGAGCAATGCAATATTTAACCCCATTTGGGGAATCAGCAGCTCAGACTCTGGAACAAATTCTGCCTCTTGGAAGAAGGAGGTAACAGATTACATTTTTCTATTCACGAAGAGATTTGGAGGACTTATAGGAATAAATTGAGGCAATTTTACCGAGGACCATAAGAGAAGGCTAGAATAAATGAAGAAATATACTATTTCCCTGAATGGAAAAATTCTAATGTTATGAAAATATTACTTCTCTCCAAATTATTTGCCATCCCAGTCAAAATAACCATGGGATTGATGACATTCTTTGGCTATTCCTCTTAAAGAATAAATGGGAAGGAATGGTTTTAAAATGTTAGAAAGGATTAATAAAAGAAAAGTTCATACACTTAGCAGACACGGAAAATTATAATGTTTGGTCATTAAAACTGTGTGGAAGACAGACTGATGGAAATGATTAGACCTAACTACAAAGAGTATTTAGTCTAGATTAAATGAGGCCTTTAAATCAGTTCTGAGATAATCAAATAAATGGTTTTGGAAAAGTCTACTTGGAAAAATAAGATCCCTAAATCTCACCAAACACCAAAATAAATTACAGATGGATTACATTTTTAATGTACAAAAAAAAAAAAAAAAAAAAAAACGAATAAAATACTTAAAAATGTATGAGAGATTACTTACCTGAGTTTAGAATGGAGAAAGCCTCTCTAAGCATACAAGCAAAAGCATAAAGCCATAACATTAAAGATTGATAAATCTGACTACATTAAAATTTAAGACTTACGCAAGTAAAAAAACACCACAAAAGATTCTGGGAATGTGGCAGTTGCAGAAATGACGTAGTTTTTTGTTATTTCTGAATTGCCATGTAACAATAGACAGAGAAACTATTTAGCAATGGCAAAATCACTGGCAACATTAACAATAAACCTGGGTGAGAGGGCATGCCCACAGACTCCAAAATTCAAGCAGATAAGGACAAACCACCAACAGTCACGATACCTGTATGGTATTGACATCTTTGCAGGAGGAAACAGAGAGAAGCCACCAGGCATCTGACGGGGTGAGAACAGCAACACCATAGAACAGCCAACAGATATCCACAGTAAAGAACAGCAGAACACCTTGACAGCAGACACTGGAAGAGATTTCCCATGAAAATACAAAATGATACAAAAAGAAACAAACAAAAAGGCATCTTTAAGAAATGAGTAACAGGTCTAAAAGAGAAGCAGTAGAAGATGACTCTGGAACATCTTGTTACAGCAGTTGATATGGTTTGCCAGTGTCCCCACCCAAATCTCAGCTTGAATTGTAGCTCCTATAATCCCCGCATGTTGTGGGAGGGACCCAGAAGGAGATAATTGAATCATGGGGGTAGTGTCCCCCACACTGTTCTCGTGGTAATAAATAAGTCTCACGAAACCTGATGGTTTTATAAGGGGAAACCTCTTTTGCCTGCTTCTCATTCTCTCTTGCCTGTCACCATGTAAGACATACCTTTCACCTTCTGCCACAGTTGTGACGCCTTCCTAGCCACACGGAACTTCGAGTCCATTAAGCCTCTTTTTCTTTATAAATTACCCAGTCTTGGGTATGTCTTTATTAGCAGCGTGAAAATGGACTAACACACCAGGTAAAAAGGAAACTGTCAAAAACTACTAGGGTATTGACAAAATAACTCTGTGCAGCCAACTCAAAGAGGATTCTACTGGCCAAAGATAAGACAATAGGCTCTCAAGAAGGTTAATTGTTGCAATGATCTGAAACCCATCACATAAATTTAAACCCAAGAGTTCATAAGAATACTAATTGGGCTGGGTGCAGTGGCTCACGCCTGTAATTCCAACACTTTGGGAGGCTGAGGTGGGTGGATCGCCTGAGGTCAGGAGTTCAAGACCAGCCTAGTCAATATACTGAAACACCATCTCTATTAAAAATACAAAAAAATTATCTGGGCGTGGTGGTGGGCGCCTGTAATCCCAGCTACTCGGGAGGCTGAGGCAGGAGAATCACTTGAACGCGGGAGTCGGCAGTTGCAGTGAGCAAAGATCACGCCATTGCACTCCAGCATGGGCAACAAGAGCAAAACTCCATCTCAAACAAACAAACAAAAAGAATACTAACGAATTAATATTTTTAAAACCTAAATTAATCACTTTCAGATGTTGATAGGAAACCAGTTAATTATCTTGGAGATCTAATTAATAAAGGACATGAATCAAGCATGTATATTTCCTGTCCTGTATGAGCTGCATCCTATATGAATTATAGCACGAGAGTAACAAAAATTATATTTATGAGCATATTCTAGCCAACAAGTGAAGGAGAAGTGATAAAATTTGAATAACACCATTTCATAATCCCCAGTGAATTATTAAATCTAGGCACAAAACATTCGCAGCTGTTAACATCACCATCAGAGAGACCGTCAGACATCACATGCCTCTTGATAAAACCGTCAACAGTCTTGCCAAATACATCAAACCTAGTCTGACCCAGTTTCTGAATACAGATGCCAATTTGCAGATATAAGATGACATTTTAAATTTCACCATGAGTATGCATTTAGTAAAACCCATATCGTGAGAAGCTCTATAGATCAAATAGTCTGGTTTCTTCAATAAATACATTGTTATGAAAAGAAAGAAATGGGGTGGGAGACAGTATAAAATAAAAGAACCTTAAACAACATACTAATATAACAAGAGTTGGCAGGGAAATTAGAATCCTTGTAGATTGCTAGTGGGAATATAAAATAGTGCAGCTGCTGTTGAAAAAAAAAAGCTTAGCAGTTCTTCCAAAAGTTAGCTGTAGAGTTCTCATATGATCCAGCAATTCCATTCCTAAGTATATATCCAAGAGAAATGAAAACACAAGTTCACACAAAAGCTTGCACACAAATATTCATAGGACCGTTATTCATACTAGCCAAAGACTGGAAACAACACCAATGTCCAATAGTTGATGAATGGATAAACAAAGTATAGTATATACACACCATGGAATATTATTTGGCCATAAAAAGGAATGAAGTGCTAATACTTATTATAACATAGATAAGCCTTGAAAAATTTATGCTAAGTGAAAGAAGCCAGATACAAAAGGCACATGTCATATGGTTCCATGAATATGAAATGTCCAGAATAAACACATCCTTAGAGACAGAAGGATTAGTGGTTGTCAGGGTCAAAGTGAAATGGGAATAGGAAGTGACTGCTAATGGGTACAGGGATTCTCTTGGGAGTGATGAAAATGTTCTGGAGTTAGATATTGTTTGTAGGTGCACAACTGTGAGAATGTGCTAAGAAACACTGAATTGTATGCTTTAAAAGGGTGAATTTTATGGTATGCAAATTATATTCTAATTTTAAAATAACAAATAAAGGGGACATGTTAATTTTTCATGAATGATACTAAACCACAGCATTTATGGAGGCACGTTTGGGTGTTCAAACTATTAAAGAAGTTATTTTATAAAAGTCAGGCAGTGGTTACTTGCTGGGGGAAGAAGGGAGATAAAGATGAGCATAGAGGGGCTTTGAGGGAGACAAACTTCTCTTTCTCCACCTGGGAAGTAATTACAAAGATGTATAATTTACAGTAATTCACTAAGCTATGTTTTCGTTTTGTTTGGTCATCTCTATCCATATTTTACAACAAAAACATTACTTCTAAAACATCATAAGATGAAAAGGCACACTATAAAAAGTCCATCTATGATGGCAAATGATTAATATTCTTATTTAATAATCTTTAAAAAATTAATAAGAAAAAACTTAGCTCACTTTAAAAACGAACAAAGGTATTTCATAGAAGACCTACATTGGCCAGTAAATATATTTTTTAATGTTCAAACTTGCTTATTGTCAAGGAAATGCAAGTTCAAATAAAAAATAAGAGTGTGATTGATGATACTGGAAAAGATGAAAATAAAATGGCAATACCTAATGTCGTTGAGCTTGGAGAGAACTGGCATTCTCCCACAATGCTGAAGGGAATCTAGTTTGTCATAACTAGTTTGGAGACTAATTTGGCAATATTTAATATTAAAAATTTTTTTTCAAAAAACTTTTTAAAAAACATTTACCTAAATGACTTCACTTTTAAGAATTTAGTCCAAAGAAATTATCATGAAAGTCTGAAAAGGGATATAAACAAAGATGTTTAGCAAACTATTACATAGTTTTAAAAAACTAGAAATAACTAAATGTCCAATAATAAGGGGCTTTTTAAATTATCAACTCAAGGAAATAATATGTAGCCATAAAAATGTAGAACACCTAATAATGTCAAAAATGTTAGTAAGATGGTTTTGAAAAGAGCAAATTTAAAAGCAATGCCTACTGCAATACTATTATTTCCTTGTAAACATTTATACGATTCCATATAACACACATAAATAACTGTGTGCAGAAGAAATGGGGAAAGCAGATTTATCACAAAGTGAGTATCTGTTACCACCACCCAAGTCTAGAAATAAAATCATTAGGGCACCCCCAAAATGCCCTCCTTCCACCTCCCAATCTCTACACCCTCCCTTCTGTGCAAATCAACCACATTCCTGATAGGATTATAATCATTTCCATACTTTTCTTTATAGTTTCATCACTTGCATATATATCAGTAAATGCTGTAATTTAGTTTTGTCTGAATGCAAACATTATATAAATGGAATCCTATAGTATATGTTCTTTTGTTCTTGGGATTTTTCACACAACATTTTGGTTGCAAAGCTCATCCCTCTTGTTGCACACAGTGACCGTTTTTCATTGCTGTATACATATTGGAATGGAAAAAGCCTTTCTAACGGGTTACATGAATATACCACGATGTCTTCATTCACTCTGCTCTTGAAGGACATTTAGCTTCCAGTTTGGGAATATGCTACTACAAACATTCTTCTAGATGTCTTTCATCACACAGGGAGCGTATAACTCTGTTGAGTGAATTAGGAGTAGAATAACCAGATGAAATGATATGTAGATCTTCAGCTTTTATAGATTATATCAAACAGTTCTCCAAATTGCCTATGACCATTTGTCACTCTCATCAGCACGGTGAGAATTTCCATTGTTCATATCCTTAATAAGACTGGTTATTGTCAGCCTTAATCATACTATGGTTATGTAGCAATATCTTGTTGAGATTTGAATTTGTATTTTCCTTATTTCTAATAGCTTTATTGGCCATTTAGACATAGTCTTTTATGAAGTGCCTATTCAAATCTCTTGCCCATTTTTTCTATTGGATTGTTTTTATTTTCCTCTAAAAGTATAAAATATAAGTGGAGAAAAAGATTTTTAAAATGGACTGCATGGATCTTCCATAATGGTAACAATGACTATTTCTGAATGATGAAATTATGAGGGATTTATATTTTCTTCCTTGGGCTTTTCTGTAGTTTTCTAATGTCCTATAATTATTATGTATTATTTTCAGAAAGTTTAAGTGTTACACAATTACAGTGAATAAAAACAATCAGTTTTAGCAAAGACACTGTCCAGGGAATAAAGTTGGAACACTGACTTGTTAAATTTATGGTATATAGGTAGAGTATCATTTATTTGAAATGCTTGGGACCAGAATTGTTTCAAATTTAAGGTTTTTTTTTTAAAGTTTTGGATATTTGCATATACACACTGAAAGATTTCAGGAATAGGACCCAAGTCTAAACACAAAATTCGCTTATGTTTCATATATGCCTTATACACATAGCCTCACGGTAATCTTATATGATATTTTGAATACTTTCATGCATTAAACAAGGTTTTCCCTGTGACCCATCACATGAGGTCAGGTGTAGAATTTTCCACTCTGGTGTCATGTTGGTGCTCAAAGAAGTTTTGCATTTTGGAACATTTTGGATTTCAGATTTTTTTATTAGGGACGTTCAATCTGTATTTGGATGATTTACGGTGGTGAATCTCAAACTATTATAAGGTGTTCCACAGTTAAAATTGAATAATAGTGACCTTTTCCAATTTTCAATGGTTTCATTTATTTTGCTTAATGCCTTAGTACCAAATTTAAAATACCAAGTTATTGACTTATATACATGTCAGCGAATTTATATGTCCAATAGGATCAAGAAGAAACAAAAGAGAGAACTTTGAGTCATAATTAGGAAATCATTCTCTATATCGAGAATGTCTTCTTTCACTCTCATCAGAACTCATACTATTGTAGCAGCTTCTTAAATAAAAGTATGTGTTCTGATAAATCACACATTTCAAGGTGTTAGATTTCTTGTATCCAAAATAATTAATTATCAAACATTAATTAAATAGCTGTACCCAACAGTGTATAGCATAAAAAAATTAAAACAATGATTGCTCTCAAAGAAATGCCATCTAATTGGAGAAATAAATTAAGCTAATGGAAATAACAAAAATATGATAGTGTATAAATAATGCAGGGAGTCAAAGAAAACATATTTAAAAGTAAGATGAAGCCATAAAAGGCCTAATACAAGAGAACATTAAACTTCCAGAAAGTAATTTTTCTTCGTTATTGGGACTCTGCCAAATCACTCTGTCACAATAGATGCTACTCTACAAAAATTAAGATTTTCAATCTAAATTAATGCTATCTTCTTATTTTTAAGATAATGGCCAGTAAATGGTTTTAGGATGGTCTCAAAAGCTTTAGTTCCCCAAGATCCCAATCCTTTCTCTACTAGATTTTATGATATATGTATGTCCTATTTATACACAGAAACATGTCTTCTTTTGTCCTTGCCTAACCTGGAATATAACTTGAAGAAGCCCTTAAAATGTTATTAAAAATTAATTTCCAACTATGACTCTCAACACTTCTAAATTCCACATAGCAACTTAAAGTCAGTTTTCATAAATGCTAAATTAGAATTCTGACACATAATTTAAAAGGAACTGTACAAGGATGTAAGTTTAAATAAGCTTGGAATGTCAGGGAGGTGGCAGGGCAGGAAGCACCATGGATCTGTCTCTTGAAGCAGACAGCGATTGTACTGGCAGAATCTGTCTGAGGCAACTATTTGGGAATTCTACAGTCCACTCAAAGGCTTGCAGTTTCCAGGCGAAAGTGTGGTTAATTTTGACCAATTTCAGCCTAGTGCAGTAGCAACTTTGCATCTTCCCACCCCCAGCCCTGTGGCAGGCAGCTGTGTTAGGGTGCCTAGAGTGGCTTTTAGGATACAGAGCGGACAATAAGGACTTTGTTCTCCAAATGTTGGGGATCTGTGTTCGGATCATGACTGGTGCTTCTGACTACAGAGAAGCAGACACAGAGGCAGGCAGCCACTGTTACCAACTCCCACTGCCATTGTTTAATACCACTTGAGCCAAAGTGGCTACCAGCAAATTTAAAGAGATGTTAAAAGACAAAAACTACAGAGTTAAAGATCTAATTGGCTTATATTTGTGACTCTAGAATCAGGAAGCATTTCATTCCACAAAATAGAATAAATGCTCTAACGAGCTGAGCAGAGAGACTTGGCTTTGTAAGTAGAAAAGGGCTAAAAGCAAAAGGCATGGTGACTCACGCCTGTCCTCCCAGCACTCTGGAAGTCTGACACAGGTGGACCACTGGAGGCCAGGGGTTTGAGACCAGCCTGACCAATATAGCATAACCCTGTTTCTATCAAAAATACAAACATGCACACACCTGTCATCCTAGCTACTTGGGAAGCTAAGGCATGAGAATCACTTGAACCCAGGAGGTAGAGGTTGCAGTGAACCAAGATCATGCCGCTGCACTACAGCCTGAGCAACAGGGTAAGACTCTGTTTCAAAAAAAAAAAAAAAAAGCATACTGGTCAGTCTGATAGAGGCAGAAAGCAGAGAAACTCTAGGAAGACAAGGGTGGATCCCCAGTGAAACTCCACCTTCAAGTTGAAAAGCCTGAAACCTGTGGCCCAAAGTGAGAACTTCTCTACCCATTTTCCTGCTGTCTCCTGATTGGTTCTTTCTAAATAGTGTCTTTTTACCAACTGAATGTTGCCTTTTCTAAAACTACCTATGGCCTGCCCTGTCCCCCTTCCTGTGGCTACAAAGACCCCAGACTCAGTTGGCAAAGAGAAAAAATGGCTGGATGTCAGGAAGAGGTGACTTGACTTCAGAGAAGTGGCTGGACATCGAAGAGAGTCAACTTGACTTCGGAGGAGAGAGGTGGAAAGTCAACTTGACTCCAGGGGAGAGCGACCTGCCCTTCCCATCCTCTTTCCAGCTCCCTTCCCTGCTGAGAGCCACTTCCGTCGCTCAGTAAACATCTTTGCATTCACCAGCCTTCAGGTGTCCACATGACCTCATTCTTCTTGGGCACTGGACAAGAGTGTGGGATCCACCAAGTGCAGGTCTCAAAAGAGGCCGTCACACTGGCCCTTTGCTCTCACTGGTGGAGGGCAGCCGCCACATGCAATGAGGCAAAGGGACCACTGAGCTGATAGCACTCTGCTGTCCTCAGATGGTGGAGTTAAGAGAGCACTGTAACATACTCTCTGGGGTTTTGGGGTCACAGGCACCCCCATCTGGATGTTGCTGCAGGCCTGCATGGAGTTTGCTCCTGCTGGCGCCAAAGCAGCCAGCCAGTTCCTACGCTCATTTGCTCATGTGCTCCTTCCCACAAGGAGTTGAGCGTGGCAGCCGGAGTAAATGGGGCACCCCTATTGCAAGTCCCACAAAGGGGTCAAGGAAAAATCCTGCATCAATTTCCAAATTATTTTCCTTATAGGGTTTAGAAGGAACTTTCTTATTATGCTGGCTCAGCACAACTCATTGCTGTGAATATTCTGTTTCGTGGGAAAGTGGCCTTTTTCAAAGTTCAGTTTGATTATGTGGCACTTAGCATGAGGGAGTTCATTTAGGTTTGGTCAGGTCTGCTGGGAACTAGAGCAGAAGCTTAGTCCAAATAATGGCCTTCCATAAATTCTGTTTGACAAAGACAATGCCTTTTTTTTTTTTCTCATTTATTTCCCCCTTTTTCTACCTTTGGAAGCCAGATATTTAAGATTGGACATTCAAAAGCAACTGCGTATTTGTGGGAATATAGAAAGTCACCAAACGTGCCTGAGACATAGGCTCAGATAAGATGTGAGAAGCCCTTGAGTTTACATCTCAGGCTGATATCACACAGAGGGTAATACTCTACTGAAAAAAAAAATTTAAAAACAGCAAACAAAAACAAACAAAAGAAAACCAAAAAGGAGAAAAGTCTGCTTTTCAGAGTCACCAAATTATAAAATCCAAATATGCAGTTTTCAATGAAAACTTATAATAAAAGACATAAAAAGAAACTAGAAAGTGTAGCCTATTCAAAGGTAAAAGAAATAGACTGAAACCATCCCTGAGGAAGTTCAGAAAAACACTTTAATAAAACAGCTGTCTTAAAGATACTTAAAGAGCTAAAGGAAGATGTGGACAAAGTCTTAGAAATATGTATGGAAATATCGGTGAGATATCAAAAAAACAAACCAGAACAAAAAAGAAATTCTGTAACTGAAAATTATAACAGGAATAGAAAATTCACTAGAGGAATTTTCAAGCAGACTAGAGCAGGCAGAAGAAATAATCAACAAATGTGAATGTAGGAGAAATGAATTATTGCCTCTGGGGAAAAGAAAGAAAAAAAACAGAAGAAAAGTGAACAGAGCCCAAGGAACTTGAGGGACTACATCAGGTGGACAAGCACATACGTTGTGGAAATTGCAGAAATGGAAGAGAGAAACAGAGAAAGGGAGAAAGAGATTATGTCAAGAAATAATGGCCGAAAACTTTGATGTAGTATGTGAATCCACAAATCTAAAAAGTTCAACTAACTCCAAGTTGGATAAACTCAGAGACCTACACAAAAATGCATTATAATCAGCCAAAAGCCAAAGACAAAAAATCTTAAAAGCAGCAAAAAACAAATAATTCATCCAATACAATTCTGAATTCTCAATAAAATGACCAACAGATTTGTCATTAAAAACCTTGGAAACCAGAAAGTAGTGGGTTGGTATATTCAAAGTGTTGAAAGAAAAATAAGTGTCAACCCAGAATTCTATGTCAGGCAAAACTGTCCTTCAAAAATGAGGGAGAAATTAAGACATTCCTGGAAAAACAAAAACTGAGGGTATTCACTACCATTAGATACGCCCTGAAATAAATGCCAAAGGTAATACCTGAGGTTAAGGTGAAAGAACAAAAGACAGTAACTTGAAGACACATAAAGGAATAAAGATCTCTGGGAAAGATAAATATCTGGTTAGTTGTAAAGTCAGTATTATTGTAACTTTAGTTTGCAAGGCCAATTTTTATTTCCACATGATTTAAAAGACAAATGCATAAAAAAATCATTAATCTATGTTTTGGAGTATACAATGTATAAAGATAAATTAGTGAAATCAAAGATAAAATTAGTGAAAGGTGGTGGAGCAGGAGCCATATAAGAGCGAAGTGCTTCCATGTAATTGAAGTTAAAAAGGCATAATTTCAAATTATGGCATGCCATGGCATGAAATGGAGTAGAGTGGGGAGAAAAGACGTGGGAAATCTTATTTAATCCGTATGACAAACAGTAAGTAGATTGGCAGCTTTGAAAAAGATAAGCTTGGTGTCTTGAACTTTCAACCAAGGCATGGGTTGAAATCAGAAAGCTTCTATCATGGCCTCCAAAGAACTTCTTATCTCTGCTGCTAGGCTGTAAGTCGCTGAGGATACTTATTCTGCAAAATTCACCTAATCATCCCTCACTGTCTCCAGGCATATAAAAAGAGATAAATTAGAGGACAGAGTATTTGTATGGACTTACAATGTGTTCCCATAGTTTGCTTAGTGTTGCAAGGGTAAAAATAGTAATTATACAATGCAGAAATCAGACAGCACCTTGAACAAGTGAACAAAATAAATGTTGTCAATGATGGGCAAATAGACATTGTATACCTTCAGATATGATACCCTGAGAAGAACGTATCAAATATATGGTATTCCAGCTAGGAATGCACAAATGAATCTAACAATAAGGAAGAATTGAACAAGCCCAGAATGAAGAACGTTCTATTTAAAAGAAAATGAAGTGAAACTACAGTCTCCAAAAATATCAAAGTCATAAAAGCCAAAAAAAGGGGGGTGCTGTCGAAATGATCTAAACCAAAAAACACTAAAGGAAAAGTGAATGCAATACCTGATCCAAGACTGGACTCCACTAGAGGAGGAAATGCTGTAAAAGACATTATTGGTCAATTAAAATATTGGAATAGAGATGGTAGATTGGTGAAACTATTTTATTAAGGTTAAATTTACTGAAATTGACAATTATATTGTGGCTATGTAGAATGCCCATTTTCGGCTGGCCACAGTTCTTCATACCTGTAATCCCAGTACTTTGGGAGGCCAAGGCAGGTGGGTCACTTGAGGCCAGGTTGAGACCAACCTGGCCAACATGGCAAAACTCCATCTCTATAAAACACAAAAATTAGCTGGGTGTGGTGGTGGATGTCTGTACTCCCAGCTATTTGGGAGGCTAAGGCAGGAGAATCACATTAACCCAGGAAGTGCAGGTTGCAGTGAGCCAAGATCATGCCAATGCACTCCAGCCTGGGTGACAGAGTAAGATTCTGTCTCAAAAAAACAAACAAAAAACAAACAAACTATATATATATCTCTGGTTAGTTGTAAAGCCAGTATTATTATAACTTTAGTTTGCAAGGCCAATTTTTATTTCCACATGATTTAAAAGACAAATGCATAAAAATCATTAATTTGAGTTTTTGAGTATACAATGTATAAAGATAAATTAGTGAAATCAAAGATAAAATTAGTGAAAGGTAGTGGAGCAGGAGCCATATAAGAGTCATATATATATATATATAACAATTTTCTTATAAAATATACGCTGAAATGTTTAGGAGTAAAGAGCTATGATGTATAAAATTTATTCTCAAATTATTCAGTATAAATATTATACATACATACATATTTATGGAGAGAGAGAGAGAGAGAGAGAGCCTTTGCACAAATAATAAAGCAAATGAAATTAAACGGTAATAATAAGTGAATTCAGGGAAAGGATATATATTTGTTTGTTTGCTAGGGCTACCGTAACAAAATAGTATGAACTAGGTGGCTTATACAATATAAATTTTTTGTCAAGGGTACAAGTCTGAGATCAAGGCACTGGCAAGGAAGATTCCTTCTGAAGGCTGTGGGAGAGAATCTGTTCCATGCTTCTTTCCTAGCAGTATTTGGGGTTCCTTGACTTATAGACATGTCACATTGATTTCTGCCTTTATGTTCACATGGCATTCGGCCTGTCTCTGTGTCCAAATTTCCCCTTTGAAAAAGGACACATCAGATTAGGGCCCAGACTAATGACTTCAACTCAAATATCTGTTTAATTCTGCAAAAATCCTATTTCCGAATAAGTTTACATTCAGAGATACGAGGGTTTAGACTTCCACCTGTCTGCTTTGAGGCGGACATGATTAAATTCATAACAAGTATATAAATATTTTTATACGATTTTTATTCATGGAGATTTCCTGTAAGTTTGAAATTATTTCCAAGTAAAATGTTTTGTTTCGTTTGTTTGTTTTTTTAAAAAAAAAGTAAAAGAAATTCCTGTATAGCCCAGGGAGCAAAGTATAAAACCTATTCCAGGAAGAGGTACAGGTATGCCAAGTGAGTTGCAGGATTCTGCTAACCTGTATTAATAGGGCCCTTGGAATTGACAATAAGGGTAATGATCAAATGGGACAAATTATAAAATTAGGGCCAAATTTATCAGTATGAGTGCATTTTCCAGGAATTCCAGATTTGATATGTCCAGTAGCAATCTAGGAACTGTTTTTTGTTTGTTTGAGACAAGGTCTTGCTCTATTACCCAGGCTAGAGTGCAGTTGCATGATTATAGCTCACTGCAACCTTGAACTCCCAGGCAAGCCTCCTCCCTCAGCCTCCCAAGTAACTGGGCTTACAAGTGCATGCTACTGTATCTAGCTAATTAAAAAAAATTTTTTTTGTAGAGATGGGTCTTGCTATGTTGCCCAGGCTGCTTTCAAACTCCTGGCCTCAAGCAATCCTTCCACTTTGGCCTCCCAAAGTGCTGAGATTACAGGCATGAGACACCATGCCCAGCCATGAAACTGCTTTTCACATGGTCATGCTTTTGTTCTCAAACTCTTTGGGCTTACAGTGTGATTCTCCTATTAGACCTTTGCAGAGGTTCCACACAGCACCCCTACTTATCACAAACGCTATGAATTCTATTGAATGTATTACAATAATTGCAGATCTCTCTCTTGCCTTGATTCTGAAATGAGTATTGAGTACAAATGGCTCCAAGCCAGGCTGAAACATGGCCTAGACTCAGATGCTGGAATTTTCCTAGCATACTTTAGAGAAACGAGTATGGTGGCTGTACTAGTCAGTTCTCACACTGCTATAAAGAAATGCCCAAGACTGGGTAATTTATAAAAGAGGTTTAATTGACTCACAGTTCCACATGCCTGGGGAGGCCTCAGGAAACTTACAGTCACGGCGGAAGGGGAAGCAGGCATGTCTTACAAGGTAGCAGGAGAGAGAGAGGGAGAGAGACAGAGTAGGAGGAACTGTCAAACACCTATAAAACCATCAGATCTTGTGAGAACATACTCATCATGAGAACAGCATGGGGGAAACTGTCCCCACAATCCAATCACCTCCTGCCAGGTCCCTCCTTTGACACATGGGGATTACGGGACTTGCAATTTGAGGTGAGGTTTGGGTGGGGACACAGAGCCAAACCATATCCGTGGCTTAATGAGATGGAAATGTTAGAGGGAATTCATTATCTGCAGTCTGCTCAGCCAACCCCTACCATACACACCAGGAGGGCCCAGAAATGTATTACTGAAGGAAGCATCAACATCCATAAAAGTTTTTATGTTGGCTATCCTCTATGGGTCAGAGATGCTGGCACGAGATACTGCAATAGAACTGGGCTTCCTGATTTCAATGGGATAAATAGGATTCCTGCGCAGCAGAAGTCAGGTGGCAGCATTTGAGCATCAGAGGCAATAACCCTAAGGGATACAGTGCCAACTAGAGCATTTTGGCTCTCAGAGTTGGCAGCAGTAGCTAATGGATCATAAAGGCCCTAGGAATACAATAGATGGGCAACCTACCGATTTATGACTTGATTTATAACATCAGAGAAAGCCAAAGCCAAGAGAGCAGATATCTGACTTGAGTGACCACTGTGGGAAGAACCCGATTCCCAGACTGAAGTCAGTTCATACGTCCAGACTTCCTTAGCCAAGGTGGAGGCTAGATTCCTTTTAGGAAGGACTCTGCAACTCAATCACAATTTCATACCATACATCATCCTCAAAGCCTTCCACAGAGGGACCTCTAGCCATTTAACATGGTGATGGCCATTAAAGGAATGGAAAACCCAGGCCTCCTGGTGGTATCAGATACTGACTCTGAATTACTTTTGACCACATTCACCTACTGGTCAGGTGATGTGTGTTTTCGTCCAAGCTCATCTGACAGTGGGTCCGATGATACTCACAGGAAATTATCCTGTGATTGTTTCCCCACAGATACATTTCACAACCAGCAAAAAGAATCCTCGCATCCATTCCCTGACTAATAAAATAGGAGCTTGTATTAGTCCATTTTTACACTGCTGTAAAGAACTGCCCAAGAGTGGGTAACTTACAAAAGAAAGAGGTTTAATTGACTCACAGTCCTGGTTCTATTGAATTGGAAGTGAAACTGCCTCCTGAGCATCTGGGCTTCCTTTTTCTTGTTTGTTTGTTTTTTTGTTTGAAACGGAGTCTCGCTCTGTTGCCCAGGCTGGAGTGCAGTGGTGCAATCTCGGCTCACTGCAACCTCTGGCTCCTGGGTTCAAGCGATTCTCCTGCCTCAGCCTCCTGAGTAGCTGGGACTACAGGTGTGTGCCACCATGTGCGGCTAATTTTTTGTATTTTTAGTAGAGATGGGGTTTCACCGTGCTAGCCAGGATGGTCTTGATCTCCTTACCTCATGATCTGCCTGCCTCAGTCTCCCAAAGTGCTGGGATTACAGGCGTAAGCCACCGCGCCTGGCCCTGGGCTTCTTATACTAAGGAACTAACAGGTGCAAAAGAAAGGGGTTACTTTATTGGTCAGATGATTGATCCCGATAACTAAGGGGAAATAGTTGCTGTTACATGAGCGATGCAGGAGGGACTATATCTGGAACGTAAGAGGATTCATGGAAGCACCTCACATCCGTCCAGTAATAACTATCGTCTTCGTTTGGGCTTCCTAGAAGTGCCTGAGACAGGGATCTGGGAGCACATGATTTATTGAGAAAATACTTGTCAAGAAAAACCTACAAAGCAGGGAAGAAGAGTAGAGAAGAGGAAAGAGCCGATCATGTGTGTGGTCTCAGATCCAGCCTTGGCCCCATCCACCAGAGAGGACTTTGAAATACAAATTATGTCACACATTTGCCCCCTTTGAAGCAGGGTCACTAATCTTTTTACTGTGTATCACCCCCTTGGGAGTGGCTAACTCGTCCAGGAAGCTAAGGGCAGGTCTCTATGGAGGGGAGCAGTTGTGAGCAGTTAGCAGTCAATACTGACAGCAGTAGAGAGTGGTTGTACTGCCCGGCAAAGGCGATCTGAGCAGGCCACACGACATCTACTGTAGTCAATGGGAAACAGCAGTAATCCAACGCAAACACATACTCTACTGGAAGGTACCAGGAGAAATAGACAGAAACTATAGAGTGATGATAACTGATAACAGATTCTCTAAGGAAGCCAAGGGTATGGGATTAGAAGCACAGGTGAGGATTTTGGCCTTGAACAAAAGGGACTCTTTATCCCTTGAAACTAGACAGAATGAAATTGGTATAAAATTAGAGGCTTTATGTAAATGTGTAGGCAAAGGGTCAAGACATTTAACATTCACCTACATTTTTAGGCTAAATTGCTAGCCTGCTATCAATAAGTGTCAGGCATGTTTTAGGGGCTGGGAAAGTCACAGCATAAAAGACAGGTCAGGTCCATGTCCTGGTGGCGTTTACTGTCTGGTAAACCGTCAGTTATGAAACAGCATAAGGACTGGGGAACAGAGGAGGGTGGGGGCAGAATAGGTTTCCCTGAGAAGCGTTATCTGAAACTCAGTTAGCCCAATGAGGCCGGGAGGGGGCAGTGTTCTAGGCAGGACAGAGGTGATATTAGCAAATAGTACACATGAATGTGAAGAACTGAAAATTTCTGGGTAGAGGCTCCTAGCAAATGATGGGGCAGAGAGCTAGCTGCAAACCCCACAGAAGCACAACTGGAAACTATCAAAGGGATTTTAAGAATACATATACGGGCCGGGTGTGTTAGCTCATGCCTGTAATCCCAGCACTTTGGGAGGCTGAGGTGAGTGGATCACTTGAGGTCAGCAGTTCCAG
This sequence comes from Chlorocebus sabaeus, assembly GCF_047675955.1. Lineage (NCBI taxonomy): Eukaryota > Metazoa > Chordata > Mammalia > Primates > Cercopithecidae > Chlorocebus > Chlorocebus sabaeus. The sequence continues at coordinate 19,314,244 of NC_132911.1, forward strand.
AGCAGCCTGTCCAACATGGTGAAACTCCGTCTCTACTAAAAATACAAAAATTAGCCTGGTGTGATGGTGCAAGCCTGCAGTCCCAGATACTCGGGAGGCTGAGGCAAGAAAATCTCTTGAGCCTGGGAGGCAGAGGTTGCAGTGAGCTGTCACGCCACTGCCATTCAGCCTGGGTGATAGAGTGAGACTCCCTCTCAAAAAAAAAAAAAAAATACTTATCTGGGCCCATTGTGCTGGCTCATATCTGTAATCCCAGCACTTTGGGAGGCCTAGGCAGGAGGATTGCTTGAGCTTAGGAGTTCAAGACCACCAGCCTAGGCAACATTGTGAGACCTTATTGCTACAAAAAATTAAAAAAATTAGCCAAGTGTAGTAACACATGCCTGTAGTCCCAGCTACTTGGGAGGCTAAGGTGGGAGGATTGTTTGGGCCTGGAGGTTGAGACTGCAGTCAGCCATGATCATGCCACTATACTCCAGCCTGAGTGACAGAGAAAGACACTGTTTAAAAACAAAACAAAACAAAAACACATATATGATCAGATGTACAGTCTTGAAAGGTAAATAGCACTGTGGTGCCCAAACTTGGGAGTTTAAGGGCCAGGCGCGGTGGGTCATACCTGTAATTCCAGCAGTTTGGGATGCTGAGGAGGGTGAATGGCTTGAGGCCAGGAGTTTGAGAACAGCCTGGCCAACATGGCGAAAATTTGTCTGTACTAAAAACACAATAATTAGCTGGGCGTGGTGGCGTGCGCCTGTAATCTCAGCTACTCGGTAGGCTGAGGCCCAATAATGACTTGAACTGGTGATGAGGCAGTTGCAGTGAGCTGAGACTGTGCCACTGCACTCCAGCCTGGACGAGACAGCAAGACTCTGTCTCAAAAAAAATAAAAAAAAAATAAAAAAAAGGTGGATACAGTGGCAGGAGAAGAAGGCAAAGACATGAACATATTGAATGTCTGAGCACAGAGTTTAGCATGAGTGGGACAGGAATAAGCCCAAAAGATGGCAGACACACTCAGAGGAAAATGTAGGTGTCAAGGGGATAGAGGCCCATGAAGGTAAAATCAGGGAGAAGGGAAAGGAGGAAATTATTAAAAAGAACCAAGGAGGGAGTCGAGGGCAGGGAAGTTAAGAGGTTATGTGAGGAAACTTGGAGTTTGAAGATTTTGAAGTGGAAGGTGAAAAGCAATGTAGAGTTTAATCCAAATCACTGAACTGAGCTCATGGAAATTGAAGCCGGGTGCTGGATGGAGGGCATTTTATGTGACTTAGAAGTTGTCAAGAGCCGGCGCGGTGGTTCACACCTGTAATCCCAGCACTTTGGAATGCCAAGGCAGGTGGATCACGAGGTCAGCAGTTCAAGACCAGCCTGACCAACATGTGAAACCCTGACTCTACTAAAAATACAAAAAAAAAAAAAAATTAGCTGGGCATGGTGGCGGGCACCTATAATCCCAGCGACTTGGGAGGCTGAGGCAGAAGAATCACTTGAAACGGGAAGGTGGAGGTTGTAGTGAGCTGAGACTGCACCACTGCACTCTAGCCTGGGCAATAAGAGCAAAACTCTGTCTCAAAAATAATAAAAAAAGAAAAGAAAAAAAAAAAGAGTTGTTATGGAGAAGAACATGAGCTAGGTGCCTCGAGTCTCCAGTGAGTCAAGCTCACAGCAAGTAGGCCAAAAGATATAAACTCACTTGGTGTGGTACCTCCCTTCCGTACTTTGAGATGCCAGCATGACACTGTAGGAGAAATGTTTAGCTGGGGAGCATTCAAAATCAAGAAGCTGACTACATAACCACAAACCTGACGTTGTATTCTGCCAAAAAGTCTAGAGGCCCTCTCAAGGTTGGCATCTAAAATACATACAGAGGCTGGGCGCAGTGGCTCACACCTGTAATCCCAGCATGTTGGGAGGCTGAAGCAGGAGGATCACTTGAGCCCAGGAGTTCAAGACCAGCCTGGGCAACATAGGGAGACTCCGTCTCTAAAAAAAATTTGTAAATTAGCCGGATGTGATGGCACACACCTTTAGTCCCAGCTACTCCAGAGGCTGAGGCAGGAGGATGGCTTCAGGCTTGGAGGTCAAGGTTGCAGTGATCCATGATCCAGCCGCCACACTTAGTGGCAGCCTGGATTTCAGAGCGAGACTGTCTCAAAAACAAACAAACAAACAAAAACAGAATTTCCTTATTTAGCCTCTAAATTTAAAGTCTTAATTTACAATTGTTAATCCACAAAACACTAGGCTCAGGAACAAGTGTGGAGTTTTTTTATTTTTGGTAAAGACCAAAATCAGAAAGTTTAATGACCAAATCAGTCGTTTTTACCAGTTGAAAATTCTTACACTTCATATATTAACATCATTGAAATAATTTTAAAAATTCAAGCTAGCAATCTGCTTTGATGCTCTACACTTTATAAGATCAAAATTATCCTGCTCTCTGTTTAAATCCAATTTTCTACTTTCTTCTATTCTACAAGGCCCAAATAATGATATCACTGAGTAATCCTGGCCGATAATCACACAGTTACAACGCTGTTCTGTGCATAATTAGGGGATATTAAACAGTGCTTTGAAGCCCAACGCGGTGGCTCATGCCTGTAATTTCAGCACTTTGGAAGGCAGAGGCGGGCGGATCACCTGGGGTCAGGAGTTCCAGACCAGCCAGGTCAGCAGGGTGAAACCCCATCTCTACTAAAAATACAAAAATTAGCCGGGCTTGCGCGTGGTGGTGGACACTTGTAATCCCTGCTACTCGAGACTGAGGCAGGAGAATCTCTTAGATGGGAGAATCTCTTAGGTGTTTTTCATCTCCTACATGAAAAACAAATCTGGAGTTTTGGTGAAAAAGACGTTGATTCTGGCTGGAGGAGATAATTATAATAATAGCGTAGTTATCTTTCTGTGGGTTTCATGTCGAGAACACTTAAAACATTAAAAAACCCTTGCTGGGTCAGGGATTTAGTCATCTTTGCAGCTCTCACGCACGGCATCCACCAAAGCGCTTTCGAAGTACTTCCTTGCTCAATAAACGTTTGTTGGAGAAACCGGCGAATAAAGGTGAAATAATAAAACGTGGAGGATTTCGTAAAGAGAAGGAACCCCCGAGCTCATGCTTTGCACGATCACCCTCATCAGCCCCAGGAGTTTTCGCGTACATCGAAGCCCGGGGAGTGAGTCGCAGGCAGCGCCCCCCGGGGAAGGCGTTTCAGGCCGGCCCGGGTGGTGTCTGCTTTCCGCCGCCTCCCCCACACTCTCTGCTGCTCCTCTCAAACTTCTTCCCAGCCTTCCACGCCGCGGGGACGCCCAGGAACCGCCCCTCCCCCGGGACCGCCAGTCGCCCCGCCCCGCCCCCGCCCGCGCTCCCGCCCGCGCTCCCGCCCGCGCTCCCGCCCGCGCTCCCGCCCGCGCTCCCGCCCGCGCTCCCGCCCCCGCTAAACTGAGCAATCCCCAGAGAGGATGGAAATGGCGAAGTGGCCTAGCGCCTGCCCGCTCCCGCGCATGCTCCCTGACTTCACCAGGGTCACGCTGCAGCCCGCAGGAATGAAAATCCACTTCTCCGCATTTTGGAGGTGACCTGGAAGCGGTTCAAATGCTCTGGCTTCGCAGAAGAGGAGGGGACCGGGCGGTAACGAGGAGCCAAGGGGAGGCGACGGCTCGTAAAACCCGGAAAAGCTTTCCCGATCCACTCTGCGGGCCTCCGAGCGCCTCCAGACATGCGCAGTAGCCTCCCCCGCGGTGGCGGCAGTGGCTACGGTGGCGGCTGAGTGTCCAGAGCCGGACGTTCCCGCCGCTTCGGGCTGGCGGCTGGAGAGCGCCCGCGTCATGTCGGCCCAGGGGGACTGCGAGTTCCTGGTGCAGCGAGCCCGGGAGTTGGTGCCGCAGGACCTGTGGGCAGCCAAGGCGTGGCTGATCACGGCCCGCAGCCTCTACCCCGCAGACTTTAACATCCAGGTGAGGTCCCGGCAGTGCATGCGGCCGCCCTGCGGGGAGGTGCGCGCTCCGGCTGCCCGGGTCCAGAGCTGCGCCTGCCTGGGGGCATCCGCCTCCTGCCCGGCCCCCTCTTTTCTCCCCTCCCACTCCCTCTTCTCTCCCCTCCCATCCTACGCATTGCTTCTACACCTTTCACCCGCCTTGCTCCTACACCTTCCAGGAGCCCTCTCCCCACCACTTGAGAGACGGCCGACCCCGCTTGAGGTCGGGTGCGCTTGGGTCCCTGGGGCCCTGCTTGCCATCTGGCCTAGACAGCACATGATCGCCACTAGCAAAAAGCCATTCGCTCGTTCATTCATCATAATGGCAGCCGTTTGTTCAGTGCCAACGACTTTGGAAACATTATTCCACTTAATCCTGGGAGCCTGAGTTTGCAAGTGAACCCCAGGGTCCCACTCTAAGCCGAATGACAAGGCTGCCATATATGTGGCGGTCCAGGCGGAGCTTCACTCTCAGGCCCTCCCTTCCCGCGGGAGGGCCAATGAGAGATGCTGGATGAGCTGGAAGCCTTCCAGGCAGGGGTGAATGACCAGGGTACCCGATGTGTGTTGCAGTATGAGATGTACACCATCGAGCGGAATGCAGAGAGGACCGCCACCGCCGGGAGGCTGCTGTACGACATGTGAGTGGGACGCTTGTCATCACTTTTACTGCACTGCATCTCTCCATGAGGTTTTGTTTCTGTCTGCAGAAGTGGGAATTGGGGGAAGATCTTCAAGTTCATCTACATCTTCGATACGTAAAGCAAACCTAGTAAGGAGTCCAGGTCTGCCATAAATTGCTGACATGGCTTTTGCAGAAGAGTTTAATTGTTATTCTTATGTTTTATCCTTGTTAAAACTTCTGTTCCATAATTTATTCTAGAAAGAATATGTGCTCATTGCAAAAATTCAAACACTACTTCTTATAGAGATAAAAAAAGTGAAAGTGCCTCCTAAACTCAACCAGAATTAAGTTTTGTAGGCAGTCTATCTATACATATATACATAATACATAAATAGGTTTTTGGGGGGAAGAGGTGACAAAAGTGGGACCATACGACCCTTGCTCTGCAGCGTGTTTCCTTTACTCACTGTAATGGATCCCTTCCCATATCAGTATATGGAGATCCACTGCATTCCTTTTCATGCCTTTGTAGGATTTCGTAGCCACTCTTTTCTTGGTAGACATTTAAATAGATAGTTTTAAATTATTTGAAATTGTGTTCAGTGTGTCAACAATTTTTTAGTCATATTTTGGTGTTTTTCTGTGGAATAGATTCTAAGACATTTTCATAGTTAAAGGTTATGCGCATTTGAAAGTTTGATACACTATGAAATTACTCTCCAAAACGGGTGATCCCAATCTACATTACCACCAATGGTATATAAAGAATGTGTTTTCCCATGCCCTTCCCAACATTGGATATTATTAGTCTCCTTTTAGTTCCTACCACTGTGATAGGAGAAAATGGTATCTTGCTGTTTTTTTAAAAAAATATGTACTACTCGTACTAAGATTCAGTATTATTTCAACTGTTTTCTTTGGCTGTGTGTATTCTGTGATTTGCTTTTGCCTATTTTTTCTTTCGAATAGTTTGTTTTATTCTTGTTGACTTTTAGGATTTCTTTCTATATTATGGTTTCTTGTCTTTTCACCTATAAATCCCACTAAAGACTTATGTGAGTACTCTCATTTTTATAAATCAAATAATTCTTATTTTTACATTTTTATTTTGGTTTGTTTTGGCACGTCTAAGCATTCACTTGGAATAAAGGAAACTTTTTCACCAAATGCTAATGTTTTTTCTTTTGGATACTGTATAGACTTTGACATTTTAATTTAATGTATTTATTTTAAAAATAGGTTTGTGAATTTCCCAGACCAGCCGGTGGTGTGGAGAGAAATCAGCATTATTACATCAGCATTAAGGAATGATTCACAGGACAAACAAACCCAATTCTTAAGAAGTAAGAATAATGGTGTATAAGTTACCATTTCTGGAATACCAAATCATAGATAGTAATTTCACACACAAAAAAGTCACACCTGGGGTATTGATAACCATATGTATGTTTTATTCTTGGCAACCAAAGTCTATAATAATGTCACTCAGTTCCTTGATTTGCTTAGAACGCTTTAAGCTTCTTTAAAGGATATGGATTTGTCAGTGAGACAAAGAATTAATTGTATATATTTTTAACAGGTTTTACAGTAACCAGATAGCAGCTATAGATTAACCAGCTCTCCACAAAACAGGAGAGAAGCTTTTAGTAATTTAGAAGCTTCCTCTTTAAACTTCTCCATGTTGCTGTAGTCGATCAAAGATTTCAAATTCTACGTAAAATAGCAAGTAGGTGTTTAGGTCATTTCAGCTTTAAAAAGCACATGCTGTCTATCTCAGCCTGCAACAGGCATTCTTGTGACCATTCACATACGTCACTATTTTTTGAATTTGATCAGTCTGCCAAATATTTTACCATTATTCAGCAAACATCCTGTGCCAGATACTATTGGCCCCAAAAGGCCGCCAGATTGTAGGTGAAACTTAACCACGTTGATTTCACATGTAGTGTTTACTGTTCTGTACATGAAAATGCCTTACTCAGCACTTTTGCTGCAGTCTTTGCTGTCCGCAAGAAACTTTTAAAAGTGAAATATGTTTCGTACAGGTTTATTTGAAACTCTGCCTGGTCGGGTCCAGTGTGAAATGTTACTAAAGGTCACGGAACAATGCTTCAACACGTTAGAACGATCAGAAATGTTGCTTCTACTTTTGAGGCGCTTCCCTGAAACAGTGGTGCAACATGGGGTGAGATTTTATTCTTCCCCTTCTCTTAATATAAAATACAGTGGGTCATCAACAGATTCATCGGTATGGTGAGGAGCTACAAAGCAGAAGTTTCTGAAGAGCACTGGTTAAGACTGAACTGAAATAAAAGGTTCTTTGTTAGTAAAGCTCAATGGACATTCTTTTTACCAAATTTTATAAGTTTCCAGGAGAAGCTGTTTTATCAGAAAAGTTACCAAGCTCTGACAGTACTATTTATTTGCAATCCGTATGGTAAAAAGTAATCTTTTTCCATTGTATTCTACAATGTGCTTTTGAATTTAGGGTACAGTTTATAGTCTTTTAACAGATGTGTTTTTCCTGTGCTTCTGCCCTATGGAGACTGTTTTCATTCTATTCCTGCCCTTCATCTATAATAATTATTGAGTGCTATTGGCAGGCATGGGTAAGTGCTAGGTATCTCCTATCTTCCTAAACCCCCTGAAGTAAATAGTATCCCACTTTACAGATGACGAAACTGAGCATTTCATGTTTTAGTAACTTCCCGTAGCCAGTGAGGTGTCAGGATTCAAACCGTTCATTCGATTGGTTCATACTCTGTGGCTTATTCTTTCCCATGCCATTTTTCTGGCATCTGGCCCTGGTTAATCATTTCCTTACCTGCTTGTGTTAGTCTCCTAGGGTGGCCATAACAAAGTACCACAAACTGGGTAGCTTAAAACAACAGAAAGACTCTCACAATTCTGGAAGCTAAAAGTCTAAAAGCCAGGTGTCGGCAGAGCCGTGTTCCCTCTGAAGGCTCTGGGGAAGACTCTTTCTTTACCTTTCCCTGGCTTCTGATGGTTGTCAGTACTCCTTGGCATTCCCTGGCTGGCAGCTGCATCACTCCTCCAATTTCTCCTCCATCATCACATGATCTTTCTTTTGTGCCTGTGTCTTTACATGGTCTTTTCTTGTTTTTTGTTTGTTTGTTTGTTTTTGAGGCAGAGTCTTGCTCTGTTGCCCAGGCAGCAGTGCAGTGGCATGGTCTTGGCTCACTGCAGCCTCTGCCTCCTGGGTTCAAGTAATTCTCACGCCTCAGCCTCCTGAGTAGCTGGGATTACAGATGTGTATACATGGCCGTGTTATAAGGATGCTAGTCATTGGATTGAGGGCCTTTCTAATCCACTATGACCTCATCTTAATTAATTATATGTACAAGGGCACTTTTTTTTTTTTTTTTTTTTTTGAAACGGAGTCTCACTCTGTCCCCCAGGCTGGAGTGCAGTGGCCGGATCTCGGCTCACTGCAAGCTCCACCTCCCGGGTTTATGCCATTCTCCTGCCTCAGCCTCCCGAGTAGCTGGGACTATAGGCGCCTGCCACCTCGCCCGGCTAGTTTTTTTTTGTATTTTTTTAGTAGAGACGGGGTTTCACTGTGTTAGCCAGGATGGTCTCGATCTCCTGACCTCGTGATTCGCCTGTCTCGGCCTCCCAAAGTGCTGGGATTACAGGCTTGAGCCACCACGCCCAGCCAAGGGCACTTTTTTTTTAAAAAATGTTAAGATATATATGAGATCACATTCTGAGGTTCTGGGGGGATATGAATTTGGGAGACACTGTTCAGCCCAGCACACTTTCTGGTCATAACTGTGACCTTTAACCTGTGTGATGTTATCTTTCGCACTTTTCCACTCCTATGAGGCATCCCTGTGTGGTCACAAGGAAGCTGATACCAATGTCTTGGTGGATTTGGGTAAGGGACTGTCTCCTACGCTAGGGCATCAGCAATGGAAAGGTAGCCTTAAAACTCTGACCTTTCTGCCCAGTCTACGCCAGACTGTATGACTGGCTACTCCTGAGAACTTATCTTGAACATGATACGTTTTGTCTATGTTGATACATCTTCATGTAGAGAATAAACTCTAGTTTCTTTATTTCTTAGAAAATCTCTGCCTCCAGTTCCAGTGCTTCCTTTACATTTCTATAGACATTTTGTTAATTCTTATTAATCATTAATTAGAATTTTGCTAATTCTGAAGAGAATAACCAAGACAGAGTGGTCAGATGTTCAGGTGAATTTGGCCTTCTAGGGTGTGTGGCTGGTGCATTCTTTTACTTTCTAGTCTTTAAAACGTGATTATTTGTTTCTCAGATAAGTTCGATTACACAAACTGTGATAAGTAAAAAAAAAAAAAAAAAAAAAAATATATAGTTCTGACAACTTACGCTGTAACACATTTAAATGATTAATTTTGTTTTGAAATAGGTTGGCCTTGGGGAGGCACTGTTAGAGGCTGAAACTATTGAAGAACAAGAATCTCCTGTGAACTGCTTTAGAAAATTATTTGGTAAGGAAAATTGTATTCTCTATTACTTCTATGGTAAGTTAATATGCTGGGGTAAGTGTTGGTTCAAGGAAAAGCTCATATATGGAAGGCAAAGGAGCTCTATGTGTTATGGCATTTAAGTTCTTTTTTTTTATTTAGAAAGCATTTTAGCTAGGCATGGTGGCTCATGCCTGTAATCCTAGCACTTAGGGAGGCTGAGGTGAGTGGATCATGAAGTCAAGAGATCGAGACCATCCTGGCCAACATGGTGAAACCCTGTCTCTACTAAAACTACAAAAATTAGCTGGGCATGGTGTTGCATGCCTGTAGTCCCAGCTACTAGGCAGGCTGAGGCAGGAGAATTGCTTGAACCCGGGAGGTGGATGTTGCAGTAAGCAGAGATCATGCCACTGCACTCCAGCCTGGTGACAGAGCGAGACTCTGTCTCAAAAAAAAAAGGCATTTTAAACAACTTCTAAACTTCCGTTATGTAAGATCTGATACCTCTGAAAGAATATGATAACTGTATATGTAAGTATGAAGCATAATAATAAAGAAGCATCTGAATTCAATGGAAGAACTGCACCCTCACCCACAGCGTAGAACTGCCCGTGTGTTTCCTCCCTGACTCCAGCTACTGGTGTCTCTCTGCACAGCACATTTTGAATACATGAGTCATAAGGGATTTTCCCCCTATATATTTTAGATACTACATCAAATGAACTCTAAAAGCTTTTGTATCTGTTGGAACTCTAGGGTAGACAACCTAATTAATTTATTTCTTCTTTTTTTCCTCCAACAGTTTGTGATGTCCTTCCTCTAATAATTAACAACCATGATGTTCGACTGCCTGCCAATTTATTATATAAGTACTTGAACAAAGCAGCTGAATTTTATATCAATTATGTCACTAGATCTACTCAAACAGAAAATCAGCATCAAGGTAAGGAGGAATATCCTGTACTTTTATTTAAATAGGCTTTAGTAAAATTGCAAATTCAGAAACCCCTCAATGTTCTGATTATTCTCCTCTGGATACTTACCAGTTTGGGAGTGTTTCAAAAGATGGTATCTAGAAAAAAATACTAGAGTTAAAAGATGAGGCTTTTCTGGAAGCAGTGCCACCCCTTGATCAAAACAGTCTTCTGGCTGAGCTGTAACATTATTGCATGGAACATTATACATGTATCATGATGAAGTAGTGGAAATTACTTCTTGCTTATACCAGTGGCCTGTTGGTGGTCCTTGAGCAAAACATAAATGTGTTGGAATTCTGTGCTCTGTGCGTTTTCATGGGGAGTCAGACTTTCTTTATCAGGTACCACATCAACAATAAGTCGTAATGTTAATTGTAGGTTCCTTTTTTCTTCCATCTCAGGTGCCCAGGATACATCTGATTTAATGTCACCTAGCAAACGTAGCTCTCAGAAGTATATAATAGAAGGGCTGACTGAAAAATCATCCCAGATCGTGGACCCTTGGGAGAGGTTGTTTAAGATTTTAAATGTTGTTGGAATGAGATGTGAATGGCAGATGGATAAAGGAAGACGGTAATAAATAGCTTATTTCCAGAATTGCCTATTGATTCTTTTGGATCCTTATAAAAACAAAAACATGCTTTTTAAAACTGTGTAATGCATAGGTATAGTTTTTGGGCAAATTTTGTGACACTCAATACTTATGCAAAAGAGGATGGTTTTTCATTTTATCAAAAGATTTCTGGCTGGGCACAGTGGCTCACACCTGTAATCCCAGTGCTTTGGGAGGCTGAGGTGGGCAGATCACTTGAGGTCAGGAGTTTGAGACCAGCCTGGCCAACATGATGAAACCCCATGTCTACTAAAAATACAAAAATTATCCAGGCATGGTGGTGCGTGCCTGTAGTCCCAGCTACTTGGGAGGCTGAGGTGAGAGAATCACTTCGCCGGGAGGCAAAGGCTACAATAGGCCAAGATCACACCATTGCACTCCAGTCTGGGCGACAGAGTGAGACACTGTCTCCAAAAAAGAAAAAAAAAAACAAACAGATTTCTTACTGAAATATGAACTCTTAAGACGATGTTGTGTTTGAACCTCTCCTTGCTACTTCAGAGAAAAGCTATTTAGCATGTTTGTGTCATGAACTCTTGATCACCACCCTAATTCAGAAGGGAAACGTTACCATTTATCTTGGACAATAAAGAATAGTTTTCCATGCCTAGAGCAACATTTGGTACATGTAACGGTACCACCAGAGCTTTCTTTTAGACTTTTTGCTGACCAACGTAGAGTAATCGAGTAAGTTTCATCATGTCTTCTTTTTTAGAAGCTATGGAGATATTTTGCATAGAATGAAGGATCTCTGCAGATACATGAACAACTTTGATAGTGAAGCACATGCGAAATATAAAAACCAAGTGGTGTATTCCACCATGCTGGTCTTCTTTAAGAATGCGTTCCAATATGTCAACAGCATACAGCCGTCTCTCTTCCAAGGTTGGTTTGAAAATTTTAGAGTGTCCAAAAAGCCGGTTCATACTGTGGGGATGGTAAGGAAGATGAAAGTGTTTATCCATTATTGTTGGATCCGAATAACTGGGGCAGTACCAGTCCTTTTTATAGTTGGTGATTTGGTTTTGTTTAGTTTGGCTTAATTGGTAGTTTTTATGTAAGTATGTTTCATTAAAAGTTTCTATATCAAAGGGCATAATAGTACTGCACAACTAAATACAGATATCAAATGCCACTATTTTGAAAATAACAGCAGGCTGGGCGCGGTGGCTCACGCCTGTAATCCCAGCACTTTGGGAGGTGAGGCCAGCGGATCATGAGGTCAGGAGTTTGAGACCAGCCTGGCCAATATGGTGAAACCCCATCTCTACTAAAAATACAAATATTAGCCGGGCATGATTGAGAGCATCTGTAATCCCAACTACTTGGGAGGCTGAGGCAGGAGAATCGCCTGAACCCAGTAGGCAGAGGCTCCAGTGAGCTGAGCCTCTGCCTCCAGCCTGGGCGACAGAGCAAGACTCCATCTTAAAAAAAAAAAAAAAAAAAAGAAAAGAAAAAACCAGTAGATGTAACAACATATTTAAGTAGATTTCATGAAGACATCACAATAGGCAAATATTTATTCAGTAAAATATCCATTTTATATAGATAGAGTGTATGCATAAATATACTGTAGAAAATTTAAAAAATAGAAATGAGTGAAATCACCCACAATCCTTCCAATATAATACAGCATTTGTTTTTATGTATTGCCTTATAATATCACATATATTTAGATTTTGTTTGGAATTTGTAACTACAATGTAAGTATAATTTGGTAGTCTTTTTATGGTACTTTAATGACTCATGATCATTATAAAAAATTTGCAGATACATAACAAATACAAAGAAGGAACTGTCACTTGTATTCCACTACTGCCAGGAAGTCTTTAACAATTTGGTATATATCTTTACAGTCTTTTTTTTCTATGTGCATCTACTTGTTTGTTTACCTAACTGAGATCACACTGAACATATTTTTAATGACTTTTGTCATGACAGTTGAGTAAGCTTCTCCCTTGTTTTAAGTGTTCTTTTCCTAGCTGCATTTTTAAATTATTTATTTGTTTATTTATTTATTTTTTAAGTCTTGCTCTGTTGCCCAGGTTGGAGTGCAGCGGTGTGATCTCGGCTCACTGCAACCTCCGCCTCCCGAGTTCAAGCAATTCTCCTGCCTCAGCCTCCCGCGTAGCTGCGACTACAGGCGCTGCCACCATACCTGGCTAATGTTTTGTATTTTTAGTAGAGACAGGGTTTCGCCATGTTGCCCAGGCTGGTTTCAAACTCCCGAGCTCAGGCAATCCACCCACCTCAGGCTCCCAAAGTGCTGGGATTATAGGCATGAGCCACCGCGCCTGGCCTCCTTGCTGCATTTGTAAGTGTTGGTGTTTTTCCCCATCCTTAGGTCCTAATGCCCCGAGCCAAGTTCCACTGGTTCTTCTCGAAGATGTATCGAACGTGTATGGTGATGTAGAAATTGATCGTAATAAACACATCCATAAAAAGAGGAAACTAGCTGAAGGAAGAGAAAAAACCATGGTAAGGCTTTCAAATATACTTACTAACAGATTGGATGGGACGGTTTGCTAGAGATGAATCTTTGTAAAATGTGGCTTTGGAGCTAAATCGATAAAGCTTGGGTTTTAAAGTTGTATGATATATTAATAATCTAAGTCAGTGGTTCTCCACTGGAGGTGATTTGCCCTTTAGGGGACATTTGGCAATGTCTGGAGACATTTTTGGTTGTCACAGCTTGGTGGGGAGGGGCCAGGGATGCTGCTGAGTACTTCACAGTGTACTGCCCAAAAGGTCAGTGATGAGGTGGAGAACCCATGGTATACGTTCCTTACACATGTTTTGACTGAATGGCATTGATTTCGTTTAAAAAACAAAACCAACATGGCATCAGACCTCTAGAGCAGGGTGCAGTGTGGGGTACTGGCCTCAGAATGGAAAGCTCTGAGGTGTGCAGGGCAGCAGGAACAGCCTGTGGGCAGATGCAGAAAAGATTTCATGAAGGAGGTCAACGCTGAAATCAGTGCTGAAAGATGAAGGGTTTTGTCCGTTGGAATTGGGAGGCAGATTTTGTTGAGAGGGAAAAGTTTGCACAAAGATGCAAGAAGCCTGAGAACGTGAAGAGTCGTCAGTCCTCTAACCTGACCAAGCAGTGCCCCAAGCCCGTCGAGGCTGTGCTCTGTCATTACAGTGCTTTTCCCTTGGATCTCTGCGCGGCTAGGTCCTCGTCACTTGGTCCCAGCCCAAACGAGTCTCCCTCTGAGGCTTCTCCTGAACACCCATCTGAAGTAGCTGTCCGGGTCTCTCTTTTTATTCCTCTGTTTTAATTCTCTGCGGCATCCTCCTTGCTATCTGTGTTTTCTTGTTTATTTGCTGACTGGTATACTTCTTCAGTAGAGCACAAGCTCCGTGGGGCCTAGCATTTTCTCTGCCTCCTCCTGTACCATACCCCAGGCATCTGAGTAGTGCCTGGGCTGGAGCAGGTGTGTGGCGGCCATCTGGTGAAGGAGGGAATTCCCATTGATCCCTCCTGGGTTTGGCGTGCAGGCTATGGGATGGCTGTTTAAACCTGGCCCAGCTGTTCTTCCTTCTGGTTTTTTTTGGCCTGTCAAGCACTCATCTAGCGAGCCCTGTTCTCATAACCTGGCCTTCCACCCAATGTGGGATTTCCATCCATTTTTGTTTTCATGGTCTTAACTGATTTCATCCTGATTTTCATTCTATCCCTGAGTCTGCCCCAACCTGATACAGGTCCAGACCTTAAAGGCCCATGAGCTCAGCTCAGAGATACCTTGCTTTGTTCACAGTGTTTTGTTTGTTTAAATAACCTAGCACTTAAAAATTAGAAACCAGGCTGGGTGCAGTGGCTCACGCCTGTAATCCCAGCACTTTGGGGGGCCAAGGTAGGAGGATCACCAGCCCAGGAGTTTAAGATCCACCTGGGCAATATAGTGAGACCCCATCTCTATAGAAAATGAAAAAAAAACTAGCTGGCTGGTGGCATGCCCCTGTCATCCCAACTGCTTCAGAGGCTGAGATGAGAAGACCCCTTGAGCTCAGGAGTTCAAGGTTCCAGTGAGTGATGACCACACCACGGCCCTCCAGCCTGAGCAACAGAGGGAGACTCTGTCTATAAAAATAAAATAAAAATAAAAAAATAGAAACCTAGCATTTCTCGTAACAATCCAGATTTCTGACTTCCTTTTTGTAATTAGGATATCCGATCACACTGGCCCCTGGTGGTAACCCACAACTGGAGTTGGGGGGTGGCCCCCATCGGTTCTCCAGCCAGCTTACATCACAGGCACGTGTGACGTCACAAGTGGCTGGTGCTGGGACGGGCCTCTCCTGTGGGCATCTGTCCCCCACTTGGTGCATTCTTGCTTCCGAGCACACCCTCAGTGCTTCAGAGTGTACTTGCACATTTCAAAATCAGTTTCTCTAAATTTAAAAACGTTTGGAACTCACACTAGTCCCACCCCATCTGGGGTCCTTTCATAAATTCCTGATCTTATGTTGAGGCAGGAATGTTTTCCGTAAGCTGCAGCACTAGCGCCATGCATGTTCGTGTATATTAGGTTGCCATTACTTGGCAAAGAGCAGGCCCCTGATGAAATAGTACCTGGCAGATAGGGTTGTGGGTTTTTTTATTTGTAGAGACAAGGTCTCTCTATGTTGCCTACATTGATCTTGAATTCCTGGGCTCATGCAATCCTCCCACCTTGGCCTCCAAAATAGATGGGATTACAGGGGTGAACCGCACACCTGGCCTGGTAGATAGGTTTTGATTGGAAAGGGTGTGTTTTTCCTAATGCAAAAACATTACTTAGGGAAGATAAGAACATGGAGCATAATGGTGGGGTAGGGTAAGGCTGCCAAGCACAGGGAGTAGCAGGAAGATACCAAACTCCGAAAGTGGAGAGAAAGGTGGGCAGCGGAGGGAGGGGCTGACAGCTTCCTGCCCGTCTTACCTGAGATGAGCTTGAGGATTGAAGCTTTTAGTAACAATAGTTGAGCGTATTTTTAAACGATCTTAGTGGAGTAAAGATCTGCAGGAAAAATTTAATTTGGTTCATTAAATCAGTAAAATGACCTAGGTGGACTAAAAGATTCAGAAAATTCTTAGCAAAATAAAATTCAGTGGAGCTGTTTTACCTTTACTTTTTTTTTTTTTTTTTTGGCAAAGCATTTGACTGTACTCAGTGGTATTTCCGGTAATTGCCTTTCTCTGTAGCCCTCTCTTTTCTGAGGGCTTTATATTTGAGATGAAAAGCAAGAAAAGTAGAAATCTGTATTGTAAAATACAGAGGGCATTATTAGGTAAGTGCAGACAAATGTACTTTCTGACCAGGACCTTGCAGTGGGGGAGGAGAGCAAGAGAGGGGTGACCAGTGCAGGGGAGTCATGCCCAGTGAACCAAAGATAACTAACAGTTATTCTCTGACATTATTTCTTAGAAGACGCAGGCTTTAATTTTGTTGTTGTTGAGACGGAGTTTTGCTCCGTCGCCCAGGCTGGAGTGCAGTGGTGTGATCTCTGTTCACTGCAGCCTCTGCCTCCTGGGTTCAAGTGATTCTTGTGCCTCAGCCTCCTAAGTAGCTGGGATTACAGGTACGTGCCACCATGCCTGGCTGACTTTGTATTTTTAGCAGAGACTGGGTTTCGCCATATTGGCCAGGCTGGTCTCGAACTCCTGGCCTCAGGTGATCCATCCTCCTTGGCCTCCCACGGTGCTGGGATTATAGGTGTGAGCCTCCACGCCCAGCCCCGAGCTTTAATTTTATCCCAGTACATGCCAAACCATTATTTGGAAGTCAATTAAATCATGTCACGTATTAGAAAAAAAGAGTAAACTATAAACAGGTGCTTTTTAAGCTGTGTCTCTCAAGGTAAAAATCTAAATTTTGACTTTCATAAAACTGCTATTTTTAAACTTTGCTCCAAAACCACCACAAGCAAACATAAGAATTTAGCATCAGAAAAAAAACTCACTCAATTTTAAAAGTAAAAATGGAATGTGTGAGAGTATAAAGACAAAAAAAAATTAATTTTCAAAGCTAAATTGTGAAATTCAAAAAAATTGTATGTATGTGGTATCCTTTGATATAAAATTCATATCATGGGCAAAACTGGCAGCAATAATATGTTTCCATATATGACTGTATTTATAACTGAATTAACCATGTTCTCTACATGCTTTAAGCAGAGTTCAGACGATGAAGACTGTTCAGCAAAAGGAAGAAATCGTCACATTGTAGTCAATAAAGCCGAACTTGCTAACTCCATTGAAGTGTTAGAAAGCTTTAAATTAGCCAGGGAGAGCTGGGAGTTGCTCTATTCCCTGGAATTCCTTGACAAAGGTAAGAAAGCACATGTCATTGGTGCTGTTTAATGTTTTATATAAAATCATTATGCTACTTGCAATGTCAGGTCACTCGTGGCAAATTAAGTTGATTACAGTAGTTCGTGCATTTTTTTTTTTTCTTGTTTTGAGATGGAGTCTCACTCTTTTTCACCCAAGCTGGACTACAATGGCGTGATCTTGGCTCACCTCAACCTGCACCTCCTGGGTTCAAACAATTCTCCTGCCTCAGCCTCCCTAGTAGCTGGGATTACAGGCACGTGCCCCCATGCCTGGCTAATTTTTTTGTATTTTTAGTAGAGACGGGGTTTCACTATGTTGATCAGACTGTTCTTAAACTCCTGATCACATGATCTGCCTGCCTCAGCCTCCCAAACTGCTGAGATGACAGGCATGAGCCACCATGCCCAGCCGTATTGCTGTTTTTATCTGCATTAACTCCATTGTCTGAACAACCCAAAATCCAAAAACTATAGGAAGCCTGTTTCCCTTTGAGTATGCTGGGTATTTTGACATTGCTTAGAAATCACTAACTGTTTGCTAACTAAGGTATTCTTACTACACTTTGGAATCAGGGCCCCTTATTTTACTTTTAGCCCGTGGACATTCATCCCCTGGCTGCAGTCACGTGTCTTACAGAGTCCTTGGCCAGATGTGCTGTGTCATCTTTTCTAAGTAAATTTAGCACTGTTCAGTTTCTCTTTGTTACATGTGGGATTGTGAACACATATGTGACAATTCTAGAGGGGATCTTTCCTTTAGTTAGAAATTGATTTTTTAAAAAATGAATAAAACCTTTTAGTGTCATTGTATGTTTGTTATTTTAATTAGGTCAAAATAAAATGGGCCAGGCAAGATGGCTCATGCCTGTAATCCCAGCACTTTGGGAAGCTGAGGCAGGTGGATTATTGAGCTCAGGAGTCAGAGACCAAGCTGGGCAATATGGCAAAAACCCATCTGTATAAAAAAACAAAAACAAAAATTGGCCAAGTATGGTGGCATGTGCCTGTAGTCCCAGCTATTCAGGAGGCTGAGGTAGGAGGACTGCTTGAGCCCGGAAGGTCGAGGCTGCAGTGACCCATGTTAGGGTCACTGTACTACCAGCCTGGGTGACAGGGAGAATGTCTCTAAAAATAAGATAAAATAAAAATAAAATGGGACCTTGTTTTGGGGAAAGCAAGGTAGTTTAAAAGATAAATGAGGAAATACATGAAAAGCACGTTAAATAGTTCTTGGCACCTGGTATGTGCTCAGTAAGCTGTTAGCGTCTGCAAAATATTGCTTGTGTATTACTGATAAGTGTTGTGTGTTTCTTCTCTACTTGAAATTCTAGAGCAGTGTTTTAGAAATCAAAGTCAAACTTGGTATGCATTTTTGGTAGTTTGTCTCTGTTCTCTCTTACTGGATTTGTTTGTTTTCTGCGTCTGCGCTACATATATTTGGTAAATTTGTTCTTGACTTCTCACTCAGAATTTACAAGGATTTGCTTGGCCTGGAAGACGGATACTTGGCTTTGGTTAAGAATCTTCCTCACCGATATGATCATCTATCAGGTAGCGTATGACACATATTTTAGGTACCTGTGTCTGTACAGCATGGCTATGTTGGCAAACCAGCTTTCCCTTGCAGAATGCGTCATGCTCCCTCTTGGGCTAGTCTACTGCCTGCTGACACCTGTTCTGTCTTCAGTGGCTGAGGGGGTGTGGTCCATTTTCCTTTCAAAATAACTCTGGGCCGGGTGCTGTGGCTCACGCCTGTAATCCCAGCACTGTGGGAGGTCAAGGTGGGAGGATTGCTTAAGCCCAGGAGTTCAAGACCAGCCCTGGCAGCATAGTGAGACCCTGTCTCTACAAAATAAAAAACTTAGCCAAGTGTGGTGGCATGTGCCTATAGTTCCAGCTACTCAGGAGGCTGAGGCGGGAGGATCACTTGAGCCCAGGAAGTCAAGACTGCATTGAGCCACGATAGCACCACTGCACTCTGGCCTGGGTGACAGTGAGACCTTATATCAAAAACACAACGAAACAAACACTTCAAAATGACAAGCCTGTACCTTCTGTGTTACTTTTGGTATATCCAATCACACTTCTCTGTTACTTTTTGGTAAAAGAGGATTACTTCTCACCCTCCTTCTCTCTCTGCTGGTGGAGTCTGCCTGGCTGTACTGTTCTCCAGCATCTTAGACCTAGAACCGAGAGAGTCGATAATTCACGAACGAGGTGTTGTTGGAATGGGCTGGTTGCTGCTTCCATCCTTTATAAAGGAGAAGTGGTGCTTGTAGTAAAATATTTCTAAAGAAATGTTATATCCAGAATGTGCTGGGTCAAAGGGCTTGGTTATTTTCTTTAGTCTTAAGACCTAAGACCAGAAAGAAAAATCTCCATCCTTATAAAGTACCGCCATAAAGAACTCTCACCTGGCTTTAATTAAGTTGATTTGGTTCTGTTGCCAAGTCTCCATTTCTTCCTCAGATGATGGAACCAAGCTACCATCTTTGTAAGTTGCTTGCTCGTTGCTTCATGAACTCTGCTAAGTGCATTTTTTAAATTTATTTTTTTAATGGCGATGTTTTTCCCCTCCTTTCTGTTCCATCTTTCTTAGGGTCAATATAAAAAGGCAATAGCCAGCCTGCATCACTTAGCAGCTCTCCAGGGATCCATTTCTCAGCCACAGATCACAGGGCAGGGGACCCTGGAGCATCAGAGGGCACTCATCCAGCTGGCGACGTGCCACTTTGCGCTAGGGGAGTACAGGGTGAGTACTGCACACATGCCGGCCGCAGGTGCACGGGGCCACCTGGGCTTTCTCCTTTCCTAGCGTGGCTTTTCATTCAGTGCACGTTTGTTTCAATGTGATCTTTCTGCCTAGACTTATTACTTAATCTGCTAGTGAATAGCACAATGATTTTGTTTTACTTAATTTTCTCTTTACTACAGCTTCCCTGAAATAAGGCATCAGTACTTTTTAAGTTTCTTGTTAATTGTTCCATTTGTTGGAGGATTTTTCTTTTTATTATTTTTCTTTTTATTATTATTACACTCTTGCCTGTTCCATTGTATTTGGAAAAACAAGGCCATTATTAAGTGGGAAATGGAGGATTTATATTTAGCTTACTCAAATCTCAGATTCTCTCTTTAAATGGTAATAACATGCCAGGCGCGGTGGCTCACGCCTATAATCCCAGGACTTTGGGAGGCTGAGGCTGGCAGATCACCTGAGGTCAGGAGTTCGAGACCAGCCTGGCCAACATGGTGAAACCCCATCTCTATTAAAATACAAAAGTGAGTTGGGTGTAGTGGCGGGCACCTGTAATGCCAACTACTTGGGAGGCTGAGGCAGGAGAATCACTTGAACCTGGGAGGCAGAGGTTGCAGTGAGCCAAGATTGCACCACTGCACTCCAGCCTGGGTAACAGAGCAAGACTCTGTCTCAAAAAAAAAAAAAAAGATGGTGATAACACCTGATAGGCGTGTTGCAGGAGCAGATTTATAAATGAGTGTGTTTCCTCCAGGAGGTTTTGAGCCCTTCCTACTACAGGGTGGTGACTGTGTTTTTATCTTTGGACTCTCATGACACCTACCACAGTACAATAAGTGTTTGAATTCAATTAAAATGATAACCATGTTGTGTATGCAAGGACTGTATAAACTCAAGGCCACAGCATAACACAACAAACTGATTTCTTCTCACCTCTCTAGATGTTGTTGATCACTTTGTGATTATAAACCCTAAATTTTTTGTAACTTGAACTCTGAAATATGATTATTAATTTGTCCTGATGATCTTTAGAAAGGAACAGTTGGAGAATGTGTAGAGCATTCAAAATTGAAAATGCTTTTCCACCATTGTTTATATAATTATCCATCAGTTACTTAAGTTTTAATTAATTCCTTTTAAGAACTTAAAAGGCAGCACGTATTTACTCACACCGACATACGTATCTCACGTAGAATTAGCTATACCGCGTACTACTTCATTGTAGTGGGGAATATAAACTACTAAACAAGACAGACTTGTCTAGATTAAACAAGACAGACTCATTCCCTTTGAGGGCTTAGTTCCAGCCTCTGAGTATATCAACTATTAGACCTATGGGCAATGTCGGACTTACCTGATTCCTGCCTTCCCATCTTTAGCCCAGACTCAATATGTCCAGATGTAAGTGTCCTTAGTTCTCTGGCTGTCTTAGTCTGCTTGGGTTGCTATAATCAAATACCAAAAAGTGGGAGGCTTGTAAACAATAGGAGTTTATTTCTCATAGTTCTGGAGGCTGGGAAGTGCAAGGTCAAGGCGTCAGCAGATTCAGTGTCTGGTGAGGGCCTGTTTCCTCGTTCATAGAAGGGACAAGAGCGCACTCTAGAGTCTCTCTGGTAAGGGCACAAATCCCATTCATGAGGGTTTTGCTCTCATCATCCACTCACCTCCCAAAGGCTCTCCCTCCTGATGCCCTCACATTGGGGGTTAGGTTTCAACTTACAAATTTTGGTGGGAACATAGACATTCAGACCATAGTACTGGCCCTTAAACACAAAACTTTCAAGTCTTGGTGGACTCCTACTCTAGCAAATCCTTTTGATTCTTCCAGTGTGATACTAATCTCTTTGCTATATTACCTTGTATTTCTATTGTCACCACCCAAATCCATGCCTTTTAACTAAGTTTTTGGCCTATAACCCTTCTTCCAACCCTGTAAAATTATGGTCATTGCTTTCTAAAATACTGCTTTCATCATTCCACTTAATTGAAGTGTTGGCTTTCTTGGTGCTCACTGTTGAACCCTGCTGTTGGCTGGGGAGTAGAAGCAGGGTGTGGGGAATATGGGATCCCTGCATTCAGGGCCATATGGTTTGAGTTAGGGAAAAAAGTGTGTTTGTATAAGACAATGAAAAAATCAAATATTAGTTGGTAGTCCTCAGTCATAGGCACAATAGACATTCGGGGAAGGGCATTTTCCTTGTTGGATCCAAAGAGTCAAGGAAAGATTTATAGAAAAGATTGGCTGGAGATGGGCATCGAAGGATGGCAGCTCATAGCTCTGGAGTACAAGTCCTGGCCAGCTCTGTGACACTGGCAGGTTACCTTACCCGGGCCTATCCAACTCCAGAGTTCAAGTTTTCAACTACCAGGCTGCCCATCTCTCTAACCTACAGCTTCACAACCCTGTGGGCCTAGAGGTGCCAATATATGGATCCTGCAGCCTTTGGGGCAGTCAGCCGTGACCTAGGGCTGCTGGGGCCACCCAAGGTCAATTGCTGCCAACCCTGAGCAGCCACACACAAATTGCTTTCAGGGTGTGCCACAACATGAAAAGGGTTGGGAAGCATGGGTTTAAATCCCCACTTCTGAGAGTTCAACAGTGAGAACACATGGACACAGGGAGGGGAACGTCACACACTGGGGCCTGTTGGGGTCGTGGGCAAGGAGAGGGAGAGCATTAGGACAAATACCTAATGCATGCAGGACTTAAAACCTAGATGATGGGTTGATAGGTGCAGCAAACCACCAGGACACATACATACGTAACAAATCTACACGTTCGGCACATGTATCCCAGAACTTGAAGTTTAAAAAAAAAAAAAAAATTACCCAGAGACCCAGAGATGTCTCTGGCCTTTTGCATAAAGCAAAACAAAACAAAACAAAAAAAGCTCCACTTCCTCCTCTGGAAAATAGAGAACAAAAGGGTTTGCTTGACACAGATAAAAGACTCACTGCATGGAATCTGATTGTTGTTAGGAGAATTTGAGTGGATAGAGGGGGAACGATGATGCGGACTGTCTGGATCAAGGCCAGCCTGCACAGAGGCACTCGAAGCTCCTCTCCACCAGCACCGCATCCGTCCAGTGTCTCATCTCTGTCCTGGACCAAACCTCTGGCCCTCAAGTAAATCACCTGAACCCACACATAGCCCTTCCCCGTGTCTTTCTCTCCTGCTGGAAAGGCCTCTTTTCTGCATTCCAAATCCTCTATTTAAGGCTTAGGTCAAGATAACCTTCCTGCCTGAAGCATTTCCTGCTAGTTTCTTCTGTGTATATTTTCTCCTGCATTTTAACTTATGCTCTCTATCATACCCCTTAGACCTCTGCTACATGTTTTCTTTGTTAGTTTTTCTATGCTGTGAGTTAGTATCTTTCAGGCAGGGACATCTTTCTTTTGGCTGCTGCTGTGCTGTTGAACACCTCAGTACTTAATGCTTGGTTAATTTTTAAGTTTTGGTTTTTGATAGCAAAGAATAGATTATTGCTCCATTAAAGGTCTAGTACGTAGATTTGAGTCTTATTGTTTACTCTTTCTGTATTGACTGTTGAGCAGTGGTAATGATCACATAAAGAGGCAGAAATACAGACCTCCATGGACACACTGCCTGATTGTATGCTTCAAATATTTTGGTCCTTTGTTTACTTGATTTCAGTTCAGAAAGCTTCAAGTTAGTTCCTTTTTGGTCTTTTCCGCTTTAGATGACATGTGAAAAAGTCCTTGATCTGATGTGCTACATGGTACTACCCATTCAAGATGGAGGCAAATCCCAGGAGGAACCCTCAAAAGTAAAGCCCAAATTCAGAAAAGGTACAGTGACATGTTTTATTATTATTTTGTAAAAATAGCTTTAGAAAGCCAGGCACGGTGGCTCACACTTGTAATCTCAAGCTATTCAGAAGTCGAGGCAGGAGGATAGCTTGAGCCCAGGAATTTGAGACCAGCCTGGGCAATGTAGTGAGACCCCATCTCTTAAAAAATTTAAAAAGAAAAGAAAAATAGTTTTAGGACCCAAGGCTGAACAATGTTTTACAGTTCCTAATGAGATAATACTGCTGCAGGGCTTGCCAAATTGTATAAAAAGTTAATCCCTTTCCACGTTTTTCCTTGGCTCTGATTTCATGAGCAGCTGTAAATGTCTTTCTTCCAAAGCTCTCTTCACTTCCTGAGTTTGTTATCTCTTTGACAAATTTCAGTGAACTCTTTTTTCCTATCTTTACAATTCTAGAAAAATGTGTAGATGATTAATGAGGAGGTAGGTATCTGTCAGCATATCCCTCTGAAACCACTCTGAGCTTCAGCTCAAGCTTCATGTTGCTTGAAAAATGAAACGTACAACTGATCTAAGTTGCTTAGAAAAAGATTCATAAATTAAACCTGAAGAAAAAGTTGGGAAAAGATACATAAATTGAACCTGAAGAAAATAGATGACAGGAAAGAACAATGCTAAGAGAAGAAATCAATGAAATAGAGAACATTAATAAAACTAGAAATTTTCTTTGAAAAATATTATAAAATTGATAACCCCCTAACAAGATCGATCAGGAGGAAGGTGAATATAAATTACCAATATCAGAAATGAAAAAGGGAATGTCACTACAAATCCTACTGCAATCAAAAGGACAGTAAAAGAATACATTATGAAAAACTTTATGCCAATAAATTCAACAACTTGGATGAAATGAAAAAGTTTCTTAAACACAATTTACCAAAATTGACACAAAAAAGAAATAGAAAATCAGAATGTTCTGCCAGGAACGGTGGCTCATGCCTGTAATCCCAGCATTTTGGGAAGCCAAGGAGGGCAGATCATTTGAGCCTAGAAGTTTGAGACCAGTGTGGGCAACATGGTGAAACCCCATTTCTACTAAAAATATAAAAATTAGCCGGAGGTGGTGGTACACACCTGTAGTCTCAGCTACTCAGGAGGCTGAGGTAGGTGAAGCATTTGAACCTGAGAGGCCGAGTTTGCAATGAGCCGAAATCACACCACTGCACTCTAGCCTGGGCAACACAACCAGACTCTGGGAAAAAAAAAAGAAAGAAAGAAAGAAAATAAATAAATCAGAATGTTCCCTTAGCTATTAAAGAAATTAAATTTGTTATCAAAAACCTTTCACAAAGAATTCAGGTTCAAATGGCTTCACTGGTGAATTCTATCAAGAATTTAGGAAGAAACAGTGCCAATTCTACACAAACTCTTATCAGAAAATAGAGGAAGAGTCTCAATTCATTTTAAAGGCTGACACAATAACCCTGATAGTAAAACCAAACAAGAGTATCACAAGAGAAGAACTTGAAAGGCCAGTGTCCATCATGAACTATAATAGGTGTCAAATCCTTAACAAAATATTAGCAAACTGAATACAGCAATATAGAAGGACAATCTATTATGACCAAGTATACTAGGAATGCATAGGCGTTTGAACATACAGAAATCAGCTGGTGGCGCATGCCTGTAATCACAGCACGTTGGGAGGCCGAGGCGGGAGGATCACGAGGTCAGGAGATCGAGACCATCCTGGCTAATGTGGTGGAACCCCCATCTCTACTAAGAAATACAAAAAAGTAGACGGGCATGGTGGCAGGTGCCTGTAATCCCAGCTACTCTGGGGGCTGAGGCACAGGAATCGCTTGAATCTGGGAGACGGAGGTTGCAGTGAGCTGAGATTGCGCCACTACACTCCAGCCTGGGCTACATACAGAGCGAGACTCTGTCTTAAAAAAAACAAAAACAAAAACAAAAAAACAAACAAAAAAAATATCAGTGTAATTCACTCCATTGGCAGATAGGAGAAAAATCATGACTGTCTTAATAGATGCATACAGAATTCAGTATCAGTTCAGGATAACAAAAATCAGCAAACTAGGAATAGAAGGAAACTATTTTTTAACATCAAACTTAACCATGAAATATTGAATGCTTTCCCCCACTAAGATTAGAAACAATACAAGGATGTCTGTCCTCACCACTTCTGTTCAATCATCTGGAGATTCTAGGCAGTACAGCAGGCAGGAAAAGTGAATAAAGGCATAAAGATCTGACAAATACGACTACCTTTATTCACAGTTACATATTTTGGCCAGGCATGGTGGCCGATGCCTGTAATCCCAGCACTTTAAGAGGCTGAGGCAGGAGGATTGCTTGAGCCCAGGAGCCCAAACCAGCGTGGGCAACAAAGTGAGATCTCATCTCTACAAAAAATTTAAAAATCAGCTGGACTTAGTGGTGTGAACCTGTAGTTCCAGCTACTCTAGAGGCTGAGGCAGGAGGATCACTTGAGCTCAAGTCAAGGCTGTGGTGAGCTATGATTGCGTCACTGCACTCCAGCCTGGGCGACAGAGAAAGATTTCCCTGTCGCAAAAAACAAAAACAAAAGAACGAACACAGTTACATATTTGGCTATGTAGAAAACTTGAAGGAATCTCCACAAATTCCCAAGGCTGGGCACAGTGGCTCACGCCTCTAATCCCAACACTTTGGGAGGCCGAGGCAGGTGGACCACTTGAGGCTAGGAGTTTGAGACAAGCCTAGCCAACATGATGAAACCCCATTTCTACTAAAAACACAAAAATATGCCAGGTGTAATGGCACACGCCTTTAATCCCAGTTACTCAGGAGGTTGAGGTGGGAGAATCACTTGAATCTGGGAGGCGGAGGTTTCAGTGAGCCAAGATTGCACCACTGCACTCCAGCCTAGGCGACAGAGTGAGAGCCTGTCTCAAAAAAAAAAAAGTTCCAAGACATTTTAGTGTATAAAAAATCAATTCAATTTGTATGCTATTAATAAGCAATTACAAAATGAATTTTTTAAGATACTGTTTCTAATAGCATCATAAAAACATAAAATACTTAGAAGTAAATTTAATGGAAGATACGCAAAACCTCCACTTTGAATATCACAAAATATTTCTGAGAAAAATTAAAGATTTTTGAAAATAGATCATGTTTCCAGATCAGAAGATTCAATATTATTATGGTGCCATTTCTCCCCAAATGTATCCGTAGATTCAATGCAATTTCAACCAAAATTACGGTAGACTTTATGGTTTTTGGAGGTTTTTTGCTAGAAGTTCACAAAGTGATTCTAAAATGTAAGTGGAAATATTATATAATCTAGAATAGTCAAAAGTTTTAGAAAAGACACAACTACGTGACTTACACTACATAATAACAAGAGTTAATATACAAGCATAATAATCAAGGCAGAGTTGACAAAATATTGACATAAGAATGGAGAATCCAGAAATAGACCTGCATAGATTTGATCAAATGATTTTCAGTGAAGGCATCAAAGTAATTCAATAGGGAAAGGAAAGACTTTTCAACCAGTGGTGCTGGAACAGATTACTTTGTGTATGTTTGAAGTTTTCTACAACAAATTGTTTAAAAAAAAAATCTAGCCCAGACTTCTTCAAAAATTAAGTATTTCTGCAGAACAGAAAGTTTCTGGTTGAAACTCATGACCCTGTAGATGAAGACTCACAGCTTGAGAAACACTAAGGTGTACAACTAGGAGGCAAGGTATATAATTAGGTAACAACATGTTCAACTTGGTAATGCTAAGTTAGTTTCCAGAGTGGTTGCATGACTTTATATACCTTCCAGAAACTGATTAGGTGGATAAGACTGACCTAGCTGACTTCAAGACTTATTTTAAAGCTTTAGTAATTAAGATAGGGTAGTAATGGCACAGGGGTTGACCAGTGGAACAGCATAGAAAACAGAAATAGATGACATTAAAATTCAGTGGGGGAAGAATGAATTTATTCAGTAAGTGGTACTAGAACAATTTTTTATTCAAATGTAAAAAACGACAATAAAAAAATGAGATCCCCTCCTTCACACTTCATAGACATCCTGTAAATTTTAAGGTTGAAATGTGACGGCAAAACCTCCAAAACTTCTAAACTTTTAGAAGAAAATTTAAAAATAGAAAGATTAGTAAATTTGATCACATTAAAATTAAAATACCAACAAAGGCTATTACAATCAAAGTGAAAAGATAAGCCATAGATTGCCAGAAAATTGTCTATCACACAAAATCAACAAAAACTTAGTATCCAGAGTTTTGAAAGAGCTCCTCCAGACCAATAGGAAGCAATTATCCAATCCCCATAGAAAAATAGGCAAAGGACAGGAACAACAGATTCAGAGGAGCAGAAATCCACATGGCCAAAAACTATTTGGAAAGATTCTCAACCTTTTGTCATATGGGCAATTCTGAATAAAACAATAAGCTACCATTTCACACACATCAGAATGCAAAAATTGAAGAGGCAATGACTGTTAGGGTGTGAAGGAACACAGTGCCAGGTGCTTCTGGGAGGGGTGTAAAGTCATGCAACCATTCTGGAAACCAGCTTCACATAACCAAGTTGAACACGTCATTACCTAATTATTAAATGTACCTCACCTCCTAGTTGTATACCTTAGATTCGTGTTTTTCAAGCTATGAGTCTTCATTTACTGGGTCATGAGTTTCAACCAGAAATTTTCTTTTTTAATGAGATAGAATTTAATAATATTTTTTAAAGACATCTCAGATAAGAAGAGAGACTATTATTTCATGCACCTTTTGTTTTGGATATATCATATTATGTAAGTATGTGTGTAAAGGATCCCATGTGAAAAAATATATTTATTTCTTGCTATCTTGCCTCTGAGCAGAGAAAGATAACAGACATACAGAACACAGACCAAAAAGGGAAGATCGAGATCTTGCTTTGAAAGCTGTTGCTTAAAGTTATTTCCACAAATGTATGAGAATATGTAAGAATGTATATTTATCATTGTAATAGTGAAAAATTGGAAATGTCAATATCCACTGTAAAAAGAATGAATGCATCAATTACGGTATATGTAGACAACAGAATACTATATAACACTGAAAATGAATGAACTGGAGCTACATGTATTGATATTGATCAGTTAATAAACCTGAACCACATGAAGTTCAGTAAAAAAAGCAATTTGCAGAAAGATACATACAAAATGACACCATTTATACAGTAGACCGAAAGCACGCAGAACAATCCATTGTTGCCTATGTGTGTAACAGTCATAGGAATGACAACCACTGCCTTCAGAATTATGGCTACCTCTGGGATGGAAGAGAATGGGATCAGAGAAGGATACACAATAGGCTTTAACTGATTTTGTGATTATTGGTACTAGAAATGTTTAAAATTAAAATATTAACATTTCTTGAAGCTGAGTGGTGAGCACACCAGTGTTTATCATATTCTCTGTATATAATTTGCTGTATATTTGAAATGTTTTCTCATAAAAAGTATTTAAGCAAGTTTAGGAAAGAATATTGATAAATGAAATCTAGAGACCATCAAAAGCCAGTTTCACCATCACCAAGTAAAATTGTGTTTCAACTATATTTGAAATCGTGTGACTATTGCATATTCTTTGTTTTTTTGTTTTTATTTAAAGAAAGCATCTTAAACAGTTGCTTTTCAAAGCTGTTTTCTCTGATCATAATGTGCATTAACCTAACATTGTGGACTTCTGTTAGGTTCGGATCTGAAGCTCCTGCCATGTACCAGCAAGGCTATCATGCCATACTGCCTGCATTTAATGTTAGCCTGTTTTAAGGTAAGCTCAAAGTTGATTAGCTTGAAAAAAATTTAATTTCAAATATTCTCATGACTTGAGAACTTGAGAACCTTGTGAAGGATTGTTATTTTAGTACTTTCCAGAGTGACCCAAACAGTTAGAAAAGCACATGGGCTAGTAATTAACAAATCTTTATTAAATGACTGCGCTAGGCAAAGAGAAGTCAGAAGTTCTCCCCGTCCTCGAAAAGTGTAATAGTAGGACAGATATGCAAATAACCTTGACTGTTGTAGTGTTTGGTAAATATTTTATCAATATAAATACCTTAGCTACAAAGAAAGGGAATACAAATTGCGGTTGGGTTCACGGAGGGATAATGAGTTTGTCATTGTAAAGATGTGCTAGATGAAGCATGTTAGGCGTAGAGATAAACACCAGTAACAGCCCAACAGTTGTGAAAGTTCCAGGACTTGAAAGAACACCAAGGCCCTTGGCTGCAGGTAGAGCACAGCCTTAGAGCAGGGAGGCTTCATTGTTTCTAGAAGGTTTGTCGGCCAGAGAGTAAAACATTGGGACTCCACTTCAGTGCAGTAACTCCCAAACAACTCATCATCCATATCACTTAGGGCAACAAAAATAATTTAAAGTGTGATTTTATGCATAACCGCTCATTTGAAACAAAAACTCTTGTGACCATTTCTCAAGTTCACACTTCTGCTTATTTCCTTGTGGCTCATCGCCTTTCCTTCCCCCCAATCCCATGTTCTCTGCAAACAGTTCTCTCCTAGATGGCCTCTTGCCCACCTTCTGCTCCCATCTGCTCCCCTTCAAAGAAATCTCCAGATTTATTTCTCAGTTACACAGGATCAATCAAAGTTCTCTACCCCTGATTCCCATATGCAAAAGCTTCAGGCCCACCTGTGTCTGACTCCCACCTACACACACTGCCAGCAGCTGTGCACAGCCCAGAGGGAGCCTGAGGCTTCTTTGGTTAGAATCCACCTTCCTTAGAAGGCAGCTGTGATGTTTACCAGCCATTTCCTTTTGCCTTTGTTTCCTTCTTACTCTAATGACCTTTATCACACATTTGCACATACAGCATGTTTTTGGAAAGTGATGTTTGGTGTATTTCAGATTACCCTGTGACTTCCCTTTCCTTCTCTCTTGTATAAATCTTTGTCTTGCAGCTCAGAGCCTTCACAGACAACAGAGACGACATGGCATTGGGACACGTGATTGTGTTGCTTCAGCAAGAGTGGCCACGAGGCGAGAATCTTTTCCTGAAAGCTGTCAATAAAATTTGCCAACAAGGAAATTTCCAATACGAGAATTTTTTCAATTACGTTACAAGTATCCTTTTTTCTTGTTTAAGCATAACACATTCTGATTTTCTGTAGAATGAATACATGATACAAAAAGAATGAACCATTCTGGATAGAAATGATGATTTTTACTATTTTGCAGCGAAGAGAAGGAATGGGGATTAAAACCGGGGCTGTGGCAATTGATCTTGTGAAAGTCGTAAAAGACATGATTCAAGGAGTTGGGAATCTTACCACCCTCTTCCATTTTCCACTGCTAGCTGACTTCTCAGAAGGTAGCCAAAATGCCTCCAGTAATAGCCTACAGGTTGCTAATAGGTCCGGCTTGCCTGGTGTAGCCATGGAATATAATACTAATAGTTCCTCTTGTTCCATCTATCAAAAGAATGCCTCCTGTGGCCTCTGGGGACAGTGGCTGTGCCCTCTGATCACTTGTTAGGGCACCCTGCCATAACTGTCTTACCTACCAATGAGTACCCACCAGAGGTGCTGCACAGCACAGTAGCTGCTTCTGACATTAGGTAATGCGTTTATTTCACACTGTTTATTAGGGAAAGACCTTTGAATTAAAGGTTAGTTATCAATTTGGGTGTTTTTACTTCATTGCTTATCTTGTTACATCATTTCTGAATCACAGGGAATATAAATGATATTCTTGTTCAGGTGCTCAGGGCAATAGTTTTTATTTTTCTTTTGTTTTTTTAGAGTCAGGGTCTTGCTGTGTCACCCAGGCTGGAGTGTCGTGGTGCGATCGTAGTTCACTGCAGTCTCAAACTCCTGGGCTCAAGAGACCCTCCTGCCTCAGCCTTCTGAGTAGCTAGGACTGCAGGTGTGCACTACCATGCCAGGCCAAAGTAATAGTTTTTAACCTTTTTTGGGACAGATATCTTTTGAGAATCTGATGAAAGTTACATAATTTTTCACTAGAAAAATGCATACATGAATGTCACTGATGTATTGCATAAAGTTTGGGTGACTCACAGAAGCTTCCTCCTCTGATGCATCTAAAGATCCTTGCACCCCAGCTCTGAAGAAGTCATCACCTTATTTTTATGAATTTTATGTTCTGTAACACCAAACAATGCTCCCTACTCTCACCACCTCTTTCATTTCTTATTAAGAAAACAAAAAGATTTTGCTCTTGTGATCATGTAGTATTAATTCTCATCAATATGGAAAACACGTTGCCCTCATGCTCTTTAGCCTGGCACATCTCCTGCCAAGAGTTATCTGTGCGAGGGAGCTTGGTGGGTATAAGAATGAGGTTTTGGAATCAGACAGATCTGGGGTCAAATACAGAGTCTGCAGTTAGTGGGGTGGCAATGGGCACGTTACTCAACTGCCGAGAACCCATTTCCTCATCAGAGAGAACTGGCACCTGTTTTTACCTGTGGTTAACCTGAATCTGGCCTGCAGATATTGATATGCTGGAGGAATTTGCCTACTTGAGAACTCAGGAAGGTGGGAAAATTCATCTGGAATTACTACCCAATCAAGGAATGCTGATCAAGTAAGCATGCTCTCTTTTGCTCTTCCACGCTGAGTGCTCACCTTTTGTGTCTTTGTATGAAGTATTTGTAAATGTGTATACCTATCAAAACTTTAATACAAAGGACTTTGAACCTGGTCTCTGTTTTGACAGTCAGTTTGATTCTGGGTTATCTTTTGAAAAAGTTGCATTTCCTTAACTACATTTCTTAAAACACTTTGCTTAAATTGGGGTATTTTTGTCACATTTGCAACTTTTTCACTGGACAAAAGTCTCATTCATGGTATCTTTTCCTTTCAAAAATTTATAGGGTGATTCTATAAGTTTCTGATTAGTCACAGAGTGCCTTTAATTAAGAACAGCTGTGTGGCCAGGCGTGGTGGCTCACACCTGTAATCTGAGCACTTTTGGAGGCCAAGGCGGGCAGATCACCTAAGACCAGGAGTTCAGGACCAGCCTGGCCAACATGGTGAAACCCCGTCTCTACTAAAAATACAAAAAAAAAAAAAAAAAAATTATCCGGGTGTAGCGGTGGGCGCCTATAATCCCAGCTACTTGGGAGGCTGAGGCAGGAGAACTGCTTGAACTCAGGGGGCGGAGGCTGCAGTGAGCCAAGGTCGCACCATTGCACTCCAGCCTGGGCGACAAGAGCGAAACTCTATCTCAAAAAAAAAAAAAAAAAAAACAGCTGTGCTTAATTAAAATTGTGCTGGGTTAGAAAAATTCTTTAGGAAAAACTACAGACTTTTTATTTATAAACTACCTATAAAGCCCTCCTATGCAATCCTCATTACTTACACAACACAAAGTATTAATAGCCAGGTGTAGTCCCTCTAAGAACACACCTGTCCCAAGAAATGATGGTGGGAGTGGTTGGTCTCCACCATACTCCCCTGAACCCACAAGATGTTACTAAAATTCCAGGTTGGCCCAGATGAAAATGCCAAATTAGTGACCATTTATGATTTTTAAATAGCTCATAAATCTTGCTTCTCTCCTTCAATCCTCATTGTAGTTTCGGTAATATATTCTCTCTGCTGTAAATGCCACGTGTAGTTTTATTTTCATACTTCCTCCTTTGCTTCCTGCACATTCAGTGTGTCTGTAAGTCAGTGTTAGAGTTTCTGCAAGAGACTGAATCCTGAATGAGAAGAAAGTACTGCTAAAACTAAAAACATTTTTCTTTTTCCCTCAATGATGGAATAAACTAGTTTTCAGTTGTTGAACGCAAAACTCCACATCTTGTTCTATCTTGATAGTCTTAGAAATGCCGAGGGAAAGAAGTAAGAAATGTTCCTTTGAGATTTCTGTAACCTCAGTAATTTGCTGTATAGCAAACATTTCTTTTTATGTCTAGCAAGAATAGGGTCTTGTGGAATCCATTCTCAAGAATGGAAAGATTAAGTGTTTTTTTTTCCCTTTCATGTTATAAGTGTTATTAAATTATAAACTTTTAGAATAAAAGGACAATGCTCTTTTTAAAAATATACAAGACCTTTCTGCATTGGGTTGCTTAAGCAGGATGGACAAGGACTGGCATCTTCCCATCCCCATTTACTTTTCTAAGATCATGAATTGAAACTATGGGAAGAATAACTGTTGTTCAAAATATTCTTAACAGTGTTTGGGGATAAAGATTACCTTTGGATACGGAAGCCCAGGTAACCCCTTTTGTATTGTGATTTGTTTTCTAGACTTTGAAACTGGATATACAAATACAGCCCAAATCAAGCTTTTTAGTTAATTCCCATCAGCAGTCACCATATGAGTTAATACAGAGACAGCCAGAGTGGAACCGAAGTCTGTGTACATAGGATTAAACCTACGGATGATTATCACTTTACCTAGATAATGCATAACTATTAGTGCAGGTGTGAGAGACGGATTGTCAAAAAATCAACAGTTGAACCTCAGACTTCATTGTACTGAACCTTTCTTCTTTTACCAGTTTTTACTGAGCTGAAGAGTGACATAAGTCCATGTGGACAAACCCCAGGATGAGGAATGAGAGCAAGGGAGTGTTGGGTACCAGCTGGTATCACAGGGAAGAGTGTTTGGAGCTGTTTGTGTAAAGGATACCCATCATGCACTTCTAACTAGTGAGGGATAACTCCAGGCTCTGCCACCTTGATCAATATGACCGTTAATTTCTTGTAACTTTCTAGAGAAGACAAGCCTCTTAGGAACGCTGCAGTTTCATCAGTTTGGAAGCAGGAATAGGGATTATTCCGTAGTGATCTGACCGTTTAGGGATTTGCCCAGAGTCTTCACTGTGTGAATGTCAAGGTTAATTACTTATGCCTAAATTAACATGGTAGAAAGCACACTGCTTAAGGCAGAGAGCTCTTCCTCACTGAGGAATGGTTGGACTCTTCATGAAACAATCTCAATTCCTTTTCCCTTTGGGTTCCAAACAAGTTCTCGGAAGCCATTACAGACCTTTTGGGTGGTCCCTCCAGATGAGTGGCCGAGATGGTGTGAGCAGTGTACACTTCTCCCCCGGGGTAAGGCTGTGAGTCTGCCCTAGCTGTGGCATCTGGGATGCAAGCAGGTACAGTACCAACACTGAAGGCACCCGGTGCTTCACTCGAAGGAGGGAGAAGCTCTTACTCTGTTATACAGACCTTTTGCTCTTAAGTATTTTAAAATAGAGAAATGTTTCTGTGCTGATAAATGCAGTATCCTAGTTGTATTAGAGTGGATTAAAATGGAAAACAATGTCCTACTTATACTCTGAATAGGGTGGATAATAATGTTCT
The DNA here is from genome assembly GCF_047675955.1 of Chlorocebus sabaeus. Classification (NCBI taxonomy): domain Eukaryota; kingdom Metazoa; phylum Chordata; class Mammalia; order Primates; family Cercopithecidae; genus Chlorocebus; species Chlorocebus sabaeus. The sequence continues at coordinate 19,349,119 of NC_132911.1, forward strand.
ATGAGGTGATCACCAGCTAATATACTAAATCTTTGTTGTTACAGAATTCTGCACAGCCATGGGTCCCGGACTCTTTTTTTCCCCCATCTGTTCTCAATATGTTTTTGAAATTCAAACTCACCCTTTTTTTTTTTTTTTAAATCAAAAACATTGCCAGACCATTTAGTCCTCTTGGAAGGGCCTCTCCGGTGGGGCTTCAGTCCTGTTAAAGATGGTTACCAGACATCACCAGGTTGAATGCTGGGACTGGTGTACCGTGAGAAGAGTGGAAAGTAAAGAGGCTGGCTTTGAAAATGTGTCTTCTCAAAGGCTGCCCCTACTCCCTGTTGCCATTCAGCTGCACTCCATCGTCCTCTTCCTCACTGGTCGCTTTTTATACCACCTCCAAAGGGGGCTGAGCTCTGGGACCAGGAACTGAGACGCCTCTGGACACGCACCAGCAGCAAGCGGGTGCAGTGAGGGCTGGCTAGCTTCTCCCCAGTCTCCTTAAACTACCCAGCCACAGCCAGGGGCTTGTTGAGGTTAACGAGTTTCTGTTTAGTCTGCTTCCAGTCTTGTGTATTTTCTCTGGAGTGTTGTTTTTGCAGTGCAGGGTGAGTCGGTGTGGGTGTTTGAATGCTGCTGTTTGCTGTTTTTTAAAGGCCTTCTAGCCCTCCCATGGGGTTGCTGCAGCAGGAATTCTTACCTGTGCTTCAGCCCAGCATACAGACTGCTGACAGGTACCAAGTGGAATAAACGCCCGCTCATAGTGTGCTGTTTGTCAACATGTTCACTGCCCATGGTTCTCAGCTCTTTGTTCCTCAGTGCTCTTTTTCATGCTTTCTTTATTTTTTAATTTGTTCTGCATTTTGGCAAACCATCTGGTTGTAATATTGTAACATTTCTTATTTTTTTCCATAAGTTGCCAGTGTGTTTGTGTTCGATTTAAAAATCATTATGGATCTAGAAAAAAAAATGAAAGCTATTTAAAACTGTATTCAATTACGTGCACATTAGCTTAGGTGCACTATGATTCTCTTTTGATAAAACGTTAAGGCTTTTGGTCATATACATTTAAGGATGCTGACATTTATTTTAAGTACATTTTTACTTGTGGATATTCATACGAGTGACCAGTCGTAATGGTCATATTAGCAATTAGTTGCCTGGTATCTAAATAGGCACTAATGTGGTTTTTTTCCTGCTACTGATGTTTTTTGAGACCTTACCTTTCTGAATTGAAAATATTTGATAGGCTAAAATGCCACATTTATTAGCTGGTTTATCCTATTCTTAAACCACAAAAGTTTACTCATTCTCTTTTTCATCATAGTGGCTCTAATAGAAATATAATTGAATTGTGCCACTCTTTATATATGGAGATAATACAACTGGACCCTGATTGGCAGGATGTAGCATTTAGTTATATTTTTAGTGGTATTAAAAGCAGAGTTTATTAGCCAGGCCTGGTGGCATGTGCCTGTAATCCCAGCTGCTCGGGAGGCTGAGGCACAAGAATTGCTTGAACCCAGGAGGCAGAGGTTGCAGTGAGCTGAGATCATGCCACTGCACTTCAGCCTGGGTGACAGAGCAAGACGCCATCTAAAAAAAAAAAAAGGAGGGTTTACCCTTTAGCTAACTGTCTGCAAATGCCAGTAACTTCCACATGGTCAGAGGGTCAGCCCCGATTTGAGGCTGCAGCCTGGGACCCAGACGAGCAGTATCTCAGGGCAGCATAAAATGGTTTGCAACTATCCCAGTGGGACCTCACTGACGCTATGTCCTAACTACTGAGCTACCCACCCAGACCTGACGAGAGACAGTCACAAAGAACTGCGCATTAACCCCACGGCCCTGCTGTTTTCCTCCGTAGATCTTTAAAACATCCACGGGCATTAGAAGGTTCTGTAATAGCTTTACTTATCTAACAAAGCTGGATTTTTTTTTTTCATCTGTCGTTTTACAACTTGGTGACTCCTGTTGTCCATATTTGATATGATAACTAATACAAGTTTTTAAAAACAGAAACATTTTAGAGTAATTTCAACACTTTTATCTTGCCCAGAACATAAAAAGTCTTCAGTTTCAATCCTTATAACTTTGTGTGAGGGAAATTAGCAGCAGGGTGGGAAACAGAGGTGACTTTTATTTGTCTGAGTCTACCAAATTGCTGAACTAATAGGTACAACTCCCTTCCTCTTAACTGAGCTGACTGATTTTTGCTAGATTTTTCTTTTCCTTTCTTCATTTTGTTTCTTCTGTTTCCTGGGATTTCATGTGTGATTTCTTTTTCTAAAGCACAACTTTTGGGGCGTAGTTAGAGACCTTTTTTGCCTGTGTCCCCACCACCCCTTCCACACATGTGCAGGTCTCCCCTGAGCGCCCGGACAGCATAGGACCACGCAGTCCACTGCCTCTGCCCCTCAGAGATTCTGCCTCTCTCTCCCGACCTGTGCCACATTCTCGTGTCAGGACCCCAGTTCCCCCTGCGTTTTCTCCAACATATGAGAGTCTAGATGGGCACGGCATTTAGAGGAGCTGCCCTGTTCTGGTGTCCTGGGGAGAGAGAGGTGCTCGTGACCCGGCTATGCAGGAGCCCTGAACCTTTCTGGGAGTACCAGCTGCGGGGGCCATGGTGGGAGCTCACTTGGGTGATTGGCTCATTCAGGTCTCCCTCCTCCTTGCTGCTGCCTCTGGAGGGTCTGCTGGCCTGGCTGGACACGAGCTCTTTGTAGCCAGTATGGACTGGACCCATTTGGCCCTAAGTAACTGAATTGTGTACCAGTCAGCAGTAGGGATGCATAACACCAGAGTTTCATTGATTCAAAGGCAAAGCAGGTGGCATTTCACTGAACACTTAAATGTTTGAAATAACCTTTTATAGAGTGGGAAAGATGTCTGTCTAGTTTTAAGTCTTTCTGAAAAGGAATGGGCTGGAATGTTGGGTTGGTTGCAGCTATTCTTGTGTTCTTTTTAAAATATCTTAACTTATACTTAGATATGGGGCAGGCTTTATTCCTACCCAAGTAGCAGCGATCAGTGATGCTGGTGCTAACCCCTGGTCTTTGTCTGTTTCCCTATTGCTGACCTCAGGCACCACACGGTAACTCGAGGCATCACCAAAGGCGTGAAGGAGGACTTTCGCCTGGCCATGGAGCGCCAGGTCTCCCGCTGTGGAGAGAATCTGATGGTGGTGCTGCACAGATTCTGCATTAACGAGAAGATCTTGCTCCTTCAGACTCTGACCTGAGTGGAGACCTGTCCACCAGACACAGCTCGGGACTGTGTACTTTTAGGAGAAGACACCCAGCAGTGATTGACGTGGCACGCAGCCGTGGTCATTGTTGCTGTTACAAAGAAGAAAACCAGCTGAGTTCTAACTCCTTGGTTGCTTAAAAGTAGTTCCCAAGAGTCTGAGAAGCTATCTCTATTTTTAAGAGTCATTTTTTTGTAATTTTTGTAAAACAAAGACCCAATCTGTTTTGTAAATAAAAATCATCCTAAAATTTGAAGTTTTTAAAAATTTCTTTTGATTCTTATGAGTTTTTGAACAGGGGTGCATTTTTCTTCTTTTCTAAGCATATAGCAAGGGGGAAAATCCAGCATAATTGAAGTGGGTAATGAATTTTACTAATACAGATACTTAAAAGACATATATCTTCCATGATCTTAAGATTTTATTTTTCATAGTTAGGCTTTGGTCAGTATTACATGTCAACATAATATTAGACGTTTTCATTCAGGTGGTCTGTTTTTTAGAAACAAGGTCTCACTCTACACCCAGGTTAGAGTGCAGTGGCACGATCCTCACTCACTGCAGCCTCAAACTCCTGGCCTCAAGCAATCCTCCTGCCTCAGCCTCCCAAGTAGCTGGGACTACAAGCATACACCGCCATGCCCAGCCATTTGTTTTTAATTTTATGTAGAGACAGGGTCTCACCATGTTACCCAGGCTGGTCTCAAACATCTGGCCTCCAGCAATCCTCCCACCTCAGCCTCCGAAAGTGTTGGGACAACAGGCATGAGCCACCATACCTAGCCTCATTTGGGAAGTTTTAACACCAAAAACATTTATGTAAAAATGAACTTGAGCCTGACCTCTCCCCACTGACAGTCCCCTGAAGGAGAGGTGCTCAGGGCTGCTGAAAAAGCCCAGGACAAGAAGTGGAGGTGAGAGGCGAGGTGAGCCGAGCAGCCTCCCCACTGCTGTTTGGCTCCAGGAAGGCCCTGCTGCTGTGCCAGAGTGGCCCACTGGTTTCTACCCAGGGATTTTGGAGCCAGGTGGCCTTGTGTGGCTTTGCATCCTGGCTTTGCCCTGCCCTTTGCTTGCTATGTGACCGTGGACAAGGTAACTTCTGTGTGCGTCAAGCTCTTTGTCTGAAAACGGAGCTGAATGGTCCTCCCCTCGCTGGTGGTTGGGAGAATGAAATGTTGCTCCCTGTGAAATGCTTGGGAGGGGCCTTGAGCGTAGTTAGTGCTGGCCAATATTAGCTATTAGGCTAGATTTTTTTTTTAGTTAGACTAATTTTATTTTCCTTTTGCTCTTCATGAAATAATACAGCAAACGTCAATAAAATTTGTTTCAAGGGAGTATTTAAGAATGAAAGAGCTAAGAAGTTTTGCAGTTACTCTGCGTAAAAGGTCTTAGAAATCTTTTCTAAATAAAGATCCTTTCTATAGCTATATTAAAATCAATAAGATGGTTTAAATAAGGCACATCTGATCTCAAAAATATCAACTAGCTTGTTTTGCAGTGTTTATTAGTGTAATATGAGTTTACTACAGATATATAAGCAATCCTTTTTTTAATCATGGGATGTGCTGTCACCTAAAACCTCCCAAATTAAACACTCTCACCTTTTGGTTTTCTAACACTGTATTAGGGTTCTCCAGAGGGACAGAACTATTGGATAGATGTATACATGAAAGGGAGTTTTTTAAGGAGAATTAGCTCACATGATCAGAAGGTGAAGCTCCACAGCAGGCCGTCTGCAAGCCGAGGAAGAAGGAAGCCCGCAGTGGCTCAGTCCAAGTCCAAAAGCCTCAAAAGCGGGGAGGCCAACAGTGCAGCCTTCAGTCTGTGACCAAAGACCCGACAGCCCATGACCAACCACTGGTGTAAGTCCAAAAGTCCAAAGGCCAAACAACCTGCAGTCTGATGTCCAAAGGCAGGAAGCATCCAGCACAGGAGAAAGATGAAATCCAGAAGACTCAGCAAGCCAGCTTATCCCACCTTCCGCCCACTTTGTTCTAGCCTCGCTGGTGTCTACCCAGCTTGAGGGTGGGTCTTTCTCTCCCGATCCACTGACTCAAATGTTAATCTCCTCTGGCAACAGCCTCACAGACACACCCAGAAACACCACCAGCTATCTAGGCATCCTTCAACGCAACCAAGTTGACACCTAATATTAACCATCACGAACAGCTTCCTCAGCTCAGTGTTTGGGGGGCAGTGCACATCACAACAAGACTTTCTGATACTAGCTAAAAAAGGATTAACCATCTTTTTAAAAATGCAGTGGTGCCACTTCTCTGTGAAGAGGCTGTAGAGAAAGGGTCACAGAATAAAATGGAAACTCAGACTGAGTTTGCAGAAAAGGAAGGAGCTGGCGGAAAACTGCAGACCTCTTGGCACATAATGGCTCCATCCAAATCACTGCACTAAGAGACCTGACCAAACTCTAGCTTGGCTACCAGCAGCTTAAGGTCATGACCCCAGTCCCACTTAAAATGCCTGCCTGAGAAAGCCCCATGCCACCAAAATTCATTCCAGACCAAACCAGGTGATAGGCAGATAGGCCCCGGACTCTCTCTCAGAATAGTTACTTTAGAAAGGTTGCAATTATACATTCTTTGCCCTTTGAGCTGCAAAGCGACCACCCAGAGCTGTTTTCTCAAGAACCCAAGAGCCGGCTTTTTGAAATCCATTCAGGGAGACAACTCTTGCTCCCAGTCCCTGTGGGAGGGAACATTTGAGCTGGGTTTACACCATGGGAACATTTAGACTCCTACAGGAGATGTACTGTTGCCATGGCAATCCTGCTCCCTAACAAAGGAACTGCAGGCTCAGGCTTTTGGTGTCTGCTTGTCTGAGTAACCAATGGGGCAAAGTTACCATCGGGGTGACCTTAAGGCAGGCAGAAGATAGAGCGGTACATAGGAGGCATGACTGACCTTGGATATCTCGTCCCAGACATTCCCCTCCCAGGGCAGTGCGGTGCACCCTGCATGCACAGCATCCTCCTCCTGCGCTTAGGTCCATCTGCGTATAGAGTCCCTACTGGGAAAAGGGGCACTGCCAGAAAGAGGCACCCACCCCTCGCTCGTCAGCAAACGCAGGTTCCTGGGGAAACTGATGCTAGTTTGTAAAGGACCCGCCTCTGGGTTTCCTAAGCAGCAGAACGGCTCCCTGGCTGCAATCCATTGAAAGTCAGTCCTGGACGCCAGGGTTTGTCCACCCACGTGGAGGCTCCAAGCATCTATGCATCTATCCCTCTCAATCCCCAGGACTTCAGACCCAGAGCCACACTGTAGGGCGGCAGTGATCAGGTAGCCTCCTGGCAACCCAACTCAATGCGCTGCCTCCTTGTCACAAATGTTACTGTTATAGAAATATTTATCTGTAAATATGAAATCACATAAATTGTAATAGTCTTCTATAAAATGAAATATAAATTGTAGACGTTATAAATGATAAGTTCATGTGAAAAACAAATAAACATGTGAACAGTTATTTTTATTTTTTTAGAGACAGGGTCTTGCTCCGTCGCCCAGAGTAATAGTCACCCTGGAATGCAGTGGCGCGACCATGGCCCACCGCAGCCTCCTGTGCTTAAACGATCCTCCCGCCTCAGCTTCTGAGTAGCTGGGACCACTGGCACATGCCATCACGGCCGACTAATTTTAAAATTTTTTATAGAGATGGAGTTTCACCATGTTGCCCAGGCTGGTCTCGAACTCCTGGACTCAAGAGAACTGGCCACCTCCGCCTCTCAAAGTGCTAGGATTACAGGCGTGAGCCACTACCCCAGGCCTGAAGTTATATTTTTCACTGTCACTCATCATGACTGTAACTATCTCTGTTGTTATGATTATTTGTTGTCGAACCTACAGTAGTAAACATGCTGAGTACAGCTCTCTGTCCACAAAAGGGTCCCACCCATGGGAGGCAATGGAGGAGGGGTTCAGGGCTCAGAATGTCCAACCTTGCAGGGCGCCACTGTCCCCCACCCACAGCTGACCCTGGCCCAGGGACCTCTGGAAAAGAAAATGTTGAGGCCTCCCTGGACTGTGGGGGTTGGCCCCCTCCAACCCAGCTCCAAGGTGGAGGCCAGGGCCATGCCGGGCAGTCTCCACCAGCCCTGGGCCAAGAAACGCAACCCAAGGTGAGTAGAGCTGTGGCCGGGTGCCCCCACTACCTGCGACAGCTTCTGTGGACACAAGACTTTTGCATCCCTTGCCAGGAACAAGCTGGCGACTGCTTTTATTTAATCCATGAATGTCAACTAGATGGCCAGACCTGACCCTGGTAAAATGGGGGTGGGAATGGGCTGGGGTTGGTGCAAAAGTGCAGCTAGAGGGTTAAAACTGAGATTCAGTCTTCGGATGCAGGGTGCAGGCTTCGGTGTCAGGTGTGGGAGCAACTCACGAGGTTTATAGTAATGAGAATATTTTTTGTTATTTATAAATATAATTGTAATTATTAATACATATACAATTATGTAAGTACTATAAATACATAACTTTATTATACATAAACTATATATGAAATACAAAATATATATCTATAAATTATATAATACATATATATGTTATATAAATTTTGTTTTTGTTTTTGTCTTTGGGACAGTCTTGCTCTGTCACCTAGGCTGGAGTTCAGTGGCACAGTCTCGGCTCACTACAACCTCTGCCTCCCGGGTTCAAGTGATTCTCCTGTCTCAGCCTCCCAAGCAGCTGGGACCACAGGTACATGCTGCCACACCCGGCTAATTTTTATATTTTTAGTAGAGGCAGGATTTTGCCATGTTGGCCAGGCTGGTATCAAACTCCTGGCCTCAAGTGATCTGCCCGCCTCAGCCTCCTAAAGTCCTAGGATTACAGGTGTGAGCCACTGTGCCTAGCCCTGTATGTCATATAAATTCCAAAATGTAAATTAAACTATAGATTATAAACATTTTATAAATATTAAGTATTTAAAAGTAATAATTATTGTCATTGCTATTTATCGTTATTGTAATTATCACTATGATTACCAATAGGAGCTGTTATAGAAACATTGAATAAATCTTCTCTGTCTAGGAAAGGTATTCAGTTGACCAGAGATGATAAAGGTGGTTTCCAGGCCAATGAATTGTCTCAATTCACTGGTGAGTCCAGGAAGACCCTGAGCAGCCACCAGCCTGGACAGCCTACCCACACCTCCACAGTGCTCTGCCCCAAATGCTCAGGACTGAATCCAGACCCTCCCTCATTTTTGACACCCACTTCCAAGTTAGGGCCAACAGGGGAAGGCCAAATATACTGACCCTCATGGATCATGCGGAACATACCTCTTCTTGTCAATCTGCCTCCAGCCATTCTCAGATCAGCCAGCTCTCAGCAGGATGCTCCTTCCCCTTTTCTTACCATAAAGCTTTCCCACTCCTTTGCCTGCCTTTGAGTCTCTGCCAATCTCAAGCTGTTGTGGTGGCTGACTCTTACAATACAGAGCAAGCTCTCAATTAATAAATCTTGTTCTCATGTTGGTGATCTTTATCTCCACAAAGGTTATGACATAGGAGTCTTTTGGTGCCTCTGTGCCAGCCAGAAAACTCTGTGACTGGCAATGTAGGGAATTTGCTCAGCTCTGGGTTCACCGCTTGGCTTCCTCCACCCAATTGGCCTGGCAGGCTGTACTTGGCTCATGCTTCTGGCCTGGATACCATGCCCACCAGCTCTTCACTCAGCCTGCAACTGGTCTGCATGCTGCCTTCAATGGCTTCTGCCTTGGGCGCCAATGTCTGGATGAGGTAGACGCAGCAGTGCCTAAAAGCTTGAAGATGCCAGCAACCACAGAGCCCCAAGGGGTGTTACAGTCTTTTGCTTGGGGAGTCCTGAGCTCTGAGCTCTCAGGAGGCATTACAGCTCATTTATGTTACGGCTCATTCATTCCTGTCATCTGCAAGCTTCAGCGAATTGGGTCATGTCCCAGCTTGTTTGGTCCTGCTGCCCTGCTCAGGCCCGTGGCTCCTTGGCTGGCCAAGTTCTGCTGCCACCGCTTCCTGTCACATGGGGAAGCCATCTGGCACCAGTAGAGGGTGGGAGGGCTACAGCGCTACGGCTCTTTTCACACCTGCCATTCAGTGGGCTCTGGGTTCTTATCATGCATCCAAGAGAAATGAGCCATACAGACACCAGAGAGTGGACAAGGTGGGGAAGAATTATCTTGAGTGACAGAAAAGCTCTCAAAACAAGAGGGGACCCAAAGTGGGTAGCCCTCTGTGTGAAAGGGAGCCTGAAGGCAGATAGTCCCAGTGTGTGGCTGAGTCTGAGGGTTTTATGGGCTCAGAATCGGGGCGTGCATACTAATTGGTCCATGGGCAGGCCTGAAAAAAGCACCATTTGGGGAGAAAATTTTTGTAATCTACCCATCTGACAAAGGGTTAATATCCAAAATCTACAAAGAACTTAAACAAATTTACAAGAAAAAATCAAACAACCCCATCAAAAAGTGGGCGAAGGATATGAACAGACACTTCTCAAAAGAAGACATTTATGCAGCCAACAGACACATGAAAAAATGCTCATCATCACTCGCCATCAGAGAAATGCAAATCAAAACCACAATGAGATACCATCTCACACCAGTTAGAATGACGATCATTAAGAAGTCAGGAAACAACAAGTGCTGGAGAGGATGTGGAGAAATAGGAACGCTTTTACGCTGTTGGTGGGACTATAAACTAGTTCAACCATTGTGGAAAACAGTGTGGCGATTCCTCAAGGATCTAGAACTAGAAATACCATTTGACCCAGCCATCCCATTACTGGGGATATACTCAAAGGATTATAAATCATGCTACTATAAAGACACATGCACACGTATGTTTATTGTGGCACTATTCACAATAGCAAAGACCTGGAACCAACTCAAATGTCCATCAGTGACAGACTGGATTAAGAAAATGTGGCACATATATACACCATGGAATACCATGCAGCCATAAAAAATGATGAGTTCATGTCCTTTGTAGGGACATGGATGAAGCTGGAAATTATCATTCTGAGCAAACTATCACAAGGACAGAAAACCAAACACCGCATGTTCTTACTCACAGGTAAGAATTGAACAATGAGAACACTTGGACACAGGAAGGGGAACATCACACACCGGGGCCTGTCGAGGGCTTTCGGGGGGTTGGGGAAGTGGGGAGGGATAGCATTAGGAGATACACCTAATGTAAATGACGAGTTAATGGGTGCAGCACACCAACATGGCACATGTATATATATGTAACAAACTTGCATGTTGTACACATGTACCCTAGAACTTAAAGTATAATTTAAAAAATAAAATAAAATAAAAAATAATAAAAGAAAAAGGCACCATTTGATTGGCTAAAAGGCACCAAAGACATTCTCACTCTGGGTTGTGGACTCTACCTGGAACTGGCAGCCCAGTTTTCAGGCATCAGGCTGTCTTTTAGCTTAAAGGTTGGGTTTCACTGAGGACCTTTTTCTGCCTAGGAATTTGTCTGCCTCCTGCCTGTATCAGTTAGTAGTAGGGAAAGCAAACGAAGCAATCAGAATCATAACCATGCCCTATGTCAACTCTTTCTCTGTCTCCTTCATGTTCCTATTTTTTCCATCAAACCATTTTTAAAATTAGCATATAATCTGCATACCATAAAAATTCATCCTTTAACAAGTGTACACTTCAGTGATTTTTAAAGTCTATTCACAAAGTTGTGCAACTATCACCACCATCTAATCCCAGGGCACTTTCATCACCTCAAAAAGAAACCCTTCTACCCATTAAACAGTCCCCATACCCGTTAAGCAGGCACTTCCCATTTCCCCCCGCCCCACACCTTGGTAATCACCAATCTGCTGTCTTCAGGACTGGCTTATTCTGAACATTTTATATAAATGGAATCATACAGCATGTGGCCTTTTATGTTTGGCTTCCTTCACTTAACAGAATGTTTTTGCGGCTCACCCATATTTTGTATGTATCAGTGTTCTATTCCTTTTTATGTGTAAAAGACCAGAATATACTGCTTCAAAATATAACTTTTTAGCATAAAGATTATTTTGAGTTGAAGGCACTGAGAAGAAACAGACATGGGAAAAACTCTGCCCTCCTTCTATCTGTCTAAAAGCAGGACATACATTTACAAGGGTATCCCTCCTTCCCAAAGGTTAAGCACCAGAGACACCTTTAGATCCTTATCAGCCTGGAGACCACCCAGTGAAATTTACATAGCGAGCTTTACTAATTCACCTTTATCTACCATTTAGTTGCCCCTAGAGGCTCAAAGTCCCTTTCCTTTGTCTTGTCACAATTCTAAAACATTTATTGTTCTTTGTTGAAGTTGCTATGTAAGCTGGAGTTCTAAGCCACCTCTTTGGTAATTACTCATTTTCTGAGTATCTCTCATGTGAATATGATATATACATTTTAATAAGCTTGTTTATTTTTCTCTTGTTAATCTGTCTTTTTCTACAGGGATCCATTAGCTAAGAGCTAGGTAGAAAAGATGGAAGACTATTTTTCTTTCACTTCATATGGCTTAATAAGTTTCTATTATAAGCTATTAAGATGGAATGACAGATTCACTGGTTTTCCCATGCTATCCAGTCCTTCTGCCCCACCCCCTAACTTTAATTTGTGGTAAAATATCCTTAAAAATGAAGGAAATTCTGACATATGCTATGACATGGATAAACCTTTAAAACATTACTTTGGGTAAAATAAGTCACAGAAACACAAATACTGTACAATGCCACTCACATGAGGTATCTAGAATCACCAAATTACCAGAAACAGAAAGTAGAATGGTGGTTGCCAGGGGCTGGCTGGCTGGGGCAGGTAAGGAGGGGAATGGGAAACTGTTAGTTCAATGTGTATAAACTTTCAGTTTTTCAAGATGAGGAGTTCTGGAGATGGGTTGCATAGCAATATGAATATACTCAACACCACTGAACCGCACACTTAGAAATGGTTAAGATAGCAGATTTCATGGGGATAAAATTTAAAAAATTTTTTATCATAATTTTTTAAAAATGTATTCAAATATACATCCCATAAAATTTGTCATTTCAACCTTTATTTTTTAGTAACATCTGTCATTTTTGGTACTATCTGTTATTTTATAATCTGATTATAAAGGCAGTAGAAGTGTATTCTACAAGATTAAAATAAGGAGACATCGAAGCACAATTTCAGGAATCACATGGTTTCCTGACATATGACATTTTTTTCTCTTTTGGTTCACAATGGTTAAAGATGGGGAAAATCGCAAACAGATTTCCCAGAGAATACACTTGATAGACCAGGTATGCTAACCACATAGTGAGTGGGTTCCAATTGCTCAGTTAGGATGGAAGCAGGGCTCTGAGAAAAGTAAAGCCTAATTATAAAATTTTGAGATGTACTTTTATAGGAGCGATTCTCCAGAGAAGGGAGATTGACCAAGACAGTGGGGGAAATCCGTGAAGGCCGTAAGGCTCCTTGATGCTAGAGGGTAGTAGCAGTGTGATGGTGGGAAGGCAAAGGAGGGATGTTTCAAAGCTCCAAGGCCCATCACAGCCTGAGCTCTCACCATTCAGAGAAGTGGCTGACAGAGAGAAACCTGCCACAACCTCGGCTCTCAAAGTGTCTGTCTCACTCATAAGTGTACACGTAATTGGAAGCCCAGTAGTTTAGGTCGGTGGCCTGATCAGGTATGAGGTAACATTCCCAAGGGGATGGGATGCATTGCTACTTTTAACCTCCTACAGTAAGATAGAAGAGGAAAGAAATAACTTAAAGATGGATTTTATAATTAAAAGGGCAGCAGAATGGAGTTTTCAGCCTGGCCACGTAAAGAATGAAAAAGTGTGCTCAGGCGAGCAAACCAAGGGGGTGCGAAGGAGATTCATATGGATAGAAGGGATCATCAAGACAATGGGAGGATGACTCCAAAGGCATTTCAAAGACTTTCAGGGCTGCCCCTGCCATCACAGGCCCAGAGCTCTAGGAGGGTAGAACGATTTTGGGGGACAGACCAGCGTACCCTCTGTGGGTTCATCGCCCAGAGCCACCTTGGAGCTTTGCTTCCACATTCCAGTGCAGTGCTCCTCAGTCACCCTGGTTGTGACTCAAGTAGATTCCGCTGTAGCTCAACCTGTCACTCTGGAAGGTACGAGTCATAAATCTTGGCAGTGTCCACATGGTGCTAATTCTGCAGGCGTGCAGAATGCAAGAGTCTTGGGGCATGGTTTCCTCTGCTTACATTTCAAAGGATGCCACAGACAGCCTGGGGACCCAGGGTAAGACTTGTCATAGGGTCAGAGTCACCACAGAAAGCCCCTATGAGGGCAATGCCCAGTGACACTGTGGGGTCAGAACCCCACAGACAGTCCCACAGGACAATCCCTGTAGAGCCATGGGAGTGAGACCACTCCCACAACCCCAGAACTGCCTTGGAGAACTGCAGGCACAGCAAGAGACTCCAACCTGCAAGCGCTGCTGTGTGGTGTGGGCCTTATGGGTCCAACCTCTATCCCAGTGTGCCCAGAACACGGCACATGGAGTCAAAGCAGACTCTTCTGGAGCTTCAAGACTTGTTTTCTCTTTTGGATTTTCATACTTACTTGGGGCCAGTCACCCCTTTCTTCTTGCCTATTCTTCCCTTATGAAATGGGAATGTCTATCCTACACCTATCTCACCACTGTATTTTACAGTAGAGATAACTCATTTTGTAGATAACTTATTTTGATGTCCCAGGCTCAATGCTAGAGGGAATTTGCCTCGGGATGAATGGTGCCTTAAGTCTCACCCATATCTGAGCTAGATGAAACTTCGGACTTTGGGCTTTTAAATTGATGTAGGAATGAGTTAAGACTTCGGGGGGCTACTGGGATAGAATGAATGCATTTTGCATGTGAGAGGGACAAATTTGTGGGGCTAGGGGTGGAATGCTACGTTTTGGATGTGTTCCCCAAAGTTTATGTGTTGAAAACTTAACTGTCCCAGTGCAACAGTGTTGAGAGGTGGGAATTTTAACAGGTGATTAGGCCATGAGGGCAGAGGGCAGAGCCCTTATGAATGGATTAATGTCATTACCACAGAAGTGGGTTTGTTATCAAAGTGAGTTCAACCCTCTCTTGCTTTTTTACTCTCTTATGCTCTCTGGCCATTCTGCCTTCTGCCATGGGAAGACACAGCAAGAGGTCCCTTGCCAGATGCCTGAACCTTGATATTGGTCTTTTAGCTTCCAGTATGAGAAAGAAGATAAATTTATTTTCTTTATAAAGTACATGGTCTGTAGTATTCTGTGACAGTAACACAAAATTAACAATGACAGTCCATATGACCCAGGAAATAAAGACTTTGTTCTCTTAACAAAATACAATTAGAACCACAAAAACAATAGCCCCATACTCAAAGTAGATAGGATTAGATAATCTTGTCTGGAAGAGATTTTAGAAGTCCTGTGGCTGGTCTCACTTTTTCTCCCCGTGTTGAAATCTATAGCTGTGCTGTCCAATACAGCATCTGCTAGCCAGAAGTGACTACTGAGCACTTGAAGTGAGTCTAGTCAAAGTTAAGATGTGAGCCAACTGTCAAATATACATCAGTTCTCATAGTCTCACTATGGAGAAAAAAATACAAATGATCACAATTATTTTATGTTCATTATAGACTGAAATAACATTTTAGATATGCTGAGTTAAAATATATTATTAAAATTAAGTTTACCTATTTATTTCTCTGTTTTTAATGTGGTTTCTAGAAAATGCAAAGTTTCTAGAAATAAAACACATGTGGCTCTTATTTGTGGTTCACATTATAGTTCTATTGGACTGTCCATTGGTCTATGACATTGCCCCTAGTGGTCATCCCGCTTATACTAGGACACCTCTGAAGACAGGAGCTATGTCCTTGGCTCAGCCAAACAGTTGCAATTGAAGGCTGGGTGGCTGATTATGGGGAGTTACCTAACTTCTTCCCAAGGCCAAGTAGCAGCCTTATGCTTCTGACTGGCATTTCCCAAGCTTTGGTCTCTTCCTCCTTAAATGAGTGATTAAATTAGAATTCATGAAATACATGCTAATGTAACATGAAAAATATTTTCATTTTCTGGCCAGGTGCAGTGGCTCATGCCTATAATCCCAGCACTTTGGGAGGCTGAGGCAGGAGGATCACTTGAGCTAGTAGTTCAAGACCAGCCTGGGCAACATAGTGAGACTCTATGTCTACAAAAATAAAAATTAAAAAATTAGCCAGGCATGGTGGTGCATGCCTATAGCCCCAGTTATTCAGGAGGCTGAAGCAGGAGGATTGCTTGAGCCCAGGAAGTAGGGGCTGCAGTGAGCTGTGATTGAACCACTGTACTCCAGCCTGGGCAACAGAGCAAGACCCTTTTGCTTAAAAAAGAAAAAAGAAAGTCTTATATGCACAAATGAAATCACACTGTGAAAACTGTGAAACAGTTAAGTGGTAGTCTCAGAAGAAAATTTAATAAAAAGAAGAAAGCACTTTAAAGAAAAGAGATTAGTTAGGGAAGACTGAACGGAAGCAAGGGGAGCAAAAAATTGAAAGCATGAATGTTTTCTTCTTTTTGCTAATGATATAGGGAAATCATTTACCAAGCTTACCTAAGGAGTTAAACCACTTCCCTAATACTATAACCTCAGGAAACATCTAATCCCTAATTTGATATAAATTTAACCTCCCAGAGTATACCAAATCCATTTGCAGAAACACATAAAGCCTTGCTTGGCAGCTCATGAACTCACTGTTCTTCTGCATGAAAGAAAGATTACATTTAATAGATGTGCTGAGATTTTCCATAAAAGTAACTTCAGGGAGCTTTAGAAGCTGCAATACTCTTTATATTACAATACATGTGCCTTGGGTTGTTAATTTATTACATGTTATTTTAATAGCCTCAAAGAATTATAGAGCTTTCTGAAATGTTTACTTTTTTCTTTCTCATAATATATGCCTAGTACCCCAAATACAAGAAAGGGAAGGAAGGAAGGAAGGAAGGAAGGAAGGAAGGAAGGAAGGAAGGAAGGAAGGGAGGGAGGGAGGGAGGGAGGGAGGGAGGGAGGAAGGGAGGGAGGGAGGGAAAGAGAGAAAGAGAGAGAGAGAGAAAGAGAGAGAGAGGGAGGGGGGAGGGAAAGAGAGAGAGAAGGAAGGGAGGGAGGGAGGGAGGGAAGGAAGGAAGGAAAGAGAAGAAGGAAGGAAGAAAGGAAGGAAGAAAGAGAAAGAAAGAAAGAAAGAAAGAAAGAAAGAAAGAAAGAAAGAAAGAAAGAAAGAAAGAAAGAAAGAAAGAAAGAAAGAAAGAAAGGAAGGAAGGAAGGAAGGAAGGAAGGAAGGAAGGAAGGAAGGAAGGAAGGAAGGAAGGAAGGAAGGAAGGAAGGAAGGAAGGGAAGGGAAGGGAAGGGAGGGAGGGAGGGAGGGAGGGAGGGAGGAAGGAAGGAGGGAAAAAAAGGGAAGAAAGGAAAGAGGAAGGAAGGAAAGAAAAAGGAGGAAAGAAAGAAAAAGGGAGGGAGGGAAGAGGAAAGGAAGGTAGGAAAGAAAGAAAGCAAGGAAGAAAGCAAGCAAGAGAGAGAAAGAGAGAGAGAAAGAAAGAAAGAGAAAGAGAAAGAAAGAGAAAAAGAAAGAAAGAAAGAACATGAAAGAAATCATATAAGGAAGAGTAAATACTTCTGGGAAACCTACATTCTTGATATTTAATTCGTTCTTTAATGCAATTTCTCTCCTTCCATGTTTTATACTGCAGAAGAGATTTTATGCCTTACCTTAACAAATGAGTTTTAAAAGTAAACTTAAAATATAATACTGAAACTGCACAAATCTTATGCAATGTATGACCCAACAAAGTTCCAAATTTAACCCAACTGTGTAACCAGCATTCACATAAAAAATGGAATAGTCTCAGCTCCTCAGAAGCCCTCGGCACACCCTGCAGAATCACTATCTTACTCCAAAAGTATTCACTATTCTGACTGCTAACATCATAGATTAGTTGTAACTATTTCTGAATTTTATGGGAGTGCTCTTCTTCCACTCACCATTTGTTTCATGGAATACATTCACGTTGTGCATGTAACAAACTTCTGTAAATAATCAGATATTTTAGGCTTTGAGGATCTAAATTTCAGCATGTATG